>NC_045510.1:2856665-4284998 GCF_009650955.1 Corvus moneduloides
ATCGTACAACCAACTGCCAGCAGAAGACACACGCTACACTCTTCTCACCGACGGTTCTTGTCGCACTGTAGGGATGGAACAAAAATCAAAAGCAGCCAGATGAAGTCCCACATGACAGGTTGCAGTAGCTACTAAAGGAGAAGGTGGATCGAGCCAACTTGCCGAACTCAAAGCCATCCAGCAGGCCCTGGACATTACTGAAAGAGAGAAGTGGCCAAAGCAATGCCTCTACACTGATTCATGGATGGTAGCCAATGCTCTGTAGGGATGGCTGGAAAAGTGGGGAAAAGCTAATCGGCAGCGTAGGGGAAAACCCATCTGGGCTGCTGAAGAGTGAAAAGACATCGCTGTCCGGGTAGGAAAGCTACCTGTGAAAGTCTGCCATGTAGATGCCCATGTCCCCAATACTAGGGCTAATGAAGAACACCAAAACAACAAGCAGGTAGATCAGGCTGCAAAGATAGAAGTGTCACAGATAGCCATGGACTGGAAACACAAGGGAGAATTGTTCCTAGCTCGATGAGCCCATGATGCCTCAGGTCATCAAGGCACAGATGCCACCTATAGGTGGGCACAAGATCGAGGGGTGGATCTAACCATGGACAGTATCTCCCAGGTGATCCATGACTGTGAGACGTGCTGCGGTCAAGCAGGCCAAGCGGGTGAAGCCCCTGTGGTATGGTGGGCGGTGGTCCAAATACAAGTATGGGGAGGCCTGGCAGATTGATTACATCACACTGCCTCAAACACGCCAAGGCAAGTGCTATGTGCTCACAATGGTAGAAGCCACCACAGGATGGTTGCAGACCTACCCTGTGCCTCACGCTACAGCCCGTAACACCATCCTGGGCCTTGAAAAGCAAGTCCTTTGGAGGCATGTCACCCCTGAGAGAATTGAATCTTACAATGGGACTCATTTTAAGAATAGCCTTATTAACACCTGGGCTAGAGAACATGGCATTGAGTGGGTGTACCATATCCCTTACCATGCACCAGCTGCAGGCAAAGTGGAACAGTGCAATGGATTGTTGAAAACCACCCTAAAGGCACTAGGTGGGGGAACTTTCAAAAATTGGGAGCAGCTTCTAGCAAAGGCCGCCTGGTTAGTTAACACCCGAGGTTCCACCCATAGAGCTGTTCCAGCCCAATCTGAACCCCTGCATACAGTAGATGGAGATAAGGTCCCAGTAGTGCATTATTGCTTTCAGGGGTCTGGTGGACAGCCCAGTGTGTTGCGACCTTCCTAGGGAAAGCGTCCCGCCAGGGAAAGGCTTTTGCAGAGGCTTTAGCAACTTCCCTGAGCGACAGGTGATTTCAGCAAGTGTAGCAACTTCTCTGCTACAAGTGATATCAGCTGTTGTGATTCAGCTCTTTGTGAAATCACCCCGGCAGAACTCGAGGATAGAGAGACAGGAGCCTCGTATAGCAGTTCCACAAAGGTAGCCTTTATTGTCCAGCAGCCTCTGTGAAGGGAAGGCCAGGGGCGAGAACTCCCTGTCGTCAGGGTTCAGAGCAGAGGTTATATGGGGAAGGCTGGAGGCGGGGTAGAAACCAATTATAGCCAACGGGGTACAAGCTATTACCATAAAGAAGGAAGGCATGTTGGGAGTGTCTCTTTTTGTCACCATGACCCAGAGGAAGGTTGCTTGTCTCTGGGGAGAGTCTTTTGGCCCTCAGGCTTCTCTCCTCCAAGGGAGTGCAGAGGGCACCTGCACCTGGGGCTCACAGCCCTCCACAACTCCCCCTTCCTTGTTTATTAAGAACCCTTTCCCAACGGCCTTTTTTAAAGCAACTTAAAAATACATGAGATCATGAGCAACACAATAAGAGTTACAATGAAAATCCACAAGCCACCCTTAACTAAGGAAAGCGCCCACCCTTGGAGCCTCCATTGTCCGAAAAAGTTGTTGAAACATGTGGAGCTTGGATGGGTGTCATAGGTTAGCAAGCATAGTCCCGGAAGGGACGTCCTTGCTAAGGGGTGCTTACAGTTTCCTCTGGGAACTGATAGAACCTATCAGCTGGCCAGTTTGAATATGGACAATTCTCTAAGCCACTTAAAGTTGTGATCACCTCTGTGATACACACTTAAGAATAGACAAACTCCCCCCCAAGCTCTCTCTCGTTTCCAGTGCTGGGACAGGTGACTGCGGGCCCCGTGTGGGGGCCAGCAGGCCCGGCCCGGCCCTGCTTGGGCGAGGCCGGGCCGGGCCACGGCCATCCTGAAGCCATGGGCCTGTTCCAGCCATGGAACCCCCCCCACTGCCTTGCCGTGGGCAGCCGGAGCGGCTCGGCTCTCCCCCCTCTCCACTGCAATAAGAAAAATTCAACATTCCAGCTGCAAAGCTGCAAGGCCGAGGTGAGATTAACCCTTTTAGTGCTGTGAAGAGCTGAAAACCTGAGGGAAGAGAGAGAGGAGATGCTTAAAGCTGAAATTCTGTTGTGAAGCTATGATATATCAGAGTATCCTGTTGTAATTTCATGAAGATATGGGGGGTGGAGTGTTCAACTCGTGAGCAAAAGCACCTGCGCTGAGATAGGCAGATGCTGACGCAGCTGTAATTTCATGAGAAGTTTGGACAGGGAGAGATAGACCAGATGAGGACTTTTGCTCCAAACGGGAAAGGAGAAAACCTCAGTCCCTAGAGATGCTCCCAGAGATAGTCCTAACAATGAAGATGATGAAGACCCTTTGCTCCCAGGGAAGGAGAAGGGCCTCTGTTTTTGTTTCTGAACGGCTCAACCTTAAAACTGTACCCCAAAAAACTTCAAGAGTGGACCCTCGAAAGCAGTTGCGGGAAGAGCTGCAAGTTGGGGGAAAGGACTCACACGCAGGCAGAGAGACTCCTCTTCCTAAATGGACTGAACAATATTTGGAAGTGGGCGGCTGTCTCGTTGTGATAATGTTTTCATAGCATGAGCAAGAAGAGACTTCTCTTTCTAAATGGACTGAACAAGGTTATTATGGCAGTGGTAAACAGACTGAACATCTTAAGGGTTGTCTTTTTACATTGCCAGTGGGAGAAGGGAGGAAGGTGGGGGGAGGAGGAGAGTTCTGAAGGTGGTATAATTTTTTTTTTCCCCTCTTTTAGGTCTGTTAATAAACTTCTTTATATTCTTTCACGTTTGGTGCCTGCTTTGCATTTCTCCTAATTCTTATCTCACAGCAGATAAACAGTAATGAGTATTTTGGACCAAAGCACTACACTAAATTGGTGTTTCTGCCTGGTTACAAACTGAACCCGCGACAATGGGTTACACTTCCCTCTCAGTCCAGGGTAAGAGAGCAGAGGAGGCTGCTGTTCTGCTAAGTTCTTTATTTCATAGTCTCATAGCTTTCTTGAAGGCAGAGTTCAAAGGGGGCTACATGATAAAGCCAAGCAGAAACAGCAAACAGCAGGCAGAAAAACAGCTTCTTCTTGTAATTCTATATGCTCAATATCTTTTCTTACAGAAGTATGGGTTATATTTCCTAATTGACTGTCGCTGTTGTCCGCAGGGGCGGCGCGAAGAACGACATGGAATTCAAGTCCAGGATAAATGGGATTATTTAATTAATTATCACCTCGTTTATATAACTTGGTTCGCAATAGAGAAATTACATTATTGGGTGCTTGACCATACACCTCCCAAAGCGATTGGCTGAATGCTACGATGCCTATTTCAAAATATTTTCTTCAGTGTGGAAAACAAGACTATTCATAACAAGTTTGCACCTGTGAGATAAAGTCTTGGTTTACAAAACCCTCTACACTGTTTACAGCTAGCTTGCATGAGAAAGGAGACTCTCACAAGCAGCTGCAAAATATAGGAAAAATTTCTCTGCCAGCTTTTTCTGCATCTACAATTGACCAATAAGATTAACACGATTCTAGTTTTCCTCTTCTTAACCTATCCTGATCTAATTCTAACAGTCGTAAGTCTTACAAAAGGGTTACATAGGTATTACACAGATTTGCGTATACAGTTTCTATCAGCTCTTATTGTTTATGTGAACACTCTAAAAAATGTGAACAGTATAATTCTATCTGTATTTTGTCTAAAGTAAAGAATTCTGTGAAAAGGTAACACTGCTGCAGTAAGAACTGTGTTTAAGGTCTCTACTGCAGCTTTTTAATGTTTAAGGCACAGCATATATTTCTACTAAAAGTTAAAAATCTATATTTCTATTTCACTTTGATGTGACTTCATGTATCTCAGCTTATCCAAAGGTTTTAATCCAACCCCTATGCTTTGGCTTCCCTCTGGACCTGAGTCCAGAGGAGTTTTCACTCCAACAGGAACAGTCTGTGATTTTTTCTTCGGTCGTGATTTGGTGGACTTGATCTTTTGGCAGCTGGATGTTCTTTGAGATGGAGTCACTACGTGATGTTAAATCAAAACAGCACATGCCTTCAAAATCTTGACAGCCATGTCCATGGGCTCGCTGCCTGGTTTTGCAGTGTCATGTGTCTGGTGGTTTCTTCAACTCGGAGGAGATCGCTAAAGGAGGCAGATGTTGCATTGGCCTGCTTGCTAAGCCAGCACCCCAGGTGATTTAGCTCACCAAGGGTTTTAGCTACGGCTACCTATTACAACTGGAGAAAGGGTCAGTAGCTCTGACCCAGGAAGAGGTGACCAGTCCAGAGAGATGGTCCCAAAAGGAATCGCCTTCCTGAGGCCCGGTGTCTTCCCTCAGCTGCTAGCTAGGAGGGCCTGTGCAGAGACTGTCAGCTCTTTAGTGATTGTCAGCTCATGATTTCAGCTCAGCTTTGCAGGGCAGCCTCCAGGTCAAGCCAGACCAGAGAGAGACGAGAGGCTCGAGTAGCTGGTTCTGCACGAGGTAGCTTTATTATCCATACTCCGGCGAAGGGGAGCTACAGGCGAGCATCTCCGACTCGCAGGGGCAGAGCTTTTATAGGGATACAGGGGATGGGTAAAGGCCAATGGGTTACAAAGGATCTGCATAGGGTCTCCTAGAGGATTCTGGATCTGACTTTTCTTGCTGTGACTAAAGAACTGGTTGTCTTTCCAGGGAGTCCTGCTCGGCAATTATGCAATCTCAGCAGACATCCCTCCAGGGCAGTGGCTGGGCATACCCTACAGCTACCCAAGGTAAAAGCTGGGACACTGCTACCCTTTTTCCTTTACTCTAGATAGTAATTTGAGAATCACAATTTTCCTCAAATTACGTATATAATCATTTTTGGCATGCCAATTTGTGTTCCAAATTACTCTTTAAACCTTGGAGTATCGTAATGTTTGGGGTGACAGTAGTAATCTGGCTTAAGCTACAAGCACCCCCTCGAAGGCGTGAGGGGATAAATGAGGGCTGGGGAGGAGAGGGAGGGGTTGGAACAGGAAGGTAGGTATATAGGTGAGTGGGTGTCTTGGGATGACTTTATGATGTGTATCCCATATCGCTGCCCTGTGCCCAGAAATTAATTTTTGTACCTTTCTATGCCTTTAAACTGAGCCTGAGAGGGGGAAGGACAAACTGAGAAAAACTTTTTCAAAGCAGTTTGCAGCTTCTTCAAGGTCACACAGAGATAGAGACTTTTTTCAGCTGCGGCAGGAGAGCGGGAGGGAAGGGAAGCACCCGGCTTGCTTTCCTTTCCAGCCAGCTTTTGGCAGTTTTTTTTTCTCAGCTCTTTTTCCTTCGGAGAGTTGAACTTTTGTTTTCCTGGGACTTCATTTTTTTTTCCTTTTCTCTCTGCTGGACGGTTTCAACATCAGAATATGTCGGGAGGACTTTCCACTGAGGCCTTGGCCCTGGAGGTGGGCCCACCACCCTGTCCCAGCTCCAAGGAGGGGGACAGAGAGATCTACAGAAGGACTCTGAAATTTTCCCAGGTTTCCCTCAGCAGGGCGAGGGGTTTTATTATTTAGCATTATTATCCTTTTTCTGTGTGTTTGTTAAATAAATTGTTTTTATCTCTTTCAGTTTCCTTCGAGGAAAATTTATTTTTCCCGAACCTGGTGGGGGGAGGGGTGGTTGTGCCTTGTCTCAGAGGATATATTTCTAAATTTGACCAAACCGGCACAGTGGGGTTCAGGAATAACTGGGTGTCATGGGTTAGCAAAGCATAGTCCCGGAAGGGATCTTCTTGCAAAGGGGTGCTTACAGCTTCCTCTGTGACCTGAAAGAGCCTATCAGCTGGCCAGTTTGAATATGGACAATTTTTTAAGCCACTTAAAATTTTGACCGCCTCTGTGATCCACACTTAAGAATAGACAAACCCTGGGCAGAGCCCTCTCTCTCATTTCTGGCACTGGGACAGGTGGCTGCGGGTGCTGTGCGGGGGCCGGCAGGCCCGGCCCAGGCCCTGCTTGGGCCAGGCCGGGCCGGGACACAGTCATCCTGGAGCCGATGGGCCCTCTTCCACCCGTGGCCCCCCCACAGCCCTGCTATGTGCAGATGGAGCGGCCCGGCTCCCCCTCTCCAGTGCAGCCAAGGTTCAGCCGAAAGCTGCCCACCACTGCCCGGCAAAGATCATGTAACCAACAGCAATAAGCGACATTCTAGCTGCAAGGCCTGGGAGAGATTAACCCTTTTAGTGCTGTGAAGAGCTGAAAACCTGAGGGAGGAGAAAGAGGAGATGCTTAAAGCTGAAATTCTGTTGTAAAGCTATAATGAATCAGAGTACCCATTGTAATTTCATGACGGCATGGGGGGTGGAGCGTTCAACTTGTACTTGTGAGCAAAAGCACCTGCGCTGAGATAGGCAGATGCTGACGCAGCTGTAATTTGATGAGAAGTTTGAACAGGGAGAGATGGAAGCAATGAGGAATTTTACTCCACATGGAAAGGGGAAGACCTCTATTCCTAGACAGGCTCCCAGAGATAGTCGTAGAGATGAAGATGATGAGGACCCTTTGCTCCCAAGGAAGGAGGAGTGTGGAAGGTATCTTTTCAACTTTATACCGGCTAGGCTAGTACTTTAATGCCGTAGAAAGCCTCAAGCAGCCTAGAGAGGTAGCACGGGCGATCTAGCACTTTAGTAGCTCTAAAATCGGTACCTGTATCAGCTGCAGAGCAAATACCAGCAGCAGAAGCAAAGAGGGAGAAATATAGCTCCCTGCTCGCTCAATTCCCTGCAGTTAGAAGCTTTCAAATGAGACAGACAACCAGAGATGTTCACAGGAAGGTAGCTGAGCTGAGAGAGGGCGGGGCCTCCCTCGACAATCTCTTTGATTCGGGGAAGGGGGAAGGGGAGGACTGGGGGCGGACCCAGGGTGACCGGCCAATCAGACACTGCTAAAGAGTTTGAGTTACATTTGGTTTTGCCCGCCCTTAGAACAAAGGAGCTCGGAGCAATTGGGCAGGAGCACGTGTCTTTGGGAGGGGGAGGGGAAGCTCAGAGCAGGCAGCAACAATTCCCTATTTTTTTTCTTTAAAGCTGGGTTGTAACTCTTAGTAACTTAAAAGTGCATAGAACAGTAACAAAACAACAGTGCAAAACATAATTGGAATCTATCGTCCCTACAACTCGACGGTACCTAGGAGGTCTTTAAACTAGTTCCACAGTCAAAACTCAGGGGGTTAGTCAGGACATCTATGGTATGGGATACCAGGACGAAGATTTACAAAATACAGTGCAAAACGTGAGTGCAAAACAATGCAACTTAACTTAAGGGATTAACATCAAAATCTGCAGTAGAGGGTTTACATGAGGGTGCAAAATAAGGATCCTTTTTACGGCGCCTCTTCCAGGAGACAGTTTTAACCTCCTTAACTTTTGAGGAAGTGACATAAGGTTTTACCAATTTCTTTGGGATCCATCTCAGCCCTTTATGGGTAGATACACTGGCATACCCACGTCCCCAAGTTACAAGTTTGTATGGTCCTTGGATTTTTTGAGCCTCTGGGTCCCGGATCAGGACTTATGGATTTTCGTTCTGTTTCTGTCTCCTGGTGTCCTGGAAATGACGATAGATGGGAGGGTTTGGATCCTCAAAGGTGCCGTTCAGGAAGTTTATGGTAAACAGTGCTTTGCTGAGTCTGAGGACAGGTGAGTTGAGTTTGGTGGTCCCTGATTGTTGTAGCAGCATTCGCTTGAGGGTTTGATGGGCACATTCAACAATGCCTTGTCCAGTTGGGGAGTGAGGAATACCTGTAACATGTCAAAATCCCCACTGCTGACGAAAGTTTTTAAACTCCTGAGCAGTGTAGGCAGGACCATTGTCAGTTTTTATCTCTTCAGGTATACCGAGCACAGCAAAATCTTGGACAAGATGTTTTTCAACATCCTTAGCTTTTTCACCTGCATGTGCAGAGGCATACATAGCACCAGAGAAGGTATCAATAGAAACATGAACGTATTTTAATCTCCCAATTCCAGGGAAATGTGTGATGTCCATCTGCCACACTTCACCGCTATTAATGCCTCTGGGATTGGCCCCCATGCCCAGTGATGGAAGCTGTAGCTTCTGGCAGTTGGGACATGTTGCTACTATTGCTTTTGCCTGCGTCCGCGACAGATGGAACATGCGGATAAGAGCAGGAATATTTGGATGGTACATGGCATGGCTCAATTTAGCTTGTTCAAAAACTAGGGGGAGCTTTGGTAAGTTGGCTGATAGAACTATGTCTGCTGGCATATCCAGAGCATCAGCTCTACGATTACCTTCCGCAATAAATCCTGGCAGGTTTGTATGTGACCTCACATGCATGACAAAATCGGGATGGTCTCTGTGGGAAACCAGATAAATTAATTTCGAGAGCAAATCATAAATTTTTTTGTTTGAGATTTCTTTTAGGAGAGCATGCTCAGCTCTAACAGTTACTCCAGCTACATATGCTGAGTTTGTGACCAAATTAAAGGGTTCTTTGAACCTCTCAAATGCTCTAACGACAGCTGCTAGTTCAGCTACTTGTGGTGATCCCTGGATTACCTTGATGTCAGATTCCCACTTTTGCGTCTTTGGGTTTTCCGTGTGATCACGGACTTTTTACTTTTTCCTGAAGCATCAGTAAAAACGGTAATCACATCGAGGGGTTTTCTACTTTGAATCTCTTGAGGGATGAAAGAGAATGGCAGATTAAACATGTCATGTTTAGGGTAATGATTGGAGATTTGGCCTGAGTAACTATCTAATGCAAATTGTAAATTTATATTATTTCGGAGTAGGTGATCTAATGCATCAGTTGTTACAGGTAAGTAGATGCATGCAAAGTCACATCCTGCCAGGGTGGGGAGCCTTGCTCTACCCTTCATGATAATTTTTGCCATTAGTTCTTGTGGCTGTGTGATGGTTTTAGGAGGTTGGAGTGGAAGGAATACCCATTCAATTATGATGAGGAGTTCCTTCTGCTTTTTGTCCCACTGAAATATGAGGCCGTGAAAGCGTGGTACCTCCCCTAGAATGACAAGCTTAAAGGGTAGGGAGGGCTGATACCTGTGTGCTTGTCTGGTGGAAATGAGCTCTTGTATCTTTCTGAGAGACTGCCTTGCCTCTTCTGTCAGGGATCTAGGGGATGCTGGACCGCCTTCCCCTTTTACCAGGTTTGCAATAGGAGCTACATCCTCTGTGGTGAGTCCTAACCAGGACCTTAAATACTTCAGTGTCCCACTGATCTGTTGCACTTCCTCTAATGTTTTTGGGATATTATTAATGGTGACGGGTATTGGGGTGATAGAGGTTTCTGTGATTTTGAGTCCGAGGTATTTCCAAGGGCTTGTTGTCTGCATTTTTTCAGGTTGTAATTCAAAGCCCTTGGCCTCTAGGGACTCAATCACCAAGTTAAGTGTCTGCTCGAGATACTGATTATTGGGAGCACACACCAGCACATCATCTATGTAATGCAAGATTATGGCTTTCACTGCTTTGGCACGGATGGGAGATAGAATTTTAGCAATATACTCTTGGCAGAGAGTTGGGGAATTTTTCATACCTTGGGGAAGCACAAGCCAATGGTAATGTTCCATGGGAGTTTCACAATTAATAGAGGGCACAGAAAATGCAAATCGAGGGGCATCTGCAGGGTGGAGTGGAATATGAAAGAAGCAATCCTTAATGTCAAGAACAGCTAAATGCCAATGTTGTGGGAGCATTGAATGTGATGGCATACCTGGTTGAAGGGGTCCCATGTCTTCAATAACCTTATTAACTTCTCTAAGATCTTGGAGTAGCCTATATTTGTTCTTTCCCGGTTTCTGTCTTACAAACACGGGTGTGTTCCATGGGCTGTTAGTTGGAACTATATTTCCTTTAGCCAATTGTTCAGCTACTCATGTTTTGAGTGCCTCTAAGTTTTCTTTTTTTTAGCGGCCACTGGTTAACCCAAACTGGTTCATCCGTTTTCCAAGTTAATTTATGTGGCTGGCACTCTGCTTCAGTGGCCTGCAAGGGAAAATTTTTGATGTCTAGGGGTGATATCAATTTTTGTTCCCCACTGAGACATGGCATCCCTTCCCCACAGGGTGAATTTGGTGTCTAGGACATATGGACGAAGTGTCGCTATTTGTCCTTCAGGACCTTCAATTCGGATGGTGTGTTTGGATTGCTTTGTAATTTGGGTACCTCCAATCCCATGTATGATGCCCTGAGATTGCAATTCCCATTGCGCAGGCCACTTATCAAATGGAATGACAGACACATCAGCACCTGTCTCTATCATTCCCATTATACTGACTTTATGTGATTTGTGATGGAGCTTACATTCTATTACAGGTTTGTCGTTTCCCAAAACCTCAGTCCAACAGATGGCTGGGATATGACCATCTGTGGGCAGGTATTTGGGCAGTGGAATGGCCTGTGCAATGACTTGACCCTTTGGCATAAAGTACGGCGGATATATACATTGTACAATTAGGTTAGAACATCCGTTCTGATCCACTTTCATGAGTGTGGGTGTAACCTCTATCCCAGCAAGTGTTTCCCGAGTGTCCCCAATAACAAAAAGGTATGTAAAGTCTTGCATGTGGTCCACATTTTGGAATGAGATGGGTATCACAGTCTGTTTGTTGTTGTTGAAATGGTGTGCTTTATCACAGGTTACCTTAAACCTGAGTCCAGAAGTCCAAGTTGGTTTGTCTGCAGCCCTATTTATGTCTGAACGCGGAGCTGTTAGGGTGCGATGGGTCGCTAGTTTCCCTTCAGTTGACCTGGGGAAACAGTCTTTGGAGAGGTTTTATCAGCAGTTATAATCGTTCTGCAATTCCGAGCTACATGTCCCTTTTTCTGACAACGATAGCATATAAAGTTACCACGAGATTGAGTTTCTCCTGTACCCGTAGCATTCTCCACAACTTCCCCAACCATCCCCACTTTTTTCAAACAGGGAGCAGCTGTGTTCAGCTGCACCTTCTTTGCACAGACTTCGAGGATGGATTCAACAGTAGGAGGAGGATGCAGAGGGAGAGTGAGGAGGACTTGTTTGCAAACGTGATTCGTATTAACTTGGAGAAGTTCGAGTAGTAGTGCTTGTTGGAGGTCAGGATTAGGGACCTGCGAAGAGACAGCTTCGCACAAATGGTTATAAAAGTGAATAATATTTTCATTTGGCAATTGCTTGATGGTGGTATAATGAGAGTTAGGAGTTTGAGATGGTAATAATGTTAAGGCCTTTTCAGCAGCACGTATGATTTCAGTAAGAACTGGACGAGGGATAAGCATTGCTTGTTTTTGAGGATTTGCCATATTATTGTCACCAGATAAAAGGTCTAATGTGATATAATTGTTTTCAAAATCCAGGTAATTATCTGGAGTTTGCCACAAAAATTTTAATAAATCAGATAAAATTATTTTCCATTGCTTTTTCCACATCATAAAATCACCAGGTGTGAGAAGAGTTTGCATCAATGTAAGTAAATCATGAGGTACAAGTAAGTGAGTTGCAAAAGTAGCACTTAAAAGGCTCTTAAAATAATTACTCTGCATTCCAAACTCCTTAACTGCCTTGCACAAATCCTTAATATTAGAATAAGGAAAGGGTTTCCAGTCGGGGTTCGCTCCATTGCTAGTACGAGAGAGTGTAGTAGAAGCAGTTGGAGTTACTTCCTGGTAGCCATGGGTTCCAGGATTTAGAGAGGTAGTCACAGGATTGTGGGAACTTGAGGCGGGACAATGGGAAGCAGGGGCGGGGAGTGGCGGCGGGGACATGTCCAGAGGATGAGAGGGGTTGGGGATGGGGTTGTGGGAGGCAGGGGCGGTACTTGAGCCATGGGCAGGAACAGAGGGAGGGGTGAAACACGACGCTGTGGGGGTGGGGTTAGGGGTGGGGTCAGGTTGTGATGCGGGAGTAGGAGGGGATGGGGACAAGAAGGGATTTGTGGGGTGGGGGAGAAAGGGATTGTGGGAGGTGTAGTTTGGAGAGGAAGGAACATTGCATCTGCCATTATTGGAGACAAACAAACTCTGAGAAAAGGGGTTGGGGGGAGGGGTTTTTTCCCGGGCTGCAAGCACATGGCAATGGCTGTCCCTGGGAACAAAGAGGTCAGGGGAGAAGGGGTTTTTACATGCGCTTGAAACATGAGGGCTAGAAACTGGGGAAAAGGGAGTGGAGAAGAGGGGTTGGGAAGGTCCTGGGATGGGCTCCGGATTCCCGTCCAAGGCAGGGTGCTGAGGAAACACGGGTGAGCCAGGAGGACGATGGCACTCCTGTGCTAAAAAGCAGTCTGCTCTAGCCGTGTTTTCCAGCGTTGGGGAAGAGGGGTCTGGGACACAGGGGTTGGAAGAGGGTATAAGGGAATTAACAGGGGGTTTTTGCCAAGGCTTTTCATGTACTGTTTTTTTCTCCAGCAAAGTATAACTTAGTAACAGGAGAGGAAAGAATTTTGAAACTGTTTCATCTCCTGCACGCCTAAGGGAGGAGAGTTTTCTCCCCACCTTATCCCAAAATTCAGCAGATCTTATGTCTTCGGAAGTCAGATTAGGAAAGTACTGAAAAAGCCATTGTACAAAAGATTGAACTAGATTTTTAGGGTATTTATGCCCAGTTAAAGAAAGGTAGCTTTGAACTTGGTGGTATATTTCTCTATGGTGTGCAGAAACTTCAGATCCCATAACGAATGCAGCACCACAAACCTCAACCCCAACTCGCCAAAAAGGAGGAAAAAAAAAGAGAAAGTTTGCACCAGCACCAGCTTAAGACAGGAGCCCCTAAACCAGCAGGGAAAATACTCACCAGAATTCTGGATTTACCACAGGAAAGCAGGTCCGGAGAAAAAAAACATGCGAGAAGGTTCTTCTGCTTACCAGCCGTTCCCTCGCCACGTGGTGTGGGGGAGGGTACAGGCTGAGGCTCTGGGCTCGCTGTTACACAAAAAGTCAAGCTCGCTAAACAGAGCTGCCACAGCAGGACGTGCAGAGCTAACTCCATCAAACACCCAGCTGCCGGGACACTAAAAGTCTCTCAGAACTGGAGTTCAGAGATCGCACGCTGGGCGCCAAATGTGGAAGGTATCTTTTCAGCTTTATACTAGCTAGGCTAGTTGTTTAATGCCTTAGAAAGCCTCGAGCAGCCTTGAGAGGTAGCACGGGCGATCTAGCACTTTAGTAGTTCTAAAATCGGTGCCTGAATCAGCTGCAAAGCAAATACCATCAGCTGAAGCAAAGAGGGAGAAATATAGCTCTCTGCCCACTCAATTTCCTGCAGTTAGAAGCCTTCAAATGAGACAGACAACCAGAGATGTTCACAGGAAGATAGCTGAGCCAAGAGAGGGCGGGGCCTCCCTCGACAATCTCTTTGATTCGGGGAAGGGGAAAGGGGAGGACTGGGGGCGGACCCAGGGTGACCGGCCAATCAGACACTGCTAAAGAGTTTGAGTTACATTTGGTTTTGCCCACGCTTAGAACAAAGGAGCTCAGAGCACGTGGCAGGAGCACGTGTCTTTGGGAGGGGGAGGGGAAGCTCAGAACAGGCAGCAACAGAGGAGGGCCTCTGTTCTTAGAGATGAAATGCTCCCAGAGATGGGTGAAGAGAACTTTTGTTTCTGAACGGCTCAACCTTAAAATTGTCCCCCAGTAATTCATGAGTGGACCCTCAAAAGCAGTTGTGGGAAAAGATGCAAGTCGGGGGAAGGGACTCGCATGCGAGCAGAGAACCAACCTGGGCGGCCGTCTCGTTGTGATAATGTTTTCATAGCATGGGCAAGAGAGACTCCTCTTCCTGAATGGACTGAACAAGGTTATTATGGAAGTGGTAAACAGACTGAACATCTCAAGGGTTGTCTTTTTACATTGTCAGTGGGAGAAGGGAGAAAAGTGGGGGGGAGGAGTAGTGTTCTGAAGGTGTGGTATGATTTTTTTTTTCCTTTTTCCCCCTTTTCGGTCTGTTAATAAACTTCTTTATATTCTTTCAAGTTTGGTGCCTGCTTTGCTTTTCTCCTAATTCTTATCTCACAGAAGGTAAACAATAATGAGTATTTTGGACCAAACCACTACACTGGGGGATAACTTGTTATTTATAACAGCGTTGGTCAGACATATGTCTGGCCAATGGTTTGCGTTTTGTCAAGTAGAGTTCTTCTTGGAGCTACGCTTTGTCTGTGACCTGGTGGTGTGTCATGGTTTAGTATAGTTTGGGTTTTTAGTAAAGAGGACTTCAGCCACCGAAGTGATTCTCTTGCAAAGAGGTGCTTACAGCTTCCTCTATGACTTGACAGAACCAATCAACTGGCTAGTTTGAATATTGGCAACTTTTTTAAGCCACTTAAGAAGCTTAACACGCCTCTGTGATCCACATTTAAGAACGAACAGAGCCCGGGAAAGCCTCTCTTGCTTCAGGCTTTCGGACAGGTAACTGGGGGGCCTGTGGAGCGCCCCTGTGGGGTTTGGCCAGGCCGGGAGACAGTCATCCTGGAGCCGTGCAGCCCTGTTCCACCTGCAGCCCTGCTCCATGCAGGTGGCCCTGCGGCGTGGCTCGGCCAGTATTACCGTGTCCCGCAGCCATAGGGAGGAGAGGAGAGAGATCCAGCAGGCAGGAATTGTGCAGCAAGATTGATTTATTTAATTCTTTTACAAACTCTTTTATAGACTTTTTTCTTCATAGTTTAATTGGACAAAGGATCAGCCATCCCCTGGGTTGATTGGCTAGAATCCTAAAACATCCATTGTCAGAATATTTTTCTACTGTACCATAAAGAAAGCTTTGCAAGGTCACAGGTGTTCATAGTTTATAGAACTCTGCAAATATCTTCGTGAGAGAGAAAAGTATCTCACAGGCTTAAAAAGAAGCAAGAAAAATTCTTTCTAGCCTCAATATTTGTATCCACAGGCCAGCCCCCCCAGTGAGGCCGAAAATTCATCTGAGGCTGCTGCATCTGAGGCCGCTGCCCAGCAAAGATCATGTGACCAACAGCGATAAGCAAACTCCAGCTGCAAGGCCTGGGTGAGATTAACACTTTTAGTGTTGTAAGTTTCCTCCAGAACTGAAAAAGCCTGCAGACGAGTCAGAGGAAGAGGGAAGGTGAAGGCAAGTGAAGAAAACACCATAAAGACACGAAAGTCAGTGAAGAAGGAAGAGCTGAAACCCCGAGGGAGGAGAAAGAGGAGATGCTTCAAGCCTAGAAGCTGAAATTCTGTTGTAAAGCTATGGTGATGGACTATGATACATCAAACTGCCATAATTGGCAGCTGTTCAGGCCCCGGGGGTTATCCCCAGTACCCATAGATGGTATCTGGTAATTTTGGCAGTTCAGACATGTTGCTACAATTGCTCTCGCTTGGTCTTTTGAGAGCTTGAACATCCTGATGAGGGCAGGTACATTTTGATGATAAAATGAATGCGATAACTTCCCCCGGGCGAAGATGTCAGGGATGTTAGCAGTCTCTGCCGACATGGCTAGCGCATCTGCCCTCATGTTCCTTTCTTCAATGGCACCTGGGAGGTCGGTGTGTGACCTTACGTGCATAATATGGAAAGGTTGCTTTCTGTGGGAGATTAAATTAATCAATGTAGAAATCAACTGGTGTAAGTTTGGATTGGAGACCTCCTTGAGAAAGGCGTGTTCAGCCCTCGTAGCTATGCCAGCAACGTAAGCTGGATCTGTGACCAGATTAAAGGGTTCGTCTTTGAATTTCTCAAAGGCTCTGACCACAGCTGCTAGCTCGGCAATCTGTGGTGATGCTTCCACTACTTGGACATCAGACTCCCACTTCTGAGTCCTGGGATAGCTCCAAGTCATTACTGATTTGTAGGATCACCCTGAGCCATCGGTAAAAACAGTTAGAGCTTTGAGAGGATTAACTTTGGATTAATTTTAGGATCAAGTTAAAGGCCGAATCGCGATTAAAAAGTCTATGTTTTGGCACATGGATGGAAATTTAGCCTGGGTAGCTATCCAGGGACAAACTGGAGGCTGTCATTGGACTGGAGCAAATGCTCCAGATCCCCAGTGGTCAATGGTAAGTATATGCATGTGAATTCAAACCCCACAAAAGAGCACAGGTGAGTTCTGGCCTTTTTTATTAGATGTGCCATCATTTCTTGAGGAGTGGTTATTGTTTTTGTAGGCTGACTGCTTGTAAAAATCCATTCAAGTATTAATAAAGGGTCTCTGAGTTGAGGATCCCACTGAAAGATTAACCCATAAAAACGGGAGGCCTTACCCAAAATGGTAAACTGGAGGGTGTCTTGGGGTGACTTTATGATGTGTATCCCATATTGCTGCCCTACGCACAGAAATTAATTCTTGTGCCTTTCTATGCCTTTAAACTGAGCC
The DNA here is from genome assembly GCF_009650955.1 of Corvus moneduloides. Taxonomy (NCBI): domain Eukaryota; kingdom Metazoa; phylum Chordata; class Aves; order Passeriformes; family Corvidae; genus Corvus; species Corvus moneduloides. The sequence goes on from NC_045510.1 coordinate 2,873,312, forward strand.
TGAGAGGGGGAAGGAAAAACTGAGCAAAACTTTCTCAAAGCAGTTTGCAGCTTGTTCAAGGTCACACATAGAGATAGCGACTTTTTTTTTCAGCTGCGTCAGGGAAGTGAGGAAGCACCCGGCTTGCTGCTTCCCAGTCAGCTTTTGGCCAGTTGTTCAGTTTCTTTTTCTCCGGAGAGACACTGAGAGTTGAACTTTGTTTTCCCTTCCCTGGAATTTCAGATTTTCTCCCTTTTCTACTGGACTGCATCAGCATCAGAGCACATCGGGAGGACTTTCCACCGGGCACAGAGGACCTGGCCATGGGCCAAGCCCCAGCTCCGAGGAGACCAAAGGGAGGACTCTAACACTTTCCCAGGTTTTTCCTCCACAGCGAAAGATTTTATTATTTAGCATTATTTTCCTTTTCCCATGTGTTTGTTAAATAAATAGTTGTTATCTCCTTCACTTTCCTTCGAGGAAAATTTATTTTTCCCGAACCTGGTGGGGGAGGGGTGGTGACCTGCCTTCTCTCAGAGGATATATTTCTAAATTTGGCCAAACTGGAACAAATTTAGTGGCGCCTGACTGCTTGGCTCAAAGGAAAGTGAAAAAACCTGTGCTAATTACATTTTGGTTTGAATTCACTTATTCTGTGTTGGGGTAAAATAGTCATCATGTTGGTTGAGTTCATAACGTTTCTCTGGCTTGATATATTCATGTATTTCTCATCCGTAGGCTTCATTGAGGTACTAGTGCCTTTCTGGTCCCGAGGCCTATTTGCCTATCCACAACTTGGTCCGATCTTATCCTTGATAAGGAATTTTTGCAGAGCAGGGACATGAATTCGAATTTTTATTTTGCTGTGCTTGGTGATAATGATTTATACGAAGTTGACAGAGGCACAGGCAGCTGTTCGAAGTGTGTATGATAAGTGGTTTCTCTGTCCTAACCCCAGTCCTAGCTTCAGTAGCCTGTTTTGGGAATTCATTAGTAATTGCACCCAGATTGTTAGAGGAGGACGAGACGGGGTTTCCCTTCCCTTTAAATTTGATAGGTTATCATTTGAGAGTGTTCAGTTTCCCCTGGATGTTAAAGAGACCACCTTCCTGGTATTTTATCTGGTAATCTTCCTCTATGTGGTTCGCAGCTTGTCTAGAGTGAGAGCTCAGATTTCCAGGGTGACTGCTGAGACACCTGACCCAGAGGTGGAACATCCTGAGTGGTGTGGGGAATGGGAGGATATGGGCCAAATCTTGAATAAATACTCTGACCCAATGGTTTGCAATTTCCCCCCTGAACAAGTTCAGAAACCAGCTGAGGTGGCAAAATATCTGAAAGAGAAATACAATGACAATTCTAATGAGAACAAGCTCCTTGCAATATGTTGGGCTTCGGCATATGCCTATCGCACACTGCTGCAGGTAATGGTAGAGGGGCAGGAAGATAAATCAGCAAAGCCTGCAGACACCCCAGTCACTCAGAATGCAGACACAACAGACAGCCCCAGTCCAAACCAGATGGAGAGTCTAAGCCATTGACAGTGGCTCCTGTCACAAAGAGAAAACACACAACCAAAACTGATCACCCAGTGAAAGATGAGAATGATGCAGGGGAAGGAACCTCAAAGCCATACTCTGACTCAGGCACAGAAACCATTACTGAGTCCATGTCCATAAAGGACCTTCACAGCTTAAGAAAGGACTACACCCGACAGTCCGATGAATCCATAATAATTTGGATGGTCTGTATTTGGGATGCTGCAGGTGATGATGTGATGCTGAATGGTGCTGAAGCGAGGCATTTGGGATCCCTGTCACGTGATCCAGTTATCGACCAAGTGATGATAAGGGGGGCTGACTCTGCCAGTCTCTGGAGACAGGTTTTGACAGGCGTGATTGAAAGATATATATGTGAAGATGATCTCTACGTGCAGCAAAGCCAGAGGAAGACCATAGAACAAGGGATCCAGCACCTGAGAGAACTAGGGGTGGTAGAGATTGTCTTCACAGATGACCCAGGATTGAGGACCCCAGACCAGGCCAGAGTTAATCCATTCCTGTGGCGAAAACTCATACGGCTTGGGCCACAAGAATATGCTTTTGCTTTAGCAATAATGAAACCGAACTACGGTGCAAACGAGACTGTGCGGGATATGGCAGTGAAGTCCTGAGCATATGCAGATTCCGTGCATGGCCCAACACATGCAAGAGTCGCAGCTGTGGAAACACGTATGCAGAAAATGGAAGATACGATGGAGAAGAGTCTCCAGGAGATTAAAGAGGGCCTTCTCCAAATCTCGGCAGTACAGGTCAGAGATTCTGATACCAAACGTGGACGTTCCCCAGAGAGAAGGAACATCTCACGAAGTGAGCTGTGGAAATTCCAGTGAGACAGTGGGGAAGATGTGAAGAGGTGGGGTGGACAACCCACCTCTGCTCTGGCAGCACGAGTGCGTGAATTGAAGGAGCGCAAGTCTCAGAAAGGAAGTTCTACCAGAAAGGAAGTAGCTCCAGTTGCCTGTAGCCAAACTGCCAGAAATGATGGAAAAGACAATGACATGTCCAATTCCCATGAAGGAACCTCTAAGATGCAGGCCCAGGGAAAGAAGGATAACCAGGCATAGAGGGGCCCTGCCTCTAGCCAGGTAGAGGCCAGGGAAAACCGTGTTTTTTGGACTGTGTGGATTCATTGGCCTGGTACATCAGAACCACAAAAATATGATGCCTTGGTTGACACTGAAGCGCAGTGTACAATAATTCCATCGCAACATGTGGGGGTAGAATCTGTTTCTATTGCTGGTGTAACAGGTGGATCACAAAATTTGACCTTGGTGGAAGCTGAGGTGAGCCTGACTGGAAATGAGTGGAAGAAACATCTCATTGTGACTGGTCCAGAGGCCCTGTGCATTTTGGGCATAGACTTCCTCCGAAGCGGGTATTTCAGAGACCCAAAGGGACTCAGGTGGGTGTTTGAAATAGCTGCTGTGGAGACAGGGGGCATTAAGCAATTGAACACTTTGCCTGGACTATCAGAGAACCCATCTGCAGTCGGCCTTCTGAAGGTGGAAGAACAAAGAATACCAATTGCTACCTCGACAGTGCATCGCCGACAGTACCGGACAAGTCGAGAGGCTGTGGTTCCCATCCACAAGATGATCTGTGATCCGGAGAGCCAAGGGGTGATCAGCAAGACCCACTCACCCTTCAATAGTCCCATTTGGCCTGTGCGCAAATCGGAAGGAGAATGGAGATTGACTGTGGACTATCGTGCCTTGAATGAAGTGACTCCACAATTGAGTGCTGCTGTGCCAGACATGTTGGAGCTCCAGTACGAGCTGGAGTCCAAAGCAGTGAAGTGGTATGCCACTATTGACATTGACAATGCATTTTTCTCCATTCCTTTGGCAGCAGAATGCAGGCCTCAGTTTGCTTTCACCTGGAGGGGTGTGCAGTATATTGGAATCAACTGCCCCAGGGGTGGAAGCACAGTCCTACCATCTGCGATGGACTGATCCAGACTGCACTAGAGAAGGGTGAGGCTCCAGAACATCTGCAGTACATTGATGACATCATTGTGTGGGGGAACACGTCATCGGAGGTATTTGAGAAAGGAGAGAGAATCATCCAAATTCTCCTGGAAGCTGGTTTTGCCATCAAGAAGAGAAAAGTCAAGGGAACTGCTCGAGAGATCCAGTTCCTGGGAGTGAAATGGCAAGATGGACGACGTCAGATTCCCACTGAGGCCGTCAATAAGATCACAGCAATGTCTCCACCAACCAACAAGAAGGAAACACAAGACTTCCTAGGTGCCATAGGCTTTTGGAGGATGCATATTCCTGAGTATAGCCAGATTGTGATGCCTCTCTACCTGGTTACCCGCAAGAACGATTTCCGTTGATGCTCTTAACAGCAACAAGCTTTTGCCCAAATCAAGCAGGAAATCGCTCATGTCGTAGCCCTTGGCCCAGTCAGGACAGGACCTGAAGTGAAGAATGTGCTCTACTCTGCAGCCGGGAGCCATGGTCTGTCCTGGAGCCTTGGGCAGTAGGTGTCTGGTGAGACTTGGGGTCGCCCACTGGGATTTTGGGGCCGAAGCTACAGAGGGTCTGAAGCCAACTACCCAACAGAGAAGCAAATCTTGGCAGCCTATGAAGGAATCCAAGCTGCCTCAGAAGTAATCGGCACTGAAGCACAACTCCTCCTCGAACCCCAACGACCGGTGCTGGGGTAGATGTTCAAAGCAAAGGTTCCCTCTACTCACCATGCCACCAATGCCACATGGAGCAAGTGGATTGCTCTCATCACACAGCGCGCCCATATCAGGAAACTGAATCGCCCTGGGATTTTGGAAATAATCACAAACTGGCCTGAAGGTGAAAACTTTGGTCTCACTGATGAAGAACAAGTGACACGTGCTGAAGAAGCTCCACCATACAACCAACTGCCATCAGAAGACACATGCTACACTCTTTTCACCGACGGTTCTTGTCGCATCATAGGGATGAAACGAAAGTGGAAAGCAGCCGTATGGAGTCCCACACGATGGGTTGCAGAAGCCACTGAAGGAGAAGGTGGATCAAGCCAACGCGCTGAAGTCAAGGCTGTTCAACTAGCCCTGGACATTGCTGAAAGAGAGAAGTGGCCAAAGCTATACCTCTACACTGATTCGTGGATGGTAGCCAATGCTCTGTGGGGATGGCTGGAAAAGTGGGAAAATGCTAATTGGCAGCGTAGCGGAAAACCAATCTGGGCTGCTGAAGAGTGGAAAGACATCACTGCCCGAGTAAGAAAGCTGGTTGTGAAAGTCCACCATGTAGATGCCCATGTCCCCAATACTAGGGCTAATGAAGAACACCAAAACAACAAGCAGGTAGATCAGGCTGCAAAGATAGAAGTGTCACAGATAGCCATGGACTGGAAACACAAGGGAGAATTGTTCCTAGCTCGATGAGCCCATGATGCCTCAGGTCATCAAGGCACAGATGCCACCTATAGGTGGGCACGAGATCGAGGGGTGGATCTAACCATGGACAGTATCTCCCAGGTTATCCATGACTGTGAGACATGCGCTGCGATCAAGCAGGCCAAGCGGGTGAAGCCCCTGTGGTATAGTGGGCTGTTGGGGTCCCTCCCCCGCCGTGTAGCCCTGGGAGAGGGGCCCTGAGGGCACAGACACGGGGCTTCCCTGCCCCTGCTCAGCCTCGTTCCCATTGGTTGGTTTGTGTTCCCTGCGCGGGCAGAAGGACCCTTGGTCCCGTGACTGGAACAGTTCCTCAGCAGAGCCCCGGCCATGCGGCTGGAGAAATAAACACCTCTGAAACAGCAAGAATCTGTCTGTCCATATATATTTCCTTTCCATGGGACTCCTGGTTTGATATATGCGTGTTGCAGGATCCCCACTGCAACAAATGGTGGAGAATTGAGAGAAGAACGATCCCCGATCCCTAAGCGACTGATTTGTGCGAGTAAACCCTGGAAACTTTGGATTCCTCTTCTTGGTTTTGCTTTGCTATTCCGTATCTAAACTATGGAGGAACCGTGGGAAGACTCTTGGCTCTCAGAGCCGCATATGGACATTTATCTTAAACTTAAAACTATTCTTGAACAACGATTTGTAAATTTTAGCTTGATTCAAGCTCAGAAAGAACTGAAACACTTCCTGGCATGGTTGTTTAAGAACTTTTTCTATGTTTCTTGGGATTTAATTCTTACCAAGGGCTTTTGGAAAACCGTTTGGACACAGTTAATATTTGAGTCAAAATATATGCCGATGGAAGAATATTTTCGTGAATATTATTTAGTTACCGAGACTGCTGAGCAATGTCAGCTGTGTCCTGGCGAAGGGAAGCCTGGCTCAGGGACCGTGCGGCCCAGGCCACGTGCACCAAGCGCTCTCCGAGCAGCAGCGAGGCAGTTCCCGCGCGCGGGCGGAGCCACGCGAGCCGCAGTGTCGGTGGTGGAGCGAGGCGCGGCGGGACCCGGCGGTGCCCGCCCGGTCCTGCGCAGCGCGTGGTGGAGCGAGCCCCGTGAACGCCCGACTGAGAGGGGAGGCGCGCGGGCGGCGGCTGGCGGCGATGGCGGTGGAACGGAGCCGCGCCGAACCGAAACACGCGCTGGAGCAGGGCGCGGGGGGGTCGTCGCTCGGGGGCCTGGCCGAGACGTGGATGCAGCGCCTGGCAGCGGCAGCGAAGCTGCGACCAGAGGAGGCGATGCACGGAGAACTGAGCGGCGCGGCCCGGCCCAGCCCGCGCAGCCCCGAACGCGACCCCGGGAAGAGCGCGCAGGCACCAGCAGCCCCGACAATTCCAACACGGGAGCGACCGAAGGAGAGAGCAAAGACGCAGCGAGACAAAAAACAGCAGCCACTCGGAAAAAGATCATAGTAACTAAGACCTTAGGGATAGTAAAATGGTATAATGTTAAGCAAAATTATGGTTTTATAACAAGGTGTGACAACCAGCAAGACATATTCGTGCATAGAACTGCTATTAAAAAGAATAACCCTGAAAAATGCATCCCAAGCTTGGGAGATGGAGAGGTGGTGGAATTTAATATTGTACTAGGGAGAAAAGGGTTACAAGCATCGCAGGTCACTGGGCCTGATGGTGTTCCTGTAAAAGGCAGTATATATGCAAAAAATCGTAGTCATGTTAGACAATATCTCCATTGTAAGCCCCCCCTACAGTTTCCCTTTCCTAATCCCACCTTTCCCTTTTACCCTATGTCCTATTACCCCCAGTGTATTCCCAATCCGTTTTTTCATCCATGGTTTCCCTCACAAAACCATGCTTTTGCCAGTTGTTTCCCCAAAAATCCCTTTCCAATGCCGAGTGGGGGATGAAAAGGGGGAGGGAAGAAGTTAAACCCTCTCCTGCCTCAGTTTCCCCACAAAGCATGCTCAGAGAATTCTGTCTCCCTTCTGTCAGCCCTAAGATGTTCCAGAGAATCTGTTTGGACATTTAAAGACTCAGGAGGGTGGCTTGTTTTGTTTTGAAACTGTTCTTGTTATGTTTATCCAGTTGTTTTCATTCTCCTTTTATTAAAATAAAACGGGTGAGGTGTTGGGGTCCCTCCCCTGCCATGTAGCCCTGGGAGAGGGGCCCTGAGGGCACAGACACGGGGCTTCCCTGCCCCTGCTCAGCCTCGTTCCCATTGGTTGGTTTGTGTTCCCTGCGCGGGCAGAAGGACCCTTGGTCCCGTGACTGGGACAGTTCCTGGGCAGAGCTCCGGCCATGCGGCTGGAGAAATAAACATCTCTGAAACATCTAGCAAGAATCTGTCTGTCCATATATATTTCCTTTCCACGGGACTCCTGGTTTGATATATGCGTGTTGCAGGATCCCCACTGCAACAGTGGGCGGTGGTCCAAATACAAGTATGGGGAGGCCTGGCAGATTGATTACATCACACTGCCTCAAACACGCCAAGGCAAGCGCTACATGTTCACGATGGTAGAAGCCACCACAGGATGGTTGCAGACCTACCCTGTGCCTCACGCTACAGCCCGTAGCACCATCCTGGGCCTTGAAAAGCAGGTCCTTTGGAGGCATGTCACCCCTGAGAGAATTGAATCTTACAATGGGACTCATTTTAAGAATAGCCTTATTAACACCTGGGCTAGAGAACATGGCATTGAGTGGGTGTACCATATCCCTTACCATGCACCAGCTGCAGGCAAAGTGGAACGGTGCAATGGATTGTTGAAAACCACCCTGAAGGCACTAGGTGGGGGAACTTTTAAGAATTGGGAACAACATCTAGCAAAGGCCACCTGGTTAGTTAACACCCGAGGTTCCACCCATAGTGCTGGTCCAGAGAAGGTCCCAGTAGTGCATGTCAGAGGTCTGTTAGGAAAGACTGTGTGGATAAATTCAGCCTCAAGTACAGACAAACCCATCCAAGGGGTTGTCTTTGCTCAGGGACCTGATTGCACATGGTGGGTAATGCAGAAAAATGGAACAACATGTTGCGTACCACAGGGAGATCTGATTGTTGGGTGAAAACCATCTGTAATGAGAAATGCCTGTATATCACTGCTTGCTGATTGTCACTGTCACTGTTCGCACATAGCTGTGTATATATATATATGTATGTATTAATGTGTGTGTGTATAATTAGAATATATTAGTTTGGGCATTGAGCCAACAATATGGGATAAGGGGTGGAATGTCTTGGGGTGACTTTATGATGTGTATCCCATGTCGCTGCCCTACGCACAGAAATTAATTCTTGTGCCTTTCTATGCCTTTAAACTGAGCCTGAGAGGGGGAAGGAAAAACTGAGCAAAACTTTCTCAAAGCAGTTTGTAGCTTGTTCAAGGTCACATTGAGATAGGGACTTTTTCTTCAGCTGCGTCAGGGAAGCGTGGAAGCACCCGGCTTGCTGCTTCCCAGTCAGCTTTTGGCCAGTTGTTCAGTTTCTTTTTCTCCGGAGAGACACTGAGAGTTGAACTTTGTTTTCCCTTCCCTGGAATTTCAGATTTTCTCCCTTTTCTACTGGACTGCATCAGCATCAGAGCACATCGGGAGGACTTTCCACCGGGCACAGAGGACCTGGCCATGGGCCAAGCCCCAGCTCCGAGGAGACCAAAGGGAGGACTCTAACACTTTCCCAGGTTTTTCCTCCACAGCGAAAGATTTTATTATTTAGCATTATTTTCCTTTTCCCGTGTGTTTGTTAAATAAATAGCTTTTATCTCCTTCACTTTCCTTCGAGGAAAATTTATTTTTTCCCGAACCTGGTGAGGGAGGGGTGGTGACCTGCCTTCTCTCAGAGGATATATTTCTAAATTTGGCCAAACCGGAACAAGGGGGAGGCTGGGCTCGACGCAATGTGCTTGGCGTGAAGTCAGGGCCTCCTGGACTCTGGTGATGGAATATCGGGCTTCTGGTATGAGGGCGCGTGGAGAGTCCAGGTCCCTGCCGCCGCGGAGAAGATTGAAGAGAGGAGTGAGGTCCTCCGTTGTAATCCCTGGCTGGGGAGGGACGTACCCAATTGATGGATCCGCACAACTTGTGTAAGTCTCTTAGGGTCTTTGGGTCGTCTTGGATGGCAAGTTGCTGGGGTGCAATGGTCCTTTCACAGATCTGGAGTCCAAGGAAAGTCCATGGGCTGGTGTACTGCACTTTGACCTCACGAATTTCGATCCCATCTTCCTCTATGGCTTCGATAGTCCTTTTAACAGTCATGTCCAAATAAGTTTTTTCTGAAGCACAGATCAGAATATCATCCATATAGTGGTGGATGATTACATCCGGGAACAGGCTTCAGATGGTGTGGAGATACTTACAGCTTTTTTTACCGGCTAGGCTCGTAGTTCAATGCCTTAGAAAGCCTTGGGCAGCCTAGAGAGGTAGTACAGGCAATCTAGCATTTCAGTAGCTCTAAAAGCAGCAAATAGTAGCTGCAAAACTGATACCACCAGCAGAAGCAAAGAGGGAGAAATATAGCTTTTGGTTGCCAATTCCCGCAATTAGAAGCTTTCAAACAGAGACAGAGAAAAGATGTTCGCAGAAAGGGATGCAAGCCAAAGAGGGCAGGCCCCCTCTTGGTCCTTTCTTTTATTCGGAGAAGGGGAAAGGGGAGGACTGGGGGAAGACCCGGGGTGACCGGCCAATCAGACACTGCTAAAGAGTTTGAGTTACATTTGGTTTTGCCTGTGCTTGGAACAAAGGAGTTCAGAAGACATGGCAGAGACACGTCCTGGCTTGTCTTGGGGAGGGGGAAGAGAAGCTCGGAACAGGCAGCAACAGGATGGGGGACAGAACATGGGCAACATACCACTGACATATAGTCAGGCTGTTCTTCATGCCTTGGGGAAGGACAAGCCAGTGGTACCTTTTGAGTGAGGCCTTTCTGTTGAGGGAGGGGAAGGAGAAGGAAAACCAGGGGCATCCTGAGGGTGGAGTGGGATGTTGAAGAAGCAGTCTTTTATATCTATGATGGCAAGCATCCAGTCTCTGGGCAGCATCGATGGTGAGGGCAGGCCGGGCTGGAGGGGACCCATGTCCTCAATGACTTCATTGATCTTGCGGAGATTGTGGAGGAGCCTCCACCTGTCCTTGCTGGGCTTTTTCTGCACAAAGACAGGGGAGTTCCAAGGGCTGGTGGTCTCGATGATGTGACCCTTGGCAAGTTGTTCCTCCACGAGGGCTTCCAGAGCACACAACTTTGCCTTGGAAAGGGGCCACTGCTTGATCCACACTGGGTCCTTTCGTTTCCAGGTGAGCCGAGGGACAGAAGGTAGTGTGCGCCTCTCAGTGGCCCCAGTTAGAAATCCTTACTGGGGATGTGTAAGGAAGCCCCCCATTGGGTCAAGAGGTCCCTGCCCCATAAGGTGATGGGGGCCCTCACCACAAATGGCTGGATGGTCGCTATCTTGCCTTCAGGGCCTTCAACGATGACATTCCGCTTGCTCCGCATAGACACTGTGGGTCCACCAATCCCAGAAATCACACCTGCCACCTGGTGCAGTTCCCAGTTTGCTGGCCACTTGGAGCAGGCGATGATGGTCACGTCTGTGCCAGTGTCTAGCATCCCTGGTCAGTAGATCTGCTCCCCCTTACAGAGCAGGCCGCACTTGATGGTAGGCTTATTTGAGCCCACAACTTGTACCCACATTATGGTTGGATTGAGTGGAGCCTGTTCTGGGCAGTCTTGTGGAAGCAAAAAGGCTTGTGCAATCGGTGTTCCCTGTGAAAGGAAAAAGGGTGTGTCTGTGCAGCAAAGCTGGACAAAGATCTCTTGTCCAGGGTGTACTGTTTGTATTTCCAGTAATACAGAAATTTGTTCTGGGCCATGAAAAGTGTCACCTAGGATGAGAATGTCCCATGGACCGTTTTGCGGTCCGTACTTCCCTGTGGGGATATGGTAAAAACACTCATCTGTAAAGTCAATGGACAGCGTGGTTACCAGCTGGCGCCGGGTTCCCATCTGTAATGCTCCGTGTGACGGGTCTCTTTCATGTGCGCTGGGATCTCCGGGGATGACGGTGCCTTCCGAGATCCACCTGCTTGCTCCTGACACTTGGTGGTGGACTTCGCATCCTGGTTGAAGTGATACGGCTTTTGATTTGTTGTCAAAGAGCAGGGCTATCCCGTGGTCCGCTGGGAATCTCCTGGGTGCTGTTGGTATTGCTGCTGTCTCTGGGGCCTTTGGTAGCTGGTGCGATGGTCCTGGGTGGGTGACTTTCCTGGGCAGTCTTTTATAAAGTGTCCAAATTCTCCGCAATTGAAACAGCAGGCATTATCTTTTGAAGCCACCACTGCAAATGCACCAGATACCCCTTCTGCAATGCCCTTTGCAACTGCTTGGGCAACTGCATTTTTGGTGGATGTATGGCGTGTGCAGCCTTCCGCCATTTGCTCTGTGGTGGGTTCCATGTCCAGGGGTAAAGCCCTTAGGATAGCCTTACATTGTTCATTAGCATTTGCCATAGCAAGTTTACTCAAAAGTTCCTTTCGTCCCTCTGGACTTTGTTTTTCAAGGGCTACCTTTAACCTGTCCACGAATTTAATAAAACCCTCGTCCCCTCCTTGTTTGATGTTAGAAAAATGTTGTGTGGGTATCGAGTCATCAGGGGTAAGAAGCAGTGATGTTTTTGCTGCAATGGATATATCCTGCAGTGCAGCTTCAGGTATAGTGTTTGTTTGGTCTGAGGGTTTTTGAAGTTCACCTTCTCCGGCTAATTGCTCAACGGTCAAATTTGGCCGACCCGCATCTTTGGAATAGGAGTCAGATAATGTTTTTAATTGTCTTTTCCAAAGCCTCTCCCATAGCATATATTCTGCCGGGGTAAGGAGGCAGTTAACAATGTTTTTGATATTGTGCGGGACGAGCGTGTAGGCGGAGAAAGTGGCTTCTAATAAGTTTCTAAAAAAATGGGATCCCCGCCCGTGTTCCTTAGTGATCTTGCAAAGCTCTTTGTTTTCTCTGTAGGGGATTGGCTCCCATAGTCTTATATTTGTGGGTCCCCCCCGCCTCCCTTTCGTAAAAACGACTGGGAAGGCTGAAATCTTTTGGGCTAATTCCCAATCTCCCTCCCGGGTGGCTTCTCTCCGTGTTTGCGTCCAGCGATCGTCCAGCGATCATCGGGCTCTGAGTCAGAGTCCGCGGTGCTGCTGTCATCCTCTGAAAAGGAGAAGAGGTGCTTCCTGTTGCAGTGGGGATACTGCAACATGCATATATCAAACCAGGAGTCCCGTGGAAAGGAAATATATATGGACAGACAGATTCTTGATAGCTGTTTCAGAGAGATGTTTATTTCTCCAGCCGCATGGCCGGGGCTCTGCCGAGGAACTGTTCCAGTCACCGGACCAAGGGTCCTTCTGCCCGCGCAGGGGAACACAAACCAACCAATGGGAACGAGGCTGAGCAGGGGCAGGGAAACCCCGTGTCTGTGCCCTCAGGGCCCCTCTCCCAGGGCTACATGGCGGGGAGAGGAGACCCCAACAGCTTCCTAAGGCGAGCCGTGGCAACCTGGAGCTGAACGGCAGGGGGGAAAGCGCGGCAGCTTTTGGATGCCGGCACCGCCCGAGCCAGGCTGGGGGCGGAAGTCGCGGGGGACCGGGAGTGCCGTGCCGAAGCGCGGGGCGCGTCCCGGCCGCAGGAAGGCGGTGAGGAGGCGGCAGCCACAGGGTTGTGTATCGTGGGGCAACTACAGATCAGGGTACCGCCGCTGCTGCTTTTGCAAGGCTGTTTGAAGTCAGCGGCAGCAGCTGGAAGCGGTTGTGGGGAAGGTGCCGAGGCAGTATGGTTTAAAGCAAAAACTACGGGAGCGGAGTCAGAGAGGGAAACGGGACCCGGGCTCCCCTCCCCTGAGGGCGGGAGGCTGGGGGGTAGGGAGGTTTGAGGCAACGAAACCGGTAAAACAGGTTTGTATGGAGGAGCAGGAGCTGTCCCATTAGCAAGTGAAAGGGAGGGAGGATGGCTGATAAGAGACCTTGAGGTACTGCTCGCTGCTGACGCGCCGACATGAGTGGGGGGGTTGTACGGAAAGCAAGGGTTTCTCGGTAGAAGCGGTTGCATCACAAAACACTCGCAGGGGCGCTGGAATGCGCGAAAAGGGGGGGGGGGAATGGCAGGGGGATGGGGGAGCGGGGCGTGCAGGGGCGCGCCCACAGCCAGGGGAGCAGCAGCGGGCGGCGGCGGCGGGGGGGGGGGGGGTAATACTGTGGGGGGAGAGACGGATAGATAACTGATAACTGGGAATAGGGGATCGGGTTGGGGGGTGGGGAGAGGCTCCAAGGCAACTTGGCCAGAGTCGCTTTGGCAGGGGGGGGGCGAGACAATCGGAAGGCGTCAGGGTGTCCATGGCAACCCTGCTCCGTACAGAAACGTCCGCCTTCCGATTCCGTCTCAGGCGGAGAGGCGGGCTTGGGAGCACAGGGAGGGGAAGAAGGGGAGAGAGGGAGGTTTTTGACTGGTGATTTCCCGACATTCCCGAAATACTACAGTTTTTTCTACTAACTTAAAAATAATATGAAATAAAGGGATAAACTGAGAAACGGAAAGATCACCAGAAGCTTGAAAGGAGTAGATTTTTTTCCCGACGAGGTCCCAAAAGGAAGTAGAGAGAATAGAGTCCCCGTTTATATCAGGAAGATGCTTAAAGATCCAAATAATAAAGAACTTGAGTTTCCTCTTAGAAAGATTCCCCTTAGAAAACTTAAAATTACTAGCAAGAAGGGTTTTTAGAACTTGGGAATAAAGGTCTCTCTCAGGTTGGGTAAGGCTAGGTTTTCCTAGCCTGTGTCCCATCCTGGTGGTCCCACTCCCTAGCCCAGCAGAAAAAAAGAGAAAAAAAAGCAAAAAGACCTGAAAGTTTAGAAGCACGAAGGAAAACCCCAATTTTTAACTTACAATTCTTTCTCCAGGCATGGGGGCAGACCATAGGGTCAAAATAAAACCTGCTGGGAAGGTGGTTCAACCTGTAGATTGATCCTCATGGAGTTTCTTCTCCAAGATGGTAGGCGACGGTCTCGACCTGTCTCCTTGGATAGCCTCTGCTAGAACGCAAGGGGGTATCCTTAGAGAAGCGACGATTCCGACGGCGGCTTCAGTCCCGCAGCAGCTGTGCGGGAGACGCTCTTCTCCAGGGATTCCAGCATAGGAGTCCAAGCAGTTCGGCACGCTACTTATCGCTTTCAGGGGTCTGGTGGACAACCCGGTGTGTTGCGACCTTCCTAGAGAAAGCGTCCTGCCAGGGAAAGGCTTTTCCAGAGGCTTTAGCAATTTCCCTGAGCGACAGGTGATTTCAGCAAGTGTAGCAACTTCTCTGCTACAAGTGATATCAGCTCTTGTTATGCAGCTCTTTGTAAAATCACCCCGGCAGAACTTGGGGATAGAGAGACAGGAGCCTCGTATAGCAGTTCCACAGAGATAGCTTTATTGTCCAGCAGCCCCTGTGAAAGGAAGGCCAGAAACAATAACTCCCTGTCATCAGGCGTCGGAGCAGAGGTTATATGGGGAAGGCAGGGGGTGGGGTAGAAACCAATTAGCCAATGGGGTACAAGCTATTACCATAAAGAAGCAAGGCATGTTGAGAGTGGCTCTTTTTGTCACCATGACCCAGAGGAAGGTTGCTTATCTCTGGGGAGTCTTTTGGCCCTCAGGCCTCGCTCCTCCAAGGGACTAGTGCCGGTTTGGCCAAATTTAGAAATATATCCTCTGAGAGAAGGCAGGTTACAACCATCCCTCCCGCACCAGGTTCGGGAAAAAAGAAACTTTTTCCTTGAAGGAAAGCGAAAGAGATAAAAACGATTTATTTAACAAACACACAGGAAAAGGATAATAATGCTAAATAATAAAACCTCTTGCTCTGCTGAGAGAAACCTGGAAAATTTCAGAGTCCTTCCGTAGATCTCTCTCTCCCCCTCCTTGGAGCTGGGATGGGGTTGTGGGCCCACCTCCAGGGCCAAGGCCTCGGTGGAAATTCCTCCTGATGTATTCTGATGTTGAAACAGTCCAGCAGAGAAAAAAAGGAAAAAAAACAAAGTCCCAGGAAAACTAAAGTTCAACTCTCCGTCTCTGTCCAGAGAAAGAAAAAGGAGCTGAAAAACTGGCCGAAAGCAAGCAGGCAGCCTTCCCCACTCTCGCCCTGCTGCCGCAGCTGAACACAGAGCCGGCTCAATCTCTGTGTCCGTGAAAACACGAAAACAAACTGCTTAGAAAGTTCCCTCGGTTTTGTCTCTCCCCCCTCTCAGGCTCAGTTTAAAGGCATAGAAAGGCACAAAATTAATTTCTGGGCATGGAGCAGCAATAGGGGATACACATCACAAAGTCACCCCAAGACAGGAGTGCAGAGGACTCCTGCGCCAAGGGCTCATAGCCCTCCACAGTGTGTGTCAGAGGTCTGTTAGGAAAGACCGTTTGGATAAATTCTACCTCGAGTGCAGACAAACCCATCCGTGGGGTTGTCTTTGCTCAGGGACCTGATTGCACATGGTGGGTAATGCAGAAAGATGGAACAATATGTTGTGTACCACAGGGGGATCTGACTGTTGGGTGAAAACCATCTGTAATGAGAAATGCCTGTTTACCACTGCTTGCTGTCACTGTCACTGTTCGTACATAGCTGTGTATATATATATATGAATGTGTGTGTGTAGAGTTAGAATATATTGATGCCATGATGATTTTTTGCCTTTTCTTTTATACCCCTTTTATATACCTTTTAATAGCTTTTTGTATTCTTAGTGTTGTGTTAGCCTACATTCTTAGACTTATTTTGTTAATTTAGGAAGGAGACTAAACATCTCAGAAAGCCCCAGACACCAAGGTCCTCTCCAGAACCCATTTTGTAAACTAAGAACCATCCAGGGGGAAGGTTCCTCGGGGAGGGGGGCTCACTTGAGCCTCTCATTGGGGAATCTTTGATAGATATGCTAATTACTAAGACCGATAATGTTATACCCGATCTATTGTGTGTGTGCATTGCGGTGTGCATTTCGGTGCATTCCACCTGGATGTGGTGCACCCAAGTGTGGGGTGTGGGGTATGCCCAGCCCCTGCCCTGGAGGGATCTCTGCTGAGATAAGAGATTTCGCAATCGCCCAGCAGGACTCCCTGGAAAGACAACCACTTCTTTGGTCACGCGAGAAAAGACAGACCCACAATCCTTTAGGAGACCTTATGCAGATCCTTTGTAACCCATTGGCCTTCACCCATCCCCTGTATCCCTATAAAAGCAAGCCCTCTGGCCCTGTGGGACTCAGAGAGAGCTCTCATCCCTGGCTTTCCCCTTTGCCGGAGTACGGACCAACAATAAAGCTACCTTCCGTGCGGAACCAGCCACACGAGCCTCTCGTCTCTCTCTCTGGTCTGGCTTGGCCCAGAGGCTGCCCTGCAGAGCTGAGCTGAAATCACAAGCTGATAATCACTAAAGAGCTGACAGACTCTGCAAGGGCCCTCCTGCCAGCAGCTGAGGGAAGACACCGGGCCTTGGGAAGGCGATTCCTTTCGGGACCATCTCTCTGGACCGGTCACCTCTTCCTGGGTCAGAGCTACTGACCCCATCACCAGCTGTAATACCTAAGGATCCTTAAAATAAATACTGAGGTAAAACCCCTTTTTCCCTTCTAACTGTGTTTGAGTCTTGATTTTAAGACCAGGAAAAGGCATCAGTACTACACTTCTCTGCGTTCTGCTGCTGCAGCGAGAAGCGTGGAGGAAGGACCCTTCTTTCTTTTCAGCCAGCTTTCGGCTCCTTTTCTCCAGAGGGAGACAGAGAGTTGAACATTGTTTTCCTGGGACTTCGGTTTTTCCCTTCTTCTCTTCTGGACTGTTTCAACATCAGAACACATCAGGAGAATTTTCCACCGAGGCCCCCAAGGTGGGCCCACATCGACCCAGCTCCAAGGAGGAGGAGAGAGACCACACCTACAGAAGGACTCTGAAATTTTCCCAGGTTTCTCTCCACAGCGAGAGGTTTTATTATTTAGCATTATTATCCTTTTCCTCTGTGTTTGTCAAATAAATAGTTTTTTATCTTTCACTTACCTCCAAGGATTTTTTTTTTTCCGAACATGGTGGGGGAGGGGTGGTTGTAACCTGCCATCTATCAGAGGATATTTTCCTCCAAATTTGTCCAAACCGGCACAGTGGCTCTGATGGCCTGGCACATCAGAACCACAAAAATACGAAGATTTGATTGCCACTGGTTCATAATGTACCTTGATACCATCAGGACATGGGGGGGGCAGAACCTGTTTCCATTGCTGGGGTGACAGGGAGGTCTCAATAGTTGACTACAGGAAACTGAAGTGAACTTGACTGGGAAGGAGTGGAAAAAACAATTCATCGTGACTGGTCCAGAGACCCCGTGTATCATTGGCATAGATTAGCTCAGGAGCAGGTATTTCAAAGACCCAAAAGGACATTGGTGGGCATTTGGTATAGCTGCTGTTGAGACAGAAGACACTAGACAGTTGAATACCTTGCCTGGTGTAGCAGGGCATTTCACCCCCACAATAGCTTATCTGTTGCTTGTTAACTGGTGAAATAACTCAAACAGGACAAGCTGTCTTTTACTGAGTTATTTTGGCATCATGGAATTAGCGCCTCCAGCTGACAATAAACATCTTGCTGTGGAAGTGAGATCTTGTAGTGGTTTGGTCCAAAATACTCATTTCTGTTTATCTTCTGTGAGATAAGAATTACGAGAAATGCAAAGCAGGTGCCAAACTTGAAAGAATATAAAGAAGTTTATTAACAGACCTAAAAGAAGAGGAAAAAAAAAATCATACCACACCTTCAGAACACTTCTCCTCCCCCCACCTTTCTCCCTTCTCCCACTGACAATGTAAAAAGACAACCCTTGAGATGTTCAGTCTGTTTACCACTTCCATAATAACCTTGTTCAGTCCATTCAGGAAGAGGAGACTCTCTTGCCCATGCTATGAAAACATCACAACGAGACAGTCGCCCAGGTCGGTTCTCTGCTCACATGTGAGTCCCTTCCCCCGACTTGCAGCTTTTCCCACAACTGGTTTTGAGGGTCCACTCTTGAAATTACTGGGGTAAAATTTTAAGGTTGAGCCATTCAGAAACAAAAGTTCTCTTCACCCATCTCTGGGAACATTTCATCTCTAAGAACAGAGGCCCTTCTCCTTCCCTGGGAGCAAAGGGTCTTCCTCATCTTCATCTCTAGGACTATCTCTGGGAGCATCTCTAGGAACTGAGGTTTTCTCCTTTTCCATGTGGAGCAAAAGTCCTCATCGCTTCCATCTCTCCCTGTTCAAATTTCTCATGAAATTACAGCTGCTTCAGCATCTGCCTATCTCAGCGCAGGTGCTTTTGCTCTCAAGTACAAGTTGAATGCTCCACCCCCCATGCCTTCATCAAATTACAACGGGTACTCTGATATATCATAGCTTTACAACAGAATTTCAGCTTTAAGCATCTCTTTCTCTTCCCTCAGGTTTTCAGCTCTTCATAGCACTAAAATATTTACTCTCACCTAGGCCTTGCAGCTGGAATGAAGCTTATCACTGTTGGTCACATGACCTCTGCCGGACAGCGGTGGGCAGCTTTAGCTGAATCTTGGCAGCTCTGGAGAGTGGGGGGAGCCAGGCCGCTCTGGCTGCCCACAGCAGGGCTGGGGGGGGGGGGGGGGGGGGGGTGTTCCACGGGTGGAACAGGGCTCATCGGCTCCAGGATGGCCGTGGCCCAGCCCGGCCTGGCCCGAGCAGGGCCTGGGCCAGGCCCACTGGCCCCCACACGGGGCCCGCAGCCACCTGTCCCAGCACCGGAAACGAGACAGAGCTGTGTGTGGGGGGTTGTCTATTCTTAAGTGTGGATCACAGAGGCGGTCACAACTTTAAGTGGCTTAAAGAATTGTCCATATTCAAACTGGCCATCTGATAGGTTCTGTTAGGTCACAGAGGAAGCTGTAAGCACCCCTTTGCACGAACATCACTTCCGGGACTATGCTTGCTAACCCATGACAGATCTGAAAAGATAAGATGGATTTCTCACTGACAGACACCTCAGTTTGCAAACTATAAAAGCTACACCAAGCTTTCCAAAGCAGAAATCTTCTGCACATTCCCTGGGAATGCGTGGAGTTTCTTCCCAAGGTGGGGACGCCTATTTTGTGGTTACTCCTCAGAGGCTGAGTGAAAGCACTCTGTGTACACTATCGTCATTTCAGTATTAAGTTACGTTTGACTCTTAATCAATACTATTTCTTTGCTAGCTATAATATAGGTACCTTTATATCGTGCACTGTTTTGTGTAATCTACTAGTAGTTATTTTTGGTTTATACTGTGTAGTAAGTAACTCTGATTAAGATCTTTTGTCTGTTATTTCCTGTCTGTTCAATAAATAACTAATTTTACAAATAG
This sequence comes from Corvus moneduloides, assembly GCF_009650955.1. Classification (NCBI taxonomy): domain Eukaryota; kingdom Metazoa; phylum Chordata; class Aves; order Passeriformes; family Corvidae; genus Corvus; species Corvus moneduloides. The sequence continues at coordinate 2,892,637 of NC_045510.1, forward strand.
ACCTGATCTGCCATCCTTCGAACTTGCATTCCAGAGTGATTTCTTAAATTTAAGCTGTTGCCAAAAATCTGAGGCTAAGGCCGGGCTTTTCTGAAGCTCCCACTTGTCTCGTGACACCTGGTCTTTCAGAGGACCCTTCTGCTGTAGGACTCCTGAGGGTTGAAGAACAGCAGGTACCAATTGCTACTGCAACAGTCCATCATCAGCAATACCGTGTGGACCAAGACTCTGTGATTCCCATCCATAAGATGATCTGTAAACTAGAGAACCAATGAGCGGTTAGCAAGACTCATTCACCCTTCAGTAGCCCTACATGGCCTGTGCGTAAGTCTAATGGATGGTGGAGACTGACAGTGGACTATTGTGGCCTGAACAAAGTCACACCATCACTGAGTGCCACTGTGCCAGACATGCTGGAACTTCAGTATGAACTGGAGTCCAAGGCAGCCAAATGGAGCCACCACTGACATTGCTAATGCCTTTTTCTCCATTCCTCTAGCAGCAGAGTGCAGGCCACAGTTTGCTTTCATCTGGAGAGGCATCCAATACACCTGGAACAGACTGTTGCGGCAGGGGGAGGGAAGCACAGCCCCACCATTTGCCATGGACTGATCCAGACTGCACTGGAAAAGGGTGAGGCTCCAGAACATTTGCTGTACATTGATGACATCATTGTATGGGGGAACATGGCAGAGGAAGTTTTGAGAAAGGGGAGAAGATAATCCAGATTCCCCTGAAAGTGTATTTTGCCATTAAACAAAGTAAGGACAAGGGACCTGCCCAGAAAATTCAGTTTCTAGGGGTGAAGTGGCAAGACGGATGCTGACAGATACCAACAGAGGTGATTAATAAGATAGCTGCTATGTCCCCACCGACCAGCAAGAAGGAAATACAGGCTTTCCTAATTGCTGTGGGTTTTTGGAGGATGCATATCCCAGAGTGTAGCAGGGGGTGGTCCCGGGAGCAGGGGAATCCAGCCAGAGTCACGATACGAACACCGATATGATTTGAGCATCATGCTCCAGTTTTATTATTCGGTTACACCAAGTTATACCTTTTCCAAAGTTCACGCCCCTTTCCCATGAGAAAGCCTCTAAGCAGCGGGGGAGCTGACCAGTGTATACCTTTTCCCAAGGCCGTTCAAGGCTGCCAGCTAGCAGGTGCCTTGCAAGCCTGCTTTCAGCCTGAGGCCCCATCAGGGTTACTTCTGCAACAGCCCTGGGATGCCCAAGCCCTCCTGGGGTATCCTATATTCCACAAGGAATCCCGCTACACATCCCCCGTTTTCTTTTTGTGCAACCCAGGTCTGGTCGATGATTTTTCACAGCCCTGCTTTAAGGAAAAAAAAAAATACACCCAAGTATTATTAAACCTAATATAACTAAAAATAGCAATCGGCAGCCTTCTACTTCCAAGGTACACAGCCATCTGGTGATACCCAGACCCTTAAGCCAATCTCCAATAGGGTCATCTGTCTCCTGAAGGTTGTGCAGGCCCCTCTGGAGGTCAGAGAGGTGCTTGTGAATTGGGACAGAGTGGTCAGAAAGATTCATACGGCACATACTCTGGAACTCTTCGCAGCCGTGGCCGTGAGCTAGTAGTAGAAAATCAATGGCTGCTCGATTTTGTAATATTGTATGTCTAACACTAGTAACATCTACGCTTAACTCATCAAGCATCTGCGAAGTTATGTTTAACTTGTCCCTCTCCCAGCAAGCAAGTTTATGCAAAATAGCGTGAGCCCTGGCTGCCGAAACACCAGGTAACAACATAGATGCTAGCCAAATTAACTGCCTTCACTCGATCTAAATGGGCGGACAGCTGATTGAAAATGTCCGCTAATGCTCCTGTCTCAAGACAGTCAAAAAACAATTTCTCATTCTACCTCTGTGTTTGGTGCTATACCCAAAAATTTATGCAATTCTTTTTCTTAATTTTGTCTTTGGAGAAAGTTCCCCGACACCCACCACAAGTCACTAGCAACCACCTAGGGCAGCTGTTACATTCACCCCAGAGTCTCGTTATTTCTCCTGCTACGGAGAGTGGTGGATCTGGCAAGTCCTCAGCTCCTTCACTCAGCCACGTCTGCAGCCTCTCTCAAGGCTCCTCGGGACAGGTTTCAGAGTCCCAGATGTTGAAGTAGTGGCGTCATTTTCCTCAGGAGCTGATGCTGACTGTGCCTTCTCGTTTCGGGGTCCTGTAGCATGGCACCACTTTGCTGGACATAGCTCTGGTCAGTGATGCAGCGATGACTTGTCCCTGTTGTTGCAGGACATTCTGTAGCATTGCAGTCCACATTCGTTCCCAGAGCAGGAACTATGAAGGGGTTAATAACAACTGTGCGATGTTGATAGACTGCAAAATGCTTTGTGTAGATAAGTTAGCAAGCTTTTTGATTACTTTTCGTATCAGTTCTTGCTGTTTCTCCCAGTCCCGGGGCCGCTTCTGGGCCACTTTGGCTTTGCAGGCGACGAAACCGCAGAAGCCGCGCTGCTGCCGGACGTCCCACTGTTCGGTGGGGGTGGGGGGGGGGGGGTTACTCTCTGCCGCTTTTGGCTGGGTTTTAGGACCTCTCTGTTGCTCTGCCGCTTTCGGTCGGACAGCAGGACTGTCTGTGTCTCCTTGGCCCGCCTGTGCCCTGCCCCCTGGATCGGGTGTCCCAGCTTCCGCATCACAGCCATTTCTCCCTTGGCCGTCGGAGGGGTAACATCCGGCTCTGCCGAGTTTAGCAGCTCCTGCACTGAGCGGACGCATTCCGCCGCGTTTTTAACCGGTTTTCTCGCAGCCAGCCCGAAGGACTGTGCTACCCTGGACTCTGCTCTGGTCTCTGGCCGCCGCTCCATAAGACCCCCGTCTGTTCCTTTCCCAGAGCTGCTGCCCTCTAAAGCCTCTATGGCAGCTGCGGCCACTGTCCTCTCTGTGTTCATCTCTGCGAGAGTGCCAGTTACTGCCCTCTAGACTAAGCCGAGGGCTTTAGCTTCTTTAGCTGCCTTTCCTCCCTCAATCGTGGACAGGCACAATTTATATCCAACTTCCCCCCATGCTTCGGTTGAGAACAAACGCGAAGTGTAACTCAATAATCCATGTTCCCGGGCCCACGTAACGAGGGCATTCAGATCTCGGTCTTTTACGATCTCGCCTCTCATAGAGAGAATATTAGCTAGGAGTCGAGGTCCTGCCCCGTAGTCCATAGCTTCTGTGCTGCGGGTATTCGTTCGGCCGCGCGAAAATACGGTCTCCGGCCACTCAGCTTTGAGGCTTAGCCCCCGGCTTTACTCGGCTTCAGGACTTATCTTCCAGCTGGCTATCCTGCTTCGAGACCGGGCCCCCTGCTTTACTCGGCTTTGGGGCCACCCGCTCTGGTTCCCCTGGCTCCGCCGCACCGATACGATGAAATTCAGAGTCTTACCGCATTGAAGCAAACCTGCCTGAAGCAAAACTCACCCGGGTCCCTGTTCGGGCGCCATGTGTAGCAGGGGGGGTCCCGGGAGCAGGGGAATCCAGCCAGAGTCACGATATGAACACCGATATGATTTGAGCATCATGCTCCAGTTTTATTATTCGGTTACACCAAGTTATACCTTTTCCAAAGTTCACGCCCCTTTCCCATGAGAAAGCCTCTAAGCAGCGGGGGAGCTGACCAGTGTATACCTTTTCCCAAGGCCGTTCAAGGCTGCCAGCTAGCAGGTGCCTTGCAAGCCTGCTTTCAGCCTGAGGCCCCATCAGGGTTACTTCTGCAACAGCCCTGGGATGCCCAAGCCCTCCTGGGGTATCCTATATTCCACAAGGAATCCCTCTACACCAGAGTAGTGTCCAATTGTAAGCCCTCTCTATTTTGTGACATGGAAGAAAAATGATTTCAAGTGAGGCCCTGAACAACAGCAAGCCTTTGAACAGATCAAACAAGGGATTACTCATGAAGTAGCCCTTGGGCCAGTAAGGACAGGACAGGATGTGAAGAACATGGTCTACACCACAGCCAGGGAGAATGGTCCTTCCTGGAGCCTCTGGCACAAAGTACCTGGAGAGACTCGTGGATGACTTTTGGGGTTCTGGAGTCAGGGATACAAAGGATCTGAGGCCAGCTACACCTCAACTGAAAAAGAGATCCTGGCAGCTTATGAAGGGGGTCGAGCCGCTTCAGAAGTGACTGGCACTGAAGCACAGCTCCTTCTACCAGTGCTGGGCTGGATGTTTAATGGGAAAGTCCCTGCCACACATTATGCCACTGATGTGTCGTGGAGTAAGTGGGTCACTGTAATTACACGGCAAGCTCATATAGGAAATCCCAATTGCCCTGGGATCTTGGAAATCATCACAAACTGGCCTGAAGGTGAGAATTTTGGACTATCATTGAAAGAGGAGCAGGTGACATGTGGACATAATGTTACTACTCTGTCATGGGAACTAGAGGTGCTCTTGTCAAATTCTAGTATTTGTGTAGAAGCGTAATGGACTTGGAAGTCCACTATAGGAGTAGGCAGTGTTACAATCTGTAATGATACAATTGAAGTGAGCACTACTCACACCCAGAAAGGTGGGTATATAAGGTATACAATGTTAGGACCCTGGCCAGTCCCAGAGGGTACCAGATGTTATTGTGTTTGTGGACATAAAGCCTTCAAAGTTTTATCCTTTTTATGGTCAGAAAAATATTACAGCTGGTGGTGGGGTCCGAGGCTGTGACCCAGGAAGAGGTGACCGGTCCGGGGAGATGGTCCCGAAAGGAATCGCCTTCCCGAGGTCCGGTGTCTTCCTCTCAGCTGCTGGCAGAGGAGCCCTTGCAGAAGCTGTCAGCTCTTTAATGATTATCAGCTCGTGATTCCAGCTCAGCTCTGCAGGGCTGCCTCTAGGCCAAACCAGACCAGAGAGAGAGACGAGAAGACCCGTATGGCTGGTTCTGCACGAAGGTAGCTTTATTGTGGGTTCCCTCCGGCGAAGGGAAGGCCAGGGACGAGTTCTCCCTCACAGAGGCGAGCTGGTCTTCTTTTATAGGGATACAGGGGATCAGCAAGGGGACCAACGGATTACAGAGGGTCTGGGATAGACCAATGGGTTACAGAATGATCTGCATAGGGTATCCCAAAGGATTGTGGGTCTACTTTTCCTCACCATGACTCAAAAGTCCTTTCCAGGGAGTCCTGCTGGGCGGTTGCAAAATCTCTTATCTCAGCAGACATCCCTCCAGGGCAGTGGCTGGGCATATCCCACAGAAAAATGCATGTTAGGATCAGGAGTACTGGCCATACAATTTTCCTCTAGTTTGTGGCTCAGAACTTTTTTACACCACATGGAAAGAAATGTAGATAAACCTTAAATTAACTGATCAACTGCATTTCGTTCTTTTGCATGATGGTTTATACTATGGCTAGGAGTAAGTGAATTAGAGAAGGAGATAGTTAATATTGCGGCTACAATAGCAAGGATGGCAAATAATACAGTTGATGCAATCCCTGCAGTCCAGGAAGAAATAAGTTATCTGGTGTAGCTCTTCGGAACCGTATGGCTTTGGATGTTTACTAGCTTTCCAGGGAAGAGTATGTGCCCTCATAAATACTAGTTGTTGCATTTATGCAGATAAGTCACGATGAACTTCAACAGATATGAATAATGTTTGGGAACAAATAAGATCATTACATAAGATACAGCAAGATGATAACTCTATGAGTTTCCAAGAGGTTTGGACTTGGCTCATATCCTAGACATACAGACAAAAAGGGTGCCTGGAGGCCAAGAGAGTGAATCAGAAGAAGACCCCAGACTCCACAAACAGGACTGAATAAGCAGAAGTGCCATCAGGAAATCAGGTGACTTATAGAGACTATAAAATCCTGTAACAATCAACAAGCAGGGTACCTCTTCGGAGGGATCTGGCATGAGCTGTAACTACTATTATATATTAAACATGGTAGAAGGAACCCTGTTAGGTTCTTTTATTAAAGTGGAACCTAGGAATAAGCACTGTTGGGGTGGCATCTGCATAATTCCTACAACAAAAGGCTACATAATAGGGTGACTATATCATGACAGCATTGCTTTAAAAAGTGTTGGTGGCATCCAAATCTTTGGCCAGCAGGTCACTTATCCATTGGAACTCAAATGTTTCAGAGAAAAGACTGTCTTTGTTTTCTGTTTCCAAGATAATAAGACAAGGAGGACACCACACCACAGCAGATGAATGTGCCCTGAAGGAAGCTGTGACCTTGTGGAGAGGAGCCCACACCAGGACAGGTTTTCTGGCAGGACCTGTGGCTCCATGGGGGAGCCACACTGGAGCAGTCTGTTCCTGAAGGACTGCACCCTGTGGAAAGGGACCCACACTGGAGGAGTTTGTGAAGAACTGCAGCCTGTGGGAAAGACAACATTGGAGAAATTAATGGAGGACTGTGTCCAATGGGTGCGACCCCACACTGAAGCAGGGGAAGAGCAGGAGGAGAAAGGAGCAATAAGCACAACATGTGCTGAACTGACTGCATCCTCCATTCCCTGTCCCCCTGCCCTGCTTGGGGGGGAGGAAGTAGAAGAGTCCGGATTAAAGTTGATCCCAGGAAGGAGCGAAGTTTGGGAAAAATATGTTTTAAGATGATATTTTTATTTCTTGTTATCCTAACTCTGATTTTGATTGGCAATAAATTCAATTAACTTTCCCAAGTTGAGTCTGTTTTGCCTGTGACAGTAGTTGATGAGTGATGTCTCCCTGCCCTTATCTCGACCCATGGCTCTTTTGTTATATTTTCTCTTCCTTGTCCAGTTGGCGAGGGGGAGTGATAGAGCAGCCTAGTGGGCACCTAGCATCCAGCCAAGGTCAACCCACCTCAGACTTCTCTTCTAAACTCCATACTTTTCACGATAAACACACAGTTTTGTACAGATCTAATCAGGTAACATCTGGTATCTGAATGTATTATGTTTAAAATCTCTTAATGCAACTTTTACTGAGAAGGAGTATATTCGGTGATCCTATTTTGTACAACACTCTTCTGAAACACCTAATAGCAATGAAAGCAAAAATTATTTACTTTAGTTCCTTAAAATGTATCAGTAATTACAGAATCACAAAACATACTGAGTTGGAAGAGACCCACAAGGATCATCGAATCCAACTCCTGTCCCTGCACAGCACTAGCCCCAGGAGTCACACCATATGCCCAAGACTATTGTCCAAATGCTTCTTGAACTCTGTCAGGCTTGGTGCTGTGACCACTTCCCTGCAGAGCCTGTTCCAATGTCCAACCATCCTCTGGGTGAAAAACCTTTTCCTAATATCTAACCTAAACCTCCCCTGGCACCTTACCTAGAAAGATTTCTAATGTACTTACTGAAAACTTACTTACTTACAAGTCTGAGGATAGATGTTGCATAGTTAAAGCCGTGGACTACTTCTTACAAAGTTGTACTGTAAATCTTCACATACCTCTACAGAAGACTATTGATTAAAACCTTGTTATTAATGGCTTATTGTAGATACTTTACAGGAATTTCATTGTTTCAACTTCTATTAAATCATTTAAGGAAATTAAATATTTAAACAAAGATTTCTTCAGACTACCAGTGAGCTTCTCAGTCATTACCTCCCCTGTAACAACAAAAAGCTTCTAACAAAAGATACACAAGAGACATAAAAAGATTACCTTTACCCAAAAAAGATGAAAACAGGGCAAGGACACAAGAAGAAATTGAAGGCAGATGTAGTGACTGACTTCAGCAGTACTTATTAGGAATTTGTTTTAAAATTTTAAGTGGAGGATCTGTTGACAATTTCTGGAAGTAAATCCATGGATATTATTGTATCTGTCTGCCCTTTAATGATTTGGTTGATGGTGAGAAATATTTAAAAAATGTGAAAACAAAACATCTTACAGCAAGTATCAACTTTAATGTCGTGAGCACTGAATGAAAAATAACTACACAGTGTGATCCTTCAGCTTGGGCTTCGTAATCATAAAGCTTGAGGAAACCTAGGAAATACAGGGAGGAGGGAGGAAGAAAACAGACCATTGTCATTTCAGACCAGCTCATATTTCTAATGTCTTAGAGACAACAGACTGTAAATAAACTCAGCAATTGGAGGAAACAAAAAACCAAACCAAACAAAAAAGCACCCTTGCTAGGAGGCCATATTTCAACTACACACCTTGGACACAAAAAGTAACAGCAGATACACAAAATGTGGGCGCTTTTAAAAGTGACTACTAATATGGGTTTCAGATAGTTAAACTGTATTAAAGTAAGAACATTGTTCTGGTTTGGCCAAATTTAGAAATATATCCTCTGAGAGAAGGTACAACCACCCCTCCCCCACCAGGTTCGGGAAAAATAAATTTTCCTCGAAGGAAAGTGAAGGAGATAAAAGCTATTTATTTAACAAACACATGGGAAAAGGAAAATAATGCTAAATAATAAAATCTTTTGCTGTCGAGGGAAAACCTGGGAAAGTGTTAGAGTCCTCCCTTTGATCTCCTTGGAGCTGGGACTTGGCCCATGGCCAGGCCCTCTGTGCCCAGTGGAAAGTCCTCCTGATGTTTTCTGAGCTTGAAGCAGTACAGTAGAAAAGGGAGAAAATCTGAAATTCCAGGGAAGGAAAAGCAAAGTTCAACTCTCAGTCTCTCTCCAGAGAAAAAGAAGCTGAACAACTGGCCAAAAGATGACTGGAAAGCAGCAAGCCGGGTGCCTCCTCCCTCCCCTGCCGCAGCTGGGAAAAAAAAAAATTGCTATCTCTGTGTGACCTTGAACAAGCTGCAAACTGTTTTGAGAAAGTTTTGCTCAGTTTTTCCTTCCCCCCTCAGGCTCAGTTAAGGGGCATAGAAAGGCACAAGAATTAATTTCTGGGCATAGGGCAGCGACATGGGATACACATCATAAAGTCACCCCAAGACATTCCACCCCTTATCCCATATTGTTGGCTCAATGCCCAAACTAATATATTTGAACTCTACACACACACACGTCAGTACATACATATATATATACACAGCAATGTACAAACAGTGACCCTCAGCAAGCAGTGGTATACAGGCATTTCACATTACAGGTGGTTTTCACCCAACAATCAGATCCCCCTGTGGTACACAACGTATTGTTCCATCTTTCTGCATTACCCACCATGTGCAACCAGGTCCCTGAGCAAAAACAACCCCTTGGATGGGTTTGTCTGTACTCGAGGCAGAATTTATCCACACAGTCTTTCCTAACAGACCTCTGACATGCACTACTGGGACCTTATCTCCATCTACTGTATGCAGGGATTCAGACTGGGCTGGACCAGCTCTATTGGTGGAACCTCGGGTGTTAACTAACCAGGTGGCCTTTGCTAGAAGCTGCTCCCAATTTTTGAAAGTTCCCCCACCTAGTGCCTTCAGGGTGGTTTTCAACAATCCATTGCACCGTTCCACTTTGCCTGCAGCTGGTGCATGGTAAGGGATATGGTACACCCACTCAATGCCATGTTCTCTAGCCCAGGTGTTAATAAGGCTATTCTTAAAATGAGTCCCATTGTAAGATTCAATTCTCTCAGGGGTGACATGCCTCCAAAGGACCTGCTTTTCAAGGCCCAGGATGGTGTTCCGGGCAGTAGCGTGAGGCACAGGGTAGGTCTGCAACCATCCTGTGGTGGCTTCTACCATTGTGAGCACATAGCGCTTGCCTTGGCGTGTTTGAGGCAGTGTGATGTAATCAATCTGCCAGGCCTCCCCATACTTGTATTTGGACCATCGCCCACCGTACCACAGGGGCTTCACCTGCTTGGCCTGCTTGATTGCAGCACATGTCTCACAGTCATGGATCACCAGGGAGATCTGGAAGCAAACTGCTTTGAAAAAGTTTTGCTCAGTTTTTCCTTCCCCCTCTCAGGCTCAGTTTAGAGGCATAGAAAGGCACAAAGTTAACTTCTGGGCATAGGGCAGCAACATGGGATACACATCATAAAGTCACCCCAAGACAAACATTTACTTTACTGAGACTGCAAAGGCCAGTTTAGGGATTCAGAACAATGAATGCTTACTCAAAAGTTTCCCACAAATGACACATGCAAATCTTACTCGGGTGTCTTGATATTTCACAGCCTGGTTTTTGGTAGTGGGCGGGCCACAGAGGTGGCTTCTGTGAGAAGCTGCTAGAAGCTTCCACCATGTCCCTGATGGCTCGGAAGATGGACGTGCTTCTGGCCAAGCCCGGGCCAATTAGAAATTACGGTAACGCCTCTCTGATAACATATTTAAGAAGAAAATCAAAACAAAGGTTGTGGCGCAACTGTAATTTTCCACCCAGAAAAGTGTGGGGTGAGAATATGTGAGAGGAGAACAACAGGCAGACACCAAGGTCAGTGAAGAAGGAGGGGGAGCAGGTGCTCCAGGTGCCGGAGCCGAGATTCCTCTGCAGGCCATGGTGAGGACCATGGTGAAACAGGCTGTCCCCCTGCAGCCCATGGAGGTCCACAGGGGATGCAGAAATCCATCCGCAGCCTGTGGAGGAGGAGCCCATGCTGGAGCAGGTGGATGCCTAGAGGAGGCTGTGATCCGGTGGGAGACCCATGGAGACAGGGGGCCTGCTCCCAGGCTGAAGCAGCCTGTCCTTGAAGGATTGTATCCTGTGGAAGTGACCCGCGCTGCAGCAGTTTGAGGACTGTTGCCCATGAGAGGGAGTCATGTTGCAGCAGGTTGCAGGGAGCTGCTGCTCATGACATGGAGCCAAATCCGAGAAGTTCACAGAGAACTGTCTCCTGTGGGAGGGACCCTACGGTGCAGCAGGGGGAGGACTCCTCTGTGATACATGAAGGAACGAGACCCACCAACAGCAGAGATGCAGGTGAATCTAAGGTTTATTCAGAAGCATCAGTATATATATCCTTACTTCTAAGAGCTTTTTTGGTTACAGTTTACAGTCGTGATCACAGTCCTACAATAAATCTGTCTTCTTAACATTTTCTATTGTTCTCTCCAAGGCTATGGTAAAGGAGCGTGAAGAGCGTGAGTAAAGCATGTGTGTCTTATGTCGACATAGAAGTAGAAACTCATTCATTCAGTTCTATCTCAGGTGCATGCTGTGTCAGAGAGACCTTCTGCTGGTACTGCTGGTGCTCCAGCTGTCGTTCTCTGTTTAACTCTTTCCTTATACCAGCACCTGTTAACCTAACAACTCCTCTTTTTTTTATTTTTTGGAGTCATGGACAAAGCAAGTGCAACCATAGCTTGTTTTTGTGTGCCTTTAACGACTGATTATGTTGAAAAGGACAAGACAGAAAATTAAAAAAGATATCACTGCTAGACAACCTAATCCAATAAAAACCCAAACTCGTAAATTTATTCCTGAAAACCAATTTTTTGGATTTAGCCAAGTAAGATCATTTTTTAAGTCTGTCAGTACCTTTTGCTCCTCTAGAGTTTGCAAATCTCTAAGTTGATCTTTTAACTGAGTGTGAAGTGAGTGGATAACTTGTCTTAGGGCTTTATCAAAGGCTCCTTGGAGGTGGTTTTTGATTGTTTCTCAATTTTGTTCCGTTTTATTCCATGGAAGAGGAGTGACACATAGAGTTATGTATGTGTGCCGGTTTGGACAAATTTGGAGGAAAAATATCTTCTGATAGAAGGCAGGTTATAACCACCTTCCCCCACCAGGTTTGGGAAAAAAAGAAATTTTCCTCGGAGAAAAGTGAAAGAGATAAAAACTATTTATTTAACAAACACACAGGAAAAGGATAATAATGCTAAATAATAAAACCTCTTGCTGTGGAAAGAAACCTGGGAAAATTTCAGAGTCCTTCCGTAGTCTCTCTCCCCCTCCTTGGAGCTGGGTCGTGGTGGCCCCACCCCCGGGCCTCAGTAGAGAACTCTCCCGATGTGTTCTGATGTTGAAACAGTCCAAAAAAGAAGGGAAAAAACCAAAGTCCCAGGAAAAACAAAGTTCAACTCTCCATCCCTCTCCAGAGAAAAAGGCACAAAAGCTGGCTGAAAAGCAAGCAGGGTGATTCCTCCCCTCTTGCTGCTGTTAGAAGCAAAGGAGTCTGTATGTGTGTCCTTGAACAACTGCTTTGAGAAGTTTGCTCGTTTTTTTTTCCTCTCCCCCCTCTCAGGCTCAGTGTAAAGCCACAGAAAGGCACAAAGTTAATTTTCTGGGCATAGAGCAGCGATAGGGGATACACATCATAAAGTCACCCCAAGACACCAGTATACCGTAGTTTGATATCCATTGGCAACATCAACCTTCCATTCCCAGGAAGGCCTGCATCTCCCTTAGGTTATGGGGTTCTGGAAGTAGACAGATGGCTTCCTTCTGTTCTCTGCTGAGTTGTCCATGTCCATGGAAAATTTCCAGGCCCAGGTATACTACTGTTTCCCTGGCAACCTGTGCCTTCTCTTTCGAGACCCAATACCCACTTTGGCCTAAAAAGTTCAACAGACTTACAGTAAACTGGATGTAGTCATCTCGTGTCTTGGCTGCTATCAAGATATCATCAACATACTGGAGTGCCGCGGTGCCCACCGGGTGGCTAGCTCGTGGGCTGGGCACCAGGCAATAGCCTTGCCTGCCACAGTAGCATAGGACGGGCGCCAAGGGAGAGCAGGAGGCTAAGCAAGGTCCAGGCAAGGCTCCCTTTAGCCACCGATGAAAAAGGCGCAAGGAGAGACGAAGCAATGAGGGACTCTTCTCGGGGGGACAGGAACGGGTTTATTTGAGCCTGGGAGAGAGGGGACGAGAAGAGCCAAGAAAACGTCCCTGGCAGGGGATTTTCTACCCCACTGCTCAGGGCGGAGCAATCATAGAACATCCAATAACAGAACAGACAAGGGGTGTTACATAGTCGGGGATGCATACAACTTAACCAATGGGGAGAGAGGTAGGCGGAGAGGGTGAGCACGGGCCAATGACAGAGTGATGTGGTGACCAAGGGAGGGGAGAGCGGTGGTCATTGCAGATGTGCAGGGTGTCACGTATTTCCTGCCATGGCTAATAAACTTTCTTGCCAGACAGCCTGAGGGTGTCTATGTTGTGGCGGGCAGCTGTTGGAATTGTAAAAGGAGGAAAGGCCCGGTGGCTCGGGCAGGGGGAGAAAATTGCAGTCCAAAACCAATGTGGTTGATAAGAGCAAACTCCGTTTATTAGCAAACCAGAGGCACTTATATAGTATACCAGCTTGTTAACTCTTAAGTGGCTTAAAACTTATCAAAGCGAATTTCTACTTCTACATAATTGGACTTACATTGGCAAGCTTCTACAGTTATGTTATGATTAAAAGAATTCAGAGTTCACCTCTTCCCTCCAGGTCTTATCTACACAGCTGTAAATCTTCAAAACTCCCTCTTTGTTCCCAGCCCTGTTTTTTTCACATAGGGATTTTCTCACGGAGAGTTTTCCTCGCACAGGCCTTTTGCCTGCAGGCTCTTGCTACAGTTCTTTTATTGATCCCATAATTCTATCAATGATCCATGCCCCTGATCCTCTACCCAAATGCCAACAATTTCCCCCTTTTTCTTTTTGTACAAGCAATACTTGATTGGCTACAGATGTAGTGACTTTGTATATTATCTTTTGCAAGCATTGGAAGGTAAGGTGAACACACTCTTATTAATAATATTACTAGTCCTACAGTAATCAAATGCTACACAAATAAAACTAGCCATGATTTTTAAAATAACTTTAACCATCCCTCTAAGCCGAGACCATCTTCTTTTTTCTGCAATTGTGTAGTTAATTGATGTAACTCACTTATCTGCTTGTAAATTAGGAAAAAGTGGTTAGAATGATTTATACAGCACATACCTTGGAACCTTTCACAGCTATGGCTGTGAGCTAATAGTAGAAAATCAATGGCTACTTAATTTTATAATATTATATGTCTAACACTAGTAACATTTACACTTAACTCATTAAGCATTTGCAAAGTCATATTAAACTTATCCCTCTCCCAGCAAGCAAGTTTATGCAAAGTAGTGTAAGCCCTGGCTGCTAAAGTACCAGGTAAAAACATAAATGCTAACTAAATTAACTGCTTTCACTTGATCTAAATGGGCAGACAGCTGATTGAAAATGCCTGCTAATGCTCTGGTCTCCAGACAGTCAAAAAACAATTTTTCACTTTACTTCTGTGTTTGGTGTTATACCCAAAAATGTATGTAATATACCCAAAAATTTATGCAATTCTTCTTCTTAGTTTTGTCTTTGGAGAAAGTTCCCCGACACCCACCACAAGTCACTAGCAACCACCCAGGGCAGCTGTTACATTCGCCCCAGAGTCTCACTATTTCTCTTGCTACGGAGAGTGGTGGATCTGGCAAGTCCTCAGCTCCTTCACTCAGCCACGTCTGCAGCCTCTCTCAAGGCTCCTCGGGACAGGTCTCAGAGTCCCAGATGTTGAAGTAGTGGCGTCACTTTCTTCAGGAGCTGATGCTGACTGTGCCTTCTCGTTTCGGGGTCCTGTAGCATGGCACCACTTTGCTGGGCACAGCTCTGGTCAGTGATGCAGCGATGACTTGTCCCTGTTGTTGCAGGACATTCTGCAGCATTGCAGTCCACGTTCGTTCTCAGAGCAGGAACTGTGAAGGGGTTAACAACAACTGTGCGATGTTGATGCAATCATTTAGACACAGGACATCTGCTGTAAAGATAGACTGCAAAATGCTTTGTGTAGATAAGTCAGCAAGCTTTTTGATTACTTTTTGCATCATTTGTTAGTACTTCTCCTTCTTTTGGGGCTGCTTCCGGGCTGCCCCGGCCGGCTTTGGCTTTGCAGGAGACGAAACCGCAGAAGCCGCACTGCTGCCGGACGTCCCGCTGTTCGGCGGGGGGGGTTACTCTCTGCCACTTTTGGCCGGGTTTTAGGACCTCTCTGTTGCTCTGCCGCTTTCGGCAGGACGCCAGGACTGCCTGTGTCTCCTTGGCCCGCCTTCGCCCCGCTCCCTGGGTCGGGTGTCTCTGCTTCCACGTTTGCGGCCATTCCTCTCTCAGACGTCGGAGAGGTAACATCCGGCTCTGCCGAGTTTAGCAGCTCCCGCAGTAAGCGGATGGGTGCTGCTGTGTTTTTAACCGATTTTCTCGCGGCCATCCCGAAGGACCGTGCTACCCCAGACTCGGCTCCGGTCTCTGCCCGCCGCTCCGTAAGACCCGCGTCTGTTTCTTTCCCGGAGCTGCTACAGCCAGCGCTGCCACTCTCTAAAGTCTCTATGGCAGCTGCGGCCACTGTCTGTTCTGTTTTTATTTCTGCGAGAGTGCTAGTTACTGCTCTCCAGGTGAATTTGAGAGCTTTTGTTTCTTTAGCTTTCTTTTTAAACGATCTTGGATCAGCTAGTTCCTTATAAAGGTTTACTTCTTTAAGCCCCCGCTTTTCTAAAAAGCATAAACCAAGGGCCACCTCTGTTTCCATAACTGCGTCCAACCGCACTGCGTCCCACCGCAATAACTGTGTCTAACCGCAAACTCCACGTCTTACCGCTGTCCCTGCTGTCAGGGTCATGCAGCCTTCAGGTTTAGCCCTTGTCAGCCAATTCAGCGGACCCCTGATGTCAGGTCAGCCCAGGCACGGATCAGACACTGGCCTGCAGGTGATGATCTTTTGCCCCCCAAGTGCTGCTATATCGGGGCCACGTCGGCTCCCACCGAAGTAAAAAAAAACGAAGTGCCAGTCCCACTCCGAGTTCCGAGTTCGGGCGCCAAATGTTGGAATTGTAAAAGGAGGAAAGGCCCGGTGGCTCCGGCAGGGGGGAGAAAATTGCAGTCCAAAACCAATGTGGTTGATAAGAGCAAACTCCGTTTATTAGCAAACCAGAGGCACTTATATAGTATACCAGCTTATTAACTCTTAAGTGGCTTAAAACTTATCAAAGCGAATTTCTACTTCTACATAATTGGACTTACATTGGCAAGCTTCTACAGTTATGTTATGATTAAAAGAATTCAGAGTTCAGCCTCCCCTCTCTGGGTCTTATCTACACAGCTGTAAATCTTCAAAACTCCCTCTTTATTCCCAGCCCTGTTTTTTTCACATAGGGATTTTCTCATGGAGAGTTTTCCTCGCACAGGCCTTTTGCCTGCAGGCTCTTGCTACAGTTCTTTTATTGATCCCATAATTCTATCAATGATCCATGCCCCTGATCCTCTAACCAAATGCCAACAGGCAGCTATCTTAGGGTTCCTGGGCCTCATGAGAATTAAACCACTGGACCTGACACTGAACCATGCCATAAATCAAATCCCTCCTGATGGGAGAGAATTTTCTAAAAGTCCTTCAAAGGAGTTTCAAAGACAAACCGAGACTTTTCCTTGAGTTTCAATGCTGCCAGATAGTTGTTTATTAAGTCTTATCAGAGGAACAGAGCCACTAGCATGACCCAGGTACAGCATAGAAGACAGAAAAGCAGGAGTGAGCTCTATTATCAAGATTTACACAGCTTTTAAAGATATTTTAACCAATATTTACTAAAAACGTACATTATTTTCACTTTCCTTCCAATTATTCAGTAACACGACTAGGAACTGCGGAATTCTCTATCCAATCATTCCAAACTACTTTTACTGCAGAACATGGAGTAGTAGAAGGAGAAGAAGGTTTAGAGAACAACAATCCTCCATTTTGATATTTTTTACTCTTATCTATTTACTACAAAGAGAAGCCCAAAACCTCTAAATTTTTTACCCAGTGACAATCTTACACAGTAGTCTATCACCTAATTCACAGCACCGTATTTTCTAGTTCTTGTCTGATGGTTGGTAATTTTTTCCAAGGTTGGCAGCTAAAACAGTGTTGTTCAGGGGGGTAAAAACCCTTAAAAACAGGCAGAGAAATATTCTTGGCACTCTGGGTTCCTATAGGACCTTTTGTCCAACAGGGCCCAGGATACCCTGGCAAGAGCCATGGCTCACCGCAACACTGGAGAACAGCTCCTCCTGGTTCTTGTTTCCTCCAGTCCTCAAGCTCCTTTGCCAGCTGGTTTCCAAATACGGTCAGGCTGTTTTTGAATCCTTGTGGTAAAACTGTCCAGGTGAGCTGAGTCTTTCTCCCTGTTTCAGGATTCTCCCACTCAAAAGCAAAGAGTTCTTGGCTATTCTTATGCACAGGAATGCAGAAAAAGGCATCCTTGAGATCTAAAACAGTGAACCACCCTAATTCATTTGTTAGTGTTGTCAAAAGTGTGTAAGGATTCGCTACGCCTGGGTGTATGTCTTCTGTTATCTTGTTAATCTCCCTCAAATCCTGTACCAACCTGTAGCTTTTACCATCAGCTTTCTTTACTGGCAAGATTGGTGTGTTGTACCTGGATTCACATTCCACTAACAACCCAAATTTGAGAAACTTTTCAATCACAGGTACTAATCCCTTGCGAGCTTCTAATTTCAGAGGATATTGTCTTTGCCTTACTGGTGTAGCCCTTGCTTTGAGTGTGATACTCACAGGTTCAGCTTTTTTGGATCTCCCAGGAGAATCATTGGCCCACACTATTTGAATGACAGCCTCTTCAACTTCTTTGGGAATTTTTCCATGGCATTCCTGTACAAGTATAGCAGCTGCTTTGATAATTTTAGATTCTGGGATTATAACTTTCACTCCCCCTTCCTTGGAAAACTTAATTTCTGCTTCCAATTTTCCCAGTAAATCTCTGCCCAATAATGGCATTGGGGAATTTGGCATATACAGGAACTGGTGAGTGACCCAGTGTTTTCCCAATTTAAATGTTAAAGGTTGGAAAAAAGGCCTTGTTTCACTTACCCCTGTAGCTCCAATCATATCCACAGTGTCTTGACTCAGTTTACCTTTTAAAGTATTTAACACAGAATATGTTGCCCCTGTATCAACCAGAAACTCAACATCATCATTCCCCAGCTTAGCTACAACCGAAGGCTCTGCTGGGGAAGTTGCCTTTGGTCCCCGTTGGTCCGTATTTACAGTTAGTTCCAGAACTGGGGGCTTCTTTTCTGCTTGTGATGGATGCTCATATTTCCAGTGCCCCTGCTTCTTTTAAATTGCGCACTGGTCCTCAGCTAGGGGAAAAGGGGGACCCCTTTTTGATGTGTCAGATGACTTTCCCGTATCATACTTCTTATAGTGGGGTTTATTAGGCTTATCTTTGTGTGCTAAGTCTCTGTTCTGGTAGAATGTCATGGGTTAGCAAAGCATAGTCTCGCAAGTGATGTTCTTGCAAAGGGGTTCTTACAGCTCCTCTATGAGCTGGCTAGTTTGAATATGGACAATTTTTTAAGCCACTTAAAATTTTGACCGCCTATGTGGCCCACATTTAAGAATAGACAAACCCCGGGCAGAGCTCTCTCTTATTTCCTGCGCTAGGACAGGTGGCTGCGGGCACAGTGCGGGGGCCAGCGGGCCCGGCCCAGGCCCAACTCGGGCCAGGCCGGACTGGGACACAGCCATCCTGGAGCCAATGGGCTTTGTTCCACCCGCGGCCCACCCCCCTCCCCCCCCCCCCCCCCCCCCCCCCCCCCCAGCCCTGCTATGGGCAGACAGAGCGGCCCGGCTCCCCCTCTCCAGTGTGGCCAAGATTCAGCTGAAAGCTGCCCACCGCTGCCTGGCAAAGATCATGTGACCAACAGCAATAAGCGAAATTCCAGCTGCAAGGCCTGGGTGAGATTAAATGTTTTAGTGCTGTGGAAAGCTGAAAACCTGAGGGAGGAGAAAGAGGAGATGCTTAAAGCTGAAATTCTGTTGTAAAGCTATGATGTATCAGAGTACCCGTTGTAATTTCATGAAGGCATGGAGGGTGGAGCGTTCAGCTCGTACTTGTAAGCAAAAGCACCTGCGCTGAGATAGGCAGATGCTGAAGCAGCTGTAATTTGATAAGAAGTTTGAACAGGGAGAGATGGAAGTGATGAGGACTCTTGCTCCACATGGAAAGGGGAAGACCTCTGTTCCTAGAGATGCTCCCAGAGATAGTCCTAGAGATGAAGATGAGGAGGACCCTTTTCTCCCAGGGAAGGAGGAGGGCCTCTTTTCTTAGAGATGAAATGCTCCCAGAGATGAGTGAAGAGAACTTTTGTTTCTGAACAGCTCAACCTTAAAATTGTACTCCAGTAATTCAAGATTGGACCCTCGAAAGCAGTTGTGGGAAAAGCTGCAAGTTGGGGGAAGGGACTCACATGCGAGTAGAGTACCAACCCGGGCACCTGTCTCGTTGTGATAATGTTTTCATAGCATGGGCAAGAAGAGACTTCTCTTTCTATATGGACTGAACAAGGTTATTATGGAAGTGGTAAACTGACTGAACATCTCAAGGGTTGTCTTTTTACATTGTCACTGGGAGAAGGGAGAAAGGTGGGTGTCATAGGTTAGCAAGCATAGTCCCGGAAGGGACGTCCTTGCTAAGGGGTGCTTACAGTTTCCTCTGGGAACTGATAGAACCTATCAGCTGGCCAGTTTGAATATAGACAATTCTCTAAGCCACTTAAAGTTGTGATCACCTCTGTGATCCACATTTAAGAATAGGCAAACTCCCCCTCCAAGCTCTCTCTCATTTCCGGCGCTGGGACAGGTGGCTGCGGGCCCCGTGTGGGGGCCAGCGGGCCCGGCCAGGCCCTGCTTGGGCCAGGCCGGGCCCAGCCACAGCCATCCTGGGTCGATGGACCTGTTCCAGCCGTGGAACCCCCCCCACTGCCTTGCCGTGGGCAGCCGGAGCGGCTCGGCTCTCCCCCCTCTCCACTGCGATAAGAAAAATTCAACATTCCAGCTGCAAAGCTGCAAGGCCGAGGTGAGATTAACCCTTTTTATTGCTGTGAAGAGCTGAAAACCTGAAGGAAGAGAGAGAGGAGATGCTTAAAGCTGAAATTCTTTTGTGAAGCTATGATATATCAGAGTATCCTGTTGTAATTTCATGAAGATATGGGGGGTGGAGTGTTCAACTCGTAAGCAAAAGCACCTGCGCTGAGATAGGCAGATGCTGACGCAGCTGTAATTTCATGAGAAGTTTGGACAGGGAGAGATGAACCAGATGAGGACTTTTGCTCCAAACGGGAAAGGAGAAAACCTCAGTCCCTAGAGATGCTCCCAGAGATAGTCCTAAAGATGAAGATGATGAAGACCCTTTGCTCCCAGGGAAGGAGAAGGGCCTCTGATTTTGTTTCTGAACGGCTCAACCTTAAAATTGTACCCCAAAAAACTTCAAGAGTGGACCCTCGAAAGCAGTTGCGGGAAGAGCTGCAAGTCGGGGGAAAGGACTCACACGCAGGCAGAGAGACTCCTCTTCCTAAATGGACTGAACGATATTTGGAAGTGGGCGGCTGTCTCGTTGTGATAATGTTCTCATAGCATGAGCAAGAAGAGACTTCTCTTTCTAAATGGACTGAACAAGGTTATTATGGAAGTGGTAAACAGACTGAACATCTCAAGGGTTGTCTTTTTACATTGTCAGTGGGAGAAGGGAGGAAGGTGGGGGGAGGAGGAGAGTTCTGAAGGTGGTATAATTTTTTTTTCTTCTTTTAGGTCTGTTAATAAACTTCTTTATATTCTTTCAAGTTTGGTGCCTGTTTTGCATTTCTCCTAATTCTTATCTCACAGCAGATAAACAGTAATGAGTATTTTGGACCAAAGCACTACACTAAGTTGGTGTTTCTGCCTGGTTACAAACCGAACCCGTGACAGTGGGGGGAGGAGTAGTGTTCTGAAGGTGTGGTATGATTTTTTTTTTTCCTTTTTCCCTCTTTTAGGTCTGTTAATAAACTTCTTTATATTCTTTCAAGTTTGGTGCCTGCTGTGCATTTCTCCTAATTCTTATCTCACAGAAGGTAAACAGTAATGAGTATTTTGGACCAAACCACTACACTAAATTGGTGTTTCTCCCTGGTTACAAACCGAACCCGCTACATATACCTTCCAGGCCACATTCAACAATTTACTTATGTCTGGTGGCCCATCTGTCTTTTGCAGCTTTTTCTTTATGTCATGAGCTGATTGACCTATAAACAGGTAGGCCAGGTGTATCTGCTGCTCAGGTGAGTCAGAGTCTAGGGTAGTGTATTTTTCTGCAGCGTCTTTAAGCTTATTTAGAAACTCTGTGGGGGTCTCATTTGGATTTTGTTTGATCTCATAACCTAGCCCAATTCACTGCTTTAGGAACGGCACTTTTTAACCCAACCACCACTCATTTTTGGTATCACTTCAGCTTTTCCATCTGTTCTGAGACATTGGGATCCTAGCCAGGGTTTGCTAGGGGATAGATATCATTAACTGACCCTTGGCGACTCCCAGTGTCAATTTGAGTTCTTATAGCAGATATAGCAGCTTTGTTGACCATTTCTCTCTCTGTATTATCCAATAATTAATCTAGCATAACATTTAGATCACCCCAATATGGGTTTTGGGATTTTATGGCTATTTCCAAATGCATAGCTACTCTCTCTGGGTTGTCCCTGTACTTCTTAATTGATTTTTTCCACTACTGTAGTTCTCCGAGGGAGAACGGTGTCTTTATATAAATCACTCCTTGATTTCCCACAGCCTGTCCAGAGGTGCTTCTAATGAAAGTTCTTCCTCCCCCCCTTTATCTGCTTTGAACTTTGTGTGTTTAGCGACGGGACCAACTGCTTTCATAGCTTCTCGGGCTATCCTGCCCCTTCTTCTACCACCCTCCCCGTGGGAACCATCTGTATCAAAATCATCCCATTCGCTTTTAATTGAAATTGGTTCATTGGTTTTAAAACTTGTTCCAGGCAAATGTTGATCAGGAACTGTCTCGCTTTTTGCGGCAGTGGATGGGTAGGGAGGCAGGGGTTCAAGCAGCTTCTCCTGTCCCTAGCTCCGCAAGAGGCGCCTGAGTCGGGGCCATCCTGTCTGCCCTCAGCTTTAGCATTGGCCGTGCCGCAGGGTGGGGAGACCGACCGGCTCCTCCTGTCTCTGGCTCGGAAACTTGCAATTCGCTGCACTGGCAAAGGTACTTGGAACCGCCCGTGCCCATTTCTGCCTTCACTTCCGTGTTCAGGGAACTCGGGGAAAGGAGGCCAGCCCGCCCCTTCCCCTCCCCCTTCCCCATCTCTGCCTCTGGAAAAGTCAGGGGGCGGTGGCCAGTCTGCACCTTCTCCGCCTCTGGGGCGGTAAGGGGGCGCTGGCATACCCTCATCTTTCCCACCTCCGTGCCCGCCCTCTGCCCTTGACTAGGCTGGGGTGGGGGGAGGCCCCGCACTGCTCCTCTGGCTTGGAGCTGGCCGCTCCCTCCCTCCCTCGCCCCCACTCAGACGGCAGCGGAGGCGGCGGAGGCAGCAGTGGTGGCGGCGGCGGTGGCGGCGGAGCCACTGCCCCTCCACCCCCTGCCCCCACCCCCACCTGTGCGGGCGTCCCCGGCGGCGGCCGAGGCGGCCGAGGCGGTGGTGGCAGAGCCGCCGCTCCACCACCCCCCTGCCCCCACCCCCACTGGCTGCCCCATTCCTCTGTCCCCCATCCCCACCTGTGCAGGCTGCCCCGGTGGTTCAACGGCGGGGGGGGTGGAGAACCCCCCTTGCGCAAAGCTGGGGCCACCATATCTAGATCTGTCATATCGATTTCTCTGTCTGTATTAGCATGCGAGGTAGCTTGCTACGGCTTTTTCTTTCCCTTTCTCCTCCTCAAAGTCATTTCCATATTACTTATCTCTACTACATATGCTTCTTCCCTGTTCAGATACATAGTAAAAAGTTCTGCATATCTTAGATCATCAAACCTACGTAATTATCTCAGTTCTACCATCAGGTCAGTAATGATGTTATTTTCCAAACTCCCATAGCGAGGCCAATTTCTTTGACTTAACTTTAAAGTGGGCCAAACTCATGAGGACAGTCTGATCAATTCTCAAGTGTCCAAAGTAGTTTTTCGCCCTGTCAGCCATTTCCAGTGTTTTATTATCAACACTAATAGGCTGTTAGGAGGGATTTTTTCTTTTTTATCTGAAAAAACACCACCCATGATTGCTC
Source organism: Corvus moneduloides (assembly GCF_009650955.1). Classification (NCBI taxonomy): domain Eukaryota; kingdom Metazoa; phylum Chordata; class Aves; order Passeriformes; family Corvidae; genus Corvus; species Corvus moneduloides. The sequence goes on from NC_045510.1 coordinate 2,915,512, forward strand.
ACAGACAGAAAAACTCTGCCAGAGGGAAACTTTTAACTCTGAAATTCAGCCTGCAATCCGGCCTCGGAATTCCGACTTCCCGGGCAGTTTATCTAGCTTATTTCACAAACACTTCAAAACAGCACTTTAAAATAATAAAAAGCAACTAGTTTTAGCAAACAGTAAAGGCGCGGGCGAAAATCTGGTCTCAACAGGATTCGTTCGAACCTGTTGTATTACTGCAGCCCTAGGGTATATCACCGTGTCCCGCAGCCATAGGGAGGAGGAAGAGAGAAGATCCCGCAGGCAGGAGTTGTGCAGCAAGATTGATCTATTTAATTATTTTACAAACTCTTTTATAGACTTTTTCCTTCATAGTCTTATTGGACATGGATCAGCCACCCCTTGGGGGTGATTGGCTAAAATCCTAAAGCATCCATTGTCAAAATATTTTTCTACTATACTATAAACAAGACTTCTCAAGGTTGCAGGTGTTTGGTTGTTTACATAACTCTGCTACCTCTTCTGTGAGAGAGAAAAGTCTCTCACGGACTTAGAAAATAGCAAGAAAATCCTTGCTAGCAGCATTTTTGTATCCACATGTTGGAACCCAAAGTGCAGGGAGTGTTTCTCTGCCTGTTCTGAAAGACTCATCCCCCTGGAAAACACTGTTTTTAACCTTCATCCATGGAGAAAGCTGCCAAGGCCTTGGGATGAATTAGAATCTACAAGGGTGGGAGTTAGGTGGTAGTATAATATATAGTTTGTTACAGATTGAAAAATTTAGAGTTTTTAGGTTTATTAGTATAGTAAGTAGATGAAAGCAAGATGGAGGATCCTTGTAGTTTTTCAGGTTCCTTCCTTCTTCTTCACCTACTCCATTTTCTGCAGTGTTGGTAGTACAGAATGATTGGTTAGAAAATGCCGCAGTACGGGGCTACGTGAAAGGATAGTTAATTAGGCATTGGTAGAAAAGTAAAAATAATGTACGCTTTTAGTGACCATTGGTTAGTTTACCTTTAAAAAGCCTCGAGTTTTCCTGCATTTGCTTTTTGGTATTTGCACTGCTTCACGCTATGTTGCTGGCATGTAAATTACTGATAAGATATAATAAACAATGTGAAGACCAAGAAATTCCAAAAGACCCGTTCGTCTCTTATTCCTGGCAAGGACTTTCTCCCCCATCCGGGGAGGACGTGGGGGTCGAAAATCCTCACAGAACCCACAGCTTCCTGATGTCCCAACTAACTAACCAACCAACCAACTTCTTAAACATCTGAGCCACTCCTGCGGCTGTGTGGAGTGCAGCCTCTGGGCTCTTGTGGACTCCACAGAGGGCATCCCCTCCTTTCCAGTTTGCAGGGGAAAAGTTTAAGCTTTCCCCTTTTGTGGGCTTCTTTTCCCCCAACCTTTCCAACCCCCTCGGAGATCTCCTTCCCTTGTGCTAGCAGAATATCGGTAATATCGATCCCCTTTTCACTCACCTCCCTTTCTGTGCTTCTGCCTTTCTGTGCTGGGTCCTAAAGTCCTGGTCACAGTCCTGGATTGTAGGTCCGGCCCCTCTGTAATTTGCCCCCCCCCCCCCCAAGCTCTCTCTCTCGTTTTCGGTGCTGGGACAGGTGGCTGCGGGGCTGAGTGGGGGCCAGCGGGCCCGGCCCAGGCCCTGCTCGGGCCAGGCCGGGCCGGGCCACAGCTCCAGGATGACCCCCCCCAGCAGGGCTGTGGGCAGCCAGAGCGGCTCGGAACCAACCCCCCCCTCCACTTCGGCCAAGATTTCAGCAAAATCGGCACCACTGCCTGGCAGAGGTCAGGTGACCAACAGTGATAAGCCACACAGCTGCAAGAGCAAGGTGAGATTAACCCTTTTATTGCTGTGAAGAGCTGAAAACCTGAGGGAAGAGAAAGAGGAGATGCTTAAAGCTGAAATTCTGTTGTGAAGCTATGACATATCAGAGTATCCCGTTGTAATTTCATGAAGATATGGGGGGTGGAGTGTTCAACTCCCAAGCAAAAGCACCTGCGCTGAGATAGGCAGATGCTGACGCAGCTGTAATTTCATGAGAAGTTTGGATAGGGAGAGATGGAAGCAGATGAGGACTTTTGCTCCAAACGGGAAAGGAGAAACTTCAATTCCTAGAGATGTTCCCAGAGATAGTCCTGAAGATGAAGATGAGGAAGACCCTTTGCTCCCAGGGAAGGAGAAGGGCCTCTGATTTTGTTTCTGAACGGCTCAACCTTAAAATTGTACCCCAAAACCTTCAAGAGTGGACCCTCGAAAGCAGTTGTGGGAAAAGCTGCAAGTCGGGGGAAGGGACTCACATGCGAGCAGAGAGACTCCTCTTCCTAAATGGACTGAACAATATTTGGAAGTGGGCGGCTGTCTCGTTGTGATAATGTTTTCATAGCATGGGCAAGAAGAGACTTCTCTTTCTAAATGGACTGAACAAGGTTATTATGGAAGTGGTAAACTGACTGAACATCTCAAGGGTTGTCTTTTTATATTGTCAGTGGGAGAAAGGAGGAAGGTGGGGGGAGGAGGAGAGTTCTGAAGGTATGGTATAATTTTTTTTCTCCTCTTTTCGGTCTGTTAATAAACTTCTTTATATTCTTTCAAGTTTGGTGCCTGCTTTGCGTTTCTCCTAATTCTTATCACACAGAAGATAAACAGAAATGAGTATTTTGGACCAAACCACTACACTAAATTGGTGTTTCCACCCGGTTACAAACCGAACCTGCGACAGGGACCGAGTCCGGAGAGCTGGCCAGAGTAACGACACATACACCGATACGATTTGAGCATCGTTCTCCCTTTATTGTTCAACTATGAAAGCTTATATCTACGTTTTGCAAAGATTCACGCCCAGTCCCTTTCGACAGCCTCTAATCAGCGGGGGAACCGACCAGTGTATAACTTTGCCAAGGACTTTCAGGGCTGCCTGCAGCCAGGTGCTTTTCGGGCTTGCCTGCAGCCAGGGGCCAGTTCAGGGGCTTTTCCTCAGCAACCCTGGGTTGTCCAATCTTTCCAGGGGTATCATATGCCCCTGTTCCACAAGGAATCCCTCTACAGGTGGCGGGGGGGGGGGGGAGTTTGCCATTTTCTCTTACAACAGACTGGGTTTGTTGCATCACGTGCAGTCCTGTGGTGCAAGGATTCAGGAATGACTCTGGGGGGCACTTCGGGGGGTCTTTGATGGATTGTGACACCCCCTCAGCTGCCTCTCACGTGAAGGTCCTGTGGATGTGGCCTGTGGGGTTGGAGGTTCCACAGCTGGGCCAGTTTGTGTAAGGGAGGATGGGTGTTCCCTGCCTCTGACCAGAGGTTACACCTGAAACCTCCTCACCCTCCCCTCGTTTTGGGGGGAGTAAACCTGGCTGCTGTGGGCTGTGGTCTCCCCCACCCCAAACTCAGCTAGGGAAGAATCTCTGCTGCTTTTGGCTTTCTTGTGACTTTCTTCCTCTCCCTCAGCCTCGTTTGTTTTTCCCTAAGCCTGAGATGATTGAACAATAGCTGTAGTGCTAGGGAGCAGAGAGGAGTCCCCAGGCAGGTGCAAAGGAGGACTTTTATTTACAAAAAACCCGGCCTTTTTATGCCGTTAGTCGGTTGTTAGTTTACATAGTTTTAAGGCACAACAAACCAAATTTAACCAGCTGTAGAGGAATTCCTTGTGGAACGGGGGCATATGATACCCCAGGAGAGCTTGGGCATCCCAGGGTTGTTGCAGAAGTACCCCTGATGGGGCCTCAGGCTGAAGATAGGCTTGCAAGGCACCTGCTAGCCGGCAGCCTCGAACAGCCTTGGGAAAAGGTATACATTTGTCAGCTCCCCCGCTGCATAGAGGCTTTCTCGTGGGAAAGGGGTGTGAATTTTGCAAAGTATAACTTGGTGTAAGTAAACAATAAAACTGGAGCACGATGCTCAAAACGTATCGGTGTTCAGGTCGTGTCTCCAGCTGGTTCCCCTGCACCCGGGACCCCCCCCCCCCCCCCCCCCCCCCCACTAAACGGCAGGGACCCGAGTGAGTTTTGCTACATGCAGGTTCGCTTAAATGCGGTAAGACTCTGAATTCATTGTATCGGTGCGGCGGAGACTGCGGAGCCAGAGCGGGTGGCCCCAAAGCCGAGTAAAGCCGGGGGCCCGGTCTCAAAGCTCAATAGAAGGCCGGAGGATAAGCCCCAAAGCCGAGTAAAGCTGGGGGCCCGGTCTCAAAGCTGAACAGAAGGCCGGAGGATAAGCCCCAAAGCCGAGTAAAGCCAGGGGCTAAACCTCAAAGCCGAGTGGCCGGAGACCGCGATTTCGCGTGGCTAAGCGCGTACCCGCAGCAAAGCAGCTATGGATTACGAGGCGGGGACTCGACTCTTAGCTAGTATTCTCTCTAAGAGAGGCGAGATTGTGAAAGACCGAGATCTTAATGCCCTCATTACGTGGGCCCGGGAACATGGATTATTGAGTTAAACTTCGCTTTTGTTTTCAACCGAAGCGTGGTGGGAAGTAGGGAACGAATTGTGGCTGTCCACGATTGAGGGTGGAAAGGAAGCTAAAGAAGCTAAAGATCTCGGCTTAACCTGGAGAGCAGTAACTGGCACTCTTGCAGAGATGAAAGCAGAAAGGACAGTGGCCGTGGCGGCCATGGAGACTTTGGAGTGTGGTGGCTCCAGGAAGGGAACAGACGGGGGTCTTACGAAGTGGCTGCCGCGGACCAGGGCGGAGGCCAGGGTTGCACGGTTCATGGGGGTTGGCCGCCCGTCTGCTCGCTGCGGGAGTTGCTGGACTCGGCGGGGAAGGAAGTTACCCCTCCAATGTCTGAGGGAGAAATGGCTGCGAAGGCAGAAGCAGAGCCGCCCGACTCAGGGGTTGGGGCGCAGGCGGGCGAAGGAGAAACGGGCAGTCCTAATGCCCGGCCGAAAGCAGCAGAGCGCAACCCCCCTCTGCTGGTCAGCGGAGCAACGTCTCACAGTGAAGCAGCCTCTGCGGTTTCGTCGCCTGTAGAGCCAGAGCCAGCCAGGGCTGCCGGGGGTCAGCCCCAAGAGGAGGAGAACCACCGAGAGATGATGCAAGAAGTAATCAAAAGGCTTGCTGACTTATCTACAGGGCAGGACGTGCTGGAATCCAAAGCTTGTGATATTACACCATCAGCACCATGGCGTCCTGTGGCCCCACCGGTCAAGTTAGCACCCAGAGCTCCGATGTTCCCGTCGGGAGAATCGGGCACAGTGCCTACAGCCCCTCCCTTCCCGCGAGGGGAGGTGCAGCCATCGTTTCCATCAGCCCCGACGGGGAGGACTGACCCATTGCGAAGGAGATGGAATGGAGTTATCCGTGATGCAATCATTGAGGGTGATTGGCACGCAGTGGATGCCCTCGCTTGCCCTGTACAGATACAAGGGGACACTGCAAAGTGGGAACCCCATGACTGGAAGATCTTGCAGCAAGCCAAGCAAACGGTCACCACGCATGGCTTGCGGTCTGAAGCTGCACGAAGCATTCTGCAGTTTATCTTTACAGCAGATGTCCTGTGTCCTAATGATTGCATCAGCATCATAAAATTGTTGTTAACCCCTTCTCAGTTCCTGCTTTGGGAGCGAACATGGAAGCGGCTAGCACAAGAAGCTAGCAAACACCAAGGTGACACACGAGACCCACTGTATGCACTCCAAGCTGACATGCTAACTGGGAGTGGGGCTTATGGAGCGACAGTAATGCAGCTGACCATGCCCACAGTCATTCATCAGTTGTCACAGACTCTTGCCCACAAAGCCTTGTTGTCAGTACCTCAAAAGAAGAAGTCTCCCCCGTATGCAGCAGTCCGACAGGGGCTGTCAGAACCATATGGTCAGTTCATCGACCATTTGTCAGCAGCCTTAAAGGATGCAACTGAGCTCCCTGAAGAGCTCCAAGAGCAAATGTTCCAGACCCTTGCCTTTGAAAATGCTAATAGGAAAACTAAGACAATTCTTGCCACGCTGCCTCAGGGAGCAGGAGTAGAGGAGATGCTCGTGCGTGCTACCCGTGCGGAGCAGTCATCTCAAACAGCTGCTTTTACTGCAACACTGCAGAATGTCCTGCAACAACAGGGACAAGTCATCGCCACAGCACTGACCAGAGGGGCGCAAAGAAAAAAGGGGGCGAGGGCTGCTGGCACGCCTCCTGGTCCCCAGACAGGCAGAGTAACCTGTTTCCGATGCGGTGAAGAGGGGCATCTGAGGCGCACTTGCCAGAAACTGGTGTGGTGCCACAACTGCAATTCCGGCAACCATGGCACCATAGCATGCCATCGTGCGGGAAATGGCCAGGGCAGCACGATGGGGTCTTGCGCCAGGACACAAATGAGCGCCCCAAAGAGCCACGAGTCGAGTGCAACCCCGGTGGTTTCCTTCACCAGAACCAGCCAGCCAACCGAGGGAGCCTTGGAGTGGACGTGGCAACCTCAATAGAAGTCACGCTGATGGACTGCCAGGTCACCCTGATCCCGACCACAGCCAAGGGCCCCCTGTCATCAGATGGCCCTCGTCTGGGTGGCCTACTCGTGGGGCGGTCATCAACCAGCCAGCAGGGAGTAGTGGTGCTCCCTAGAGTCATCAATGCTGACTACACTGGTGAAATTAAGATCATGGCCTATGCGCCGCAACCACCCGTGACTATCCCACAGGGCAGTCGCATTGCTCAAATCGTCCCCATTCCCCTAATGACAAATGGGGGAACCAGCAACAGCAGTGTCCGAGGAGACCGAGGGTTTGGGTCCTCTGGGTTCAACGTGTTTTGGACATTGAACCGGGCCCAGAGACCTCAGAGGCAAGCGATCCTGCGAAAGGGGGCAGAAGCCATCAAAATACAGCTGCTTTTCGACACAGGTGCTGACGTTACCATAATCAACCAGGCAGTATGGCCACCTGGTTGGGGACTGGACAAACCAGCAGCCACGCTGGTAGGGGTGGGAGGAACACAAATCCCCCAAGTAAGTGCAACCCCAATTACCCTAGAATTTGAGGACAATTAAACCATTGTGTGTCGGTCCTATGTTATGAAGCTGCCTCAGACCCTGCAAGGCCTGATCGGACGTAACATCCTTGCGCAGCTAGGCCTTGTGCTCACCACAGACCAGCATTTATGCTGATGGCCGCTGCCGATCAGCCGTCCATATGGGCTCTCACCTGGTTAACAGATGACCCTGTCTGGGTCGAGCAGTGGCCGGTAACAGACGAAAGGCTGAAGATAGTAGAACAGCTTGTTGCAGAACAGCTAGCGGCAGGACACATCAAGCCTTCGGTCAGCCCATGGAACACCCCCATCTTTGTGATCCCAAAGAAGTCAGGAAAATGGTGCCTCCTTCATGACCTTCGCCAAGTAAATGCGTGCATGCAAGCTATGGAGGCACTGCAACCTGGGCTACCAGCTCCTACAATGATTTCAGAAGGATGGCAAATCACTGTAATTGACTTAAAAGACTGCTTTTTTACAGTCCCACTGCATCCAAAGGACACAGAATGTTTTGCCTTTACAGTGCCCACTAAGAATCGCAGTGAGCCTGCTAAGCGCTACAAGTGGGTTGTCCCACCCCAGGGAATGGAAAATTCCCCCACGCTGTGTCAGCTATATGTTGACTGGGCGCTACATCCGATTCGATGGAGCTATGCAGAAGCACTCATCTACCATTACATGGATGACATCCTGATAGCTACTGCCACAGAGTTCTCAGACCAAGAGATGCAATGGGTCAGAGAACACCTGCATAAGATTGGATTAGAGATTGTCCCCCAGAAAATCCAGTGGACTGCACCATGGAAGTACCTGGGCTGGCTCATATCAGAATCGCAAATTAGGCCCCAAAAGATCGAGCCAAACACAGAAATCTCCACGCTCCATGATGCACAACGGCTGTTAGGAGATCTGCAATGGGTCCACGGGGTCACAGGAATCATGAACGCCGACCTCGCCCCCTTCCTGCCATCACTGCATGAGACGAGCGCTGCTGAACCTCGGGAATGCTCCCCAGACCAAGAAGCAACTCTTACCAAGGTCGCAGATAAGCTGCGGCACGCATGGGTATCACGCAGAGAAGAAGGAGTCCCACTCGCCATCCTCATCACCCTGATCGGTGCAGCAGGTTCACATGCCATCATTCATCAATGGCAAAAGAAAAAAGGGGAGGATATCTGGATCCTCGAATGGATCTTCCGGCCAACTCAGCCACGCTTCAGACTGCAGTCTAGGGTAGACATGGTGGCGCTTTTATTCCGAAAGAGTCGTGATCGAGTGGTGGAGATGGACGACAGAGAGGCAGAGGACATCAGTATACCAGTCCGAACAGGGGACTTGGAGTGGATGCTACGCCATGTGGAGGCACTGCAAGAAGCTCTGCTCAGATTCACCAGCGTGGTCCATAACAAGTGCCCACAGGGAAGGCTGGAGCAGTTGCTGGGGCGCTGTGAGTGGCTGGACCACCTGCTGAATGTAGAACGGCCAGTATTAGGGTGCACAGTGTTCACGGATGCGGGGAGGAAGACGAAGCGGGCCGCCTGTGCGTGGAAAGAGAATGACCACTGGAAGACTCATGTCATAGCGGGAGAACCGGCTGACAGCCTGCAAACACTCGAACTGCGTGCCGTGATATGGGCCTTACAACAGTGGTCGAAGGAACCGGTAAATGTAGTCAGCGATTCCCTATATGTCGTTGGAGTAGCCCAACGGATCCATGATGCAGAAATCCGACATACCAACAACGAACATTTGGGCAGACTGCTCATTACATTGCGGCACACCCTGCAACAATGGACACACCCCTACTGTATCCTGCAGGTTCGAAGCCACCAGTGGAACATCGGGCTGGGAGAGGGCAATGCCCGTGCAGACGAGGCGGGGACCTGTGCCCCCATAGTGCATCTCCCGCCTGCGAGCATTTTTGAGCAAGCCAGATGTAGCCATGATTTGTTCCACCAAAATGCAAAATCCCTGCAGAGACAGTTTAAGATCCTGCTGATAGAAGCGAAAGGCATAGTGCGGGCTTGTCCCCGCTGTAGCCATCACGGCCAGGGGTTGGGTGTAGGAGTTAACCCCAAGGGTCTGAAAGCCCTCGAACTCTGGCAAATGGATGTCACTCACGTCCCTGAGTTTGGTCGACAGCGCTATGTCCATGTAACAATTGACACCTTTTCACACTTCCTGTGGGCTACTGCTCAGACAGGAGAGAAGGCATTGCATGTGGAGCGGCATCTGCTCTCTTGCTTCGCAGTAATGGGGGTACCCAAAAAGATCAAAACAGACAATGGGCCAGCATACACCAGCGGTCGCCTAGCCAGATTTATGCAGCAGTGGGGGGTAGAACATATCACGGGGATCCTACACTCTCCCACCGGTCAGGCAGTGGTAGAGAGAGCCCATTGTACACTAAAAGAATATCTGGGCTGACAGAAAGGGGGAAAGATGGAACCAAGTAAACGGCTAAGCAAAGTGCTGTTTACATTGAACTTCCTCTCTGTGGCTGGGGATAAGGAGGAGCCTCCAGTAGCAATCCATCATCAGACAGGGGAATCGAGTGGGCCCTTCCAGGAATGTGTCATACCGTAACCCTCGAACGGGGTTGTGGGAGGGTCCCAGCCCAGTGCTATTTAATGGTCGAGGATATATGTGTGTTTCCTCCCCAGAAGGACCATTGTGGGTGCCCAGCAAGTGGTGCCGTGCGACACATACAGGACCCCGAAGTGAGAAGGCGCAGTCAGCATCGGCTCCTGAGGAAAGTGACGCCACTACTTCAACAGCTGGAACTTGGGAACCCTTGTCCCGAGAAGCCTTGGGAGAGGCTGCAGCCGTGGCTGAGTGAGGGGGCTGAGAACTTGCCAGATCCACCACTCTCTGTAGCAGGAGAAATAGCAAGACTCTGTGGCGAACATAACAGCTGCCCTGAGCAGTTGCTATTGACTTGTGGTGGGTGTCGGGGAACCCTCTCCGAAGGCGGAACCAAGAAGGGGAGTTGCGTAAATTCTTGCATATAGCACCAGACACAGAGTGGGGAATTGTTTTGACTGTCTTGAGACAAGGGCATTGGCGGACATCTTCGATCGCCTGCCTGCCCATTTAGATAGAATGAAGACAGTGTGGCAGGGTGAGAGAGTAACACACAGGTTCGTGTCCCGCAGCAGCATGTGGTGGCCCCTGAGCGCATTCTGAGAGGTTTGCTTCTTGTAAGCATCCTAACCGGGTCCCACGCAATGTTAACAGCCATCCAGAAGAGACAAAACATGTGGGTCACCATAGCTGTATTAACGGGGCAAGACTCCATGTGTTTGAGCCTGGCCACGCCAGGGGACCCATTTCGCACCTGTTTAATCAGGGTCCCATATTTTAACCTACAAGACTTCCGAGGGATGCTAGACAACAGCTCCCTGATAGGGGACACCACAAACAATGGCAATTGTTCAGTGCTGATCGGACTCAAGCCTGCACAGTAGTGTGCCTGCTGGCAAGGTGCATTCTTGAAAAGCATCAATGTCACCATGGGAACACCAGAAGAGTTAGATCTACTGGGTTCCACAAACCAAACTGGGGATGGTTACATGACATTCGAGCCTCCCACTACCAGTCAATTAAATGTTAATAAGCACCTTTGGGCCACTGTTGACCCTCTTGCAGACTGGTTTCTGAGAAACTACGAGTCCGAAGCAATTTACCCCCGAATCAACCTCACGGGTCAAGCCCCGAAACGCCTCCCCAGTGGTACGTTCTTAATATGCGGGGACCGTGCATGGAATGGGGTTCCTGCCAGCCCACATGGGGGACTGTGCTACTTAGGGAAACTCACCCTGTTCTGTTGGGGAGGATGAAAGTTTGGTAAGAAAGTTTCACAGATATGTAGGCTTGGCAGAAAGATCTGTGAATGTAGAAAGTGAGGATGAGATAGCAATGAAAGCAAATTTTGATATAGAGTAAAAGATGTTTTGCTGAAACACTGATCACTGAATAACTGAGAAGGCAAAGGTTGGAGATGAGTTGGAAGGAGATTTTTAGGAGCAGGACAAAGGTATGTGACTACAAACAAAGACATGTTTTTCACCAAGTAAATAAGTCTCAAGAAGAGCATAAGTAAATAGAAAACATGTCTTTACTAAAAAGAGAGATATCGCAGGCAAGCAAGAAATGTTGATGTAGCAGGAAGAAGAAAGGTCTGAGAATTTTCCACTGTAAGCTTAAATTGTAACTTACTTACTCTTGTGATTGGATAATAATGACTATAATATGGTGATGGTAGTAGTTATGATAGGCTATAGGCAAATGTAAAGGTATTGTGTATGGTGCTTATTGGTTGTTATGTGTTAAGATACTCTGCAAAGAAAAGTATATAATGCTTAGTAACTTGAACAGCAAGCGGCTTCAGGTATGCCTACAGCTGGAGCTGGCAGCTGTAGGGCTGGCTCTGGATACCCACTCCCTGAAATGCTGTAACTTCGCCTATGCAATAAACAGCTTTCAAGAGAGACGCCTGAAGTCCAGATATCCTTCATGAAACTTTCGCCTATACTGTTCCATCCCAGCCTGCATCAACTCTTAAATATCACCCACCGCACTAAAACCAGGGTGCGGCATTCAATCCATGAGCTCAAAAGTTAGAGAAATGAAGAGCCTGTTTTTTAGAGTTGTGGTATAATTTGGCTAGCATCTATGTTTTTACCTGGTGCTTCAGCAGCCAGGGCTCATGCAATTTTACATAAACTTGCTTGCTGGGCGAGGGATGAGCTAAACATAACTTCGCAGATGCTTGACGAGCTAAGCACAGATGTTACTAGTGTTAGGCATGCAGTATTACAAAATCGAGCTGCCATTGATTTTCTACTACTAGCTCACGGCCACGGCTGTGAAGAGTTCCAGGGTATGTGCTGTATGAATCTTTCTGACCACTCTGTCTCAATTCACAAGCACCTCTCTGGCCTCCAGAGGGGCCTACACATCCTTCAGGAGACAGACGACCCTATTGGAGATTGGCTTAAGAGTCTGGGTATCACCGGATGGCTGCGTACCTTGGTAGTAGAAGGCTGCCGATTGCTATTTGTAGTTATATTAGGCTTAATAGTACTTGGGTGTATTTTTTCTTGCCTTAAGGCAGGGCTGTGAAAGATCATCGACCAGGCCTGGGTTGCCCAAAAAGAAAACGGTGGATATGTAGAGGAATTCCTTGTGGAACGGGGGCATATGATACCCCAGGAGAGCTTGGGCACCCCAGGGTTGTTGCAGAAGTACCCCTGATGGGGCCTCAGGCTGAAGATAGGCTTGCAAGGCACTTGCTAGCCAGCAGCCTTGAACAGCCTTGGGAAAAGGTATACACTGGTCGACTTCCCCGCTGCTTAGAGGCTGTTTCGTGGGAATGGGGTGTGAACTTTGCAAAGTATAACTTGGTGTAAGTAAACAATAAAACTGGATCACGATGCTCAAATCGTATCGGTGATCGTGTCATGACTCTGGCTGGTTCCTCTGCACCTGGGACCCCTCCCTGCAAAAGGAGGTTTTGATTTACAACCCTGGAAGAGACTAGGTCTGGCTTAATTGACAGAGATTTATAGATCTTAAGCAAAAGGATTACAAGCCTGTGTTCCTATAGTTATAAGTAAAATTGTACACTGGGTGTTTTGGTGGAGGGTTTTAAAATATAATAGTGTGATTTTATATAGTTTAAGTTAAGAATGTAGATGGTATAAGAGAAACATCTGTGTGTACGTGACATGAGAACTTATTGGTCAAGACAGCTGCATTGCAGTGAGAAGTGCCACAGGTGATAGGTCATAAATCTAAAACAGTGTCGTTTTAAGTGCCTATTGGATTAGAAAGTTATAAATTATGATGTAACTCTAAATCTTGTGACTAATCACCATTATTCAGAGGTATTGTAAAATCTTATGCCTTGACTGATGCGTTTTGTTATTTTAAACAATAAATCCATGTAATCGCGTAGTCCCATCCCTGAAAGTTATTTCCTCCGACGAGTGAACGCGCGGGAAATTTGATAATTGGTGCCTGGTGTGCGGCGGATTTACGGCGGTGAGGTCGGAGTCAGGATGAAGATGCCCCCAGTTGACGTGAGCACGATTTAGTCATACCCTGAAAGGAAGGGTGATAAAGCGGCAGCTAAAGCTGAAAGGAAGCTTGAAGCAGGATCGTGGGCCGATTTCTCCCATAGCACGCCGGTAGGAGAACTGCCTTCAAGGTTGGGTGGAGGCTGGGACCGGGTAGGTTAGTGTTGGGGTTTTAGTTTATTCCTATTTTTTTTCCTGTTAAAGGAATTTTTTCCCATATGCATGTTGCTAGGGGACAAATGGCTGTACTTAAGAAAGATAAAAGAGCTGCCCATTGGGGGTGGGGTAGGCCTGGCTACTCCTTTGTTTCACCTGGGTGTGGGGTCAGTTCGCTCTCAGCGTTCACAGAGAGAAGCTGCAGAGAAAGGAGCTGCTGGTTCTTTTCTTCGGCCATTTTTCTTTCTGCTGGAAACAACGCCAGGATCCCAAAAGCCGCTTTCCCTGCCCTGCTGGAGGCCAGGCTGTGGCCGCCCTGCCCCGCTGCTGCTTCAAGCCTTCTCTACGCTGTAGCTGTGCTCGCCCTGCCTGCCTGACCTCCGGGGGCTTCCCCGTTTGGATACATCTCGTCTGGCCTCCAGGATTTTTGCTCGTCCCTGCCGCTCCAGCCTGCCACTCCAGCCCGCTGTTCCAGCCTGCCGCTCCAGCCTGCTGTTCCCGAGAGTCCGTCCGGACACTGGGGCCAGCTGCCCAGCGGTAGGTGAAGCCTTTGTTCCATCCTTTCCCGGGATCCCAGGCCACTGGTGCCGCGTGCTCCCCGAGCTCACTCCGGAGCCCCGCCTGCAGCCGCAGGGGAACCATCGCACCTGCCCTGCTCACCGGGAGCCGCTAGCGCCCCTGCCGGCTGCGAGCAGAACTGCACCCGAGGGGAAAGGGCCTGACAGCCAAGAAGGCTGGGACTGGGTTTGTGATTGTTTGCTGTTACTGCCATAGTTATTGTTGTTTGTTTGACTGGTTATACACATATAGATATATAATAGTAAAGAACTGTTATTCCTATTTTCCACAACTTTGCCTAAAAGCCCTTGATTTCAAAATTATAATACCTCGGAGGGAAAGGGGTTACATCTGCCATTCCAAGGGAGGCTCCTGCCTTCCTTAGCAGACACCTGTCTTTCAAACCGAGACAGTTAGAGATGGGTGAAAATATTTCAAAAGAACAAAGGGATGTTTATAATAAGTTAGATGCCTTGCTCAAGTTACATTCTGAGCCTCTTCCCAGCAGGGAAGTGAAAGATTTATTGCTTTGGGTTTTCCGTAATTGCCCTGACGTTGACTTTGAACTTCTTACTAAATCAGTCTGGGATGATATTGCAACTAGACTTTACCATCTCGCTTCGAAACGCGATAAGGCAGCGGCTATGTTAATCCCTGCTTGCCGAGTGGTGATAGAATTGTTGAACAGCTCAGTGATTAATGGCGGCTCTGAAATTTTAATTGCAGTCGCTCCCTCTGGCTGCTTGTGATATCACACCCGAAAGGGGGGGTGGTGAAGAGAGGAGGGGGGAGGCCTCGGCAGTCATGCATGGTGCTGGAGGGCGGGAGGCCCCAGAAATTACATCTCAGGAAATGACATCTTCGGAAGTGATGAAAGCAAAGATGGATGCCCCCATGACAGCTCGGAGGGTTGCTGGTAGCACAGCAGATGTGCAAACTCAGGATGAGTGTTTACCATCAGTGGATGAATCTAATTTAAGCCTTCAAGATATGAATAGGCTTTCCTCTGCCGATAAGCAGAGAGAAATAAATCATAGAGAAAAGCCTGTTTTAAGAAATTGGAATGTTATATATCAGGAGGTATCTAAAGAGGATGATCTTATCCCAGCTCGTAAATCGTTGTTAGCATTGCCGGTGAGGTATGGCAGAGGACGAGCAAACCCGAGATGGGAAGCCCTAGCACATGATGATATTAAGGATTTAAGGAGAGCTATAAAGGAAAGTGGCTTGGGATCTCCCTACTTTAAGCAGCTGTTAAAAGCAACTTTAGATCATGTGGACTTAACACCTTTTCACTGTAAAAACATTGCTTCCATGCTTTTGACTGATTCACAGTATTTACTGTGGGATTTAAAGTGGCATAGACTTCTTGGAAAACTTATAGAGAATTATGCAGGAGGTCCTAATACAGCTCTGACACTTGCACAATTGGCAGGGGATCCACCTCATGACAGGCCAGAAGATCAAGCAGACCTGGCAAGGGCGGTCCTTGCTGACCTCAAAGAAGCAGCTAAAAGGGCACTTTTCAAATTGAGCCTGTGGGTTCTCCACAAGGTGCCTATACACAAATCAAGCAGGGTCCTACCTTTTCTTCTTTTATTGATCAGCTGACCCAGGCTTTGGAGACAGTGTGATGATGATGTTGCTCGTCCGGTTTATTACAGAATCTTGCTTATGTTAATGCTAATGAGGAGTGTCAGCTAACTATTAGAGCTTTACCAGGGATACAACCAAGTATTTCAGATATGCTTGAAGCATGTAGTAAAGTTGGTACTGCACAGCATACGGCTGTAGTCCAAACTGATACATTAGGAGAAAAACTGGAAAGAGCTATTACCAATCAAGCTCAGATGATGGACAAAAGGCTTTCTGCTTGTTCCGGTTTGGCCAAATTTAGAAATATATCGTCTGAGGGAAGGCACAACCACCCCTCCCCCACCAGGTTCGGGGAAAAAAAAAAAAATTTCCTCGAAGGAAAGTGAAGGAGATAAAACTATTTATTTAACAAACACACGGGAAAAGGAAAATAATGCTAAATAATAAAATCTCTCGCTGTGGAGAAAAACCTGGGAAAGTTTTAGAGTCCTCCCTTTGGTCTCTTCGGAGCTAGGGCTTGGCCCACAGCCAGGCCCTCTGCGCTTGGTGGAAAGTCCTCCTGATGTGTTCTAATATTGTAGCAGTCCAGTGGAAAAGGGAGAAAATCTGAAATTCCATGGAAGGGAAGAAAAATTCAACTCTCAGTCTCTCTCCAGAGAAAAAGAAGCTGAACAACTGGCCAAAAGATGACTGGAAAAAAACAGCAAGCCGGGTGCCTCCTCCCTCCCCTGCCGCAGCTGGAAAAAAAAGTCGCTGTCTCTGTGTGACCTTGAACAAGCTGCAAACTGCTTTGAAAAAGTTTTGATCAGTTTTTTCCTTCCCCCTCTCATGCTCAGTTTAGAGGCATAGAAAGGCACAAGAATTAATTTCTGGGCATAGGCAGCGATATGGGATACACATCATAAGGTCACCCCAAGACACTGCTCAAGATGAGATGTTGGATAAAAGACTTGTAACAGCACTTAATGCTCTTGCTGTAAGCAATTCTCAAGCAATGCCACAAGTTGATACAGCTTAGAGATAAGGGACTTCACCAACCTGGACTTCCTTCTCTCTCTCTATGATCCCAAGAGATTGGTCATTAGTTTTCATTGATTTAAAGGACTGTTTTTCAACATTCCACTTCATCCAGAAGATGCGCTTAAGTAAAGCTTTGTATGTTTATAACTTTTTGAATAGTTCTTCTGCAGAGCCTGATCCTCCAATATTTAGGCATTTCTCTAATAGCACACACACAAAATTAAGAGAAAATCCTTTGGTTCTGATTAGAAATCCAGAAACAGGACAAATAGAAGGTCCATTCCCATTAATAACCTGGGGCAAAGGGTTTGCTTGTGTTTCTACAGGTACGGGACCTAGGTGGCTTCCTGCGAAGAATGTGAAACCATATCACGTGCAGAAAGAAGTTGACAACTCTACGAGTAGAGAGTACGCAGACATGAACTTCGCAGAGACTACAGCCCATACCTGCAATCTCTTGTTTTATTGTTAAAGCTGTAAATTTTAGGGTTTAGGTCAATGTAAGAGCGCATAAGCAAATTAGTTGTAAAGATCTTTTGGCAAATAATATTCATTTTTCTATGTAAAGAAGGTATAAAACATTTTTGTGCCTCATCATTAGATGAAGTGGAAATAAAATTGGGAAATACAAAAAATATTATTACAAATTCCTTTAGAGATTGAGATTTGAGAAGGAGTCTTTTGCCAAGAGAACTTTCAAGAAACATGAAATTTAATCAAATGTTAAGTTTGTTTTTTGCTTTGTTTGTCTTGTTTGCTTTCGGTGGGGTAGCTTTGCTGGTCGATCAACCTAAGACCAATGTTTGGGTGACTTTAGCTAATGCTTCAGGGTTGGATACTCTATGTCTGTCTACCACAACTCCAGAAAATCCATTTTCAACTTGTCTAGTCAATGTTCCAATAGAGAATTAGCCAATCCCAGAGAAGATTGACAGGGCCTTACGAGGTACCTTTGCAGGATCAAAAGTTTGGGAACACTATACCCCAGTAAATACATGGGAATGGTGAACTCCCTATCTTCCTAAAAGCTCTGATGAACCCGAAGAATTGGAAATCCTTAGTTCTGTAAAAGTAAAATTCTGTGTTGAGTTCCATTCTACAAACACTAATCAATCACTGATGAGAGATGTTTCTCCACATCACCCTGTCTATAAGAACCACTCCTTTTGGTGTAATAGTACTTTTGTAGTCTCATCTGCACCTAACTCTATTCCTCTGCAATTACCAAGAGGAATGTTCTTTGTATGTGGAGACAGAGCATGGCCAGCTATTCCTTCAAACATTAAGGGTGGTCCATGTACTTTGGGAGAGCTTACACTATTTACTCCTAATATGAAGACAATTGCCAACGTAAGACACAGACAAAAAGGATCCGCTCCGCATCAATATGGACCAGAGTGCAAAGATGATTTTACCCCATGGGGCTATGGAAAAATATTACAGCTGATGATGGGGTCAGTGGCTCTGACCCAGGAAGAGGTGACCGGTCCAGAGAGATGGTCCCAAAAGGAATCACCTTCCCGAGGCCCAGTGTCTTCCCTCAGCTGCTAGCTAGGAGGGCCAGTGCAGAGACTGTCAGCTCTTTAGTGATTATCATCTCGTGATTTCAGCTCAGCTCTGCAGGGCAGCCTCCAGGCCAAGCCAGACCAGAGAGAGAGACGAGAGGCTCGTGTGGCTGGTTCCGCACGGAAGGTAGCTTTATTGTTGGTCCGTACTCTGGCAAAGGGGAAAGCCGGGGACGTGAGCTCTCCCTCGTAGGGGCAGAGGGCTAGCTTTTATAGGGATACAGGAGATGGGTGAAGGCCAATGGGTTACAAAGGATCAGCATAGGGTCTCCTAAAGGATTGTAGGTCTGTCTTTTCTCGCTGTGACCAAAGAAGTGGTTGTCTTTCCAGGGAGTCCTGCTGGCTGATTACGCAATCTCAGCAGACATCCCTCCAGGGCAGGGGCTGGGCATACCCCACAGAAAAAGGCTTGCAACATCTCTTCTTATGCCACCGGTTGCCTCAGTAGCTGCGTTAAAGCAGTTGGATCGGTTGGGATGTTGGCTGAGTAAACAATCTAATGCCACGTCCCTTGCATTAAGTGGCCTTTTAGCAGATGTCAAAAATGTGAGGCATGCAACTTTGCAAGATAGAGCAGCCATTGATTTTCTTTTGCTGGCCCAAGGAACATGGATGCAAAGACTTTGAAGGGATGTGCTGTATGAATCTGTCTGACCACTCAGAATCTATTCATAAGAGCATACAACAACTTCAAGACGGTGTGTTAAAAATAAGAATCGATGATGGAACTTGGATAGATAATTTGTTTAGTGGATGGGGTTTAGCATCGTGGGTAAAGAAATGTCTTACAACAGGCCTATACATTTTGGCAGTCATATGTTCTTATGTTCTTATGATGGTGCCTTGTCTGTTTCAATGTGTACAGCGAATGATTGATAAATCGATCAGAGGAGTTTTTTTGGTGCAGAAAGGAGGGGGAGATGTGGGAGACAGAGGAGTAGAAACTCCTGCAATTAAAGGAGGTTTTGATTTACAACCCTGGAAGAGACTAGGTCTGGCTTAATTGACAGAGATTTATAGATCTTAAGCAAAAGGATTACAAGCTTGTGTTCCTATCATTATAAGTAAAATTGTACACTGGGTGTTTTGGTGGAGGGTTTTAAAATAGTGTGATTTTATATAGTTTAAGTTAAGAATGTAGATGGTATAAGAGAAACATCTGTGTGTACGTGACATGAGAACTTATTCGTCAAGACATAGCTGCATTGCAGTGAGAAGTGCCACAGGTGATAGGTCATAAATCTAAAACAAAGTGTCATTTTAAGTGCCTATTGGATTAGAAAGTTATAAATTATGATGTAACTCTAAATCTTGTGACTAATCGCCATTATTCAGAGGTATTGTAAAATCTCACGCCTTGACTGATGTGTTTTGTTATTTTAAACAATAAATTTGGATAATCGCGTAGTCCCATCCCGGAAAGTTATTTCCTCCGACGAGTGAATGCGCAGGAAATTTGACAAATATGTATAGGTGTATTGGGAAACTCAATGAATATGGAGTCTGTAACCCGATATATACCAAGCTGAATGCTGCTGTTGGCACGCATGACTTTGGAGGAACTATCCCCCATGCGTCCCAGCGCTGGAATAAACATACCTACTTTATTACTTATTCCGGTAGTGGAGTCTTTTCTGCATATCACTGGGGTTCATTCTCTCGTCATTAATCAACCAAAACTCTGGTAAAAGAAAACAAAACTTGCATTCAAGGTCAGTCCCTGTATCTGCTGCCTTCTCCCTTTGTTCCTACTATATTTGTGTGCTGTCGGAGACTTGTGCCACAGACTATCACCTGTATTATCTTCACTTTCTTCTCACCACAGAAGGCAGCAGATTTGACTTTTCTGAGACATCTCACTATTGCCCATATTGCTTATATAAGGCCAAGCACATGCATGGTCTTTCAAACATAATTCAGTGTTTACATAATTCTTTTATTTTAAACTTTACTAATTTACATCACACTGTTTGAATGTCACAGGAATAAGAAGAAATTGAAGACTCGTGCAATTCATACAAAGCATTTATACTACCTATAATTTTTCCTCCTCAGTACTTTATTTCAATCCCATTAAGTTTCATCAGAAATGTAACTGAGCTCTTAGCATACAAAAATCATCAGTGCATGCTTTTCATGGGTTAGCATAGCTCCGGAAGTGATTTTCTTGCAAAGAGGTGCTTACAGCTTCCTCTATGACCTGACAGAGCCTATCAGCTGGCTAGTTTGAATATTGACAATTTTTTAAGCCACTTAAAAATTTTGACATGCCTCTGTGATCCACATTTAATAATGGACAAACCCTGGGAAAGCTGTCTCTTGCTTCCGGCCTTGGGACAGGTAACTGGGGGGGGGCCCGTACAGGGCCCAGCAGGGCCAGGACACAGCCATCCTTGAGCCATGTGGCCCTGTTCCATCCACGGCCCCCCTACAGGCCTGTTGTGTGCAGACGGCATGGCCCGTCTCTACACCCCCCCCCCCCCCCCCCCCCTCCAGTGCGGCCGAAGATTCAGTTGAAGCTGCCCCGCTGCCCGGCAAAGATCACGTAACCAACAGGGATAAGCGAATTCCAGCTGCAAGGCCTGGGTGAGATTAACCCTTTTAGTGCTCCAAAGTCAGTAAAGAAGGAAGAGCTGAAAACCTGAGGGAGGAGAAAGAGGAGATGCTTAGAAGCTGAAACTCTGTTGTAAAGCTATGGTGGTGATAGACTATGATATATCAGAGCACCCGTTGTAATTTCATGAAAGCATGGGGGGTGGAGCATTCAAACTGTACTTGTGAGCAAAAGTACCTGTGCTGAAAATAAGCAAATGCTGAAGCAGCTGTAATTTGATGAGAAGTTTGAACAGGGAGAGATGGAAGTGATGAGGACCCTTTTGCTCCAAATTGGAAGGAGAAGACCTCTGTTCCGAGAGATGCTCCCAGAGATAGTCCTAGAGATGATGATGAGGACCCTTTTGCTCCCAGGGAAGGGGGAGGGCCTCTATTCCTAGAGATGAAGGTGCTCCCAGAGATGGGTGAAAAGAACCTTTGTTTCCGAACGGCTCAACATTAAAATTATACCCCAGTAGCTCAAGATTGGACCCTCAAAAGCAGTTGTGGGAAAAGCTGTAAGTCGGGGGAAAAGACTCTCACATGATGCGAGCAGAGAACCAACACGGGCGACTGTCTCGTTGTGATACTGAAGCCATGAGAGAACTTCTTGTGGAGATGTCTCCATGGCATGAGCAAGAGAGACTCCTCTCCCTAAGTGAACTGAACAAGGTTATTATAGAAGTGGTAAACTGACTGAAAATCTCAAGGGGTGTCTTTTTACATTGTCAGTGGGAGAAGGGAGAAAGGTGAGGGGAGGAAAGTGTTCTGAAGGTGTGGTCTGATTTTTTTCCTTTCTTTTAGGTCTGTTAATAAACTTCTTTATATTATTTTAAGTTTTGTGCCTGCTTTGCATTTCTCCTAATTCTTATCTCACAGAAGGTAAATAAGTAAGTAATATTTTGGACCAAACCAGTACAGTGCTCAAACTGCTATGCATGTTAACAGCACAATTTAAACAACACAACAGATGTTATATGAATCTCAAAGCAATGTCTCCCCACCCTTGCTGGAGTGGACAGAGCCCTGCAAAAATAATTTGGCAAAGAAGCCATTGCAGTCCCCTCTTGGTTTCTAATGACATGTTAAAAAAAAAAGTCTTGAACAGACATTAAAAAATAAAAAATCACATAGCCTATCTGCCTATCTTGCAGGAGCAGGTATGTCATTTTCATAATAGTTTCCTGAAGGCTTCTACTGTTGGAAGGTCATAGCCTCTCTAAGTGATCCAGTGCAATGTCTACTGGCTGAAGGTTTCTCTTAATATCTGGAACATAAGGTTCTTGTCCAGCCTACTGCCACTGTGAAAAAATTATTTCCACCCTGTCTGCAACAACATTTTATGTGTTCCATCATACTCCACCCTACCCTGCCCTGCTCTGTCACTCATCTTTAAATTAAACTGCACCCAGTGGGTCAGTCTGGCACAGGCCATGCTGAGTTGGGCTGCACTATTGAAGCTGCCTTTGCAAGGTCTGGCCATTTGGCCACTTCCTCTGGTGCTCATGGGCAGCAGACAGGATCAAGAAAAGCCAAATGCTAGCAAGTGACAGTCATAACATGTTTACTCAGTTGGAGGTTGATTGAAAGAGCAAATTTCTGTTATGGGGAGTTTGTCACTTTTCTAAAAGAATGTATCTACTCAGGCTACACTTTCGGGGAAAATATTAGCCGCAGGTTGATTACCATGATATGCTTTGTTTAGCTTTCTATACAACCTAACATCCATTATGTCTAAAACACATTTAAATACTCAAAAGCAGTTACAGTCCCAAGTCAATACTTTGTCCCATTTCACAGAAAAAAATATCCTTCAAGTCTTTAGCTTTTAATCTCAATTTGCAATAAGAAACTTTAAACAGAAAATTGTGTGTCCCAATGAGCATTTGTCAAAACTGCACTATTGGCCATTTGGGATAAACCTGGGTTCCCTCCCAGCCATCAGCTGCTCAACAGATCTAGAGTCCTTCTGCCTTATGATGCCCAGATACATGAATTTGCTGAAATCCTTAGTGGATGCTCAGTTTCAGGGATGTGTCTGAATAAGAAAGCATTTGGTACTGTCAGTACCAGCTTGGTTAAATGATTGAATGCAAAATTTAGCTCCTGCTCCCTTTGGAGCTCAACTAGTGGAAGTGGCCTAGCTGTTTCCAAAGACTACACTAAGATGTTTTCTGCTAGGCCATGAACATGTAATTGAAATAAGTCAACGGGTTTGCTTAAAAAATAAATTCCCATAAAGATACTGAAACACTGTAAATTAGAATTTCTTCACTTATATCTGCCAAGACTGTTGGGGAGGATGAAAGTTTGGTAAGAAAGTTTCACAGATATGTAGGCTTGGCAGAAAGATCTCTGAATGTAGAAACTGAGGATGAGATAGCAATGAAAGCAAGTTTTGATATAGAGTAAAAGATGTTTTGCTGAAACACTGATCACTGAATAACTGAGAAGGCAAAGGTTGGAGATGAGTTGGAAGGAGATTTTTAGGACAAAGGTATGTGACTACAAACAAAGACATGTTTTTCACCAAGTAAATAAGTCTCAAGATGAGCATAAGTAAATAGAAAACATGTCTTTACCAAAAAGAGAGATATCGCAGGCAAACAAGAAATGTTGATGTAGCAAGAAGAAGAAAGGTCTGAGAATTTTCCACTGTAAGCTTAAATTATAACTTACTTACTCTTGTGATTGGATAATAATGACTATAATATGGTGATGGTAGTAGTTATGATAGGCTATAGGCAAATGTAAAGGTATTGTGTATGGTGCTTATTGGTTGTTATATATTAAGATACTCTGCAAAGAAAAGTATAAAATGCTTTGTAACTTGAACAGAAAGGGGCTTCAGGTATGCCTACAAGCTGGAGCTGACAGCTGTAGGGCTGGCTCTGGATACCCACTCCCTGAAATGCTGTAACTTCGCCTATGCAATAAACAGCTTTCAAGAGAGACACCTGAAGTCCAGACATCCTTCGTGAAACTTTCTCCTATAAAGACCTTCCAGATGTTGATAGCCTGAAACACTACCATCACCATTGCTGGCAGTTAACTATTTTCCAATTAGCTGTCCCAGCTTTTACCTATTATAAGACACAGAGCTAGTCTTAGAGGGGTCATGTAAGTCAGTTTACAACTTCCTCAAATAGTGGCTTCCTCTTCTGGTGCAGCACATTTAAAGAGTGATTTACAGTGTCATGGTGAATTCCATAGCCATTTAGTAGCTATTCCTGAGCTTTAAATCCAGCCGAGGGTGTTACCAGAGCTGGTTGACTGTTGAAAGGCCATTTTCCCTAGTCTTTGAGAAGTTGTGGAGATCAAGGGTCTTCCCAGAAAACTGGAAGAAGGCTAATGTCACCCCCATCTACAAGAAGGGTTTAAAGGAGAATTCAGGAAGTTATAGGCCCATCAGTCTTACTTCAGTCCCTGGGAAAGTTATGGAACAAATCCTCCTGGCAGCTATCACAAGTCAGGTGAAACGTGATTGGGAAAAGCCAGCACACGGGCAAGTTGTTCTTGACAAACCTGATAGTCTTCTACGACAAAGTAACCTGCTCGTTTGATGTGAGGCAAGCAATGGACACTGTCTACCTGGATTTCCCCAAGGCTTTTAATACATTTTCCAAGTTTCCTCCTAGAGAAACTGATGCGTTATGATGTAGACAAGTGGTCTGTGGGGTGGGTGGGGAACTGGCTGACAGGCCACATCCAGAAGGTGGTAGGGAATAGCTCCTTTTCAAACTGGCAACCTGTCAAGAGTGGGGTCCCCCAAGGATTGATATTGGGCCCAATGCTGTTTAATATCTTCATAAGTAATCTGGAAGATGTGATCAAGTGTATCCTGATGAAGTTTGCCCATGATACCAAACTCAGTGGGGGAGTGGGCACTGCAGAAGGGAGACCCACCCTGCAGGAAGACTTAGGCTGGAAGAGTGGACTAACAATATGTCCTGGGTTGCAGTGTATTCTATCACCATCCTCATGAGGTGTTGAAATCAGGTGGAGCAGTGTTTCCTTGCCTCCTCCCCCCAGACTATCTTGCTGTTAATGGCCCATCATTGTCCTGCCACATGACTCATAGATAACTCCCTCTGGACTATCTTCTGTTAATGAGCCTAATCAACACTTGGCCTCATGACTCATTACCCCATTGTGAGATGCTCCACCCAGAGGGAGGAACCAAGCATCCCATCGTGGATATAAGCTGAGGCTGAACACCAGAGACAACGCCTTTCCACTGGATTTCCAGAGGACAGGAGCTACACAGCCACCACTGGACCTTCTGAGGAAGAGCAGACCCTTTTTTCTACAGGATCACCGCTTCAGAGGACTGCAGCCACCATTCTACCAGACTGCTACCACCACCCTGCCTAACAGGGACTCAGGTTGTATCTTGACTGTCAGTTTGAACCAGTGTTTTCTTTTAGTTTTTTTCTTTCCTTTTCTTTAACTTCCCTATTAAATTGTTATTCTGACTTGGTGCCTCCCACTGGTTTGTTTTCAAACTAGTACACAATAACTTTATGAAATTCAACAAGGACAAATGTAAGGTCTTGCACCTGTGAAAATATAATCCAGGACTGCAGCACAGTCTGGGATCTACCCAGCTGGGGAACAGCTTTGTGGGAAGGGACCTGGTTTTGCACAGCCTGGTTTTGGCAGTGGGGGGGGGCTACAGAGATGGCTTCTGTGAGAAGCTGCTAGAAGCTTCTTCCATGTCCAGCAGAGCCAATCCCCAGTGGCTCCAAAGATGGACGTGCCACTGGCCAAGTCTGGGCCAATTAGAAATGGTGGTAACTCCTCTGTGATAACATATTTAAGAAGAAATCAAAACAAAACTTGTGGCACAGTTTTAATTTCATCCAGAGAAGACCAGAGTGAGAACATGTGAAAAGAACAACTCTGCAGACACCAAGGTAAGTGGAGAAGGAGGGGGAGGAGGTGCTTCCGGCACTGGAGCCGAGATTCCTCTGCAGGCCATGGTAAAGACCATGGTGAAGCAGGCTGTCCCCCTGCAGCCCATGGAGGTCCACGGGGGTGCAGAGATCCACCCGCAGCCTGTGGAGGAGCTCCATGCCGGAGCAAATGGATGCCTAGAGGAGGCTGTGACCTACGGGAGGCAGTGACCTTACAGGAGACCTGTGGAGAGAGGGGCCCTGCTCCCATGCTGGAGCAGCCTGTCCTTGAAGGACTGCACCCTGTGGAAGTGACCCACACTGCAGCAGTCTGAGGAGTACTGTTGCCCGTGGGATGGACTCACGTTGCAGCAGGTTGCAGAGACCTGCTGCTCGTGAGATAGACTCATGTCACAGAAGTTCATGGACAACTGTCTCCTGTGGGAGAGACCCCCACGGTGCAGCAGGGGAAGGACTCCTCTCCCTGAGCAGGGGGAGAAACAACGGGTGACCATAACACCCATTCCCTGTCTCCTTGCAGCACTGGAGGAGGAGGTAGGGCTGGGAAGGAGGGAGGGGTGGGGGGGAAGGTGTTTGTAAGGGTCTTACTTTACTTCTCTTTATCCTGCTCTGATTTTGTTAGTAATAAATTCACTTCATATGTCTAAGTTGAACCTGATGATATTTGATGAGCGATCTCTCCCAGTCCTTATCTCAACCCATGAACCCTTCTTAAAATGTTCTCTCCCCTGTCCCGCTGCAAAGGGGAGTGAGCAGCTTTGGTGGGTGCCTGGCATCTGGCCAGCATCAACCCACAATAGGATCCTGGTGGACAATGAGCTCAATATGAGTGAATGGTGAGCTGCTGTGGCAGAGAGCCAGCAGGATGCTCGGTTGCAGCAACAAGGGCATCACCAACAGAAATAAAGAAGTCATTATCCCACTCTACTCATCATTTGTCAGGCCACACCTGGAATACTGTGTTCAGTTTTGGTCCCCACTATGCAAAACAATGTGGACAGACTGGAAAGGGTCCAGAGAAGGGCCACAAAGATGATCCAAGGGCTGGGAAGCCTGTCATCTGAGGAAAGGCTGAGAGAACTGGGTTTGTTCAGCCTTGAGGAAAGAAAGCTGAGGGGACACTTTATCACCATGTTCCAGTATTTAGAGTGGCTACAAAGAAAATGGAGACTCCCTTTTCACAAGGAGTCACATGGAGAATATGAGGGGTAATGGGTACAAGTTACTCCTGGGGACATTTTGATTGGACACAAAAGGAAAATTTTTCACAATGAGAATAATCAGCCATTAGAATAATCCCCAAGCAAGTGGTGGATTCCCCATTGAACACTTTAAAAAAGCAGCTGAACAGGGTGCTGGGTTATCTTGTCTAGACTGTGCTTTTGCCAAGAAAGGTTGGACCAAAGGATCCTTGAAGTCCCTTCCAACCTGCTATTCTATGATTCTGTGAACCTTTGAATGTACAGCACACTTTGTTACACACCCAGCCTGTTAGTCCAGACTGGAAGTCTTGTAGCTAGATTTCCCAGTCTGACTCAAGCAGATTGCAGCTGCTGCACAGAACTCTGTTCTCATCTTTGTTCAGGTTCTCTCAGGGAAATTTCCAAATATTGCTTTAATTCCTTTGAAAAATACCTCTCTCCTACCCTAGGTGATGACTTAAATCCTCTGGCTTGATGGGAAGTTTTTCTGCCTGGTATATGATCCCTTTGTTTTAGCAGAAAAATCATCTCAGTTTTTTTGGAAACAACCTGCCAATCCTTACACATTACTGTATTTTGACTTAAGGAGTTAAACACACGTTCTAGGAAGTTTCTATTTCTGAAATGCAGTCATTAACAATAAAGAGCATACAGACTCCTGTCTTCTGAAAATACTTGCATTGCTTACTGTTTTAGCCAGATTAGATTCAAAATACTCCCTGATGCTTCCTTGTTGCCTCTTCTCTCAGCTCCTTTGGCTGTCTGACTCCTTTGCTGAGGCTAAGAAATATTCAGACACAACAGGCAGCACTCCATACTTACAGCTATCTTTTATGTGCTTTACATTTCGGTTGCTGATGTGTCTGCCTGGTGAGCAGGGTATTGGATTTTTATGTATCTAGTTCCATAAGCAGTTTAGAGCTTTCTTTCATTTATTGTAAACCTATGCTTAGATGTTCCATGTTACGCAGGAGAAAAGAACTTAGACACAAAAAACGAAAAATACAAGAAAAATAGGATAAAAAAGTTTTGACTATGTAGGTTCAAATGATAAAAATAATCACCCCATATAATGCTTTCATGGCTTCTTTTTCTTTCAAAGAGGTGGGGAAAAGGTGCTTATATCAAACCAACACATTTTTCTGCTTCTCTCAGATCTGTTGAACAAAATTTCTCCTTTGATTTTGCCTCCTGCGTGCAAATCAGCAAATGCACAGAATGCTCTGGAGCAAAAGGGCTACAACATGAACCAGCAGCTTCTGAAAAATCAACAAACCCTCTGGGGTTGCCTCTGGGACAGACAGCAAGTGAAACCACATTTGGACTAGCTTCCACACAGCTAGCAGGGTGTAGCAGTGAGGCTGAGCAATAGGGACTTTGGTGCAGGATGCTCATGCTAGATACTACTTGAGTTGCTCAACTACACATTACTGTTATGTCTCACTAAGTGAAAGTAGAAGAGACAGCTGTGCCTTTCATTGCTTTTTAAGTAATATTTCTGGATCCTGAGAAACACTGCTAGAATTATAAAAAAAAAGAACCATATATTCAGATGCAGAGAAAGTAGATTTAATTTTCACATTTCCATCCACAGTTAAAGGTTGTGCTATCTCGCTGGAAAGTACAAGATCATTTTGCTTCCCATTTACTTTTTTATTTAGAGAAAATTCCTGTCATCATTTGACAAAATACAATCCAGACGCAGAGAATTTCAAAGGTCTTGTTCCCTATCTGAAAAACTTAAGCTTGCAAATATCTGCATGACCATGTTTTATTTAACCCAAAAGTGGGAAATCCATACATGTCAGTATAGGTCTTCCTCTCCCCCTAGCCTCTGGATTCATGTATTTTTTGTGAAGGTCCATGTAAGGATATATTTTTGACAACTACATTTTCCCCAATAAATCTAAAATATCTTTGCTGGTTACTACTCCATCCATGCCTGCATTTGAAAATGACAGAAACTGCCAGATGTATTGTTGCAGCTGAGCTTTGCTTGTGCAAGACCAGGCAATGAGGAAGAAAGTGGGTATAAATTACGCGTGTGTTTCTTTGGTCCTAGGATGAGCTGCCAACAGTGCAAAGGCAGTACCGGCAGCTACAAGTCCCTGAGAGGTTGTGGCAGGCAAGCTGAAAGGCCCCATATGGTGGGAGAACCCATACTATCTAGTGTAGATACAAAAATGCTGCTAACAAGGATTTTCTTTCTATTTTCTAAGTCCGTGAGAGACTTTTCTCTCTCACAGAAGAGGTAGCAGAGAATGTAAACAACCAAGCCACCTGCAACCTTGAAAAGTCTTGTTTATGGTATAGTAGAAAAATATTTTGACAGTGGATGTTTTAGGATTTTAGCCAATCACCCCAAGGGGTGGCTGATCCTTGTCCAATTAGACTATGAAGAAAAAGTCTATAAAAGAGTTTGTAAAATAATTAAATAAATCAATCTTGCTGCACAATTCCTGCCTGCTGGATCTTCTCTCCTCCTCCTCCCTATGGCTGCAGGACACAGTGATATACCCTAGGGCCCAGGCCTGCAGTAATATTTGGTGCTGCCCGACATGATCTGCACTCTCTGACGTGTCCTGCTGCTGCGAGCCAAGCCGAATTTCTCTAGAGGTATGCTGATCCCCTTCCCCCCCGGGACCGGGAGGTCCAACGTGACTGAGAAATGGTGAACAGCGGCTCACAGAACGACGCTGTCGTAATGGTCTGGAAAGGTGTGTTTAGTATACTGCACACCTCCATTCCTGAAAACTCAGTTCGGGAATTATTAGATTGGGCTACCTTAAAAGGGATTTCCATGGACAGAGATACTGCCCTGGACTTTGCCTTATGGCAGGAACTTGGCTGTGCTGTCCAACATGAGCTCCCATCTGGGAACCCAGCAGCGTTAGAATTATACCAGACCTGGCGGTCGTTATTTATTCTGCTGACAGACCTTGACCGTAGCAGCAGAGCTGGCTCGCCTATTTCGGTGATGAGTGACGGAGGAATGTCTGAGGGGGACACCGCTGACCGGGCTTCCGGGGCAAATGATGGTGGATTCGGAATAACCCCCCCCAGCTCCACAGGCAGAGCCTGCGCCGCCTCACCCTGCACAATCGCAGGACTCTGCGGCCCCCAGGGACCCCGCGCCAGCAGAGGTGGTGGTGTCGGGGCAGCAGGAGGGCGCGCAGTATGCCTTGCCGCTCGGCTCGGCGGCAGCCACGGCTTATCCAGGGCCGCAAATTAGCGGCTTAGCGAATTGGACCCCAGAGCGGCTCCTAGCCCGGTTGTGTATGCACCAACAGAGCCAAAATCGCCCGGATGTCCCTTCTTAGCCAGCGTAGCGCCAGGCGTGACTGCACCGAGACTGCCTGGGTGTGGTCCGCTGCCCTCCTTGGCACTGGACTGTTCTGCACCACTGCAGAACCGAGTCATCAACCTTTTAATACAGCATCTGCCTTTGCTGACAGAGTTACCAAACATATCCCGAAAGCTGGAGGACCTGCTCAGCTTGCTAGAGCAGCTGCTGCGGATGCCAGGGGCACCCTGCCGCGCAGGGTGCGCCGGGCCCACGCCGCCAGTGCTGCCCGCGCTGCCCGCAGGAGACGCGGCTCCAAACCAGGAAGCGGCGCGGCCAGCGGCAAACCCGGAAGTAGAGCTGCTGCGCGAAAACCCAGAAGCGGCGGCGGCGCCGAACGCGGCCGGGGAGCGAGAAACAGCAGCGGTTTCGGCAGCAGCGCCGAGCGCCGGCGCAGAGCAAGTGACGAGCGTGGCACCGGGAGCGGCTGCAGCGCAAGGGCCAGAGACGGCACCGAACGATGCCGCGGTGCAAGAGACAAGCACGGTGCCGGGCGCGGCTGTTGCCCCAGAGACGGCAGCAGCAGCTCCAGTACTGGTTCAATCGGGACTGGCCGAGACGGCATCCCATAAAGAAGCTGCTGTCCAAACTGCAGCGCAGCCAGCTGTAGTCTGTGCTGTCTGTTCTGGCTCTAGCGAACTTAGCCAAAGTGCCCCTCTCCGTCCATCTCTGTTCGCTCCCAGCATCTCAGAGTTGCCTTTGCCTGATGACTCATCGTCAGGCAGTGAGGCAGATGAGGTTCTGGCCCCATGTCATAAGGAGGCTGTAGCCGCGCGGCGAAGAAAAAGGCTGCGCCGGTCTCGCCCCTGGACCTTTCAGGACTGCACGGTAACAGTCCGTCCGACCCACTACAATCGCTTCTTAGAGTCAGTTAAGATGCGAGCATTGGAGGAGGGTGACTGGAGGTTATTGGAAACACTTGGAATGCCCAATACATTTGAGGATTCTGGGGGTAACCGAGAAGCTGTTACACTTCATCCACAGGCTGTGCCAGAAGTTCAGGATGGTAGTGACTCCCCAAAAGGGGAGATCCAAGCTTTCCCAGTGTATAAGGCTCTCCCAAATTCAGGCGAGCGTGATAAGCATGAGGTAATTGCTTGGAAAGTTGCCCAGGACCTGCAATCCAAGGTGGCACAACATGGGCTAGGTTCTGCTGAGGTTATGCAGATAATAAGGGTGATAAATACAGACTTGCTTGCTCTATTTGATATCAGACACTTAGGTCTAATTCTATTTCAACCTGTAAAATTTACAGTTTTTGAGAATACCTGGAGAAAGCTGGCCGACAAGGCTGCATTAGGGAATATGCAGCTCCCTGCTGCCGATCCTACACGGACAGCAGGAATGGATGCTTTGATGGGGACTGGTCCCTTCTCTGATCCCAGCCTACCGGGTACTTTGTCCTCTAGAATCCTGCAGCAAACTCAACAGGTTGGCATGGCCGCCCTGTTGAAAACCATAGAGTTGTCTGCGCCTAGAAAGCGATATACTGAAATAGTTCAAGGGAAATCAGAGTCATTCCTCTCCTTTGTAGAGAAAGTCGCTGCTTCTCTCGAGAAGCAGGTTGTCGCGGGTTAGGTTTGTAACCGGGCAGAAACACCAATTTAGTGTAGTGGTTTGGTCCAAAATACTCATTACTGTTTATCTTCTGTGAGATAAGAATTAGGAGAAATGCAAAGCAGGCACCAAACTTGAAAGAATATAAAGAAGTTTATTAACAGACCTAAAAGAGGAAAAAAAAAAAATTATACCACCTTCAGAGCTCTCCTCCTTCCCCCACCTTCCTCCCTTCTCCCACTGACAATGTAAAAAGACAACCCTTGAGATGTTCAGTCAGTTTACCACTTCCATAATAACCTTGTTCAGTCCATTTAGAAAGAGAAGTCTCTTCTTGCTCATGCTATGAAAACATTATCACAACGAGACAGTCGCCCACTTCCAAATATTGTTCAGTCCATTTAGGAAGAGGAGTCTCTCTGCCTGCGTGTGAGTCCCTTCCCCCGACTTGCAGCTTTTCCCGCAACTGCTTTCAAGGATCCACTCTTGAAGTTTCTGGGGTACAATTTTAAGGTTGAGCCGTTCAGAAACAAAAACAGAGGCCCTTCTCCTTCCCTGGGAGCAAAGGGTCTTCCTCATCTTCATCTTTAGGACTATCTCTGGGAGCATCTCTAGGGACTGAGGTTTTCTCCTTTCCTGTTTGGAGCAAAAGTCCTCATCTGGTCCATCTCTCCCTGTCCAAACTTCTCATGAAATTACAGCTGCGTCAGCATCTGCCTATCTCAGTGCAGGTGCTTTTGCTTACGAGTTGAACACTCCACCCCCCATATCTTCATGAAATTACAACAGGATACTCTGATATATCATAGCTTCACAACAGACTTTCAGCTTTAAGCATCTCCTCTTTCTCTTCCCTCAGGTTTTCAGCTCTTCACAGCACTAAAAGGGTTAATCTCACCTCGGCCTTGCAGCTTTGCAGCTGGAATGTTGAATTTTTCTTATCGCAGTGGAGAGGGGGGAGAGCCGAGCTGCTCCGGCTGCCCACAGCAAGGGAATGGGGGGGGGGTTCCACGGCTGGAACAGGTCCATCGGCTCCAGGATGGCCGTGGCCCAGCCCGGCCTAGCCCAAGCAGGGCCTGGCCGAGCCTGCTGGCCCCCACACGGGGCCTGCAGCCACCTGTCCCAGCACCGGAAACGAGAGAGAGCTTGGGGGGAGAGTTTGTCTATTCTTAAGTGTGGATCACAGAGGCGGTCACAACTTTAAGTGGCTTAGAGAATTGTCCATATTCAAACTGGGCAGCTGATAGGTTCTATCAGTTCCCAGAGGAAACTGTAAGCACCCCTTAGCAGGGACATCCCTTCCGGGACTATGCTTGCTAACCTATGGCACAGGTTGAGGATGACGGGTTAAGACAGATGTTGTTAAGGCAGTTAGTGAGAGATAACACAAACGAGGAGTGCAGAAAAATCATAGATGCCTTACCAGGGGAACCTGAGGTAACAGACATGGTCGAAGCCTGCGCTAAGGTGGAATCTGGGAACCAGAAAAGGTCTGCTTTGGCTGCGTTCCTGCAGCCTGTTCACACATCTTCTGGTCGTGAACCAAAGCAACCAAAACAGGCGAAAAAATGAAAGCGGCCTAAGCCGAGCCAAAAAGAGAACACAGTGATCCCCCAGTGCAAGAGGTGTGGCAGGCCAGGGCATTGCTCGGACTATTGTAGATCCCTGACTCATGCCGATGGTCGGCTGTTGTCGGGAAACTTCCGCCGGGGTGCAAGGAGGGAGAATTGCTCTCCGATGCAGTCTCTCCCCCAGAGAGTGGCACAGGTACAGGCACAGGCCTACCCAGCCACCCTAGAGAAAAGACTTGCCTTGCTAAATTAGTGCCTTTTAAGTCTTGTGTCCCCAGGACAGAACAACAAACTCACGAAGATAACGGCAGTGGATCTATGGGACTTCCTCTGGCCTTCTGGACTGCAGACATCTCTGACCAAAGGCCACAGATGACATGTACCCTGATCCTGCCGAAAACCCGTCCGCCCCGGACTCAGCTTCGAGGTTTGATTGATACGGGTGCTGATGTAACTATCATCTCCTTCTCTGCGTGGCCTCCCTCATGGCTTTTACCCCCTGTGGGATCGGCCATCGCAAGAGTAGGAGGAACCACACAGAGCTATTTAAGCGAACGGCCTGTGGTTGTGAAGGACTCAGAGGAGCACACAGCTGCAATTAGGCCTTCTGTTACTACCACTTCCCTTAACGTTTGGGGACGGGACGTGTTGGCAGCTTGGGGCGTACGGATTGGGACAAATTTTTAGCAGGGGTCACTGTGCGCAAGGGCGCACAGTATCCTACACTGCCTTTGTGGTGGTTCCTTAACACACCAATCCGAGTCAGACTCTGCTCAGTTAGTTGAATTAAGGGCTGTTATCATGGCTTTTCAACGACTCTCACAGGAACCTTTGAATTTGGTTACTGAAGCCGACTAGAAAAAGCTTTGTATACAATTAATCACCTTACAGTACCACAAAATTCAAATAATCCTGTTATTCTGAATCATTTTCTCTCATTGCAGTCTGCAGGCGAGAGACAACTGCCCCGGGCAAAAGTCAGGGTACGGAATTTACTCACTAACCAGTGGGAAGGCCCTCATGAGCTTATCGTTTGGGGTCATGGGTATGCTTGCATTTCCACAGATACTGGGGTACGGTGGCTACCTTCAAAATGTGTTCGCCCTGACCTACAGCACCAGAGGCAGAACAGGCAACCTCCAAATGATGACCAGAATGTAGATCATCAGCCTAATGACTCTTCTGATGATGACCAAGATGTCAACCATCAGGCAGATGGTCCTTCTACGAGCAGAGACTGGGATGGTCCTTCCACAAGCAGAGACTGAATTTTAAATTTCTTGTTATGGAGTCAAATAGTTAAAGCCTTAAGGACATATTTAGAATGAATAACTGATGCAAATTTCTATTTCGGATTAATAGTAGAGTTTTTTTCTTATCAAACAAAAAGGGGGAATTGTAGATGCAAAAATGCTGCTAGCAAGGATTTTCTTGCTATTTTCTAAGTCCGTGAGAGACTTTTCTCTCTCACAAAAGAGGTAGCAGAGAATGTAAACAACCAAACACCTGCAACCTTGGAAAGTCTTGTTTATGGTATAGTAGAAAAATATTTTGACAATGGGTGTTTTAGGATTTTAGCCAATCACCCCAAGGGGTGGCTGATCCTTTGTCCAATTAGACTATGAAGGAAAAAGTCTATAAAAGAGTTTGTAAAATAATTAAATAAATCAATCTTGCTGCACAATTCCTGCCTGCTGGATCTTCTCTCCTCCTCCTCCCTATGGCTGTGGGATACAGTGATATACCCTAGGGCCCAGGGCTGCGGTAATAATCTAGAGGTATTTGTTACAGCGGGGATTACTGTAACAAGCATATATCAAACCAGGAGTCCCGTGGAAAGGAAGTATATATGGACAGATTCGTGGTAGATGTTTCAGAGGTGTTTATTTCTGCAGCCGCATGGCCGGGCTCTCCTCAGGAACCCTCCAGTCACGGGACCCCAGGGTCCTTGGCCACCGGGGAACACAAACCAACCAATCGGGAAATGAGGCTGACCAGGGGCAGGGAAACCCCATGTCTCCCCCCCAGGGCCCATCTCCCAGGGCTCCATAGCAGGGGTGGAGACCCCAACATCTCACCCATTTTATTTTAATAAAAGGAGAATGAAAACAACTGGATAAACATAACGAGAACAGTTTCAAGACAAAACAAGCCACCCTCCTGAGTCTTTAAATGTCCAAACAGATTCTGTGGAACATCTTAGGGCTGACAGAAGGGAGACAGAACTCTCTGGGCATGCTTTGTGGGGAAACTGAGGCAGGAGAGGGTTTAATTTCTTCCCTCCCCCTTTTCATCCCCCCCTCAGCATCGGAGAGGAATTGTAGGGAAATGGAATTGTATAGGGAAGCCATGGGGTGAAAAACAGATTAGGAATAAACTGGGGATAGGGTAAACTTAGGAAAGGGTTCATATTGGGTATAGAGTAAAAGGGGAAAGTAGGCTGTGGGTAGGGAAATTTCTGGGATGGATATTGTTTATAATTTTGTGCATAACGGCTGCCTTTGACTGGAATACCTCCAGGCCCAGTAACATTTGCTGCTTGTAAACCCTTCTTTCCTTGCACTATATCAAATTGTACAACTTCCCCATCTCCTACACTTTGCAGGTAATTTTTAGGGTTATTCCTTTTAATGGCAGTTCTATGGATGAATAGATCTCCCCCTGTATCATCTCGTGTTATAAATCCATAGTTGTTTTTTACATTGTACCATTTCACAGTTCCTGTGACTTTCGTGGCTACAACTCCTCCTATCACGTGCTTGCGTGTTTGTCGTGGCTGCTGGTTCCGCGTGGCCGCCGCCTCGCCAACTCCGACGTCTCAGCCGGGCCCCCGCATTGCGGCTGCTCCGCGCCCTCCGAGGGGCGCTGCTCTGGCGCGTGTCTGGGCTCTGCGCTGCCCCGCGTTGCCATCCCCGCTGGCTCCGTGCCCTGTGAGCGGTTCTGCTCCGCAAACTCCACGCTGCTTTGAGTGTGGCCCCGTTTCGGCTCGGCGCTGTGCTGCGCGGCTTCTCGTGTCGCTGTGGAAACTGCCACTTCTCCCTCCGCAAGGCTCTCCGAGCCAGTCGCTCAGAGCGGCCTGCCACGCCGATGCCCGGTTCCTGGCTGCTCGTGGCCCACGACACCCGCGGCGCCTGCGGCATCGCTCTCTCACTCGCGGTCGCGTGGCCGGGGACCCCGAGACAGGGATGGGGTCTGCCATAAGGCACGCGCTCCCGAGGGGGCCGGGCGCATCCAGCACAGGCACCTCCACCGGCATGGCTGCAGTCATGTGCTCCCGGGATGGCGGCCGTGCGGCCTCGGCCACAGGATAAGTATGATCTTCTGCTTTAGGGGTAATGGGACGATACAAATGCTCCTCAAGAGCTTCCCTGATTATAAGGTATGCACAGAAAGCTTCTCTTTGATCCCTTACTTTATCCCATATCTCGTCCCAGAAACACCCCTCACAAGATTCAGGAGGTTCGATATCAAAAAGTAAGTCTCGAGAAATATAGGAGAACCTTTTGAAAAGTCAGATGAAAAAATGTTCTAGATCTCCCGGTTGCATTACTTTTTTGTTTTATTGTTCAAGGATTCCTTTTACTTCTAGATACATTTTTTTCTGTGGCTCAGAGAGCCCCATTTCCCACGATTCTTCCATAGTCCAGAGAGAATATCCAAACCAAGATGGGAAGAGAGAGGTCTAGAGTGGTTATTTTACTCACGAATCTTCCTCAGGGATCGGTATCTTGCTCGCATTCCTCCACCAGTTTGTTACAGCGGGGATTACTGTAACAAGCATATATCAAACCAGGAGTCCCGTGGAAAGGAAGTATATATGGACAGATTCGTGGTAGATGTTTCAGAGGTGTTTATTTCTCCAGCCACATGGCCGGGCTCTCCTCAGGAACCCTCCAGTCACGGGACCCCAGGGACCTTGGCCACCGGGGAACACAAACCAACCAATCGGGAAATGAGGCTGACCAGGGGCAGGGAAACCCTGTGTCTCCCCCCCAGGGCCCATCTCCCAGGGCTCCATGGCGGGGGGGGAGACCCCAACAGGTATTGAAGGTCTTTTAATATAAACACTCACACCTGCTCTCTGGCTATGTTGCATGGCCTGAACAGTGGAGACGAATTGAACTGACTCCAGGACCTAACACAAAACTCTGTTTCTCATTCCCAAACATTTAACATAATGGGGAAAATTATTCCTACTTTTCTGAAGTAAGTGGAGTATAACAAGGAACTAATGCTACTAAGCAAAAATAGAGAATTTTTAAAAACATGCTATTATTCCGTGATAAGCTCTCTACTTAGCACCATTCAGAGGTAGTGCACATATGCAGCATTATTTAGAAAATGTAAGCAATATAATATAAACATTGCTTTGTAGAGTCGTGTTCATTCTCTGAAAAAAATCAATGTACAGCTGTGCACTTAACTGGCATGTCCAGTTACTGACACTGAACTACATGCATTTAGATGGAGTTTCTTGATGGTTGATTGTGTTTTTTTTAAATTGTCTTTCAACACTCAGACCTAATCTCTAATCAGATTTATATTTGGCCTCAAGATCCAAGATTTCTGTAATCAACTAAATTAAGTGGTTTGATCAACATCCACAGTTCTGCAGAGTTAAGGTCTGCAGCAGTTTTCCATTCCTTTTTCCATGCAGTATTTCTGAAAAAGGCTTTGATTTTGGCTTTGAAATGAACCTCCTAATGAATACAATGTTCAGAGAGCATTGTTCAGTAGCCACTTCAGTACAGAATATAAAAGATGAAAAAAAAAAATTGAGGTTTACCCCCTTACTAAAGATAAATATGAAGTTAGTCCTTAACCAGTAGAAAAATGAGCAGAAATCAGAAACCTTCCACAACTGACAACTGAAAAGACACAGCCCAAAATATTAATCTTTAATTGACACATTGTTGCATGGTTTTCTTTAAAGGGATTATCCTGGAAATGCTACCAATAGCATTAAAAGATACTTGTGTTGCATATGGTTTAGTCCTTTATATATTTATTATACCTGAAAAATTATTTTCTAAGAGATCTTAAAAGAGCACTTCTACATTATCAGTCCATTTTGTTCTCCTCTTTCCTGGATATATTAGGCAGGAAAAGGAATTCCCAGTTTGTAAGAAAAACAGATTAATTAACATATTTTACTTACTCCACATAGAAAAATACATTTTCTGGATCTTTGAGGCATATGGATTATGAATAAGTCACAGTAAAGAGTAAAGGTACATTCTCCAGAGAACAGCAAGGTAAAAGGTGTATTTTTTATTTTTCTTATTGATTTTTTTGCATTTTTGTTAGTTTTTTAGTAATTATTTTATTTTTACATGACTGTAGTTGCCATTTAACAAGTTACACATGATGTGACTGCTCTTCTGTGCAAGTTCACAGTCATGTTTTCAGGCTATAGCACTCAACACTATTTTCTGGTATACATATTCCCATAGTTTCAGCAAAAGTAGATAAAATGCACAATACCCATCTCTGGGAAATGTTTCAAACAGGCAAACTTTTATCTTAAACCAGAAGTGGAGAGGATACAGTAGGTATAGCCACCTAAGTATGAACTTTGGGTTGCAATTTCTAAATACTCACCTACTGTAAATAAACATTAAAAATATTCTTAGCAATAGGATTTTATTTATATGTGCACGTATGTCCACCTTATCCCATGTTTATGTTTGACAACTATTTGGGAATTCAAAGGTGCAGCCCTCAGTAACTGTATTATTTTAAAAAAGGAAAGGAAGCATATCTATTGAGAAAAAAATTCTCAAATATCAATTTCCAATTTTAAATTTAATTTCATTAGGAAAATATTAAAAATGTGGACATCTAAAATTTTCCATGTTCTGTACATACATACGTGTGTACGTATACATAGAAATACTAATGCACCGCACATATTCACAAAATTTAAGTGAAATATTTCTGTCCAGTATTTTCCCACATGTAAATGACAACATATAATTAAAAATTGAAATAATAATATCATTAAAAATAATATTACATTTAGTCTGTCATCAACTTTCTGTGGTTTTATTCATTCTTCATCCTTATTATGTCCACTGAGAATTAACAGGACAGATTCTCCTTGTACTTCCACGGCTGTTATGCCAACTGAATGTTGCTGACATCACTTCAAGAACACATCTGTTTTACAGTAGTGCAAGTGACAGGAAAATCAGGCCCAAACATCCCCATGTAAATTAAAAACTAGTTGTATCTGCTCATCTGGACCACCATCTAAAATCCATCAAATGAAAAACATGTATCTCACCACAAAGTTTTCAACAATGAACCAAGCTCCTCCACCCCTTTAATAAATAAAGTAGTTGAGAAAATACCCTAAAAATATGGAGAAAAAGTAAACATTGTGTACATTGCATACAGTATAATACATCATGGTTTAGCATTTGCCTTAAACCATTTTCCTGACTAGTCAGAGGGCACCTGATAAATTACTGGTAAAGAAAAAAACCCCAGTATTTTAGAAATAAAGCATGCATTTCTGATATAAATGAGAACTTGTGTGCATTATATTGTATATACACACAGTACATACATTAAAAAACCCTTATATTTTCTAGTTTTAAATAGCAATCTCTAAGTGGAGAAAACTATGTTGTATAAATTTAATAAGCAACTAGATTTCATGTTTAACTTTCAAATTAATTTAGGGAGCAAACAAAGGTCAGCGCATCTTTCAACTTTGAAGTCTGACAGTCATTCATACATTTTAAAAAAGCCCTCTTCAACATTACAAGCAATTTATGTCAAGAAAGTACTTTGATGCAAGAAACATGACACCTGGCTTACCTTTCAAAGTGGTTTTTTTTAAAGAAATCTATTATATAAAGAAATGCATGTTTGTCAAAACTGTTCAAATTACATCAAAACAACTTTAAAACCTGCTCACTGAGGAGAATTGATTTCCCGCTTTTAAACATTTAGTTAACACTTCAGAATACTGACTGGTGTAGTTTGGATAACGATGTGATATAAAGGCCCATAAAAGAGTAAACATGTCTACATTTCAATTTGTTATGACAACAGAACTTCTAGAAACAGTTTTCTTGCCTGGAAAAGTTCAGTGTACGAGTAATCCCTTGCAGTAGATCTGTGCCCTTAATGCAATCTGTAATAAACAATGCTCCCCATAAGTCATTATTCAAAAAACCTGAAATTTATGTGACATGCTGGAAAACTCTCTTGCAGAACAGGTTAATTGAACATAGATAGTCGATACATGTATCATGGCCAGAAAACAAACAACTGGCTATTTCTTGTTATCTGTACATGTCAAATTTTATATTTAGAATTCTCAGGGGGTTTTTGACTTTTTCCTGGGGGACTCACCTGCCATCATTGGTTGGCTTCAAAATATAGTTAAGTGGAAGATAGTATCTCACTCTAATTACATATAATTCATATGAAAAAGTAAACCTTACATTGGATAATATTGCAGAACACCAAAGTAAGCTCCATAAAAAAATACAGTATCTTCCAGCATATATATAAACAAGTATATAAACAAGAAAAACCCAAGAAAAAACTAACCAAACAAACAACCAACCAGCTAACCAAAAAACCCCAAAAGGAAGAACTTTATACAAGCAGTTATAGCAATTTTTTTTTTTCAGTTAAAGATGCAACTCTCTCTCACTCCTGGCAAGAATAAATTGGTAACGGCATTGCTAATCCACAGTGGAAAGTATCCTGAGAAATTATTAAGGACAATAAAATACAGGGCTGTCATCACTAAGTTCTTGCACAAAACACAGCAATTAAATATCTTAAATAAATAAAATGGCAGATAACCTATACTGTACCTATCACAAAAAAAGAGGTTTGACCTGTTACGCTACTAATTCTTCCATCACTGATAATTAGAAAAGGATTGCATTCCGTTACTGTTATCTTTTAAGTTATCTATGGCCAATAATGTACAAGGAGGTAATTTGTAATTCAAGTTTGTTGTTTTTTTTCTTTGACTAACTACAAACTGAGTTCTAAATTTTACATTTAAATATGACTCAAATTTAAAACAAGCCCTCTCAGAGGAGCATTTTCTAATTTTGTGCAATTTTGATGCAGAGCCCATCATAGTCCTATGAAGAGAGACAGTGCATCTTTAACCTGATTGGCACTGAAATCCCATTTTCTTTAGCTGCATTCTGTTAGCTTGGCCAAATTATCTCGTAATTCTGTTAGTTCAAATATTTTTCCATCAAGAATTTCTAAAAGTGTCTTCAAGTTATTGCGAAAAGTTTCTTGCTCATTCTGACTTTTCTCCAGACGTTGCTCTAGATCAGACAGCTGGTCTTCCAGGTCTTTGTTTCGAATTTCTACTTCCTTCAGAGAAAATACATAAAAAGTTAATGTGTTGTTTGCAAACAGAAAACAGTATAACCTCCTGCTGGTATTCATGTGTTATTTTTGTCAACTGGTTTTTGAAACAATTTGTGACTGTCACCCTTTTCAGTTTCACTAAGACAAAACCAGAATCCAAATTGTTATTAAGATTCTGTATGTGCTATGGTTTTCTCCATTTTTTTCAGCAATTCATCTGAAGGACAGAAACTTTTGAACAGGGATAAAATTTAATCGGTGCAAAATGGATGTGATGATATTCAGCTATCAATTCTATCATTCAGAAATATGCCACCTACTAAAAAAAGCTTCTCAAAGGTTTACCTAAGTTCAAGTATTCTCGTATTTAGACTACATGAATTGCTCAAGTACACAGTCCTCATTAAATGGTCCCATATAGAAGCTCATGAAGAATACTGCTTTATAGATGCAGGAATACTACCTTACTCCTGTCCCACAATACAGTCCTTTTCACTCTGAAAATTAAGACTAAAACATAAACTAGCAAGACTGATGTCAAAGTGAAATCGATTGCAACAAATTTAAAGCAGCAAGTGCAAGCTGAATGTCTTGTCTCATTGCATTGTGCCTCAGAGCTCCCACGTGCAAGCTCTGCAGTAGTGCAGCTGTGAGAGCAGGGAAAGCACACAAGCCACTAGTGCTGTACAGACAAGCTCTTCCTGTTCACTGGGTAGAAAGGCGAAGTAGCATCATGTTACACATAGCTGAGGGGATCTGACCCTAAGCAACCTCAGCTCTCATTCATAAGGAAGAAAAGCCCGCTTGAACCAGCCAGTAGGAGGGGAGAGCTGCCTCCAGGGACTCCTAACTAGTTTGGCTTGCACATGATGGGAGGGAGGTCAAAGCTTCTCTCTGCTTTGTCCAAAACAGTCTTTTATCAAATTACTAATGTAGCGGCCATGTGGGTCTGGAATAGCATATTGTTGTTATTTGTCTCATTCATTGTGTGTCTCAAATCCATGCTGAATTTCATAATTTCAACTATGAAAAATACTCTCATAGGGACAGCATATTTAGTATATCATGCACCCTGCACAGTCATTCTCTGGAAATATGCATAGTGAAATTATATTTACATACATTAACATTTTTAAACACCACTTACCTTTACAGTGGCTTTGGGTCACAAAGCTTTAACGGGCCTGCTCTGAGTTTTTACAGCAACTAGTTTCACATAGCCATAGGTTGGACAATTTGGCAGCAGTCATTCCTCCCAGCATGAGCTTTCTTTCTGCCCTCCCACTCTCCCACTACAATTTTTACAATTCTTCTGTCTCCCTCAAAGCTAATGAATACATTCATGTTTACATTGAGGAGATCTCGGCTAACCATAAGAAACAACCTGAGCCATATAGAATATGTATTTGGGCAGTCAAGGGTAAGAGGTATAAAATGGCAGCTTTGTGTCAGTCTGTCGCCTTTCCATCTGTGAGGCATGTGATGGCAGCTGCACCCCTGGCCAGAGGATGGATGGGTGTCAGCTCCCAGTCTCTGAAGGGGGAAAAACCCAGTGGCGGTGCAGGTGGAGAAGGCAGAGCCTCAGGGACCTGATCTCATAGCTGCAATTGCTTGTGCATTCAAGGGTGTCTTGGGGTGACTTTATGATGTGTATCACCTATCGCTGCCCCATGCCCAGAAATTAATTTTGTGCTTTTCTGTGCCTTTAAACTGAGCCTGAGAGGGGGAAGAGCAAAACTTTTAAAAGCAGTTTGTTTCAAGGACACTGAGATAGAGACGGCTCTCTGCGTTCAGCTGCGGCAGCAAGCGAGAGCAGAGGGAAGCACCCTGCTTGCTCTTCAGCCAGCTTTCGGCCTTTTTTTCCCAGCCAGTTTTTTCCAGCTCCTTTTTCCCTGGAAGGAGACAGTGAGTTGAACTTTGTTTTCCTGGAACTTCGGCTTTTTTTTCTTTTCTTCTTCTTTTCTAGACTGTTTCAACATCAGAGCACATCGGGAGGATTTTTTCATCAAGGCCCCGGAGGAGGGCCCACCCCATCCCAGCTCCGAGGAGGAGGGGAGAGGCTACCTACGGAAGGACTCTGAAATTTTCCCAGGTTTTCTCTCCACAGCAAGAGGTTTTATTATTTAGCATTATTATCCTTTTCCAGCGTGTTCGTTAAATAAATAGTTTTTCTCTCTTTCACTTTCCTTAGAGGAAAATTTATTTTTTCCTGAACCTGGTGGGGGAGGGATGGTTTTAACCTGCCTTCTATCAGAGGATATTTTCCTCCAAATTTGTCCAAACTGGCACAAAGGGTTACATCCAAGCTGAAATGGAATACCTCCCTTACTTCTTGTTTGTAAATGAGCAAATGTGGATACAAAAATGCTGCTAGCAAGGATTTTCTTGCTATTTTCTAAGTCCGTGAGATACTTTTCTCTCTCACAGAAGAGGTAGCAGAGTTATATAAACAACCAAACACCTGCAACCTTGAAAAGTCTTGTTTATAGTATAGTAGAAAAATATTTTGACAATGGATGTTTTAGGATTTTAGCCAATCACTCCAAGGGGTGGCTGATCCTTTGTCCAATTAGACTATGAAGAAAAAGTCTATAAAAGAGTTTGTAAAATAATTAAATAAATCAATCTTGCTGCACAATTCCTGCTTGCTGGATCTTCTCTCCTTCTCCTCCCT
Source organism: Corvus moneduloides (assembly GCF_009650955.1). Lineage (NCBI taxonomy): Eukaryota > Metazoa > Chordata > Aves > Passeriformes > Corvidae > Corvus > Corvus moneduloides. The sequence goes on from NC_045510.1 coordinate 2,959,655, forward strand.
GTGGCTGTGGGACACGGTGATATACCCTAGGGCCTAGGCCTGTGGTAATAAGCAAATAGCCAAAAATTACAGATTTTTGGCCACTTGTTTTAGACAGTGCAGATGAAAGCAGGAATCATCCCTTCATGCCAGGATCAAGAGAAGAATTAATCTGTTTAACACTGAGTAATTGTAGCGGGTTGAGTTCGAAACCAGGCAGAAACACCAATTAAATGTAGTGGTTTTGGTTCAAAATATTCATTACTTACTTATTTTCCTTCTGTGAGATAAGAATTAGGAGAAAGGCAAAGCAGGCACAAACCTTAAACAGTTGCAGTACAATGAAAGAGTTTTATTACTAATAGAATTAAAAGTAAAGAGAAAATAACAAAACAAAATTAAAGCAAATCCCCCCCCCCCCCCCCCAGCACTTCTCTCCTTTTACCCAGCTCACACAAGGGATAACAGAACATGGGATGTTAGTCAGTGTTCCAGTTCTTGAAAAGTCTCTCTCTTATGCTTAAGGAAAAAAGGGTTTTCCTTCAATTACACGTGGTTCCCAAACTGCCACTAACAGCAGATCCGCCCGGAAACAAACAATCTGCTGGGTGTAGAACATCTCTCCCATGAAAAATCTCACAGTTCCTTCACACTGCAAAACATGGGCCATCACATGGGGTTATTAATCGTTTTAAGGATAAGTTATTTTGGCCTGCACACAAAGGCTTTTCTTCGCCACAAGTCTCTAACAGCCTCTTACTACTTCTATATAGCCTGGCATAGGCACTCTTCACAATCTTCACAGGCCACACGACGATTCTCCATCCCCCCATGTTCTTCAAATGGATTAAAGAGACAAACAGTTTGTGGTATTACAGTTTCTTACCACGGCATGCAAGAAGGTTTCTTTTAAGCTGCGCGCCAGAATTGCGGCGCCGCCCTCTTTTCTCCCGTCGCCATGCTCAGCTCCGTCCCACGTGACTCACTTCTCTTTCTCCCTGACTCTGAAGCCACCATGTTGAAGGGTGTTCTTGTTCAGGCTTTACGGTGGGGAAAAAGCCTCGCTCCCTCTGTGCTGCTGGCTGTGTGGTGTCCTCTTCAGTTCAGCACGAAGTGTGCTGGCTGCAGACAGGAGGCTCTGCCGGCTCCCGTTGACTCCGCCGGCTCCGCATGGAGAGGAGAGGGACCCGCCTGTCCCCAGAAGCTGCGCTGGATGGGTTTAGCTGTGGCAGTCCATGGCTGGTTTTAGCTGCCTGCGGCTCTGGGACAGTCCCCCCGCAGTGATCCAGGGTCCATGCCGCAGTGTTGGGAAAGGGGGAAAGGGGCAGTGGCCCCGGCCCAGCCCTGTGGGGCCGGGAGGCTCGGAGCCCCCCCCACCTTCCAGCAGGCCACCTCCGACAAAAGGGGAAGTCCCGCCTTTCTGTGCGGTTTAAGTATGTAAATTGTGAGAAGCGTAATTGGTCTTAAAGGCTGTCCATCAACTCAGGGTCAACCCAATACAGTAATATAGGTGCCAAAGCATTAAAGGAAGGCAACTGAAAAGAGCATTTGTAGAAACAATATAAATTAAAATACATACATGCTTATGTAAGGACTAACTACCCCACCATTACTATAGACGAATAAGCTAACTAATCATAATCCAGTCCATACACTCTGCAGACTCTCCTTCATTGTGTCTACTCCTGCCCTCCAAATAATACCAAGTACTACCCAGTATAAATGACAGGTTCAAGACCCTCTGAGACTGAGTGACTACAGTACAGGAAGAAAAGGGAAATTCAGGGTCCTCTCAGCTCTGCAGGAATGACACAGTTGTTTCTTTAGCTCACACCAAATCAATTGCTGTTTTTCCCCATTAGTTCATGCTTCCTGCTTCTCCTGTAACTGCTCCTCCTCTACTCACCAAATGTGTGTGCTCTAGGAAGTCTCCTTGACACTGCTCTTACCCCAGAGATAACTAATTTTGGTAAGTAGGAAAGCCAGTGATGGAAGGGATCACTTTGGAAAAAACCCCATTGTCTCCTCTCTCCGGGGAGACCTTCTAGCAGCCTTCCAGTACCTAAAGGGGGCCTACAAGAAAGCTGGAGAGGGACTTTTCACAAGGGCATGTGTGGGACAAGGGGGAATGGCTTTAAACTGAAAGAGGGTAGGGTTAGATTAGATATCAGGAAGAAATTCTTTGCTGGGAGGGTGGTGAGGCACTGGAACAGGTTGCCCAGAGAAGTTGTGGATGCCCCATCCCTGGAGGTGTTCAAGGCCATGTTGGATGGAGCTCTGAACAACTTGATCTAGTGGAAGGTGTCCCTGCCCGTGGTAGGGGGGTTGGAACTAGATGATCTTTAAGGTCCCTTCCAACCCAAACCATTCTATGATTCTATATGATTTTGTTTCATGAGATCTGGGACTGAAGAGTAGCCCATTGGCCTGTACCTAGCACTGAACATTATCTTTTAGGCCCTCCTCAGATGCTCTTTAACTGAGTAATTGTTCTGCTGTGAGCTGTTAGGTGGGAGCACCCAGGTAAAACCAAAAGCTTTATGTAAGATGTATGAACTTCTATCTATATTCAGCATAAGGTGTTTCCCTTTAACTCTCCATTGTTATTCCTCTCTTCAAATCAGGAGTTCCCTTACTTTGTTTAAACTTCCAGCTTGTGTACTTTATTTATATTCCATTGTTGATATCTCTTTCCTAATCCATATACATTTACCTTCCCCAAATGCTTCCTCAGATATACTTTCTCGCATACTTCCTTCTGTTTTATTTTCCCTAATCTGTACTTAACACCTTTAATAACTTATGGGAAGCAAAAATAACTGAAATATGCCATGATCTGTTGCTTTTAATTTCTGGAAAACACTTCTTCCCAAATTTTACATTTGATCCTTACACGTGCTTACTGTAGATTAGTATTACTATTTTTTGCAATAGTATTGCATTACAAGTTCATGTCCAGTTTCCTATTACAAGTCAGTGTACCTCAAAATTGTTATTTCTTGATGGGGAGACATGTCCATATGATATAATCTATTGCCCTAGTTGTGTCATTTAACTTTATTTGCAATTAATCTCATCTAACAATAAACTAACTCTTGTGATACATTCAGGCCCTTTATAAGTTTTATTTTACACTGGTTTTTCAATATTTTCTTACAGCAAGGACAGTAATTTGTCATACATTGTTTTGGTTTAGAAAAGAAATAAATTATTAACACATTTGTTGTTTGCACTGTAATAATATTTTGTGGAATTCAGTGCAAGCATACAAATAAAATATTCAAACCATACACAACAGCTATATTTAGGAATCAACTACAGTAATAAAGGTATCATGACTTACTGTGAGAATCACACTGATGATGACTCATTAATAAGTCTTCTCTAGATTGCTAATGAAATTATTAAGTAAAAGGGCCCTAATACACTTCATAGTGATAGCACTGGAATTTGTCAAAGATGGATTTCTAATTAATTCCCTGATATGAGTGTGTCAGAAATGTAACACACCTTGAAATAATAATTTCTTTGCATAGAGTTTTTCATACAGGCTATATTAAAAATATTTTAGAGTTACATGATCCATCTGCAAACACAAGAGGAAAAAATAAAGCAGAAGAAAAAAGTGAGAAAACCAGATATGGACTCTAGAGACAAACACCCTGAAAACAGATGATGAGTCAACTAAGTGAACAGATATGAGATTGTTAGTCTGGAGCTGCAGAAGAAAACACCGTTTTTCCAATGTCACAGATGTAGGGTGAAGTGGCTCAGAGAAAGCCAGTATTATCAAAGCAAGAATTTAAGATCTTTTAGATGGGCTGCATCAGGTCAGTAATAAGCTTTAAGCTAAAGAAAGGCAACTTCTAAATTGGATCCTAATACAGCTATAAATTTATTTTAAGAGAATCATATAGAACCATTTTCAGAAACTGATCACCTACAATGTGACATAAGGAAATATAGAAATAACATATCCATTTTGTTACTAAAGAAATAAATATACAAAAAAAGAAGCTACTGACTATTTAAAGTGCAATTTATGAAAAAAACCTTAGCATTTTCTAATTCTAAAACATGTTTCATCTCTTACTAGTCTCTCATAATTTTAAGGACAGCTAGTTCTCAGCTCATTTTTCCTTTTCATGTAATCTTACACTGAAATTATTGCATGTGCTACTGCTAGAATAATTCACAACAGTTGCAGCGGGGATTACTGCAACACACATATATCAAACCAGGAGTCTCGTGGAAAGCGAAGTATATATGGACAGATTCGTGGTAGATGTTTCAGAGGTGTCTATTTCTCCAGCCGCATGGCCGGGGCTCAGCTCAGGAACGCCGCAGTCACGGGACCCAAGGGTCCTTGGCCACACCAGGGAACACAAACCAACCAATGGGAAATGAGACTGACCAGGGGCAGGGAAACCCCGTGCCTCCCCCCCAGGGCCCCTCTCCCAGGGCTCCATGGCAGGGGGAGGGACCCCAACATCTCACCCGTTTTATTTTAATAAAAGGAGAATGAAAACAACTGGATAAACATAACAAGAACAGTTTCAAGACAAAACAAGCCACCCTCCTGAGTCTTTAAATGTCCAAACAGATTCTGTGGAACATCTTAGGGCTGACAGAAGGGAGACAGAACTCTCTGGGCATGCTTTGTGGGGAAACTGAGGCAGGAGAGGGTTTAATTTCTTCCCTCCCCCTTTTCATCCCCCCCTCGGCATCGGAGAGGAATTGTAGGGAAATGGAATTGTATAGGGAAGCCATGGGGTGAAAAACAGATTAGGAATAAACTGGGGATAGGGTAAACTTAGGAAAGGGTTCATATTGGGTATAGAGTAAAAGGGGAAAGTAGGCTGTGGGTAGGGAAATTTCTGGGATGGATATTGTTTATAATTTTGTGCATAACGGCTGCCTTTGACTGGAATACCTCCAGGCCCAGTAACATTTGCTGCTTGTAAACCCTTCTTTCCTTGCACTATATCAAATTGTACAACTTCCCCATCTCCTACACTTTGCAGGTAATTTTTAGGGTTATTCCTTTTAATGGCAGTTCTATGGATGAATAGATCTCCCCCTGTATCATCTCGTGTTATAAATCCATAGTTGTTTTTTACATTGTACCATTTCACAGTTCCTGTGACTTTCGTGGCTACAACTCCTCCTATCACGTGCTTGCGTGTTTGTCGTGGCTGCTGGTTCCGCGTGGCCGCCGCCTCGCCAACTCCGACGTCTCAGCCGGGCCCCCGCATTGCGGCTGCTCCGCGCCCTCCGAGGGGCGCTGCTCTGGCGCGTGTCTGGGCTCTGCGCTGCCCCGCGTTGCCATCCCCGCTGGCTCCGTGCCCTGTGAGCGGTTCTGCTCCGCAAACTCCACGCTGCTTTGAGTGTGGCCCCGTTTCGGCTCGGCGCTGTGCTGCGCGGCTTCTCGTGTCGCTGTGGAAACTGCCACTTCTCCCTCCGCAAGGCTCTCCGAGCCAGTCGCTCAGAGCGGCCTGCCACGCCGATGCCCGGTTCCTGGCTGCTCGTGGCCCACGACACCCGCGGCGCCTGCGGCATCGCTCTCTCACTCGCGGTCGCGTGGCCGGGGACCCCGAGACAGGGATGGGGTCTGCCATAAGGCACGCGCTCCCGAGGGGGCCGGGCGCATCCAGCACAGGCACCTCCACCGGCATGGCTGCAGTCATGTGCTCCCGGGATGGCGGCCGTGCGGCCTCGGCCACAGGATAAGTATGATCTTCTGCTTTAGGGGTAATGGGACGATACAAATGCTCCTCAAGAGCTTCCCTGATTATAAGGTATGCACAGAAAGCTTCTCTTTGATCCCTTACTTTATCCCATATCTCGTCCCAGAAACACCCCTCACAAGATTCAGGAGGTTCGATATCAAAAAGTAAGTCTCGAGAAATATAGGAGAACCTTTTGAAAAGTCAGATGAAAAAATGTTCTAGATCTCCCGGTTGCATTACTTTTTTGTTTTATTGTTCAAGGATTCCTTTTACTTCTAGATACATTTTTTTCTGTGGCTCAGAGAGCCCCATTTCCCACGATTCTTCCATAGTCCAGAGAGAATATCCAAACCAAGATGGGAAGAGAGAGGTCTAGAGTGGTTATTTTACTCACGAATCTTCCTCAGGGATCGGTATCTTGCTCGCATTCCTCCACCAGTTTGTTACAGCGGGGATTACTGTAACAAGCATATATCAAACCAGGAGTCCCGTGGAAAGGAAGTATATATGGACAGATTCGTGGTAGATGTTTCAGAGGTGTTTATTTCTCCAGCCACATGGCCGGGCTCTCCTCAGGAACCCTCCAGTCACGGGACCCCAGGGACCTTGGCCACCGGGGAACACAAACCAACCAATCGGGAAATGAGGCTGACCAGGGGCAGGGAAACCCTGTGTCTCCCCCCCAGGGCCCATCTCCCAGGGCTCCATGGCGGGGGGGGAGACCCCAACAGGTATTGAAGGTCTTTTAATATAAACACTCACACCTGCTCTCTGGCTATGTTGCATGGCCTGAACAGTGGAGACGAATTGAACTGACTCCAGGACCTAACACAAAACTCTGTTTCTCATTCCCAAACATTTAACATAATGGGGAAAATTATTCCTACTTTTCTGAAGTAAGTGGAGTATAACAAGGAACTAATGCTACTAAGCAAAAATAGAGAATTTTTAAAAACATGCTATTATTCCGTGATAAGCTCTCTACTTAGCACCATTCAGAGGTAGTGCACATATGCAGCATTATTTAGAAAATGTAAGCAATATAATATAAACATTGCTTTGTAGAGTCGTGTTCATTCTCTGAAAAAAATCAATGTACAGCTGTGCACTTAACTGGCATGTCCAGTTACTGACACTGAACTACATGCATTTAGATGGAGTTTCTTGATGGTTGATTGTGTTTTTTTTAAATTGTCTTTCAACACTCAGACCTAATCTCTAATCAGATTTATATTTGGCCTCAAGATCCAAGATTTCTGTAATCAACTAAATTAAGTGGTTTGATCAACATCCACAGTTCTGCAGAGTTAAGGTCTGCAGCAGTTTTCCATTCCTTTTTCCATGCAGTATTTCTGAAAAAGGCTTTGATTTTGGCTTTGAAATGAACCTCCTAATGAATACAATGTTCAGAGAGCATTGTTCAGTAGCCACTTCAGTACAGAATATAAAAGATGAAAAAAAAAATTGAGGTTTACCCCCTTACTAAAGATAAATATGAAGTTAGTCCTTAACCAGTAGAAAAATGAGCAGAAATCAGAAACCTTCCACAACTGACAACTGAAAAGACACAGCCCAAAATATTAATCTTTAATTGACACATTGTTGCATGGTTTTCTTTAAAGGGATTATCCTGGAAATGCTACCAATAGCATTAAAAGATACTTGTGTTGCATATGGTTTAGTCCTTTATATATTTATTATACCTGAAAAATTATTTTCTAAGAGATCTTAAAAGAGCACTTCTACATTATCAGTCCATTTTGTTCTCCTCTTTCCTGGATATATTAGGCAGGAAAAGGAATTCCCAGTTTGTAAGAAAAACAGATTAATTAACATATTTTACTTACTCCACATAGAAAAATACATTTTCTGGATCTTTGAGGCATATGGATTATGAATAAGTCACAGTAAAGAGTAAAGGTACATTCTCCAGAGAACAGCAAGGTAAAAGGTGTATTTTTTATTTTTCTTATTGATTTTTTTGCATTTTTGTTAGTTTTTTAGTAATTATTTTATTTTTACATGACTGTAGTTGCCATTTAACAAGTTACACATGATGTGACTGCTCTTCTGTGCAAGTTCACAGTCATGTTTTCAGGCTATAGCACTCAACACTATTTTCTGGTATACATATTCCCATAGTTTCAGCAAAAGTAGATAAAATGCACAATACCCATCTCTGGGAAATGTTTCAAACAGGCAAACTTTTATCTTAAACCAGAAGTGGAGAGGATACAGTAGGTATAGCCACCTAAGTATGAACTTTGGGTTGCAATTTCTAAATACTCACCTACTGTAAATAAACATTAAAAATATTCTTAGCAATAGGATTTTATTTATATGTGCACGTATGTCCACCTTATCCCATGTTTATGTTTGACAACTATTTGGGAATTCAAAGGTGCAGCCCTCAGTAACTGTATTATTTTAAAAAAGGAAAGGAAGCATATCTATTGAGAAAAAAATTCTCAAATATCAATTTCCAATTTTAAATTTAATTTCATTAGGAAAATATTAAAAATGTGGACATCTAAAATTTTCCATGTTCTGTACATACATACGTGTGTACGTATACATAGAAATACTAATGCACCGCACATATTCACAAAATTTAAGTGAAATATTTCTGTCCAGTATTTTCCCACATGTAAATGACAACATATAATTAAAAATTGAAATAATAATATCATTAAAAATAATATTACATTTAGTCTGTCATCAACTTTCTGTGGTTTTATTCATTCTTCATCCTTATTATGTCCACTGAGAATTAACAGGACAGATTCTCCTTGTACTTCCACGGCTGTTATGCCAACTGAATGTTGCTGACATCACTTCAAGAACACATCTGTTTTACAGTAGTGCAAGTGACAGGAAAATCAGGCCCAAACATCCCCATGTAAATTAAAAACTAGTTGTATCTGCTCATCTGGACCACCATCTAAAATCCATCAAATGAAAAACATGTATCTCACCACAAAGTTTTCAACAATGAACCAAGCTCCTCCACCCCTTTAATAAATAAAGTAGTTGAGAAAATACCCTAAAAATATGGAGAAAAAGTAAACATTGTGTACATTGCATACAGTATAATACATCATGGTTTAGCATTTGCCTTAAACCATTTTCCTGACTAGTCAGAGGGCACCTGATAAATTACTGGTAAAGAAAAAAAACCCCAGTATTTTAGAAATAAAGCATGCATTTCTGATATAAATGAGAACTTGTGTGCATTATATTGTATATACACACAGTACATACATTAAAAAAACCCTTATATTTTCTAGTTTTAAATAGCAATCTCTAAGTGGAGAAAACTATGTTGTATAAATTTAATAAGCAACTAGATTTCATGTTTAACTTTCAAATTAATTTAGGGAGCAAACAAAGGTCAGCGCATCTTTCAACTTTGAAGTCTGACAGTCATTCATACATTTTAAAAAAGCCCTCTTCAACATTACAAGCAATTTATGTCAAGAAAGTACTTTGATGCAAGAAACATGACACCTGGCTTACCTTTCAAAGTGGTTTTTTTTAAAGAAATCTATTATATAAAGAAATGCATGTTTGTCAAAACTGTTCAAATTACATCAAAACAACTTTAAAACCTGCTCACTGAGGAGAATTGATTTCCCGCTTTTAAACATTTAGTTAACACTTCAGAATACTGACTGGTGTAGTTTGGATAACGATGTGATATAAAGGCCCATAAAAGAGTAAACATGTCTACATTTCAATTTGTTATGACAACAGAACTTCTAGAAACAGTTTTCTTGCCTGGAAAAGTTCAGTGTACGAGTAATCCCTTGCAGTAGATCTGTGCCCTTAATGCAATCTGTAATAAACAATGCTCCCCATAAGTCATTATTCAAAAAACCTGAAATTTATGTGACATGCTGGAAAACTCTCTTGCAGAACAGGTTAATTGAACATAGATAGTCGATACATGTATCATGGCCAGAAAACAAACAACTGGCTATTTCTTGTTATCTGTACATGTCAAATTTTATATTTAGAATTCTCAGGGGGTTTTTGACTTTTTCCTGGGGGACTCACCTGCCATCATTGGTTGGCTTCAAAATATAGTTAAGTGGAAGATAGTATCTCACTCTAATTACATATAATTCATATGAAAAAGTAAACCTTACATTGGATAATATTGCAGAACACCAAAGTAAGCTCCATAAAAAAATACAGTATCTTCCAGCATATATATAAACAAGTATATAAACAAGAAAAACCCAAGAAAAAACTAACCAAACAAACAACCAACCAGCTAACCAAAAAACCCCAAAAGGAAGAACTTTATACAAGCAGTTATAGCAATTTTTTTTTTTCAGTTAAAGATGCAACTCTCTCTCACTCCTGGCAAGAATAAATTGGTAACGGCATTGCTAATCCACAGTGGAAAGTATCCTGAGAAATTATTAAGGACAATAAAATACAGGGCTGTCATCACTAAGTTCTTGCACAAAACACAGCAATTAAATATCTTAAATAAATAAAATGGCAGATAACCTATACTGTACCTATCACAAAAAAAGAGGTTTGACCTGTTACGCTACTAATTCTTCCATCACTGATAATTAGAAAAGGATTGCATTCCGTTACTGTTATCTTTTAAGTTATCTATGGCCAATAATGTACAAGGAGGTAATTTGTAATTCAAGTTTGTTGTTTTTTTTTCTTTGACTAACTACAAACTGAGTTCTAAATTTTACATTTAAATATGACTCAAATTTAAAACAAGCCCTCTCAGAGGAGCATTTTCTAATTTTGTGCAATTTTGATGCAGAGCCCATCATAGTCCTATGAAGAGAGACAGTGCATCTTTAACCTGATTGGCACTGAAATCCCATTTTCTTTAGCTGCATTCTGTTAGCTTGGCCAAATTATCTCGTAATTCTGTTAGTTCAAATATTTTTCCATCAAGAATTTCTAAAAGTGTCTTCAAGTTATTGCGAAAAGTTTCTTGCTCATTCTGACTTTTCTCCAGACGTTGCTCTAGATCAGACAGCTGGTCTTCCAGGTCTTTGTTTCGAATTTCTACTTCCTTCAGAGAAAATACATAAAAAGTTAATGTGTTGTTTGCAAACAGAAAACAGTATAACCTCCTGCTGGTATTCATGTGTTATTTTTGTCAACTGGTTTTTGAAACAATTTGTGACTGTCACCCTTTTCAGTTTCACTAAGACAAAACCAGAATCCAAATTGTTATTAAGATTCTGTATGTGCTATGGTTTTCTCCATTTTTTTCAGCAATTCATCTGAAGGACAGAAACTTTTGAACAGGGATAAAATTTAATCGGTGCAAAATGGATGTGATGATATTCAGCTATCAATTCTATCATTCAGAAATATGCCACCTACTAAAAAAAGCTTCTCAAAGGTTTACCTAAGTTCAAGTATTCTCGTATTTAGACTACATGAATTGCTCAAGTACACAGTCCTCATTAAATGGTCCCATATAGAAGCTCATGAAGAATACTGCTTTATAGATGCAGGAATACTACCTTACTCCTGTCCCACAATACAGTCCTTTTCACTCTGAAAATTAAGACTAAAACATAAACTAGCAAGACTGATGTCAAAGTGAAATCGATTGCAACAAATTTAAAGCAGCAAGTGCAAGCTGAATGTCTTGTCTCATTGCATTGTGCCTCAGAGCTCCCACGTGCAAGCTCTGCAGTAGTGCAGCTGTGAGAGCAGGGAAAGCACACAAGCCACTAGTGCTGTACAGACAAGCTCTTCCTGTTCACTGGGTAGAAAGGCGAAGTAGCATCATGTTACACATAGCTGAGGGGATCTGACCCTAAGCAACCTCAGCTCTCATTCATAAGGAAGAAAAGCCCGCTTGAACCAGCCAGTAGGAGGGGAGAGCTGCCTCCAGGGACTCCTAACTAGTTTGGCTTGCACATGATGGGAGGGAGGTCAAAGCTTCTCTCTGCTTTGTCCAAAACAGTCTTTTATCAAATTACTAATGTAGCGGCCATGTGGGTCTGGAATAGCATATTGTTGTTATTTGTCTCATTCATTGTGTGTCTCAAATCCATGCTGAATTTCATAATTTCAACTATGAAAAATACTCTCATAGGGACAGCATATTTAGTATATCATGCACCCTGCACAGTCATTCTCTGGAAATATGCATAGTGAAATTATATTTACATACATTAACATTTTTAAACACCACTTACCTTTACAGTGGCTTTGGGTCACAAAGCTTTAACGGGCCTGCTCTGAGTTTTTACAGCAACTAGTTTCACATAGCCATAGGTTGGACAATTTGGCAGCAGTCATTCCTCCCAGCATGAGCTTTCTTTCTGCCCTCCCACTCTCCCACTACAATTTTTACAATTCTTCTGTCTCCCTCAAAGCTAATGAATACATTCATGTTTACATTGAGGAGATCTCGGCTAACCATAAGAAACAACCTGAGCCATATAGAATATGTATTTGGGCAGTCAAGGGTAAGAGGTATAAAATGGCAGCTTTGTGTCAGTCTGTCGCCTTTCCATCTGTGAGGCATGTGATGGCAGCTGCACCCCTGGCCAGAGGATGGATGGGTGTCAGCTCCCAGTCTCTGAAGGGGGAAAAACCCAGTGGCGGTGCAGGTGGAGAAGGCAGAGCCTCAGGGACCTGATCTCATAGCTGCAATTGCTTGTGCATTCAAGGGTGTCTTGGGGTGACTTTATGATGTGTATCACCTATCGCTGCCCCATGCCCAGAAATTAATTTTGTGCTTTTCTGTGCCTTTAAACTGAGCCTGAGAGGGGGAAGAGCAAAAACTTTTAAAAGCAGTTTGTTTCAAGGACACTGAGATAGAGACGGCTCTCTGCGTTCAGCTGCGGCAGCAAGCGAGAGCAGAGGGAAGCACCCTGCTTGCTCTTCAGCCAGCTTTCGGCCTTTTTTTCCCAGCCAGTTTTTTCCAGCTCCTTTTTCCCTGGAAGGAGACAGTGAGTTGAACTTTGTTTTCCTGGAACTTCGGCTTTTTTTTCTTTTCTTCTTCTTTTCTAGACTGTTTCAACATCAGAGCACATCGGGAGGATTTTTTCATCAAGGCCCCGGAGGAGGGCCCACCCCATCCCAGCTCCGAGGAGGAGGGGAGAGGCTACCTACGGAAGGACTCTGAAATTTTCCCAGGTTTTCTCTCCACAGCAAGAGGTTTTATTATTTAGCATTATTATCCTTTTCCAGCGTGTTCGTTAAATAAATAGTTTTTCTCTCTTTCACTTTCCTTAGAGGAAAATTTATTTTTTCCTGAACCTGGTGGGGGAGGGATGGTTTTAACCTGCCTTCTATCAGAGGATATTTTCCTCCAAATTTGTCCAAACTGGCACAAAGGGTTACATCCAAGCTGAAATGGAATACCTCCCTTACTTCTTGTTTGTAAATGAGCAAATGTGGATACAAAAATGCTGCTAGCAAGGATTTTCTTGCTATTTTCTAAGTCCGTGAGATACTTTTCTCTCTCACAGAAGAGGTAGCAGAGTTATATAAACAACCAAACACCTGCAACCTTGAAAAGTCTTGTTTATAGTATAGTAGAAAAATATTTTGACAATGGATGTTTTAGGATTTTAGCCAATCACTCCAAGGGGTGGCTGATCCTTTGTCCAATTAGACTATGAAGAAAAAGTCTATAAAAGAGTTTGTAAAATAATTAAATAAATCAATCTTGCTGCACAATTCCTGCTTGCTGGATCTTCTCTCCTTCTCCTCCCTGTGGCTGTGGGACACGGTGATATACCCTAGGGCCTAGGCCTGTGGTAATAAGCAAATAGCCAAAAATTACAGATTTTTGGCCACTTGTTTTAGACAGTGCAGATGAAAGCAGGAATCATCCCTTCATGCCAGGATCAAGAGAAGAATTAATCTGTTTAACACTGAGTAATTGTAGCGGGTTGAGTTCGAAACCAGGCAGAAACACCAATTAAATGTAGTGGTTTTGGTTCAAAATATTCATTACTTACTTATTTTCCTTCTGTGAGATAAGAATTAGGAGAAAGGCAAAGCAGGCACAAACCTTAAACAGTTGCAGTACAATGAAAGAGTTTTATTACTAATAGAATTAAAAGTAAAGAGAAAATAAAAAAACAAAATTAAAGCAAAACCCCCCCCCCCCCCCCCCCGCACTTCTCTCCTTTTACCCAGCTCACACAAGGGATAACAGAACATGGGATGTTAGTCAGTGTTCCAGTTCTTGAAAAGTCTCTCTCTTATGCTTAAGGAAAAAAGGGTTTTCCTTCAATTACACGTGGTTCCCAAACTGCCACTAACAGCAGATCCGCCCGGAAACAAACAATCTGCTGGGTGTAGAACATCTCTCCCATGAAAAATCTCACAGTTCCTTCACACTGCAAAACATGGGCCATCACATGGGGTTATTAATCGTTTTAAGGATAAGTTATTTTGGCCTGCACACAAAGGCTTTTCTTCGCCACAAGTCTCTAACAGCCTCTTACTACTTCTATATAGCCTGGCATAGGCACTCTTCACAATCTTCACAGGCCACACGACGATTCTCCATCCCCCCATGTTCTTCAAATGGATTAAAGAGACAAACAGTTTGTGGTATTACAGTTTCTTACCACGGCATGCAAGAAGGTTTCTTTTAAGCTGCGCGCCAGAATTGCGGCGCCGCCCTCTTTTCTCCCGTCGCCATGCTCAGCTCCGTCCCACGTGACTCACTTCTCTTTCTCCCTGACTCTGAAGCCACCATGTTGAAGGGTGTTCTTGTTCAGGCTTTACGGTGGGGAAAAAGCCTCGCTCCCTCTGTGCTGCTGGCTGTGTGGTGTCCTCTTCAGTTCAGCACGAAGTGTGCTGGCTGCAGACAGGAGGCTCTGCCGGCTCCCGTTGACTCCGCCGGCTCCGCATGGAGAGGAGAGGGACCCGCCTGTCCCCAGAAGCTGCGCTGGATGGGTTTAGCTGTGGCAGTCCATGGCTGGTTTTAGCTGCCTGCGGCTCTGGGACAGTCCCCCCGCAGTGATCCAGGGTCCATGCCGCAGTGTTGGGAAAGGGGGAAAGGGGCAGTGGCCCCGGCCCAGCCCTGTGGGGCCGGGAGGCTCGGAGCCCCCCCCACCTTCCAGCAGGCCACCTCCGACAAAAGGGGAAGTCCCGCCTTTCTGTGCGGTTTAAGTATGTAAATTGTGAGAAGCGTAATTGGTCTTAAAGGCTGTCCATCAACTCAGGGTCAACCCAATACAGTAATATAGGTGCCAAAGCATTAAAGGAAGGCAACTGAAAAGAGCATTTGTAGAAACAATATAAATTAAAATACATACATGCTTATGTAAGGACTAACTACCCCACCATTACTATAGACGAATAAGCTAACTAATCATAATCCAGTCCATACACTCTGCAGACTCTCCTTCATTGTGTCTACTCCTGCCCTCCAAATAATACCAAGTACTACCCAGTATAAATGACAGGTTCAAGACCCTCTGAGACTGAGTGACTACAGTACAGGAAGAAAAGGGAAATTCAGGGTCCTCTCAGCTCTGCAGGAATGACACAGTTGTTTCTTTAGCTCACACCAAATCAATTGCTGTTTTTCCCCATTAGTTCATGCTTCCTGCTTCTCCTGTAACTGCTCCTCCTCTACTCACCAAATGTGTGTGCTCTAGGAAGTCTCCTTGACACTGCTCTTACCCCAGAGATAACTAATTTTGGTAAGTAGGAAAGCCAGTGATGGAAGGGATCACTTTGGAAAAAACCCCATTGTCTCCTCTCTCCGGGGAGACCTTCTAGCAGCCTTCCAGTACCTAAAGGGGGCCTACAAGAAAGCTGGAGAGGGACTTTTCACAAGGGCATGTGTGGGACAAGGGGGAATGGCTTTAAACTGAAAGAGGGTAGGGTTAGATTAGATATCAGGAAGAAATTCTTTGCTGGGAGGGTGGTGAGGCACTGGAACAGGTTGCCCAGAGAAGTTGTGGATGCCCCATCCCTGGAGGTGTTCAAGGCCATGTTGGATGGAGCTCTGAACAACTTGATCTAGTGGAAGGTGTCCCTGCCCGTGGTAGGGGGGTTGGAACTAGATGATCTTTAAGGTCCCTTCCAACCCAAACCATTCTATGATTCTATATGATTTTGTTTCATGAGATCTGGGACTGAAGAGTAGCCCATTGGCCTGTACCTAGCACTGAACATTATCTTTTAGGCCCTCCTCAGATGCTCTTTAACTGAGTAATTGTTCTGCTGTGAGCTGTTAGGTGGGAGCACCCAGGTAAAACCAAAAGCTTTATGTAAGATGTATGAACTTCTATCTATATTCAGCATAAGGTGTTTCCCTTTAACTCTCCATTGTTATTCCTCTCTTCAAATCAGGAGTTCCCTTACTTTGTTTAAACTTCCAGCTTGTGTACTTTATTTATATTCCATTGTTGATATCTCTTTCCTAATCCATATACATTTACCTTCCCCAAATGCTTCCTCAGATATACTTTCTCGCATACTTCCTTCTGTTTTATTTTCCCTAATCTGTACTTAACACCTTTAATAACTTATGGGAAGCAAAAATAACTGAAATATGCCATGATCTGTTGCTTTTAATTTCTGGAAAACACTTCTTCCCAAATTTTACATTTGATCCTTACACGTGCTTACTGTAGATTAGTATTACTATTTTTTGCAATAGTATTGCATTACAAGTTCATGTCCAGTTTCCTATTACAAGTCAGTGTACCTCAAAATTGTTATTTCTTGATGGGGAGACATGTCCATATGATATAATCTATTGCCCTAGTTGTGTCATTTAACTTTATTTGCAATTAATCTCATCTAACAATAAACTAACTCTTGTGATACATTCAGGCCCTTTATAAGTTTTATTTTACACTGGTTTTTCAATATTTTCTTACAGCAAGGACAGTAATTTGTCATACATTGTTTTGGTTTAGAAAAGAAATAAATTATTAACACATTTGTTGTTTGCACTGTAATAATATTTTGTGGAATTCAGTGCAAGCATACAAATAAAATATTCAAACCATACACAACAGCTATATTTAGGAATCAACTACAGTAATAAAGGTATCATGACTTACTGTGAGAATCACACTGATGATGACTCATTAATAAGTCTTCTCTAGATTGCTAATGAAATTATTAAGTAAAAGGGCCCTAATACACTTCATAGTGATAGCACTGGAATTTGTCAAAGATGGATTTCTAATTAATTCCCTGATATGAGTGTGTCAGAAATGTAACACACCTTGAAATAATAATTTCTTTGCATAGAGTTTTTCATACAGGCTATATTAAAAATATTTTAGAGTTACATGATCCATCTGCAAACACAAGAGGAAAAAATAAAGCAGAAGAAAAAAGTGAGAAAACCAGATATGGACTCTAGAGACAAACACCCTGAAAACAGATGATGAGTCAACTAAGTGAACAGATATGAGATTGTTAGTCTGGAGCTGCAGAAGAAAACACCGTTTTTCCAATGTCACAGATGTAGGGTGAAGTGGCT
Source organism: Corvus moneduloides (assembly GCF_009650955.1). Classification (NCBI taxonomy): domain Eukaryota; kingdom Metazoa; phylum Chordata; class Aves; order Passeriformes; family Corvidae; genus Corvus; species Corvus moneduloides. The sequence continues at coordinate 2,976,839 of NC_045510.1, forward strand.
CAGAGAAAGCCAGTATTATCAAAGCAAGAATTTAAGATCTTTTAGATGGGCTGCATCAGGTCAGTAATAAGCTTTAAGCTAAAGAAAGGCAACTTCTAAATTGGATCCTAATACAGCTATAAATTTATTTTAAGAGAATCATATAGAACCATTTTCAGAAACTGATCACCTACAATGTGACATAAGGAAATATAGAAATAACATATCCATTTTGTTACTAAAGAAATAAATATACAAAAAAAGAAGCTACTGACTATTTAAAGTGCAATTTATGAAAAAACCTTAGCATTTTCTAATTCTAAAACATGTTTCATCTCTTACTAGTCTCTCATAATTTTAAGGACAGCTAGTTCTCAGCTCATTTTTCCTTTTCATGTAATCTTACACTGAAATTATTGCATGTGCTACTGCTAGAATAATTCACAACAGTTGCAGCGGGGATTACTGCAACACACATATATCAAACCAGGAGTCTCGTGGAAAGCGAAGTATATATGGACAGATTCGTGGTAGATGTTTCAGAGGTGTCTATTTCTCCAGCCGCATGGCCGGGCTCAGCTCAGGAACGCCGCAGTCACGGGACCCAAGGGTCCTTGGCCACACCAGGGAACACAAACCAACCAATGGGAAATGAGACTGACCAGGGGCAGGGAAACCCCGTGCCTCCCCCCCAGGGCCCCTCTCCCAGGGCTCCATGGCAGGGGGAGGGACCCCAACATCTCACCCGTTTTATTTTAATAAAAGGAGAATGAAAACAACTGGATAAACATAACAAGAACAGTTTCAAGACAAAACAAGCCACCCTCCTGAGTCTTTAAATGTCCAAACAGATTCTGTGGAACATCTTAGGGCTGACAGAAGGGAGACAGAACTCTCTGGGCATGCTTTGTGGGGAAACTGAGGCAGGAGAGGGTTTAATTTCTTCCCTCCCCCTTTTCATCCCCCCCTCGGCATCGGAGAGGAATTGTAGGGAAATGGAATTGTATAGGGAAGCCATGGGGTGAAAAACAGATTAGGAATAAACTGGGGATAGGGTAAACTTAGGAAAGGGTTCATATTGGGTATAGAGTAAAAGGGGAAAGTAGGCTGTGGGTAGGGAAATTTCTGGGATGGATATTGTTTATAATTTTGTGCATAACGGCTGCCTTTGACTGGAATACCTCCAGGCCCAGTAACATTTGCTGCTTGTAAACCCTTCTTTCCTTGCACTATATCAAATTGTACAACTTCCCCATCTCCTACACTTTGCAGGTAATTTTTAGGGTTATTCCTTTTAATGGCAGTTCTATGGATGAATAGATCTCCCCCTGTATTATCTCGTGTTATAAGTCCATAGTTGTTTTTTACATTGTACCATTTCACAGTTCCTGTGACTTTCGTGGCTACAACTCCTCCTATCACGTGCTTGCGAGTTTGTTGTGGCTGCTGGTCCCGCATTGCGGCTGCTCTGCGCCCTGCGAGCAGCGCTGCTCTGGCGCGTCTGGGCTCTGCGCGGCCCCGCGTTGCCATCGCCGCTGGCTCCGCGCCCTCCGAGTGGTTCCGTTCCGCAAACTCCACGCTGCTTTGAGTGCGGCCCCGTTTCGGCTCGGCGCTGCGCCGCGCGGCTTCTCATGTCGCTGTGGAAACCACCGCTTCTCCCCCTGCAGGGCTCTCCGAGCCGTGTGCTCAGAGCGGGCTTCCACGCTGATGCCCAGTTCCTGGCTGCTCGTGGCCCACGGCACCCGCGGCGCCTGAGGCATCGCTCCCTCACTCGCGGCCGCGTGGCCGGGGACCCCGAGACAGGGATGGGGTCTGCCATAAGGCGCACGCTCCCGAGGGGGCCGGGCGCATCCAGCGCAGGCACCTCCGCCGGCTTGTGCCACAGGGATGGCGGCTGCCCGGCCTCGGCCGCGGGACTATGGCCATCCTTTGCTTTAGGGGTAATAGGACCATATAAATGCTCCTGAATAGCTTCACTGACCACGAGGGATCCACGCAAGGGTTCAATCACTAATGCATGTTCTGTTTGATCTTTCATCTCCCACAAGATTTCGTCCCAAAAACACCCCTGACAAGATCCAGGAGGTTCAATATCAAGAAGTAAGTCTCGAGAAATATAGGAGAAATTTTTGAAAAGCCAGTTAAAAAAAAGGTCTAGATCTCCTGGTTCCATTACTTTTTTGTTTTGTTGTTCAAGGACTCCTTTAACTTCTAGGTACATTTCTTTCTGTGGCTCAGAGAGCCCCATTTCCCACGATTCTTCCATAGTCCAGAGAGAATATCCAAACCAAGATGAGAAGAGAGAGGTCTAGAGTGGTTATTTTACTCACGAATCTTCCTCAGGGATCGGTATCTTGCTCGCATTCCCCCACCAGTTTGTTGCAGTGGGGATTACTGCAACAAGCATATATCAAACCAGGAGTCTCGTGGAAAGCGAAGTATATATGGACAGATTCGTGGTAGATGTTTCAGAGGTGTTTATTTCTCCAGCCGCATGGCCGGGGCTCAGCTCAGGAACGCCGCAGTCACGGGACCCAAGGGTCCTTGGCCACACCAGAGAACACAAACCAACCAATGGGAAATGAGACTGACCAGGGGCAGGGAAACCCCGTGCCTCCCCCCCAGGGCCCCTCTCCCAGGGCTCCATGGCAGGGGGAGGGACCCCAACACACAACTTTCATTATAATCTTCCTTTTGAGTATCTCAGATGAGTTCCTTTTCATCCGAAAACTCCCATGCTTAGTCTAAAGCCAGCAACAATTTTTGGAATAATGGATTAGGCAAGCTCAGGTGTAATCAAAACATTCTTTAAAAAACCACTATAATAACATACTTTTCCCAAATAATTTGACTTGAGGGAAAAATGAATAAACTCATTTTGTTCTTATATTTTTTATTCTGTAGTTAAAATGAGAAAATGAGATTCAAGGAATGTAGGAACCCAGAGTGCCGAGAATATTTCTCTGCCTGTTTTTAAGGGTTCTTACCCCCCGAACAACACTGTTTTAACCTCCAACCTTGGAAAAAAATTACCAACGATCAGACAAGAACTAGAAAATACAGTGGTGTGAATTAGGTGATAGACTATTATGTAAGATTGTCACAGGGTGAAAAATTTAGAGGTTTTGGGCTTCTCTTTGTAGTAAATAGATAAGAGTAAAAAATATCAAAATGGAGGATTGTTGTTGTTCTCTAAACCTTCTTCTCCTTCTTCTACTACTCCATGTTCTGCAGTAAAAGTAGTTTGGAATGACTGGATAGAGAATTCCGCAGTTCCTGGCCATGTTACTGAATAATTGGTAGGAAAGTGAAAATAATGTACGTTTTTAGTAACTATTGGTGCAAATATCTTTAAAAGGCTGTGTAAATCTTGATAATTAGAGACTTCTCTCCTGCTTTCTGTGCTCTATGCTGTACCTGGGTCACTCTAGTGGCTCTGTTCCTCTAATAAGACTTAATAAACAACTATCTGGAAGCACTGAAAATCAAGGAAAATTCTCGGTTTATCTTTGAAACTCCTTGCAAGGACTTTTAGAAAATTCTCTCCCATCAGGAGGGACTTGATTTATGGCACAGTTCAGTGTCATTTGGTGCCCCGTGTTCGGCCTCATCAGAACGAAGCAACCCAGAATGTTTTAGACAGCAGTGCGCGACCAGAAAGAGAAGAAAAGAAAACCCCGGGGTTGGCCCTGAAACTCCAGGATCTCCTAACCTCGGTCGACAGGGGGGAGGAGGAGCTGTGGACTGCTGGACGGAACTCGGACTGGGATTTCACGAGCCGATAACATCTATCAAAAACACGGTAAGCTGTCCAAAACTAGACCAAGAAGCAAATTATGGGTGCAGTTCTGTCCCAAGCGGAGGCAAATATAATACATAGTTTTGAAAACCTAGTTCATAACCATCCCTTACCAGCATCTAAAAAAGAAATACGTTGTTTGCTGTCCTGGGTGAAAAGAGTTTCCTGATGCAGTAATTGGAGATTTGTATTTACCATCTTTTTGGGAGAATATTAATTCTATTCTATACCATTACACGAGTCTAAGAGATGAAACGGCTCAGAAATTAATACCACCAGCTAGAGTAATTTATGAAACGCTTATAGAGCTGGCACCTCCTGCTTCTGACGAAGAGGAGATGTTTAAAACTCCCGCGGAGACTTCGCTGACACCCGTAAAAGCAGCGGGAGATTCTAAACCCCCGCTCGAACCCTTCCCACTCTCAGAGACGGGCAGAAAATGTGATATTCGTGCGAAAGTCCCCGAGGTTCTTAGCAAAAGCGATTATGAGTTCCTGCAGGCACCGCAGGCGGCAGGGAGAGTGCGGCCATTCCGGAAGCGGAACTGGAATTTTTGTCGGACTCAAAATTAAAACTTTTGATCGGTCTGACGGAGGAGCATGATACGGCAATTTTAGAGTTCCCTTCACGCGCGCATGCCGGGGGGGGAGACGGGAGGTCCCTGACCATCTCCCTGAAGACGGAGTCTGCCTCGGAGGACGTGGTTTCCATCTTGCCCGAACCGCCCGTTACAGCGCAAGTCAGGGGCAGGTCCGTACCTCCCGAACCCGGGGTCCTCCCATCAGATGAACCATGCGTGCGGCCAGGGGCGGTCCCGGAGCTTCCATCTAGCTCTCCCGCTACCCCCACGCAGCACGGATTCGCAGCCGCTTTCATGTTTGAACTGCCCGCCGCGGCGGCGGCAGCGACGCCTGCTTCTGACGTCATCACTCCCGCCGCTGCTGACCCAGCTTTACTTCCGCTTTCGGGAGACCTCACTTCCACGCCTGCGCGGCGCGGCATAAGCCACCCGTCCTCAGATACCGCAGTTACCCCGGCAACACCGCTCGCTACTCGAGCTGCTCCTAGCCCTGCCCCCAGCCCTGGCCAGGGCATCAGCCACGCCCCTGGCTCCAGCCAAGCCGCGCTCCCAGTCCTCGGCCCCAGCGTTTCTACTACCCCTGCCCCACCCCTGGTCCTGGCTGCTATCCCCGCACGTCTGCCAGGCACGGACGCCTCAGCTGCTACGCCGGCGTGGCCGGTGGGCACAGCACCTCCAGCCAGCCCTGCAATTCCATCGGCTACTGCAGCTCCATCGTACAAGCCTTCAGCAGCTACAACTAAAACCAGCTCTGTGTCAACACAGCCCGTGTCTGCACCGCAGCCACGGCCGAGGGCATACAGCTGAGACATTTCAGCAACTACCGTGTCACCATCGCATGTACCCCCTGTCATCCCTCTGACAACACCACTCAGAGAATTATCACGACAATCACATGATGTTAAACCACATCTCCCACACGGTTTCAGCGAAACAAAATCGATTTTATCTCCAGAAGAGAAAGAGGACTTTTTCAAATATATACTGGCACCTCTTCCATCACAACAGGACGAACCACGTATTATCCCTATTGAAAGTGAGGTCTCGGAGAGAGACATTCCACTTCATGCACATTCTTCTCGAACTTCTCAGGGACGTTCAGCTGATTTTATGGGACTTTTTCATCCTCAAGTGCCTGTTCAGGACCTCAGTGGGGAGGATATGGTGACCATCACAGCTTCAGAAGGCATTCCTATATCTTCTCAAGCTTCATCTCATTTTTTTACAGTGAGCAGTACAACTCCAACTTCTCGTATGCCTTCTTCAAAGCTTCGAATTCCACAACAACAGGCATCTGATCCCTCATTTTTCCACCATCGCTTTTAGCTTTCAGATGACTTTGTTCATCATCTTTACTTCCGACTCAGAGAATGTGCAAGAGATTATCTACCTCAAGAGGTTGATGCACTGGGTCCCCAGCCCTCACCCATCCCGCATGGTGGCAGTTCCCTGTCCAGATCCACTGTACCCTTTCCTTCAGTGTCCAGATCAAAGCCACCTGCGATGGCAGGTTCAGCCACTCCTCGTTTATTACCTTACAGTGCACAGCCACGAATACCGTCCCCTATTCCTCATCCAGGAGGGGGAGAAGAAGATAGAATGAATGGATTCTTCGGTGAAGAAGAACCTGCATCCCTGCAGTCCAATCAAGCTGCAAGTTCACGAAATGCTGGTATGGACATGGTTTCACCTGACAGATATGTTTCAAGAGATACGTCTGCTACAACAGACTGGTCAAGTATTAGGAAAAGAGGACTTAAAGACAGATATTTTACTATGGCCGAAACAGATAGTATTGTAATGCCGGTTACATATACCAGACACAATCAAAATCCTCCTGTATGGCAACCTATGGATCATCAAGTTATCAAAGATTTAATGGATGCAGTAAAGAATCATGGACTGGGAAGTCCATACTTCAAACAACTTTTGAGAGGCACATTTAACGATTATGATTTGGTACCTTTTGACTGTAGAAGTATTGCCTCAACAATACTTACAGATGCACAACTCCTGCTATGGGATGTGAGAAGAGCACTTTGTGAGCTGAGAGAAAAATATACAGGAGGACCACAGGCAGCTCTCACATTAGAGCAATTGGCTGGTGACAAACCTCATGCTAGACCAGAAGATCAGGCAGTGGTTTTGCCTCGAAATGTGCTTATAGATATCAAAGAAGCAGCGCAAAAAGCAATCTTACAAATTCCACCAACTGGAACCCCAGAAGGCGTTTACACAGAAATAAAGCAAGGTCCTGCTGAAAGTTTTACCTCATTCGTTGATCGTCTAAAGCAAGCCTTGGACAGACAAGTTAGTGATGAAGCGGCAAAACCATATCTGCTACAAGGTCTTGCTTTTGCAAAGGCTAATGCAGAGTGCAAACGTATAATCAGTGCTATACCTGGTCAAGCGACCATAGCCGAAATGATAGAAGCATGCAGTAAGGTGGGTACACCTCAGCATGTTGCAACAGTTCAAGAAAATGCTTTTGGACAAGAACTTGGAAAACTTCTTAAAGAGCAAGTAGCAGCGCTTCGTTCCAATCTGCAACGAAGTAACTCCACAGAAGTGATGGCTGCAGAATTCACTGGGAGACCATGCTTTAAATGCGGAAAATATGGACACATGAAAAAGTATTGTCCAGGGCCTGAAAAAAATGTGAAAACGTCAGGCCTCTGTCCAAGATGTAGAAGAGGAAAGCATCATGCCAATCAATGTCGCACCAGAACAGATGTGGGTGGGAATCTTTTATCACTTCCGGGAAACTTGAAAAGGAGTGCGGGACGCCAACACGCTACGACACAAGTGATGGCGACGGCTCAACCCGTAATCCCACAGGGAACGCAGTTATCAGAGAAGGTCACTCAAACTCTGTCAGCCAGACCATCTGTAGATTTCCCAGTGACCCAGAATTGCTACCACCAGGGGTGCAATGCGAATTGGCAACTTCCAAATTAGTATGTTTTATGAATGAAAATCATGCAGTGATACCCACAGGGGTCACTGGAACATCTTGGAAGAGACAAGACTTTTTAATTGTAGGCAAGGAAAGATGTAGCATCATAGGGCTCATTGTTTATCCATCAATTGTTTCAGCAGATCAAAATGAAGAGCTAACAGTTTTGGCTCAGCCTTTACGTCCTCCACTGGTTATTCCAGAAAATACTCCAATAGCCACAGCTATTGCTTTACCATCTTATGCAACAGAACAGATCATGCCAGTGACCGATCAACAAGCTTCAGTTGACATTGAGGATGTGGATATTCATGCCAGTTGGATGAAGCAGATAGGCCGTGATCGACCTGTGCTCATTTGTAGCTTAACATGTGGAGACAAGACAATCTCAATCAGGGGCATGTTGGACACTGGTGCAGATGTTACAGTCATCTCTTATCTCTTTTGGCCCAAAGAATGGTGCTTGAGGGCACCTTTGAACTCACTTTCAGGTACTGGAGGAAATACCCTATGCCTGCAGAGTGAGCATGCAATTGTTGTTTCAGCACCAGAAGGAAAGACAACAATCATTCGTCCTTTCATTGTGCAGAAGCCCATCACAGTATGGGGAAGAGACATCTTATCACAATGGGGAACAAAAATAGAAGTAGATTTTTAATAGGGATTGCTGCAGCACTCACCACCTTGAAATTAACCTGGAAAACAGGCGAACTTGTATGGGTGGACCAGTGGCCCCTGGAAGAGAAGAAATTGAGTGCTCTCAAGAGTCTTGTTAAAGAACAATTGCAAAAAGGCCACATAAAACCAACCAATAGTCCCTGGAATTCTCCAGTATTCGAGATTCGCAAGAAAACCTCCGGTTCATGGAGATTGCTCCATGACCTCAGAAAGATTAATGAGGTCATTGAAGAAATGGGACCACTTCAACTTGGACTTCCATCTCTCTCGATGATTCCGAGAGATTGGCCACTTGTAATCATTGATCTCAAAGATTGTTTCTTCAACATCCCACTTCATCCAGAGGATGCTCCTCGATTTGCATTTTCTGTCCCAAGTATCAACAGACAAAAACCTCTGCAAAGATATCATTGGGTTGTTCTTCCATAAGGTCTCAAAAATTCTCCAACCATTTGTCAATGGTTTGTGGCACGAGCCTTATATCCAGCGCGAAAGAAATATCCACAAGCAATAATTATTCATTATATGGATGATTTGCTCATTGCAGCGTCCACACAACAAGGGCTACAAGAAGCTCGTGACAGTGTGATTACAGAAGTCCAAAATGCCGGATTGGAAATCTCTACTTCAAAAATTCAAGAAAATTCACCGTGGAGATATTTAGGATGGAGACTTACGGAGCAAGCAATAAGACCACAGAAGATACAAGTCAGAACTCAAGTTAAAAATCTGCAAGATCTACAACATCTTTTGGGAGAGATCAACTGGATCAGACCAATCTTGGGAATCACAAATGATGAACTTGCACCAATTTTTAGTCTCTTGAGGGGAGACTGTGATATCAATTCGCCTAGAACCCTCTCACCTGAAGCTCAAGAAGCTCTTGGAAAGATTGCTAAAGCTCTTCAACAGAGACAAGCACATCGCTTTATACTGAGCCAACTATTTTTCCTTGCAGTGTTAGGAGAAAATATGCAACTGTATGGTCTCATATTTCAATGGGACTCGTCACAGCGAGATCCTTTATTAATATTAGAGTGGATTTTTCTGCCCTACAGATCCCCTAAAACAATTTTCACAACTTTAGAAATGGCAGCTTAAATTATAATCAGAGCTAGAGCAAGGTTACTAACAATGGCAGGCAAGGATTTCATGACAATCTATCTGCCTTTGAAAAAGAAATATTTTGATTGGGCAATGCAAAAATCAGATGATTTGCAAGGTTGCATTGTTAGATTACTCAGGTGTTTGCTCAATTCATTTTCCAAGCCACAAACTGCTACAAGCAAAAATAGGCTTTAGAGAAAAACCCATGATAAGTGAAGTGCCATTAGATGCAATAACGTTATTTACGGATCGTTCCGGGAAAACACAGAAGTCAGTGATAACATGGCAGAATGCAACTACAAAAGAATGGGAATCAGATATTCAGATAATACAAGGCTCACCCAGATTGTGGAATGAGCAGCAGTCGTTCGAGCATTTCATTTGTTTCAAGAACCATTCAATCTAATTACAGATTCAGCTTACGTGGCAAATATAATTAAATGAATAGAAGGATCATTTTGGAAAGAAATTGATAATAAGAATCTGTGTTCTTATCTTTTGTGTCTGAAAAAATTATTAGATCATACAGAACACAAATATTTTATTTCCCACATCAGAGCACACACTTCTCTTCTGGGATTTTTGGTAGAAGGAAATGCACAAGCAGACAAATTGACCATGGTCATTTCAAACACTTTGCTGAACATTTTTGAGCAAGCAAAACTGAGTCATGCATTTTTTCATCAGAACACACAAGCACTGATGTGGACATTTTGCATTTCTAAAGATCAAGCGAAGGCCATCATAAGTGCCTGTCCAGACTGTGAGCTTGTGCAGCCCCCTGTATCCACAGGAGCAGTCAATCCAAGAGGATTGCAGAGCCTGAAATTATGGCAGACAGAATGTCATAGGTCAGCAAGCATAGTCCCAGAAGTGATGTCCTTGCCAAGGGGTGCTTACAGCTTCCTCTGGGACCTAACAGAACCTATCAGATGGCTAGTTTGAATATGGACAATTCTTTAAGGCACTTAAGGTTGTGACCGCCTCTGTGATGCACACTTAAGAATAGGAAACTCCAAGGCAGAGGCTCTATCTCTCTTGTTTCTGGTGCTGGGACAGGTGGCTGCAGGCCCCGTGAGGGGGCCAGTGGGCCTGGCCCAGGCCCTGCTCAGGCCAGGCCGGGTCGGGCCACGGCCATCCTGGAGCCAATGGGCCCTGTTCCACCCGCGGAACCCCCCCCCCCCCCCCCCACCCGGGCTGTGGGCAGCCTGAGCGGCTCGGCTCCCCCCCCCCCCCCTCCACTTCGATAAGCCACATTCCAGCTGCAAGGCCGAGGTAAGATTAACCCTTTTAGTGCTGTGAAGAGCTGAAAACCTGAGGGAAGAGAAAGAGGACATGCTTAAAGCTGAAATTCTGTTGTGAAGCTATGATATGTCAGAGTATCCCGTTGTAATTTCATGAAGATACGGGGGGTGGAGCGTTCAGTTCAACTTGTGAGCAAAAGCACCTGCCCTGAGATAGGCAGATGCTGATGCAGCTGTAATTTCATGAGAAGTTTGAACAGGGAGAGATGGAAGCGATGAGGACTTTTGCTCCAAATGGGAAAGGAGAAAACCTCAGTTCCTAGAGATGCTCCCAGAGATAGTCCTAAAGATGAAGATGAGGAAGACCCTTTGCTCCCAGGGAAGGAGAAGGGCCTCTGTTCTTAGAGATGAAATGCTCCCAGAGATGGGTCAAGAGAACTTTTGTTTCTGAACGGCTCAACCTTAAAATTGTACCCCAAAAAACTTCAAGAGTGGACCCTCGAAAGCAGTTGTGGGAAAAGCTGCAAGTCGGGGGAAGGGAGTCACATGCGAGCAGAGAGACTCCTCTTCCTAAATGGACTGAACAGAGTTATTTGGAAGTGGGCGGCTGTCTCGTTGTGATAATGTTTTCATAGCATGGGCAAGAGAGACTTCTCTTCCTAAATGGACTGAACAAGGTTACTATGGAAGTGGTAAACTGACTGAACATCTCAAGGGTTGTCTTTTTACATTGTCAGTGGGAGAAGGGAGGAAGGTAGGGGGAGGAGAAGAGTTCTGAAAGTGTGGTATAATTTTTTTTTTTCTCCTTTTAGGTCTGTTAATAAACTTCTTTATATTCTTTCAAGTTTGGTGCCTGCTTTGCGTTTCTCCTAATTCTTATCTCACAGAAGATAAACAGTAATGAGTATTTTGGACCAAACCACTACACAGATGTTACAAAATACCCATCTTTTGGGAGATTTAAAAATATTCATGTGTCATACATGAAATCCCTATTTGTGCTTGGTCTTTGCATATTAAGTTCTTTAAGTAATTAATTTTGAGTTAATTATTTTTAAATTGAATGTTACAATTAACCCATCAGCCCAGGTACAAAAATCCAGTTCCATTATCAATGTTTCCATTTGTTTAAAGTTTATTAATAGAGTTGCACCCTTCCCAGTTAAAATTTTCCCAGTAAAAAATCACAAACTTGCCCCTTTTCAAGCTTCAAACCACTGGTACACCATAAGAGTTACCTTTCCTGTGTTTACTATATACTTTTACAAGTGTTTTGAGGTGTGTTGGATGTATTTTAATACTTTTTGTAAGTGTTTCACTTGCATTTTGATTCCAAGGCCAAAACCCCACCCAGTCTTAATAGCCAGCAGCTATTTTTAGCCACGGCCATTACTCTGCAGGCAAGTCCCATGCCAACCTGAATACCTGAATTTTAATGAAGGTATTGTATTCCCTTAACTCTAACTGATACCACCCCCCTTGACAACGATGAGCCATTGGTGGACGGAGATGATCCATCAAAGGGAAAGCACCAATCGCCTTGGACCGAAGGGGTGGGCTGTGGGCGGACTGTGGGCGGAGCAAAAACTATAAAAAGGACGAAGCCGAGAGGCGGGGCCTTTTCTCTCTTCCCCTCTTGCTCTCTCCAGACTAGCTGTGGGAGACATCGGTGCTGGGCATTAAAAGCCTTACCCCTTTTAAGGGGCTTTTAGTAATTTTTTAAAGTCAACCCAGCACTGCAAGTTCTTTTTCTCTACCTGAGGTCTAGTGCTGTCTCAGCCAGAAGATCTCATATCCCTGCGCTCCTGGGGCATACCATCTACTGAGCCATAGGATCCCAAATTTTTATATTTTTCTGATTTCTGTAATTTTTCAATTTTTGTGTTTTCAATAAATTAATCTTTTTAAGAGTTGTCTCATTTCTCACACATGTATCTGTGGACACCTTTTCAGATGCAGTCTTTGCTTCCCTATATGTAGGCGAAACAGCGAAACATGCATGTCGACATTTTTTGCAAGCATTTGCAGCATTGGGTGTTCCTCAGGAAATTAAAACAGATAATGGTCCAGCTTACAGAGGACGAACCCTTAGCACATTTTTGAAAAATTTGGGTGTTTGCCATATATTTGGCATTCCTAATTCTTCTACAGGCCAAGCTATCATTGAAAGAACACACTATACCTTAAAATCCCTTTCAGATAAACAGAAAAGGGGGGAAGCAGAGGCTACGCCTCAGATGCAGTTGAACACAGCTTTGTACGTTTTAAACTTCTTGAATAGCTCCTTTGCAAAACCTACTCCACCAATTATCAGGCATTTTTCAAATAGTACTCAGGCAAAATTGAGAGAAAATCCTTTAGTCTTGATCAAAGATTTAGAGACCAGAAAGATTGAAAGTCCATTTCAACTAATAACTTGGGGCAAAGGGTATGCTTGTGTCTCAACAGGTGAAGGACCGAAGTGGATTCCAGCAAAAAACGTGAAACCTTATCAAGTCCAGAAACAAGCAGGAATCGACTCCAGGAACAAGGAGGCGAGCACGCAGACGTGAATCAGTGTCAACACTACCGTCGATGCCACAGACATCAGTTGTCTTTCTGTGCAAGAACTGTGGACTGAGCCTTATGTAAAAAGTGGGAAAGTTAATCGTGTAAATTTTGTATGTAAGAGTGTGGTAGAAGTTATGTTACAGATCAGAGATTCCTATGTGGGATAAAGCTGTTGAGAATGAAGCTCAATCAGGTATTACACTTGTGCCTTATCATCTCACTGATTGCCTTAAGCAATGCAGCTTTCCCAGTAAAACAACCAAAAGAAAATGTCTGGGAGACTCTGGCCAATGCATCAGGCCTAGATACCATTTGTCTAACTCACTCAAGGTCAAAGAAGCCATTTTCAACGTTTGGTCGGTCTACTAGCAGACAAATGGCCACCTTCCAAACATGCTAATCTAAAACTTTCACAATTCAGTTCAAATCCAGTGGAAAGTTGGGATGCTTGGACCAAATCCCTTCCGGAGGCTCCTTACGAACCTCAGGAATTGGAAATTCTTGGTTCAATAAAAATGGAGTTTTGTGTAGTATTCAGTTCTCCAGGGTTGAAACAAAATAAAGACAAGATAACAGATGTCAGTCCAAATTATAAAATATATAGAAATGCAACATCTTGGTGCAATTCAACAGTAAAGATGAGCACACCGTTCAACCAGGATCCATTACAATTGCCACAAGGGATGTTTCTCATTTTTGGAGACAGAATTTGGCCTGCAATTCCCTCAAATGTCAAAGGCGGTCCATGCAGCTTTGGAAAGCTTTCTTTGCTAACGCCTAACGCAAAAATGATAAAAGAACATAAGAGTAGGGAAAAAAGATTTGTTGAGCAATATAAATCTGATTGTAATGACAAATTTACAGCTTGGAATTTTGGACAAAGGTTTTCTGCAGCTCTCCTTTTACCCGGTGCTGCTGCAGGAGCAGCCTTAAGACAATTGGATCAATTAGGCTGTTGGCTAAGTAAGAACTCTCGTGCTGTCTCTCGCACTGAGTGATATGTTAACTGATGTTCAGAGTGTGAGACAAGCGACTCTGCAGAACAGAGCAGCAATTGATTATCTTCTATTAGTGCATGGACATGGATGTGAAGAATTTGAAAGTATGTGTTGTATGAATTTGTCGGATCATTCGAAATCCATCCATGAAAGTATACGGCAATTAGAGGATGGAATAGCTAAACTTGGAGAAGAAAGCAGATCATTGTTGAACGATTTGTTCAATTGGTTTGACCTTACACCCTTATGGAGAAAAATTTTGAAGATAGGTTTGTATATTTTAACTATTGTTGTAATTCTTTTAGTATTTGTACCTTGTATACTTCACTGTGCTAGATGAGCCACGGACAAAGCTGTCAAGGAAGTGTTTTTGGTTCAAACAGGAGGGGGAGATGTAGGAACCCAGAGTGCCGAGAATATTTCTCTGCCTGTTTTTAAGGGTTCTTACCCCCCTGAACAACACTGTTTTAGCCTCAAACCTTGGAAAAAATTACCAACGATCAGACAAGAACTAGAAAATACAGTGGTGTGAATTAGGTGATAGACTACTATGTAAGATTGTCACAGGGTGAAAAATTTAGAGGCTTTGGGCTTCTCTTTGTAGTAAATAGATAAGAGTAAAAAATATCAAAATGGAGGATTTTTGTTGTTCTCTAAACCTTCTTCTCCTTCTTCTACTACTCCATGTTCTGCAGTAAAAGTAGTTTGGAATCATTGGATAGAGAATTCCGCAGTTCCTGGCTGTGTTACTGAATAATTGGTAGGAAAGTGAAAATAATATACGTTTTTAGTAACTATTGGTTAAATTATCTTTAAAAGGCTGTGTAAATCTTGATAGAGAGACTTCACTCCTGCTTTCTGTGCTCTATGCTGTACCTGGGTCACGCTAGTGACTCTGTTCCTCTGATAAGACTTAATAAACAACTATCTGAAAGCATTGAAAATCAAGGAAAAGTCTCGGTTTATCTTTGAAACTCCTTGCAAGGACTTTTAGAAAATTCTCTCCCATCAGGAGGGACTTGATTTATGGCACAGTTCAGTGTCAAAGGAAGTTCCAATTCATGCAATGCATTTCAAAGAATATCTGCTTAACGATTTTTAAGCTGTGGATAATCTGACAGGTCTAGTTTTCAGTGTGTTTTAGGACAAGCTGCAGAACAGCAAGGGTCACCTTTCAGCACTTTAGATTTGGAGCTATTTAAGGCCTGAGTTTCCAGTCCTATCAAAGCTTGGAAGTCCGAATTCAGAGTTTAAACCCAATTAAGCTTTCGGTCAGCCTCATCCAGAACACAGGTTTCACAAGGGAGGTGTGTCTGTGCTGGCTGGTCAGCCCCGTGACAGAAGGACAGGAGTTCAAATGTAGCGAGAGCATGGCAAAGGGGGCATACTGCTTTTAGTAGACTGAGGTATCTGGCTTTACACACAGTAAAGAAACAACCCAGAAAAAACAATAAAAACAAAATTATTCTAATTCCAAGAAAATGTTAAGAGTATGTTTCTGAAGTCTTTACTACATAAGAATGCTTTAACCTTTACTTTCTCACAGCTGAATACAAACTCATCTCAACATGATGATGCATAGCCTGATAGTTCAGTGGCACACAAGACCTATGGGAAGACACTGAAGTGAAAATGAGCCCAGAATGGCCTAGAACATGTATCAACGAAGCACATCGAGCATATTTTGCGGACTTGTAAATGAAATTTGGGTCTGTTCCCTCAGAGAAAAATAATGACTTACAGCAGGTGGAAATTTTGGTAGAAATCCCCAAGGAGCATCCTGATGCACCACTTCACAACACAGTGTAACTTACATATTTATCTGGCACCTTCAGTGAATATAGGACAAGTTGCTGATGTGAACTGCTCACTTGATGATAATTTTTTCCTTCTGTCTAAATTAAGATGATACACTCTAGCTCACCTGTAACTTTTGGGTCAGAGAATTCCTCTGTGCCTGGAACTCTCTGGCACTGTTGATTTCTTGCTTCAATCTTTCAGTTTCCTAAGGGAGAAGAAACAACCTTGCTAGCAACACGTTATCTAACTCGGCTTCAGTGCAGGTAAACTGGCTGCTGCTGTTTCTCCTGAGTGAGCTATTGCAATGATATAAAAACTGGCAGTTAGATACTGCCCATCATAGTGCATGAAGTTTAAGCCCTGCTTCCAATATTCCTAAATCACAGTCCCAAAATAGCAATTCTGTTCTGAATAAACAATACAGATAAGCATTTTCTTTGCTATAAAAGTCCAAGTTATTCTCTCCCACAAAAAAGATCTGAAATAATGTTTTCCTAGAAAATTAAGAGCCCTTGTAATTAGAAAAACCATTTTATACTTTAAATTCTATTAAAAACTATTCTCCATTTTTTCAAGAGAAAAATTCAGTTTTCATTTGTGAGCTGCTTATTTTGTCACTAACAGCAGGGCTGAGCATCAAAAGATTGCCTGCTTTGACCATTGATTTCTGTAAAAAGATAATCTAAAAGGAAAGGTTTCTTTAATTTAGCAAGAAGAAAATAATAAAATATAAAAATAACAAATAGATAAAATAATGAATGGAAGAGAAACCTGTTCTTAGCTTGCTTTCAACACACAAGAATAAAAATAGCTAATGAAGCTAAAAGGTATCAAATTTAAAACTAGTAAATACTTTTCCCAAAAAGCGCATAGTCATCTCACAGAACTTCTTTCAGAAAGATCTCTTTGCATCCAACAGTTCAGCATAATTCAAAAGCACATGGACACCAAAATGGGAAACAATACCAACCTGAAGCTAATCTCTTAAGTATGAGGAAGTTTGGAAAAGACTTTGTTCCATTTTGGGGGGATATTCTGTAACTGCTGCATCTTCTCATCCATCCTCCTTGGAAACACCTAGTAACAGCCCCACAGGAGGCAATACCCTGCAAGATACACTGCTTCTCTGAACATGCACACCAGTGCACACTGTGTCTGTTCAGAGGGCTCAAGGGACCTGGTCCTACACAGAGCAAACAATCCTTCATACATGGCTCCTTGCACCTCCTTTTTCCCATACATAAAGGGGTGAGTCTTGATCGTTCTGCAGCACAAATATGCTTTCCTTTGAGACCCATGCCAGAGCAGGTGTTACTCCAATTCCTTGTATTTCCATGCTGCTGGTCCAGCTCAAGGCAGATGGCCCAATAACTATTAAGTTACAGGCTGGGGTTTTTGGCATGTGTTTAAGAAAAGGGCTGATCTTAGGGATCATGAAATTCAGCTATATTAACATAGCCTGAAAAACAGATTGTCCCGAAAAGACATTGATCAATTACTTGCTCCAAACCCTGCTCTCCAGAAAAAGTAAAATGTGCAATGACTGCTTCCCTTCTAAGTGAATTTGGACTGTATCAACGTGATGACTACTCTGTAGAAACTACACATGCTTCAATTGCAGACTTAATTTTGCAAAGAGAGATGCTCAGTAAAAGCAAACATGAAAAAAATTATACTTTTTTTGTTGTTGTTCAGATACCCGGCTCTATACTGGACAAATGTAATTATAATACACATTAAAAACAATCTTTATTAATCTTTTCAAAGAAGCTGAAAAATGGATTTTACTTCATAACATCTATATGAAATAATACAGTATTTACCAGCCATCACAAATTTAATATTGAAAGCCTTTAGAAATTATGTAGCACAAAAACCAAGAATAAATGTTAGCAGATACCTCTTCTTTTTTCTTCAGTGTAGACTCTAACTCCTGTATTGTCTGGTTTAATTCTGTTTTATGAGTGTGGACTTCATTGGCTTGACTGCTCACACACTCTAGCTCAGTCACCTGTTGAAATAAGTAGAAGCAACATATACAGGATTTATTGCAAGAAATTCAAGGTATTATTACTTCTTTGCATTTAAAATATACCCTTAGTGCTGGGTGACTTGTGTTGATTAAAATGGTGAAGGTGTTCTTAGGAAGTTAGCATAAAATTCCTTTAAAAATTGTTTTGCATAAAATGGTTTCTATGACTTTTAATGTTTACTGTAATATCTTGGAAACGTTAAATGTAGTATGTTGCTGGCTGAAACAAAAATTAATGAAAAGTTATATGTGGGGTATGCCCAGGGATCTCTGCTAAGACATTTCTCCAGGGCAGGGGCTGGGCATAGCCCACAGTTATACTTACTAATTATTGAAAAATGTATGAAAGAAGCTGAATTACCATTTCAGAAACAGTAATTTTCAGTAATAACAGAAGTGAGAGAGAGTCCCTTCCCCCCCCACCTTTCCCAACAATGACATGACCTGGTACTGAATAACATTAGGGTCTGGCCACACCTACTCAGCCATGCTTCCTCTTGACTATTGCAAAAAATTAACCCTGTCCTGTCTGGAACCAGGATATTATTCACCCCTTGTTCTATACCATCTACCTCATGTCCGGATCCTACACCTTCCAACTATATGCATATACATATACATATATATGTATACAGGCATGAGTATAATTTCTGTAGTCAATGGCCATCCCTCCAAGATGTCTGTTGAATTCATTTAGTTCATGACTTTCTGTTCTATCCATTCTAGATGTCTTCCAGGGCAGGAGGGCTGGTGTGATGTTGTCTGGTTGCGAGCTGCATCAGGAGCTCACAACTGGTGCATCTGGAGCAGTCCATACTCATTAACTATGGTAGTTCTGGCATACAGTGGCAGTGTCATTCAGCAACCAATATTATACAATTCAACATTACAGACTGTTCCCACACAAAAATCAAATCCCCTTGAGGTACATACTGTTTTCCCATCCCTCTGCATTACCCACCAAGTACACCCTGGTCCGTGAGCAAAAACAATGCCACGGATGGATTTGCCTTTACTTGAGGCAGGACTAATCCAAGCTGTCTTCCTGTAGTGGCTTGGTCCAAAATACTCATTACTGTTTACCTTCTGTGAGATAAGAATTAGGAGAAAAGCAAAGCAGGCACCAAACTTGAAAGAATATAAAGAAGTTTATTAATAGACCTAAAAGAAGGGAAAAAAAATAAAATCATACCACACCTTCAGAACACTTCTCCTCCCCCCACCTTCCTCCTTTCTCCCACTGACAATGCAAAAAGACAACCCTTCAGATGTTCAGTCTGTTTACCACTTCCATAATAACCTTGTTCAGTTCATTTAGGAAGAGAAGTCTCTCTTGCTCATACTATGGAGACATAATCACAACGAGACAGCCGCCCGGGTTGGTTCTCGGCTCGCATCATGTGAGAGTCCCTTCCCACGACTTGCAGCTTTTCCCACAACGGCTTTTGAGGGTCCAATCTTGAGCTACTGGGGTACAATTTTAATGTTGAGCCATTCAGAAATAAAAGTTCTCTTCACCCATCTCTGGGAGCATTTCCATCTCTGAGAATAGAGGCCCTCCTCCTTTCCTGGGAGAAAAAAGCATCTTCATCTCTAAGACTATCTCTGGGAGTATCTCTAGGAACAGAGGTCTTCTCCTTCCAATTGGAGCAAGAGTCCTCATCGCTTCCATCTCTCCCTGTTCAAATTTCTCATCAAATTACAGCTGCTTCAGCATTTGCTTGTTTCAGCATAGGTGCTTTTGTTCACAAGTACAAGTTGAACGCTCCACCCCCCATGCTTTCATGAAATTACAACGGGTACTCTGATATATCATAGTCTATCACCACCATAGCTTTACAACAGAATTTCAGCTTTAAGCATCTCCTCTTTCTCCTCCCTCACGATTTCAGCTCTTCTTTCTTTACTTAATGTCTGCAGGCTCCATCTGTTCTGGAGGAAATTTACAGCACTAAAAGGGTTAATCACACCCGGGCCTTGCAGCTGGAATTTTGCTTATCGCTGTAGGTCACATGATCTTTGCCGGACAGCAGGGCAGCTTCAGCTGAATCTTCGGCCGCACTGGAGAGGGGAAGCGGCCCGTCTGCACGTAGCAGGGGTGTGGGGGGGCCACGGGTGGAACAGGGCTGCACGGCTCCAGGATGGCTGTGGCCTGGCCCAGCCCAGCCCAAGCAGGGCCTGGCCTGGGCCCGCTGGGCCCCGTACGGGCCCTGCAGCTACTTGTCCCAGCACTGGAAACGAGACAGCCCTCCCCCGGGCTTTGTCCATTCTTAAATGTGGACCACAGAGGCGGTCAAAATTTTAAGTGGCTTAAAAAATTGTCCATATTCAAACTAGCCAGCTGATAGGTTCTGTCAGGTCATAGAGGAGCTGTAAGCACCTCTTTGCAAGAACATCACTTCCGGGACTATGCTTGCTAACCCATGACACTTCCTTAACATATTCTTCATGTGCACCATGGGGACTTGATTCCCTTCTACAGTACGTGGAGGTTTTGACTGGGTAGGGACAGTTCCATTGGTAGAGCCTTGGGTGTTAACTAACCAGGTGGCCTTCACTAAATGTCGATTGCAATGTTTGAAGGTGCCACTGTTGCATTGCTTGGTTTGGTTTAGCAAGCCGCAGCCTTCTCAGAAAGCACTGTGAGGCTGCTTAGGGTAGAGCAGCAGTTTCGCTCTCCCGTAGTCCTTCTGGACGGCCCCATGTACCTGCTCCTGCTAGCTGTCAGCTCTTCAACATGGTGACAGTAAAGGAGGCGAGAAGGGTCCCTCCATGTGGACCTCAGAGGAACCTTTATTACATGGTGACAAGCCAATTCCCAGAGGCAGAGAGACCACGTGGTCAGGGAGCTTGGGGTCTTATCTGGGGACAAGGGGGGTGGAGAGAGCACATGGACGAATGATTTCAGGGCGCAGGGGCAGTACATGGGTGGAGTTGGGGTACTGGAACCAATAGGGAGAACCCGAAGGAGTGGCCAGGGCTAGGGGCAGGGAAGGGAGGGACAATATGGGAAAGGTCTACAAGTTAGTAAGAAAAGCTTTGGGGAAATACAATACTACATCCCACCACCCACTGCTTTCAATGTGGTTTTTAACTGTCCACTGTACCATTCCATTTTCCAAGAGGCTGGTGCATGATAGGGAATATGATACACCCACTCAATCCCGTGCTCTCTGGCCCGGGTGTCTATGAGGCTATTTTTGAAATGAGCCCCGTTGTCCAATTCGATTTTTTTGGGGGTGCCATTGAGTCAAGGTACTAAAAGGTTAAAATTTTAACTAAGAGTAAGAAGAAATTTGTATTAATTAAGATATAGAGTAGAGAAACAAAAGATAAGTTAATGATTAGTAGATGCCGAAGCTAGAGCTAAGTGATGTATTATTTGCCATTATATTTTAAGTTGTGTTTGTAGGAGGAAACAGAATAAATGAACTGTCATCTAAACAAATTGAAACTAATTGAAACCAATAGAACAAAGAACAGCACCTGGGTTTCGTAAAAATTAATTCAAAAGTAGGAGATCTTGGGCTGCGCCAAGAGGTCATGAAGGCCTGCCAACAGCAAGAAGGTAAAAAGGTTACTGTGAGGAAGACATTCCTGACTTCATCTTTCAGGACCACTGACCCAATTCAAGAGAGAAACTGTGCATGCATGAAAGACTAATGATCTCATTTTAATACGAAGCTGAGGATGGGAGGTGCTGGGGTGTCTTGGGGTGACTTGATGTTGTATTCCCTATCGCTGCTCTATGCCCAGAAATTAGTATACATGCCTTTCTATGCCTTTAAACTGAGCCTGAGAGGGGAGAGAGAAAAGTGTACTTTTTCAAAGCAGTTTGTTTTCATGTTCCGAGGTCACAGAGATAAAAACCTGTCTGCTTCTGCAGAGCAAGGGTGGGGAAGCAGCCTGCTTGCTTTCCAGCCAGCTTTCGGCCAGTTTTTCAGCTCCTTTTCCTCCGGAGAGTTGAACTTCTGTTTTCCTGGGACTTCGTTTTTTTTTCCCTTTTTCTCTCCTGGATGGTTTCAACATCAGAATACATCGGGAGGAATTTCCATTGAGGCCTTGGCCCTGGAGGGGGGCCCACCACCCCGTCCCAGCTCCAAGGAAGGGGAGAGAGAGACTACGGAAGGACTCTGAAATTTTCCCAGGGTTTTCTCTCCACAGCGAGAGGTTCTATTATTTAGCATTATTATTCTTTTCCCGTGTATTTGTTAAATAAATAGTTTTTATATTTTTCACTTTTCTTCGAGGAAAAAGTTTCTTTTTTCCAGAACCTGGTGGGGGAGGGCTGGTTGTGACCTGCCTTCTCTCAGAGGATATATTTCTAAATTTGTCCAAACCGGCACAAATAATTAGTGGCGTCCAATGTGAGGCTCGAAGGAAAGTGAAAAGCCTGTGCTAATTACATATTGGTGTGAATTTACTTATTCTGTGTTGGGGTAAAATAGTCATCATGTTGGTTGAGTTCATAATGTCTCTCTGGCTTGATATATTCATGTATTTCTGGTCCGTAGGCTTGTTTGCCTATCTACAACTTACTCCGATTTTATCCTTGATAAGGAGTTTTTGCAGAGCAGGGGCACAAATTTGGATTTCTATTTTGCTGTGCTCGGTGATAATGATTTATAAGAAGTTAACAGAGGTACTGGCAGTTGTTCAAAGTGTGTATGATATGTGGTTTCTCCATCCTAACCCCCGTCCTAGCTTCAGTAGCCTGTTTTGGGAATTCATTAGTAATTGCACCCAGATTGTTAGAGGAGGACGAGACGGGGTTTCCCTTCCCTTTAAATTTGATAGGTTATCTTTTGAGAATGTCCAGTTTCCCCTGGATGTTAAAGAGACCACCCTCCTGGTATTTAATTTGGTAACCTTCCTCTATGTGATTCGCAGCTTCTCTAGAATAAGAGCTCAGATTTCCAGTGTGACTGCCGAGACACCTGACCCAAAGGTGGAACATCCTGAGTGGTGTGGGGAATGGGAGGATATGGGCCAAATCCTGAAGAAATTCTCTGACCCAATAGTTGGCAATTTCCCCCCTGAACAAGTTCAGAAACCAGCTGAGGTGGGAAAATATCTGAAAGAGAAATACAAAGACAATTCTAATGAGAACAAGCTCCTTGCAATATGTTGGGCTTTGGCATATGCCTATCGCACACTGCAGCAGGTAAAGGTAGAAAGGCAGGAAGATAAATCAGCAAAGCCTGCAGACACCCCAGTCACTCAGAATGCAGCCAAACCAGACAGCAAGCCCAAACCAGATGGAGAGTCTAAGCCATTGACAGTGGCTCCTGTCACGAGGAAAAAGCACACAACCAAAACTGATGAGGAAAGATGAGGATGATGCAGAGGAAGGAACCTCAAAGCCACCGACTCAGGCACAGAAACCATTACTGAGTCATTGTCTATAAAGGACCTTCACAGCCTAAGAAAGGATTACACCCGATAGTCTGATGAATCCATAATAAGTTGGATGGTCTGTATTTGGGATGCGGCAGGTGATGATGTGATGCTGGACGGTGCTGAAGTGAGGCATTTGGGATCCCTGTCACGTGATCCAGTTATCGACCAAGTGATGATAAGGGGGGCTGACTCTGCCAGTCTCTGGACACAGGTTTTGACAGGCGTGATTGAAAGATATATGTGCGGAGATGATCTCTACGTGCAGCAAACCCAGTGGAAGACCATAGAACAAGGGATCCAGCACCTGAGAGAACTAGGGGTGGTAGAGATTGTCTTCACAGATGACCCAGGATTGAGAAGTCCAGACCGGGCCAGAGTTAGTCCATTCATGTGGCGAAAACTCATACAACTTGGGCCACAAGAGTATGCTTCTGCTTTAGCAATAATGAAACCGAACAACGGTGCGAATGAGACTGTGCGGGATATGGCAGTGAAGCTCTGAGCATATGCAGATTCCATGCATGGCCCAACACATGCAAGAGTCGCAGCTGTGGAAACACGTATGCAGAAAATGGAAGATACAATGGAGAAGAGTCTCCAGGAGATTAAGGAGATGAAAGAGGGCCTTCTCTAAATCTTGGCAGTACAGATCGGAGATTCTGATACCAAACGCGTACGTTCCCAAGAGAGAAAGTACATCCCATGAAGTGAGCTGTGGGATTTCCTGTGTGACAGTGCGGAAAACGTGAGGAAGTGGGGTGGACAATCTACTTCTGCTCTGGCAGCACAAGTGTGTGAATTGAAGGAGCACAAGTCTCAGAAAGGAACTGTTGGGGTGGCTCAGCCTGCTCTCGGGCTGAAACCATCAAATGTCAGTCACCAGAAGAGATCCCTGAGGTCTAGGTTACCTCCCCCTGGGTGGCTCCCAATCCTAAATTACCTCCCCCTGTTCCAGAAAGTTCTCCCTTTTTTAGCTATTAATTGGTTCCCTGTTATGACTCCTTCCTCCCTGTTTTCCCCATTTGTTCTGAAAAATTGTATCCTCTCCTCTGCTTGTACTCCATTGGTTGTTTTCTCTTTCCCTGCCTTGCTCCACCCCCCCAAAAAGGGGCGAGCCTGCGTCTCCTCGAGGCTTCTCTGGTCCCTGGACCCTCCTGCAAATAAATCTGTTGGAACTCACACCAGAAGCCCCTCCCGCCTTCTTTGCCTCTGGGCCAACGCGAGCCT
Organism: Corvus moneduloides; assembly: GCF_009650955.1. Classification (NCBI taxonomy): domain Eukaryota; kingdom Metazoa; phylum Chordata; class Aves; order Passeriformes; family Corvidae; genus Corvus; species Corvus moneduloides. The sequence goes on from NC_045510.1 coordinate 3,001,189, forward strand.
AATTCATCGGCCGCCCAACGTGCTTCCTCTGAGGAGGAGCCAGTGCACGCACCCATCTCACGCCGATTCCACTGAGCTGTCCAGCGAGGATGTTGTGGAGGCTAACGCTGCGTCCCCTCTGCCCGAGGGCATGCCGGGGCTTGTGCTTACAAGCCCCCGGTTACGTTAAGGGACTTCTACCAAAAAGGAAGGAGCTCCAGCTGCCTGTAGCCAAACTGCCGGAAATGATGGAAAAGACGATGACATGTCCGATTCCCATGAAGGAACCTCTAAGATGCAGGCCCAGGGAAAGAAGGATAACCAGGCATAGAGGGGCCCTGCCTCTAGCCAGGTAGAGGCCAGGGAAAACCGTGGTTTTTTGGACTGTGTGGATTCGTTGGCCTGGTACATCAGAACCACAAAAATATGATGCCTTGGTTGACACTGAAGCGCAGTGTACAATAATCCCATCACAACACATGGGGGTAGAATCTGTTTCTATTGCAGGTGTGACAGGTGGATCACAAAATTTGACCTTGGTGGAAGCTGAGATGAGCTTGACCAGAAATGAGTGGAAGAAACATTGCATTGTGACTGGCCCAGAGGCCCCGTGCATTTTGGGCATAGACTTCCTCCGAAGCGGGTATTTCAGAGACCCAAAGGGACTCAAGTGGGCTTTTGGAATAGCTGCTGTGGAGACAGAGGGCATTAAGCAATTGAACAGTTTGCCTGAACTATCAGAGAACCCATCTGCAGTTGGCCTTCTGAAGGTGGAAGAACAAAGAATACCAATTGCTACCTCGACAGTGCATCGCCGACAGTACCGGACAAGTCGAGAGGCTGTGGTTCCCATCCACAAGATGATCCGTGATCTGGAGAGCCAAGGGGTGATCAGCAAGACCCACTCACCCTTCAATAGTCCCATCTGGCCTGTGTGCAAATCGGAAGGAGAATGGAGATTGACTGTGGACTTTCTTGCCTTGAATGAAGTGACTCCACCATTGAGCACTGCTGTGGTGGACATGTTGGAGCTGCAGTATGAGCTGGAGTCCAAAGCAGCGAAGTGGTACGCCACTATTGACATTGCTAATGCATATTTCTCCATTCCTCTGGCAGCAGAGTGCAGGCCTCAGTTTGCCTTCACCTGGAGGGGCGTGCAGTACACCTGGAACCGACTGCCCCAGGGGTGGAAGCATTGTCCTACGATCTGGGATGGACTGATCCAGACTGCACTAGAGAAGGGTGAGGCTCCAGAACATCTGCAGTACATTGATGACATCATTGTGTGGGGGAACACGTCATCGGAGGTATTTGAGAAAGGAGAGAGAATCATCCAAATTCTCCTGGAAGCTGGTTTTGCCATCAAGAAGAGAAAAGTCAAGGGAACTGCTCGAGAGATCCAGTTCCTGGGAGTGAAATGGCAAGATGGACGACGTCAGATTCCCACTGAGGTCATCAATAAGATCACAGCAATGTCTCCACCGACCAACAAGAAGGAGACGCAAGCTTTCCTCGGTGCCATAGGCTTTTGGAGGATGCATATTCCTGAGTATACCCAGATTGTGAGTCCTCTTTACCTGGTTACCCGCAAGAAGAACGATTGAACGATTTCCATTGGGGCCCTGAACAGCAACAAGCTTTTGCCCAAATCAAACAGGAAATTGCTCATGCCGTAGCCCTCGGCCCAGTCAGGACAGGACCCGAAGTGAAGAATGTGCTCTACTCTGCAGCTGGGAGCCATGGTCTGTCCTGGAGCCTTTGGCAGAAGGTGTCTGGTGAGACTTGGGGTCAACCACTTGGATTCTGGAGTCGAAGCTACAGAGGATCTGAAGCCAACTACAACCCAACAGAGAAGGAAATCTTGGCAGCCTATGAAGGAATCCAAGCAGCCGCAGAGGTAATCGGCACTGAAGCACAACTCCTCCTGGCACCCCAACTACCGGTGCTCGGGTGGATGTTCAAAGCAAAGGTTCCCTCTACCCACCATGCCACCAATGCCACATGGAGCAAGTGGATTGCTCTCATCACACAGCGCGCCCGTATCGGGAAACTGAATCGCCCTGGGATTTTGGAAATAATTACAAACTGGCCTGAAGGTGAAAACTTTGGTCTCACTGATGAAGAAGAACAAGTGACACGTGCTGAAGAAGCTCCACCGTACAACCAACTGCCATCAGAAGACACACGCTACGGTCTTTTCACCGACGGTTCTTGTCGCATCATAGGGATGAAACGAAAGTGGAAAGCTTCTTTTTTCCAGAACCTGGTGAGGGAGGGGTGGTTTGCTGCCTGCCTTCTCTCAGAGGATATATTTCTAAATTTGGCCAAACCGGCACATGGGGTCATACATATGTAGAAGATGTAAAACTTTGTGTAATAAATAGAGAACGAAGAACCTTGTACTTGGCTGGCATGACTTTAGGAGGCTACTCCCATTCCGCCCGCCAGTGCCTGAATAAACATACCACTTTCTACCTTTAATTAGTTAGAGGGTCTTTTGTCCGTGGATATCGGGATTTAACGAATCACCATGTCACTACAGGACTTGCTTTTCAAGACCCAAGATGGTGGTCTGGACAGTGGTGTGAGGCACAGGGTATGACTCCAGCCATCCAGTGGTTATTTCCACCATTGTAAGCATGTAACGCTTGCCTTGGCGGGTTTGTGGCAGTGTGATGTAATCAATCTGCCAGGCCTCCCTATATTTATATTTCAATCATCGTCCTCCATACCACAGAGTCTACCCACTTGGCCTGCTTGATTGTGTCAGGACCTAAAGAATGCAGTGAAATGTCTCAAAACACTGTCAAAAAAGGAAGTCCCCATTAGGTAAGCCACCACAACAGGTACAGATGGCAAACAGGACGGCGTTATTCCAGACCTAAATGGAGGTGAAGGTTTGGAATTAGCACACCAGATAAAATCCACCATGGGGATTTGTGATAAGCGCAGATGAAGGCAGATCTGTGTAACCTACCCTGAAAAAAATTCGCAGCATGGAAAACTGTGAGAAAGAAAGCAAGTCCTTATACACATGCCAGCCCAAGTTGTGGGAACAGCATTTACACCCCATGAATACCCAGGACTTGGACTTTATACAAGTGGCATCTCCAGAAGAACACTCTGGGACCCCCACCACCAAGAAGACCAGAGGAAGGGCCAGCAGGACTCCATAGGGACCCATGTGGTGTTGACTACCTTTCTACTTAATCTGTTTCTGTCTCTTTCTCCCCCGCCCTATATTTACTATTAAATAAAATCCATGCTATTGACTTTGGCATCTGGTCTTGTTTGCATCTTAATTTGGGCAGAGGCATCTTTTAATAATTGGGTACTAATAGATTGCAGCGCATGTTTCACAGTTATGGATAACCTGGGAGATAGTGTCTGTGGTTAAGTCCACTTCTCAATCACCAGATCATCTGTATGTGTGCCGGTTTGGCCAAATTTAGAAATATATCCTCTGAGAGAAGGCAGGTCACCACCCCTACCCCACCAAGTTCGGGAAAAATAAATTTTCCTCAAAGGAAAGTGAAGGAGATAAAAACTATTTATTTAACAAACACACAGGAAAAGGAAAATAATGATAAATAATAAAATCTTTCACTGTGGAGAAAAAACCTGGGAAAGTGTTAGAGTCCTCCCTTTGGTCTCCTCAGAGCTGGGGCTTGGCCCAGGGCCAGGCCCTCTGTGCTCGCTGGAAAGTCTTTCCGATGTGTTCTGATATTGAAGCAGTCCAGCAGAAAAGAGAGACAATCCGAAATTCCAGGGAAGGAAAAAAAAGTTCAACTCTCAGTCTCTCTCCAGAGAAAAGGAAACTGAAAAACTGGCCAAAAGCTGACCCAGCAGCAGCAAGCCGGGTGCCTCCTCCCTCCCCTGCCGCAGCTGGAAAAAAAAGTCGCTGTCTCTGTGTGACCTTGAACAAGTTGCAAACTGCTTTGAAAAAGTTTTGCTCAGTTTTTCCTTCCCCCTCTCAGGCTCAGTTTAAAGGCATAGAAAGGCACAAGAATTAATTTCTGGGCATAGGGCAGCGACATGGGATACACATCATAAAGTCACCCCAAGACAGTATGTCACACCTCTTTCCTGATGACCTGAGGCATCATGGCCTCATTGAGACAGAAATAATTCACCCTTATGTTGCCAGTCCAGATCCACCTGAGACACTTTAATCTTGGCAGCCCGATCCACCTGTTCCTTGTTGCAATGTTCTTCAGTAGCGCGACCCTTGGGTATATGTGCATCTAACATGATGTACCTTTACAGACCACTTCTCTACCTGGGCAGCGATGTAGACAGCTATTGCACCATCTGATGGACAGAGCAGATAAGCTCTTCTGTGGTAGGGGGGGAAGTCAGCCATCACCCCTTCTGAAGTTCAACTTGTAAAACATTTCCATGTTTTTCTGATGAACTGAGTCTTGAATTGGAAGTGGAAGCCTCTGTGAATCCAGGGCTAGGGTTGTTATGGGAACCCAGGGTCAGACCCTCCTACCCATTGGTAAAGGCTGGACTGTTGCATGGTAACCTCCAAGAAGGTCAATCTCTCTTCTAAAGCTGTTGCACTTGGCAAAAACCTCTGGCTCTTACCAAGTATGGATACAGTGAATACTCATTTACACTAAGTGGAAGAGCCTCAACAGGCGAGACAGAAGAAAACCACGTCCCTGACCCTGCTCTGTGCTAGCACCTAGTGCCCTAAAAACAGATGCAGAGCTGTCCTATTCTGTGACAAAGGAAGGGCTTGGACCCCGCTGCTGTCCACATGATTTCCTCTGGGCTGGTACATATGGTGAGGATGCATGTGTTGGTGCGAGCCTGGAGTCCAAAGAGGGTGGTGGATTGAACTGGGGTGGATGAAATGTTACAGCTCTTGGCTGCATATATTGTTGGTGGCTGAAAACACCTCCCACTGCAGCCCTATGTGGCTCATGTGAGCACTCCCCATTGCACTCTGGTCCATACTGTCTCAAGGCACCTATTGAAATTGTTTAAGCAAACACAGCTTAATTTTGCTTAAGCAAAACTTGGCGTGCTTTCATAAGCCTTCTTGCCAACAGAGGCAACCACTGTCAGAAGAGCAATTAATTACTCACACCAAAGGGGCTGTGACGTCTTACTCAGGTTCAGCTTTTCTCTGGGCAAACCTCCATCTCTTACTGCTTATGCAAGAAAATTATGCATTGTTCATCTGTTTTGTCCAGTGTTCATTGAAAAATCAGTCACTCAGAGGAAAAGAACAGATTCCATTAAAAAATCAGGTTTACTTTAATCACTGTCATACTTTAATGCCCATTCCAACAGAAATCTGAAAATATGTCAAATATCTTCTTAATGTTCTCTTCTTGAATATACCTATACAAAAGAAAATTGTATTGTGACCCTTTCAAAATATCTGTAGAGCAAGATGGGCTGGAAAATGATGCAATATAAAGAATATGCAATTGAAAACAGAAGCAACAAAAAAAGCTCTAGGAAAAAATCTGTACAGCATTTACTTGCTCTATTTCCTTGTTACAAATTGAATTTATTTTTCTTATGAGCAGTGGTCCAATTAATTAAAAATAACTGTTTATGTATTATTCACATAAGGGGGCATAAAAGGAAGATAAAATGCTTTAGTCTGACCCTCCCACATGCTCTTTTCAAGGATATATCATTCAGTGTTTCATGTTTAAGGGTAAGGCTCAATCAGTCATTCAAGCCTTTGCACAGGAACACTAAGCAATGTACCTGTGATTAGGCCTTTTTTCCAGTACAAAATGCAGACTGAGAAAAAGTCTTTGAACAATAACTGATTAAACAAGGTTCTTCTATTGTGTTATTGTAAGACTGAACTGACTTGCATATTGTGGTTAAAATGCCTTTTCCAGTTACATCCAAATATGAATGGCACTTGGTATATATTCCTACCATGATCCCTAGGCTGCATTCAGGTTATTCCATTTTTTGGTGTGAAGTCACCACTGGTCCCTTTAGGCATCTGTGAATACAGGAGGTTTCCATGGCTACTACATCTACAGTTAGGATTTGTTGGTCTATAGAGGTTTGGACTGCCTTCCCTTTCAGAAGGAGCATCATTCCAGCAGGAGGAATACCATTGGAAAATATGTTTGGTGTGGGAATTCCCATCATCCGAATACTTCCATCTGAATGAGTGGGAAACTGATAAGAGATCCAGCAATCACTGCAATTTGTTACCAGTGTCACAGCTTGTATTAGCTTGAGATGGGAATTCTTCTTCCAGGGGTCAGATAGCAGTTGTTCTATCTGTGTTAGGTTGGAGTGGCTCTCAAGAATAGTGACATTGCTTTCTAGATTTCCCTTTATAATGGTTAATCGCAAGGTTTTATTGGGGTGGCTAATTAGCCATTCAGCATTATTAAAAGCATTGACCTGTAAATATAAGAATGTAAACAATACCATAATTAACATTTTTTATTACAACAAATTTATTGGTCGGTGTGCAGTCCTGTATGTTCCTCTGTGTTTGGAGTTGGTGTTATTTGCTTTTAGGAGTCCAGGAGTCTCTAGTTTTCACAGCCGTGTAGGTAGTGAACAGCCTTTTTTCTTGTTGTTTGAGTGGTTTTCTGTTTCACGTCGGGGTATGCACCTAGTCTTCTGTCTGGTGAGGATATTCTTAAACATTCAAGGTTATTAGAGAAATTAAAACAGCAGAAGTAATGATAAACGTTTTTTTCTAGAGAGGTATAGCAGCAGTTCCCTCTCTGGCCTCTAGTTGTAAACACATTGCTATGCTCACTGCCACCACATGGGGGCAGTGTAGGCACGGTTTATGAGGCTTCACTGGGAAATTGGCTTTGTTCAGAGCAAAACCAGGTTTGTTACAGAAACAAAGACAGTTTAGAATGTGGGAAATATCCATCGGGAGCTAATCCTGGGTTGGTGGCCATTAGAATCAGTAGCCACCCAGGCTATGGGCCCTCGAGTGTATGTCAGAGTCATAGGTACAACCCCAATCTGAGGCAATTTAACCATGACTGGTTGGCCCACTATTAAGTTAATCTGAAAAGTTTCAGTTTTGTTATTTGAGGTTATTTCAAAAGTCATAGAACACAGGAAAGCTCATGATACCTGGCTGCTCATTGGCCCATATCGGTTATTTATCTGGCACAGTGCAAAAGTTAACCTTTTATCCCACCCAGGCTTGTGTGGCTTAAGGTAACATTTTAGTAAACCATTGGCATGCTCCACAATCCCATTTGCCTGGGGATAATAAGGTGTATGGAAAATCCATTTGATACCTTCCTTTCTGCCCCAATCCTGTACCACCACGCTGGTGAAGTGTGATCCACTGTCACTCTGTATAGAGTCTGGGATAGGGAGACTGGAAAACCAGTCACTAAGCCCTGAGATAGTTTCTGCATTGGCCTGCCTGCTTTTAGTGGCTCTTAATAGCCCAGATAGAACTTCTACACCTGTTAGTATGTACTTGTAACCCTTAGATGTTTTCAGAGGTCCAATATAATCTATTTGCTAGGTTGACCAGAGTGTCTTATTACTTCTGATGTGTAAAGGCGGTGCCAGGTCTGGGTGATTTTTTTCAAGCCTCAGCTGGCATTGTGGACACTATGTGAGAATGTGTCATGGGTTAGCAAGCATAGTCCCGGAAGTGATGTCCTTGCAAAGGGGTGCTTACAGCTTCCTCTATGACCTCACAGAACCTATCAGATGGCCAGTTTGAATATGGACAATTCTTTAAGCCACTTAAAGTTGTGACCGCCTCTGTGATACACACTTAAGAAGAGAACCCCCTCCCCCCAGTTCTCTCTGTCTCGTTTCCAGTGCTGGGACAGGTGGCTGCACGCCCTGTGTGGGGGGCCAGCGGGCCCAGCCCAGGCCCTGCTCGGGCCAGGCCGGGTCGGGCCACGGCCACCCTGGAGCCGATGGGCCCTGCTCCACCCGTAGAACCCCCCTGACAGCCCTGCTGTGGGGAGATGGAGCGGCTCGGCTTCCCCCCCCTCTCCACTGCGATGAGCCACATTCCAGCTGCAAGGCCTAGGTGAGATTAACCCTTTTAGTGCTGTGAGGAGCTGAAAACCTGAGGGAAGAGAAAGAGGAGATGCTTAAAGCTGAAATTCTGTTGTGAAGCTATGATATATCAGAGTACACGTTGTAATTTCATGAAGATATGGGGGGGTGGAGTGTTCAGTTCAACTTGTAAGCAAAACCACCTGTGCTGAGATAGGCAGATGCTGACGCAGCTGTAATTTCATGAGAAGTTTGGACAGGGAGGGATGGAAGCGATGAGGACTTTTGCTCCAAATGGGACAGGAGAAACCCTCAGTTCCTAGAGATGGTCCCAAAGATTTCTTAGAGATGAAATGCTCCCAGAGATGGGCGAAGAGAACTTTTGTTTCTGAATGGCTCAACCTTAAAACTGTACCCCAAAAAACTTCAAGAGTGGACCCTCGAAAGCAGTTGTGGGAAAAGCTGCAAGTTGGGGGAAGGGACTCGCATGTGAGCAGAGAGACTCCTCTTCCTAAATAGACTGAACAAGGTTATTATGGAAGTGGTAAACAGACTGAACATCTGAAGGGTTGTCTTTTTACATTGTCACTTGGAGAAGGGAGAAAGGTGGGGGGAGGAGAAGAGTTCTAAAGGTGTGGTATAATTTTTTTTTCTTCTTTTAGGTCTGTTAATAAACTTCTTTATATTCTTTCAAGTTTGGTGCCTGCTTTGTGTTTCTCCTAATTCTTATCTCACAGAAGGTAAACAGTAATGAGTATCTTGGACCAAACCACTACAGAATGTCTTTACACGTCTTACTGGTTATTGGCCAGCCTCTGCTTTGTGCTGCTAAAAATAGGGCCTTCTGTCCGGTATGTCTTAATTTACAGTGCAACCATTCACCTAATTGGTACTAATGTTGTGAGTCCTCTAATTAATCAATTTATATTTTCTTGATTTTTGTTAGCTGATCTACCTTGTTATTCCAATAGGTTTGTAAGGCTTGGTCATTTGCGTAGGCTTTAACCCAGCCTATCTGGATTTGTTGGGACTGAGCCTGTAGTAACAATCACTTCCAATCTTCCTTCTGCCAAACTGCTTTCCCATTCACCTGCCAATCTAATGCTTCCCACTGACACAACCACTGTGTGGCACCAGCCCATATGGCATATGAATCAACATATACCATTTTTGCATTTTCCTTTACTGCCAGTAATACAGCTTTCAATTCTCCTACCCATGCACTTCCTAATCCTTTTTTTATCACTTCCACTCCTGTTTCAATATTCAGAGCCACTGCTTTGTATTTCCATTTACCATTAATGTGTTTGGCTGAGGCATCAGTAAACCAGACACCTTTTACTTTGGATTTTGAGGTGAAGGCAGGGGCATCCGATATAGGGCTAGGTTTATATGGTTGCTGCAGAGCTAACATGTCTGGAGTCACAGTTATCTGCAATTTTGTAGGCTTTGTTGGCCCCTCAGAAACATCCATTTGGTCTGATATCCCTGAAAGGTATGCATACCACTTGTGAACTGTCAGTTTCTGAGCTATGCCCTCAGGGAGAGCCAAGCCTTTCTTAATGCTGGCTAACAAATTTAAAGGTCCTTGAATTATTACAGGCTGCTCTTGTTGAATTTTTTCTACTTGTTTGAGGGCTCTGGTCAGAGATAATAATCCCTTTTCCGAATCAGTGTACCTCCTTTCGGTGTCTTTTAGTGCTGTGGAGCTGAACCCCAGGGGCCGTTTTGGCCTGTGTGGTCCCTATTGAAACAAATTACAGTAAGTTCCGTACTCAGCAAAACCCCATTCTGCTATTATAGGATGACTGGGGTGAACTGGCCCAAGTGATTGGTATGTTTTCAATTCTTCTATTAGTGTTTGAAAAGCCTGTTTGTGGTTATCAAGCCACTCCCACTTTTGATGTTTCCTCATTAGTGTGTATAAGGATCTTGCTATTATAGAAAACCCGGGGACATGATTTCTCCAGTATCCCAGAGTACCCATGATTTTCTGCAGTTCCTTTTTTGTTGTGAGGGTAGGTATAGCATCCAATTTTGTGATGGTTTCATCTGGAATCACAGCTTGGCCTGCGACCCACCAAGTGCCTAAGAATTTAACTTCTTTAGAGGGTCCCTGACACTTGGTTTTATCCCTTCCTCACTCAATTTATTCCATCTGTCCTGTGCTGCAAGTCTTACTGCACTCTCTTCTTCATCCCCTACCAACACATCATCATGTATTTGTAAAGCTGCACTCCTTCCTGAATTTTTATTTGTTGAAGGAGTTCAGCTAAGGCATTGTGAGCAATAGTTGGTGAATGCTTATACCCCTGGGGTAGGTGGTTGAATGTGTTGTGTTCCTTCCCAAGTAAATGCAAATTTGGGTTTATCTTCCTCCCACATTGGCACCATAAAAAACATGTCCTTTACATCTAACACTGTCATCCACTTGTGTGCAGAGGCTTGCAGTGAAGCAGTGAGATTTGCAATGTTTGGGACAGCTGCAGTCAAGGGTCCTGTGTTTGCGTTGTCTCCGATAATCAACTGTCAAGCGCCAGCTCCCATCTGTTTTTTTCACCGACCAGACAGGGGAGTTGAATGCAGTGTGTTCTAAATATGATGTGTCTCTGCTCTAAGTTTTTAATTACTTCATTTATCCCTTGTTTGGCTGCAGGGGGTATAGGGTATTGTTTGACATTAGTTACAGCAGAAGCAGGCAATATTGGAGACATTCTTAGGAGGTTGATTTTTTTTATTTTTCCCCAAAAGATTACTGTGTGAGGTTGCTGCGGAGCCAAAAGACCACACAGTTCCATTTGGTAACTGCCAATTTTTTTCTTGAAGGATATAATATCCTAAAATGTTTTCTTCATGATCAGCTATTGCAAACATATGTGAAGTCATCCGTTTTTCTCCAGGTAACCATAAACAGACTTTAGCAATATAAGCTATAGTACTATTTCCATTAAAACCAGTCAAATGAATCTTTTTCTTTTTAAAACTTAGGTTCAATTTTTCAGCTTCTGTGAGGGTGATTAAAGAAATTTGGGCTCCGGTGTTAATTAGGAATTTCAAAGGACTCCTCTTATGTCCCACTGGCAAATATACATAAGGGCTAATCTCGTTAGGAATGCATTGATATGTGGGTAGGCGCTGGGCCATCTGCCCCCTAGGCTTCCCAGTGCTGATTAGTTTTCCTGTGTTTCGAAAGGATTGGGACCGATCCTTTTTTCCTGTGAAGTGTTTGTGTTGTCTGCTGCCTTTCCCTTGGCTTTTTCTATAGCTTGAATTAACTCTGCTATCACACTGTTAGACTGCTTTTTTAGGGCAGACCTGGGTATCCCCAGGGCTATAGCAGTCCTCCACAGTTCATTCCTTTTCTCTCTGTGGGAGTTAATTTGGCTAGGGTTTTCCCTTTTCTCGGGTGAGTTGTTTTTAACAACTCTCATGCCCCGTTTGGGGACTTTCCACATTTCAGCACTTGAATCCTTTTCCTGGGTGTCCCAACCTATTTCTTTTGCATAGGCTGCTATTTCATGTGAAAGATCTACCCAGGCCAGAATTGGTCTCCATGGGGTTTGTGGATTGCGTTATAGGCTCTGTTATAGGCTACATAGTTCTGGATTTCGTTTCGTTTCCCCACCAAAAAAAATTTTAATACAGCTGGGGCCCTTCTAATCAGGTCTCATTCTCTCAGGGTCTATTTCTGCAGAGATTGGAATGTTCCTGTTTGCGCAATCATGCATTGCTTGTATGCAGGTAGCTTTTGTTACTGTGGTAGTAATATCATCTATTGAGGGCATAGGAATTGAGGCTGGTTCCCCCCTTTTCATATTATTCATTCTGCCTGCCCAGTATCCAACTCTGCTTGTGATAGAGTGGGGTTCGTTGGGGGGTTGTGGCCCATGATGTAGAAATATGCTGGCTCCCCAAAACCCATAACTTTCTGTTCGATCTAATAATATGTCGTCTCCCCCTGTGAAACACTCTCAATAAATATTCAGTTTCAGTTTCTCCTGCTTTTCTTTTGTACTTTTCTTGGAGGCTTACCAATTGCAGAGGATCAAAGGGGATTGTTTTGGTTGTGTTTTGCCTCTGACTGCCTTGTGGTCCTTCAGAAATTTCAGTTTTTATTATTGTTTCATTTTAAATTCTGGATCTTCTTTCTCTTTAAGAGGTAGAAGTTCTGTGCTTTCATCAGAATCCAATTCAATGTTTTCATTATCATTTTCGTCAGAGCTTTCCCAAATATCACCATCCCAATCTTCAGGTGATGTTATTAATTTTGGGATTTTTCTAACATCCACAGCTTTGGGAGGACATAATAATGTCAATTCCAATATTTTTGTGTTTTTCTTAGATTCTTTTAGTTCTTGTTTTACTTTTCTATATTGGCATTTCAAGGATAATTTTGCCAGTTTTAATCTCTATTTCGTTCATCAATTTATCATTTTCTTTTATCATTTTTTCTCTCCATTCCCAAGCAGAGTTTAAGCATAGTGCAAGGGCATGACAGATTGTTCCCTTTCCTTTTGAATCTTTCAGTGATCCCCGCTTTTCATTTATTTTCTCTTTTATTTTTCCCCACTGATACCAATTATCTGTTGGCCAGGGATCATCAATTTCAATATGAACACTTTGCTTCCATAAATAGTCTGCCAAGTCTTTAGTCTGATTTTTTGAATCATTTGCCATCATCCCGCTGACTACGCCAAAATGTTATGAATTAGATGTGGGGGTTTTAGATAAGTCCCTGCCTTTTGCCCAGACCTCTGGCAGCAGGCAGTAGCTTTATAGGGATGGCCAGCACCACAAAACCCACTCTCGTTCGCAAGTTCTTTAATAATGGCTGATTCGGTCTGTTATAGAATGAATTATTTATTTAATAGACACTAACAGACATAAGACTTAAACCAGACTGTTACTACACAGGAAAAAACACAAAAGAAACTATTAATAGCTAAATATACAGTGCATGATAGGGTACCATTTTAATACATCTAGCAAAGAAATATTATAGATTAGGATTCAATGTATCTTGCCATCCAATTGTTGAAGGGGCACACATCAAAATCCTTTCCCTCAATTTCTGGAAAAGTAACCGCGAAGTTGCGTCCAAGCTTCGGGCAGAAGTCATCTCGCACATTCCCAGTGAATCAGGGGGGATGGGGAAGCAGAGGTTAAATGATTTGCTGAGAAGTTGTTTGTTAGAAGCAATGCATACAGCTTGCTCAACACTTATTGTGCCTACCAAAGCAGGATGAGAAGATATGAGACTATTGATAAAGGGAAGGAATCTTGACCAAAGATCCTGTTTTCAACCTAAAACTAACTCAAACCAGTCTTGAAGTTTGGACTTGGGCCAGGGACATAAAGAGCATGCGCAGGGAAGCAAGGTGAAAAGTTCAGAAGGAGGAAGACCCTTTACTTCATCTGAGGAAGACTCTTATTTCATCCTGGAGACCCCTGCCCATGACCACCGGACAACACTGCGCAAGTGCAACGCGGATGTAAATGACTTCTGGGCTCATTGTAATATGAGGCAAGGCTAGGCGGGGCTAGGTAATGAATATGTATAGGCGTATTGGGAAACTTAATGAATATGGAACTTGTAACCCGATATATACCAAGCTGAATGCAGCTGTTGGCACGCATGACTTTGGAGGAACTATTCCCCATTCATCCCAGCGCTGGAATAAACATACCTATTTTATTACTTATTCCAGTAGTGGAGTCTTTTCCGCATATCATTTTGGCAAACAGCCAGGAGAAACTCTGTCCGACCGCAGGATCGGCTGAGGAGCGGACATTCTAGGTGCGCCCCAGGGCGTTCCTGGAGGAACTCCGCCCCTCAGCTCGCTCACTGCGGGGGCAGAACACAACCTGCTGGGACTGCGGATAAACTGTATGTTCTGGATTTAGGGTGCCTGTAAGTCGTACGCGTGGCCAGGGCTGCTGGTAAGACGCGAGGAGACGTCCCGTGCACAGCATAGTCCCTGTGTGGGTAAAGGCGATGCTTGCAAGCAACCAGCTACGGGAGCCGGCAAGAGGAATTGCCGACAGATAGAACGGCTGCTAGCGATCCTGAGAGTGGATCAGGTGATTCTGGGGGGCGGTTCCACCAGAACTTGCTGATGACTGTATTGGGGAAAATATAAGTGGGACCCTGAAGTTATTACAAGTGAGTGTTATGAATATTTTGGCTACTAGTAGCTGGTTTGAGTGTTGTTGTTTTGCTTATATGTCTGTGTGGATATTGGTTGTTGTTGGACTGCTTTTATGTGTATGTGGCTGTGGACTAGCTCGCCTATTTGTTTGTAAATCGGACATGTGTATGTTGCCGTGTGCTGTTTGAGTGTGTAGTATTGAAGCATTTGTTTGGGGTGGTGCTTGATTATTGATTTTGGTGCCAATAGAATTAGAATCGTGGCTAGGCGAGAGGTTAGAAGAACCCCTCCCCCTCAGTGGTTTGGTCTTGATTCTTGGGAGTTTGTAAATCCGATAGGACATTGGAGAGAGAGAAGAGGCGAACGAGTTCCTTTAGAGGGAATATACAGAACCTCCGCAGGAAGATTAGTGGCTTTAGATTGGGAACAACCAGCGGCAGAGGATTTAGGTTTTGAAAGAATACATGGAATGACTTGTTTTTGTGGATGCATCAGAACTTTTCATTCAGTGAGAGGGTGGCATGTTGCATGGGTGTTAATACAGTGTAAAGTTTGTAAGAAGAGGTGGTACTGCTCTTCTGCCAGGCGGCAGAGCCTATGTTCTCAGTGCTATCAGGGGTACTCTAGTGAAGTTGATTTTGAGCCTGAGATTTTAAAGTTTGTGTGCGGGAAGTCTCATTTGGTGTACCTGAGGTTTGGGAGGTTCGGGAAGAAAACTGGGAAAGAACTGTGAGAGAGTATGAAGAAAGGTTCGGGTGGAAGTGAGATAAAACTAGGAGAAGGAGATAGAAACAACAGTGGCTAAGCAAGGAGGGAGGTCGTTGCCCCCCTCCATCCCTCAGCAGTTATATGGTAGGAGTATAGCCCCCGACTCTTTCCGTGCATTTGTCCTACCTGCACGAGTGATAGAAGGGATTCCTTGCTTTGTGTGTGGGCATAAGAAGACTCCAGCCCCACACCGGCTGTGGGTTTTAGCTCAGTGCGGATTTTGTGGAAGTCGGAGATATTACGATTCTATTTATTTAGCAGACAGAGATCTCTGCCCGGAGCGCTGGGAAAGCAAGGACCATTTTGTTTTAAAACTTTTGTTTGGCAAAGAGCATCACATTCCTGAAAATAATAGTGTGCTAGTAAAGGATTGGGAGGAAGTAGTAAAGGCTTTTGAAGAAGATTTTAAGTGGTAGCAAAGCAGGCTCAGCAGAAAGCATAAGAGAATTTATAAAGAGTGGCTTATACACTATATGGGTGACCCGGAGTGGGTGGCACAGTATTTGAGTGAACTCAAACTCTGTATAGGATGGGAACTGGACAGAGTAAGGAAATCTCTAGAGTGAGCCCGCTTGGCTGTTTTGGCACATTGGAAAGAGATAGTAGGAGCTGGAGGCACAGAAAATAAAAGAACTCTTGTAAAATATTGCAGCCAATGATGGCCACTGTATAAATTAGAAGATGGAGCAAAGTGGCCACCTAATGGAACTTTAGATTATAATACCTTGCTACAGTTAATGCTGTTTCTGAGACGGGAAGGCAAATGGGAAGAAGTTTCCTACGCTGACGCATTTTTCTCTCGCCGAAATCACCCTGAATGGCAGAGAGAGTGTGGAATCAAACCCCCAGTGATCCTATGGTGTTAGCTCTGGAAAAAGAAAATAAAAAAGGCCGAGGAAGAATTAAGCAGTGTTGTTTGTCGTGCAGTATAGGTCAGAGATGCATAAAGTCAGACAAAGTCTATCAGGCAGCAGCTCAGGGACAAGACGATGATGAACTAACTGATTTGCTTAAGCCTCCCCTTAGGAGACAGGAAGAGGAAGCCGACTTGGAAGGAACACCAACGCCAACCCCCTCTTCCCCAGGCAGTCCTGTCTCGTCCCGAACCAGGAAACAGGTACTGATGGCGCCCCTGCGGGAGGCAGTGGCACCTGATGGGAATACAATGTTGATTAGAGTACCTTTCTCTACTGCTGACCTAGATGCATGGTATAACATTGCCAAAAATTACCGAAGTGATCCAGCAGGTACCGCTGAACGCTTGCGACTCATAAACAGCATAACCCAGATTGGGCTGATATACAATTACTATTGGGTGGACTAACAGACACAGAGAAACAGTTAGTTTTGAAAACAGCAAGAGACTTGGCAGAGGACTATTACAAAACGCAACAATTAGATGTAAAAGATTACTTCCCACTCCAGGAACCACACTGGAGTCTGAATAGAACAGCCGAATTAGAGAAATTAAAAGGTTATCAAGAATGGATAGCAAAAGGGGTGGAAAGGGCCATTCCCAAGACCCTAAATTGGTAAGCTTTGTATGCAGTGAAACAGGGTCCTTCTGAGTCACCATCCGAATTCCTGGATCGTCTGAAGGACGCAATGCGCTGCAATACATCACTGGATCCTGAGACCAAAGTAGGGGTACAACAGCTAGTATCTTTGTTTCTAGGACAATCCACAGAAGATATCAGATGTAAATTGCAAAAACTTCAGGGACCAGAGGGGAGGAACCTGGAAACTCTATTAGATGCAGCTTGGAGGGTATTCAGTAATTGATAAGAAAGTCACAAGCAAGGGATGAAGAAATTAGTAGCAGTAGTAAGGGAAGGAAATGGGGAAAAACCTAGACAGGGACCCCCCAGACAAGGACCTCCCAGACAGGGCCCACCCCGGCTAGGTAAAGACCAATGTGCGATTTGTGGAAGGTCCGGTCATTGGAAAAACGAGTGCCCAGAAAGAAGACAAGAAGACCGCCAGAACAGAGGAAATTGAGAAAGAGGGAAGGTGGTGGCACACGTGAAAGAAGATTGAAGAAGACTGGGGCATTCTACCCTAGCAGATCCACTGCTTATAATGAAGCTAGGGGAAAAAGAAATAGAATTTTTGGTTGATACAGGGGCAGCATATTCAGTTTTAAATAAAGCTTTAATGCCTGTGGGGGATGACTACATTGTGGTACAAGGAGCAACTGGCCAATCTGAAAAAGCTTATTTTTGCAAACCATTGAAATATAAAATTGGGAAACAATGGGGTATTCACAAGTTTTTATATTTACCCAATTCTCCAAAAGTGCTTTTAGGAAGAGATCTATTGGAACAATTACAAGCAACCATTAGTATTAGGAATGGGGAAATTATTCTGGAGGTAAATGACCAACAGTATGTGGAAATACTGAGCCTAATATTAACAACCACAGGCTCTGCAGAGGAAATTAGAGAAGAGATAATGAGCCAAGTGTTCCCAGGAGTCTGGGCCACAGATGTACCTGGGAGAGCCAAAAATGCAACCCCAATACAGATCAAACTCAAAGAGGGAAAACAACCAGTTAGAATTAAACAATACCCCCTCAAAAGGGAAGACAGAGAAGGAATTAGCCCAGTAATTGAAAAATTCTTACAATTAGGACTGTTAAAAGAGTGCCAGTCTGATTTTAACACTCCTATCTTGCTTGTCCGTACACCCAATGGGTCGTACCGGGTGGTACAGGATTTATAAGCTGTTAACAAGATAACTGAAGATCTCTACCCTGTGGTTATTACCACCGGCCTGGGCCCTAGGGTATATCACCGTGTCCTGCAGCCATAGGGAGGAGGAGGAGAGAAGATCCAGCAGGCAGGAATTGTGCAGCAAGATTGACTGATTATTTTACAAACTCTTTTATAGACTTTTTTCTTCATAGTCTAATTGGACAAAGGATCAGCCACCCCTTGGAGTGATTGGCTAAAATCCTAAAACATCCATTGTCAAAATATTTTTCCACTATACCATAAACAAGACTTTTCAAGGTTGCAGGTGGCTTGGTGTTTTACATTCCCTGCTACCTCTTCTGTGAGAGAGAAAAGTCTCTCACGGACTTAGAAAATAGCAAGAAAATCCTTGCTAGCAGCATTTTTGTATCTACAATTCCCCCTTTTTGTTTGATAAGATAACAACTCTACTATTAATCCTAAATAGAAATTTACATCAGTTATTAATTCTAAATATGTCCTTAAGGCTTTAACTATCTGACTCCATAACAAGAAATTTAAAGTTCAGTCTCTGCTTGTGGAAGGACCATCCCAGTTACTGCTTGTAGAAGGACCATCCGCCTGATGGTTGACATCTTGGTCATCATCAGAAGAGTCATTAGGCTGATGATCTACATTCTGGTCGCCATTTGGATGGTTGGCGTTCTGGCCATCATTTGGAGGTTGCCTTTTCTGCCTCAGGTGCCATAGGTCAGGGCGAACACATTTTGAAGGTAGCCACCGTACCCCAGTATCTGTGGAAATGCAAGCATACCCACGACCCCAAACGATAAGCTCATGAGGGCCTTCCCACTGGTTAGGGAGTAAATTCCGTACCCAGACTTTTACCCGGGGCAATTGTGTCTCGCCTGCAGACTCAAAGCTGAGTCCGGGGCGGATGGGTGTTTGGCAGGATCAGGGTACATGTCATCTGTGGCCTTTGGTCAGAGATGTCTGCAGTCCAGAAGGCCTGCGGAAGTCCCATAGATCCACTGCCGTTATCTTCGTGAGTTTGTTGTTCTGTCCTGGGGACACAAGACTTAAAAGGCACTAATTTAGCAAGGCAAGTCTTTTCAGGAATAGTTACAGGGGGTTTTTGCGTGGAGACCATAGTGAAAATCTGACCTTTAAAGTCAGCATCAATAACTCCTGAGTGCACTAAGATTCCATGATGGGCAATATCAGGTTTTCCCACCAGTATTGCACTGGATCCCTGGGCTAAGGGTCCATATGCATCCAAGGGAACCTTATAAATACCGCTAGAGTCTAAGACGACTGCGGCTGAGGTATGGACGTCAAACCGTCTGATCCCTGGGTGCCGTCTCTAGGGTGGCTGGGTAGGCCTGTGCCTGTACCTGTGCCACTCTCTGGGGGAGCGACTGCATCGGAGAGCAATTCCCCCTCCTTGCACCCCGGCGGAAGTTTCCCGACAACGGCCGACCATCGGCATGAGTCAGGGATCTACAATAGTCCGAACAATGCCCTGGTCTGCCACACCTCTTGCACTGGGGGATCGGTGTGTTCTCTTTTTGGCTCGGCTTAGGCCACTTCCGTTTTTTTGCATGTTTTGGTTGCTTTGGTTCAAGACCAGAAGATGTGTGAACAGGCTGCAGGAACGCAGCCAAAGCAGACCTTTTCTGGTTCCCAGATCCCACCTTAGCGCCGGCTTCGACCATGTCTGTTACCTCAGGTTCCCCTGGCAAGGCATCTATGATTTTTCTGCACTCCTCGTTTGCGTTATCTCTCATTAACTGCCTTAACAACAACTGTCTTAACCCGTCATCCTCAACCTGCTTCTCGAGAGAAGCAGCGACTTTCTCTACAAAAGAGAGGAATGACTCTGATTTCCCTTGAACTATTTTAGTATATCACTTTCTGGGTGCTGACAACTCTATGGTTTTCAACAGGGCAGCCATGCCGCCCTGTTGAGCTTGCTGCAGGATGCTAGAGGACAAGTTACCCTGTAGACTGGGATCAGAGAAGGGACCAGTCCCCATCAAAGCATCCATTCCTGCTGTCCATCTAGGATTGGCAGCAGGGAGCTGCATATTCCCTAATGCAGCCTTGCCGGCCAGCTTTCTCCAGGTTTTCTCAAAAACTGTAAATTGTATAGGTTGAAATAGAATTTGACCTCTGTGTCTAATATCAAATGGAGCAAGTTAATCTGTATTTATTACCCTTATTATCTGCATAACCTCAGCAGAACCTAGCCCATATTGTGCCACCTTGGATTGCAGGTCCTGTGCAACTTTCAAAGCAATTACCTCATGCTTATCACGCTCGCCTGAATTTGGGAGAGCCTTATACACTGGGAAAGCTTGGATCTCCCCTTTTGGGGAGTCACTACCATCCTGAACTTCTGGCACAGCCTGTGGATGAAGTGTAACAGCTTCTCAGTTACCCCCAGAATCCTCAAATGTATTGGGCATTCCAAGTGTTTCCAATAACCTCCAGTCACCCTCCTCCAATGCTCGCATCTTAACTGACTCTAAGAAGCGACTGTAGTGGGTCGGACGCACTGTTACCGTGCAGTCCTGAAAGGTCCAGCGGCGAGACCGGTGCAGCCTTTTCCTTCGCCGCGCGGCTACAGCCGCCTTACGACCTGGGGCCAGAATCCTCATCTGCCTCACTTCCCGACGAGGAACTCCACATCGGATCACCGGGAGCAGACAACTGGACCTCACCCAGCACCATCATCCCAGGCGACCCCAGAACACATGAGAAGGATCCAACATACGGAGCGCTACTGATGGGAACCAGGCATCAACTGGTAACGTCATTGTCACTTAACTTTGTTGACAAGCGTTTTTATCATATCCCCACAGGAAACTACGGACCGCAGAACGGCCCTTGGGACATTCTTACCCTAAGCGATACCATCCATGGCCCAGAACAACTCTTTGTATTACCTGAGATACAAACAGTGCACCCTGGACAAGAGACTCTCGTCCAGCTTTGCTGCACGGACACACCTTTCTTTCTCCCACAGGGAACACCGATTGCTCAAGCCTTTTTACTTCCACAGAACTGCCCAGAACAGATCCGTCTCAATCCTACAGCAATGTGGATAGAGATTGTAGTCTCAAACAAACTGACCATCGAGTGCAGCTTGTTCTGTAAAGGAGAGAGGATCTACCGCCCAGGGATGCTGGACACCGGAGCAGACGTGACCATCAATGCCTGCTCCGAGTGGCCAGGGAATTGGGAACTGGAGCCAGTGGCAGGTATGATCTCCAGGATTGGTGGAGTCACAGTATCCATGAGTAGCAAACAAAATGTTGTCATCGAAGGACCTGAGGACAAGATAGCGACCACCCGACTATTCATGGTAAGGGCCCCCATCACCCTATGGGGCAGAGACCTTCTACCCCAGTGGGGTGCCACCCTCACCATTCCCAGCCAGGATTTCTGACTGGGGCCACTGAGAAACACGCGCTGCTATCTACTCCCCCGCTCACCTGGAAGACTGACAACCCAAAATGGACAAGACAGTGGCCCCTTGAAGAAGAAAAACTCCCCACGTTGGAAGCCCTGGTGGAAGAGCAACTCGCCAAAGGTCACATCACTGAGACCACGAGCCCCTGGAATTCCCCTGTCTTTGTGCTGAAAAAGCCCGGCAAAGACAAATGGAGACTACTCCATGACCTACGAAAGATCAATGAGGTCATTGAAGACATGGGCCCCCTCAAACCCGGCCTGCCATCACCACCGATGCTGCCCCGAGACTGGATGCTTGCCATCATAGACATAAAAGACTGTTTCTTTAACATCCCGCTCCATCCCCAGGACGCACCACAGTTCGCCTTCTCCATCCCCTCTCTTAACCAAGAAGCCCCACTCAGAAGATACCACTGGCTCATCCTCCCACAAGGCATGAAGAACAGCCCGACCATCTGCCAGTGGTACGTCGCCCACATTCTGTCCCCCATCAGGAGCCTATTCCCAGAAGCAATCATTTACCACTATATGGATGACATACTAATCTGTGCATCAGGAAAAACTTATTTGGACAGAACTCTTAAAAAGACAATTGAAACCATAGAAGAAGCAGGGTTCGAGATTCGTGAAGACAAAGTGCAACATTCCAGCCCATGGACTTACCTCGGCCTCCAGATCTGTGAGAGAACCATCGCACCCCAGCAACTCACCATCAAAGATGATCCAAAGACCTTGAGAGACTTACACAGCTTGTGCGGATCCATAAATTGGATACGCCCCTTACTAGGAGTCACAACAGAAGACCTCGTCCCCCTCTTCAACCTCCTCCGCGGCAGCGGAGACTTGGACTCTCCACGCGCCCTCACACCTGAAGCCCGAGATACCATCACCAAAGTCCAGGAAGCCCTGTCTTCACGCCAAGCCCATCACATTGAACCCAGCCTGCCTCTTCAGTTTGCAGTTCTGGGTAAGGCTCCCCGTTTCCACGGACTGATCTTCCAATGGGACCCTCAACTCAGAGACCCTTTGCTGATACTTGAATGGGTCTTCACAAGCCATCAACCTACAAAGAGATTAACCACCTTCCAAGAAGTAATGGCTCATTTAATACAAAAGGCCAGAACTCATCTCCGCTCTCTTGCAGGGTGTGAGTTCACATGCATATACTTGCCATTGACCACTGGAGATCTGAAGCAGTTGCTCCAGACCAATGAGAGCCTCCAGTTAGCCCTAAATAGCTACACAGGCCAAATTTCCATCCACATGCCAAAACATATATTTTTCTACCATGATGCAGCCTTTAAATTGATTCCAAAATTAATCCAAAGTAGAAAACCTCTCAAAGCTCTGACGGTCTTTACCGATGGGTCTGGCTCATCACATTGGTCTGTCATGACTTGGAGGCATCTCAATACTCAAAAATGGGAGTCTGATATCCAAATAAAGGGATCACCACAGATTGCCGAGTTAGCAGCCGTTGTCAGAGTCTTTGTGAAATTCAAAGACGAACCTTTTAATCTGGTCACAGATTCGGCTTATGTCGCTGGCATAGCTATGAGGGCTGAACGTGCTTTTCTAAAAGAGGTCTCCAACCAAAAATTATACCAATTGGTTTCTACATTACTTCATTTAATCTCCCACAGAAAACAGCCTTACTACATTATGCATGTAAGCTCACACACCGACCTCCCTGGTCCCATTGCTCTGAGCGTGGCAGGGAAGGCGGGCTTGGGATCCCGGGGGTTCTCTGGCAGAAGGAAAAGCAGCCGACGAAGCAGCCTCCCTCTCTGTCCGAACGCCGAGACCGACTGATCACACACCCAGGTGAAACAAAAAAGAGCAGCCAGCTCTTTTGTTTTTCTTAAATACCCAGCATTTGCCCCCCTAGCAACATGTATGGGGGGAAAATTCCTTTAACAGAAATAAACCCAAAAAACCAGGAGAGCTCCTAAAACCCCAACATAATCCACCCCGATTTTTTTCCCATACTAACATGTTACATTAAACTTAACCCTTTTAACCATATAAATACATGCATCACCCGAATTATATACATATATACATGCTGATACTGATACAAGTACAGAGCCATGGGTAGTTCACCCTAAAACAAGGTCCCCTTGAGGTATGCATCGGGTTTCTCCATCCTTTTGCATCACCCACCAGGTGCAACCTGGTCCCTGAGCGAAGACAACCCCACGGATGGGTTTGTCTTTGCTCGAGGCAGAATTAACCCAAACAGTTTTTCCAAGCATACCTCTCATGTGCACCACTGGAACTTTATCCCCGTCTGTTATTTGTAGGGGTTTGGATTGGGCAGGGCCTGCTTGGCTGGTAGAGCCTCGGGTGTTAACTAACCAGGTGGCTCTTGCTAAATGCACCTCCCAGTTTTTGAAAGTCCCCCCACCTAGTGCCTTCAAGGTGGTTTTCAACAATCCATTACACCGCTCAACCTTCCCAGCTGCTGGTGCGTGGTAAGGGATGTGGTACACCCACTCTATGCCATGTTCTCTAGCCCTGGTGTTTATAAGGCTGTTCTTGAAATGAGTCCCATTGTCAGACTCAATTCTCTCAGGGGCGCCATGCCTCCAAAGGACTTGCTTTTCAAGGCCCAGGATGGTATTATGGGCTGTAGCGTGAGGCACAGGGTAGGTCTCCGGCCATCCTGTGGTGGCTTCTACCATCGTGAGCACATAGCGCTTGCCTTGGCGTGTTTGAGGCAGTGTGATGTAATCAATCTGCCAGGCCTCCCCATACTTGTATTTGCACCATCGCCCACCGTACCACAGGGGCTTCACACGCTTGGCCTGCTTGATCGCAGCACATGTCTCACAATCATGGATCACCTGGGAGATACTGTCCATGGTTAGATCCACCCCTTGGTCTCGTGCCCACTTATAGGTGGCATCTCTGCCCTGATGACCTGAGGCATCATGGGCCCATCAAGCTAGGAACAACTCTCCTTTATGTTGCCAATCCAAGTCTATCTGGGACACCTCTATTTTCGCAGCCTGATCTACCTGTTTGTTGTTACAATGTTCTTCGTTAGCCCGGCTCTTGGGGACGTGAGCATCTACATGACGGACCTTCACGGATAGCTTCTCTACCCGAGTGGCAATGCCTTTCCACTCCATAGTAGCCCAGATTAGTTTTCCTCTGTGCTGCCAGTTTGCCTTATTCCACCTTTCCAGCCAACCCCACAGAGCATTGGCTACCATCCATGAATCAGTGTAGAGGTAGAGCTTTGGCCACTTCTCTCTTTCAGCTATGTCTAGAGCTAATTGGACGGCTTTGAGTTCAGCAAATTGGCTCGATCCACCTTCTCCTTCAGCAGCCTGTGCAACTTGTCGTGTGGGGCTCCATACAGCGGCTTTCCATTTCTGGCTAGCGCCTACAATTCGGCAGGAACCATCAGTGAAGAGGGCGTATTGTCTTTCA
Organism: Corvus moneduloides; assembly: GCF_009650955.1. Lineage (NCBI taxonomy): Eukaryota > Metazoa > Chordata > Aves > Passeriformes > Corvidae > Corvus > Corvus moneduloides. The sequence goes on from NC_045510.1 coordinate 3,025,685, forward strand.
CTCTCTGGTAGCTCGTTATATGGTGGGGCTTCTTCGGCACATGTCACCTGCTCCTCTTCTTCTTCAGAAGATAACCCAAAAGTCTCACCTTCCGGCCAGTTCGTAATTATTTCTTAGATCCCAGGGCGACTTGGGTTTCCAATTCAGGCGCTCTGCGTGATGAGGGTGATCCATTTGCTCCAGGTAGCGTCGGTGGCGTGATGCGTGGAAGGAACCTTTCCTTTGAACATCCACCCCAGCTCCGGTAGTCGGGGTGCCAGGAGGAGTTGTGCCTCTGTGCTGATTACTTCTCAGGCAGCTTGGACTCCTTCATAAGCTGCCAAGATTTCTTTCTCCGTGGGAGTGTAGTTGGCTTCAGACCCTCTGTAGCTTCGGCTCCAGAATACCAATGGTCGACCTCGAGTCTCACCAGGCACCTTCTGCCAGAGGCTCCAGGACAGACCATTGTTCCCGGCTGCAGAGTAGAGCACATTCTTCACCTCTGGTCCTGTCCTGACTGGGCCAAGGGCTACGGCGTGAGCAATTTCCTGTTTGATCTGGGCAAAGGCTTGCTGCTGTTCAGGGCCCCAGTGGAAATCGTTCTTCTTGCGGGTAACCAGGTAGAGAGGGCTCACGATCTGGCTGTATTCGGGAATGTGCATTCTCCAGAAACCTATGGCACCTAGGAAAGCTTGTGTTTCCTTCTTGTTGGTCGGTGGAGACATTGCTGTGATCTTATTGATGACCTCAGTGGGAATCTGACGCTGTCCATCTTGCCACTTTACTCCTAGGAACTGGATCTCTCGGGCAGGTCCCTTGACTTTGCTCTTCTTGATGGCAAAACCAGCTTCCAGGAGAATTTGGATGATTCTCTCTCCTTTCTCAAATACCTCCGATGACGTGTTCCCCCACACAATGATGTCATCAATGTACTGCAGATGTTCTGGAGCCTCACCCTTTTCCACTGCAGCCTGGATCAGTCCATGGCAGATGGTGGGACTGTGCTTCCACCCCTGGGGCAGTCGGTTCCAGGTGTACTGCACACCCCTCCAGGTGAAAGCAAACTGAGGCCTGCACTCTGCTGCCAGAGGAATGGAGAAAAATGCATTAGCAATGTCAATAGTGGCATACCACTTCGCTGCTTTGGACTCCAGCTCATACTGCAGCTCCAACATGTCCGGCACAGTAGTGCTCAATGGTGGGGTCACTTCATTCAAGCCACGATAGTCCACAGTCAATCTCCATTCCCTGTCAGACTTGTGCACAGGCCAGATGGGGCTGTTGAAGGGTGAGTGGGTCTTGCTGACCACCCCTTGGCTCTCCAGCTCACGGATCATCTTGTGGATACGGATCACAGCATCTCGATTTGTCCGATACTGCCGGCGGTGCACTGTTGAGGTGGCAATTGGCACTTGTTGCTCTTCCACTTTCAGGAGCCCAACTGCAGAAGGATTCTCTGATAGTCCAGGCAGGGTGTTCAATTGCCTAATGCCTTCTGCCTCCACAGCAGCAATCCCAAATGCCCACCTGAGTCCTTTCGGGTCTTTGTAACAGCCATTCCGGAGGAAGTCTATGCCCAGAATACACAGGGCCTCTGGGCCGGTCACAATCGGATGCTTTTGTCACGCCTTCCCAGTCAGGCTCACCTCAACTTTCAAAAGGGTCAATTGCTGTGATCCCCCGGTCACCCCAGCAACGGATACAGGTTCTGCCCCCACATGTCCCGATGGCATTAAAGTACACTGTGCCCCAGTATCAACCAATGCATCATATTTTTGTGGCTCTGATGTGCCAGGCCATCTAATCCACACCGTCCAGAAAACCCAGTTCTTCCGTGCCTCTCCCTGGCTAGAGGCAGGGCCCCTCTAGCCCTGGTTATCATTCTTTCCCTGGGCATACATGCTCGAGATCCCTTCAAGGGGATCCGACATATCATCCTCCCTTCTGTAATACCTGGCAGCTCGGTCACGGGAGGCTGAGGCTACCTTCACCTTAGCGGAACCCCCTCGGTTAGTGCCTCCCTCCTTGAGTTCATGCACCTGTGCTGCCAGGACAGAGGTGGGTTTCCCATCCCACCTTTTCATGACTTCCCCATGCTCGCACAGAAAAAAACACAGCTCAGCTCGTGGGGTGTACCCTCTCTCTCTAGCTGGGGGATGATGGGCTCTGACTTGGGGGCCTGTGTCTTGCACTGGTGCCACACTGACCCTCCTCATCTCCTCCCTCATCTCCTTCATCTCCTCTTTGAGGTCCTGGACCACAGCAGAGACATGAGCTTTCAGCGGACCATTGACCATACTGTCATAATTCCTGAGCTTGTTGGTGACAGAGCCCACTGTTTCTCGGTTATTGTCAGCATCAATCGTTGCAATGAAGGTGGTGTATTGCAGTGGCCCTCGCTTTGCCAGGTTCCACATCATCTGTCCTCTGCACCTGACCTTATCGGGGTCATTATCATGCTGTCCATCCTTCCCAAAGAGTACCTCGAATACTGCTACCTCTCTTAGCTGCTGGATTTCTTCCTTGAGTGTCTTCCACTGCATTCTATGATGGTACTCCTGCATTCTGTCTTTGTGAATGAACCTTTCTCTCACACTCATTAAGAGCCACTCCCAGAGAGAAAGGGGCCCTGTCTCCCTCACAAATATCTGGTCCACACCTGGGTCCTGGGTCAATGATCCCAGATACCTTGCCTCACCACTATCCAGTTGCACACCTGTGCCCATAAGGTCCCAAACTCGAAGCAGCCAGGTTGTATAAGGCTCACGCCCCCTTCGCACAATGTCTTTTCGCATACCACGGAGACTGTCGTGCGACAGGGACTCAGTGATGATTTCTGGCTCTGGCTCTCCTGCTGGTTGTGAGGGCCCTGGTTCCCCATCATCATTAACTGGTAGTACTGATTTGGTCTTATACTTCCTCCTTTGCACAGGGGCGACTGCTGCTGGCTGTGATTGTTCTTGTGGTTCACCTGAAACCTGCACGGTTGTAACATCCATGGGTTCCACTGCTGCACCATCGGACTCCCCCTCTTTGGGGCAGGGAGAGGGTTTTTCACTAGCTGAGGAGGTGTATTCCCTTAGCACTTGGCATATTTCCTGGCGCATCTCCTGCATCCCCTTCATCAGTACCCTCACCCAGTTCGGGTAGTCCATTTCTGAGGTGGGCTGTTGGGCGGTATCAGGCTGTGGGGCAGGGTCTCTAGTGTCTGGGGCTGTGTCAGGCTCTGGGGCTGGATCAGGCTCTGGGGTAGGATCTCTAGTGTCTGGGGCTATGTCAGGCTCTGGGGCAGGACCAGGCTCCGGGGTAAGATCTCTAGTGTCTGGGGCCGAGTCAGGTTCTGGGGCAGGATCAGGCTCTGGGGAAGGATCTCTAGTCTCTGGGGCCGGTGTCTGGGTAGTTATCCAAGCCAATCTCAACTTATCCCTGAGTGCTAAATAGAGTAGGCCTACCAGCACCAGTTGGTTAGTACTCAGAGGGAATCTAAACCCTTCGAAAATTGGTGGGGTGGGCCCAAAGACCTGGTTGAGGGGTTGGGAAAAAACTTCCCCTGGTGTCATTTCCTCACAGAAGGTACCATTTTTAACATAACCCCAAAAACATGCACTCAGTGTGTGATAGCCCTTTATCCACGTGCCCACATTCCGGAGGAAGTTAAAAACCCATGAATTCCTCATCTTCTTGACCCATAGCGCAAACTGGATAACAGCAATGGTAGCCTTAGTCAGAGGACCCATATTTAAGTAAGGAGCTGCAAAGGGGAAGAATATAGCCACGACCACCTGCCACCCGAACCAGGGTAAACTAGACCACATAGTGCTGCCTAACAAGGTTCCTATATCCAGCACACAAAAGTAAGTTATCCAGGAACTGTTATTCCTTTTTCACCCCTCTCTCTTAATGCCCCCAGGCCCCACGGTTGGGCGCCAAGATCTGTCTTGGTTTGAAAGACAGGTGTCTGCTAAGGAAGGCAGAAGCCTCCCTTGGAATGGCAGATGCAACCCCCTTCCCTCCAAGTTATTATAATTTTGAAATCAAGGGGCTTTTAGGCAAAGATGTGGGAAATAGGAATAACAGTTCTTTACTATTATATATCTATATGTGTATAACCAGTCAAACAAACAACAATAACTATGGCAGTAACAGCAAACAATCACAAACCCAGCCTCAGCCTTCTCGACTGTCAGGCCCTTTCCCCTCGGGTGCAGCTCCGCTCATAGCCAACAGGGACGCTGGCGGCTCCCGGTGAGCAGGGCAGGTGCAACGGTTCCCCCGAGGCTGCAGGGGGCGCTCCGGAGCGAGCTCGGGGAGCACGCGGCACTGGTGGCCTGGGATCCCGGGGAGGGATGGAACAAAAGCTTCACAAACCCCTGGACATCAGATCCCAGTGTCCGGCCAGACCCTTGGGAACAGCAGGCTGGAACGGCAGGTTGGAACAGCAGGGACGAGCACAAATCCTGGGTGGCAGACGCGATGTATCCAAAGGGGGAACCCCCCCGGAGGTCTGGGCAGGCAGGGCGAGGACGGCTACAACGTAGCGGAGGCTCGAAGCAACGGCGGGGCAGCGCAGCCACGGCCCAGCTCCGAGCGTGGCAGGGAAGGCGGGCTTGGGATCCCGGGGGTTCTCTGGCAGAAGGAAAAGCAGCCGACGAAGCAGCCTCCCTCTCTGTCCGAACGCTGAGACTGAATGACCACACACCCAGGTGAAACAAAAAAGAGCAGCCAGCTCTTTTGTTTTTCTGAAGTACCCAGCTGTTTGTTCCCCTAGCAACATGTATGGGGGGAAAAATTCCTTTAACAGAAAAAAACCCAAAAAACCAGGAGAGCTCCTAAAACCCCAACAGCATTTTTTCACCAAAACATTCCTGCCCTCGTCAGAATGTTCAGGCTCTCAAAAGATCAAGCAAAAGCTATCATTGTAACGTGCCCGAACTGCCAGAACTACCAAATACCATCTATGGGTACCAGAGTCAACTCCCGCAGTCTGAACAGTTGCCAATTGTGGCAAACCGATGTAACCCACTTCCCATCCTTTGGGAGATCCAAATATGTGCACGTTTCACTCGACACATTTTCTGGGGCAGTGTTTGCGTCAGCCCACGCAGGGGAAAATGCCATCCATGTCATCAAGCATTTTCTCCTTGCTTTTGCCACCCTGGGAGTCCCTGAAGAAATCGAAACAGATAATGGGCCTGCCTACACCTCCCGGAAGTTAGAAGATTTCTTCAACCAATGGGGGATAAAACACAAGACAGGCATACCCGGCAATCCCACAGGGCAATCCATCGTGGAAAGGACCCACCAAACCCTCAAAAGAGTCCTCAACCAGCAACGGAAAGAAACAGAAATCTTGTCTCCTGTCAAAAGACTCTGTAAGGCTCTCTATGTCATTAACTTCCTAAATGGTACCTCATCAGAGCCTGATCCCCTAGTACTCCGCCACTTCTCAAATTCAACTCAAGCTAAGCTCACATAGAAACCACCAGTACTAGTGAAGGACCCAGAATCACACCAGGTCTCTGGGCCTTTCCAATTGATTACCTGGGGGAGACGCTACGCCTGTGTCCAGCTACCATCTGGCCTGAAGTGGTTCCAGGAAAAAATATAAAACCATACCTAGGCCCTACAAATGTAGAGGAATTCTTTGTGGAACGGGGGCATAGGATACCTCAGGAGAGCTTGGGCATCCCAGGGCTGTTGCAGAAGTACCCCTGACGGGGCCTCAGGCTGAAGATAGGCTTGCAAGGCACCTGCTAGCTGGCAGCCTTGAACAGCCTTGGGAAAAGGTATACACTGGTCAGTTCCCCTGCTGCTTAGAGGCTTTCTCGTGGGAATGGGGCGTGAACTTTGCAAAGTATAACTTGGTGAGGGCAAACAATAAAACTGAAGCACAATGCTCAAATCGTGTTGGTGTTCGTGTTGTGTCTCCGGCTGGCTCCCCTGCACCCGGGACACCCCCCTGTTAAATACAAACACTGCTTCCACAAACACCAACAAGAACTCTCCTGAGTCAAATACAGGACCTCCCCAAAACCAGACCAGTTCTGCATGGAGACGAAGACGTCGCCGAATGCCCACCAACCAGAGAAAAGATCGTCCCGCCACACGGCAGCAGACAAAACAGAAAGCTGAACAAGATGCTATGGCAAAAGTCAAGCCGTAGGCCAAACACAGCCTGAAAAAAATTGATCCTTAGTTTATATGTTACTACCCCCTTTTTACCCCAAAATATCCCCTTCCCTTGTCAAACCTCCTTAAACCCTAAAACCTCCCCTCTCACCACAAAGCTAACAAATCTCGCTTATATTCCCTCTCAGAAGCCCCATCCCTGCCCAAAGATGAAATTTATCTACGTTGATGCTGTCCTCACCGTTGCCTCGATGCTCTTCACCGTACCACATGCCTTCAGTTGGGTTGTCCCACAGCCTAGCCATAATATTTGGGTGACCCTAGCAAAGACACTCAAGACAATCTGTGCCTGTCCATGGGCAGCGTAGACAACCCACTCTCCACGTGTCTGGTAGGAATTCCCTTGGTAACAGATGACTGGCCCATCACTAACTCAGAGCTCCTGTGCACCACAGGTAAGAGGCCCAATCCAGTAGACACTTGGGATGAGTGGACAATAATTCTGCCAAATGCTCGAGACGAACCCCAAGAATTGAACCTGCTGGGGTCCTCCAAAGCAACATATTGTGTCAAATTTTATTTTAGGCAGCAAAGCCAATGCTGGCCAGGAATTGACCAAGCAAAAAACACATACAGAAAAGACATATCACCATTTAACAAAGCCTATAATAGTCAAGATTGGTGCAATTACACCAGCCACGTACTCTCTGTGTCCACTCTCCACCCAAAAGTGTTACCTGGGGGAGTATTTCTTGTCTGTGGTGACAGAGTATGGGCCGGGATCCCCTCGCGCCTCCAAGGAGGCCCCTGTAGCCTTGGCAAGCTTTCTACCCTCACCCCAAATATCACATTATTACATAATTGGAGACAAACAAACATATCAACACGTCAAAAGAGATCCTTTGCTGAGTTTGACGAAAGCTGTGACAGCCGCATTTACAATTTGAATAAGGCTGAACAAGTCGCAGTTTCCGTGTTCACTCCTTGGCTAGCTGCACTCAATGCCCTTGGGGATATCAATCACCTAGGGTGTTGGCTAAGCAAATAGGCCAATGCGACATCTGCCGCCTTGAGCAATCTTTTAAAAGATGAGGAGACTACCAGACACGCAACCCTACAGAATCGAGCAGCAATCGACTACCTACTGCTTGCCCATGGACATGGCTGCCAAGACTTTGAAGGGATGTACTGTGCCTCTGCATCCTTTTTGGAGCAGTTCCCACTTTGCCCGGTCAGCTCTGGACGCAGCAGGCTGTGGGGGCCAGCCTCCAGAATCCAGGAGACCAGAGGTCTGGCTTGTGGGTCCTTCCACAGGACCGCAGCAATAGAGGCAGGTGGTGGAAGAAGGAGGCAGGCTCAATTGTGGATGAAATCCGGAAGGTTTATTGTGTCTCCGAACAGGGGACCTCGCCCCCCGGGGGTGTCCAGCAATGAGCAACCCTGAACGCGCCTGCCAGGGGTTTTATGGGGGGGTGGCGACAGGGGAGGGATGACAAAGGCATCGAATCAGGGAAGGAGAAGGACGGGTCTGCGGGATGAGGGACACACAAGGGAACCTATCTTGGGAAAGGAAGGGAGGGATCCTCCCCCCAAGACCAATCACTCGATGCCCCTGCCAGAACTTTCTAGAAGCTTGGGAGGGGTGCCGGAGCGATTGGCAGGGGTCTGGAAGGAGACAAATAGAGAAAGCAGGGTTATGAACACGAAACCAGGAGGGTATAAACTGGGATGGTACAGTAATATGAAACCCAAAGGGGAGACCCGGACTGAACCAAACAAGACACACTCCCACAGTGCTGCTTCAATCTTTCTTCGCACTCAACATCCATCCAGGCGAACATCCAGAAACTACAAGGACTAGTAAAAGACCTAAAAGTAGATAAGAGCTTAGACTGGGTCAATGACCTTTTTGGACGATGGGGAATAACGGGATAGATTGCATCTTTGATTAAGGGAGTTTTGTGGGTATTCATTGTAATTATTATCGTGTTACTTATGTTCTCTTGCCTCCTACGTTGCTGCAGAAAGGCTGCCGGAAATGCCTTTTTAATAAATACAGAAGGGGGAGTTGTGGGGTATGCGTAGCCCCCGCCCTGGAGGGACATCTGCTGAGATAAGGAGAGTGCCTAAACCTCCCAGCAGAACTCCCATGGAAAGGGAGCTACTCTTCAGTAACGGCAAGAAGAAGACAAACCCAGAATCCTCTGGGAGACCCTATGCAGATCCTTTGTAACCCACTGGCCCTTACCCTCTGATACCCACCCCCTGTATCCCTATAAAGCTAGCCCCCTGCCCCTGCGAGGGCAGAGCGAGCTCGTCCCTGGCCTCCCCTTTGCCAAACTAATAAAGCTACCTCATGCGGAACAGCTATACGAGCCTCTCGTCTCTCTCTCCCTGGTCTGGCCTGGAGGCTGCCCTGCAGAGCTGAGCTGAAATCATGAGCTGACAATCACTAAAGAGCTGACAGCTTCTGCACGGGCCCTCCTAGCTAGCAGCTGAGGGAAGACACCGGGCCTCGGGAAGACGATCTCTTTTGGGACCATCTCTCCAGAGCGGTCACAGCTTCCTCAGTCAGAGCTACTGACCCCACACCAGCTGCCATAACTCAAGGCATGCATTTGGAGTTGTACACGCACATGGGGCCATTTGGAAAGAAAGAGGACTATTAAATTCACATGGAAAGAACATCAAACATGCACAAGAAATAATGCGGCTGTTAGAAGCAGTCCAGCTACCTGAGAAGGTAGCAATCATGCACATAAGGGCATATCAAAAGGTGAGCTCAGAATTGGAAGAAGGAAATGATCTGGTGGACAGAGAGGCAAAAGAAGCAGCAAAAGGTGAAGTAACGACAAGTGGGGCCTTGATCCCAGATGGACAACTTTCCCTAGAGGGTAAGCCCACTGTACCGGTTTGGCCAAATTTAGAAATATATCCTCTGAGAGAAGGCACAACCACCCCTCCCCCACCAGGTTCGGGAAAAAAAAATTTTCCTTGAAGGAAAGTGAAGAAGACAAAACTATTTATTTAACAAACACCCGGGAAAGGAAAATAAGGTTAAATGGTAAAATCTTTCACTGTGGAGAAAAAACCTGGGAAAGCGTTAGAGTCCTCCCTTTGGTCTCCTCGGAGCTGGGGCTTGGCCCAGGGCCAGGCCCTCTGTGCCCGGTGGAAAGTCCTCCCGATGTGCTCTGAGGTTGAAAGCAGTCCAGTAGAAAAGGGAGAAAATCCGGAATTCCAGAGAAGGAAAAGCAAAGTCCAACTCTCAGTCTCTCTCCGGAGAACAAGAAACTGAAAAAAAACTGGCCAAAAGCTGACTGGAAAACAGCAAGCCGGGTGCTTCCTCGCTCCCCTGCTGCAGCTGGGGGGAAAAAACTTGCTATCTTTATATGACCTTGAACGAGCTGCAAACTGCTTTGAGAAAGTTTTGCTCAGTGTTTTTTCTTCCCCCTCTCAGGCTCAGTTTAGAGGCATAGAAAGGCACAAAAATTAATTTCTGGGCATAGGCAGCGATATGGGATACACATCATAATGTCACCCCAAGACACCCACATATAACAAAAAGGACAAAAAATTGATTAAAGATGAAGGGGGAACATTCAACCAAGAGGGATGGGCTATCACTGCAGAAGGAAAATTGGTTATTCTCTCCCATTTGCTATGGTCACTAGTAAGAGAGGAGCACCAGAAAACACATTGGGGAACAAATGCCCTATATAACTACTTAATTGGGAAAATTATCGCTAGAAATTTATACGAAACCAATGTGCGGGTAACCCAGCACTGTAACCTTTGCCTCCAGACTAATCCCAAAAATACCCCCAAATTAAAAATGTGTCAAATTGGGAGGGGCCATGGGCCTGGACAGCAGTGGCAAATTGATTTTAAGGAACTTCCAAGAAAAGGAGGGTATCGATATTTACTGGTGCTGACAGATACTTTTTCAGGATGGCCAGAAGCTTTTCCTACTAGAACCGCTAAGGCTTGAGAAGTAACCAAAGCGTTACTACAAGAAATAATACCGTGCTTCAGAGTTCCAGCCACAATGCCCTCAGATAGGGGACCGCATTTTATTTCAAGGGTGGTACAACAAATTAGCCGACATTTAGGCATAGATTGGGAACTCCACACTCCATACCACCCCCAGTCGAGTGGTCAAGTAGAGAAAATGAACCATTTAATTAAACAGCAAATTGTGAGACTAGGGCAAGAAGCTAACCTACCCTGGCTCCAATCTCTTCCACTTGCATTGTTACAAATTCGGACCAAACCCAGAATTAAAGAAAAGCTAAGTCCCTTCGAAATACTTTATGGGAGACCATATAGGGTACAGAAAGTAATATCTACCCAAATAGGGGAGGAGACATTAACCACCTATATGATTTCTTTAGACAAACAGCTTAGAGAAATTGAAAAACATGTGGCTGGAACCCGAAGTCGAGGCTTGGACGGTCCGGTACATGACATTCAGCCTGGAGATTATATATAAGTTAAGTCTCTTACAGAAAAACTCTGGAACTGCAGTGGGAAGGACCATTCCAGGTACTTCTCACCACTAACACCGCAATTAAGATCAGAGAAGAGAGTGCCTGGATTCACCATACTCGAGTAAAGAAGGCTCCAGAGGCCCCTTGGAAAGTGACCCCTGGTGATGGTGAACTGAAATTGAAGTTTACCTGAACAAAATGAAAATGTTAGGGTGGCACGCAAGTATAACCCAGAAAATTGTTTTTTTCACAGTCATAATTATAGCTTCCAGTTGGGAAGTTATTCATAAGAGAGAAGACATATAGTCCCAAGCCTTTATGCGGTTCACTGGACTCATGGGGAAATATTCTGATTTAAAGGATTTAAACCTGCTGACTGTGGTCATGCATGGAAATCAAGTGTATACAAAGCAAGAATGGGAAAAACAAAAAACTTGGCAGCTTCAGGGAACTGTAGGAGAAGAAATCAAAATAGGATGCCGAATGATTAACGGAACTACTCATAAAAAAGCAACCCAAATTAGTGTTTCAACTACTCCTACAGACAAACATAATGAAATCTGTAGTCATTAAAGTGAAGTAGATTGTTGGTATAATTTTACATTAGTACAGACCATTGAAGTAGTTTGTCTTTGGGCCCAGGACAATAATAGGCTCTCATTCAAATTCCAGATAAATGCCATGGCCAGGCCTACAACCTACACCGGCAATCAAATCCAAACCAAGGTCACATCACTTAAACCTGAACCAAAGATTTATGAGATTGGCCCTTATGTAGTAAGGAACACAGGCCAGCAATTACTGCTGTTTAATCCAGAGCGGTCTCTTAAGCGTGTAGAACTACTAATGCAAATTAATATTTCTGAGATCCAACCAGCCTGCTCCCCTTTAATACGAACATCCTTTGAAGGGTGGTGTAGCAGGTTCGGTTTGTAACCGGGCAGAAACACCAATTTAGTGTAGTGGTTTGGTCCAAAATACTCATTACTGTTTATCTTCTGTGAGATAAGAATTAGGAGAAACGCAAAGCAGGCACCAAACTTGAAAGAATATAAAGAAGTTTATTAACAGACCTAAAAGAAGAAAGAGGGAAAAAAAAAAATCATACCACACCTTCAGAACACTTCTCCTCCCCCCACCTTTCTCCCTTCTCCCATTGACAATGTAAAAAGACAACCCTTGAGATGCTCAGTCTGTTTCCTGCTTCCATAATAACCTTGTTCAGTCAATTTAGGAAGAGGAGTCTCTCTTGCTCATACTATGGAAAACATTATCACAACGAGACAGCCACCCAGGTTGGTTCTCTGCTTGCATGTGAGTCCCTTCCCACGACTTGCAGCTTTTCCCACAACTGCTTTCGAGGGTCCACTCTTGAAGTTTTTTGGGGTACAATTTTAAGGTTGAGCTGTTCAGAAACAAAAGTTCTCTTCACCCATCTCTGGGAACATTTCATCTCTAAGACCAGAGGCCCTCCTCCTTCCCTGGCAGCAAAGGGTCCTCCTCATCTTCATCTCTAGGACTATCTCTGGGAGTATCTCTAGGAACAGAGGTCTTCCCCTTTCCATGTGGAGTAAGAGTCCTCATTGCTTCCATCACTCCCTGTTCAAACTTCTCATCAAATTACAGCTGCATCAGCATCTGCCTATCTCAGCGCGGGTGCTTTTGCTCACAAGTTGAACTGAACACTCCACCCCCCCATATCTTCATGAAATTACAACGGGTACTCTGATACATCATAGCTTTACAACAGAATTTCAGCTTTAAGCATCTCTTTCTCCTCCCTCAGGTTTTCAGCTCTTCACATCACTAAAAGGGTGATGGCCTTGCAGCTGGAATGTCGTTTATTGCTGTTGGTCACATGACCTCTGCCAGGCAGCGGTAGGCAGCTTTCAGCTGAATCTTGGCCACACTGGAGAGGGGGAGCCGAGCCGCTCCGTCTGCCCATAGCACGGCTGTGGTGGGGGCCGCGGGTGGAACAGGGCCCATTGGCTCCAGGATGGCTGTGTCCTGGCCCGGCCTGGCCCGAACAGGGCCTGGGCTGGGCCTGCCGGCCCCCGCACGGGGCCTGCAGCCACCTGTCGCAGCACCGGAAATGAGAGAGAGCTCTGCCTGGGGTTTGTCTATTCTTAAATGTGGACCACCGAGGCGGTCACAATTTTATGTGGCTTAAAAAATTGTCCATATTCAAACTGGCCAGCTGATAGTTTCTGTCAGGTCATAGAGGAGCTGTAAGAACCCCTTTGCAAGAACATCACTTCCGGGACTATGCTTTGCTAACCCATGACAGGTGGACAGCCTGGCTGCAGAAGCAAACACCCCTCAAAGGCAGAATGCGGAGAGATCTGACTGGCATGCTGGGAACAGGACTGGGAGTCCTTAACGGAATTGATTCAGAGATACTGATGAATAAATTGGCCACGGCAACCAGTGACCTGACCAATCTAAAACAGCCCCTACAAGTCTCCCCATTAGCATTAGGAAACAGCCAGTGGCAAGTCTCAAAAATACTCCCAGACTTCACAAAGATCAGCGACCTGGACCACAGACTGATATTAAACACACTTGGTATAGCTCAAGACAATGTATCATTAGCCCTTAGCTGCATACAAGCCCAATTATGGATGCAGTCAACAGCTTCCTTAATTATGAGAGAAGGAAATGAGGGTGTTTTCCCTATTGAAATCCGAGGAGCTGTTTGGAATAATGCTACTAAATTAGAAAGAAAGCTCCAGTCCTGGTGGACCTTGGTAAATTTCACCTATGACCTAATGACTAACATAGCTACTGCCTTTGTGCTTACTATACGTAATGCCACAGTTTATGTAATTCATCCTATTGTTGCATTGGGACTAAACTATGAAGGGACAGTTTTTACCCCTCTGAACACAAAGTATGGGCTCAGATGGTAGGAGAAAAATGGCAAACGATAAATTTAGAATCTTGCATCACATGGGAACAACAAGGGTTTATCTGTGAAAGTAATACACTTGATGCCAAAGACATATGTCTTGATGCAGAACAAGGCATTTGTCACTTCGAGGTCTACCCAGACACTACACCGAAAACTGTACTTGTATATATTGGTCAAGGCTGTGTGTGCTTAAGAACTATCTGCACTTTTATGATGATAGATGACAGTAATATAAATGTAGCTGCCAGGAATCACTCTAAGTTTTGTATTTGTAATTTTACCAGGATTGTTTGGTGTGACTTTTCGTATTTAGCACTGGTTGTGTCTCATCAATTGATAAGGTCTAACTACACCATATACCATAAATTGCTACCCACACTTATTGGGATGGACCTCACATTAGTATAGCAATTAGTGAAACATCAGGATCTAATTGAGATTTTAGAAGAAATCTGAAGAAGAGGGAAAAAGACCTTAGTCACCATCCATCATGACACCCAAGAAATAAGCAGAATCTTGCAAAGAGTAAAACAAGATGCAAGTCATAACTGGTGGGACGCGCTTTTCGGGTGGTCACTTACCACAACTGGCATTCTGAATACATTATGTTACCCCATAACTGACTTATTAATTTTGGTTAGTGCCTGCCTTGTGTTGTCTATTATGTTGCTTGTTTGGAACTATAGAGTACTAAAAAGGTTATCAGTTTTAACTACTTTGTCAAATGCACATGGAAAAGCATTAAGGGATGTTTACCGTAAAAAAATTATTAGGATGTTGCGGGTTGGGTTTGTAACCGGGCAGAAACACCAATTTAGTGTAGTGGTTTGGTCCAAAATACTCATTACTGTTCATCTGCTGTGAGATAAGAATTAGGAGAAAAGCAAAGCAGGCACCAAACTTGAAAGAATATAAAGAAGTTTATTAACAGACCTAAAAGAAGGGAAAAAAAAATTATACCACCTTCAGAACTCTCTTCCTCCCCCCACCTTCCTCCCTTCTCCCACTGACAATGTAAAAAGACAACCCTTAAGATGTTCAGTCTGTTTACCACTTCCATAATAACCTTGTTCAGTCCATTTAGAAAGAGAAGTCTCTTCTTGCTTGTGCTATGAAAACATTATCACAACGAGACAGCCGCCCACTTCCAAATATTGTTCAGTCCATTTAGGAAGAGGTCTCTCTGCTCGCGATGTGAGTCCCTTCCCCCCGACTTGCAGCTTTTTCCGCAACTGCTTCCGAGGGTCCACTCTTGAAGTTTTTTGGGGTACAATTTTAAGGTTGAGCCGTTCAGAAACAAAAAACAGAGGCCCTTCTCCTTTCCCTTTGTAGCAAAGGGTCTTCCTCATCTTCATCGTTAGGACTATCTCTGGGAGCATCTCTAGGAACTGAGGTTTTCTCCTTTCCCATTTGGAGCAAAAGTCCTCATCTGGTCCACCTCTAGGGACTGAGGTTTTCTCCTTTCCCGTTTGGAGCAAAAGTCCTCATCTGGTCCATCTCTCCCTGTCCAAACTTCTCATGAAATTACAGCTGCGTCAGCATCTGCCTATCTCAGCGCAGGTGCTTTTGCTTACGAGTTGAACACTCCACCCCCCATATCTTCATGAAATTACAACGGGATACTCTGATATATCATAGCTTCACAACAGAATTTCAGCTTTAAGCATCTCCTCTCTCTCTTCCCTCAGGTTTTCAGCTCTTCACAGCAATAAAAGGGTTAATCTCACCTCGGCCTTGCAGCTTTGCAGCTGGAATGTTGAATTTTTCTTATCGCAGTGGAGAGGGGGGAGAGCCAAGCCGCTCCGGCTGCCCACGGCAAGGCAGTGGGGGGGGTTCCATGGCTGGAACAGGTCCATCAACTCCAGGATGGCCGTGGCCCGGCCCGGCCTGGCCCAAGCAGGGCCTGGCCGGGCCCACTGGCCCCCACACGGGGCCCGCAGCCACCTGTCCCAGCACCGGAAATGAGAGAGAGCTTGGGGGGGAGTTTGGCGATTCTTAAGTGTGTATCACAGAGGCGGTCACAACTTTAAGTGGCTTAAAGAATTGTCCATATTCAAACTGGGCAGCTGATAGGTTCTATCAGGTCCCAGAGGAAACTGTAAGCACCCCTTAGCAAGGACATCCCTTCCGGGACTATGCTTGCTAACCTATGACATTCTCCACCCCTCGCCTCTGTGAAGACACATTTAAGAATTATTATCAAAACTACATTCAACTTCTACCATATTCCACCCCTAGATAGTTCAGTACAATTACAATATAAGTTTCTCACTATCATGCTACTTAACTTATGACTTAATACTTGCTTTGCCCAGTATTCCACCTAATTAATCGTTATCTCACAGTTCTTGTCAATTGCCCGCATTCTCCACCCTATGCTTACGTATTAGTAATAGAATTTACTAACTTTATAGAAAAGGGGGGACTGAATCAGGTGGGATGGGGAAGCAGAGGTTAAATGATTTGCTAAGAAGTTGTTTGTTAAAAACAATGCATACAGCTTGCTCAACACTTATTGTGCCTACCAAAGCAGGATGAGAAGATATGAGACTATTGACCAAAGATCCTGGTTTTGAACCTGAAACTAACTCAAACCAGACTTGAAGTTTGGACTTGGGCCAGGGACATAAAGAGCATGCGCAGGGAAGCAAGGTGAAAAGTTCAGCATGAGGAAGACCCTTTACTTCATCTGAGGAAGACTCTTATTTCATCCTGGAGACCCCTGCCCACGACCACCAGACAACACTGCGCAAGTGCAACGCGGATGTAAATGACTTTTGGGCTCATTGTAATACGAGGCGAGGCTAGGCGGGGCTAGGTAATGAATATGTATAGGCATATTGGGAAACAATGAATATGGAACTTGTAGCCTGATATACACCAAGCTGAATGCAGCTGTTGGCACGCATGACTTTGGAGGAACTATCCCCCATGCGTCCCAGCGCTGGAATAAACATACCTACTTTATTACTTATTCCAGTAGTAGAGTCTTTTCCACATATCACCAGGGAGTGTGTAAGAGACTTCTACCTCCGTGACAATTTTTAGTATTTTTATAGTGTAAAGCAGGCCTTTTGGTCACCTATGTTTTTTCTTTTATCTCTTCCCACATCTACTCTCCATACCAAGGTGTTGATTCTTAGTTAAGCTGGCAGACCTTTTGGCGCCAGGTGATGATACCTGCTGGGCCTTGCCTGCCTGGGTTATTTCTCCTCTCTGCACCGGCCACCTGTGGTGGGGAGAGAGGTGATATGCCCTGCCACACATATCTGGAAAAAGTCAGTACTGTGGCTTTGTATTTGAAACTAAAAAGGAAAATAAATATTGTTCTTAGCCTCTGCTGCTTCATTTTGCTTTTATCATTCTTGTTATGAATGTGTTGTGATGTTGGCTTTTTGCATGTTACTTAATGTTAGAAAAACTTTACCTAGGTTCTGTAATGTAATACATGATATAGAATTTCTATTGTTTATGTAGTCAATTTAGAAAAGATAGGCAGAGAAAGTCTTCACATTCCTCGAGTATCTTATCAGAGAAGAAGAAAAACCAGAAACCAGAGAGAGAAGAATTTATGGAGGGAGCAGAGACGGAATGGAGCCAAGGAGGAAGATAAGGCTGATGGGATGATACTTAGAAACTCCAAAGAATTTATGAATCATGCATGATTGTGATGAATATGCAATAAGAGATGTACTTTTAAAGACTATCTTTTGGATGCAGAGGTGTGCCTTTGGATCTCTGCCAAAGCACCCAGCTGTAATACCCTTTTTGCTGTTGTCTCCTAATTGTCCCTTTTATTAAACTTTTCTTAAAATTTTATTAAGAGTGAACCTTGTTTTTCACAATTTGGTGGCCCATACAGGGAAAAGGCCTCACCTCTGAGATCTCCTGGGGAACCCAGAGCGGGGGGGCGCCCCCGCCTGCTTTTTGGCGGCCTCGCTTTGTGTTTCCTGATGTGGTCATGGGGGTTTGCAGGTCGAACAGCCGGAGGACAAGAGAGGAGACAAAGCAAAAAAAGGTAAGAAAAGGCTCCCTAAGATACCGCAGTAATTAAACACGTAAAATCTTGTGCACGAAGACTCAGAAAAAGGTGAGTATTTTTTCTTTCCTCTTTTTTTGGGGGGATACGGGGGATGAAAGTGTGTGCATGAGATGTGGGCTGGTTACCCCCAGACCTGTGAAGCGAGTGTGGAGCCTCTGAGGCTGCAGTTCTGCTCTCCCGTGAGGGAAGCAGTCAATAAAGAGGCGAAGCGAAAGATAAAAGGAGTGAAAGAACCCCTGGTTTAACTGGGACTGGGTTTCAGGGGAGGGATTGGAGTCCTTGAAGGAGGGGAGTCAAGAGTTTCCTAGTACAAACCATGAGGAAACAAGAAAAGAGCCCCTAAAGATTTGCCAGGTTGAGGATTGGATCCAAGAGATTTAGGTTTTGAGACTGCCGGATTGAGGATTAAAAATTCAAGAAATCCGGGCTTAATTCTGCTTAATTGAGGATTACACCAAGATATTTGGGTTTTAAGACTGCTAGATTGAGGATTAAATTCCAAGAAATCCAGGCTTAATTCTGCTAAATTGAGGATAAATCCAAGAAACCTGGAACATTGGGCCCATGGGTGAATATTGGCCAACAATTTGAAATTAAAAGGTACCTTAATCTTGTGTGGTTGTGACTGATAGTGCTTGAGAAAGAGAAATTAGAACAATAAAAAGGAATGAGTGAGAATGAATGAAAATGTATGTGATAGAAATGTTAAACCTTGAAATATAACTTTATTTTCTGGAGGGAGGCATATTTTATTAAGAGGAGAGAACTTTTGTATTCTAGGAGAAGAAAGGGGAAAGAGGGGGTGGGGTCCAAATAGTTGTTTTGTTGTTTTTTATTTAAAAAGTGGGAAACAAAGGCCTGGGAAGGATAGATAAGATTCTGAGAAAATGGGACATAAAACTAGTAAGCAAGAGTCAGGAAAAAAAAAAAGGGAATAGAGGTGCGCCAGCAGAGATACCCCAGGAAAGCCCTCTGGGCGTTATGTTAGCTAACCTGAATACTAACCCAAGTACAAAGAAAAAGAACAAAGTCAAAATGATACAGTTTTGTATGTTTGATTGGGCCGAGAAGGAAATAAGATCCAACCATGTTTTCTGGCCCAGATATGGCTCTTGAAGTCTGGATCTGTCAGGCTTTACAAGTATTTGTAAATTCAAAAGAACCCTTTAACACAGAAGAAGGCAAGTACGCTTCATGCTGAGTGGGAAACACAGAGCCTAAGGGGATAAGAATTTTTAAGTTGTCAGAGACCCAAGAAAAGGAGAAAAAGGAAAACAAGAAAGAGAAGGGCTGGGACCCCCTGGAAGCATTGCCTCCTCCATTCCCGCCTGCTCCCCCCAAGCCCAGGCTCCTGTTGCACCACTCATAGCTGCACTGCCCGTCCTGGAGCCCGAGGTTGCGCCTGTCCTGGCTCTTATGGCACCATCTGAGGCTCCACTACTTGTCCCAGCGGCTGCAGCTCGGCCAGCAGCCCCGGTGTTCCCACCGCCCCCTTCAGCCCCTACGGGTCCTGTCGGAGCCCAGCCCACCAACTTTGGGGTTGCCCCCGCCCCTAGCCCGGCTCCGACCCCAGTTCCAATGTCCGTGGCCATTCCATCAGCCCCTACCACCGCTGCGTTGCCTGCCACGGCTCCGCCAGTAGCCCCGTGTCTTGGGGTGACTTTATGATATGTATCCCATATCGCTGCCTATGCCCAGAAATTAATTCTTGTGCCTTTCTATGCCTCTAAACTGAGCCTGAGAAGGGGAAGGAAAAACTGAGCAAAACTTTTTCAAAGCAGTTGGCAGTTTGTTCAAGGTCATACAGAGATAGTGACTTTTTTTTTTCCAGCTGCGGCAGGGGAGCGAGGAAGCACCCGGCTTGCTGCTCCCGGGTCAGTTTCTGGCCAGTTGCTCAGTTTCTTTTTCTCCGGAGAGAGACTGAGAGTTGAACTTTTTTTCCTTCCCTGGAATTTCGGATTGTCTCTCTTTTCTGCTGGACTGCTTCAATATCAGAACACATCGGAAAGACTTTCCAGCGAGCACAGAGGGCCTGGCCCTGGCCCAAGCCCCAGCTCTGAGGAGACCAAAGGGAGGACTCTAACACTTTCCCAGGTTTTCTCTCCAGAGCGAGAGATTTTATTATTTATCATTATTTTCCTTTTCCTGTGTGTTTGTTAAATAAATAGTTTTTATCTCTTTCACTTTCCTTTGAGGAAAATTTTTTTTTCCTGAACCTGGTGGGGGAGCGGTGGTGACCTGCCTTCTCTCAGAGGATATATTTCTAAATTTGGCCAAACCGGCACACTCCGGCATTCCCGCCACCCCCTCCAGACCCTGCGGGTTCGGCGGCAGCCCAGCCCCCCCCCCCCTTCCGGTGTCCCGTCATCCCTAGCCCGGGTATCTGCTCCACGGCAACCCAGCCCACCGCTTTTGGGCCCCCCCCCCACTCCGGCCCTGTTGGCGGCCCCAGTCCAGGCTCCGGCCCTGGTTCCGATGTCTGCGGCCGTTCCACCAGCCCTTGCCCCCTCTGCATTGTCTGCCACGGCTCCATTGAACCCGGCTTTGGCCCCATGGGCCGTGCTGGGTCCGCCAGCAGCTCAGAGGCCTGCTGCTGTGGCTGCTGTGGACCATGTGCAGAGAGTCCACGCTAAACTCTGGTATCCGCTGGAAGAACTTGTCCCCTTGGCGGTTTCGGCAGCAGTCCCTGCCTATGCCCCCCTGTTGGGGTTTTAGTTTAGTTTTAGGTTTTTTTCCTGTTAAAGGAATTTTCTCCCATATGCATGTTGCTAGGGGACAAATAGCTGTACTTAAGAAAGACAAAAAGGGGAGTGGGGCGGGCCTGGCTACTCCTTTGTCTACACCTGGGTGTGGGGTCAGTTCGCTCTGAGCGTCCGGAGAGAGGAGCTGCAGAGAAAGGAGCTGCTGCTTCTTTCTTTCGGCCGTTCTTTCTTCCTGCTGGAAACAACGCCGGGACCCCAAAAGCCGCTTTCCCTGCCCTGCTGGAGACCGAGCTGTGGCTGCCCTGCCCCGCTGCTGCTTCGAGCTTTCGCTACGCTATAGCCCTGCTCGCCCTGCCTGCCTGGGCCTCCGTGGGGTTTTCCCATCTGGATACATCTCGTCTGCCACCCGGGATTTGGGTTCGTCCCTGCCGCTCCAGCCTGCCGTTCCAACCTGCCGTTCCAGCCTGCCGTTCCAGCCTGCCGTTTCAGCCTGCTGTTCCTGAGAGTCCGGGATCGGCTGCCCAGGGGTTTGTGAAGCCTTTGTTCCATCCCTTCCTGGGATCCCAGGGCACTGGTGCCACGTGCTTCCCGAGCTCGCTCCGGAGCGCCCCCTGCAGCCGCGGGGGAACCATCGCACCTGCCCTGCTCACCGGGAGCCGCCAGCGCCCCTGCCGGCTGCGAGCAGAACTGCACCCGAGGGGAAATAGCCTGACAGCCAAGAAGGCTGGGACTGGGTTTGTGTTTGCTGTTACTGCCATAGTTGTTGTTGTTTTGTTTGACTGGTTATATACATATATATATATATATATATATATATAGTAAAGAACTGTTATTCCTATTTCCCACATCTTTGCCTAAAGGCCCTTGATTTCAAAATATAATAACTTGGAGGGAAAAGGGGTTATATCTGCCACTTCAAGGGGGGCTTCTGCCTTCCTTAGCAGACACCTGTCTTTCAAAACCTAGACACCCCCCCACTCCTGCCTGGAGAAATCAGCCTCGGAGAGGATTCCCACCTCCTACCCCCCCCAACCTGCACCGTTCCCCTGGCAATGACCGCTTCTGCTGTTCCACTTGAAGCAAAACACCAAAGTACAGGGACCTCAGTTACAGAACAGCCCTCTCCCGACACCTCCCCAAGACAGGAAAGAAGTATCATAAGAGAAAAAGGACACAAGAATTGGGATGGGGAGGTCTGTTTGTTCCCTTTAAGGGAAGTTCCAATGGGAGCTGGGGGAACAGGATTTATAAACGTCCCACTCACTTCTTCAGAGGTTAGAAATTTTAAGAAGGAGATCAAAGGATTATTAGCGATCCTATGGGTACAGCTGAACAATTAGATCAATTTTTAGGCCCAAACATTTTCACTTGGGAAGAGATGCAAGCAATAATGAAAATATTATTTTCTCAAGAGGAACGAGAAATGATTAGAGTTGCGGGTATGAGATTTAGGGAAAGAGAAAACCAGCAGGGACTACCAGGAGACCAGAAGATGCCATTGACACCTCCTGCTTGGAATCACAATGAAGGGGCTGGGTGAAGGAATATGAATGATTACCGTAATTTAGTAATCAAAGGAATAAAAGAGGCAGCACCTCGAGAGCAGAATTTAAAAAGGGCTTTTGAAGGGCAACAGGGAAAGGAAGAGTC
This sequence comes from Corvus moneduloides, assembly GCF_009650955.1. Taxonomy (NCBI): domain Eukaryota; kingdom Metazoa; phylum Chordata; class Aves; order Passeriformes; family Corvidae; genus Corvus; species Corvus moneduloides. The sequence continues at coordinate 3,047,585 of NC_045510.1, forward strand.
TCCAACTGAATGGTTAGAGAGACCTAGGAGAAATATGAAACAATTTTCTGGGATAGATCCCGAGACAGTAGCTGAGCAGGCTTTACTAAGAGTCAATTTTGGCACTCATGCTTGGCCAGATATTAGGAAGAAATTAGAAAAAATGGAAGACTGGCATGAAAGTCATTAAATGATTTATTAAAAGAGGCTCAAAAAGTTTATGTCAGGAGAGATGAAGAAAAAGCCAAAGTAGAAGCAAAAAAATTATGGTAGCCACTATGAGAGAAAGTAACTTTCAAAGGAATCTGAACTCGACAAGGGGAAGGTCCTTTTCAGGTGCTACTGATGACTGAGGCAGCGATCTGGACCAAGGAGTGAGGGTGGATCCACGCCAGCAGAATCAAAGGACCCGTGGAAGAACCTAAGGAATGGACTATAACATCTAAGTCTGGTGATACCAAGTTAACTCTTAAAAGGGAACTGGGTGGTAATGCACTGGAAAGACCCAAATAACCCAAGCGATACACCAAGAATCACACCTGACTGGGAAATAAGGCCAAGCTTATATCAGTGGTTTCAAGTGTTGCCTGGACAAGTCCTGAGACACCTCCAATACCATCCTTGGGGAGGAATACTTCCACTCCAAACAGGAGGATCAGGACTATTTCGGGCTGAGAGTTCTCATATTCTGGCCTTAGCCTGTGACTTATTAAAAAAAAAAAAAAAAAAAAAAAAAAAAAAAAAAGAGAGGAGGAATTGCCACTTCCAACAGTGCCATACCATATACCCTGTCTGATTCATCCCAATACTGGACATGCTGGCTGGGTTAAATGTAAATGTCCAGACTGTAAAAATTATTAGTATTGTAGTTCACTAAAACAACACTCTCATTGCATGAAGTGTCAAATGCCAAATCTATTCCCCATCCAGGTATAGCAAAGAACAGCTGAAATAGTAACCTTGCTTTGTGGATGGGAATTACAAGTGCCTGTTGAATGGGAGATACCTGAGGAACGGTGGGAAGCTACAATTAAGAAGTGTCAAAAGCAATTTGCCTGGAAATTAGCAAAAAGGAAGTGACGAAGAAATAGAAGGCAAGACTGAATTGACCGCTGTACCTGTCACCAAGAAGATCATATACCCCTGCTGTGGGTAGCAACCCCATAGGCATGGGAGGTGGCGGTATAAGCCATATCGGACCTCTATTATTCCTTTATCTGTCACTCCTCTTTTGTCTCTTCCCTCTGGGGATACTGACAAAGCCATGCCATAGGTGTTACCTAAAGCTGTATATGGAAAAACACCGAGGTTCCTTTTTCATTGCGCATACCCATGTCAACAGTCACTGTTATAACCCATCCAAAGTAGAAAATTGTATACAGAATGGGAAAAAGTACTAGATTGTAGAAAATTTAGGAACAAGTGGTAGCAGGTTGGGAAGTAAATGTCCAAAAGGGGAAAGATGGATTTGTTTCATATGTATTGTTAGGAGTAAAGTCTCAAGCTTAGTAAAAGAACAACTGATAAACAAGAAGGCAAAGCCAGCACAGAAATCTAACTCTATATTGACCCCAATTCAAGATGTATGTGAAACTCAAACAACAAATAGAAAATGAAAAGGGTATCTCAAAATTTGGAAAAAAAAAACCTGTTTGTGGAATTAGGGGAAAGGATAGATAAAGAGCTTAATGTAACCAGCTGTTGAGTCTGTGGAGGGCCTCTGAATGCAGAGGAATGGCCATGGAAAGGCAGTAGCTTAAGCCCAACAGAACTCCTTAAGTGGAATCGGACAAGGATAAGGGGAGAAAACAGACCAGAAGGGCGGGTACTAAGTTCAACAGTGATAGGAGAGGAGTGTCTCTGGCGTACCAGGAACAATTTTCCTTAGCGAAGTAGGAAATACTCCCTGTAAGAGATATAAAGCCAGTAATGGAACTTTTACATGGCTGGTCCCCAAGAAACCAGCTCTGTATTAGACTCAGGAAAAAACAAAGGAAAATAATTGTAAGTACAATAATAAGGTCAAACTCTTTCAATGCAATAATACAAACAAAAATCCTTATTTTTGGGATCCCAGACATTTTAGAATTTTGAGAAAATATAAGTCAACAAAAATTTGATTACTGCAAGGCACCAGACGGCCTATTTTGGATATGTGGAGAAAGGGCATATGCAAAGCTCGCCTCTCAGTGGAAAGGGAGTTGTACCCTGGGAATCATACACCCAGGATTCTTTCTTTTACCAGAGCCAGACAGAAATCAACTAGGAATACCAGTGTATAAGGACCTAAAAAGGAATAAAAGAGAATTGATTGGAGGATCTCAAAAATGGAGAGAAGAGGAATGGCCCGCTGAGCGCATAATTGAAACTTATGGGCCAGCCACCTGGGCACAAGATGGGAGTTGGGGGTATCAAACCCCAATTTACATGCTGAATCGGATTATAAGACTCCAAGTAATTGGAGAAATAATAACAAACCAAACTGGTCAGGCATTGGAATTACTAGCTAGCCAACAAAGCCAAACAAGAACTGTGGTGTATCAGAATAGGTTGGCTTTAGACTATCTATTGGCTGAAGAAGGAGGTGTTTGTGGAAAATTTAATACATCAGACTGTTGTTTGAAGATAGATGACCATGGGGATCTCGTCCTAGATATTGCCAACAATATCAGAAAAATAGCCCATGTACCGGTACAAAGGTGGGAATCCACACTAAAACTTAGCTGGTGGGATAATGTATTGGGAATAGAATGGTGGAAGAAGCTAGGTTTCTTCCTTTTATGTGCCACTGCAGGCTTGATATTTCTCCCTTGCCTGATCCCCTGTTTTATTCGATTAATATCTACTGTGGTCCAAGGCATGCAAGTAGTACCAATGCCTGTGGAACCAAAATTGGCTACATCTGGAACGGCACAAACGATCATGGTGTTGAAGAAGCAAAATGATCTCAAAGACCCCTTTGAAGAAGTAAGGTTGATTTGTAAAAAAATGAGCAAATAATAAAGGCTAGAAAACAAGGGATACTGCTCAAGCCAAATGATCTGTAAAAAAAGGAAAAGGGAGGTATTGTTATGAATGTATTGTGATGTTGGCTTTTCGCATGTTACATAATGTTAGAAAAACTTTACCTAGGTTCTGTAATGTAATACATGATATAGAATTTCTATTGTTTATGTAGTCAATTTAGAAAAGATAGGCAGAGAAAGTCTTCACATTCCTCGAGTATCTTATCAGAGAAGAAGAAAAACCAGAAACCAGAGAGAGAAGAATTTATGGAGGGAGCAGAGACGGAATGGAGCCAAGGAGGAAGATAAGGCTGATGGGATGATACTTAGAAACTCCAAAGAATTTATGAATCATGCATGATTGTGATGAATATGCAATAAGAGATGTACTTTTAAAGACTATCTTTTGGATGCAGAGGTGTGCCTTTGGATCTCTGCCAAAGCACCCAGCTGTAATACCCTTTTTGCTGTTGTCTCCTAATTGTCCCTTTTATTAAACTTTTCTTAAAATTTTATTAAGAGTGAACCTTGTTTTTCACATCCTGATGAGGACAATAATGTAAAAGGGCTTTTTAGTGACTATTTAATGAGTGAACTGTCTAGTATATGGCCATTATTATACTTAACTGCATAATACATCAGCTGAAATAAGATAGCAATGAAACTTGTTCTGGTAGAGCCTAGAACTTCCCAGTAGAGGCCATTTGAGAGTCTTCTGGAAATTTTTATCTAGGATACACAGCCTATAAATAGAGGAGGATTCCAAGCAGAAGTCTTAATTGTAGCAGACAGCTGCTGAGAAGACTGGAGGAGTGAGGCTTTGGGCCAATGAAGAGTTGCAAACTTGATGTGAGCTTAAGACAGTGACTGCTCAAAGCTTCAGAAGACTGAACAATCTCTCAAAGAAAACAAACCAAAATGAAAGCACAAAGAAACCAAGGGAGGAGACTACACCAAATCTCAACATATAATATTAACTTCAGTTGACATTCCATTCTCTTCAATCTAATTAGCAAATTTTTTTTTCCAGCTATCTGGACAGCTCATGAAATACATACAATAGCAAACACAGTAGAGATATGTCATCCTTTAATCCTAAGGATTTAACTCCAGTAATTTCCTCATTCTCCAATGGAGTTTTGGAATTATAGGATATATTTTAGTCTATAAAGCTTTGACTACATAAAAATGTTGTGATGTGTTTGTGTGGGTTTTTTTTAAAACTTGCAGATAAAAGGATCTAAAAGCATTTCTTAGGCTTTTTTAGAAAGATGAAGATGGGGAAGATGGATCCTACAGTAAAAAAAATTTCTCCTTTCCCAGAGTGACAGCAGGTTTTCTAGTTATTTTTATTATTTCTTTTCCAAATTATAGTCTTGTATATGATGCTTTTGTATCACCTCACATTCAGTGAAAACAGATATCTAGAAAAAAACCTAATGAAATTGTCTTGGGTCCTAAACGCAAATCTTCTCTAAAAGCGAATCAAGGAAAATAGAAAAAGACAGAAAGGACTTGCTTTCAGTTCACCATTCATACAATAAAAGCTGAATTCACATTTTGATTTCAGAAAACAAAACTACCATAACCTAATTCACCTGGTATGCCTGAAAAGGGGCTGTCTTTTTAGTAAACTGCAAGTAGCAAGTGACGGTTTGTTACACCCCAGACACTTAAATCCAGAGGTTAAACTGAGGTTCCTTTACTCTAGTTTGGTGCAAGGAGAAACACCAATCAGATAGTCTGAAGAGATCACAAATACACAAAAGTTTACTGGAAAAAATATAGAAAATTAAGGAACTTTGTCAAAAGATTAAATACAACACCAAATTCAACATAAAACACTTATAACTTAGCATTAATTTAGTATTAACTTCATTAATTCAGCATTTACTTAGCCCATTTAACCTAGAAACCTTTAAAACCTTGAGATGTTATGTTACCCAGAATGTTCCAAAAAGAGGGTTTAAGAGAAGAAGAGAGAAAGACAGAAGAGATACAGGAAAACACATATAGCTACCAACTCCTAGGGTTCCAGCGTGAATAAAAAAACCTCCAAAAACCCTAGCAGTATTCAACAGCACATGGTTCCTTCATGGGGGATTTTAAACCCCAGGGCCTCAGTAGGCCCACCCCTCAGGTGGGACTTCCTGTTGCTTGGCCTATCGGGGGCTGAGTTAGCACTACCCCTGGTGTGTGATTGATTGACAGCTCTGCCAGGCTGGGGGGTCTGGGGGTGGAGTACTGTCTCAACAGCAGCAAGGCTTGAACCCCCCCCAAACACACACACACACACACACACTGTTTCAAGACATCAAACTTATCCAGTCTCTGACACAGCTGAATCTTGATAAAGGCTAGATATGTATTATTTATATTAGGAATCACGCATAGAAAGGGAGCTGAGAATACATGGTAGATTTCAGAAATCCTGTTCTAGGAAATGCTCTGATATGCTAATGTCAAGACTTACAACATATCATTTCAAACTTAATATGGATCTTAGAATAGCTGAAATGGATATTGGAGGAGAAAAAATGCACATATGAGAGAAAAATACATATTTCCTGAAATAAAATGCTCATATATTTTTCTTTGGTGTCCCTTAATTCCATGCAAAAAAGGTAGTCAGCCTCTGCAATGGCTTCTTTTCTCAAGGATTTAAAAAATATTACCCTAGATTTCTTTTTATTAGAAATTAGTTCCACTGTAAGGATAACAGACCTCATGCAGATAATTGCAGCCTACTCTAAAACATAAACTCTTTTAAAAGGCAAGATTGTAATTTGAAAAATAAAAAACAAAGTCACTATATTCCCATGTCTGTTGGGGTGGCTCAGCCTGCTCTCGGGCTGAAACCATCAAATGTCAGTCACCAGAAGAGATCACTGAGGTCTAGGTTACCTCCCCCTGGGTGGCCCCCAATCCTAAATTACCTCCCCCTGTTCCAGAAAGTTCTCCCTTTTTTAGCTATTAATTGGTTCCCTGTTATAACTCCTGCCTCCCCGTTTTCCCCATTTGTTCTGAAAAATTGTATCCTCTCCTCTGCTTGTACCCCATTGGTTGTTTTCTCTTTCCCTGCCTTGCTCCACCCCCCCATAAAGGGGCGAGCCTGCGTCTCCTCGAGGCTGCTCTGGTCCCTGGACCCTCCTGCAAATAAATCTGTTGGAACCCACACCAGAAGCCCCTTCCACCTTCTTTGCCTCCGGGCAAACGCGAGCCATTCCACCAGCTGCCCGACGTGTTTCCTCTGAGGAGGAGCCAGCGCACGCACCCATCCCACGCTGATTCCACTGAGCCGTCCAGCGAGGACGCTGTGGAGGCTAACGCTGCATCCCCTCTGCCTGAGGGCACGCCGGGGCTTGTGGTGACAAGCCCCCGGTTGCGTTAGGTTGGCGCCCGAACAGGGACGACACACACGTGCGTTCCTGCATCGTCCTCGCTGCCAGGAGGCTGCGAATGTCAGCGTTTCGGAGCTGCCGACGCCTCTCGCGGCAGCGCGCTCTGTTTTAAAAGCCGCGCTCCGAGAGGAGGCTGCCAACTCCTGCCAGGAGGGTAGCCTGTCCCGGAGGACCCCACCGTGCCTTTTTGTTTCCAGGACCAGACGCCTGTGTCTTCTTGTGAGTATTCTTGTGATTCCCAGCCCCTGGGAAATTATTTTTAACTTTTCCTTTTTGCCGATGGTGGGTGAAGTTGAGGCTGAGGTTTAAGATGGGAGCTAAGCTTTCCCAGCCTCAGCGGGAGGTTTATCTCCAAGTTGGGGAGTCCCTGAAGAATTGTGGATTAAAGTTATCAAAGGGGTTTTTGAAAAGGTTTGTTAAGTGGCTGTTCTTTTATTTTCCCCAGATGTCCCCTGCTAATTTGAAGTCAGCCACGTTTTGGCAATTTGTGGGGGACAAAATATTAGAATTAAACCAAAGGGGAGATCCCTCCGGAGAGAGGTTTCTCTACATGGTCTGGGCTTTGAGAGATATACACAAAGCTAATCGGAAAAGAAAAGCCCTGAATTCTCCCCAGTTCTTCCCAAGTCCCTCCTCCCCCTCCTCGCGTTCCTCATCCCACTACCCCTTCGCTGAAAAGACCGGGAGTTGTAAAATGCCCAGAGGCACAGGGGTGCCACTGTCTCCCTGACTCTCCTCGATCGTCTCAGTCGCCCTGCCGAAGTAGCCCTGGCCAGGCTGTTTCGGCTTCTACCCAAACCCGCTCTCCTATGCCCTCTTCCCCGGTTGTTCTCCCAAAAAGCGGTTCCCAGTTTTATTGCCCTGAAAATGACGGCGAAGGCTTTTCTTTGTCCACCATTTTGTCCCCTTTCCCTGCTGTTCCTGCACTCCCCCAAAATGGAGGAGACCGCATGGCACAGCCTGTCTTTTTTCCTTCTTCTTCCCAAAATCCTCTTGCCCCCCCTCCTCCTCGCCCTGTCCTGGCCCCGCCCCCTCCTAACGTGACATCTGTGAGCTCCTCCTTCGCGTCGGGTCCCACCCCCTGCGTCAGGAGTCCCCGCCCTTCCCGTGGCCACTCCTCTTTGTCCTCAACCCCCGCCTACCGGGAGGAGCCTTCTGGTTCCCATGCCTCATCTTCCGGTTCCCACGCTGTGGAAACCGGAACCGACGCCATCTTGAACCCGGAACTGGGAGCCTTCTCCGGTCCCTTCGCCGCTCCGGTTACTTATAACCGAGCTGGCGGCAACCCCACCTGGAAACCCTTTGACCCTGCTGGGCTCAAAGAACTTTGTAAAGCCCAGAAGGAGTTTGGGAGGGAGAGTCCATATTTCCGGAATCGCCTGCAGACCACCCTCACTAATACAGTGTTGGTCCCAGCAGACCTCCAAAGCATTTTTTCTTGCTTGCTTTCTCCAGCCGAATTCGAGTTGTGGGATGACGGGTGGAGAAAGCAACTAAGAGAGGTCCTCCCAATCCTGTTGCAAGACCCTAATAACGCAGGGGTTTCCATGGACCACCTTACCGGTGAGGGGTTGCTTGCCAAGCCACAAGACCAGGCCCGAAACACCCCATAGCCGGTCTTAAATGCTGTTAAACATGCGGCAGAGCAAGCATTTTTAATGATGCCCCCTAAATCGGCGCCTCTACTAAATTTTACTGAAATTCGGCAGCTCCCAAATGAACCATTTACTGACTTTATTGACAAATTAAAATTAGTGGTGGAGAAGTGTAGGTACAAAAATGCTGTTAGTGAGGATTTCCTTGTTAATTTCTAAGTCCGTGAGAGACTTTTCTCTCTCACAGAAGACGTAGCAGGGAATGTAAACAACCAAGCCACCTGCAACCTTGGAAAGTCTTGTTTATGGTATAGTAGAAAAATATTTTGATAATGGATGTTTTAGGATTTTGGCCAATCACCCCCAAGGGGTGGCTGGTCCTTTGTCCAATTAGACTGTGAAGAAAAAAGTCTATAAAAGAGTTTGTAAAATAATTAAATAAATCAATCTTGCTGCACAATTCCTGCCTGCTGGATCTTCTCCTCCTCCTCCTCCCTATGGCTGCGGGACACGGTGATATACCGTAGGAACCCGGCCTGCGGTAATATTTGGTGCTGCCCAACGTGATTCTGCACTCTGACGTGTCCTGCTGCTGCGAGCTAAGCCGAATTCCTCTAGAGGTACGCTGTTCCTTTTCCCCCCCGGGACCGGGAGGTCCGACAGAACTGAGAAATGGTGAACAGCGGCTCACAAACCAACGCTGTCGTACTGGTCTGGAAAGGTGTGTTTAGCATATTGTGCACCTCCATTCCTGAAAACTCAGTTCGGGAATTATTAGACTGGGCTACCTTAAAAGGGATTTCCATGGACAGAGATACTGCCCTGGACTTTTCCTTATGGCAGGAGCTCGGATGCTTTGTCCGACACAAGCTCCCAACAGGGGAGCCGGCAGCGTTAGAATTATACGAAACCTGGTGGTCGTTATTTATTCTGCTGACAGCCCTTGACTGTGATAGCAGGGCTGGATCGCCTATTTCGGTGATGAGTGACGGAGGAATGTCTGAGGGGGGCCCCGCTGACTGGGCTTCCGAGGAAAATGAATGGTGGATTTGGAATAATCCCTCCGGCTCCACAGGCAGAGCCTGCGCCGGCTCACCCTGCACAATCGCAGGACTCCGCAGCCCCCAGGAACCCCACACCGCCAGAGGCGGGGGGTCAGGGCAGAGACAGGGTGCACAGCCTGCCTTGCCGTTCGACTGGACGGCGGCCACGGCTTATCCAGGGCCGCAGATCAGCGGCTTAGCAACTTGGAGGCCCAGAGAGGCTCCTAGTTCGGTTCCGTATGCACCTGGATCTAACTTAGCGGGCGTAGTGCCGGGCGTGCCTGCCCCTAGACTGCCTGGCTGTGCTCCGCTGCCCTCCCTGGCGCTGGACTGTTCTGCGCAGTCGCAGAACCGAGCCATGGACCTTTTAATGCAGCATCTGCCCTTTCTGACAGAGCTACCAAACCTATCCCAAAGGATGGAGGACTTGCTCAGCCTGTTAGAGCGGCAAATGCCCGAGTCCGCGCCACCCATGCCGCCTGCACCCCCCCCCCCGCCAGAGGCGGGAGCCACGGCTCCGAGCCAAGAAACGGCGCGGCGCGCGGCGAAACCGGAAACAGCTCTGCCGAGGGAAAACCCGGAAGCGGCAGCGGCTGCGGAGCGGCGGGCAGAGGCGGCGGCGCCAAGCGCGTCCGCAGAAAATGGGCCAGCGGCGGCGCCGGGCGCGTCCGCAGACAACGGGCCAGCAGCGGCACCGGACACAGCCACAGAGAACGGGCCAGTGGCGGCGCCGGGCACAACCGCAGAGCGCCAGCCAGAGACGGCGGCGCTGAGCGCGCCCGGAGAGCGCGAAACAGCAGCGGAAGTGGCGACCGCGCCGAACGCGGCTGCTGTGCGAGAGACGAGCGTGGCGCCGAGTGCAGCGCTGAGCGTGGTGCTGGCCGCGGCGCCGGGCGCAGCCATAGCCCTAGAGACAGTGGCTGCAGCTTCAGTACCGGCTCGGTCGGAACTGGCCGAGACGGCCTCCCGTAAAGAAACTGCTGTAAAAACTGCCGCACAGCCAGCTGCAGTCTGTGCTGTCTGTTCTGCCTCTAGCGAACTTAGCCAAAGTGCCCCTCCTCCCCGCAGATTTCTGTTCACTTCCAGCACCCCAAAGTTTCGTTTGCCTGATGATTCCTCATCAGGCAGTGAGGCAGATGAGGTTCTGGCCCCAGGTCATCAGGCAGCTGTAGCCGTGCGGCGAAGGAAAAGGCTGCGCTGGTCTCGCCCCTGGACCTTTCCGGACTGCACGGTAACTATACGTCCGACGCATTATAATCGCTTCCTAGAGTCTATTAAGATGCAAGAATTGGAGGAGGGTGACTGGAGGTTATTAGAAATCCTTGGAATGCCGCATAGATCTGAGGATTCTGGGGGTAATCGGGAAGCTGTTACACTCCATCCACAGGCTGTGCCAGAAGTTCAGGATGGTACTGGTTCCCCAAAAGGGGAGATCCAAGCTTTCCCAGTGTATAAGGCTCTCCCAAATTCAGGGGAGCATGACAAGCATGAGGTGAATGCTTGGAAAGTTGCCCAGGACCTCCAATCCAAGGTGGCACAATATGGGCTAGGTTCTGCTGAGGTTATGCAAATAATAAGGGTGATAAATACAGATTTGCTTTCTCCATTTGATATCAGATACTTAGGTCAAATTTTATTTCAACCTGTACAATTTACAGTTTTTGAGAAAACCTGGAGAAAGCTGGCCAGCAAGACTGCATTAGCAAATTTGCAGCTCCCTGCTGCTGATCCTAGACAGACAGCAGGAGTGGATGCTTTGATGGGGACTGGTCCCTTCTCTGATCCCAGCCTACAGGGTAACTTGTCCTCTAGCGTCCTGCAGCAAGCACAACAGGTCGGCATGGCTGCCCTGTTGAAAACCATAGAGTTTTCAGCACCCAGAAAGAGATATACTGAAATAGTTCAAGGGAAATCAGAGTCATTCCTCTCTTTTGTAGAGAAAGTCGCTGCTTCTCTCGAGAAGCAGGTTGAGGATGACGGGTTAAGACAGATGTTATTAAGGCAGTTAGTGAGAGATAACGCAAACGAGGAGTGCAGAAAAATCATAGATGCCTTACCATGGGATCCTGAGGTAACAGACATGGTCGAAGCCTGTGCTAAGGTGGGATCTGGGAACCAGAGAAGGTCTGCTTTGGCTGCGTTCCTGCAGCCTGTTCACGCATCTTCTGGTCGTGAACCAAAGCAACCAAAACAGGCGAAAAACGGAAGCGGCCTAAGCCGAGCCAAAAAGAGAACACACCGATCCCCCAGTGCAAAAGGTGTGGCAGGCCAGGGCATTGCACGGGCTACTGTAGATCCCGGACTCATGCCAATGGTCGGCCGTTGTCGGGAAACTTCCGCCGGGGTGCAAGGAGGGGGAATTGCTCTCCGATGCAGTCGCTCCCCCAGAGAGTGGCACAGGTACAGGCACAGGCCTACCCAGCCACACTAGAGACAGCACCCAGGGATCAGACAGCACCCACAGATCAGACGGTTTGACGTCCACACCACAGCCGCAGTCGTCTTAGACTCTAGCGGTATTTATAAGGTTCCCTTGGACGCATATGGACCCTTAGCCCAGGGATCCAGTGCAATGCTGGTGGGAAAACCTGACGTTGCCCATCAAGGAATCTTAGTGCACTCAGGAGTTATTGATGCTGACTTTAAAGGTCAGATTTGCGCTATGGTCTCCACGCAAAAACCCCCTGTAACTATTCCTGAAAAGACCTGCCTTGCTAAATTAGTGCCCTTTACGTCTTGTGTCCCCACGTTAGAGCAACAAACTCACGAAGATAACGGCAGTGGATCTACGGGACTTCTGCAGGCCTTCAGGACTGCAGATATCTCTGACCAAAGGCCACAGATAACATGTACCCTGATCCTGCCGAATGCCCGTCCACCCCGGACTCAGCTTCGAGGTTTGATTGATACGGGTGCTGATGTAACTATCATCTCCTTCTCTGCATGGCCTCCCTCATGGCCTTTAGCCCCGGTGGGATCGGCCATCGCAGGATTAGGAGGAACCACACAGAGCTATTTAAGCGAACGGCTTGTGGTGGTGAAGGATTCAGAGGGGCACAGAGCTACAATTAGGCCTTATGTTGCTACCACTCCCCTTAACCTTTGGGGACGGGACGTGTTGGCAGCTTGGGGCGTACGGATTGGGACAAATTTTTAGCAGGGTCACTGTGCGTAAGGGCACACAGTATCCTACACTGCCCTTGAGGTGGTTGATTAACCTACCAATCCGAGTCAGACTCTGCTCAGTTAGTTGCATTAAGGGCTGTTACCATGGCTTTCCTGCAATTCTCACAGGAAGCTTTGAATTTGGTTACTGACTCTGCTTATGTAGCAGATATCACCCAACGCTTAGATTGTTCACTTCTGAAGGAGGTGAACAATGCGGCTCTGTTTTCACTGTTGCAAACCTTGTGGTCTGCAATTCAAGCTCGAGTGCATCCGTATTACATTGTGCACATTCAAAGCCACACCAATTTACCAGGGTTTCTAACAGAAGGCAATGCCAGGGCTGACATGCTGGCCAACCCTGCGTGGGTAGGGCCTCAGCCTGACAAAATTGCACAAGCCAAGGCATCGCACGGTTTCTTCCATCAAAGTGCACATACCCTGCAGAAGCAGTTTCATTTAACGCCAACCGAGGTGCGCGACATTGTCAGCGCTTGTGCTGACTGTCACAGACTCACTGCGCCTTTGCCAGTGGGGGTAAACCCCAGAGGGCTAAAAGCCTTGCAGATTTGGCAAACGGATGTAACTCACATCCCAGAATTTGGTCGGCTGAAATATGTGCACGTGTCTATTGACACTTTCTCCTCGGCTATGTGGGCTACTGCTCACACTGGAGAGAAGGGCCGTGATGTCATTGCCCATTGGAAATTGGCTTTCTCAGTCCTGGGCGTGCCAGCTTCTGTGAAAACAGATAATGGTCCTGCCTATGTCTCGGAGAAGACGCGGCAGTTCTTACACCTATGGGGTGTAGACCATATCTTCGGTATCCCACATTCTCCTACTGGCCAAGCCATTGTCGAATGCGCTCATGGTACTTAGAAGCATGTTTTGGAAAAACAGAAAAGGGGAATGCATGAAGAAACCCCACAGAGCCGACTAGCAAAAGCTTTGTATACAATTAATCACCTTACAGTACCACAAAATTCAAATAATCCTGTTATTCTGAATCATTTTCTCTCATTGCAGTCTTCAGGCGAGACACAATTGCCCCGGGCAAAAGTCTGGGTACGTAATTTACTCACTAACCAGTGGGAAGGCCCTCATGAGCTTATCATTTGGGGTCGTGGGTATGCTTGCGTTTCCACAGATACTGGGATACGGTGGCTACCTTCAAAATGTGTTCGCCCTGACCTACAGCACCAGAGGGAGAACAAACAACCTCCAAATGATGACCAGAACGCCAACCATCCAAATGGCGACCAGAATGTAGATCATCAGCCTAATGACTCTTCTGATGATGACCAGGATGTCAACCATCAGGCGGATGGTCCTTCTACAAGCAGAGACTGGGATGGTCCTTCCACAAGCAGAGACTGAATTTTAAATTTCTTGTTATGGAGTCAGATAGTTAAAGCCTTAAGGACATATTTAGAATTAATACCTGATATAGATTTCTATTTAGGATTAATAGTAGGGTTGTTATCTTATAAAACAAAAAGGGGGAATTTTAGGTACAAAAATGCTGTTAGTGAGGATTTCCTTGTTAATTTCTAAGTCCGTGAGAGACTTTTCTCTCTCACAGAAGACGTAGCAGGGAATGTGAACAACCAAGCCACCTGCAACCTTGGAAAGTCTTGTTTATGGTATAGTAGAAAAATATTTTGATAATGGATGTTTTAGGATTTTGGCCAATCACCCCCAAGGGGTGGCTGGTCCTTTGTCCAATTAGACTGTGAAGAAAAAAGTCTATAAAAGAGTTTGTAAAATAATTAAATAAATCAATCTTGCTGCACAATTCCTGCCTGCTGGATCTTCTCCTCCTCCTCCTCCCTATGGCTGTGGGACACGGTGATATACCGTAGGAACCAAGCCTGCGGTAATTGAGAAGCAAGTGGAAGATACAAGAATTAGAGAAAGCATAATCACTCAAATAGCAAAAGCTAATGCAAATGAACCTTGCCAGAGAGTGATTATGACCCTTCCACTTGATCCTCCACCAACGTTAAAGCAGATGATTCAGCACTGCACAACCTTAGTTCCAATTGGCCAACCAAATTTAAAAATGAGGGGGAATGTGGTAGGAGCTGCGGGTGCCGCTGAGGCACCGGCACCTCAGGACAAGAGGATGACAAACAGAACCTGGACTTGTCACAGATGTGGCAAGCCAGGACATGTGGCCCGGAACTGCAGAGCTCCAGCCCCGATTAATCAAAGTTCCCGAGCTGTTTCCCCAGGGCAAGTAGCATCGCCCACTCCCATGGAGGTACAGCCGGGAAACTGAGGACCCAGCACGGATCTGCATCCCCGTGTGATGACATAAATAAAGAAGCCGCAACCAGAAAAACTGTGACTGCAGCCACTGCAACCACGATGGACTCCATCACACCTCAACGGGTCCTCGTGAGCTGCAAAGGACTGAAAGACTGCTGCTTGTTTATAATAGGAGACACCACGCGTACACCACCAGAGATCTCAATAACACCAGAGATCATCCAAGTAGGATCACAAGGACTCTTTACAATTAACATCCAATGTATTCATCCACCTTTCTTTCTTGCAGCTGGCCAGGTTCTCGCCCAGGCCATCCTCATGCCCAGAAGTTCACCAGAAAACTACAACCCATCTGTCTTCTGGGCTGAGGTGGTAGGGGAGGATAAGCCGATGCTAAGCTGCAAGATTTCATGCCAGGGCTCGGACATCAGCCTAGCAGGGATGATGGACACGGGGGCAGACGTGACGGTCATCGCCTCCAACAACTGGCCGTCACATTGGGGATTGCAGCCGGCAGAAGGTATTGTTATGGGTGTGGGAGGATCCGTGGCTGCCCAGAGAAGCAGGACGCATGGCCAGATTGAGGGTCCAGAGGGGCAGATTGCAACAGTCCGTCCATTTGTTATTGACTCTGGGTTTACATTGTGGCGCAGGGATCTCATGTCCCAGTGGGGAGCCTGGGTTGAGATCCCATCTCAACCCCGGGATTTTTAGTAGGGGTCACTGCGGAGCGCCCCACCCAGAAATTGAATTGGCTCACCAATAAAAGGGTCTGGGTGGATCAGTGGCCTTTAAAAACACACCAATTGAGAGCGCTCACTGTACTCATGGAGGAGCAGCTGGGGAAGGGGAACATTGAGCCTTCCAACAGCACTTAGAACTCCCCGGTCTTTGTGATCCGGAAGCCGGGGACAGACAAGTGGAGACTCCTTCATGACCTGCGGAAAATTAGTGAGGTCATTGAGGACATGGGACCCCTGCAGCCCGGAATGCCATCACCCTCTATGCTCCCTAGGCAGTGGAAGCTAGCAGTCATAGACATCAAGGACTGCTTCTTCCATATCCCCCTGCATCTGGACGACGCACCCCGGTTTGCCTTCTCGGTGCCTTCCCTCAACCGAGAGGCTCCCATGCAGCGCTACCAGTGGTGAGTTCTGCCGCAAGGCATGAAAAACTCGCCCACCATCTGCCAGTGGTATGTCGCTCGCATTCTGTCCACTGTCCGGAAAAAGGCAGTTAGAGCTGTGATCCTACACTACATGGACGATGTTTTGGTGTGTGCGCCCACTCAGCAGTACCTGGACTGGACTCTGGGAGAGGTAATCAGGGCTTTAGAGGCAGGTGGATTCGAAATCCATCCCGAATAGGTCCAGAAGACCTCACCTTTTAAATATCTAGGGCTCAAAATTGAGGAGCAGACAGTGGTGCCCCAACCGTTAAAGATCAATGATAACCCCAAGACTCTGCAGGAACTCCATCAACTCTGCGGGTCCATCAACTGGGTGAGGCAGCTCCTGGGACTGACGACTGAGGACCTTGCCCCTCTGTTCAACCTGCTTTGTGGGAACGAGGATCTCAAATCCCCGAGGCAGTTGACAGAAGAGGCAAGAAACTCCCTCATCAAGGTCTAAGAGGCGCTGTCATCTCGCCAAGCCCATCGTTATGCCCCAGGTCTGCCCTTTCAGTTCATAGTGTTGGGGAAAGTGCCATACCTCCATGGGCTGGTTTTCCAGTGGGACAAGGTGCTGAGGGATCCCCTTCTGATTATTGAGTGGGTTTTCCTCTCGCACCAGCCGTCCAAAAGTATTACCACGCCACAGGAGCTCATGGCTCAGTTGGTGATAAAGGCTAGGTCTCCCCTCCGTACCCTTGCAGGGTGTGATTTCACATGTGTTTACCTGCCACTAACAACCAATGCACTGGACCATCTCCTTCAAAACAACAATCATCTCCAATTTGCCTTTGATAGTTATTCGGGACAAATATCGGCTCACAACCCGAAACACAAATTGTTCAATTCAGCCTTTAAATTAATTCCAAAAGAAATTCAGAGTCGTGAACCCCTCAATGCCTTGACGATCTTTATGGATGGTTCTGGGGCATCTCACAAGTCTGTCATCGCTTGGAGGAATCCTTGCACTCAGAAGTGGGAGTCTGATGTGCAGGTGGTCAAAGGATCACCGCAGGTTGCAGAGCTTGCCGCAGTGGTCAGAGCATTTGAGCGGTTCAACGAACCTTTTAATTTCGTAACAGATTCTGCATATGTAGCAGGAGTGGTGTCCAGAGCAGAAAGAGCATCGCTCAGAGAGGTGGCAAATCCAAAAATCTATAAATTGCTTTCGAAGCTAATCCAAATTGTCTCCCACCGAAAGCAACCCTTTTACGTAATGCATGTGAGGTCACACACTGACCTGTCAGGATTTATTGCCGAAGGGAACAGGAGAGCAGATGCCCTAGCTATGCCCATCGAGCTAGCGAATCTGCCTAACAGATTCCAGCAAGCCCAGCTGAGCCATGCAATGTTCCATCAAAATGCTCCAGCTCTTGTCTGGATGTTCCACCTCACTAGAGATCAGGCGAAAGCCATTGTGGCGACATGCCCCAACTGCCAAAAACATCAGCTTCCATCACTAGGTCAGGGGGTTAACCCCCGAGGCCTAGGCAGTTGTGAGGTATGGCAAACAGATGTCACCCACTTCCCCCAATTTGGCCACCAGAAATATATTCATGTTTCTGTGGATACTTTTTCTGGTGCAACCTTTGCCTCAGCTCACCGTGGGGAGAGGGCCAAAGATGTCATCAACCACCTAGTCCAGGCCTTTGCTGTGTTTGGGACACCAAATAAATTAAAAACTGACAGTGGCCCGGCGTACACCTCTGCAGAGTTAAACAGATTCATGAGTGAGTGGGGTGTAGATCACATCACTGACATCCCTCACTCGCCCACAGGCCAAGCCATCGTGGAGAGGAAACATCAGACACTAAAAAGACTGCTAGAACAACAAAAGGGTGGCAGTGAGATCGCTGCCCCCACCATAAGACTGTCCAAAGTGTTGTTCACTTTGAACTTTTTAAACTGTTCCTATGAGGAACCTGATCCTCCCATCCTGAGACACTTCACAAACTCTGCCAAACATAAACTGACTGAGAGACTTGAGGTCCTAATAAAGGACCCTGATACTTTACAAATACGTGGCCCGTACCCCCTAGTCACCCAGGGTAGAGGCTACGGGTGTGTTTCCACCCCAGAGGGTCCAAGATGGATCCCTGGAAAGTGGATCAAACCCTTTTTGAAACTACCTGCAGATGCCAAGCGAAGGAAAGAAGCTGCCACAGCCTGGAAAAGGAGGAGAAACAAGACCTCCTGAATAAACAAGAAATTCTCCTCCCAGGCTGCAAAGACAAACATTCCCTTTCCCACCTTCTCTGTGTTTCCCTCCCCTAATTGGCCCTTTGTTTTGAAAGAGGGGGAGTCCAAGGGAGCCATTGTTATTTAAGTTAATTGTATTTGTATTGATTTTATTTATGCTACACTGTCCCTAAAGTTATCTCCCATAACTGCATGATGACATCCTACATGCTGCTGTCCCACCTGCTGCTGCAGCTCCTCCTATACACTGGGAGTTCCAGTAGCTGGATTCCTTCAATTATCAAGGACATTGTATGGGGTTTCTTTATGGAGTTGTTAATTTTATTAGCCCTTCCCATTTTTAAGTGTTTGGTTTTGAAATCCCTTAAGCCTTTCCCCTCATTTCAATGTAATAAAGAAGGGGGAGATGTTGGGGTGGGTCAGCCTGCTCTCGGGCTGAAACCATCAAATGTCAGTCACCAGAAGAGATCACTGAGGTCTAGGTTACCTCCCCCTGGGTGGCTCCCAATCCTAAATTGCCTCCCCCTGTTCCAGAAAGTTCTCCCTTTTTTAGTTATTAATTGGTTCCCTGTTGTGACTCCTTCCTCTCTGTTTTCCCCGTTTGTTCTGAAAAATTGTATCCTCCCCTCTGCTTGTACCCCATTGGTTGTTTTCTCTTTCTCTGCCTTGCTCCACCCCCCCATAAAGGGGCGAGCCTGCGTCTCCTCGAGGCTGCTCTGGTCCCTGGACCCTCCTGCAAATAAATCTGTTGGAACTCACACCAGAAGCCCCTCCCGCCTTCTTTGCCTCCGGGCAAACGCGAGCCATTCCACCGGCTGCCCGACGTGTTTCCTCTGAGGAGGAGCCAGCGCACGCACCCATCCCACGCTGATTCCACTGAGCTGTCCAGCGAGGACGCTGTGGAGGCTAACGCTGCGTCCCCTCTGCCCGAGGGCATGCTGGGGCTTGTGGTTACAAGCCCCCAGTTGCGTTACATGTCTTCTAAAAACTCAACTATTACAGTTAGAACACTTAGTCTTTGCAAATCTTACTGTGTTGTAGAAAACCCTAATACTTCCCAGAACATCTCTCTTCACATTTCTTCAGTATTTAACATTATAACCTCATTTGGGCAAGAACTGCTTTTTTTTTTTTTCAGGAGCTTCTAGAGCAATGAAAATTTACTTGCAATTCCAGGGGAAAGGATTGCACATGTGAAAATAAGGATTTAGTTGTCCATTGTTTTGTGCACTCGGGATTGCTCCATTGGCACAAACATTTGTTTCAATTAAATGCATAGAAAAATGCAAGCAAAATGATAATCCCACTGTTAAGATTAAATTGTCAAACTAACAATATTTACCCTGCAAAATGCTCATCTTTTTTCTTTATTAAACAAATGGTACTGAGCAACTATCTAGACACATGCTAATTACAATATCTTAAAAAGGAAGTTATACTTGAATAACTTTCTTTAATCAATCGAACCAAATTTAAACATAAGTTTAGATTTTTTCAGTGGGGGTAGGAGGGACATAGTCTTAAAGAGAGGATGACAAGAGATAGGCATCAAATAAAAAAGGTGCATTGCCAATAAATTTTTGAATCAAGACACCAATCATAATTTTATTTTACCAAACTTTCTGTCACCTTATTTCATAATTCCACTTTTAGAAAATATCCTTCCTTGGTCATATAAAACCAAACAGTTATTGACAATAGTCCCAAAGTGCTGCTAATAAGTTGTTCAATAAGCACTTTCTCAGCAAGTAGGGAGCCCATATTGTGGGTTCTGATTCAGCAAACAATTTTATCACACATCTGCATGTTCAAAATTGAGTTTTGGTTATTCGATCATTAATGCATCTGGTGGAAATGTGGAGGTGACTGCTAAGGGATCTGCAAAGATTTTCTATAGATATTTTTTTGATAATCTTAGCAGATGGCTTACATGGCATCTCATACTTCTTGTGGACCTTCACTCAGAATCACAGAATCAACTAGGTTGGAAGAGACCTTTGAGATCATCAAGTCTAATCTATGACCTAACACCACCTTGTCAACTAGACCATGGCACTAAGTGCTACATCCAGTCTTTTCTTAAACACCTCCAAGGACAGTGACTCCACCACCTCCCTGGGCAGCCCATTTCAATGCCCAATCATCCTTTCTGTGAAGAACTTCTTCCTAATGTCCAACCTAAACTTCCCCAGTGCAGTTTAAGACTATGTCCTCTTGTCCTATTGCTAGTTGCCTGGGAGAAGAGACTGACCCTTGTCAGGGACTGAAATGATTCATGCCTTAAACATTGTTATGAAAGAGTTTTGCCCATTATAACAAAAACTGTATAAAGAAGCTACAACCAAAGAAGCCTCTCTGAAGAGATCTGACTGGAACTTTGGACTGTAAGTTAAGCCACCCAGATAAGATAAAAGGGACACTATTGTTCAATCATCTCAGGCATAGGGAAAAACAAACAAGGCTGAGGGAAAGAAATGCATCCACAAGAGAGCCAAATGCAGCAGAAATTCTTCCCTGGCTGGGTTTGGGGTGGGGGAGACCACAGCCCACAGAAGCCAGGTTTACTCCCCCCAAAATGAGGGGGGGTGAGGAGGTTTCTGGTGTAACCTCTGGTCAGAGGCAGTGAACACCCATCCTCCCTTACACAAACTGGCCTAGCTGTGGAACCCCAAACCCCACAGGCCACATCCATGGGACCTTCACGTGAGAGGCAGCTGAGGGGGTGTCATAATCCATCAAAGACCCCCCAGAGTGCTTCCCAGAGGCTTTGCATCACAGGATTGCATGTGATGCAACAGATCCAGAGTCCAGAGTATGCTGCTATAGACTGTCCCCCCCCCCCCCCCCCAACCAAGGGGGGACATACATGAACATTCCCACCTGGCCTGACTGTATATAAACCCATCGAATTCTACACTTCTGGGGGGACCTTCACCACCAAGACTAGCTGGAGAGGATCAATGGAACATCATTGGGATTCATTGAGTGGTGATATTTTCTTTATTCTCTTTCTGTCGCTCTGTTCCCCCCACCTTTTTTCTATTTCTTTCTCTTCTTTTGTCTCTCTTTTGTCTCTCTCTCTCTCTCATATTTGCTATCAAATAAAACCCATACTATTGACATTGGCATATGGTCTCATTTGCACCTTGATTCAGGCAGAGGCATTTCTAATAACTTTAAAACCAGATCATGACAACCCCCACCTGGCTACAACCTCTTTTCAGGTAGTTGCTGAGAGTAATAAGGTCTTCTCTGAGCCTCCTCTTCTCCAGGCTAAACACCTCCAGCTCCCTCAGCCACTCCTCATAGCACTTGTGTTCCAGACCTTTCACCAGCCTTGTTGCCCTTCTCTGGACATGCTTCAGCATCTCAATGTAATTCCTAAATTGGGGGGCCCAGAACTGGACACAGTACTCAAAGTGCGGCCTCATCAGTGACGAGTATAGGGAAAGAATCACTTCCCTAGTCCTGCTGGCCACACTATTCCTGATACAGGCCACGATGCCATTGGCCTTCTTGGCCACATGGACACACTGCTGGCTCATGTTGATGCCTAGGTTTTAACTTTTATATTTTCCTGATTCTGTACTGCTTAGAGTGTAACTCTGAGGCTTCTTGTAGCTTGCTAATTTCTGCTCACTTGTGCTAGGTAGACATAACAAAGCCTCTCCAGGCCGGCTCTCCAAGGTCACCCAGACCGTCCTAGGCCCAAAAAGTATAATCCAAAGAGCTTCTAAGGGGGGCCAGCAGAGGGGAAATTACATCATTGAACTGAAGCTTTAATTGGAGAATTAACCCTGATATGCAAATGAACCAAACCTATAAAGGTGTGAAGGACTCGTGACCTGTCGTCCACCTTGGGGTCCATTTTTGGCAATAGCCTGTGGCTCCCCAGGGTTGTCTTGGGGTGACTTTATGATGTGTATCCCATATCGCTGCCTATGCCCAGAAATTAATTCTTGTGCCTTTCTATGCCTCTAAACTGAGCCTGAGAGAGGGAAGGAAAAACTGAGCAAAACTTTTTCAAAGCAGTTTGCAGCTTGTTCAAGGTCACACAGAGATAGTGATTTTTTTTTTTCTCCCAGCTGTGGCAGGGGAGCGAGGAAGCACCTGGCTTGCTGCTCCCAGGTCAGTTTCTGGCCAGTTTCAGCTTCTTTTTCTCTGGAGAGAGAGACTGAGAGTTGAATTTTTTTTCCTTCCCTGGAATTTCGGATTTTCTCCCTTTTCTGCTGGACTGCTTCAATATCAGAACACATCGGGAGGACTTTCCAGCGAGCACAGAGGGCCTGGCCCTGGGCCAAGCCCCAGCTCCGAGGAGACCAAAGGGAGGACTCGAACACTTTCCCAGGTTTTTTCCTTCACAGTGAAATTTTATTATTTAGCATTATTATAATTTTCCCATGTGTTTGTTAAATGAATAGTTTTTATCTCCTTCACTTTCCTTTGAGGAAAATTTATTTTTCCCGAACCTGGTGGGGGAGGGGTGGTGACCTGCCTTCTCTCAGAGAATATATTTCTAAATTTGGCCAAACCGGCACAAGGGTGTAGCTTTGAAGGCCTTTCAAATAAATACCTATTTTATTCTTTTACTCCTGTTCAGTCTCTGTGTCTAGGAGGCCTCTTACGGCATCAATGTTTAGCCAGCTGTCATTCAGTACTCCCAGGTCCCTTTCTGCCTGGCCACTGTCCAGCCACTCTGTCCCCAACCTGTAGTGCTGCATGGGGTTGTTGTGGCCAAAGTGCAGGACCTGGCACTTGGACTTGTTAAACCTCATATCGTTGGATTCGGCCCATCTATCCAGCCTGTCCAGGTCCCTCTGCAGAGCCCTCCTACCCTCCATCAGATCGACAATCACACCCAACTTGGTGTCATCTGCTAATTTGCTGATAGTGGACTCAATCCCCTCATCCAGATCATTGATAAAGATATTAAACAGGACTGGCCCCAGCACAGATCCCTGAGGGACACCACTGGTGACTGGCTGACAACTGGATGTGACACCATTTACCACCACTCTCAGGGCCCAGGCATCCAGCCAGTTCTCAACCCAGTGAAGAGTGCACCTGTCCAAGCTGTGGGCTGCCAGCTTTTCCAGGAGTATGCTATGTGAGACAGTGTCAAAGACTTTGTTTTATGAACTGTTTTTATAGATTTTGGGGTTTTTAAGTAGCACAGAAATAACCCAGTAAAATGACCATGGTTTATTTCTGCATGTTACTGCATTTTTTAACAAATATCCATTTTAAGTTTTAACAGGAGTGAAAATAAGGTCCATTATTTGTCAGGTGGTTTTGATGACTACATAAGATGTCCTCATACTTATTTAATTAATTGAATGAAAGAACTAGAAAACAATAAAATAATTTTAACTTATTTCCCAGGAAATCCTGGTAAAATAGCAAGCTAGAATTCAAGAATTTACCTCTCTGTTCTTTCAGGAATACCCAAGAGCTTGATTATTTTCCTTTATCTCTTGCTGTCTTGTGTTTCTTTTCCTGCAGATGAATGGTCTTCAAGGACTGCAGCTCTTTTATTATGCTTCAGGCATCCCCCAGTTAGCAAGGTAATGGAAATAAATTTACTCTTTGTGTTCTAGCTGTGAGCTTGCTCCACCTGCTTGCCTGCATTGACTCACACAATAAGGCTATTTATAAAAAGAGGAAGCTAAAGATGGAAAAAATAATGCAAAGTTTACTAATCAATATGCATTACTTCCCTATATACACCACACTTGATACAGGATATGAGTCTACGGTAGCTTGAAAACAGATGACTCAGGCACCAAAACTTGTATATAAACCTAAAACATATAAGGAATGAATACCACACTTACATTACATATAAACCACATAATATATTATTAAATTGAACTAAATATAGCAGCTAGCATTGGCAGTACCATTCTTCATTTTGGAGGCTGGTCTCTTTTCTAAAAGACTATGATCATGTAAGTGAGTAACTCTCCAATGCATGCCTACCTACACACATTCTTCTTTCCCTGTGGACAAGATGCTGTGACAGTCAACTTTTCCCCATAAAACAACAACTACATTAAAACTGAACATGAAAATTAATTTCCAAACCTTTGTTTCTCCTTGAAATAAATGTTACTAGGAGCATTTCTATTCTACTATTCTCAACAAAGGTTCTTTTGGATCAAACCACATTTTTCTTCTGAACTGGCAATAGATGAGTTGCAGCACGGCAAAATCAAATTATATATTAGGAAAAATAATTTGACAAGGAGGATGGTCTAACATTGTGTATTGGGTTTGCATGGCCTGGTTTTGGTAGTGGGGGGGCTACAGGGGTGGCTTCTGTGAGAAGCTGCCGGAAGCTTCCCCCATGTCCAGCAGAGCCAATCCCTGATGGCTCCAAAGGTGGATGTGCCACTGGCCAAGGCTGGGCCAGTTAGAAATGGTGGTAACACCTCCATGATAACATATTTAAAAGGAAATCAAAACAAAAAGTTGGGATGCAGTTGTAATTGTGGTCAGAGAAGAGCAGAGTGAGAACGTGTGAACAACTATGCAGATGCCAAGGTCAGTGGAGAAGGTGGGGGAGGAGATGCTCCAAGCACCAGAGCCGAAATTCCCCTGCAGCATACTGTGAAGCCCATGGTGAAGCAGGCTGTCCCCCTGCAGCCCATGGAGGTCCATGGGGATGCAGAGATCCACCTGCAGCCTGTGGAGGAGCCCCACGCTGGAGAAGGTGGATGCCTGAGAGGAGGCTGTGACCCTGTGGGAGACCTGTGGAGAGGGGGGCCCTGCTCCCATGCTGGAGCAGCCTGTCCTTGAAGGACTGTACCCTGTGGAAAGAGTGACCCACACGGCAGCAGTTTGAGGGGGACTGTTGCCCCTGGAATGAACTCACGTTGGAGACATTCATGGACAACTGTCTCCTGTGGGAGGGACCCCATGGTGCAGTAGGAGAAGCACTCCTCTCCCTGAGCAGTGGGAGAAACAGTGGGTGATGAACTGACCATAATGCCCATTCCCTGTCTCCTTGCACCACTGGAGGAGGAGGTAGAGATGGGAAGGAGGGAGGGGTGGGGGAAGATGTTTGTAAGGGTCTTACTTTACTTCTCATTATCTGTGGTGGCCAGTGAGCCTACGTTACAAGGGATAGAGAAAGTCCGCTGGTGGGACAAGTCCCCAGTACCAAAAGAAACTCCTCAGGTTAGGGTGACCAGAAAGGCTTCTCCCAGGATGCATTGTTCTGTTATGTTAATCTGTGGATACAAAAATGCTGCTAGCAAGGATTTTCTTGCTATTTTCTAAGTCTGTGAGAGACTTTTCTCTCTCACAGAAGAGGCAGAAGAGTTCTGTAAACAATGAAACACCTGCAACCTTGAAAAGTCTTGTTTATAGTATAGCAGAAAAATATTTTGACAATGGATATTTTAGGATTCTAGCCAATGTGCCCCGCTCCGTCCACCTCTGTTCGCTCACAGCACCTCAAAGTTGCCTTTGCCTGATGATTCCTCGTCGGGAAGTGAGGCAGATGAGGTTCTGGCCCTGGGGCGTAAAGCTGCCGTAGCCGGGCGGCGAAGGAAAAGGCTGCTCCTGTCTTGCCCCTGGACCTTTCAGGACTGCACGGTAACAGTGCGTCTGACCCACTACAATTGCTCCTTAGAGTCAGTTAAGATGCGAGCGTTGAAGGAGGGAGATTGGAAATTATTGGAGACCGTGGGAATGCCAAAGAGATTTGAAGATTCTGGGGGTAATCGGGAAGCTGTTACACTCCATCCACAGGCTATGCCAGAAGTTCAGGATGGTAGTGACTCCCCAAAAGGGGAGATCCAAGCTTTCCCAGTGTATAAGGCTCTCCCAAATTCAGGGGAGCGTGACAAGCATGAGGTGATTGCTTGGAAAGTTGCCCAGGACCTGCAATCCAAGGTGGCACAACATGGGCTAGGTTCTGCTGAGGTTATGCAGATAATAAGGGTGATAAATACAGATTAACTTGCTCCATTTGATATCAGACACTTAGGTCAAATTCTATTTCAACCTGTACAATTTACAGTTTTTGAGAAAACCTGGAGAAAGCTGGCAGACAAGGCTGCATTAGGGAATATGCAGCTCCCTGCTGCCAATCCTAGACGGACAGCGGGAACGGAATCTCATGGGGACTGGTCCCTTCTCTGATCCCAGCCTACAGGGTACTTTGTCCTCTAGCATCCTGCAGCAAGCTCAACAGGTCGGCATGGCTGCCCTGTTGAAAACCATAGAGTTTTCGGCTCCTAGAAAGCGATATACTGAAATAGTTCAAGGGAAATCAGAGTCATTACTCTCTTTTGTAGAGAAAGTCGTTGCTTCTCTCGAGAAGCAGGTTGAGGATGACGGGTTAAGACAGATGTTGTTAAGGCAGTTAGTGAGAGATAACACAAATGAAGAGTGCAGAAAAATCATATATGCATTACCAGGAGAACCTGAGGTAACAGACACGGTCGAAGCGTGTGCTAACGTGGGATCTGGGAACCAGAAAATGTCTGCTTTGGCTGCGTTCCTGCAGCCTGTTCACACATCTTCTGGTCGTGAACCAAAGCAACCAAAACAGGCGAAAAAATGGAAGCGGCCTAAGCCGAGCCAAAAAGAGAACACACCGATCCCCCAGTGCAAGAGGTGTGACAGACCAGGGCATTGCTCGGCCTATTGTAGATCCCTGACTCATGCCGATGGTCGGCCTTTGTCGGGAAACTTCCGCCGGGGTGCAAGGAGGGGGAATTGCTCTCTGATGCAGTCGCTCCCCCAGACAGTGGCACAGGTACAGGCACAGGCCTACCCAGCCACCCTAGAGACAGCACCCAGGGATCAGACGGTTTTGACGTCCATACCTCAGCCGCAGTCGTCTTAGACTCTAGTGGTATTTATAAGGTTCCCTTGAATGCATATGGACCCTTAGCCCAGGGATCCAGTGCAATGCTGGTGGGAAAACCTGATATTGCCCATCAAGGAATCTTAGTGCACTCAGGAGTTATTGACACTGACTTTAAAGGTCAGATTTGCACTATGGTCTCCACGCAAAAACCCCCTGTAACTATTCCTGAAAAGACCTGCCTTGTTAAATTAGTGCCTTTTAAGTCTTGTGTCCCCAGGTTAGAACAACAAATTCACAAAGATAATGGCAGTGGATCTACGGGACTTCCTCAGGCCTTCTGGACTGCAAACATCTCTGACCAAAGGCCACAGATAACATGTACCCTGATCCTACCAAATGCCCATCCGCCCCGGACTCAGCTTCGAGGTTTGATTGATATGGGTGCTGATGCAACTATCATATCTTTCTCTGTGTGGCCTCCCTCACGGCCTTTAGCCCCAGTGGGATCGGCCATCGCAGGAGTAGGAGGAACCACACAGAGCTATTTAAGCGAACGGCCTGTGGTTGTGAAGGACTCAGAGGAGCACATAGCTGCAATTAGGCCTTATGTTACTACCACTTCCCTTAACCTTTGGGGACGGGACGTGTTGGCAGCTTGAGGGGTACGGATTGGGACAAATTTTTAGCAGGGGTCACTGTGCGTAAGGGCGCACAGTATCCTACACTGCCTTTGCGGTGGTTGACCAACACACCAGTCTTTGAGCCGCAGTGGCCCCTACTAAAAGAGAAGTTAGACGCCCTTCATCAGCTGGTTCAGGAACAGTTACAACAGGGGCACCTTGAACCTTCTACTAGCCCCTGGAACACTCCCGTTTTCGTAATTAAGAAGAAATCAGGGAAATGGAGATTATTGCAGGACCTCCGGAAAGTTAATGCAGTAATGGAAGGTATGGGGGCATTGCAGCCTGGCATGCCCTCTCCCACCATGATTCCTACGGGGTGGGACATCCTGATCATGATTTAAAGGATTGTTTTTTCACAATTCCTTTGCATCCCTCTCCCACCATGATTCCTATGGGGTAGGACATCCTGATAATTGATTTAAAGGATTGTTTTTTCACAATTCCTTTGCATCCTGATGACAAACCAAAATTTGCCTTTACTGTGCCTGCCATTAACAATGCTGAACCTGCTAAGAGATACCAATGGAAGGTCCTCCCTCAAGGGATGAGGAACAGCCCAATTATCTGTCAGTGGTATGTTGCTCAAGCTTTAGCCGGAGTTCGCAAGCAGTTTCCTGATGCACGCTGCTGTCGGGGTCTCCTCCCCCTGCCATGTAGCCCTGGGAGAGGGGCCCTGAGGGGACAGAGTCGGGGTTTCCCGAGCCCCTGGTCAGTCTCGTTTCCCACTGGTTGTTTTGTGTTTCCCTGCGTGGGCAAGGACCCTCGCCCCCGCGATTGTAAGAGTTCCTCGGCAGAGTCTGGCCATGCGGCTGGGGAAATAAACATCTCTCTGAAACATCTATCAAGAATCTGTCCTTATATATTTCTTTCCATGGGCCTCCTTGTTTGGTACATCATGTTACAGTATCCCCACTGCAACATAATGGTGGTGAATTGCGAGCAGAACGATCCCCGATCCCTAAGCAACTGATTTGTGTGAGTAAAGAAACTTTAGATTCCTCTTCTTGTTTTTGTTTTGCTATTCCATATCTAAACTATGGAGGAACCGTGGAAAGACTCTTGGCTCTCAGAGCCACATATGGACATTTATCTTAAACTTGAAAAGATTCTTGAACAACGATTTGTAAATTTTAGCTTGATTCAAGCTCAAAAGGAACTGAAGCATTTCCTTTCATGGTTGTTTAAGAACTTTTTCTGTGTTTCTTGGGATTTAATTCTTACCAAAGAACATGGAACACCGTTTGGACACAGTTAATTTTTAAGTCAAAATATATGCCGATGGAAGAATATTTTCGTGAATATTATTTAATTACCGAGACTGTTGAGCAATGTCAGCTGTGTCCTGGCGAAGGGAAGCCTGGCTCAGGGACCGTGCGGCCTCGGCCACATGGACCGAGCCCTCTGTGAGCAGCAGCGAGGCAATTCCTGTGCACGGGCGGAGCCACGCGAGCTGCAGTGTCGGCGACAGAGTGAGGCATGGCGGAAGCGGCGTGACCCGGCGGTGCCTGCCTGGCCCCGCGCAGTGCGTGGTGGAGCGAGCCCCATGATTGCCCAACTGACAGGGGCGGCGCGCAGGCGGCAGCTGGTGGTGGCGGAGCGGAGCCGCGCTCAGCGGAAACGTGTGCTGGAGCAGGGCGCGGGGGAATCATCGCTCAGGGGCCCGGCCAAGACGTGGGCGCAGCGCCTGGCAGCGGCAGCACAGCTGAGACCAGAGGAGGCAACGCACAGAGAACTGAGCGGTGCGGCACAGCCTGGCCCACACGACCCCGGGAAGAGCGCGCAGGCACAAGCACCTCCGGCGGCCCCGGCAGCACGAGAAGCCCCGGCAAATTCTAACGTGGAAGCGAGCGAAAGAGAAAGCAACAATGCAGCAAGACAGAAAACAGCAGCCACTCGGAAAAAAGAAAACATCACCGTAGCTAAGGTTTTAGGAATAGTAAAGTGGTATCATGTTAAACAAAATTATGGTTTTATAACGAGATGTGACAACCAGCAAGACATATTCGTGCATAGAACTGCTATTAAAACGAATAACCCTGATAAATGCATCCCAAGCTTGGGAGATGGAGAGGTGGTAGAATTCAAAATTGTACTAGGGAGAAAAGGGTTACAAGCATCACAGGTCACTGGGCCTGATGGTGTTCCTGTAAAAGGCAGTATATATGCAAAAAATCGTAGTCATGTTAGACAATATCTCCATTGTAAACCCCCCCCTACAGTCTCCCTTTCCTAATCCCACCTTTTCCCTTTATCCTATATCTTATTACCCCCAGTGTATTCCCAATCCGTTTTTCCACCCATGGTTTCCCTCACAAAACTATACCTTTGATAATTGTTTCCCCAAAAATCCCTTTCCAATGCCGAGTGGGGGATGAAAAGGGGGAGGGAAGAAATTAAACCCTCTCCTGCCTCAGTTTCCCCACAAAGCATGCTCAGAGTGTTCTGTCTCCCTTCTGTCAGCCTTAAGATGTTCCAGAGAATCTGTTTGGACATTTAAAGACTCAGGAGGATGGCTTATTTTGTTTTGAAACTATTCTTGTTATGTTTATCCAGTTGTTTTCAATGTTAAGTTTTAAATCTCTTTTTGTTAAAAATAAATGGGTGAAATGTCGGGGTCTCCTCCCCCTGCCATGTAGCCCTGGGAGAGGGGCCCTGGGACAGACACGGGGTTTCCCGAGCCCCTGGTCAGCCTCTTTCACCATTGGTTGGTTTGTGTTCCCCTGCGCGGGCAGGGACCCTCAGTCCCGTGAATAGAGAGTTCCTCGGGAGAGCCCCGGCCATGCGGCTGGAGAAATAAACATCTCTGAAACATCTATCAAGAATCTGTCCATATATATTTCTTTTCCACGGGACTCCTTGTTTGATATGCGTGTTACAGTATCCCCACTGAAACATGCTGCTATCATTACATGGATGATATCCTGGTGGCAGCATCCACCCAAGACAAGCTGCTGAGAATAGAGCCTCAGCTGCTCGCTGCTCTGCATGCCTATGGATTAGAGGTAGCTCCGGAGAAAGTTCAACAGCATCCTCCTTGGAAATATTTAGGAGTTAAATAAATAGTTTTATCTCCTTCACTTTCCTTCAAGGAAAATTTATTTTTCCTGAACCTGGTGGGGGAGGGGTGGTTGTACCTTCTCTCAGAGGATATATTTCTAAATTTGGCCAAACCGGAACAGGCCGAGAAATAGTCGAGTGCCGGTGCAAGGACCCACCGTCTTTACGGATGGTTCCGGGAAAACTGGGAAAGCCATCGTTACCTGGAAGGAGGGATCGGAAAGGCAGGTGCTGAAGGAACACGAGTCAGGCTCTGCTCAGTTAGTTGAATTAAGGGCTGTTACCATGGCTTTTCAACGATTCTCATAGGAAGCTTTGAATTTGGTTACTGACTCTGCTTATGTAGCAGATATCACCCAACGCTTAGATTGTTCACTTCTGAAGGAGGTTAAAAATGCGGCTCTGTTTTCACTGTTGCAAACCTTGTGGTCTGCAATTCAGGCTCGAGTGCATCCGTATTACATTCTGCACATTCGAAGCCACACCAATTTACCAGGGTTTTCTAACAGAAGGCAATTCCAGGGCTGACATGCTGGCCAACCCTGCGTGGGTAAAGGCCTCAGCCTGACAAAATTGCACAAGCCAAGGCATCGCATGGTTTCTTCCACCAAGGTGCACATACCCTGCAGAAGCAGTTTCATTTAACGCCAACCGAGGTGCGCGACATTGTCAGCGCTTGTGCTGACTGTCACAGACTCACTGCGCCTTTGCCAGTGGGGGTAAACCCCAGAGGGCTAACAGCCTTGCAGATTTGGCAAATGGATGTAACTCACATCCCAGAATTTGGTCGGCTGAAATATGTGCACGTGTCTATTGACACTTTCTCCTCGGCTATGTGGGCTACTGCTCACACTGGAGAGAAGGGCCGTGATGTCATTGCCCATTGGAAATTGGCTTTCTCAGTCCTGGGCGTGCCAGCTTCTGTGAAAACAGATAATGGTCCTGCCTATGTCTCGGAGAAGACGCGGCAGTTCTTACACCTATGGGGTGTAGACCATATCTTCGGTATCCCACATTCTCCTACTGGCCAAGCCATTGTCGAACGCGCTCATGGTACCTTGAAGCGTGTTTTGGACAAACAGAAAAGGGGAATGCATGGAGAAACCCCACAGAGCCGACTAGCAAAAGCTTTGTATACAATTAATCACCTTACAGTACCACAAAATTCAAATAATCCTGTTATTCTGAATCATTTTCTCTCATTGCAGTCTTCAGGCGAGACACAATTGCCCCAGGCAAAAGTCTGGGTACGTAATTTACTCACTAACCAGTGGGAAGGCCCTCATGAGCTTATCGTTTGGGGTCGTGGGTATGCTTGCGTTTCCACAGATACTGGGGTACAGTGGCCACCTGCAAAATGTGTTCGCCCTGACCTACGGCACCAGAGGCAGAACAGGCAACCTCCAAATGATGACCAGAACGCCAACCATCCAAATGGTGACCAGAATGTAGATCATCAGCCTAATGACTCTTCTGATGATGGCCAAGATGTCGACCATCAGGCAGATGGTCCTTCTACAAGCAGAGACTGGGATGGTCCTTCCACAAGCAGAGACTGAATTTTAAATTTCTTGTTATGGAGTCAGATAGTTAAAGCCTTAAGGACATATTTAGAATGAATAACTGATGCAAATTTCTATTTAGGATTAATAGTAGAGTTGTTATCTTATAAAACAAAAAGGGGGAATTCTGGATACAAAAATGCTGCTAGCGAGGATTTTCTTGCTATTTTCTAAGTCTGTGAGAGACTTTTCTCTCTCACAGAAGAGGCAGAAGAGTTCTGTAAACAATGAAACACCTGCAACCTTGAAAAGTCTTGTTTATAGTATAGTAGAAAAATATTTTGACAATGGATGTTTTAGGATTTTAGCCAATCACCCCAAGGGGTGGCTGATCCTTGTCCAATTAGACTATGAAGAAAAAAGTCTATAAAAGAGTTTGTAAAATAATTAAATAAATCAATCTTGCTGCACAATTCCTGCCTGCTGGATCTTCTCTCCTCCTCCCTATGGCTGCGGGACACAGTAATATACCCCAGGGCATTTTTTAATATTAATCTACCCCAGTTCTGCTTCCTTGGTTGGCCTGTGGCCCCTCCACCCCCTTGCTGCCTTATATGTTCCATGCCATAGAAAGTTCTCCACTCCAGGTTCCCCCCATTGGCCTTTGCCCCTTGCCACTCCCCCAGAGCTTCCCCATTTATTACAGCTGGTGGTGGGGTCCGAGGCTGTGACCCAGGAAGAGGTGACCGGTCCGGGGAGATGGTCCCGAAAGGAATCGCCTTCCCGAGGCCCGGTGTCTTCCTCTCAGCTGCTGGCAGAGGAGCCCTTGCAGAAGCTGTCAGCTCTTTAGTGATTATCAGCTCGTGATTCCAGCTCAGCTCTGCAGGGCAGCCTCTAGGCCAAACCAGACCGGAGAGAGAGACGAGAAGACCCGTGTGGCTGGTTCCGCACGAAGGTAGCTTTATTGTGGGTTCCCTCCGGCGAAGGGAAGGCCAGGGACGAGCTCTCTCCTCTACAGAGGCGAGCTGGTCTTCTTTTATAGGGATACAGGGGATCAGCAAGGGGACCAATGGATTACAGAGGGTCTGGGATAGACCAATGGGTTACAGAATGATCTGCATAGGGTATCCCAAAGGATTGTGGGTCTACTTTTCCTCACCATGACTCAAAAGTCCTTTCCAGGGAGTCCTGCTGGGCGGTTGCAAAATCTCTTATCTCAGCAGACATCCCTCCAGGGCAGTGGCTGGGCATATCCCACAACTCCCCCTTCTGTATTTATTAAAAAGGCATTCCCAGCAGCCTTTCTGCAGCAACGTAGGAGGCAAGAGAACATAAGTAACACGATAATAATTACAATGAATACCCACAAAGCTCCCTTAATCAAAGATGCAATCCATCCCGTTATTCCCCCTCGTCCAAAAAGGTCATGGACTACTTTTAGGTCATCAAGGCTGTGGTGAGGACAGCATCAATGTAGATACATTTCATCTTTGGGCAGGGATGGGGCTTCTGAGAGGGAATACAAGCAAGATTTGTTAGCTTTGTGGTGAGAGGGGAGGTTTTGGGGTTTAGGGAAGTTTGACAAGGGTTGAGGGAAGGGGATATTTTGGGGTTACAAGGGGTGATAACATATAAACTAAGGATCAGCTTTTTCAGGCTGTGTCTGGCCTACGGCTTGACTTTTTGCTGTAGCTTCTTGTTCAGCTTTCTGTTTCGTCTGCTGCCGTGTGGTGGGACGATCTTTTTCCTGGTTGGTGGGCATCTGGCGACGTTTTCGTCTCCATGTCGAGCTGGTCTGGTTTTGTGGAGGTCCTGTATTTGTCTCAGGAGAGTTCTTGGTGTTTGTGGTAGCAGTGTTTGTAGGGCCTAAGTATGGTTTAATACTTTTTCCTGGGAACCACTTCAGGCCAGATGGTAGCTGGACACAGGCGTAGCCTCTCCCCCAGGTAATCAATTGGAAAGGCCCAGAGACCTGGTGTGTTTCAGGGTCCTTCACCAGCACTGGTGGCTTCTCCGTGAGCTTAGCTTGGGTTGAATTTGAGAAATGGCGGAGTACTGGGGGGGTCAGGCTCTGATGAGGTACCATTTAGGAAGTTAATGACATAGAGAGCCTTACAGAGTCTTTCAACAGGAGACAAGATTTCTGTTTCTCTCCGTTGCTGGTTGAGGACTCTTTTGAGGGTTTGGTGGGTCCTTTCTACGATGGATTGTCCTGTGGGATTGCTAGGTATGCCTGTCTTGTGTTTTATCCCCCATTGGTTGAAGAAATCTTTTAACTTGTGAGAGGTGTAGGCAGGCCCATTATCTGTTTTGATTTCTTCAGGGACTCCCAGGGTGGCGAAGGCAAGGAGAAAATGCTTGATGACGTGGATGGCACTTTCTCCTGCATGGGCTGACGCAAACACTGCCCCAGAAAATGTGTCAACTGACACGCGCATGTATTTGGATCTCCCAAAGGATGGGAAGTGGGTTACATCAGTTTGCCATAATTGGCAGCTGTTCAGACCACGGGGGTTGACTCCGGTACCCATGGATGGTATTTGGTAGTTCTGGCAGTTCGGGCACATTGCAATGATAGCTTTTGCTTGATCTTTTGAAAGCTTGAACATTCTGACGAGTGCAGGAATGTTTTGGTGAAAAAATGCATGTGACAACTTTGCCTGGGCAAAGATGTCAGGGACGTTTGCAGTCTCTGCTGGCATGGCCAGTGTATCTGCTCTCCTGTTCTCTTCGGCAATGGGACCAGGGAGGTCGGTGTGTGACCTCACATGCATAATGTAGTAAGGCTGTTTTCTGTGCGAGATTAAATGGATTAATGTAGAAACCAATTGGTATAATTTTTGGTTGGAGACCTCCTTTAGAAAAGCATGTTCAGCCCTCATAGCTATACCAGCGACATAAGCCGAATCTGTGACCAAATTAAAAGGTTCATCTTTAAACTTCTCAAAGGCTCTGACAACAGCTGCTAACTCAGCAATCTGTGGAGATCCCTCTACTATTTGGATATCAGATTCCCATTTCTGGGTATTGGGTTGTCTCCATGTCATGACAGACCGATATGACGAACCATCAGTAAAGATGGTCAGAGCTTTAAGAGGTTTTCTACTTTGGATTAATTTTGGAATCAATTTAAAAGCTGCTTCATGGTAGAAAAGTCTATGTTTTGGCATGTGAACAGAAATTTGGCCTGTGTAGCTATCTAGGGCTAACTGGAGGCTCTCATTGGTCCGGAGCAACAGCCTCAGATCTTCAGTGGTCAATGGCAAGTATATGCATGTGAGCTCACACCCTGCAAGAGAGCGGAGATGAGTTCTGGCCTTTTGTATTAAATGAGCCATTACTTCTTGGAAGGTGGTTAATCTCTTTGTAGGTTGATGGCTTGTGAAGATCCATTCAAGTATCAGCAAAGGGTCTCTGAGTTGAGGGTCCCATTGGAAGATCAGTCCATGGAAACAGGGAGCTTTACCCAAAACTGCAAACTGGAGAGGCAGGCTGGGTTCAACGCGATGGGCTTGTCGTGAAGACAGGGCTTCTTGAACTTTAGTGATGGTATCTCGGGCTTCAGGTGTGAGGACGCATGGAGAGTCCAAGTCTTTGCTGCCATGGAGGAGGTTGAAGAGGGGATCGAGGTCTTCATTTGTGACTCCCAGTAGGGGGCGTATCCAATTTATGGATCCACACAGGCTGTGTAAGTCCCTTAGGGTTTTAGGGTCCTTTTTGATGGCGAGTTGCTGGGGTACGATGGTTCTCTCACGGATCTGGAGGCCGAGGTAAGTCCATGGGCTGGAGTGCTGCACTTTGTCTTCACGAATCTCGAACCCTGCTTCTTCTATGGCTTCAATTGTCTTTTTAAGAGTTCTGTCCAAGTAAGTTTTTTCTGATGCACAGATTAGTATGTCATCCATATAGTGGTAAATGATTGCTTCTGGAAACAGGATCTTGATGGGGGATAAAATGTGGGCGACACACCACTGGCAGATGGTCGGGCTGTTCTTCATGCCTTGTGGGAGGACGAGCCAATGGTATCTTCTGAGTGGGGCTTCATTGTTAAGAGAGGGGATGGAGAAGGCGAACCGTGGTGCGTCCTGGGGATGGAGCGGGATGTTAAAGAAACAGTCTTTAATGTCTATGATGGCCAGCAGCCAGTCTCGGGGCAGCATCGATGGTGATGGCAGGCCGGGTTGGAGGGGGCCCATGTCTTCAATGACCTCATTGATCTTTCGTAGGTCATGGAGTAGTCTCCATTTGTTTGTGCCGGGCTTTTTCAGTACAAAGACAGGGGAATTCCAAGGACTTGTAGTCTCAGTGATATGACCTTTGGCAAGTTGCTCCTCCACCAGGGCTTCCAGCGCGCTGAGTTTTTCTTTATCAAGGGGCCACTGCCTTGTCCATTTTGGGTTGTCAGTCCTCGAGGTGAGCGGGGGGGTAGATGGCAGCGCGTGTTTCTCAGTGGCCCCAGTCAGAAATCCTGGCTGGGAATGGTAAGGGTGGCACCCCACTGGGGTAGAAGGTCTCTGCCCCATAGGGTGATGGGGGCTCTTACCACGAATGGTCGGGTGGTCGCTATCTTGCCCTCAGGTCCTTCAATGACAACATTTCGTTTGCTCCTCATGGATACTGCAACTCCACCAATCCCGGAGATCATACCTGC
This sequence comes from Corvus moneduloides, assembly GCF_009650955.1. Classification (NCBI taxonomy): domain Eukaryota; kingdom Metazoa; phylum Chordata; class Aves; order Passeriformes; family Corvidae; genus Corvus; species Corvus moneduloides. The sequence continues at coordinate 3,084,128 of NC_045510.1, forward strand.
CACTGGCTCCAGTTCCCAATTCCCTGGCCACTCGGAGCGGGCGATGATGGTCACATCTGCTCCGGTGTCCAGCATCCCTGGGCGGTAGACCCTCTCTCCTTTACAGAACAAGCTGCACTCGATGGTCGGTTTGTTTGAGCCCACGATCTCTATCCACATTGCTGTAGGATTGAGGGGAAGCTGTTCTGGGCAGTTCTGTGGAAGGAAAAAGGCTTGAGCAATCGGTGTTCCCTGTGGGAGAAAGAAAGGTGTGTCCGTGCAGCAAAGCTGAACAAGAATCTCTTATCCAGGGTGCACTGTTTGTATCTCAGGTAATACAAAGAGTTGTTCTGGACCATGGATGGTATCGCTTAGGATAAGAATGTCCCATGGGCCGTCATGCGGTCCATACTTTCCTGTGGGAATACGATAAAAACGCTTGTCAACAAAGTTAAATGGCAGTGATGTTACCAGTTGGCGTCTCGTTCCGATCGGTAGCGCTCCGTGTGTTGGATCCTTCTCATGTGTTCTGGGATCGCCTGGGATGATGGTGCCGGGCGAGGTCCAGCTGTCTGCTCTCGGTGGTCCGATGTGGAGTTCACAGCTGCGGCGGGGTAGTATGGCCTTTGATTTGTTGTCTGGGCGCGGGGCCTTGACACCGCGCTCCGATAGAAGTTTTTTGGACGCTGCTGGTGCTGTTGCTGTCTCTGGTGCCTTTGGTAGGCGGCACGACGGTCCTGGGTGGGTGACCTTTGTGGGCAGTCCTTTATAAAGTGTCCAAGTTCACCACAATAGAAACAGCGGGCATTCTCCTTAGAGACTGCTGCAGCAAATGCACCGGAAACTCCTTCTGTGATGCCCTTTACAACTGCTTGGGTCATTGTGTTCTCTGTGGATGTGTGTCTAGTACAGGTCTCTATCATTTGTTCTATTGTGGGTTCTGTGTCCATGGGTAGGGCCCTCAGGATGTTCTTACATTGTTCGTTAGCATTTACCATGGCAAGTTTGCCCAAAAGTTCCTTTCGTCCATCCGGACTTTCTATCTGTCTCTCTAAGCTAGCTTTCAAGCGATCAACAAACTGAATGAAGCTTTCATTTGCTGACTGTTTGATGTTAGAGAAATATTGTGTAGGAACAGAATCATCAGGGGTAAGAAACAGCGATGTCTTAGCTGCAATAGCTATGTCTTGTAATGCTACTTCAGGTAAGGTTGTAGCTTGATCTAAGGGTTTTTGGAGGTCACCTTCTCCAGCCAGTTGTTCTATTGTCCAATCTGTCTGATTTGCATCTTTAGTATAAGTGTCAGACAGTGTTTTTAAATGTCTTTTCCAATGCCTTTCCCATAACATATATTCGGCAGGGGAAAGGATGCAGTTAATAATGTTTTTAATATCATGTGGTACTAATGTATAGGCAGAGAAAGTGGCTTCCAATAAGTTTCTAAAGAAATGTGACCCTCTCCCATGGTCTTTTGCTGCCTTGCTAAGCTCTTTGATTTCTCTGTATGGGATAGGTTCCCATGTTTTTGTAGATGGACCACCCCTCCTCCCTCTCCCTATAATGACTGGAAAAGCTGAAATTTTCTGAGCCAACTCCCAATCCCCCTCCCGGTTCGCTTCCCTGCGTGTCTGTGCCCATCGATCTTCAGATTCAGAGTCAGAGCTGCTGCTACTGTCATCTGAACAGGAGGGATAGGCTGTGGCAGGGCGGGGCTGAGATACAGGGGGCGTAGCGCGGCGTTTTTGAAATGCCGGCTCTGCTTTACCCAGGGCAGGAATGGCGGGGGGGTCGGGAGTGCTTTGAGGGGTGGGAAGGGGTCCTGTTATGGCAGCATGTGGGGGGAGAGGTTGTACAGCAGCAGGTCGTTTGTGGGGGGTTACAGGTAGTGCCGGTTTCGCAATTCCATGTGGAGTCGGGGTGGGCGATAGGAGGGTGGGGGGGGCAGTAGGCTCTAGCGCAGCAGCGGGGGGAATGGGGATTGTGCAAGAACCCGTAGTAGGGAGAGGGGGGGTACGGGGAGAGGGGGAACATCAGCAGGGATTGCGCAAGATGCAGCTGGGAGGGGGGAGAGCGGGTGTGCCGGCGCCTGCCAGGGTGGCAGAGCCATTTGCGGTGGGGGAAGGGGGGAGGGAGATTCCATTCTATGGGCGATAGCCTGAGGCGGTGCTGCAGATAGCTGCGTTCCGGCAGCGGCGAGAGGGGCAGACGCTGGCGGGGGGCGTGACGCTTGTTCCCTGCCCCACGATGTGTGCACGGAGCTCTGCGGGACCGGTCCCGTGTTGTACCATGCTTGCTCCGTGGGTGCGGGGGGGGGGCAGCGGCGGCGGGGCGGCTTGCTGGGACGGGGCTGCCGCGCTGGGGTGTGGGGGAGGCAGGACCGCGTGGAGCAGGGACGCGGCAGGAGACTGGGACGCGGGGGCGTGGGACGCGGTGGGGTGGGGGGGGTCGGAGGCACCGCGGGCCGGTGCGAGAGGGGGAAGGGTGGTGTCGTGCGGGGAGGGTTGCGGGATACCAGGGGCACGGGGAGACGGGGCTGGGGGCGGCTCAGAGGCATCCATCACGGGGAGGGGAGATGGGTCTGGGATGTATCCCGCGTGCGCTGCCTGGGGGGTGACAGCGGAACCGAGGGGGCGAGCGGGGGGGGCCGGGTACGGGGGGACCGTCAGGAACAGGGGATCGGGGAAGGGAAGTGGGGGGGCCGGCGCCCCTGCCGGGCCAGGGCTGGGGCAGCTGGCTGGGTCCGCGCTCTGGCTGGCCATTGCCGAAGGCGGAGGGGGGGGTGGGAGGGGGGAAGGGCAGAGAAGGGGTTTGGCTGAGGGGGGGTTTTCGCACGACACATTTTAACCAGTAAATGAAATAAAGGAATGAATTTGGAAACGGAGAGGTTTCCCGAGGCTTGAGAGGAATACAGTTTGTTCCCCACACTGTCCCAGAACGGATCAGAAAGAACAGAATTGGTGGTAGCTTCAGGGAAATTTAGAGATATCCAATTACTGAAAGATTTAAGATTTTTCTTAGAAAGAACACCCTTACAGAATTTAAAGTCAGATTTTAAGAGAAGAGTCAGAAGAAAGGGGTATAGGTCTCTCTCAGATTGGGAAAGGCTGGTTTTAGCTTGCCTATGTCCCATCTTAGTTCCTCCCTCAGCAGAAAAAGAGAAAAAACCCAAAATTAATTAAAATGCGCACAAGAGGAGAGCAGAGCCCCAAGTTTAAACTTACAAATCCCGTTTTCTGGTGGGGCTGGCTCCTGGAAAGGTCTGCTGGGGGGATGGTCTGGCAGTTCGATCCTCAGGGACTTTGTCCTAGGTGGGAGATGAGGGACTCGAACTGTCCCCGTCCGAAAGGCCTGCTAAAACATAGGTCTATCTTCAGAGGAGCAGCACACGAACGGCTGGTTCTGTCTTGGCGATCAAGACGCAGCTCAGGCCAGGTCCAGGAGTCCAGGATCCAAGGCTGTTCGGGCGCCAGTTATTACAGCTGGTGGTGGGGTCCGAGGCTGTGACCCAGGAAGAGGTGACCGGTCCGGGGAGATGACCGTGGGAATGCCAAAGAGATTTGAAGATTCTGGGGGTAATCGGGAAGCTGTTACACTCCATCCACAGGCTATGCCAGAAGTTCAGGATGGTAGTGACTCCCCAAAAGGGGAGATCCAAGCTTTCCCAGTGTATAAGGCTCTCCCAAATTCAGGGGAGCGTGACAAGCATGAGGTGATTGCTTGGAAAGTTGCCCAGGACCTGCAATCCAAGGTGGCACAACATGGGCTAGGTTCTGCTGAGGTTATGCAGATAATAAGGGTGATAAATACAGATTAACTTGCTCCATTTGATATCAGACACTTAGGTCAAATTCTATTTCAACCTGTACAATTTACAGTTTTTGAGAAAACCTGGAGAAAGCTGGCAGACAAGGCTGCATTAGGGAATATGCAGCTCCCTGCTGCCAATCCTAGACGGACAGCGGGAACGGAATCTCATGGGGACTGGTCCCTTCTCTGATCCCAGCCTACAGGGTACTTTGTCCTCTAGCATCCTGCAGCAAGCTCAACAGGTCGGCATGGCTGCCCTGTTGAAAACCATAGAGTTTTCGGCTCCTAGAAAGCGATATACTGAAATAGTTCAAGGGAAATCAGAGTCATTACTCTCTTTTGTAGAGAAAGTCGTTGCTTCTCTCGAGAAGCAGGTTGAGGATGACGGGTTAAGACAGATGTTGTTAAGGCAGTTAGTGAGAGATAACACAAATGAAGAGTGCAGAAAAATCATATATGCATTACCAGGAGAACCTGAGGTAACAGACATGGTCGAAGCGTGTGCTAACGTGGGATCTGGGAACCAGAAAATGTCTGCTTTGGCTGCGTTCCTGCAGCCTGTTCACACATCTTCTGGTCGTGAACCAAAGCAACCAAAACAGGCGAAAAAATGGAAGCGGCCTAAGCCGAGCCAAAAAGAGAACACACCGATCCCCCAGTGCAAGAGGTGTGACAGACCAGGGCATTGCTCGGCCTATTGTAGATCCCTGACTCATGCCGATGGTCGGCCTTTGTCGGGAAACTTCCGCCGGGGTGCAAGGAGGGGGAATTGCTCTCTGATGCAGTCGCTCCCCCAGACAGTGGCACAGGTACAGGCACAGGCCTACCCAGCCACCCTAGAGACAGCACCCAGGGATCAGACGGTTTTGACGTCCATACCTCAGCCGCAGTCGTCTTAGACTCTAGTGGTATTTATAAGGTTCCCTTGAATGCATATGGACCCTTAGCCCAGGGATCCAGTGCAATGCTGGTGGGAAAACCTGATATTGCCCATCAAGGAATCTTAGTGCACTCAGGAGTTATTGACACTGACTTTAAAGGTCAGATTTGCACTATGGTCTCCACGCAAAAACCCCCTGTAACTATTCCTGAAAAGACCTGCCTTGTTAAATTAGTGCCTTTTAAGTCTTGTGTCCCCAGGTTAGAACAACAAATTCACAAAGATAATGGCAGTGGATCTACGGGACTTCCTCAGGCCTTCTGGACTGCAAACATCTCTGACCAAAGGCCACAGATAACATGTACCCTGATCCTACCAAATGCCCATCCGCCCCGGACTCAGCTTCGAGGTTTGATTGATATGGGTGCTGATGCAACTATCATATCTTTCTCTGTGTGGCCTCCCTCACGGCCTTTAGCCCCAGTGGGATCGGCCATCGCAGGAGTAGGAGGAACCACACAGAGCTATTTAAGCGAACGGCCTGTGGTTGTGAAGGACTCAGAGGAGCACACAGCTGCAATTAGGCCTTATGTTACTACCACTTCCCTTAACCTTTGGGGACGGGACGTGTTGGCAGCTTGAGGGGTACGGATTGGGACAAATTTTTAGCAGGGGTCACTGTGCGTAAGGGCGCACAGTATCCTACACTGCCTTTGCGGTGGTTGACCAACACACCAGTCTTTGAGCCGCAGTGGCCCCTACTAAAAGAGAAGTTAGACGCCCTTCATCAGCTGGTTCAGGAACAGTTACAACAGGGGCACCTTGAACCTTCTACTAGCCCCTGGAACACTCCCGTTTTCGTAATTAAGAAGAAATCAGGGAAATGGAGATTATTGCAGGACCTCCGGAAAGTTAATGCAGTAATGGAAGGTATGGGGGCATTGCAGCCTGGCATGCCCTCTCCCACCATGATTCCTACGGGGTGGGACATCCTGATCATGATTTAAAGGATTGTTTTTTCACAATTCCTTTGCATCCCTCTCCCACCATGATTCCTATGGGGTAGGACATCCTGATAATTGATTTAAAGGATTGTTTTTTCACAATTCCTTTGCATCCTGATGACAAACCAAAATTTGCCTTTACTGTGCCTGCCATTAACAATGCTGAACCTGCTAAGAGATACCAATGGAAGGTCCTCCCTCAAGGGATGAGGAACAGCCCAATTATCTGTCAGTGGTATGTTGCTCAAGCTTTAGCCGGAGTTCGCAAGCAGTTTCCTGATGCACGCTGCTGTCGGGGTCTCCTCCCCCTGCCATGTAGCCCTGGGAGAGGGGCCCTGAGGGGACAGAGTCGGGGTTTCCCGAGCCCCTGGTCAGTCTCGTTTCCCACTGGTTGTTTTGTGTTTCCCTGCGTGGGCAAGGACCCTCGCCCCCGCGATTGTAAGAGTTCCTCGGCAGAGTCTGGCCATGCGGCTGGGGAAATAAACATCTCTCTGAAACATCTATCAAGAATCTGTCCTTATATATTTCTTTCCATGGGCCTCCTTGTTTGGTACATCATGTTACAGTATCCCCACTGCAACATAATGGTGGTGAATTGCGAGCAGAACGATCCCCGATCCCTAAGCAACTGATTTGTGTGAGTAAAGAAACTTTAGATTCCTCTTCTTGTTTTTGTTTTGCTATTCCATATCTAAACTATGGAGGAACCGTGGAAAGACTCTTGGCTCTCAGAGCCACATATGGACATTTATCTTAAACTTGAAAAGATTCTTGAACAACGATTTGTAAATTTTAGCTTGATTCAAGCTCAAAAGGAACTGAAGCATTTCCTTTCATGGTTGTTTAAGAACTTTTTCTGTGTTTCTTGGGATTTAATTCTTACCAAAGAACATGGAACACCGTTTGGACACAGTTAATTTTTAAGTCAAAATATATGCCGATGGAAGAATATTTTCGTGAATATTATTTAATTACCGAGACTGTTGAGCAATGTCAGCTGTGTCCTGGCGAAGGGAAGCCTGGCTCAGGGACCGTGCGGCCTCGGCCACATGGACCGAGCCCTCTGTGAGCAGCAGCGAGGCAATTCCTGTGCACGGGCGGAGCCACGCGAGCTGCAGTGTCGGCGACAGAGTGAGGCATGGCGGAAGCGGCGTGACCCGGCGGTGCCTGCCTGGCCCCGCGCAGTGCGTGGTGGAGCGAGCCCCATGATTGCCCAACTGACAGGGGCGGCGCGCAGGCGGCAGCTGGTGGTGGCGGAGCGGAGCCGCGCTCAGCGGAAACGTGTGCTGGAGCAGGGCGCGGGGGAATCATCGCTCAGGGGCCCGGCCAAGACGTGGGCGCAGCGCCTGGCAGCGGCAGCACAGCTGAGACCAGAGGAGGCAACGCACAGAGAACTGAGCGGTGCGGCACAGCCTGGCCCACACGACCCCGGGAAGAGCGCGCAGGCACAAGCACCTCCGGCGGCCCCGGCAGCACGAGAAGCCCCGGCAAATTCTAACGTGGAAGCGAGCGAAAGAGAAAGCAACAATGCAGCAAGACAGAAAACAGCAGCCACTCGGAAAAAAGAAAACATCACCGTAGCTAAGGTTTTAGGAATAGTAAAGTGGTATCATGTTAAACAAAATTATGGTTTTATAACGAGATGTGACAACCAGCAAGACATATTCGTGCATAGAACTGCTATTAAAACGAATAACCCTGATAAATGCATCCCAAGCTTGGGAGATGGAGAGGTGGTAGAATTCAAAATTGTACTAGGGAGAAAAGGGTTACAAGCATCACAGGTCACTGGGCCTGATGGTGTTCCTGTAAAAGGCAGTATATATGCAAAAAATCGTAGTCATGTTAGACAATATCTCCATTGTAAACCCCCCCCTACAGTCTCCCTTTCCTAATCCCACCTTTTCCCTTTATCCTATATCTTATTACCCCCAGTGTATTCCCAATCCGTTTTTCCACCCATGGTTTCCCTCACAAAACTATACCTTTGATAATTGTTTCCCCAAAAATCCCTTTCCAATGCCGAGTGGGGGATGAAAAGGGGGAGGGAAGAAATTAAACCCTCTCCTGCCTCAGTTTCCCCACAAAGCATGCTCAGAGTGTTCTGTCTCCCTTCTGTCAGCCTTAAGATGTTCCAGAGAATCTGTTTGGACATTTAAAGACTCAGGAGGATGGCTTATTTTGTTTTGAAACTATTCTTGTTATGTTTATCCAGTTGTTTTCAATGTTAAGTTTTAAATCTCTTTTTGTTAAAAATAAATGGGTGAAATGTCGGGGTCTCCTCCCCCTGCCATGTAGCCCTGGGAGAGGGGCCCTGGGACAGACACGGGGTTTCCCGAGCCCCTGGTCAGCCTCTTTCACCATTGGTTGGTTTGTGTTCCCCTGCGCGGGCAGGGACCCTCAGTCCCGTGAATAGAGAGTTCCTCGGGAGAGCCCCGGCCATGCGGCTGGAGAAATAAACATCTCTGAAACATCTATCAAGAATCTGTCCATATATATTTCTTTTCCACGGGACTCCTTGTTTGATATGCGTGTTACAGTATCCCCACTGAAACATGCTGCTATCATTACATGGATGATATCCTGGTGGCAGCATCCACCCAAGACAAGCTGCTGAGAATAGAGCCTCAGCTGCTCGCTGCTCTGCATGCCTATGGATTAGAGGTAGCTCCGGAGAAAGTTCAACAGCATCCTCCTTGGAAATATTTAGGAGTTAAATAAATAGTTTTATCTCCTTCACTTTCCTTCAAGGAAAATTTATTTTTCCTGAACCTGGTGGGGGAGGGGTGGTTGTACCTTCTCTCAGAGGATATATTTCTAAATTTGGCCAAACCGGAACAGGCCGAGAAATAGTCGAGTGCCGGTGCAAGGACCCACCGTCTTTACGGATGGTTCCGGGAAAACTGGGAAAGCCATCGTTACCTGGAAGGAGGGATCGGAAAGGCAGGTGCTGAAGGAACACGAGTCAGGCTCTGCTCAGTTAGTTGAATTAAGGGCTGTTACCATGGCTTTTCAACGATTCTCATAGGAAGCTTTGAATTTGGTTACTGACTCTGCTTATGTAGCAGATATCACCCAACGCTTAGATTGTTCACTTCTGAAGGAGGTTAAAAATGCGGCTCTGTTTTCACTGTTGCAAACCTTGTGGTCTGCAATTCAGGCTCGAGTGCATCCGTATTACATTCTGCACATTCGAAGCCACACCAATTTACCAGGGTTTTCTAACAGAAGGCAATTCCAGGGCTGACATGCTGGCCAACCCTGCGTGGGTAAAGGCCTCAGCCTGACAAAATTGCACAAGCCAAGGCATCGCATGGTTTCTTCCACCAAGGTGCACATACCCTGCAGAAGCAGTTTCATTTAACGCCAACCGAGGTGCGCGACATTGTCAGCGCTTGTGCTGACTGTCACAGACTCACTGCGCCTTTGCCAGTGGGGGTAAACCCCAGAGGGCTAACAGCCTTGCAGATTTGGCAAATGGATGTAACTCACATCCCAGAATTTGGTCGGCTGAAATATGTGCACGTGTCTATTGACACTTTCTCCTCGGCTATGTGGGCTACTGCTCACACTGGAGAGAAGGGCCGTGATGTCATTGCCCATTGGAAATTGGCTTTCTCAGTCCTGGGCGTGCCAGCTTCTGTGAAAACAGATAATGGTCCTGCCTATGTCTCGGAGAAGACGCGGCAGTTCTTACACCTATGGGGTGTAGACCATATCTTCGGTATCCCACATTCTCCTACTGGCCAAGCCATTGTCGAACGCGCTCATGGTACCTTGAAGCGTGTTTTGGACAAACAGAAAAGGGGAATGCATGGAGAAACCCCACAGAGCCGACTAGCAAAAGCTTTGTATACAATTAATCACCTTACAGTACCACAAAATTCAAATAATCCTGTTATTCTGAATCATTTTCTCTCATTGCAGTCTTCAGGCGAGACACAATTGCCCCAGGCAAAAGTCTGGGTACGTAATTTACTCACTAACCAGTGGGAAGGCCCTCATGAGCTTATCGTTTGGGGTCGTGGGTATGCTTGCGTTTCCACAGATACTGGGGTACAGTGGCCACCTGCAAAATGTGTTCGCCCTGACCTACGGCACCAGAGGCAGAACAGGCAACCTCCAAATGATGACCAGAACGCCAACCATCCAAATGGTGACCAGAATGTAGATCATCAGCCTAATGACTCTTCTGATGATGGCCAAGATGTCGACCATCAGGCAGATGGTCCTTCTACAAGCAGAGACTGGGATGGTCCTTCCACAAGCAGAGACTGAACTTTAAATTTCTTGTTATGGAGTCAGATAGTTAAAGCCTTAAGGACATATTTAGAATGAATAACTGATGCAAATTTCTATTTAGGATTAATAGTAGAGTTGTTATCTTATAAAACAAAAAGGGGGAATTCTGGATACAAAAATGCTGCTAGCGAGGATTTTCTTGCTATTTTCTAAGTCTGTGAGAGACTTTTCTCTCTCACAGAAGAGGCAGAAGAGTTCTGTAAACAATGAAACACCTGCAACCTTGAAAAGTCTTGTTTATAGTATAGTAGAAAAATATTTTGACAATGGATGTTTTAGGATTTTAGCCAATCACCCCAAGGGGTGGCTGATCCTTGTCCAATTAGACTATGAAGAAAAAAGTCTATAAAAGAGTTTGTAAAATAATTAAATAAATCAATCTTGCTGCACAATTCCTGCCTGCTGGATCTTCTCTCCTCCTCCCTATGGCTGCGGGACACAGTAATATACCCCAGGGCATTTTTTAATATTAATCTACCCCAGTTCTGCTTCCTTGGTTGGCCTGTGGCCCCTCCACCCCCTTGCTGCCTTATATGTTCCATGCCATAGAAAGTTCTCCACTCCAGGTTCCCCCCATTGGCCTTTGCCCCTTGCCACTCCCCCAGAGCTTCCCCATTTATTACAGCTGGTGGTGGGGTCCGAGGCTGTGACCCAGGAAGAGGTGACCGGTCCGGGGAGATGGTCCCGAAAGGAATCGCCTTCCCGAGGCCCGGTGTCTTCCTCTCAGCTGCTGGCAGAGGAGCCCTTGCAGAAGCTGTCAGCTCTTTAGTGATTATCAGCTCGTGATTCCAGCTCAGCTCTGCAGGGCAGCCTCTAGGCCAAACCAGACCGGAGAGAGAGACGAGAAGACCCGTGTGGCTGGTTCCGCACGAAGGTAGCTTTATTGTGGGTTCCCTCCGGCGAAGGGAAGGCCAGGGACGAGCTCTCTCCTCTACAGAGGCGAGCTGGTCTTCTTTTATAGGGATACAGGGGATCAGCAAGGGGACCAATGGATTACAGAGGGTCTGGGATAGACCAATGGGTTACAGAATGATCTGCATAGGGTATCCCAAAGGATTGTGGGTCTACTTTTCCTCACCATGACTCAAAAGTCCTTTCCAGGGAGTCCTGCTGGGCGGTTGCAAAATCTCTTATCTCAGCAGACATCCCTCCAGGGCAGTGGCTGGGCATATCCCACATCCATTGGTTCCCATTCCCTAGTCCCACCTTTGTACCGCCCCTGTACTTAAACCTAGACCCTCCATTGTTCTCTGTCTTTGCCTCTGGGATCCTTCACAGTCTGGAAGCAATAAACTGCTCCTGTGGAACTCCATGCAAAGACCCTTCCTGCCTCTTTGCCGTCGACCCATATTACTGAAGCTATCCATGCATTCAGGGTGCATGCCTGTGTGAGTGTGTGTGGCTGATCCTGCTGAGAGGCTTCGCTTTGGAGACGCTTTTGAGAGATCGCAATATCTCGTGCTCCAGCACAGAAGCTGCAGAACACAAGATAGCGATAATTATCCTGCTCTGATTTTGTTAGTAATAAATTCACTTCATATCTCTAAGTTGAACCTGTTTTGTCCATGATGGTATTTGATGAGTGATCTCTCCCAGTCCTTATCTCAACCCATGAACCCTTCTTTAACTTTTCTCTCCTCTGTCCAGCTGCACAAGGGAGTTGAGTGAGCAGCTTTGGTGGGTGCCTGGCATCTGGCCGAGGTCAACTCACGACAGTCTTTTTTGCATTCTAATGGGAAATGGAGGCTGACAGTAGACTATTGGGGCCTGAATGAAGTCACACCGCCTCTGAGTGCTGCCGTACCAGGCACGTTGGAACTTCAATATGAGCTGGAGTCAAAGGCAGCCAAATGGTGCCACAATTGATATTGCTAATGCATTTTTCTCAATTCCTCTGGTAGCAGAATGCAGGCCACAATTTGCTTTCACTTGGACAGGCATCCAGTACACCTGGAACTTACTGCCCCAGGGGTGGAATCATACCCCCATCATCTGCCATGGACTGATCCAGACTGCACTGGAACAGGGTGGCACTCCAGAACACCTACAATATATTGATGATATCATTGAGTGGGGCAACAGAGCAGAAAAAGTTTTTGAGAAAGGAAAGAAAATAATCAAATTCTTCTGAAAGCTGTTCTTGACATAAAACAAAGTAAGGTAAAGGGACCTGGATAGGAGATCCAGTTCTTGGGGATAAAATGTCATGATGGATGCCATCATGTGCCTATGGAGATGGTTAACAAAATAGCAACTATGTCTCCACCAGCTAACAAGAAGGAAATACAAGCTTTTCTAGGCCTGGTGGGGTTCTGGAGAATGCATATTCCAGGTTATAGCCAGCTTGTGGGGCCTCTCTATCGAGTGACCCAGAATAAGAACCATTTTGAGTGGGGCCTTGAGCAACAACAGGCCTTTGAGCAGATCAAACAGGAAATATCTCGTGCAGTAGCTCTTGGACCTTTTCAGACAGAACCAGCCATGAAAAATATACTCTACACTGCAGCTGGGGAGCAGGATCTCACCTAGAGTCCCTAGCAAAGGCCCTCAGGAGAAACCTGAGGTTGACCATCAGGGTTTTGGAGCTGGAGTTATTGAGGATCAGAAGCCCACCATACTCCAAGTTAAAAAGAGATATTAGCAGCCTGTGAGGGGTGTTCAAGCCTCCTCAGAAGTTGTTGGGACATAAGCATGTCTCCTCTTGGCACCGCGATTGCCTGTGCTACACCGGATGTTCAAAGGAAACATCCCCTCAACACATCATGCAACCAGTGCTACATGGAGTAAGTGGGTAGCATTAATTACACAACGAGCCTGAATGGGAAAACCCAATTACCCAGGAATCCTAGAAGAGATTATGGATTGGCCAGAAGCCAGAGATTTTGGAGCACTGCCTGAGAAAGTGACTTGTGCCCGAGAAGCACCACCATATAACAAGTTACCAGAAAACAAAAGAGACTATGCTCTATTTACTGATGGATCCTGCTGTGTGATAGGAAACTGTTGGAGGTGGAAAGCTGCTGTGTGGAGTCACACATGACGAGTCATTGAGGCTGCTGAAGGGAAAGGCGAGTCAAGCCAATTTGCAGAAGTGAAAGCCATGGAACTAGCCCTAGAGATTGCTGAACAACAAAAGTGGCCTGTACTGTATACTGACTCCTGGATGGTGGCTAATGCCCCATGGGGGTGGCTGCAGCAATGGAAGAAGACCAATTGGCAACGCAGGGGCACACCCATCTGGGTTGCTGCAATGTGGCAGGACATTTCTGTACGGGTAGAAAACATGACTCTGAAGGTACATCACATAGATGCTCATGTTCCCAAAAGTCGTGCTGTTGAAGAACATCAAAGCAATGAATGGGTAGTAAGGCTGTCAAAATTGGAATAGTTCAGGTGGACCTAGACTGGGAGCAAAAGGGTGAGCTATTTATAGCCCACTGGGCCCATGAAACATCAGGCCATCTAGGAAGGGATGCAACATACAAATGGGCTCGTGATCGAGGGATGGACCTGACCATGGAGAACTGTCTCCTGTGGGAGGGACCCCATGGTGCAGTAGGGGAAGCACTCCTCTCCCTGAGCAGCGGGAGAAGCCAACTGACCACAACGCCCATTCCCTGTCTCCTTGCACCACTGTTGGAGGAGGTAGAGCTGGGAAGGAGGAAGGGGTGGGGGGAAGGTATATCCAAGTTGAAACTGTTTTGCCCATGATGGTATTTGATGAGCGATCTCTCCCAGTCCTTATCTCAACCCATGAACCCTTTGTTAAATTTTCTCCCCCTGTCCAGCTGCAGAGGGGAGTCAGTGAGCGGCTTTTGTGGGTGCCTGGCATCTGGCCAGCATCAACCCACAACACATTCGAACAGGTTTTTCACAAAGGCTGTCAGATCTCCATTTTTCAAGAGTTGATTCACAGCCCTGAATAACCTGATCCAACCCTGGAGCTGGATATAACTTTAAAGCTGGCCCTGATTCCAATGGGGAATTGGACCAGATAACCTCCAAAATTCCCCTCCATGCTAAATTATTTTCTGATTCTATGAAATAAGGATGGGGGTTCTATATGACATATTCTCCCTCTACTCTGCTCTTCCTCCTCTAGTCTGCTCTCGTAAAACCCTACCTGAAGTACTGCATCCAGCTCTAGGGTTCTCAGCACAAGAAGGACATAGACCTGTTGGAAGGAGTCCAGAGGAGGGCCATGAAGATGATTACAGGGATGGAGCACCTCTCCTATGGGGAAAGGCTGAGAGAGTGTGGTTTGTTCAGCCTGGAAAAGAGAAGACTTCAGGGTGGCCTCATTGAGGCCTTTACATACCTAAAGGGGACCTACAAGAAAGACAGAGAGGGACTTTTCACAAGGGCATGTAGTGACAAGACAAGGGGCAATGGCTTCATGTTGAGAGTAGGTCTAGATTAGATATTAGGAACAAATTCTTTACTGTGAGGGAGTTGAGGCACTGGAACAGGTTGCCTAGAGAAGTTGTGGATGCCCCATCCCTGGAAGTGTTCAAGACCAGATTGGATGATGCTTTGAGCAACCTGGTCTTGTGGAAAGTGTTCCTGCCCATGGTAGGGGGGTTGGAACTAGATGATCTTTAAGGTCTCTTCCAACCCAAACCATTCTATGATTCTATAATTATATGATATCAGCAATCCCCAAGGTCACAGAAACATTTAATAAAGGCATGTAAAAGGTGATCAAAAGAGCATAGTGAAGATAATCCCATGTTATTATATTATGCGTTCCCTCAGCAATACAAAATAATTGCAGGAAATTTGTCAGGCAAAGGTTAAAGAAAATAGTCAGCTATTAATAAAGGTAGCTACAAAGACTTAGTTACTACTTCTGTTAACTGTAATATCAAGTACAAGCAAAGTGACATGCTAAAAACTCCTATATTCCTTAATTTAAATAAGATTTTACTAAGAGTGAGAGTAACATCAGGAAAAAGGGATCTTCTACCAGTGTCTTTTCCATCTTGTCTGACTGGGTTTCCCCCAACCCAATTTCTTGGGTAAATAATCCATCTGCTATATTGTCTGAGCTTTGCAACAAAAGGTGTTAACACATTTTAGTATGAAGAATGCTACCTCATTATGTACATGTTTTAGCAATGAGCTCTTCGGTGTAAAAACTGAATTTGGTGATCAAATTCACCTGAACTTCTGCACTACAGTAATTATGATATGAGGTTATACTTTTAATAATTTTATCAATAATTACTTTTGTCGTCTATTCACAAATCTGGACCACAGGTTAGAATTTCCACCCTTCCAGATGAGAAGCTTAAATGAGATGATAAAGTGAAAATCTGTCTCTGTACAAACACTCATAACAAACTTGTTTCTGACTGGAAAATTTCTGAAGCAAAGCAATATTGGCAGAAACTGACAAATTTTTGAAATTAAAGTACTTAGCAAAAAGCACCAGTTTAATTACACTTTATGCATTTTTTCCAGCCAGCTATGGCACATGTTACAGTCTAATGGTAATTGTCATTCTTCCCTATCATCTCATTTGGCTGGAACTTCAAGATCCTCATCTGCAAGTCAGTCTAGGTATAGGACAGACCCATCGACCTGCCATTTCTCCAGGTTTCTCAAGCTCAAGGGAATTCTTGCTATTCTTCCAGACCTCCAGTATAGATGAAATCTGATTAATTTCTCCACCTCAGATCAATATGATCCTTGTTCCTGGGACTACTAGCCTCCAGTTGGACAGATCCAGCACAGGTCTGAAAGAACATTTCACAATTTTCTGGATTTGGCTAACTGTAATTGCCATATGTTTTTTCATTTAAGAGAGTATAGTATATAAAACCAAATTGTCTGACGTCTGCTACTTGACTTTCACTTCTATCAGCATATTCATTAAACCAATCTTCATGCAAAAAAGCTTATAGGGCTTTTGTTTGCTTTTATTTCTTAACTAAGTTCATCTCCTTCATATTTTTCTAAGTTAACTGTAGCAGGGCATCTCACCCCCCACAGGAGCTTGTCTATTGTTTGTTAACCAGTCAGATAACTCAAGCAGAACAAGTTGTCTTGTAGTGAGTTATTTTGGAACCATGGGGTTAACACTCATCTGGCATCTCCCAACTGCCAATAAACACCTTACTGCTGAAGTGAGATCTAACAAGATAAGCTAAATTTCTGACTGACAGCCACTCATTTTACAACTATAAAAGCCACAGCAAACTTCCACAAAGTAGAAATCTTCTATACATTTTCCTGGAAATATGTTAAGTTTCTCCCATGAATAGGGATGCCTATTCCACAGTTAGTCCCCAGGGGTTAAGTGAAGGAATCTGTGTACATTATCGTCATTTCAGTGGTAAGTTAAATTTGACTCCTAATCAATACTAATTCTTTTGCTAGCTTTAATACAGAAACCTTGATATAGTGCACTGTTTTAGGTTATGCTATAATCTACCTGTAGTTCTTTGAGTTTTATACTGTGTAGTAAGTAATTCTGATTAAGATCTTTCATCTGTTATCTTTTGTCTGTTGATTTGTCTTAATATTTCATTTTTATATAAAATATCTGATTTGCCATCATTAGAACTTGCAGGACAAAGTGATTCCTTAAATTTAAACTGTTGCCAACATCTGAGGCTAAGGAAGGATTTGCCTTCATTTAAACCTCTTTCTATGAAGTAGTTTAAACACACAGAGGAATCCTTTCTGAGCCTCAGACTCAGCTGCAGGGCTTCCTTGTTGTAGCCGCTGAGCCAGCAATTGTGATGGAGACCCAAAAGAGCAGGAGCCTGCTGGTGGACCAATTCCGAGGTTTAAGAACACCCCCTGACCTCATGGTGAGAAAGGAAAAGCCTCTCCCATCAGCCTTTGTGGTGCTATTCAGACTTAGTCTGTTTGACTGACTTGTACCCCTACACACCCCCAGACCTTCCCCATTGGCTCCCTTTCCCTAGCCCCGCCTTTGTACCGCCCCTGTGCCCTCAGATCATTGGTTCTGATGCTCCCTCGGCTCCGGTACATAAACCCTGGACCCTGCATGGTCTGGCCTCTTTCATCTCTCGTCTCCCTTCGCGGCAGGATGCAATAAACCTCGTCCGTGGAAATGTCATACGGGAGAGCCCTCCTGACTCTTTGCTTCTGGTAACGCATGAGCTATCCAGTTTGAGTGTGGTGTGTGAGTCTGCGCGGGTGAAAGGAGTAAGCTTGCTGGAGTGCTATACTGCACCCACCGGAATGATTCCTTGCCAGGGACGTTTCAGGGAAAACACAGCTACCCTTCATGAACCCACATACAGTGCGTTACTTCCTTAGTAAACTTTGCCTGAAGCTCCCACTGTCCCTATAACATTAACTGATATTAACAATATTCATACAACTCCATCAGACATCTTCCTTCCATACATATGCTAATCTTGCCTTCTTTTTGCACAAAACTATGTCCTAAACTATTATGACAAATTCATATGAAGATGAAAATATTACACTGTATAGAGTTACATGTGAAAAGAGAAATAAAAATATTATAAACTTTTTTCATAATGCAGCCTTCAACCTTGCACACACTTTATTCCTCTCTCAAACACTGGCATTTCTTGCCCCCATTGTGCTCTAATTTCTGGTTTGCCAAATGACCTCTGCAAAGAAAATTTACAGCAAAGGGACCGGGATCCTGCCCCTCCTGTATGAAATCAGAGGCAGATGTTTAATTAGCTTAATTCTACATTCAGTTTTCTTTAGGTTCAAGAATAAAAGGAAGCTATTGGTCTTTGTTATGTGTGGAAACTACAACAGGGTGCCTTTAACTTACAGATCTGATGTGAAGTTTCTATGAGTTTGTCTTGGGTTACAATGTAAGGTGTAACCAAAGTATGTATTCTACCACCATCTGCATTACTTTCTGATGAGCTGTTAAAATGGGTGGAGCAGTGTTTCTTTATCTTTGCCATGACTCAACCATGATAACTCCCTCTGGGGAAGCAGCAGCCACCCTGAAGGGGCCATCTCTGCTAATGGGACATCAAGGACTCCCCAGAATGACTCATAGAATTACATCACCCCATTGTGAAATTCCCCGCCCTGGGGGAGGTACCAAACATTCCCGCCTGTATATAATCTGGGGCTTGGGACACCATGATACCACCACTGGATACCCAGAGGACAAGAGCTCTTGACAACCACCACTGGACCTCCAGAGAAGGACCCAAACTATACTAAACCATGACACCTTTCCACAGGATCACTGCTTCAACAAGACCACATCCATCATGCCAACAGGACTGCAGCCACTGTTAAACTGGACTGCTACCACCACCCTGACCAACAGGGTGTCAGGTTGTATTCTGACTTTGTCAGTTTAAGCCAGTGTTCCTGTACTATTGCCTTTATTGTCATCTCCCGATTAAATTGTAGTTCTGACTTGGAATCTCTTGCAAGATATTTGTGTGGAGTTAATTCCTCCGGCTGGTTTACCTTCACACCAGCACAGGGCTTAAAGGCAAGAGGGCCTAAAGTGTAATGCTATGGAAAAGGTCCTGAAACAGATGTGATGCAGCTGGCAGCAAATGAAGAGTGAAAGCTGGCAGACATGTCCTAAGTACCACAGTTTATATAACTCTTCCTGCAACAAAACCCTCTGTAGAAAAGGAACTGCTACAAAAGAAAGAATTTTCCAACTGAAGAACCCTGTGTGCTTTAAATTCATCATTAATTTCTGTCTCAAAAATTAACCTAAAGCCCTAACAACAAGCTATTTTACTTCAAAAAGAATGAATACAGTCACCAGCACTTTCACTTTAAGGATCCTGGCTGTTTGCTTCGACTTACGCGCTTATGGAGACGTTCTGCTTCCTCCTGATATGCAGCAAGCTGTTGCTTCCATTGTTTTACGTTGGCAGTGGACTCCAACAGGGCTGCAGTGAGCTTAGCATTATTACCCTTGAGTGTGGCCAGTTCTGCCTCCCAATGTTTGCTGATTGTCAAACTGCACAGACAGAAAGAAAATGGTCAGAGCCCTCTTTATCTTTTTTTTCTTAAAATGTCTTATTATTTTTTTTAAATATCCAGGAAAAATAGAATTATGACAAAAATCCTATGACTGAATGTCTGAGTATCCAAGTGCTCAAATCATCAAAACTTTAAAATCAGAAAATATTAGTGAACAGATTTTTTTGATATAGATATATCATTATTGGAAAACAACCTCTACCCTACCAGTTCAACAGGGTCCTTTTTTTTAATAAAATGTTAAGGATGATGAAATCCACATTACCTTCCAAAAGCAACAGCATGGAATTCTAGAATACGTATATTCTAAGTTATCATTTTAATATATACATATTGAGAGCAAGTATTTTTTTAATGTATTACTTTATGAAATATATTTTAAATAAAGATTTGTCACCAACTTGATTAAAGAAAGCTATAGTAGTGCTTTGGTACTACAGCTTAGTTGTCTTAATGCAAATCTTCTATGCCTGAAATATACTTTCTTTATTAAATACCATATTTAATTTCTGCTTAGAAATTCAAAACTCTCGAATTTCAATACCATAATACTGTTAATGTGCCTTTCTTCAGTAATATCAACAAGGAGTCCAAAGATTGAAGAGCATAGATATTGCTTCAATACAAAGAGGAAGCTGATGTTGGGGTCTCTTGAAGTAGTCTATGGAGGAACAATCCTTGCCTACAGTTTAGTTATTCTCTGAGGAAACACGGGGCTTTATTTTTCACAGATAATTGGCCTGCCATATATACAAGTATACAAGGGAAAAACATCTTAGACACATCAGTTGAATATATTAGTATGCAAATAGTTCATTAATGTTTACTTGTATAATGTCAACAGCATGTGAGGTGCACACCTATATGGAAAATACATATAGAAAATAATTAATTTTGTTTAATTATCTTACTATTAAAGACATCATTGGTGATCTGTAACTCTGGCCAAAGTAATTTTGTATATAGGTTTAGTATAGTAGCAATTAATTTAATTATTTATTATAAAATATAATTTACTCTGGTTAATTTAATTATAAATCATTATTATTTTGTATGCAAGTTTATAGGTTTATTTGAATTTTGTACATATGAACAATTAAACATTATGTCACCATTTTGTCCACCGACTTTCTTTTGTCCACTTCATACACATGCACAGCCCATTCCATAAAAGCATATTTCAAAAATGTTATGATTCCCATAAAAGCTCCTAAGGTGCTCAAAGCCAACCGGTCACTGAGGAACATTCATTACCAATTTAGATCACATCTACTGTTTCACTAAAACACAATGTCTGATTCTTTTGCACTCCAGTATTTCCTTCCAAATACACAATTTCATCCCCTTGAACAGGAATATAAGTTCTTTCAGAAGAGGAATATGAGTTGTATCAAATTGCTCAAACATTTCATGATCTATTCAACCAATTATAAGTTCTCCATTGGAAATTTTAAGTCTTAAATGACTAAACAAAAATAATGATAATCCTATTTCATCAAGGAACACTGATATATATGAAAAATAAGACAGTAAGTGTCTACTCTTCTGTTTCTCTGATCAGATTTACTTTTCATTTATAGTAACACAACAGATAAAAAAATCCATAAAAAACATGCTAAAAAATCTAGTTCGTTATCATATTCACAATTCCTCATTGATGTTCTGATCCAGCAAACAAATATCCACACCAGCAATTTAATGCAAGCAAGTAATCCCATTTAATAGTTTTGCTATGGTAGGACTAGAACCTGTGTGTGCATGACATGTATACATGTTTACAAAATGTGCCTCAATGCTAATTTTTCCTCATAGAAAAAATATTTTATACTGATGCAATGAAGCAGATAAAAAGATTTATATCCAGGACAGTTACAGAATGAGAACTCTTTGGTCACTTAATATCCTAATTTAAGTTGCAAAAAAAGGTAGTGAATGGGGTTTTTATCAGTTTAATAATTTATATACTCACAATGATACAAGGAAAACATATAAGTCATGAAGATCACAGAAGTCAGATTGCTAGCTAGTGCTGAGTAATAATGTGAGGGGGATTTGTGCAGTTTTTCATCTTCACCTTTGCCCAGTGCCTTACTACCCTGCTAAGAAAACAGTCAGGAGCTCTGAAGTTATTGCTTGTATACTGGAATGTTGTTGGAACCCTGAGTTCAGAGAATTTCAATCTTTCAGTGCTGACAGACAATGATCTTCAAAAGCACACTGCATTTGACCTGAGGCCTTGGGAAAGGCTTCCCAAATTGTGTGATAACACTGAGGTTGTTGCTGTGTAATTAAAGTTATATCACTGGGTGGAATATGTAGAGATGTAGAAAAATTAGGTTTATGGGATATAGTAACAATATGGAGGATTTTGGGTGTGGATTAGTTCTTCTTTTTCCTCCTTCACAAATCTGAGTGGTTTGGTATCGGTTCAAAAAACCCGCAGTGCGGATCATAAATGAATAGTTACTGGGTTATAAGTGAAAATAAATTAGTTGGCATTCCATAATTGGACAGTTTGGACTTTTAAAGGCCTTGGAAGTTGGAACTCGGGGCCATTTCCACCTTGTCAACTTAGAGGCACATTCCATGCAGCTATAATATTGATAAGATATAATAAACAACTAAGTCCAAAGAAAAGCCTAGCGTGTACTGCGTTTCGATCCGAACTCTGAATAAAAGAACTCACGAAACAGAGACAAAAAAGGAAAAGAAACGGAATGGAGAAAATTAATAGAATGTCATAATTAAATACAAAACATGAACTTCCTATTATTGCTATGGTTATCTTGGTTCAAAGGTGAGAAGATTTCTTTGAAGCTGGTTATTTTCGGTTGTTTTCAATAGGACTGCACTAGTATTATTTCTCAATATTTTTATCCCTAAGACATCTACATAGTGGGCATGAACATGTCTACTGTAATGCAGAGGTTATCTGTTTGCAGCACATATGTGGTTTTTTTCTACAAATAATTTCTACTGTATCTTCTACAGATTTTACTATGGCTCCATAAAATAGAAATATATAATTTAAATTAGTCTAGTTTTGTATCTGATAATACACAATGACTTCCAAACTATTTAGACTTAACCTGTTTCTTCTTAGAGAACTGCACATTCTCTGACATAAACACAATAACATGATGGATATCATACCATGAAACAAAGAACCAAAGATGTGAATTTTTGTTTCATAAAAACATACTTTGATTAAAATAGCCCATAACCAATCCTGGAAGTGCTGACTTACTTTTTTCAAATACTTTCTTGACAAACTAAAATTTTAAAAAGAGACAAAATTATGCTTTGTGGATTATTTTGGTTAAAACTGGACTTATTTGGATTCAAATTAATTATTGTGAGGAACCAATTTAATTTTTATTTATGCCTCAACATATGTTATCAATCCATTTTCTGACATGGGGTGAAAAATTATTATAGGGGCTGTACAAGTGCTGGGAGCCTTAACACATGCCACGTGTTAAGGAGGCACCTAGGAGAAAATGAAGGGAGGATCTGTCTCTGGGGGGACTTCACCTAACAGCCAATCAGGGGAGAGAAAACTTCCACGACTGAGCTGCAAGTGACGCCCCCCGTGGAGGCAGGCAGACCCCCGGATGCCCGGGGAAAACTGGCCGGGAAATCACGCTATGGGAGGAGTCTTAGCACATAAAAGTAGTTAAATGCGCCACAATTTAGCCCGCCGTTTTTGATTTCTTGGGAGTGGGGGCTCGCTCAGAGGTTCAGCTTGCCCCTCCTCCCCCCGCTCGCCTTTTTCTCCCTGCCGTCCTGCTTCTTCCCTGCCTGTCTTTCCTATTCGCACCCCCTGAGGCAGCCCGTCGCCGCAGCAACCTAGTGCTCCGCTGTTTCCCCGACGGAGCAGCTACCGCCGCCCGCAGCTGCCGTGCCCCGACCCTGACAACCTGCAGCTGCTCCACAAGTTCGCCCGTAGCCACAGCAACCTGTTATTCGCCGACGGAAGAGACGCGCAGCTTGGCGTTGGTTGGAAATCGTGCCTAGCCCGCCACAGGAGCCACGCAGACACGACGCGGCTGGCAACACACACGCTCCATCTGCCGAGCAGACGCTGACAGGGCACCCCGGGGTTCTAGTGGTAATGCTGTCCCTGTCTTCTATTTCTCTCTCCGTCTCTCTTTTTTCCTCTCTGTTTCCTTTTCTGTCTCCCTCCGGTCGGGACAATACCCTTTCTTTATTAATAAACAGTTCTCAGATATAATATTTGCTGCATTTGCCTTTATTTTTGTCCGAGAAATCTATCAAAAAGAATTTTCCCCGGCTCCCCTTACAGTAGGACAGGACAATTATTTTAGGACCAGATAAAAGCACACCTACAACAGGTTGTTCTTAGGCTTGACTAAGAGTATGTGCATTGATGCGTATATCTGTAGAGCTACATTTGTTCAAATTTATCGACAATTCCAAAGCGAACACTGAGAAACATGGTTCAGGCACAATGTGATAAGGACAGTAGAACAGAACAGCATTTTACTCACTTGATAAGGATAGTAGAACAGAACAACATTTTACTCTTATCAAGGACAGTAGAACACAACAGCACAGCCTTGTAGAAACAGATAAAGGATGTAACTTAGGCAAACAGAAGTCATGCAAAATGCAAGCAGGATGCCAGCTCAGCTCTGTAAAGCTGACAAAGTAGAGTAGAAGTTTTGCAAAACAACGATATTATGCTTACTCAAAAGCAGGGGTCAAGGAATAGCCACCTAAAAAGGACACCAGACATTGAAGACAGACTCCAAAGAACCATATAATGACTTCCAATAAGGGGTGCGACTATGCCAAATAAAGTCAAAGGAAGTGGGGATAGCTAATGAATATGTAATCAGTGTGTATGATAAAAACTGTTCACTCGATGCTCAGTGCACTCGAATGTAGGAAGTGTTATAAATGTATTGTGATGTTGGCTTTTTGCATGTTACTTAATGTTGGAGAAACTTTGCCTAGGTTCTATGATGTAATGCATGGTATAGAATGTCTATTGTTTATGTAGTCGGTTTGGAGAGGGTGGGCAGAGAGAGTCTTCACATTCCTGGAGTATCTTATCAGAGAAAAAGAAGACCCGAAACCAGAGAGAAGACTTGATGGAGGGAGCAGAGACGGAATGGAGCCAAGGAGGAATATAAGGCTGATGGGATGATACTTAGAAACTCCAAAGAATTCATGAATCATGCATGATGGTGATGAATATGCAATAAGCGATGTACTTTTAAAGATGATCTTTTGGATGTAGAGGTGTGCCTTTGGCTCTGCCAAAGCACCCGGCCGTCATACCCTTTTTGCTGTTGTCTCCTAATTGTCCCTTTTATTAAACTTTTCTTAAAATTTTATAAAGAGTGAACCTCGTTTTTCACAGAAGGATCCCCCGAGTGCTCAGCACTGCAATAAAGAATGCCTACTTTCTAATACTCTAAACTGTGTTAGAAAGTTTCTATCCAGCCAATTTCAGTATCAAATGAGTATTCTCCCTCAGAAGATGCTGGGGTTAACACCCAGGACTGGAAACACACAGGTCTAGAAGCTGAAAAAGTCCACGCATGGAGCTCCCAACAACTGCTAGAGCCCATGGTCAAAATTTTGATTGTGAAGCAGCTGCACTACACTTCCTCAGGATAGGTACAGGAGGGTCGCATGTAACTTTCTCTCTTTAGAGAGAAATTCCTGTTTGAACCGTTTTTTGCTAAAAGGAATTGATTTTGCCCTCAAAGCATTGGATTGTGTCATAGGAAATAAATGCACAGCTCTGTCAGGTTATTTTAACTGTTGTAAAGATCTAAAAGAAACCCAAATAATTCTTCATGTCTTCTTAGATTATTTTCTCTAGGAAGCACATGAAATATGAACACTTATTTGGTGATCAAAATTATCCAAACTGCAATGCAACTTCTGCCAGAACATCTTTTGGTTTTATACCATGCTACAAAGAACAGAGCTGTACATATACATTGGGGACATATATATACACAGGCACACACGTTTGCAGTCCGGCAGTGTGAGAATGCAACATGCACGTGTATTTTGTTTTGTTCTGAAAGCTATCCATCCCTTTTCTGGCAGCGTCATAATTTTAACAGTTATTTCTTCAGCCCTGTCAGAATTAACATCAATGACTGCCAGGCACACTCAAAGTTTCAAGGCAGTCTTTCAAAAAAAGACATCCTTAACACTCCTACTTGTTGCCTGTTTCTCAGCATGAAAAGCTTCACTAAGCTTTTAAAAATATATCATAAATTCTGAGTGTCTGAAAATAACATAAGCTGCTTTGCAAACATCACTATATTAGTGCCAAATACAAGAGGAAGAATGGACCTTGTGCGAATCAACACATGCAGGTAACCAGGGCCACCACCAAGCCACAGCTGAAATGTAAAGAATAGATTTATTTCATTACCTCACTAACAATGCTGGGTGGCAGAGATACACAGCACACAGGCTCCATTAGGCTTAGCTCATCCTGGCGGGCAGCCAGGGGGTCCACTGACAGCCCAAATATATCAAAGGGCTTCATGCACATGCAGTGTATCACAAGGCTGTGCTTTTATGATCTTTCCCAGCAGGAGGCTCAAGCATGTTTGAGAGAGTGTGTTATCTCTACACAGGAATTCTGTCTCAAAACAGGCAGAGGATGAACAACACTAGGCATAATAAAGATAGTTTTCCCACCCCACACCTACATTTTTAGCATTCCCAGATGAAGGTCACTGATCTAAACTATTCCCGCCTCCTTGACAAATCTTCTGGTTTTAACCCTTTCCTCCCAACAGGCCTCTAATGGATAACAGCAAAATATGAGTTTTATTGGTTCAACTGATCATGCTATATAAAAAATACTTCCATAACAGAGGTTTAGATCATATTAATTGCATAGAAAATTATCTGTACAATTGCAACTGTTCACAGGCAGTCACACTCCCAAGAGTGAGACTTTAACTGCTGGGACCAAAGTCCCTTCACAGCGGATATCCTGCTTGACTCCCTCCACACCTCACTCACACGCAGTGACATCAGGTTTCCTTACTGGTTCAACCCCAGGTTTTCCATAGCAGTCTCAGATGTCTCATTCCATAAAGCAATTTGTTCACAGTGCATTAACACAGAAATAGCTCGAGATGGTGCCTGAACAAAGGAACCCCGTGACTTTTATACCCTCACAGTCCAAGTGTCTGCAAGTCTTGCTCTTCCTCCCCAATCTCCTGCTATGTCTCTCCTGTGTCCATCCACCTGACTGGCGCCACCAGTCTTCATGTCCTTTGTTATGCAAAGGGTCGGCAGTTCATGGCCTCTTGTCTTGGGCTCCCAGCCTGAGCTCAATCTGCAGCTTGCAGACCCAGCTACCTGCACCAGATGTATTCCTCAACATACACACAAGAATGTAAAGCAGTTTAACTGTAAATTCACACTTTGAATTACTATGAATTAATTTTGTTAAAGCCCCTTTGTTACCGAACAAGTTATATTTCTTTTAAAAGTAGCCTAATGTATTGGTTTGGCAAGGCCTGGTTTTAGGTAGCAAGGGAGCCACAAAGATGGCTCCTGTGAGGAAGCTGCTGGAAGCTTCCCATCATGTCTGGCAGAGCCAATGGCTGATGGCTCTGAAGATGGACATGCTGCTGACCAAAACTGGGCCAATGAGAGGAGCTGGTAACGCCTCTGTGATGACGTATTTAAGAAGAAAATCAAAACAAAGTCACAAAATTTTGGACTCTAGTCAGAGAAGAGGAGAAGGTGAGAACATGTGAGGAAAAACAACATGGCAACACCAAGGTCAGTGAAGAAGGAGGGGGAGGAGGTGCTCCAGGCACCAGAGCTGAGATGCCTCTGCAGGCTGTGGTGATGACCACGGTGAAGCAGGTTGTCCCCCTGCAGCCCATGGGTCCACGGGGGATGCAGAGATCCACGCCCAGCCCGTGGGGGAGGTGCCCATGCCAGAGCGGGTGGATGCCTGGAGAAGGCTGTGTTCCAGAGGAAGACCCAGTGGAGAGAGAGGGCCGCTGCTTCCAGGCTGGAGCAGCCTGTCCTTGGAGGACTGCACCCTGTGGAAAGAGAGAGCCACGGCACAGCAGTTTTGGGAGGACTGTTTGCCTGTGGGAGGGGCTCACACTGAAGCAGGTGCGGTATGGCTGCTGCTCATGAGAGTGGACCCACGCCAGGGAAGTTCATGGAGAACTGTCTCCCGTGGGAAGGACCCCACGGTCTCACAGGGGAAGACTCCTCTCGAGCAGCAGAAGGAAATCTCGGTGATGAACTGACCAAACCCCCATGCCCTGTCTCCCTGTGCTGTCAGGGGGAAGGAAGGAGGGGCGGGGGGGGAGGGGAAAATGTTCTAAGGGCTTATTTTACTTCTCATTATCCTCCTCTGATTCTGTTAGTAATAAATTCACAACTTAAGTTGAGCCTCTTTCACCTTTGAAGTGTTTCTCCTGGTCCTTATCTCACTCATTAAGCCTTTATCAACTTTTTTTTTCCTTTTCTCTCCTCTGCCCAGCTGTGGCAGGGGATGGTGAGCGAGCGGCTCTTGTGGGTGCTGGGCACTGGGCCAGTGTCAAACCACGACACCTAGGCAGCAGTGGGGGGAAATTGCTGAGAAAAAAAATTAAGCCATGAGGGGTTGGAGGGCCAAGAGGGGCCGGAGGGGCAGAGGGTTTGGAAATCGAAGAAGGGTTTCATCTGATAGCACAGACTTATAGGGAAGACCCAGAGAAAGTTGTGAAGGTATTTGATGCTGGTAGTATTGGGTAAATTGTTGATTGGAATCTGAGTAAGTTGTTAGAAGCAGGGTGGAAAGTGTACAATAATCAGGAGTGAAAACTTGTAGCTCCGTTAGTGGAACGAGGCCCAAATAGGGGGGGCACTGCAGAGGAATTAGTAGAGGCAGACACAGAGATTGGTGTGCTATTTGTAAAGAGAAGAGCCACTGGAAGTGGGAATGTCTGTGGGGAAAGGGACAAATAGGAGATGCTAGAACCTGGACTCCCCCCAGAGCTCCTGATTAGGCAGTAAGGCTCCTAATGTTAGAAGATGTGCAATGGGGACCAGAGATAGCATCCCCAGCTGAACCTCTGGTTACATTAACACCAGGGAGTGAGAAAATGGATTTCTTACTAGATACTGGAGTGGTATATTCGGTTTTAAATACATGTAAAGGAAAATTTAGTCATGAAAAGATTAATGTTGTTGGTGCCACTGGGCAAAAGGAACATTGGCCTTTCTTTCAACCATTAAAATCTGGTATTGGTAAGCAGGTGCTAGCCCATCAATTTCTTTATATACCTGAATGTCTGTGCTGGTTTGAAGGTAAACCAGCAGGAGGAATTAACTCCACACAAATATCTTGCAAGAGATTCCAAGTCAGAACTACAATTTAATCGGGAGATGACAATAAAGGCAATAGTACAGGAACACTGGCTTAAACTGACAAAGTCAGAATACAACCTGACACCCTGTTGGTCAGGGTGGTGGTAGCAGTCCAATTTAACAGTGGCTGCAGTCCTGTTGGCATGATGGATGTGGTCTTGTTGAAGCAGTGATCCTGTGGAAAGGTGTCATGGTTTAGTATAGTTTGGGTCCTTCTCTGGAGGTCCAGTGGTGGTTGTCAAGAGCTCTTGTCCTCTGGGTATCCAGTGGTGGTATCATGGTGTCCCAAGCCCCAGATTATATACAGGCGGGAATGTTTGGTACCTCCCCCAGGGCGGGGAATTTCACAATGGGGTGATGTAATTCTATGAGTCATTCTGGGGAGTCCTTGATGTCCCATTAGCAGAGATGGCCCCTTCAGGGTGGCTGCTGCTTCCCCAGAGGGAGTTATCATGGTTGAGTCATGGCAAAGATAAAGAAACACTGCTCCACCCATTTTAACAGCTCATCAGAAAGTAATGCAGATGGTGGTAGAATACATACTTTGGTTACACCTTACACTGTAACCTAAGAAATTATCCACCCCCTATTCTATACCATCTACATAACACCCAAATCAATCCCCTCCTTTGACTCTACTCATATACATATATATATAATGAAACATTACACACAGTTCTCACTTAAAAATAGGTCCTCTTGTGGTACACAAAGGGTTTCCCCATCTTTTTGCATTACCCGCCAAGTGTAACCAGGTCCTTGAGCAAAAACAATCCCACGGATGGGTTTGCCTTTGCCTGAGGTGGGACTAATCCAAACAGTCTTTCCTAAAATACCTCTCATGTGTGCCACAGGGACTCTATCTCCATCCACTGTGTGCAAGGGTTCAGACTTGGCGGGACCAGCTCAACTGATGGACCCTCGGGTATTGGCCATCCAGGTGGCCTTTGCTAAATTCAGCTCCCAATTTTTTAAGGTCCTCCCGCCAAGTGCCTTCAGTGTGGTTTTAAGCAGTCCATTGCAGCGTTCAGCTTTCCCTGCAGCTGGCACATCATAGGGGAAATGATACACCCACTCGATACTGTGTTCTCTAGCCTAGGTGTATATAAGGCTGTTCTTGAAATGAGTCCCGTTGTCCAAATCAATTCTCTCAGGGGTGCCATGTCTCCACAGGACCTGCTTTTCCAAGCCCAAGATGGTGTTCTGGGCAGTAGCATGAGGCACAGGGTAGGTCTCCAACCATCCAGTGGTTCCTTCTACCATGGTCAGCACATAGCGCTTGCCTTGGCAGGTTTGGGGAAAGGTGATGTAGTCAATTTACCAGGCTTCCCCATACCTGTACTTTGACCACTGTCCACCGAACCATAGAGGCTTCACCCGCTTGGCCCTCTTGATCACAGCACACATCTTGCAGCTATGGATGACCTGTGAGATGCTGTCCATAGTTAGGTCCACCCCTCGATCACAAGCCCATCGATATGTCGCATCTCTTCCCTGATGACCAGAGGCATCATGGGCCCAACAAGCTAGGAATAATTCTCCCTTGAGCTGCCAGTCCAGATTCACCTGCGATACTTTCACCTTTGTAGCTCGATCTACCTGTTCATTGATGTGATGCTCTTCATTAGCCTGACTCTTGGGTACGTGTGCATCCACATGTTGAACCTTTATGGTCAGCTTCTCTACCCAGGCAGTAATGTCTTGCCAAATCTCAATGGCCCAGATGGGTTTCCCTCTGCGCTGCCCATTGGCCTTTCTCC
This sequence comes from Corvus moneduloides, assembly GCF_009650955.1. Taxonomy (NCBI): domain Eukaryota; kingdom Metazoa; phylum Chordata; class Aves; order Passeriformes; family Corvidae; genus Corvus; species Corvus moneduloides. The sequence continues at coordinate 3,114,232 of NC_045510.1, forward strand.
AGCGATCCAGAGCCATCCCCACAGAGCATTAGCTACCATCCACAAGTCGGTGTAGAGATAGAGCCTCGGCCACTTCTCTCGTTCAGCAATATCCAAAGCCAGCTGGACGGCTTTAAGCTCTGCAACCTGACTCGATCCACCTTATCCCTTGGTAGCTTGTGCAACTCGCTATGTGGGGCTCCATACTGCAGCTTTCCATTTCCGATTTGAGCCTACAATTCGGCAGGAACCATCAGTGAAGAGGGCATATTGTCTTTCACTCTCTGGTAGCTCGTTATATGGGGGCGCTTCCTCAGCACAAGTCACTTACTCTTCCTCTTCTTCAGAAGATAATCCAAAAGTCTCACCTTCAGGCCAGTTTGTTATAATTTCCAGAATCCCAGGACAATTAGGATGTCCTATCCGGGCTCGCTGTATAATCAGAGAGATCCACTTGCTCCACGTGGCGTCAGTGGTATGATGTGTGGAAGGAATCTTTCCCTTGAACATCCAACCCAACACTGGTAGTCGGGGTGCCAGAAGCAGCTGTGCTTTGGTGCCAATTACTTCTGAGGCAGCTCAAACCCCTTAATAAGCCTCAAGAATCTCCTTCTCTGTTGGGGTATAGCTGGCCTCGGATCCTTTGTATCCTCAACTCCAGAACCCAAGAGGTCATCCTCGAGTCTCTCCAGGTCCCTTCTGCCACAGGCTCCAGGAAGGTCCATTCCCCCCAGCCAGAGTGTAGAGCACATTCTTCACATCCTGCCCTGTTCTGACTGGCCCAAGGGCTATTGCATGGGCAATCTCCTGCTTAATTTGTTCAAACGGTTGTTGTTGTTCAGGACCCAACAGGAAATTGTTTCTCTTTTGTGTCATGAGATAAAGAGGGCTTACAATCATGCTGTACTCTGGGATATGCATCCTCCAAAAGCCCACGGCTCCTAGCAAAGCCTGGGTTTCCTTCTTGTTGGTAGGTGGGGACATAGCTGTGATTTTGTTGATTACCTCTGTCAGGATCTGGCGACGTCCATCTTGCCACTTGACTCCTAGAAACTGAATTTCTTGAGCAGGTCCCTTAACCTTACTTTGCTTTATGGCAAAACCAGCTTTCAGGAGAATCTGGATAATCTTCTCTGCTTTCTTGCAGACTTCTGCTGTGTTCCCCCATATGATGATGTCATCTATGTACTGCAGATGTTCCGGAGCCTTGCCCTTTTCCAGTGCAGTCTGGATCAGTCCATGGCAGATGGTGGGATTGTGCTTCCACCCCTGGGGCAGTTGGTTCCAGGTATACTGCACACCCCTCCAGGTGAAAGCAAACTGAGGCCTGCACTCTGCTGGCAGATGAATGGAGAAAAAGACATTGGCAATATCAATGGTGGCATACCACTTTGCTGCCTTGGATTCCAGCTCATACTGAAGCTCCAGCATGTCTGGAACAGCCGCAGTCAGTGGTGGTATGACTTCATTCAGGCCATGGTAATCTACCACCAGTCTCCATTCTCCACTGGACTTATGCACTGGCCATATAGGACTGTTAAAGGGTGAATGGGCCTTGCTGACCACCCCTTGGCTCTCCAGTTTATGAATCATCTTATGGATGGGAATCACAGAGTCTCTGTCAGTGTGATATTGCTGATGGTGCACTGTTGCTGTGGTGGTTGGTACTTGTTCTTCAACCCTCAGCAGTTCCACAGCAGAGGGGTTGTCTGAGAGACCAGGCAGGGTATTCAGTTGTCTGATGTCTTCAGTCTCTAGAGCAGCTATCCCAAAAGCCCAGCAATGTCCTTTTGGGTCTTTGAAATACCTACTTCTGAGATAGTCTATGCTAAGGATGCATGGGGGCCAGTCACAATGGGGTGTTTCTGCCACTCCTTCCCAGTCAAACTCACTTCAGCTTCCAGTACGGTCAGTTGCTGGGATCCCCCTGTCACCCCAGAAATAGAAATAAATTCCGTTCCCACATACCTTGATGGCATCAGGATACATTGAGTGCCGATGTCAACCAAAGCCATACATCTTTGTGGGTCAGACGCGCCAGGGAGTTATCATGGATGAGTCATGGAAAGCATAAAGAACACTGCCTCACTTATCTTAACAGCTTACATAGATGGTAATAGAATACATACCTTTTGGTTACATCTTACATTGTAACCTAAGATAGTCTCTCATTAAATCCTCATAGGCAAACTCAGGAAGTGTGGACTGGATGAATGGACAGTGGGATGGATTGAGAACTGGCTGAACAGCAGATCCCAGAGGGTCGTAATCAGGGACACAGGGTCTAGTTGGAGGCCTGTCACTAGTGGTGTCCCCCAAGGTTCAATACTGGGCTCAGTGTTGTTTAACTTATTCATCAGTGACTTGGATGGAGGGGTAGATGTCTCCTCAGCAAGTTCACAACACAAAGCTGAGAGCAGTGGCCAATACCCCAGAGACCTGTGCTGCCATTCAGAAGGACCTCAACAGGCTGGAGGGATGGGCAGGGAGAAATCTTCTCAAATTCAACAAATTAAAGTGCTGAGTATTTTGTTGGGGTTCCTCCCCCTGCCATGTAGCCCTGGGAGAGGGGCCCTGGGGGGGAGACACTGGGTTTCCCTGCCCCTGGTCAACCTCGTTCCCCATTGGTTGGTTTGTGTTTCCTGCGTGGGCAAGGACCCTCAGTCCAGACTGTAAAAGTTCCTCAGCAGAGCTCCAGCCATGCAGCTGGAGAAATAAACATCTCTGAAACATCTACCAAGAATCTGTCTGTCCATATATATTTCTTTTCCACGGAACTCCTGGTTTGATATATGCTGTTACAGTATCCCTGCTGTAGAAAATGGTGGTGAATTGTGAGCAGAACGATCCCCGATCCCTAAGCGACTGATTTGTGTGAGTAAACCCTAGAAACTTTGGATTCCTCTTCTTGGTTTTGTTTTGCTATTCCATATCTAAACTATGGAGGAACCGTGGGAAGACTCTTGGCTCTCAGAGCCGCATATGGACATTTATCTTAAAATGATTCTTGAACAACGATTTGTAAATTTTAGCTTGATTCAAGCTCAAAAAGAACTGAAACACTTCCTGGCATGGTTGTTTAAGAAATTTTTCTATGTTTCTTGGGATTTAATTCTTACCAAGGACTTTTGGAACACCGCTTGGACCAAGTTAATTTTTGAGTCAAAATATATGCCAATGGAAGAATATTTTCGTGAATATTATTTAATTACCGAGACTGTTGAGCAATGTCAGCTGTGTCCTGGCAAAGGGAAGCCTGGCTCAGGGACCGTGCGGCCCAGGCCACGTGAACCGAGCGCTCTGCAGGCCGCAGCGAGGCAATTCCCGTGCCACGCGGGAGCCACGCGAGCTGCAGTGTCGGTGGCGGAGCGAGGCGCGGCGGGAGTGGCGGGACCCGGCGGTGCCCGCCCGGCCCCGCGCTGTGCGTGGTGGAGCGAGCCCCGTGAACGCCCGACCGAGAGGGGCAGCGCACGGGCAGTGGCTGGCGACAGTGGCGGTGGAGCGGAGCCGCGCCCAGCCGAAACGTGCGCTGGAGCAGGGCACGGGGGGGTCATCGCTTGGGGGCCCGGCCGAGATGCAGCGCCTGGCAGCGGCAGCGAAGCCGCGACCAGCGGAGGCGACACACGGAGAATTGAGCGGCGCGGCCCGGCCCAGCCCGTGCGGCCCCGAATGCAATCCCAGGAAGAGGGCGCAGGCATGAGCAGCTCCGACAATTCCAACATGGGAGCGAGCGAAAGAGAGAGCAAAGACGCAGCGAGACAGAAAACAGCAGCCACTCAAAAAAAGGAAAAAAATCATAGTAGCTAAGATCTTAGGGATAGTGAAATGGCATAATGCTAAGCAAAATTATGGTTTTATAACAAGGTGTGACAACCAGCAAGACATATTCGTGCATAGAACTCCTATTAAAAAGAATAACCCTGATAAATGCATCCCAAGCTTGGGAGATGGAGAGGTGGGAGAATTCAAGATTATACAAGGTAGAAAAGGGTTACAAGCATCGCAGGTCACTGGGCCTGATGGTGTTCCTGTAAAAGGCAGTATATATGCAAAAAATCGTAGTCATGTTAGACAATATCTCCATTGTAAACCCCCCCTACAGTCTCCCTTTCCTAATCCCACCTTTCCCTTTTACCCTATGTCCTATTACCCCCAGTGTATTCCCAATCCGTTTTTCCATCCATGGTTTCCCTCATAAAACCATGCTTTTGCCAATTGTTTCCCCAAAAATCCCTTTCCAATGCCGAGTGGGGGATGAAAAGGGGGAGGGAAGAAATTAAACCCTCTCCTGCCTCAGTTTCCCCACAAAGCATGCTCAGAGTTCTGTCTCCCTTCTGTCAGCCCTACAGAATCTGTTTGGACATTTAAAGACTCAGGAGGTTGGCTTGTTTTGTTTTGAAACTGTTCTTGTTATGTTCATCCAGTTTTTTTCATTCTCCTTTTATTAAAATAAAACGGGTGAGGTGTTGGGGTCTCCTCCCCTGCCATGTAGCCCTGGGAGAGGGGCCCTGGGGGGGAGGCACGGGGTTTCCCTGCCCCTGGTCAGCCTCGTTCCCCATTGGTTGGTTTGTGTTCCCCTGTGCGGGCAAAGGACCCTTGGTCCAGCGACTGTAACAGTTCCTCGGGCAGAGCCCCGGCCATGCGGCTGGAGAAATAAACATCTCTGAAACAGCTACCTAGAATCTGTCTGTCTATATATATTTCTTTCCCACGGGACTCCTGGTTTGATATATGCGTGTTACAGTAATCCCCACTGCAACAGTATTTCACCTGGGGAAGAATAACCACAGGCACCAGTACAGGCTGGGGGCTTGCCTGATGGAAAGCAGCTCTGCAGATAAGGACCTGGGGGTTCTGGTGGACAACAATCTGTCCATGAGCCAGCAATAAGCCCTTGTGTCAAAGAAGGCAAATAGTATCCTGGGCTGGGTTAGTAAGATCATTGACAGCAATGATCCTGCCCTTCTCAGCCCTGGTGAGGCAATATCTGGAGTACTATGCCCAGTTCAGGGATCACTTATAAGGATAGGCTGAGAGAGTTAGACCTGTTTACCCTCGAAAAGAGATGACTGGGATGAGACCTTATCAGTGTCTATAAGTATCTGAATGGAGGGGGCCAAGAGGGTGGAGTCTGGCTCTTCTCAGTGGTGCCAAGCAATGGGACAAGAAGCAACAGGCAGAAACTGATGCACAGGAAGTTCTACCTGAGCATGAGAAAGAACTACTTTGCAGTGCAGATGACCGAGCACTGAAACAGATTGCCCAGAGAAGTTGTGGAGTCTCCCTCACTGGAGATATTCAAGAACCATCTGGACATAATTCTGTGCTATGTGCTCTAGGACAACCCTGCTTGATCAAGGAGGTTGGACCAGATGACCCACTGTGGTCCCTTCCAATCTGACCCATTCTGTGATTTTGTGATAAAATGTGGGAGTTCCCAAGTAACATTACTTCATAATTCAACATTAATCATCATAGCTTAAAAAGGGAAAGAGGTTTAATTGCAAGTTTATCATTCTGTGCAGGACTCATAACCACTTAATATCCTTATCTCTCAAGCAGCTGACTAGAGTCACACTGCTTGTGAACAGTGGTGGGACTTTCCAGCTAAGAATAAACTGAAGCAACTAGACTTTTGCTCTATTATGCTCATGGGATATGAATAGGATTGTAGGCATATACTGTAGAATGTTCATTTCAATACTTACAATTATTTACTGAAATAATAAAACATTAAAGATCTAGCAACAAAACTCTGTTGACCTAAATTATGCTTTTTTAAATCTTTTGGGTATAAATGTTCAGAAAGTAACCATAAATACCAAAGTAGTCTACATGTACTCTGCTGAAATAACATATCAACCCTAACTACCTACACTAAGCCATAGAAAGCATAGACAAATGATTGCAGAAGAGGACATATATGGCCATTGAGGATGTGTTACAACAAAATGAAATTTAATATTTTTCAGTGTGAGCAGATTAAAAGTTACAAGTAGTAAGATGTAGACTAAAGCATGACCTCCACACCTCTCGTCTTGACCCTGTTATCTCCTTTCGGACCGTTCCAGTTCATATAGACATGAATACCTTTTCCCTAGATCACTGTCTGTGTTGATTTGGCATGGCCTGGTTTTTTGGTAGCAGGGAAGGGCCACAGAAGTGGCTTCTGTGAGAAGCTGCTAGAAGCTTCTACCATGTCCAACAGAGCCAATCTCTGATGGCTCTGAAGACGGACATGCTGCTGGCCCAATTAGAGAGGTTGGTAACTCCTCTGTGATGACATATTTAAGAAGAAAATCAAAACAGCGCACGGGCAGTTTTTTCCAGGGGTGGGGATGCGCCACGGCTGCCACCATCTCAGTGCAGCCTGCCACCAGCCTTGCTTGCCTGACCGCCCCTAGTTAGCCACGCCTCAGGCAGAAGGGCAGGGGCGGCGGCAGCGGCGGCTTCTCTTTCCTGGTGCCCCACATGAGGAGAGGCATTAAATAGCACCAGTGCCACTGTGGCCACCACTGCCCATGGCCTGGCTGGATGCGGAAACATAGTGAGAGACTCCCCGATGCGGAACCTAGACGAGATCAACCTCTCAGCACTGAGAAATTCTGCAAGAATCTTTGAATTGGTGGAACTTGTTAGCAATGGTATCTACAGGCAGCAATTTTTCTTTTACTCAGAGAAGAGAAGGAAGTGAGGACATGTGAGGGAGAACAACATGGCGGCACCAAGGTCAGTAGAAAAAGAGGGAGAGGAGGTGCTCCAAGCACCAGAGCCGAGATTCTCCTGCAAGCCATGGTGAGGACCATAATGAAGCAAGCTGTCCCCCTGCAATCCATGAAGTCCATGAGGGATGGAGAGATCCACTTGCAGCTCGTGGGAGAAGTGCTTGCGCCAGAGTGGGTGGATGACAGAGAAAGCTGTGATCCAGTGGGAGACCCAAATGGAGAGAGAGGGCCCCTGCTTCCAGAGATAGAGAAAGAGGGCCCTTGCTTCCAAACTAGAGCAGCCTATCCTTAGAGGACTGCACCCCGTGGATGAGTGACCCACGCCACAACAGTTTTGGGAAGACTGCCTGTGGGAGCGACTCATGTTGCAGCAGTTTTGGCAGGACTGCTGCTCGTGAAATTAGAGCCACACTGGAGAAGTTCACGAAGAACTGTCTCCCGTGGGAGGGACCCCACGGCATAGCAGAGGAAAGACTCCTCTCCTTGAGTGAACAGAAAAAGATCTCAAGCGACAAGCTGACCAAAGAGGAGGGGCTGGGGGGAAAAAAGGTGTTTTAAAGGCTTATTTTACTTCTCATTATCCTCCTCTGACTGTTAATAATAAATTTTTAAAATTACTTTATACCTTTAAATTTGAACCTGTTTTGCCCTTAGAGTGTTTTCTCCCAGTCCTCATCTCAACTCATGAGCCCTTCGTTAATTTTATTTTTCCCTTTCCTCTGCCCAGCTGAGAGCAAGAGAGAGTGAACGAATGGCTTTCATGGGTGCCTGGCATTTGGCCAGTGTCAAACCACAACACTGTCATAACAACAACTCCCTTCAAACCTTTACCCCCATCCTCTGCTGCAGAGGCTAAGCTAACTGACCCTCTTGGCAGCAACACAGTTCCCACCTCACCAGCTATCCTCACTGTGCAGTGCTGTGGCACCTCGTCCTGCCCACTGAGCTCCAACCTTTGCCTCATGGCTGCCTGGGCTCCTCCCAGGTGGCCCCACACATACCTTTCCCTGTGCTCCAGCCTACATTGAGGACCACTTCTTTTGGACCTTCACAGGGTAAGCATGTACTGCCATGCCAGAGCAGAATATAGTTTTCCTAACCATGGAAGAAATTAAATTCTTATGCTAGTGTTATTTCAGTGAAGTATAGCCAGCCTCAGAAACCAAGAAACTCTTTACTACTGGTTTTTCAGGTGGGCAACAATGAAGTCCAGACAAGAAGTCTGAGGACAATCAAAAAGGACCTCAGGACTTTGGGACAACTGTTTAAGGGATCTGGGGCAGAAGGAATGTTCTCCTCTATCCTGCCAGTTGTAGGGAATGATGGGGATAGAAAAAGGAAAATCATACAGGTTAATATCTGGCTCCAAGCCTGGTGTGGCCAGCAGAATTTTGCATTCTTTGATCACAGGTTGGTTTGCACAACACCGAGCCTGTAAGCAACAGATGGGGTATACCTGTCTCTAAGGGGGGAAAGGATCTTTGCACAGGGGTTAGCAGGGTTCATTGAGAGAGCTTTAAACTAGATTTGAAGGGGGATGGGGATAAAACCAGGCTAGCTAGAGATAAGCTTGGAGGCAGCAATGATTATGGGATGGTGTGCTAGTGAGGTCTTACAGTCTGCCATCTCAGTGGAGGTAGAGGATGGAGATCCATGTGGCAGCAAAGATGCAAGGGTTATTGATGTGTTAGAAACTACAGAAGCATCTGAGAAAAGTCACATAGGAATTAGGGCTTCTTCCCCAATAAAGGTGGCAGGAACAACGGCCCAACTGAAGTGCATCTACACCAATGCACGCAGCATGGGAAACAAACAGGAGGAACTGGAAGCCATGGTGTAGCTGGAAAACTATGACATAGTTGCTATCATGGACACATGACGGGATGACTCACACAACTGGAACACTGCAATGGATGGCTATAAACTCTTCAGAAGGGACAGACAAGGAAGGAAAGGCAGTGGGGTAGCCCTGTATGTTAGAGACTCTCTCAATTGTCTGGAGCTTAATGACACTGATGATAGGGTTGAGTATTTATGGGTAAGAATCCGGGGAAGGCCAGCAGGGCAGATATCCTGGTGGGAGTCTGTTATAGACCACCCAACCAGGATGAAGAGGCAGATGAAATAGTCTATAAACAGCAGGGGTAGTCTCACAATTGTTAACCCTTGTTCTCATGAGGAACTTCAACTTACCAAATGTCTGCTGAAAATGCAACACAGCAGAGAGGAAACTTTCTAGGACGTACCTGGAGTGTGTGGAAGAGAACTTCCTGACTGTCTTGGGGTGACTTTATGATGTGTATCCCCTATTGCTGCTCTGTGCCCAGAAATTAATTTTGTGCCTTTCTGTGCCTTTAAACTGAGCCTGAGAGGGGGGAGAGGAAAAAAACCCGAGTGAACTCTTCAAAGCAGTTTGTTCAAGGACACTCCTCTGCTTCTAACAGCAGCAAGAGGGGAGGAAGCACCCTGCTTGCTTTTCAGCCAGGTTTTTTTCTGCTCCTTTTCTCCAGAGGGAGACAGAGAGTTGAACTTTGTTTTTCCTGGGACTTTGGTTTTTTTCCTTCTTCTTTTTAGGACTGTTTCAACATCAGAACACATCGGGAGAATTTTTCATCAAGGCCCCGGAGGCAGGCCTACCATGACCCAGCTCCGAGGAGGAGGAGAGAGACCACATCTACAGAAGGACTCTGAAATTTTCCCAGGTTTCTCTCCACAGCAAGAGGTTTTATTGTTTAGCATTATTATCCTTTTCCTGTGTATTTGTTAAATAAATAGTTTTTATCTCTTTCACTTTTATTTTTTCCCGAGCCTGGTGGGGGAGGGGTGGTTGCAACCTGCCTTCTATCAGAGGATATTTTCCTCCAAATTTGTCCAAACTGGCACACTGACACAGTTGGTGAGTGAGCAACTAGGAGAGGTGCCCTGCTGGACCTGCTGTTTGTGAAATGAGAAGGACTGGTAGGTGATGTGATGGTTGGAGGCTGTTGGGAGGAAAGGGTTAAAATCAGAAGACTGGTGAGGGAAAAGACCTGGTTTTAGAATTATTTTCACTCAAGATGACCTTGCAGCTGGGGGATGCTAAGAATATTCACTGCTTGAAATTTCACATTGTTTTCTGTCTGTCTTGAGAAGTGGAATTTCTGTAGAAGATAACAGAATGCTATAAAAGACCTATAAAGCATTCTTCACTAGGCCTAGGATCCCTGGTGGGGGGTGGGGGGGGCAAAGAGATAAGAAGCTCTGAGATTGTAAAACACAGCCTTGTGAAGAATTTCGCCTGCGCCAGGCGTTTTTGATATGTGACCCGGGAACAGCCTGAGCGCTTTTTGTCCCTGCTGAGATGGAATAAGCTTAGCAGTGTATACGTCCCTGTTTTGCCAGTGAAATAATGGAATAAATCTTTCTTTCTCACTTCAGCTGTGGATCGTGTCCATCTTGGTGTTACCTGCATATATTTGGTTCACATATTTGGTGTAGTCAGGGACCGCCAAGAACAACCATGCCATTGCTATGGAAAAAGCTGGGGACTGGGGAGGCCATGACAATCACTCCCCGCATTTTGGGATGGCCTAGCACTGAGTGCTGGACTCCTGTGGCCACTTTCCTAGCAACAATGGCTCTGCTGGATGCATGGCTTGAAGCTGATGATGCAGCAGCAGTTACTCTGCAGAAGATCAGATTGGCTATGTGTCAATTACCGTGGAAAGGGAAAAGCAGCATGTAACTCTGCTCACAAGTTACCAGGGAGATTGGGATGGTTGTTAGTCACTGGATTCAGGGCTCTCGACAATGAAGTTACAGCTTTAGTGGCCGAGTGGGACACCTGAAAGAGGATTTCTCTAAGGGATGCAAAGGAATTTACATGAGAAGTGTTTACTGCTCAAAAGGAGTGGTGCTGTGAGCAGCAACGCACTATAGAATGGCTGGTGGCACACATTGCTAACAAATAGGCAAAAATATGGGAAAAGTAAGGTCTTGGCTTCCCAGATTTGTGGTCTTATTAAGAAATCTTCATGGGATCCCAAGGAATGGGATGGATATATTTGGATGGGGCCCTTGGACTCCGAGATTGAGTTTGAGCCAGACTTGGCAGATAAAGAGGTGGTAGAAGCAGAACCCCTCATGCAAATGGAGGCACAGCAGGATCTGCTGGATGGAGGGGTAAAGGTCACACAAACCTATACCCCACAGGAGTTACAGGAGTTTTTAGAATCTTATTGGCAGAAGAGTGGGGAGAGCATACTGGCATGGATTTTATGAGCTTGGAACAGTGGTGCTGTGTCTATTCACTTATCAGTGGGTGAAAAGGATCTATTAACTCCTATAGCCACTGATAATAAGGTCCAACAGGGGTATGCTTGGCTATGGAATATCAGAGGTCCCGATGGATGGGACATTGTTGCTCCTATGTTGGATTAACAGGTGTTGGTATAAGGAAAGAGTTAAACAAAGAACAACAGCAGCAGTGCCAGTGATGCCTTTTCCTGGTCTTAAAATCAAGAGCCAAACACAGTTAGAAGGGGAAAAGGGATTTTACCTTGATATTTGTTTTAAAGATCCTTAGGTGCACGTGTCCAGGTCAAATGCACCAAAATGCACACCGCAATGCACACCCCCAAAAGATCTGGTATAACATTATAGGTTTTACTAATTAGCATATCTATCAAAAATTCCCCAATGATAGGCTCGAGTGAGCCCCCCTCCCCAAGGAGCCTTCCCCTGGATGGTTCTATCTTAGTTTACAGAATGTGTTCTGGAGAGGACCTTGGGGTCTGGGACACACTAACTCCTACCTACGAAGCTTCTAAAATGTTTAGTCTCTCAGCTTGACAAACAAGTCCAAGAATGTAGGCAAAAAGCACTAAGAATACAGAAGTTGTAAAAAAGGTATAACGGGGTATAATAGAAAAGGCAAAAAATCTTCATGGCATCACCAGCAGTACCAGCAAAAGGTCTCTCTGACACAGCATGCACCTGAGATAGAACTGAATGAATGAGTTTCTACTTCTATATCGACATAAGACGCACACGTTCTACCCACACACTCTACGCACACTCTTCACGCTCCTTCTACCATGGCCTTGGAGAGAACAATGGAAAATGTCAAGAAGACAGATTTATTGTAGGACTCTGATCACGTCTGTAAACTGTAACCAAAAAAGCTCTTAGAAGTAAGGATATATATACTGATGCTTCTGAATAAACCTTAGATTCACCTGCATCTCTGCTGTTGGTGGGTCTCGCTCCTTCATGTATCACAAATGGCGCTCAATTATGTGGGCTAACGACTGCTACGGTGATCCAGTCCTGTAATACACACCAGCCGAACCACCGTGTTGGGTCTGCAAGATCACCGAGGCGCTCCTCTCGTCCCGGCTATAGAACCAGGTTAGCAAAGCGAGTGGCTGGGCAGCACTTTTCTTTAATTCTGGGGCAAGGCGCAACCAAATCTCAAAGACTCCATAAAGACTCTTTGTTGCGCATTACCAGGGAGCAAGAATTTAAAGTAATACCACAGAAACTTATATCCTTACTGTCTTGGGGTCACTTTGTGACCTGTATCCCCTATCGCTGCCCTATGCCCAGGAATTAATTTTGTGCCTTTCTATGCCTTTAAACTGAGCCTGAGAGGGGGGAGGAAAAAACTGAGCAAAACTTTTTCAAAGCAGTTTGCAGCTTGTTCAAGGTCACACAGAGATAGAGATTTTTTTTTTTTCCTTTTTTCCAACTGCGGCAGGAGAGCGAGAAGGAAGGGAAGCACCCGGCTTGCTCTTTTTTCCAGCCAGCTTTTGGCAGTTTTTTTTCCTCAGCTTCTTTTCCTTCGGAGAGTTGAACTTTTGTTTTCCTGGGACTTCGGTTTTTTTCCTTTTCCCTCTGCTGGACTGTTTCAACATCAGAATTCATTGGGAGGACTTTCCACAGAGGCCTTGGCCCTGGAGGGGGGCCCACCACCCCGTCCCAGCTCCAAGGAGGGGGAGAGAGAGATCTACGGAAGGACTCTGAAATTTTCCCAGGTTTCTCTCAGCAGATCGAGAAGTTTTATGATTTAGCATCATTATCCCTTTTCCCGTGTGATTGTTCAATAAATAGTTTTTATCTTTTTCACTTTCCTTCGAGGAAAATTTATTTTTTCATGAACCTGGTGGGGGAGGGATGGTTTTGACCTGCCTTCTCTCAGAGGATATATTTCTAGATTTGGCCAAACCAGCACACTTACTCATTTGGATTCGACAAAACTGCCCCTGGTACCCCTCTGATGGTCCTTATGAACTTAGTAATTAGCAAAAAGTTGGAGAGTGCTTACAGACTTGTCAGGTTACTCACCATGACGTTCACCCTGATGATATTGTGACTTGGCGTGTCATCTATTCTGCCTTGCAACAATTTAAGGAAGTGGACCATGTCCCTTCGGACGAACCACTATCCTGTCCTCCTGTGGAGGATGATCCGGAACACCAAGATCCGTTTGATCTGGGGCCGGTCGATCCTGACCAAAAACCAGATTTATACCCTCCTCTGACCCCAATACGTGTTATGGCAGGCACTGCTCCAAGGGCGGAAGAAATATTACAGACAGCATGCCGAAAGGCAGCTGCAACTCTTTCTCCCGCTCATCCTCCTCCCTATGCCACATCACATCCTTTTAATGATGAGGACATATTACCCACTGAACCTGAGCCAGAAAGGCTCATACAGAGCTGCTGCAGGAGAGCTTTACAGGAGGGAGATATTGAACTTTTACAAGCTATGACTGTGATATACCGCAATCAGATTCCACACCATGAACAGTTGTCCTGTGAAATGGTTAAAGAACTAAGGAAATTGGTGAAGGAAAATGGCTTGCATTCTTCCTTTACTATTAATTTAATAGATTCTATAGCTGAATCACATACCATGCCACCAGTGGACTGGAAATCTCTTTTTAAAACAGTTTTAATGGGGGGGCAGTACTCTGTGTGGTGGACAGAACTTGTAGATCTGGCTCAAACCCAGGCATTGAATAATGGCAATCAAAATTCGCCACTTAATATCATGGCACCCCAGCTGTCAGGGACCGAATAACAACTATAGCTTTGCGTGCTCTAAGGAAAGTACCTGATACAAAAAACCTAGAGCCAGGATTTGCTGCCATTAATCAGGGTGCCCAAGAACCATATATCACATTCATTGACTGCAATCAGCGGTCAGATGGCAAATTGAAATGCAAGCCGCAGCCGATGCTGTTTTAAAATCCCTCGCTTATGATAATGCTAATAATGAATGTAAAAAAGCCCTAGTTTCAATACGCAACCCCGCTGATGCTGAACTTGCTGATTACATCAAAGCATATGCTAATATCGGCTCAGTATAATATAAAGCAGACCTAATTGCTACTGCAATTACCCAGCACTTGCAAGCAGCTAAAGCAACCATTAAGTGCTTTGCATGTGGAGAAGAGGGGCATGTTCAGAAACAATGCCCAAAGGGACAGAAAACTAATAAAAAGCCAAACAAACCCTGTCCTCGCTGCAAAAAAGGCCTTCATTGGAGTAGCCAATGCCACTCTAAGTTCGACAATGATGGCAACCCACTCCAAAAGCAGGAAAACTTGAACAGGGGCTTGCGGGCTGGTGCCCCTCTGTTACAGGGGGGATACTGCAACACGCAGATCAGACAACGAGGCCCGCGGAAAGAATATATATGGACTGATTCTTGGTAGATATTTTCAGAGATGTTTATTTTCCCAGCCGCATGGCTGAAGATGCTGAGGAAACTGTGGCAATCATGGGACCTGAGGGTCCTTGCCCGCACAGGGGAACACAAAACAACCAATGGGGAACGAGGTTGACCAGGGGCTAGGAAAACCCCATGCCTCCTCCCTAGGGCCCCTCTCCCAGGACCACATGGCAGGGGGGAGGAACCCCAACACCCCTCAACCTAACGGGGCCCAATTCAGCCAACCCCCAATGCAAACTCAGGTTTGGCAAGGGGCACCCCAGGCTCCACCGGCCTGGATGAGGCCATCAGCTCTACAACAGTCTTAAAAGATGGTCCTGTTCATCTACTACCCACTGCTGGTTTTGGTCCACTACCATTTCAAACTCATGCTTTATTATTGGGTCGCTCTTCTACCACTCAAACTGGACTGTTTATTTTACTGGGAATTATTGATGCAGATTATGAAGGAGAAATCAAAATTATGGCTTGGACTCCTAATCCCCCTTGCACTGTGCCTGATGGGACAAGTTTGGCACAACTCATACCGCTGCCAGCAATTCCTTGTCCAGTGCCCATTACTGCAGCAGCAACGAAACAATGGGAGCTTTGGGAGCACAGGTGTTCCTCAGATCTTTTGGTCCAAAGTAATTGGAACACAACAGCCATTACTCACCTGCCAAATAGACTCTAAGTCTTTTACAGGATTGGTTGATACCAGAGCTGATGTATCCATCATAGCGCAGAAGGAGTGGCCTCCTGACTGGCCCTTGGCACCCTCTACGGCAATTGCCTCTGGAGTCGGCAGAGATCAAATACCGTGGCAATCAGCCAAAGAACTACACATCGTTGGACCACAAGGCAAGACAGCCAACTTGCGACCGTATGTACTCCCAATCCCGGGCACTTTGTGGGGGCGAGATCTACTGACTCAATGGGGCTTGATCATTTCAACACATTTTTGATAGGGACCACTGACAAAATGCTGCTCCTGAAACTTACATGGCTTACTGATAAGCCAGTATGGAAAGACCAGTGGCCCTTAAGAGGTGAGCAGCTTCACCAAGCCTGAATCCTTGTACAAGAACAACTACAATTGGGTCACATAGTCCCCTCCACCAGCCTGTGGAACACACCTATCTTCATTATTCCTAAGAAATCAGGAAAGTGGAGACTTATACAGGATCTCAGGGCAGTCAATGAAGTCATGTCACCTATGGAATCATTACAACCAGGAATACCTAACCCCATGATGATACCCGAACATTGGGAATTGGCAATAATTGATTTAAAAGACTGTTTCTTCACAATTCCTCTACATCCTGAGGATGCACCTAAATTTGCCTTTTCTTTACCATCTGTCAATCATGAAACCCCCATGAAATGATACCGCTGGGTTGTCCTAACCCAGGGTATGAAACCCAGTCCAACCATTTGCCAATTTGTCGTTCATTCAGCAATACAGCCAATATGGCAAAAATATCAATCTCTTTTGCTGTATCACTATATGTATGATATTTTAATTGCCTCCGACAGCATGACACTGTTGCGTGATTGCTTTGCAGCTTTAAAAATAACACTCACCAGCAGAGGTTTGTGCATAGCCACAGACAAAATTCAAACAGAATCCCCTTGGAAATACTTGAGTTTTAAACTACTTGAAACAACAGTCACTCCACAGCCAGTAACTTTGAAAACTAACATACGCACATTGAATGACTTGCAAAAGTTACTGGGAACCATTAATTGGATTCACCCTCTGTTGGGAATTACAACAGAAGAATTATCTCCTTTATTTCAATTGCTTAGAGGGGACCCAGACCTCTCTTCCCGTAGGCAATTGAGAAAAACTGCCCAAAAGGCTTTAGAGACTGTAAGTGATAAAATCAACAAGTCCTTTGCTACACGTCGAAACCCAGATTTGCCTTTGAGGCTGTTCCTGATTTTGCAATCTTTCCAACCCAATGCTCTTATTGGCCAATATGATGTTCAAGAACATTGTCTCTGGTTACTAGAATGGATTTTCTTGCCACACACCTTTTCAAGAACTATAACCACTCAACTTGAAATGATTATTCAACTGCTTTCAATGAGACGACTCCGATGCCAGAGTCTGACAGGATATGATCCAGCAATGATTCATCTCTCTATTACTGCAGTAGAATTAGAAAATCTTTTCAGGGACTAGCTGTCATTTCAAATTGCCCTTGCAGACTATAATGGACAGTTTATTCACACAATGCCTCAACATGTATTGTTGCAATCTTTCAAAGAACTTCCCTTCCAACCAAGACGTCTACTGTTGCAGTGGGGATACTGCAACACGCATATATCAAACCAGGAGTCCCGTGGAAAAAGAAATATATATGGACAGATTCTTGGTAGATGTTTCAGAGAGATGTTTATTTCTCCAGCCGCATGGCCGGGGCTCTGCCCGAGGAACTGTGGCAAACACGGGACCCGAGGGTCCCTGCCCGCGCAGGGGAACACAAACCAACCAATGGGAACGAGGCTGACCAGGGGCAGGGAAACCCCGTGCCTCCCCCCCAGGGCCCCTCTCCCAGGGCTACATGGCAGGGGAGGAGACCCAAACACCTCACCCGTTTTATTTTAATAAAAGGAGAATGAAAAAAACTGGATGAACATAACAAGAACAGTTTCAAAACAAAACAAGCCAACCTCCTGAGTCTTTAAATGTCCAAACAGATTCTGTAGGGCTGACAGAAGGGAGACAGAACTCTGAGCATGCTTTGTGGGGAAACTGAGGCAGGAGAGGGTTTAATTTCTTCCCTCCCCCTTTTCATCCCCCACTTGGCATTGGAAAGGGATTTTTGGGGAAACAATTGGCAAAAGCATGGTTTTATGAGGGAAACCATGGATGGAAAAACGGATTGGGAATACACTGGGGGTAATAGGACATAGGGTAAAAGGGAAAGGTGGGATTAGGAAAGGGAGACTGTAGGGGGGGTTTACAATGGAGATATTGTCTAACATGACTACGATTTTTTGCATATATACTGCCTTTTACAGGAACACCATCAGGCCCAGTGACCTGCGATGCTTGTAACCCTTTTCTCCCTAGTACAATTTTGAATTCCACCACCTCTCCATCTCCCAAGCTTGGGATGCATTTTTCAGGGTTATTCTTTTTAATAGCATTTCTATGCACGAATATATCTTGCTGGTTGTCACACCTTGTTATAAAACCATAATTTTGCTTAACATTATACCATTTCACTATCCCTAAGATCTTAGCTACTATGATTTTTTCCTTTTTTTGAGTGGCTGCTGTTTTCTGTCTCGCTGCGTCTTTGCTCTCTCTTTCAGTCGCTCCCGTGTTGGAATTGTTGGGGCTTCTCGTGCCTGCGCGCTCTTCCTGGTGTCGCATTCGGGGCTGCGCGGGCCAGGCCAGGCTGCGCCACTCAGTTCTCCGTGCGTCGCCTCCTCTGCTCTCAGCTGCGCTGCCGATGCCAGGCCCTGCATCCACATCTCAGCCGGGCCCCCAAGCGACAGCCCCCCCGTGCCCTGCTCCAGAGCGTGTTTCGGCTGGGCGCGGCTCCGCTCCACCGCTGCTGCCGCCAGCCGCCGCCCACACGCCGCCCCTCTCAGTCGGGCATTCACAGGGCTTGCTCCACCACGTGCAGCGCGGGGCGGTGCGGGCACCGCCGGGTCTCGCCGCTCCCGCCGCGCCTCGCTCCACCACCAATACTGCGGCTCTCGTGGCTCCGCCCGCGCATGGGAATTGCCTCGCTGCGGCCCGCAGAGCGCTCGGTTCACGTGGCCTGGGCCGCACGGTCCCTGAGCCAGGCTTCCCTTCGCCAGGACACAGCTGACATTGCTCAACAGTCTCGGTAATTAAATAATATTCACGAAAATATTCTTCCATTGGCATATATTTTGACTCAAAAATTAACTTGGTCCAAGCGGTGTTCCAAAGGTCCTTGGTAAGAATTAAATCCCAAGAAACATAGAAAAATTTCTTAAACAACCATGCCAGGAAGTGTTTCAGTTCTTTTTGAGCTTGAATCAAGCTAAAATTTACAAATCGTTGTTCAAGAATCATTTTAAGATAAATGTCCATATGCGGCTCTGAGAGCCAAGAGTCTTCCCACAGTTCCTCCATAGTTTAGATATGGAATAGCAAAGCAAAAACAAGAAGAGGAATCCAGAGTTACTCACACAAATCAGTCGCTTAGGGATCGGGGATCATTCTGCTCTCAATTCACCACCATTATGTTGCAGTGGGGATTACTGTAACGCATATATCAAACCAGGAGTCCTGTGGAAAGGAATTATATATGGACAGACAGATTCTTGATAGCTGTTCCTGAGAGATGTTTATTTCTCCAGCCGCATGGCCGGGGCTCTGCAGAGGAACTGTTTCAGTCACCAGACCAAGGGTCCTTTTGCCTGCGCAGGGGAACACAAACCAGCCAATGGGGAACAAGGCTGACCAGGGGCAGGGAAACCCCGTGTCTGTCCCCTCAGGGCCCCTCTCCCAGGGCTACACGGCGGGGGAGGAGACCCCAACAGTCTACAATCAAAAACACCTATTCCTGATGCAAAAACTATTTTCACTGATGGATCAGGGAAAACACACAAAGCTGTCACCCTGTGGAAAAATGATACAGGACAGTGGGAACACTCAATAACTTTCCAACCTGGATCTACCCAGCTAGTTGAACTGGCAGCTGTGGTAGAAGCCTTTTGTTGGTTTTCACAGGAATCTATTAACATTGTTTGTGATTAAGTTACAGGAATCGTCAAGAGAATAGAACATTCATTCCTGAAGGAAGTCTCTAGCAAAAATCTTTTTGTGTTATTAACCACCTTGTATAACCTTTTACTTCACAGGTCTCGTGAATGTCACGTTCTGCATCTTAGGTCACACACCACTCTGCCTGGACCTATAGTGGAAGGTAATGAGAGAGCAGATGGTCTCGCCATGACAGTCACTATACCACAGAAATTAGGGCAGGCAAAATTTTCTCATGACTTCTATCATCAAAATGCCTGAGCACTGGCAAAACAATTTGGCTTAACCTTGCTACAAGCTCAAGATATAGTGAATGCTTGTTCATAATGCCAGCAAACTTTTTCCTTACCACAAACGTTGGGTACAAACCCATGACGGTTAAAACCTAATGATATTTGGCAAACAGACGTTACCCACATATCGAGTTTTGGGATTTTTAAATATGTGCATGTTTCTATTGATACTTTTTCAGGTTTCATAGTAGCAACAGCACACAAAGGTGAGAAATCAAGAGATGCCACTCAACATTGGTTGAGTGCCTTTGCTACTATGGGTGTTCCTCAGCAGATAAAAACAGATAATGGACCTGCATATACATCTTGAAAAACATAAGATTTTCTCCACACTTGGGGGATCAAACATGTTACAGGTATTGTCCATTCTCCAACAGGCCAACCCATAGTGGAGAAGGCACATTACACATTGAAAAACATGCTACAGAAACAAAAAGGGGAAATCTGATAGGTATGCTCCCTCAGGAGAAGCTTGATAAAGTAACCTATGTTTTAAATTTTTTGAATCTTTCCACTAGGGATGACCTCATGGCACATCAAAGGCGCCTGGGTCAGACTGATGGAGAAGGACTTCACCCAGAAGTCACATACAAGGATATACACAGTGATCAGTGGAAAGGTCCAGTTCCACTGTTAGCTTGGGGGAGAGGTTATGGATGTGTTTCTTTGCCCACAGGACCATATTGGCTTCCAGCGAGATACATCAAACCCAGCCAAGGACAACAACAATGAGTCCTGTCATCTTTCTTCTCCTATATTGCCATCAAATAGTGGAATGAAGAATCTACTGGGCACACATTTTTGACCCACTGCTGTTTCGGCCTCTGACCTGGTGGGATCCAGAACCTCCCCTCAACAACAATGGAACCGAATGGATAGGAGGAACTTGGCTTCCTCCCCTAGATCAGGATGTTGTAAATACACACATAACTAATGCTTCTTATGTTACTGATTTACCGCCTATTTGCTTAATGTGGAATCAAACAAGTACCTTTTTACCTTTACCTTGTGCCAATTTTTCTATGCAATTGCACTTGATATACGAATCCTATGGAAAAAATTTAACTGCTATTGCATTGCCGACCATTCTATTTCCAACAATACTGTGGATGCCACCCCACCTCATTATCCCAAATGTCATTTTACGTCCATTTCCAATTTACGACATTTGGAATGGACATAATGTTTAGGACAACAACCACAACAACTCTTACAATATGGGAAAATAATTGACTGGGGACCACATAGTATCCTTAGAGAAAAGGGGACAAATAAACAATTCTTCCCTTCCAAAAAGCAAACCGCAGCATTGTTTGGCATGATAGTGGAATGGCCAGACCATTGATTCAATATTACCTAGATAATAATCAATCATGTGTTCATAAGCATCTGTGGAAAATGCTGTTACCTGCCTTCGATAATACCATATACCAGGTAAACTTGAACAAGAATGCTACCATTGCAAATTTAACATTGCTAAAGAAACAATCACTAATGACTTGTACTTCACATCCATATGGTTTTGCTTTAGCTAATAATTTTTCAATTGATCATAGGAATGGCTTGTATTTTCTGTCTGCTAATTCTTTTGTCTTTAAATATGTAACCAATGAAGATATGAATAACTTTTCTGTTCTTCTTCCATTTAAGAGAAGACCGGAAGTTTGGGTACCTGTAAATCTGATTCGGACTTGGGAAGGACAAGATGGACTCTTACAATTGGCTCGATTATTCCAGGAGAAAATCCAAAAGAGTAAGAAATGAGTTTGCAAATTTCTCAGTTGGTTGATCTTTGTCATCATTTCTGCCATAATAGTTTTAAGCACAGCCTCTGCAGCTGTTGCAGCTTTAACTAATTCCATTCAAACTGCCCACACTGTGGGACAAGCTCTAACCAATATTACAAAAGAATTACAAACACAAGAGCAAATTGACAAGGAAATAATGGACAGATTAGATGCCTTGGAAAGTGCTCTTTTGTGGATTGGCGAAAGAGTTGAGGCTTAAAAAACCCGCATATCTTTACATTGCGATTGGGAACACATACATAACACTTTATGTATTACTCCTCTTCCGTGGAATGAAACAAAATTGGGAAACAATCAAAAACCACCTCCAAGGAGCCTTTGATAAAGCCCTAAGACAAGATATCCACTCACTTCACACTCAGTTAAAAGATCAACTTAGAGATTTGCAAACTCTAGAGGAGCAAAAGGTACTGACAGACTTAAAAAATGATCTTACTTGGCTAAATCCAAAAAATTGGTTTTCAGGAATAAATTTACGAGTTTAGGTTTTTATTGGATTAGGTTGTCTAGCAGTGATATCTTTTTTAATTTTCTGTCTTGTCCTTTTCAACATAATCAGAGTCATTAAAGGCACACAAAAACAAGCTATGGTTGCACTTGCTTTGTCCATGACTCCAAAAAATAAAAAAAGGGGGAGTTGTTGGGGTAACAGGCGTTGGTAGAAGGAAAGAGTTAAACAGAGAATGACAGCAGCAGTACCAGCAGTACCAGCAAAAGTTCTCTCTGACACAGCGTGCACCTGAGATAGAACTGAATGAATGAGTTTCTACTTCTATGTCGACATAAGACACACACCCTCTACCCACACGCTCTACGCACACTCTTCACACTCCTTTTACCATGGCCTTGGAGAGAACAATGGAAAATGTCAAGAAGACAGATTTATTGTAGGACTCTGATCACGTCTGTAAACTGTAACCAAAAAAGCTCTTAGAAGTAAGGATATATATACTGATGCTTCTGAATAAACCTTAGATTCACCTGCATCTCTGCTGTTGGTGGGTCTCATTCCTTCATGTATCACACTCCTAAGCTGTATCAGTGGCTGTGTGCAGCGGTTTTAACAGCACACGAAGATCCTGCTGTGTCAGTGTCATCCCTTGGGAAATGGTGTACAATGGAAGAAGGTATTGGCTTACTGCGGCAGATGGAGGTGACTCATGCCCTGACCACAGGAACTAATCCTGATGAAGTAGCAGTAACAAGAAGTATTAAAAATGCAGTTTGTGAAGGGGGCACCTAATGAATTGAAACCCCTGGTTATACCAGCAGTCATGTAAACTACTGGGATACTGGAACTATGACCTCAGAGCCAGCTGTGGGGGTATTGAGAGAGAATAAGCCAGCAAAGCCGAAACAGCAGGAGCAGCTGGGTGGCAGGTCCCTGGAAACTGCTGCCACTGTAGCCTCTCATCAGGAGGGGGACTGATGCCCCTGTGTTCCTCTAACCATAAAGTGCCAATCTGGAGGGACTTTGCATGTGTCAGCTCTGGTGGATAGGTCTAGAAGTGACCGTATTACATGGTGATATTGCTCCTAATGAAGCTACTCCGAAGATCTGTGTCATGGGGGGAGAGGTGTGGTTCCACCCCTCCCACCCCCCCCATCCCCCCCACCGTCCTCCAAGCTAAGGCTACTTTAACAATAGGAGACACCATCCCAATTATCATGCAGATGTTAATTGCCCCAGTTGAAGAATGTATCTTGGGCACTGATATGCTGGCAGGGCAAAAAGTTGAAACACTGAATGGCCATTTTGGGACTTGGAAAGTGGGATTTGCCATTCGATCTATAACTGTTCTGCGTGAGTTCCCAAAGTGGGATCCTGCTGCACTGCCAGCACCTGCCAAGTTGGTAAATGTAAAGTAGTATATTCTAGGGGGGGAAAGGAAATTACTCAAATGATTCAGGTACTCCAAGGAGTGGGAATCGTTAGAAATACCATGATAGCTTTTAACAACCCTATTTGGCCTGTTTGAAAATAGGATGGTACTTGTAGACTGACTGTTGATTACAGACAATTGAATAAAGTCACCCCCCCACTTGCAGATGCAGTACCAAACATGGTTATCCTCATGGGAAAAATCAGCAAAACTTTACATCCCTGGAAGGTGGCAATGTATCTTCCTAATGCTTTTTTTCAATAGCCATTGCTTCAGGGAGTCAGGACCAGTTTGTCTTTACCTGGCAACAAAAGCAGTATACCTTTCAGGTATTGCCTCGAGGATGTAACCACAGCTGCTCCATTTGGCACCAAATGGTGGCTGCTGATGTAGCGCTGTGATTGGATGCTATTACTGTGCACCATTATATTAATGATCTATTGATTATGGCGGAGTCACAACAAGAAATTAAGGCAGCTGCTGAATTTCTGAAAGCCCACTTACAGGACCAAGGCTGACCAATTAATCCAAAGAAAATACAGGGCCCTGGTACTACTGTGCATTTTTTGGGGGTAGCTGGGCATAGGCAGTTTTGAGAAATACCAAACAAGGTACAGGAAACAGTCCAGAAATTCCCTGTTTTGAACATGGTGACAGTGGCAGGACTTCCCCCCTACCACAGTGTAGAGGGATACCTTGTGGAACAGGGGCATATGATACCCCAGGAAAGTCTGGCCAACCCAGGGTGACTGTGGAAAAACCCCTGAACTGGCCCCTGGCGGCAGGCAAGCCTGGAAGACATCTGGCAGCAGGCAGCCTTGAAAATCCTTGACAAAGTTACACACTGGTCGGCTCCCCCGCTACTTAGAGGCTGTCTCGTGGGAATAGGGTGTGAATCTTTGCAAAGTAGATATAAGTTAGTGAAAGTAAACAATAAAGGGAGCACGATGCTCAAATCGTATTGGTGTTCGTGTCGTGACTCTGGCTGGCTCCCCTGCACTCAGGACCCCCCCCTACAAAACCACAGAAAAGCTTATCTGTTCTGTCCATCAGATGGTGTGATAGTTCCAAGCATTCTCCCCCTCACATGAATGGATGAAATAACGCAGGCCGGATAGGTATCCGGTAAAGGAGTTATCTCTTATACCAGAGAGATGGGATACAATAAACATCCCCACTGACAAGGAATAACTTGCCTTGAGAACAAGATGTGGGGAGATAAGCTGTAATTTCTCACTTTACAAACTATAAAAGCTACACAAACTTTCTCGGAGGCAGAAGTCTTCTACATGCACCCTGGAAACATGTAGGGCTTTTCCCCAAAGTTTGGATGCAAATTCTGCAGATACTTACCCAGGAATTGAGTGAAAGGACTTTATGTGTACTCCATCATCAATTTGGTGGTAAGTTACATTGACCTCTAATCTATACTATTTCATCACCAGCAGTAACATAGGTACCTTTATCATGCACTGTATTTTATCTACTAGTAGTTCTTTTTGTTTTATCCTGTGTAGTAAGTAGTCTGTTTAAAGTCTTCTGTCTGTTAATCGTGTCTATTCAAGAAATAATTAATTTTGTAATAGACCTAATGAGGAGGTATCTTTTCAGCTTTTTACCAGCTAGCGCTTGTAGTTTAATGCCTTAGAAAGCCTCAAGCAACCCAGAGAGGTAGCACGGGCAATCTAGCATTGTAGTAGCTCTAAAATCAGTAACTGTATCAGCTGCAAAGCAAACACCACCAGCAGAAGCAAAGAGGGAGAAATATAGATCTCTGCTCATGCTTAATTTTCTGCAGTTAGAAGCTTTCAAAAGAAACAGACGACAAGCGATCTTCGCAGAAAGGGTTCCAGAGCCAAAAGAGGGCGGGGCCTCCCTTGATCGTCTCTTTTATTCGGAGAAGGGGAAAGGAGAGGACTGGGGGCAGACCTGGGGTGACCAGCCAATCAGACACTGCTAAAGAGTCTGAGTTACATTTGGTTTTGCCCGCACTTAGAACAAAGGAGCTCAGAGCACATGGCAGAGGCAAGTGTCTTGGGGAGGGGGAAGGGAAGCTCAGAAAAGGCAGCAACAATTCCCTATTTTTTTTCTTTTAAGCAGGGTTGTAACTCTTAGTAATTTAAAAGTGCATAGAACCGTAACAAAATAACAGTGCAAAACATAATTGGAATCTATCCTCCCTACAACTCGACAGTACCTAGGATGTCTTTAAACTAGTTCCCCAGTCAAAACTCAGGGGGTTAGTCAGGACATCTATGGTCTGAGGTATCAGGAAGAAGATTTACAAAATACAGTGCAATATGTGAGTGCAAAACAGTGCAACTTAACTTAAGGAATTAACATTGAAATCTGGAGTAGGGGGTTTATATGAGGGTCCAAAATCAGGATCCCTTTTACAGCATCTCTTCCAGGAGGCAGTTTTAACCTCCTTAACTTTTGAGGAAGTGACATAAGGTTTTACCCATTTCCCTGGGATCCACCTCAGTCCTTGAGGGGTACATACACTGGCATACCCACGTCCCCAAGTTACAAGTTTGTATGGTCCTTGGATCTTTTGAGTCTCTGGGTCCCGGATCAGGACTTCTGGATTTTCCTTCAGTTTCCGTCTCCCGGCGTTCTGGAAATGATGATAGATGGGAGGGTTTGGATCCTCAAAGGTGCCATTCAGGAAGTTTATGGCAAACAGTGCTTTGCTGAGTCTGATGACAGGTGAGTTGAGTTTAGTGGTCCCTGACTGTTGCAGCAGCATTCGCTTGAGGGTTTGATGGGCACGTTCAACAATGCCTTGTCCAGTTGGGGAGTGAGGAATACCGGTAACATGTCGAAATCCCCACTGCTGACGAAAGTTTTTAAACTCCTGAGAGGTGTAGGCAGGCCCATTATCAGTTTTTATCTCCTCAGGTACACCGAGCACAGCAAAAGCTTGGACAAGATGTTTTTCAACGTCCTTAACTTTTTCACCTGCATGTGCAGAGGCATACATAGCACCAGAGAAGGTATCAATCGAAACATGAATGTATTTTAATCTCCCAATTCCAGGGAAATGTGTGATGTCCATCTGCCACACTTCACCGCTATTAATGCCTCTGGGATTGACCCCCATGCCCAGTGATGGAAGCTGTAGATTCTGGCAGTTGGGACATGTTGCCACTATTGCTTTTGCCTGCGTCCGCGACAGATGGAACACGCGGATAAGAGCAGCAATATTTTGATGGTACATGGCATGGCTCAATTTTGCTTGTTCAAAAACTTGGGGGAGCTTTGGTAAGTCGGCTGATAAAACTATGCCTGCTGGCATAGCCAGGGCATCAGCTCTACGATTACCCACTGCAATAAATCCTGGCAGGTTTGTATGTGATCTCACATGCATGACAAAATAGGGATGCTCTCTGTGGGAAACCAGATAAATTAATTTTGAGAGAAAATCATAAATATTTTTGTTTGAGATTTCTTTTAGGAGAGCATGCTCAGCTCTAACAGTTACTCCAGCTACATATGCTGAGTCGGTGACCAAATTAAAGGGTTCTTTGAAGCTCTCAAATGCTCTAACGACGGCTGCTAGTTCAGCTACTTGTGGTGATCCCTGGATTACTTTGATGTCAGATTCCCACTTTTGCGCCTTTGGATTTTTCCATGTAATCACGAACTTCTTACTCTTCCCTGAAGCATCAGTAAAAATGGTAATCGCATCGAGGGGTTTTCTACTTTGAATCTCTTGAGGGATGAAAGAGAATGGCAGATTAAACATGCCATGTTTTGGGTAATGATTGGAGATTTGGCCTGAGTAACCATCTAATGCAAATTGTAAATTTATATTATTTTGAAGTAGGTGATCTGATGTGTCAGTTGTTACAGGTAAGTAGATGCATGCAATGTCACATTCTGCCAGGGTGCGGTGACTTGCTTGGCTCTTCATGATAATTTTTGCCATTAGTTCTTGTGGCTGTGTGATGGTTCTAGGAGGTTGGAGTGGAAGGAATACCCATTCAATTATGATGAGGGGTTCCTTCTGCTCCTTGTCCCACTGAAATATGAGGCAGTGAAAGCATAGTATTTTCCCTAGAATGACACGCTTAAAGGGTAGGGAGGGCTGACACCTGTGTGCTTGTCTGGTGGAAATGATCTCTTGTATCTTTTTGAGAGACTGCCTTGCCTCTTCTGTCAGGGATCTAGGGGATGCTGGACCGCCTTCCCCTTTTACCAGGTTTGCAAGAGGAGCTACATCTTCTGTGGTGAGTCCTAACCAGGACTTTAGATAATTCAGTGTCCCACAGATCTGTTGCACTTCCTCTAGTGTTTTTGGGATATTATTAATGGTGACGGGTGTTGGGGTGTGTCTTGGGGTGACTTTATGATGTGTATCCCATATCGCTGCCCTATGCCCAGAAATTATTCTTGTGCCTTCCTGTGCCTCTAAACTGAGCCTGAGAGAGGGAAGGAAAAACTGAGCAAAACTTTTTCAAATCAGTTTGCAGCTTGTTCAAGGTCACACAGAGATAGCAATTTATTTTCCAGCTGCAGCAGGAGAGCGAGGAAGCACCAGGCTTGCTGCTCCCAGGTCGGTTTTTGTCCAGTCGTTCAGCTTCTTTTTCTCCGGAGTGAGACTGAGAGTTGAATATTCTCCCTTCCCTGAAATTTCGGATTTTCTTCCTTTTCCACTGGACTGCTTCAATATCAGAACACATTGGGAGGACTTTCCACCGAGCACAGAGGGCCTGGCCCTGGGCCAAGCCCCAGCTCCGAGGAGACCAAAGGGAGGACTCTAACACTTTCCCAGGTTTTTTCTCCACAGTGAAAGATTTTATTATTTAGCATTATTATAATTTTCCCATGTGTTTGTTAAATAAATAGTTTTTATGTCTTTCACTTTCCTTTGAGGAAAATTAATTTTTCCCGAACCTGGTGGGGGAGGGGTGGTGACCTGCCTTCTCTCAGAGGATATATTTCTAAATTTGGCCAAACCGGCACAGGTGATAGAAGTCTCTGTGATTTTGAGTCCGAGGTATTTCCAAGGGCTTGTTCTCTGCATTTTTTCTGGTTGTAATTCAAAGCCCTTGGCCTCTAGTGCCTCAATCACCATGTTAAGTGTCAGCTCGAGATATTGATTATTGGGAGCACACACCAGCGCATCATCCATGTAATGCAGGATTATGGCTTTCTCTGCTTTGGCACGGATGGGAGATAGAATTTTAGCAATATACTCTTGGCAGAGAGTTGGGGAATTTTTCATACCTTGGGGAAGCACAAGCCAATGATAACGTTCCATGGGAGTTTCACAATTAATAGAGGGCACAGAAAATGCAAATTGAGGGGCATCTGCAGGGTGGAGTGGAATATGGAAGAAGCAATCTTTAATGTCAAGAACAGCTAAATGCCAATGTTGCGGGAGCATTGAAGGTGATGGCATACCTGGTTGAAGGGGCCCCATGTCTTCAATAATCTTATTGATTTCTCTAAGATCTTGGAGGAGCCTATATTTGTTCTTTCCCAGTTTTTGTATTACAAACATGGGTGTATTCCATGGGCTGTTAGTTGGAACTATATTTCCATTAGCCAATTGTTCAGCTACCAATGTTTTGAGTGCCTCAAAGTTTTCTTCTTTTAGCGACCACTGGTTAACCCACACTGGTTCATCTGTTTTCCAAGTTAATTTTTGTGGATGGCACTCTGCTCCAGCGGCCGCCAGGGAAAATTTTGATGTCTAGGGGTGATATCAATTTTTCTTCCCCACTGAGACATGGCATCCCTTCCCCACAGGGTGAATTTGGTGTCCAGGACATACGGACGAAGTGTCGCTATTTTTCCTTCAGGACCTTCAATTTGAATGGTGTTTCTGGATTGCTTCGCAATTTGGGTACCTCCAATCCCTTGTATGATGCCTTAAGATTGCAATTCCCATTGCGCAGGCCACTTGTCAAATGGAATGACAGATACATCAGCACCTGTGTCTATCATTCCCATTATACTGACTATGTGATTTGTGACGGAGCTTACATTCCACTACAGGTTTGTCCATCTGTGGGCAGGTATTTGGGCAGTGGAATGGCTTGTGCAATGACTTGACCCTTTGGCATAAAGTACGGTGGATATATACATTGTACCATTAGGTTAGAACACCCCTATTCTGATCCACTTTCATGAGTGTGGGTGTAACCTCTATCCCAGCAGGTATTTCCCGAGTGTCCCCAATAAAAAAAGGTATGTAAAGTCTCGTATGTGGTCCACAATCTGGAATGAGATGGGTATCACAGTGTGTTTGTTGTTGTTGAAATGGTGTGTTTCATCACAGGTTACCTTCAACCGGGGTCCAGGAGTCCAAGTTGCTTTGTCTTCAGCTCTATTTATGTCTGTACGCAGAGCTGTTAGGACGCGTTGAGTCGCTAGTTTCCCTGCTGTTGGCCTGGGGAAACAGTCTTTGGAGAGTTTTTATCAGCAGTTATAATTGTTCTGCAATTGCGAGCTACATGTCCCTTTTTCTGACAGCGATGGCATATAGGGTTACCTTGAGATTGAGTTTCCCCTGCACCCATACCATTCTCCACAACCTCCCCCACCATACCCACTTTTTTCAAAAAGGGAACAGCTGTATTCAGCTGCACCTTCTTTGTATAGACTTTGAGGATGGATTCAACAGTCGGAGGGGGATTCAAAGGGAGAATAAGGATGACTTGTTTGCAAGCATCATTCATATTCACTTGGAGCAGTTCAAGTAGGAGCGCTTGTTGGAGGTCACGATTAGGGATCTGGGAAAAGATAGCTTCGCGCAAACGGTTATAAAAGTGAATAATATTTTCATTTGGCAATTGTTTGATGTTGGTATAATGAGATGTAGGTGTCTGAGATGGTAGTAATGTTAAGGCCTTTTCAGCAGCACGTGTGATTTCAGTAAGAACTGGACGAGGGATAAGCAATGCTTGTTTTTGAGGATTTGCCATATTATTGTCACAAGATAAAAGGTCTAATGTGATATAATTGTTGTCAAAGTCCAGGTAATTATCTGGACTTTGCCACAAAATTTTCAATAAATCAGATAAAATTATTTGCCATTGTTGTTTCCACATCATAAAATCACCAGGTGTGAGAAGAGTTTGCATTAATGTAACTAAATCATGAGGTACAAGTAAGTGAGTTGAAAAAGTAGCACTTAAAAGGCTCTTAAAATAGTTACTATGCATCCCAAACTCCTTAATTGCGTTGCACAAATCCTTAATATTAGAATAAGGAAAGGGAGTCCGGCCAGGATTTGCTCCATTGCTAGTACGAGAGAGTGTAGTAGTAGCAGGAGTTACTTCCTGGTAGCGCAGGGTTCCCGGATTTAGAGAGGTAGTCACATGATTGTGAGAACCTGGGGCGGGACAATGGGAAGCAGGGGCGGGGAGTGGGAGGCTGGGGGAGGGGAGGGGTTGGGGGCGGGGTTATGGGAGGCAGGGGCGGTACTTGCATTGTGAGCGGGAACAGAGGGAGGGGTGAAACACGACGCTGTGGGGGCGGGATTGGGGGCGGGGTCAGGTTCTGACGAATGAGTGGGAGGGGATGGGGACAAGAAGGGATTTGTGGGGTGGGGCAGAAAGGGATTGTGGGAGGTGTAGTTTGGAGAGGAAGGAACATTGCATCCGCCATTACTGGAGACAAACAAACTCGGAGAAAAGGGGTTGGGGGGAGGGGTTTTTTCCCGGGCTGCGTGCACATGGCAATGGCTGCCCCTGGGAACAAAGAGATCAGGGGAGAATGGGTTTTTACATGCGCTTAAAACATGAGGGCTAGAAACTGGGGAAAAGGGAGTGGAGAAGAGGTTTTGGAAAGGTCCTGGGACGGGCTCTGGATTCCTGTCCAAGGCAGGGTGCTGAGGAAACACGAGTGAGCCAGGAGGACGATAGCTCTCCTGTGCTAAAAAGCAGTCTGCTCTAGCTGTGTTTTCCAGTGTAGGGGAAGAGGGGTCAGGGACACAGGGGTTGGAAGAGGGTGTAAGGGAATTAACAGGAGGTTTTTGCAGAGGCTTTTCATGTACTGCTTTTTTCTCCAGCAAAGTATAACTTAGGAGAGGAAAAATTTTGAAACTGTTTCGTCTCCGGAGCGCCTGAGAGAGTTTTCTCCCCACCTTATCCCAAAATTCAGAAGATCTCATGTCCTCAGAGGTCAGATTAGGAAAGTACTGGAAAAGCCGTCATACAAAAGATTGAACTAGATTTTTAGGGTATTTATGCCCAGTACAAGAATGGTAGCTTTGAACTTGGTAGTATATTTCTCTATGGTGTGCAGAAACCTCAGAACCCATTATGAACGCAGGACCACAAACCTCAACCCCTAATCTCAAAAAGGAGGAAAAAAAAGAGAAAGATTGCACCAGCACCAGCTTAAGACAGGAGCCCCTAAACCAGCAGGGAAATACTCACCAGAATTCTGGATTTATCACAGGAAGGCAGGTCTGGGAAAAAAAACAAGCGAAAAGGGTCTTCCACATTGAAGCCATTCCCTCGCCACATGTTGTGGGGGAGGGTAAAGGCTGAGACTCTGGGCTCGCTGTTACGCAAAAAGTAACGACTTGCTACACAGAGCTGACACAGCAGGAGGTGCAGAGCTAACTCCAGCAGACACAGCTGCTGGGACACCCTAAAAGTCTCTCAGAACTGGGGTTCAGAGATAGCATGCTGGACGCCAAATGAGGAGGTATCTTTTCAGCTTTTTACCAGCTAGCACTAGTAGTTTAATGCCTTAGAAAGCCTCGAGCAGCCTAGAGAGGTAGCACGGGCAATCCAGCATTGTAGTAGCTCTAAAATCGGTAACTGTATCAGCTGCAAAGCAAACACCACCAGCAGAAGCAAAGAGGGAGAAATATAGATCTCTGCTCATGCTTAATTTTCTGCAGTTAGAAGCTTTCAAAAGAAACAGACGACAAGAGATCTTCGCAGAAAGGGTTCCAGAGCCAAAAGAGGGCGGGCCCTCCCTTGATCGTCTCTTTTATTTGGAGAAGGGGAAAGGGGAGGACTGGGGGCGGACCTGGGGTGACCGGCCAATCAGACACTGCTAAAGAGTCTGAGTTACATTTGGTTTTGCCCGCACTTAGAACAAAGGAGCTCAGAGCACATGGCAGAGGCAAGTGTCTTGGGGAGGGGGAGGGGCAGCTCAGAAAAGGCAGCAACACTAATTGGCCATTCTTAAGAACTTGGGAGCCAGAACCGTTTGGGGTGCAGGCTGCCTCAAACAGAGCTACTGCGAGAAATCTGAGTCAAAGTCAGGACTTGTCTAAGCTCTCATCTCCATTCGTAACAGTGACATAACTGCAAACTTTCCTGGGGCTTTGTCTCGGTTTGAAAGATAGGTGTCTGCCAAGGAAGGCAAGAGCCTCCCTTGAAATGAAAAATGCAACCCCCTTCCCTCCAAATTATTATATTTTTGAAATTAAGGGGCTTTCAGGCAAAGATATGAGGAATAGGAATAACAGTTCTTTACTAATATATATATATATGCATAACAAGGCAAATAAACAACAATAACTATGGCAGTAACAGCAAACAGAATCAGGAACCCAGTGCCAGCCTTCTCGGCTGCCAGGCACTTTCCCCTTGGGTGCAGTTATGGTCGCAGCCAGCAGGGGTGCTGGCGGCTCCCGGTGAGCAGGGCAGGTGCGATAGTTTCCCCGAGGCTGCAGGGGGCGCTCTGGAGCGAGCTTGGGGAGCACGTGGTAATGGCAGCTTGGCTGAGACGGGGAGGGATGGAAGAAAGGCTTCACTCCCTGGGCAGCTGATCCTGGTGTCTGGTTGGACCCTCGGGAACAGCAGGCTGGAACAGCAGGGACGAGCACAAATCCCGGGTGGCAGACGAGATGTATCAAACTCCGGAGCTGCAGCGGGAACCCCAGGAGGTCTCAGCAGTCAGGGCGTGTGGGGCTAAAATGTAGCGAAGGCTCAAAACAACGGCGGGGGCCGGGCAGCTGCAGCCCGGCTCCCAGCGGGACAGGGAAAGGTGGGCTTGGGAATCCCGGGGTTTCTCCCTGAGGCACCCGAGCAGATGGTGAAAAGGTCCCTCTTTTAGTAAGGTGAGGTGTTTGAGTCCCAGTGCAACAGCTGCTCCAGTGAGCAAGCTCCACTCACAGTAGAAGGAAGGCAGCCAAAAAAGCAGAAGCCTTCAGTGCTGATGAATTCCCTCCACCATGATGGCAGCCTCTCTCTCCGTCAGAACGCTGAGAACAACAGCCCACAAGCCCAGGTGAAAGAGGGTAGCCCATTGGACCCCTCCCTCTGCAGCCAGGTCTTTTGTTTCTCCCAAGCACCCAGCAATTTGTCGTCCTGGCAACATATATGGGAAAAATTCCTCAAGAGAAAAAAGAAAACAGAAGGGGAGCTCCCAAAACCCCAATAGGCTTTCAGGGTACTGGAGAACTTCCATTACACACCTGGTGGTACTGATGTGCTCTCTGCAGAAATTGACTGGGAAGAAAGTTGTTTGATGCCTGCAAGAATGCTTTAATTGAGTGTGCCTAATTGTACATAGCTGCATTTAAGGGCATTACATAGGCCCTGGAGGAAAGTACAGTGGGTTCAGTGGGCTTTGACCACCTGGCAGGTTGCTTACATTGGCCCCCTTCCCCCATCAAGGGGGTGGTGATATGTATTCACTGCTGTGGATGCAATGTCAGGATTGCTCTTTGCTAAAACCACCAGATATGCTACATGTTCTGTTAATACTAGATTCTCAAGTTCTTGTATTTCAGGTATCTTCGGCAAATGCTCAGGCCTTGTCTAAGGGGACAGCATTGGAACTCTGTTATTGGTGCCACGAGCTACCCACCAAGTTGAAACTCAGTCTGAAAGGGCGCAAACCAAACCTCTTCAATCTGTGTGGGCAATCACCTCATCTCAAGCTACCAGGCCTGGAGTAATTCTAGCTGAAGGAGCTGGAGTGACAGCATAGGTATTACTGGAAGGAGATGACACACCTATTTTTCTTCCTTATCACAGGTTGGTTTGTTGTGCTTTATAGACTTGTACAACATGCAAACATTTTTGGATGTATCTTTGCAGTGTTACTATGTACATCCTTGTGTGTGATAACCTTTTTCCTTTTTCCTCTCCACATAAAAAATGGAAGGCACTTGAGGTATGCCTTCACCTGAGTTGAATAGACATTGAAGGCAATTGTTACCCAGAATGCAGGAGTAACTGCATTACACCTGGAACCTTTACCATTCCAGCTAATGATGAACTACCTCCTGTCTCAACATCACATATGCTGTGCTGAACTTGATGACATGTACTGCTTCAGCATGACTGCTGGATCAGTTGCCTTGACAGGAGGACTAGGACATTTAGAGAGTTGTTTGTTTGTTCCTTTGTTCCTGTATATTCCATTAAGTGCATCTGCAAATTACCCTGTCCTACACTTCCATGCCAAGCAGGAGTGGTCTTTAGAGGAAGGGGGTGGAATGTTGGGAGGAAAGGGTTAAAATCAGAAGACTGGTGAGGGAAAAGACCTGGTTTTAGAATTATTTTCACTCAAGATGACCTTGCAGCTGGGAGATGCTAAGAATATTCACTGCTTGAAATTTCACATTGTTTTCTGTCTGTCTTGAGAAGTGGAATTTCTGTAGAAGATAACAGAATGCGATAAAAGACCTATGAAGCATTCTTCACTAGGCCTAGGCCACCTGCTGGGGGTGGGGAGGGAGAGAGATAAGAAGCTCTGAGATTGTAAAACACAGCCTTGTGAAGAATTGTGCTTGTGCCAGACCATTATGATATATGAGCCAGGAATGGCCCAAGCACTTTTTGCCCCTGCTAAGATGGAATAAGCTTAGTAGTGTATGTGTCCCTGTTTTACCAGTGAAATAATGAAATAAATATTTCCTTCATACTTCAGCTGTGGATCGTGGCAATCTTGATGTTACTTGTATATATTTGGTTCACACAGAGGCCATCTGTTGCTACCTGCTCCGAGGTCGCCCTTCCCCCTCCCTGGTCAAACAAGCCAGGACTTGCCTGTGCCATGTGCTCTGAACTCCTTTGTTCCAAGTGCAGGCAAAACCAAATGTAACTCAAACACTTTAGCAGTGTCTGATTGGCCAGTCACCCCGGGTCTGCCCCCAGTTCTCCCCTTTCCCCTTTTCCAAATAAAAGAAGGACCCGAGAGGGGGCCCGCCCTCTTTGGCTTGCATCCCTTCTGCAAACATCTGCATGTCTGTCTCTGTTTGAAAGCTTCTAATTGCAGGAATTAGGCAAACTGAAGGCTATATTTCTCCCTCTTTGCTTCTACTGGTGGTATCAGCTTTGCAGCTACCATTTGCCGCTTTCAGAGCTACTGAAATGCTAGATTGCCCGTGCTACCTCTCTAGGCTGCTCGAGGCTTTCTAAGGCATTGAACTACGAGCCTAGCCAGTAAAAAGCTGTGAGTATTCCACATTTGGCGCCCAGCGCGCTATCTCTGAACCTCAGTTCTGAGAGAATTTTAGGGTGTCCCAGCAGCTGTGTCTGCTGCAGTTAGCTCTGCATCTCCTGCCATGCCAGCTCTTTGTAGTGAGCTGTTACTTTTTGCGTAACAGCAAGCCCAGAGTCTCAGCCTTTACCCTCCCCCACAACATGTGGCGAGGGAACGGCTTCAATGTGGAAGACCCTTTTCGCTTGTTTTTTTTTCCAGACCTGCTTTCCTGTGATCAGTCCAGAATTCTGGTGAGTATTTCCCTGCCGGTTTAGGGGCTCCTGTCTTAAGCTGGTGCTGGTGCAATCTTTCTCTTTTTTTTTTTTTCCTCTTTTTTGCAATTTGGGGCAGAGGTTTATGGTGCTGCATTTGTCATGGGATCTGAGGTTTCTGCACACCATAGAGAAATATACTACGAAGTTCAAAGCTACCTTTCTTGTACTGGGCATAAATACCCTAAAAATCTAGTTCAATCTTTTGTACGATGGCTTTTCCAGTACTTTCCTAATCTGACCTCCAAGGATATGAGATCTTCTGAATTTTGGGATAAGGTGGGGAGAAAACTCTCCTCTCTCAGGCGCTCCGGAGACGAAACAGTTTCAAAATTTTTCCTCTCCTGTTGCTAAGTTATACTCCCCGCCCCTGCTTCCCATTGTCCCGCCCCAGTTTCCCACAGTCATGTGACTACCCCCTTAAATCCTGAAACCCATGGTTACCCAGAAGTACCTCCAGCTGCAGCTACTACACTCTCTCGTATTAGCAATGGAGCAAATCCTGGATGGACGCCCTTTCCTTATTCTAATATTAAGGATTTGTGCAACGCAATTAAGGAGTTTGGAATGCATAGTAACTATTTTAAGAGCCTTTTAAGTGCTACTTTTGCAACTCACTTACTTGTACCTCATGATTTATTTACAATAATGCAAACTCTTCTCACACCTGGTGATTTTGTGTTGTGGAAAAAACAATGGCAAATAATTTTATCTGATTTATTGCAAATTTTGTGGCAAACTCCAGATAATTACCTGGACTTTGACAACAATTTTATCACATTAGACCTTTTATCTTGTGACAATATGGCAAATCCTCAAAAACAAGCATTGCTTATCCCTCGTCCAGTTCTTACTGAAATCACACGTGTTGCTGAAAAGGCCTTAACATTACTACCATCTCAGACTCCTCATTCTCATTATACCAACATCAAACAATTGCCAAATGAAAATATTATTCACTTTTATAACCGTTTGCGCGAAGCTATCTTTTCCCAGATCCCTAATCGTGACCTCCAACAAGCGCTCCTACTCGAACTGCTCCAAGTGAATACGAATGATGCTCGCAAAAAAGTCCTCCTCACTCTTCCTTTGCGCCCAACGCCGACTGTTGAATCCATCCTCGAAGTCTATACAAAGAAAGTGCAGCTGAATACAGCTGTTCCCTTTTTGAAAAAAGTGGGTATGGTGGGGGAGGTTGTGGAGAATGGTATGGGTGCAGGGGAAACTCAATCTCGAGGTTGCTTTATATGCTATCGTTGTCAGAAAAAGGGACATGTAGCTCGCAATTGCAGAA
The DNA here is from genome assembly GCF_009650955.1 of Corvus moneduloides. NCBI lineage: Eukaryota > Metazoa > Chordata > Aves > Passeriformes > Corvidae > Corvus > Corvus moneduloides. Next base: position 3,151,348 of record NC_045510.1, read on the forward strand.
CAATTATAACTGCTGATAAAAACTCTCCAAAGACTGTTTCCCCAGGCCAACAGCAGGGAAACTAGCGACTCAACGCGTCCTAACAGCTCTGCGTACAGACATAAATAGAGCTGAAGACAAAGTACTTGGACTCCTGGACTCCGGTTGAAGGTAACCTGTGATGAAACACACCATTTCAACAACAACAAACACACTGTGATACCCATCTCATTCCAGATTGTGGACCACATGCCAGACTTTACATACCTTTTTGTTATTGGGGACACTCGGGAAACACCTGCTGGGATAGAGGTTACACCCACTGTCCTGGGTTGCAGTGTATTCTATTACCATCCTCATGAGCCGTTGAAATCATGTGGGGCAGTGTTTCCTTGCCTCCTCCCCCCAGACTACCTTTCTGTTAATGACCCATCATTGTCCTGCTGCATGACTCAGAGATAACTCCCTCTGGACTATCTTCTGTTAATGAGCCTAATCAACACTTGGCCTCATGACTCATTACCCCATTGTGAGATGCTCCACCCAGAGGGAGGAACCAAGCATCCCATCATGGATATAATCTGAGACTGAACACCAGAGACAACCCTTCCCACTGGATTTCAGGAGGACAGGAGCTACACAGCCACCATTGGACTTTCTGAGGAAGAGCAGACTCTTTTACTACAGGATCACTGCTTCAGAGGACTGCAGCCACCATTCTACCAGACTACTACCACCACCCTGCCTAACAGGGTGTCAGGTTGTACCTTGACTCTGTCAGTTTGAACCAGTGTTTACTTTTTTTCCTTTTCTTTAATTTCCATTAGATTGTTATTCTGACTTGGTGCCTCCCACTGGTTTGTTTTCAAACTAGTACACCCACACTCATGAAAGTAGATCAGAATGGGGGTTCTAGCCTAATGGCACACTGTATATATCCACCGTACTTTATGCCAAAGGGTCAAGTCATTGCGCAGGCCACTCCACTGCCCAAATACCTGCCCACAGATGGTCATATCCCAGCCATCTGTTGGACTGAGGTTTTGGGAAACGACAAACCTGTAGTGGAATGTAAGCTCCGTCACAAATCACATAGTCAGTATAATGGGTATGATTGACACAGGTGGTGATGTGTCTGTCATTCCATTTGACAAGTGGCCTGCGCAATGGGAATTGCAATCTTAAGGCATCATACAAGGGATTGGAGGTACCCAAATTGCGAAGCAATCCAAAAACACCATTCAAATTGAAGGTCCTGAAGGAAAAATAGCGACACTTCGTCCGTATGTCCTGGACGCCAAATTCACCCGGTGGGGAAGGGATGCCATGTCTCAGTGGGGAAGAAAAATTGATATCACCCCTAGACATCAAAATTTTCCCTGGCGGCCGCTGGAGCAGAGTGCCATCCACAAAAATTAACTTGGAAAACAGATGAACCAGTGTGGGTTAACCAGTGCTCGCTCAAAAAAGAAAACTTAGAGGTACTCAAAACATTAGCAGCTGAACAATTGGCTAAAGGGAATATCGTACCAACTAATAGCCCCTGGAATACTCCCATGTTTGTAATACAAAAACTGGGAAAGAACAAATATAGGCTCCTCCAAGATCTTAGAGAAATCAATAAGATTATTGAAGACATGGGGCCCCTTCAACCAGGTATGCCATCACCTTCAATGCTCCCGCAACATTGGCATTTAGCTGTTCTTGACATTAAAGATTGCTTCTTTCATATTCTACTCCACCCTGCAGATGCCCCTTGATTTGCATTTTCTGTGCCCTCTATTAATCGTGAAACTCCCATGGAACGTTATCATTGGCTTGTGCTTCCCCAAGGTATGAAAAATTCCCCAACTCTCTGCCAAGAGTATATTGCTAAAATTCTATCTCCCATCCATGCCAAAGCAGAGAAAGCCATCATCCTACATTACATGGATGATGTACTGGTATGTGCTCCCAATAATCAGTATCTCGAGCAGACACTTAACATGGTGATTGAGGCACTAGAGGCCAAGGGCTTTGAATTACAACCAGAAAAAATGCAGAGAACAAGCCCTTGGAAATACCTCGGACTCAAAATCACAGAAACCTCTATCACCCCAACACCCGTCACCATTAATAATAACCCAAAAACATTAGAAGAAGTGCAACCGATCTGTGGGACACTAAATTTTTTAAGACATTGGTTAGGACTCACCACAGAAGATGTAGCTCCTCTTGCAAACCTGGTAAAAGGGGAAGGCGGTCCAGCATCCCCTAGATCCCTGACAGAAGAGGCAAGGCAGTCTCTCAAAAAGATACAAGAGATCATTTCCACCAGACAAGCACACAGGTGTCAGCCCTCCCTACCGTTTAAGCTTGTCATTTTAGGGAAAGTACCACGCTTTCACAGCCTCATATTTCAGTGGGACATGGAGCAGAAGGAACCCCTCATCATAATTGAATGGGTATTCCTTCCACTCCAACCTCCTAGAACCATCACACAGCCACAAGAACTAATGGCAAAAATTATCATGAAGGGTAGAGCAAGGCTCCCCACCCTGGCAGGACGTGACTTTGCATGCATCTACTTACCTGTAACAACTGATGCATTAGATCACCTACTCCAAAATAATATAAATTTACAATTTGCATTAGATGGTTACTCAGGCCAAATCTCCAATCATTACCCTAAACATGACATGTTTAATCTGCCATTCTCTTTTATCCCTCAAGAGATTCAAAGTAGAAAACTCCTCGATGCGATTACCATTTTTACTGATGCTTCAGGGAAGAGTAAGAAGTTCGTGATTACATGGAAAAATCCAAAGGCGCAAAAGTGGGAATCTGACATCAAAGTAATCCAGGGATCACCACAAGTAGCTGAACTAGCAGCCGTCGTTAGAGCATTGAGAGGTTCAAAGAACCCTTTAATTTGGTCACCGACTCAGCATATGTAGCTGGAGTAACTGTTAGAGCTGAGCATGCTCTCCTAAAAGAAATCTCAAACAAGAAAATTTATGATTTTCTCTCAAAATTAATTTATCTGGTTTCCCACAGAGAGCATCCCTATTTTGTCATGCATGTGAGGTCACATACAAACCTGCCAGGATTTATTGCAGTGAGTAATCGTAGAGCTGATGCCCTGGCTATGCCAGCAGGCATAGTTTTATCAGCCGACTTACCAAAGCTCCCCCTAGTTTTTGAACAAGCAAAATTGAGCCATGCCATGTACCATCAAAATATTCCTGCTCTTATCCGCATGTTCCATCTGTCGCAGACACAGGCAAAAGCAATAGTGGCAACATGTCCCAACTGCCAGAATCTACAGCTTCCATCACTGGGCATGGGGGTCAATCCCAGAGGTTTTAATAGCGGTGAAGTGTGGCAGATGGACATCACACATTTCCCTGGAATTGGGAGATTAAAATACATTCATGTTTCGATTGATACCTTCTCTGATGCCGTGTATACCTCTGCACATGCAGGTGAAAAAGTTAAGGACGTTGAAAAACATCTTGTCCAAGCTTTTGCTGTGCTCGGTGTACCTGAGGAGATAAAAACTGATAATGGGCCTGCCTACACCTCTCAGGAGTTTAAAAACTTTCGTCAGCAGTGGGGATTTCGACATGTTACAGGTATTCCTCACTCCCCAACTGGACAAGGCATTGTTGAACGTGCCCATCAAACCCTCAAGCGAATGCTGCTGCAACAGTCAGGGACCACTAAACTCAACTCACCTGTCATCAGACTCAGCAAAGCACTGTTTGCCATAAACTTCCTGAATGGCACCTTTGAGGATCCAAACCCTCCCATCTATCATCATTTCCAGAACACCGGGAGACAGAAACTGAAGGAAAATCCAGAAGTCCTGATCCGGGACCCAGAGGCTCAAAAAATCCAAGGGCCATACAAACTTGTAACTTGGGGACGTGGGTATGCCAGTGTATGTACCCCTCAAGGACTGAGGTGGATCCCAGGGAAATGGGTAAAACCTTATGTCACTTCCTCAAAAGTTAAGGAGGTTAAAACTGCCTCCTGGAAGAGACGCTGTAAAAGGGATCCTGATTTTGGACCCTCATATAAACCCCCTACTCCAGATTTCAATGTTAATTCCTTAAGTTAAGTTGCACTGTTTTGCACTCACATTTTGCACTGTATTGTCGGGATCCCTTCCCCCCTGCCATGTAGCCCTGGGAGAGGGGCCCTGGCGGGGATTCGCAGGGTTTCCCTAGCCCCTGGTCAGCCTCGTTTCCCATTGGTTGTTTTGTGTTCCCCTGCGTGGGCAAGGACCCTCGGGTCCCGTGATTGGGCAGTTCCTCTGCAGAGCTCTGGCCATGCAGCTGGAGAAATAAACATCTATGAAACATCTATCAAGAATCGGTCCATATATATTTCTTTTCCACGGGCCTCCTTGTTTGATACATCATATTACAGAATCCCCACTGTAACACTGTATTTTGTAAATCTTCATCCTGATACCCCAGACCATAGATGTCCTGACTAACCCCCTGAGTTTTAACTGGGGAACTAGTTTAAAGACATCCTAGGTACTGTCGAGTTGTAGGGACAATAGATTCCAATTATGTTTTGCACTGTTGTTTTGTTACTGTTCTATGCGATTTAAGTTACTAAGAGTTTCAACCCAGCTTTAAAGAAAAAAATAGGGAATTGTTGCTGCCTGCTCCGAGGTCGCCCTTCCCCCTCCCTGGTCAAACAAGCCAGGACTTGCCTGTGCCATGTGCTCTGAACTCCTTTGTTCCAAGCGCAGGCAAAACCAAATGTAACTCAAACTCTTTAGCAGTGTCTGATTGGCCAGTCACCCCGGGTCCGCCCCCAGTTCTCCCCTTTCCCCTTCTCCAAATAAAAGAAGTACCCGAGAGGGGGCCCGCCCTCTTTGGCTTGCATCCCTTCTGCAAACATCTGCGTCTCTGTCTCTGTTTGAAAGCTTCTAATTGCAGGAATTAGGCAAACCAAAGGCTATATTTCTCCCTCTTTGCTTCTACTGGTGGTATCAGCTTTGCAGCTACCATTTGCCGCTTTCAGAGCTACTGAAATGCTAGATTGCCCGTGCTACCTCTCTAGGCTGCTCGAGGCTTTCTAAGGCATTGAACTACGAGCCTAGCTGGTAAAAAGCTGTGAGTATTCCACAGCCATCTTGGACAAAGCAATCATGAAATTATAGTTTTCGGTTCTTGGAGAAGTAAGGAGGGGTGCCAGCAGAGCTGCTGCCTTGGACTTCCAGAGGGCAGACTTTGGCCTGTTTAGGACACTGGTTGACAGAGTCCTTTGGAAGGCAGTGCTGAAGGGCAAAAGAGTCCAGGAAGACTGGACATTCTTCAAGAAGGAAATCTTAAAGGCGCAGGAACAATCTGTCCCAATGTGCATAAAGACAAGCTATCAGGGTAGAAGATGGGCCTGGCTGAACAGAGATCTTTGCTTCAAACTCAGGGAAAAAAAGAGTGTATCACCTTCTGAAAAATGGGCAGGAAACTCAGGAGGACTACAAGGATGTCATGAAGTCTTGCAGGCAGAAAATTAGAAGGGCCAAAACTCAAGTAAAATATAATTTGGCTACTACTTTAAAGGATGTAGTGGATTGACCTTGGCTAGGTGCCAGGTGCCCACCAAGCAGCTCTATCACTCCCCAGCAGGACAGGGAAGAGAAAATAAGATGGAAAACAACTTGTAGGTTGAGATAAGGCAGTTTACTAAGGCAAAAAAAGGCGAGTGAAACTTTGCACGTGCATAAGCAAAGGGAAAAGTTAATCTCTACTTACCATCAGCAAGTGATGTTCAGACACTTCCAAGGAAGCAGGGCTTCAGCACATGTAGCGGTTGCTCCAGAAGGCAAACATTGTAGAACAATGAATATCACCCTGTTCCTCCTCTCTTCCTTAGCTTTTATATCTTAGCTGACACCATATGGTATGGAATATCCCTTTGGTTAATTTGGGTCAGCTGGCCTGGTTGTGTCCCCTACCAGGATCTTGCCCACTCCCAGCCCCTTAATGGGGGGGGCAGGGAATATTAGGGAGACAGCACTGCTCAGCAGTAGCCAAAATGCTGGTGTATTCTCAACCCCCTTCCAGCTACGAATGCAAACCACAGCACTGAGGGCTGCTAAGGAAAAATGAACTCTATCTCAGTCAGACCCAATACAAACAACAATAAAAAATGTTTTTACACATACATCAGCAGCAAAAGGAGGACTCGGGAGAATCTTCATTTTTTATTGGATGCCCAGGGAAACATTATGACAAAGGCTGAGAAAAAGGCTGAGGAACTTAAAGCCTTCTTTGCCTCAGTCTTTAACAGAAAGACCAGTTGTCCTCCGGGTACCCAGCACCGTGAGCTGGTAGACAGGGATGGGAAGCACAATGAATCTAGGAGGAAAATGGTCAGCGACCTACTATGCCACTTAGACACCCATAAGTCCAGGGGACCAGATGGGATTGACCCAAAGGTACTGAGGGAGCTGGCAGAAGAGCTCACTAAGAGACTTTCAATCATTTTCCAGCAGTCCTGGTAAACTGGAGAGAGCCCAGTTGACTGGAAGTGAGCAAATGGAATGCCCATCTATAAGAAGGGTCAGAAGGAGGATCTGGGGAACTACAGGCCTGTCAGCCTGACCTAGGTTCCAGGGAAAGTCAGGGAGCAGATTATCTTGAGTGCCAACCTATGACATGTGCAAGACAAGGGGATCAAGCCCAGCTAGCATGGACTTAGGAAATGGTGGTACTGCTTGACCAACCTGATTGCCTTCTATGACAAGGTGACCCACTGAGTGGATGAAAGAAAGGCTGTGGATGCATAAGAGACGGTCCAAAGATCCCTCATCTGCCTCACGATCATCACCAAGGACAGAGACTGAACACAGGAGTCCTGGCCTGGCTGAGGTGGGAAGTCTGCCAAGTGTTGCCTGCAGGTGTACCCACTGGGAACTGGTAGAAACTAGTGCAGGTCACAATGGACTGCGCCATTCTTGTTGCAAAAGCAGGAAGGACTGCGCTGAAGCGAAAAGGAACAACCTGTCCTGTACACCTGTCCTGTACCCGTTTCCCAAAACAATGGGCCTCATAACAATGGTTGTAGATTTCCCCACCTCTTGGCCAGTTGCCCCTTGCTTTTGGAAAGAACTATAAAGGGACTTTCTAAATTAACCAAGAGGAGATCTCCCCACAGAAAGAAGACGAATCTATTGGCAGAAGACCACGAAGACTTCGTCTCATCCGTTGGTAGCTATCCCCCCCCCCTTTTCTTCCTCTCTACTCTTTTACTTTGTTTTTCTTTCTTTCTCTCTCTCTCTCTCCTCTATCGCATTACCATGTTGTGGTTACTTAATAAAGGTGCACTGTTTTGATTAAAACTGAAATCCCTTGTGTCCTTTTGCACTCTGAGATCTATAAACAAACCATCACGACCCTCGCTTGTATTAGTGGATCGTGACAGGATGTTGTTTACCTAGACTTTAATAAAGCCTTTGACATTGTTTCCTGTGGGGTATGCCCAGCCTCTGCCCTGGAGGGAGGCCTGCTGAGATAAGGAGATTGCATAACCTCCCAGCAGAACTCCCCTGGAAAGGCAACCACTTTTCAGTTACGGTGAGAAGAAGACAGACCCAGAATCCTCTAAGAGACCCTATGCAGATCCTTTGTTACCCATTGGCTTTTACCCTCTGACACCCACCCCCTGTATCCCTATAAGATCTAGCCCTCTGCCCCTGTGAGACCAGAGAGAGCTCGTCCCTGGCCTCCCCTACACGGGGTGCGGACTAATAAAGCTTCCCCATGCGGAACTGCTATATGGGTCTCTTCATCTCTCTCCTCCTGGTCTGGCCTGGAGATTGCCTCGCAGAGCAAGAGCTGAAATCACAAGCTGAGAGTCACTAAAGAGCTGATAGCCTCTCTGCAAAGGCACTCTGGCTATGACTGAGGGAAGACACCGGGCCCCGGGAAGATGGCTCCTCATGGGACCATCTCTCCGGACTGGTCACAGCTTCCTGGGTCTGAGCTACAGACCCCACATCAGCCACCTCAGTCTCCCACAGAATTCTCCTGGAGAAAATGGCTGCTCATCACTTGTATGGCTACACTTCTGGGTAAAAAACTGTCTGGATGGCCAGGCCCAGAGAATGGTAGTGAATGAAGTTAAATCCAGTTGGTGGCCAGTCACAAGTGCTGTTCCCCAGGGTTCAGTATTGGAGCCAGTCCTGTTTAGTATCTTTACCAATGATCTGGATGAGAGGATCTATTGCAACTCTCGGTAAGTTTGCAGATGACACCAAGTTGGGTGGGAGTGTCGATCTGCTGGAGGGTAGGAAGGCTCTGCAGAGGGATCTAGACAGGATGGATCAATGAGCCAAGGCCAACTGTTTGAGGTTCAATAAGGCAAAGTGCCAGGTCCTGCACTTGGATCACAACAACCCCATGCAATGCTACAGGAAAGGGGAAGAATGGCTGGAAAGCTGCCTGGTAGAAAAGGATGCGGGGATGCTGGTCAACAGCGGGCTGAACATGAGCCAGCGTGTGCCCAGGTGGCCAAGAAGGCCAATGGTATCCTGGCTTGTATCAGAAATAGTGTGACCAGCAGGACCAGGGAAGTGATTGTCCCCTTATATTCAGCACTGGTGAGGCTGCACCTTGAATCCTGTGTTCAGTTTTAGGCTCCTCACTACAAGAAAGACATTGAGATGCTGGACTGTGTCCAAAGAAGGGCAGCAAAACTGGGGAAGGGTTTGCAGCACAAGTGATATGAAGAGTGGCTGAAGGAGCTGGGGGTGTTTAGCCTGGAGAAGAGGAGGGTCAGGGGAGACCTTATTGCTGTATACATCTATGTGAAAGGAGGTTGTAGCCAGGTGGGAGTCAGCCTTTTCTCCCAGGCAACCAGCGGCAGAACAAGAGGACATAACCTCAAGCTGTGCCAGGAGAGGTTCAGGTTGGACATGAGGAAGAATTTCTTCATGGAAAGGGTTGTTAAACATTGGAATGGGCTGCCCAGGGAGGTGGTAGAGTCACCATCCCTGGAGGTGTTCAAAAAATTACTGGATGTAGCACTTAGTGCTATGGTCTAGTTGACAAGGTGGTGATCGGTCAAAGGTCTCTTCCAACCTAAATGATTCTGCGATTTTGTTCTGTGATTCTTATTGCTCTCTACAACTACCTGAAAGCAAGTTATAGACAGTTGAGGGTCGGTCTGTGTGCCGGTTTGGACAAATTTGGAGGAAAAATATCCTCTGATAGAAGGCAGGTTACAACCAGCCCTCCCCCACCAGGTTCGGGAAGAAATAAATTTTCCTCGGAGGAAAGTGAAAGAGATAAAAACTATTTATTTAACAAACACACAGGAAAAGGACAATAATGCTAAATAATAAAACCTCTTGCTGTGGAAAGAAAACCTGGGAAAATTTCAGAGTCCTTCCGTAGGTCTCTCTCTCTCTCTCTTTCTCCTTGGAGCTGGGTCGCAGGCCCACCTCCAGGTCCAGGGCCTCGGTGGAAAGTCCTCCCGATGTATTCTGATGTTGAAACAGTCCAGCAGAGAAGAAGGGAAAAATCAAAGTCCCAGGAAAACAAAGTTCAACTCTCCGGAGGGAAAAAAACTGAAAAACTGGCTGAAAAAAGCAAGCAGGGTGCTTTTCCACTCTCTTGATGCCACAGGACGCAGAGGAGTGTGTGTGTCCTTGAACAAACTGCTTTGAAAAGTTTTGCTCAGTTTTTTTTCTCTTCCCCCTCTCAGGCTCAGTTTAAAGGCACAGAAAGGCACAAAATTAATTTCTGGGCATAGGGCAGCGATAGGGGATACACATCATAAAGTCACCCCAAGACTTGTTTCCCAAGTAACAAGTGACAGGCCTCAAGTTGCGTCAGGGGAGGTTTAGATTAGATATTAAGAAAAATTTCTTCATTGAAATGATGATCAGGTATTGGAACAGGCTGCCCAGGGAAGTGGTAGAATCACCATCCCTGGAAGTGTTCAAAAGTCATGTGGATGTGGCACTTGGTGATATGGTTTTGTGCTGAACACAGTGGTGCTAGTTTAATAATTGGACTCGATGATCTTAGAGGTCTTTTCCAGCCTTAGTGATTTATGATTCCATGATCTTATCTTTTGAAAAGCACCTAGGAATTGATAAACAGCTCCAAAAATAAAGGCAAATACGTGTAAAAAGCATTACCATCCACAAGACAACACTCACAAGCCCTTCCAGCATTATCCTTTGCACACAGAAGCACTGGTTAAGCTTTAGTTTTGCTGAAACACAGGGCACAGAAGAGGCTCAGCAATCAGCAAGAGTTACTAAGGCACACAATGAAGGGTTCAGGGTGGCAACTTACATATGGAGTGTCACCAACACACAGCAGCATCAAAAAGGCAGGGAACAAGGAGACAACAATCCCTTTCTTTACCCTTGACACATGAAAAGCCCAGGGAGTCTCCAAAGACCAGGATGTAAGGTTTTGGGGTTTTGGCTTGTCTTTTTTTTTTTAATTCAGGGGCAGACTTCCTGCAGACAATACACTTCCAGCCAGCACAAGCAACTAGCTATGTCTCCCTAGCTGCCAATTTAATATTATGAAATGCTTCTATAAAAACATGCCCATTTAACCAGCACTAGCACAATCCTAGAGGCTTCACTGTCTCACGCATGTGTTGCATAGTGCCATTTTAGAGAGCCTTCATTACAGCTAACAATTAAATCCAATCAAAGCAGCTGATTCCCAAACTAAATTTTGTCATCATTTTGAAAAACAATGATGCCTTGGAAATAACTGGAATGTTTCGGAATATACATTTCTTTAAATGGTAGTTTCCCTCTGATTGAGACAGTGTTCCTTGACACTCAGACATACAAAAGGATTCTTTTCTTCTATACAAAAAAAAATGCCAGAAAGCACCTGAAAGCATTTTCTGTCTGGGTTAAATAATAATATATAAATGTCCTCACTTGACCTTTTCGTTATTAAATAAAACCCCAAACTAACCCATATGAGTCTTTATTTCTAATAAAAACCATATCTAATTCAAAATTCAATTAATTTCAAGGGGTTTGAACAAATTTGCATTTTCTTTGGTAATAGCTCACTAACAAAGTTGAAGCTGCCATTGGCACAACAAATGATTCTCATGAGAATCATCATGAGAAGTGAACTTTGAAATGCAGTTATTGTTGGAAGACCAATTCTAGCTAGTGGTACTTAACAGGACAATAGACTAAACCAAGGCACTCATACTGCATACATGAAGTAAATATAAAAATGCAAAGCATGTAAAAATTTTGTAAGCTCTATTCTACACCATCAAAAATTACAACTGGGTAGTTTCAAAAAATATCTTCAGTCACTGTCAATGCTTAGCAAAGCATAGTTACTATACTGGCATACCAAAAAACATATTTACATGTGCAAACTGAGAGGGAAGATCTCATTAAAAAAAACCAAAACAGCAAACACCAGTACTCCTGTATGGACTTTATCACAACTCCTTTTCACAAAAATATTGATAGAGAATTCCAACACACAAACGGTAAGTTTAAATTAACTTGTTACAGGACACTAATGATTAGCATTTGTAATACTACTTCAACATGCACAGAGTTTTCTTACAAAACACCATTTCTTGTAAAGCATGCAATAGATGCACTGGTGACAACTGAAGTATAAAAATAAACACAGTCACTCAGCTAAAAGAGTATTTGGTTTTTCTCATTTGAAAATGTAAATTATTTTTTCCAGATATACTTAATAGTATTATTCTTTTACAAAAAAAATGACAAGTTTTGAACAATTACATCTCTGTTCATTCTGAATTATTTGCATGATATGTCTGACATCCTACTGTTCCCCAATCTTTGATCAAGAGCTCTTAAACTCTATTTAAACTGATTCAGACCATACTTAAAAAAAAATAAATCTAGTATTTCTAACTTAGAGCAAAGTTTATTAAATATTTAAATTATTCTCTATAATCTCAGTACATAATAAGTTTTATTGAGTGTCCCATGTACAGTCATTTCTCATAGGTGAGTGTTGGTGATGAAATCAAATGCAAAGAAAAAATATAAATGTAAAAAATCAAGATGTCAGGGATGAAAGCACAATGATAGTGTTGTAGTTTTTGAGTTCTGCAGGTGGTGTTTTTTTTCTCTTCCCTTTCCTTCCTTTTCTCTCATGCAAGCTCCCTTTATTATTGTCCATTACAGATAAACAACCACGCTCTAATTGGACCCTAGAATCTCTGCTAATTTTGTAACACAAAACATGTCTCAAGCATTCAATTCATGTGACTGTCTTCGGCCACAGTAAGACACACACATACAGTGGTTTTCCACTGAAGTGATTTCCCACAGCACGCTCAGCAAACACACAGATTAGCAGAGCCTTTACGGTCAACATTGTCTTGTTCTAATCTTGGTTTAAGATGCCAGGTGTTTGGCACTGTTCCCACAGGCGAGACATACCCATCCTCAGTCATTATTTGTATCATTAAAAGACCTAGTTTTCCTAAAGAACAGAGTACAGTATTCCTAATGCAATGAATTAAAATTCAGACTGAAGCAGAACTACACTTCTCTCATGTTTCAAAAAGAAGTTGAAAAATGCTTTCAACTCTCAGACAACTGTTTAATTAAAGGCTGCTTTAAATTTTATAATCCATAAGTGTTGTAAGAGTCCCTTTTCTTCCAATAACTCATTGATGAAAGGCTGGCATCCAATCCTACCATTCATTTAAAGAAAATGTGTGCAAAAATAATTAAATTTGAGTATTCTAAGAAGCAATCAACTTTACTAAGATCTCAAACATTGAAATAATGCTTCCTGTTAAAGGGACACCTGCACTAACTGGTGTTCAAGGGCTCGCATTCAGCTGATTAAACTACAAAATAATGCCCACCAAAATGTTACTCAAAGAGATTTCCTCTTTTTCTTTTTGTGAAAACAAAGATTATAATGTAAATCTGAAATCAAGCCTTTCTTTTTTTAATTACGTAATTTAACCCTTAACTTTGCTAGTTGGAAGCCATGGCATGGGACAAGGTCCCTTTAACAAGGAAGGAGATAAGTATCACTTAATCAGGATGTGGGAATGGAATCTGTACCTATGGGTAAATGGCAATGCGTTCTGGGTTGGCTCAGCCCTTGGTTCTGAGTTCTGCGTCACTTCCGCCATCACTCTCTCGTCATCTGTCCCATTAATACTTTCTGGCGTTAAAGGAGACTGAATATCCCCTCCAGCTGATTCCTTAAGTAAAACAAACAAATGACACATTAGAATTACCAAGTGACCTGCTCAGGAAGGCCATGTGTATACAAGTGCTACCATTAATTCTTATATGAGATATGAACTTTAGACAGTATTAATGTGAGGCTCACAGATTTCCAGCATCGCTCGTGGCCATATTTCATCATGTGAATTTAATTTAGAAGTGTATTACTATAGGATTCATATTATCTTGCACAAAACTCAACTGACCTATGATTTATTTGCAAGTGTCCAGCCTCACGCTTATCACAGACCTCACTCTCTTACCTGATATTTTATGCAGCCCTCAGCCAGCTACATAACACGCAACTATTGGCACCAAGGATTTTTATCTTTTGTTTTAATTCTAACATGGTGAAACAAACAATTCTGATATTTGTTTCAAAATCTAGCTTTCATTTAATGTATTAACTAAAGTGAACAGTTGTATCAGGCCATCGATGGTGCATTCACAGTTTTGGCTATGAGCCATCTGTAAAGAAAACTTGTTCAGCACAATCCTCGCAAAACTTTCATAAACGTTAGCCTGGCCTAGCTCTCATTGGTCATGGCATCATCTAGGAAGGAGAATACTCCAGTTATACCCAGGCAGCTACACCTGAAAAACTTACTGTCTTTCTTCCTAGCAGAAGGCACTGGTGCAGTTTTAATCAGCCCTCATTATGTCAACACATGCATTTATGTTTTGGCCAACAAACACTATTTTTCAATTTCTAGTCACTGAAGAGTGCTTCCTTTTTTAAAAAAACAAAGTACATTGTGTAGCCCAAATCCTAAGTTAGAATATTAAAGGTTTTTCAGTCCCTGTATGTGGTTTAATTTTAATATTTTCTTTCCTATTATATGATGTCATATAAGCTAAGTAGCTCATTTCAATTTCAAAATGTCTTAGTAGGCTTTTAGTAATCAAGTGTTAACATTTAACTCTAAGATAGTAGTGTTTCATGAATGGAGTTCCGTGAATGTCATGGAGGGGTGACTATCCAGCAGAGGACTGGTTGAATTACAGTATTTCCAAAAGCTAAGCACCTTCTATGGCCACACAGACTTTTACCATCTGCATGGAGAAGAGATAAAACTGCTATTTACTGTTATTAAACTGGAGCACAAGCACAGTGTCTGGAAGGCCAGCAGCTCCTCTTCCCAGCTCTTTGACACTGTGTAGAAAACTGAAGAACAGCAATCTCAGAAGAAATTGCAAGTGTCTGAAGATGGTTATGATCTTACAAGATCAGGGTCTAATTTTAAGCCTCCACTTGTAGCCTTCAACTAGTTTACAAGGATAAGGCTTTTTGAAAGCCAATATTGAATCTGATCCTATATCTATAAGAAATGATGCCCTTGACTTTGAGACTTGACCAGATGGAAAAACTGAATTCTTTTAAAGAAAATAAGATCTGGCTGTCATTATTACCTTCCATAAAGCACTGGTGTCACTTAACCAACAATATTGTTTAACATTGTCATTACACTTTAAATTATATTAAGCATTTGCAACACAACAATTGTCAAAATTTTGCTTTTATTCTACTGTATTTCTCACATAGTGAGAGACATATCTCACTCTACAACTTGAATTATTAATACAGTTATAGCAAAACATTTTAATAATGACTTCAAGTTCTATTATACTTAGCATTCCTCAAGTTATACAATGCACATGCACAAGTGTCTCCATTCTGCATCTTATTAAATTCCTACTGATTAAAAAGCAGAAAATAATTAGCTTACACTGATTTATTACACAAATAGAAGGTTTTATTTATGATATAAATATAAATTATTTATTTTATGAATGTAAATTGTTACCTACTTTCAGGAAGAAAGTACTTATTTTATACTCAAAACTATTACTTTAAGTGTTAAAACTTTAGATGTAAAACTTAAATATTTTTATAGAACAATTTTACTGAACTGAAACTGAATTGAATTGAAATTAAAGTGTCAAAGGAGAGCAGATCTGGCAAGATAATCAGGCACATGAATTATTTGACACAAATTATGTGGGTTTGTCTATTATTAATCCTCTAATTTGATAAACAGTTTTCACTGCCATTAAATGAAAGGCATTACGAACCCAAGAGTTTCTTTGTTATTTCCTCCTCTTCCCAAACTACACTAGATGTTCTAAAAAACATATACCACATCTGCACTGTATAAAGGAGCCCTGGCCCTACTAATAAGTACCCAGGACTGGTGATGCCAAGCAGTATAACAGTTGTCTACAATATACAAACTAAGCACAATAAAGGGGAATCAATCAAAAGATGCCTTAAATTTCAAAATCTTATAAACAAAATGCATGCACTCATAAAACAGTCTCTAAAGTAAAACAAGCAGACTTCACAGCACAGATCAGATCACCTTTTAATGGTGACTGTAAATGAAGAGTTCAGACCCTAGGTTCTGAGGCAGAGTCAGTTTATTTCAGCTCAAGTTGGGTGCCTCCAGAGAGGGACCCTGAACAAAGAAATCCCTGGGCCTTCACACCCTTACAGTCTGTGCATCTGATCTTCACATGCTCTGCACGCGCCTCTTGGTCCTATGGTGATTTCTGGTCTGGGGTCTTCTAACACCTCATTGGATTCTTTCTCCATGTCCAATGTGGGCAGGCCATTAACTCCTCTTATCTTCCAACTTGGGGAAGCCTTGGGGCCCTCCAGCGTCTCAACCCTTATCTGAAGATATCCAGTCTTTCTGTTTCCTCCCCTGCTGAGCCATTCATGCTGACAGAGTTCATTTAAAGTTCACCTGCAGTCGCTTTTAAGCAGGGCCCACTCATGCTAAGCTGTAAGTTACAATTAAACTTAAAACTACACAACTGATTTCTAATATTCTATAAGTAAACTTATTTAATCTCCAACAGTGACTAAATACGGAATAGAAGAAAAAAAGGATTAGGTGATTCTAAAACCATGAACAAAACAAACCAAAACAATTACACCTTTGTTTTTATTATTATATTGTTTTCTGATTAAGTATTCCATACATGTCTCTGGCATCATTGTTCTTCATATACTGGCAATGGCATAAGGCTGCCTGCTACTGATTCAGATACTATAATGTCTGAAATATTTGTTCCGGTATAGAAATTCACACAATATCCCACTTTTTCAGCAAGGTTCAGAAGTAAATTGAGTACTTCAAAGAAAAAACCAACAGATGATAAAACCATGACCATTTAGCCAAAAGCAACCCCCTCCTTGCGCTATAAAAATGTTTGATACTAAAATTTTTCAGGCAATAGCTATTCCTAATATTATAGGAGTGTCTCAGAACCACAGAAGAAAGAACTGGATTATTTTGATTAATTTGACTACTTTTATTTACTCACCACACAATTTCAGGAATTAACAGAGTTCTTAATCTGATATGACCAGGGTCAAAAGTAATATCTGAAGAAAGATTCTGTATTAGGAAAAAAAGAAAAAGAACTGAGGTTCAGACTTCAGTTCTTCAGTTGTTTGTAAGACTGATGGGGGTGAGGGTGTGTCATGGGTTAGCTAGCATAGTCCCGGAAGTGATGTTCTTGCAAAGGGGTGCTTACAGCTTCCTCTATGACCTGACAGAACCTATCAGATGGCCAGTTTGAATATGGACAATTCTTTAAGCCACTTAAAGTTGTGATCGCCTCTGTGATGCACACTTAAGAATAGGAAACTCTGAGGCAGAGCCTCTCTGTCTCGTTTCTGGTGCTGGGACAGGTGGCTGCGGGCCCTGTGTGGGGGCCAGTGGGCCCGGCCCAGGCCCTGCTCGGGCCAGGCCGGGCCGGGCCATGGCCATCCTAGAGCCGACGGGCCCTGATCCACCTGTGAAACCCCCCCACAGCAGGGCTGTGGGCAGCCAAAGCGGCTCGCCTCTCCAGTGCGGCCGAGATCCAGCAAACAAGGCACCGCTGTCCGCTGGCCGGCAGAGGTCATGTGACCGACAGTGATAAGCCACATTCCAGCTGCAAGGCCTAGGTGAGATTAACCCTTTTAGTGCTGTGAAGAGCTAAAAACCTGAGGGAAGAGAAAGAGGAGATGCTTAAAGCTGAAATTCTGTTGTGAAGCTATGATATATCAGAGTACCCGTTGTAATTTCATGAAGATATGGGGGGTGGAGTGTTCAGTTCAACTTGTAAGCAAAAGCACCTGCACTGAGATAGGTAGATGCTGATGCAGCTGTAATTTCATGAGAAGCTTGGACAGGGAGAGATGGAAGCGATGACGACTTTTGCTCCAAATGGGAAAGGAGAAAACCTCAGTCCCTAGAGATGCTCCCAGAGATTTCTTAGAAATGAAATGCTCCCAGAGATGGGTGAAGAGAACCTTTGTTTCTGAACAGCTCAACCTTAAAATTGTACCCCAAAAAACTTTGAGAGTGGACCCTCGAAAGCAGTTGTGGGAAAAGCTGCAAGTTGGGAGGAAGGGACTCGCATGCGAGCAGAGAAACTCCTCTTCCTAAATGGACTGAACAAAGTTATTATGGAAGTGATAAACAGACTGAACATCTCAAGGGTTGTCTTTTTACATTGTCAGTGGGAGAAGGGAGAAAGGTGGAGGGAGGAGGAGAGTTCTGAAGGTGTGGTATGATTTTTTTTTCTTCTTTTAGGTCTGTTAATAAACTTCTTTATATTCTTTCAAGGTTGGTGCCTGCTTTGCATTTCTCCTAATTCTTATCTCACAGAAGGTAAACAGTAATGAGTATTTTGGACCAAACCACTACTGGGTGCAACCCCACAGCTTGCACTATTTAGTTCTGTACTTGAACCTAATTAACATTAGTTTAAAAAATAAAGGAGGAAAAAAAAGGTGGTACACACAGAGTTTTCAGCCTATTGATTCATGCTACTCAGTGAACTCCAGATGAAAGTGTTGTACTTTCAGTGCATAGGCAAGCCTGTAACTGAAAATAGATCATGGGTGGCTTACCACTGTAAGATGCAGGAGTTTATGACATGAACAAAAGAATGCATTTTTTTAAAGCAGTACCATAAGAAATTTAACACGTTTTATGAAAGTTTTAGAAGTATATTTTACAGTTTTGATATGGTGTATCTTCCTTCCTATTATTAATTTAATGCAGAATGATATCTGCAAGTTTAAGACAGCAGAGGGATTGACACTTGTAGGTAAGTGAGCTACTGTTATAGAGCTCACTACTCACACACTACCTCCCAATGCCTTTCTTGTCATAACTTCCTTTAAAAGCCAGGTTCCTACAAAGTCTTGACTGGCCACTGAAAATATCTCTTCTTCCTTTTCCTTCCCCTCTCTGCAAAGGATCACTACATAAAAGGGAAAAAAGAGCAGTAAAATGATTAAGAAAGGCAACACTGGAATTAAGTGCCTTGCAGCCACTTCTTGGCAAATAATCAAAATAACAAGTGCTCCTTCAAATGTCTCTGGGGTCCCACCTTCCCTCCCCAGTACCAAGCACCCGTCTTTCCCCTAGACATAAATTTCTTCAAATAAGCCCCAGCTCTATGGAAGCACTGCAGTCTGTGGCGAAGTCATCACTTCTCATCTGCTAAAAACACTTCTTTCTGGAGAACTAATGAGAAGCATTAAGGATGTGAAGACGACTCTGCTATGTGTCAGCACTTGCACTAACTATCTTTTGGAATAACACACTAACTTATTAACACAGCTAAAAGCCAAGAGATGAAAAGTAAGGACCGAATGTTAAATTATTCCTAAGTATGCAGTAAATAAATTGCAGTTCTCAATGTATATTATACAATTGCTTGAGATTTCTATAGCTGACAACAGTATAAAATGCTAGGCTTCAAGTATAAAGGGAAATCTGGAAAATAAACAATATTAATAGCTCATACAGATTAAGAAAAAGCTTTAACCCTGGGCAACTGCTAGACAAAAGCATCTTGTCTCTGAATGAGTAGCTCAAATTTATGTCCAAACTAAATAAGTCACTCCATTCAACAGTTTCAGATTTAACTTCTGAGTGCAGACTATTAATCATCATGTTAAAAGAGAAACAGAGTAGTTCTTCTGCCCATAACATTGAGCAACTAGAGGGCTGGCTGAAGCATTTCACTGTTTCTAAAGTCCAAGTGTATACTAGGTTATAATACTTCCATTATTTATGCATTTATTAATGGAAATTATGGAGAGTTTAGAGACAGTCAAGAAAACTAATAAAAAATTATGCCTTATTTTCTCCTGCTACAGTAGAGCAAGCAGTTTCCCTTTAACAGCAAAAGCCAACCTAGCACTTGGGTAAAATGCCTATTGGGAAAACATGAGGTTGGTTCATTTCGTATTCTTGTGGTTTCCACTGACTTCTCTTGGAAATATGCCTGATGCAGCTTTCTGGTGGCAATAAACCTATTCATATAGCATGTGTTGTAATGTATTTGAACCCTGATAGTGTGCCCCAGCCAAACCACCTTCAGTTCTTCTTATCAGAGCCCTCAGGAATTCATCAAGGTTACTGAAATGTAAACTGCACTAAATTGGGAAAGAAGAAGCTGAGAAGCAGAATACCAAGACAGCAAGAAATAGATAAAGAAGGACTGTGCTGCACTGGACTAGAACCAATCATATTTTCTGAAAAGTGCATGCAGGGCGCGTGGACAAAATAGAGGGACCAATCAAGTAATGCATGATCGCGTGTACAGTAGTTGTAAAATGCATAAGTAGAGTGTAATGTAAACAATAAATGGCTTCTGCGAAATCACATGGATTCGTTGTTCAGAAGTCCTGAGCTCCCGCATGCTGGTGACCTCGTGACGTGATAAACGCTGTGATAATGAAGCAGATCGGACCCTTTGGATGCTTAAGGGGATTCTGTGGAGTGAAAAGGCGGGAGGCCCCAGTCGGAGCCTGCCATGGCTGGATGGCGGCGGGGGGAGTCGGAGGATGGCTCCGTTGGAGTTCGGGGAGCCGAAGAAAGCTCCTGGGAAAAGAGCTCCAGAAGACATATGCTGCAGCAGGTGCACCCGAAGAGGTGAGCGGCCGGGGGCTGGAGGATGAGGAAGGGACTGTCAAAAGAGGAACAGGCCACGTTCAGGGTCCTCCAGCATATTCTCTTCAAGACAGATATTAAGTATGACCTGGAGGTCTTGAAAAGACTGTTAAGATGGGGTCGGGAGAGAGGATTTTTTGCCACCCATAGGGAGTGTTCTCAGCACTCTTAAGTGGGAAAGGCTGGGAATCGCTCTCTGAGATGCCGTAAGTGATGGATTAAAAGAGACTAAGGGACTTAGTATGCTACGGAAGTTAATAATAACGGCGCTAAGGCAAATAGAAGCAGAAAAAACAGCTGCGGTAGGGGCAGCAGCCCGTCTAGAGCCAGGCAGTCCCGCGGCTGCCTTTCGGACATACGCACGAGAATTCTTTGGGGGAGTAGACCCAGTTATACTGTCCCTACCTTCTGCACCCCCAGAGACAGTTACAGGCTCGGCAGCCCACGCCGGAACCAGAGAAAATGGAAGTGGATGAGCTATCCTCTCCGCAGCCATCAGAACTACCTACGAGATGTCCCGTGGTATCCCCTGAAGAGTTAACAGTAGCATTAGGGGGGGCGTGTGTATCCCCCACTACCCCCATTGAATCAGGGGGGGATGGGGAAGCAGAGGTTAAATGATTTGCTAAGAAGTTGTTTGTTAAAAGCAATGCATACAGCTTGCTCAACACTTATTGTGCCTACCAAAGCAGGATGAGAAGATATAAGACTATTGATAAAGGGAAGGAATCTTGACCAAAGATCCTGTTTTCGAACCTAAAACTAACTTAAACCAGCCTTGAAGTTTGGACTTGGGCCAGGGACATAAAGAGCATGCACAGGGAAGCAAGGTGAAAAGTTCAGAAGGAGAAAGACCCTTTACTTCATCTGAGGAAGACCCTTAATCCATCTCAGCGACCCCTGCCCACGACCACCAGACAACACTGCGCAAGTGCAACGCGGATGTAAATGACTTTTGGGCTCATTGTAATACGAGGCGAGGCTAGGCGGGGCTAGGTAATGAATATGTATGGGCATATTGGGAAACTTAATGAATATGGAACTTGTAACCCGATATATACCAAGCTGAATGCAGCTGTTGGCACGCATGACTTTGGAGGAGCTATCCCCCATGCGTCCCAGCGCTGGAATAAACATACCTACTTTATTACTTATTCCAGTAGTGGAGTCTTTTCCGCATATCACCATCGCCTTCTGATTCACCGAGGCTTAGTCAGAGCGGGGATTCAAATGCAAATGGCGGGTATTCAAAGGCAGAGCGTTTGCGCCTCTTTGAAGAGCATAGGCGGCAGGAGAAAGAAGGAGAAAAACAAAAACCACTACTGATGGCGGAAGAAAGAATACTGAATCAACTGCTAAATCTGTGTATCGTGGTGCCGAGTTTTCAGACCGTGTTGGCAACGGGGATCGCGAGGCCCGGCTCCCCGGGGGGGTGGCCCCGATGGGGGGTCCATCCGCCCTGTGACTCCTGCCGAGGAAACAGTTTGGCAAACAGAGAAGGGGGGAGAACCGTGAGAAGGGGAAGAAGGGAAATTCCAGCCGGGGCAAAAGTTAGACCAGAGCCAGGGAATGCAAAGAGTGACTGATCTCCCGGCTCGAGGCCCGGAGCGGAAAAAAGAAAGTCCTGACTGCGGACCCCCGAGCTGCCCTGTGTCCGACAATCCTGCTCAGTGGTGGCAAGGGATTATATGGGAGGCTTTGATTGAGGGTGAGTTTATTCCCCAAGTGTTCCCGGTAATAGCTGCCCTCGGTAATCCAAACCAACACCAGTGGGTGGGTCTGGATTGGAAGCTCGTCCGAGAAGGGCAAAAGGCTGTAATGCAGTATGGATTAACTAACCCGTAGGTGCAAACCTTTCTGGACCATATTTTTACTAGTGGTTTAATGACTCCGTTTGACTGTAGAAAGCTGGCAGAAATATTTTTAAAACCCACACAGAGACTGCTATGGCAAGCGGACATGGAAAGGCGTATAGATGCTGCCGTGGTTGAAAATCTTGAGCTCCCTCAAGGGGACCCTCAGCAGTTTGCCACCCCAGACATGATGTTGGGGAAAGGGGCAGCAGTAAAACTAACCCACAAGCTCAGGCGCATTTACATACAGCAATTTTGCAGCAGTCTCAGCAGCTAGCACGGGAGGCATTCTGTGCTGTCCCAGACATGGGACTTCCGTCACCATCCTATACAACCATTAAGCAAGAGGCAAAGGAGACTTTCATGAGTTTCATAGATCATCTTAAAAGTGCACTTGATCGAGTTGCGGGAATGTCTCCAGATGTAAAAACTGCCTTGGTGTGGATGCTAAGGAGCAGGAGCAGAGGAATTTTCCCGCTGCTGAAGCATTTTGTGAAGTTTTCCTTTCTCATGCTTTAGCTGAGAAACAGTGAAAGACTGTTCTGTAAACTAACTCTATCTTGCACCTGCAAGGTCTTGTTTTGGTTCACTGGGAAAAATATTTTGAAAATGGGTGTTATGCCGTTCAGCCAATCCCTCTGGGAGGCGGATGGTCAAGCATCCAATGGTTTTATGCCACCCTTGCGAATAAAGCTATAAAAGCTGAATTATATAATTAAATAGAGCCATTTCTGGCCTTTGAACCCTATCCTGGACTTGTGTCGTTTCTCGCCGTCCCTGGGGACAACAGCGACACCTTGGGAATGCAATTGGCTGTGGAAAATGCTAACCCTACCTGTAAGAGGATCTTGCAAACCTTGCCTCGAACTGCCACTTTGGTGGACATGGTTGAAGTTTGTTCCAGAGTTGGAACTTCAGAGGAAAAAGCCGTTTACCTAGCAGAGGCAATGGCAGTTGCCCTTAAGCCCCTGATCCAACAAGGAAAAGGTAATTCTCGCCAGAGATGTTTTAACGGCAGCAAACCTGGCCATTACAAAGAGCGGTGTTGGGAGAAAGCTGCAAAGGAAAGTAAGGTAACAGCGACATCTACTGGTTTCTCATGAAACTGCGATAGAGGTGATAAATTTGGGCACCAGGCCAGTGAATGCAGATCGAAGTACAAGAAAGACGGAAGGCCGTTGGGAAACAAGGGACTGAGTGCGAAATGGGGACGCACAATGACACAAATGTTCCTCCGCAACCAGGCAGCTGCCTGGATATCCTCAACTCAGCAACAGCAGGAAACATGGGAGTGGACTTGGCAACAGCAATAGAAATAACCCTGCAAAACACTGATGTACAGGTCATTCCATCAATGGTGAATGGGCCTTTGGGGTATGGGCTTAGTGCCCTGCTGACAGGGAGATCATCCACATCAAAGCAAGGCATTTTTGTCTTCCCTGGTCTAATTGATGCAGATTACTTGGGCAATATTGGAATAATGGTACAAACATTGAGACCACCTATCCACATTCCAAAAGGTACCTGATTGGCTCAGTTAGTTCCTTTTAAAGCCCAGGTCCCTAGACAAGGGATCATGTAAAGGGGGGATGGAGGTTTTGGGTCGACAGGAACCCCTGAGGTAATGTTTACGTTGCCATTATCGAGAGATAAACAAATTAAACCCATTACTTTTCAGTACTCCGATGGAGGAACCCTGTCAACAACAGCCGCATTGTTGGACACAGGGTCAGATGTCACCATTGTTCCTTCATTTGCATGGCCTGCAACATGGCCTCTGAATACTCTGGAAACACCGGTTATGGATGTGGGGGGCGTGCGAATGACTCAAGTTAGTAAAACCCTCTTAACAGTGTGGATTGAGGAAGAAGCACATGTTTGTGCCCAGGTGAAACCCTACATGATGAATACAACAATCTGGCTGTTGGGACGGGATGCACTGAGTCAGATGGGTTTCTGTCTCACCAATGAGGGTTTTTAGCGGTGGCCATTGAAGGGCAGCCAATCCTAAAATTAAAATGGTTAACAGATGTGCCAATATAGATTGATCAATGGCCGCTATCTAAAGAAAAGCTTGCCCTTGTTAATGAACTGGTTGAGGATCAATTGAAAAGGAGGCATATCATTCCTTCTACAAGGCCCTGGAACACGCCCATTTTTACAATCCCTAAGAAATCAGGGAAATGGCGATTATTACATGACCTCCGAGCCATTAATTCTGTAATGCAGGAAATGGGACCCCTGCAGCCTGGCCTACCCTCACCATCAACGTTACCTGTTCTTGGGGTTTTAGTTTAGTCCTACTTTTTTTTTTTACTGTTAAAGGAATTTTTTCCCATATGCATGTTGCTAGGGGACAAATGGCTGTACTTAAGGAAGACAAAAGAGCTGCCCATTGGGGGTGGGGTGGGCCTGGCTACTCCTTTGTTTCACCTGGGTGTGGGGTCAGTTCACTCTCAACGTCAGGAGAGAGAAGCTGCAGAGAAAGGAGCTGCTGGTTCTTTTTCTTTTCGGCCGTTTTTCTTTCTGCTGGAAACAACACCGGGATCCCAAAGCCACTTTCCCTGCCCTGCTGGAGGCCGGGCGGTGGCCGCCCTGCCCCACTGCTGCTTTGAGCCTTCGCTATGCTGTAGCCGTGCTCACCCTGCCTGCCCGACCTCTGGGGGGGTTCCCCGTTTGGATACATCTCGTCTGTCCTCCAGGATTTGTGCTCATCCCTGCAACTCCAGCCTGCTGCTCCAGCCTGCCGTTCCAGCCTGCTGTTCCAGCCTGCTGTTCCCAACGCTCCAGCCGGACACCGGGCCAGCCGTCTGGGGTTTGTGAAGCCTTTGTTCCATCCTTCCCCAGGGTCCTGGGCCACCACTGCTGCGTGCTCCCTGAGCTCGCTCCGGAGCGCCCCCTGCAGCCGCGGGGAAACCATCACACCTGCCCTGCTCACCGGGAGCCACCAGCGCCCCTGCCGGCTGCGAGCAGAACTGCACCTGAGGGGAAAGGGCCTGACAGCCGAGAAGGCTGGGACTGGGTTTGTGATTGTTTGCTGTTACTGCCATAGTTATTGTTGTTTGTTTGACTGGTTATACACATATAGATATATAATAGTAAAGAACTGTTATTCCTATTTCCCACATCTTTGCCTAAAGGCCCTTGATTTCAAAATTATATCTCGAAGGGAAAGGGGTTACATCTGCCATTTCAAGGGAGGCTTCCGCCTTTCTTAGCAGACACCTATCTTTCAAAACCAAGACACCTGTCAATTGGCAACTGTTAATTATCAACTTAAAAGATTGCTTTTTTACAGTCCCTCTGCACGAGGATGATAGTGAGAAGTTTGCCTTCTCAGTGCCATCCATTAACAAGGCAGAGCCAGCAAAGAGGTATCAGTGGGTTTTGTTGCCACAAGGGATGCGTAATTCTCCCACAATGTGCCAATTGTATGTTTCCTGGGCACTAGCTCCATTGAGAAAACGGTATCCACAGTATCTTATCTATCATTACATGGATGATATTCTGATAGCAGAGGAACATATAGACGTAGCAAACCTGCTACCTTCCTTACAGCAACAATTGCAGGAGGCAGGCCTTCAAATTGCCCCTGAAAAAGTTCAACAGCAGGCCCCATAAAAATATCTGGGAATGCTTATCACTGAAGCCCAAATTCGGTTCCAAAAATTAACAATTTGTATGGAAATTCAGACTTCGACAGATGCTCAAAAATTAATTTGGGACGTACAATGGATTCGTAGTACCTGTGGCATAACCAATGAAGACCTTGAGCCACTAATGCCATTATTGAAAAGGGGAAGTCAGGCCAATTTGCTGAGCGAGCTGACTGAAAAACAACAGAAGGCTCTTACTGAAATTGCTACTAAATTGGGTAATTCCTTTGCAAATCGTTGCCCTCCTACTTTGCCATTGTCCTTGGCTGTGTTGAATAAGTAAAAACATGTGATGGCTATGCTGATGCAGTGGGATGGCCAGGCTAAACAGCCACGAAAGATCTTAGAGTGGGTGTTTTTACCATTCAATTTGGGTAAATCTGTGACTATGCGAATGGAGGCTATAGCAAAAATTGTGGTCAAGGCACGGAAATGAACATTGTAAATTGCAGGAATGGAACCCCAAAATATTCTTCTTCCATTAACTAAGGATTACTTGCAATGGTCATTACAGAATTCAGACACCTTACAATGGGCATTGTTGAATTTTCCAGGTCTCATTAGTACTCATTTTCCCCCTCATAAATTCTTTTCTTTACATCAACAGGTCGAAGAACTACCTTGGTGTCTTGGGGTGACTTTATGATGTGTATCCCATATAGCTGCCCTATGCCCAGAAATTAATTTTTGTGCCTTTCTATGCCTTTAAACTGAGCCTGAGACGGGGAAGGAAAAACTGAGCAAAACTTTTTCAAAGCAGTTTGCAGCTTGTTCAAGGTCACACAGAGATAGAGACTTTTTTTCCAGCTGCGGCAGGAGATCAGGACAGAAGGGAAGCATCTGGCTTGCTTTTCTTTCCAGTCAGCTTTCGGCAGCTTTTTCCTCAGCTCTTTTCCCTTCGGAGAGTTGAACTTTTGTTTTCCTGGGACTTTGTTTTTTTCCCTTTTCTCTCTGCTGGACGGTTTCAACATCAGAATACATTGGGAGGACTTTCCACCAAGGCCTTGGCCCTGGAGGTGGCCCCACCACCCCGTCCCAGCTCCAAGGAGGGGGAGAGAGAGATCTACGGAAGGACTCTGAAATTTTCCCAGGTTTCTCTCAGCAGGGCAAGAGGTTTTATGATTTAGCAGTATTATCCTTTTCCTATGTGTTTGTTAAATAAATAGTTTTTGTCTCTTTCACTTTCCTTCGAGGAAAATTTATTTTTCCCGAACCTGGTGAGGGAGGGGTGGTTGTGCCTTCTCTCAGAGGATATATTTCTAGATTTGACCAAACCGGCACCTTTGGTTATCAAAGCAACCTGTAGAAGGCCTCACAGTTTTCACTGATGCCAGTCGAAAGACTTCTAAAGCAGGTCTGACTTGGCAGGACAAAGGCAAATGGCTCAGTGAAATCCTTGAGGGACCAGGAGACTCTTTGCAGGTTCTTGAGTTGAGTGCTGTTATCCGGGTATTTGAAAAATGGCCAAATGATCCTGTTAACATTGTTTCTGATTCTCTTTATGTAGTAGGTGTTGTTGAGCGCATGGAGCGATCATTACTGAAAGAAACTCAAAGCCGGCGGTTGTGGCAACTCTTTGTGCAGCTATGGCAGTTACTTAATTCTCGCAAGCAGGATTATTTTATTCCCCATATACGGAGTCACTCTGGATTAACAGAAGGTCTGGCCTTGGGAAACGAGAAGGCTGACCAATTGGTGGCACCACTTTGGGCCTCTGCTTCTCCCAATACTGATAAGTTTGGCCAAGCCAGAAGGACTCATGAGTTTTTTCACCAACGCACAAAGGTTTTACACAAACAATTTGGAATATTGCTGCTCAAGGAATTGTCTCAACCTGTCCACAATGTCAGGGTATGATTGGTGGATTGGGTCCTGGTGTTAACCCTCGCAGCCTAGGGCCTCTGCAATTATGGCAAACTGATGTGATTATCTATGACCCTTTTGGTCACTTCAAACGCCTTCATGTAACTATAGATACCTTTTCGGCCATGGTTTGGGCCACTCCTATGACAAGCGAAGGGTCTCGTTTTGTCATTTGACACTGGCGAGGCTGTTTTGCTGTAACGGGCTTGCCTCAGGAAATCAAGACAGAAAATGGGTCAGGTTATATAGCCCAATGAACCCAAGATTTCTTGGCTCTTTGGGGAGTGAGGCATAGCACGGGCATTCCAGGTAACTCTACCGGACGAGCCATAATTGAAAGAACACATCAGGTACTGAAAGGGCTGCTTGATAAACAAAGGAGAGGATGGGCTGAGCCTGCAGGATAGAGTACTGAAAGCAGTTTATGTTATGAATCATCTATGGTTAGTAGGTACTTGCAGTGACCCACCAGCGTTAACACATTACTCAGGTTTGCAGCAGGATTCTGAATTGATACAGCACCGACCAAAAGTACGTTTAAAAATCCTATGTCAGGGTCATGGGAAGGACCTGTGGAGTTATTAATGGGGAGAAGGGGTTATGCTTGTGTCATTATAGATAAAGGACCCCGATGGATACCAGCGAAATGGATTCGCCCTTGGCTTGAGAAGGACACTCCGATCCCTAATATTACCGATAATTAAACATTGTTTCTTATTTTTTACTTTAGGTGTTGCTGCTGCTCAAGCTCTGGTTATGCTTAATAAGTTGAGATGTTGGACAGTCAAACAGTTAAATCAAATATTCACTGATGTAGATAGTATTAGACATAGTACATTGCAGAATAGAACTGTTATAGATTTTTGTTATTGGCACATGGGCACGGGTGTAAGAATTGTGAAGGGAGCTTTGTAATTACTATTAGCCATTACTGTATTGCTTTGTGTTATTCCATATATAATGAAATAGGCGATCCGCTTGGTGGAAAACATAGAAAAAAAGGGTTTGGCTGGTGCAAGAAGAAAAAGGGGGAATTGTTGTAATGTATTTGAACCCTGTTAGTGTGCCCCAGCCAAACCATCTTCAGTTCTTCTTATCAGAGCCCTCAGGAATTCATCAAGGTTACTGAAATGTAAACTGCATTAAATTGGGAAAGAAGAAGCTGAGAAGCAGAATACCAAGACAGCAAGAAATAGATAAAGAAGGACTGTGCTGCACTGGACTAGAACCAATCATATTTTCTGAAAAGTGCATGCAGGGCGCGTGGACAAGATAGAGGGACCAATCAAGTAATGTGTGATCGTGTGTACAGTAGTTGTAAAATGCATAAGTAGAGTATAATGTAAACAATAAATGGCTTCTGCGAAATCACATTGATTCATTGTTCAGAAGTCCTGAGCTCCCGCAAGCATGTTGCAAACTGCCTGCCATTCTTGTTACATCAAAGACCATGAGCATACTGCAGTGCAAAGCACTCAAAAGATGCACTAATTCAATGAATGAAGATACACTCCTGTTGGAGGTTAGGATTTTTCCTTTTTTTTCTTTCTCTCATGGAATTTTTCTCCCATTTGTTGCCTAAGAGATGGGAACAACGGATACTTAAGAGACAAAAGATGTGGCCAGGGAAGGGGGAAGGGGTGCAGTTTGCTATCATCTCTTAGCTGGGGGGTTTTCTCTTGGGAAAGGCAGAGATACCTCGAGATTTTGGCTGGGGGGTGAGGGACTGGGCTCAGCTCCTCGCTGTCTCTCTCTCAGGATCAGAGTGGAGACAGGTGGGGTTTTGGTGCTGGACTGTTGCTGCCCAGAGGATTTGCTCCCACTGCAGAGTTTTTGTGCTCCCACTGCAGAGTTTTTGTCCCCCCCTGCTTCTCCTTATCGTGGGTGAGCCTTTGCATGCAAGAGCAGCTGTTGAACTGGGACCTTTTCAACACATGACCTCACTGAGAAGGGGACCCCGACCCCCAACCCCCAACCCCCTCCGGAGGGAGTGTCTTCCGGCTGCTTGCGGAAGCCTGTCTGCCACTGCCCAGCCCCGCTGTTTTCTGCTGCTGCTTCGGGCTTTTTCGTTACACTTTAACCTGACATCCTGTGTCCGCCCAGCCTCCCCGTGGCTCCTGCTATGGCTTCGGAGGTTTTGCTCCACTTTGTTTGCCACCCCGGGCATGCTCCCCTCCTTGGAGCCTGCTGCTCCAAGGTCCCAGCTACAGTCCATTTCACCATCTGGATGGGCACCGGGACCAGCTGCCCCCCGTGAATTTGCAAAGGAAGCCCCTTTTCTATCTCTTCTGCCGGCTCACCCCCCATTACCGTGTGGACAGGCAGCTGAGCTCGCAACACAGCACCCCCTGCAGCTGTGGGGGAATCATTGCACCTGCCCTGCCCAGCCGAGAACCAAAAGTGCCCCTGTCGGCTGTGACCATAACTACACCAAAGGAGAAAGTGCTTGACAGCCCAGAGAGGCTGTTATTGGGTCTCTGTTTTTTCCTGTTTGTTGTTGCTGTTGGTTTTGTTTGTTTGCCTTGTTATATATATGTATTTATATATATATTCTAGTAAAGAACTGTTATTCCTTCTCCCATATCTTTGCCTGAAAGCCCCTTAATTTCAAAGTTATAATAATTTGGAGGGTAGGGGGTCATATTTTCCATTCCAAGGGAGGTTCCCGCCTTCCTTGGCAGGCACCTGTCTTTCAAACCAAGACAACTCCCCAGAAAAAAAAAGACTCAGCTGTATGAATCCTACTCAGCTCAGGAACCCCTGCTGTAGTTTTAAAGCTGCTTCATCCTCCAAGAGGAGAAACTATTTTTGTCTTTTCTATTGCTTAAAATAAAGCAAATAGCTACACACGCAGCCAGAAACACTAGAGGGGAGGGGCATAAAAGCCTCATAAAATGTATTTTTTCAAAGTAATTTCAAAGCATCCATTTTCAAGTAAATTAATTTTAGTCATGACTAATGTAAATTTGACTATATTAATTTGATTTCCTGTTAGGTCTATATTAACTCAGTTCATATTTTGAGATGTCTTTTATAAATTCTTCTGTTACAACATGGCTAACAATAAAACCCCAGAATCCACACCTCAGTTTGCCATCTTCCTTCAACACATTTCACAAATGAATACTACAACAGGAGGAAATAAGTAAATATAGTTTGCTGTTTTAACTTCAGTTTTTGTTGTAATGAGTGCATCGCCTGAGGTTTCATAGATACAGTAAGAAAAAACATAAAAGGTCTTTACTATAGACTTACATAACTGCTCACCATCTTTACTCATATTTTCTGGGGAAAACTCAAAGAAAGATGGGAATAAACAAAAGTACAATTTCATATTAAAGCAAGCCCCTTTGACACTTCTGCAAAGTATATTAAATGCATTTTTAGACTTCTTGACACTTCTAGCTGACTGATGAGAAGATTCAAGGAAACTGTGAAGTACTCTGTTCGTTTTTAATACAACGTGTAAAAGATACGGTAACACAGACTATGAAGTACTAGGCTTGAATCAGGCAATAAGACTCACTTGAGAGGGTGTGCTTGTTAGCTCCATCTTTTCTTGGGATTTTTCCTTTGCTAGTTGTGCAGCGTCTTTGAATTCCTGAAATTTTTCTGCAAACTGAAGGTACACGTTCAAAAAAAAAAGGAAAAAGAGAAAGAGTAGGTGTGAAGTTGTTATATTACATGCAGAACAGAATGCTGCAGTTAATATTTTACAAAGTCAAATTCTGACAGTAGAATTTTTTAAATTTTTCTCATTAGATATTTATTTAATATAGCTACACAGTGACATACCTTTCAGACATAATGTACTCTGTTTATATGACAGGAAATTTATGATGCAACAAAGTTTTATTTGTTGCTGATAGTGTTTAAAAAAACCACCTCATATGGCATATAATCATGATAAGATGCCTTGCACAGCTACTTTCAGATTCAGGTTTTACTGTTTTCTTGACAACAAATGATCTGGTTCTGAAACCCACTATGGTCACTATTAGCCTAGAGCCTTCAATGGGCTTCATTCTTTCATGACTGAAACAATATCAATTTCTTCCCAAATTTTAACAGCATTTATCATTTTGGTAGCTAATTTAGAAAGCAGCAGTAGGAATATTGAGTCAAGTTCATTTCTTGATTGTTGATTGACATGAATCAAGTTAATAAATTAATTGAACTGAACACTCGAATATACCAAACACTAAATTCAAGAATTTCACATTGAAATGCCTTATGAAGCTTGATTTCTCTGCTACACGTACATCTTACAGAAAATAGCTAAAGCAGCAATTTAGAAATATATGCATTTTTAAAATTGATAAATTAAATCAATTTATTAGGAATAGGGCCTAGATTCTCTGGCTAGAGAAAAATTTGGCTTCATAGATCTCAGCTTGATACTATACTAACTACTATAGTAACTAAACATTCATTTTGGCTTCTACTGCTTTTATACAGAACATGATCTTATTATGATCAGTTCAAGACTGAAATTATTCTGCAAAAACACTGGAAACTTCACCAACACCTTCTAAATCTCTCCAGCAGCAGCATACAAAGAAATTGTTTTGCACTGCATGTATTCAAAAGGGATGAAGACTACCTTTGTTTAACTCAATCTCCTCAACTATTTTCAATCAGAACTTCACTTGCTGTTCAAGATCTAAAAAACCTAGTTTTTGAGGAAGTATCATTTCTTACCACTGGTATCCTATATTTTGTCTGTCAGGTTATTTAAAAGCATGTTTCCTAAATATAGAAGGAGACAAAATATACCATCCAGAAACTCTAATTCAGTATCAAAAAAGGTCTCAGAACAGATAATAAAATTGGCAATAGATGACCAGAACTTCATTATACTTATTCAAGAGTTGTAGATAGACCACAAAATCTAATGGATAACCTATTATTTAAATCAGCTTTAGGACCAGAGGATTGGTAAGTGAGCAAACATAATGTTGAGATTTAGAATGGCTGAAGACATAGAAGGCAGTAAATAGAATCTTCTGTATCACAGTAGTAGAAATTGTTAAAAAAAAATAAAATTAGTGTATTGGGTTTGCATGGCCAGGTTTTCAAAGCCAATGCCAGATGGCTCCAGGACAGACCCAGAGCTGGCCAGAGCCAAGCCAATCAGAAATGGTGGTAATGCCTCTGTGATAACATATTTAAGAAGGTAAAAATGTTATTGCATGGAGGTAATTGCACTCAGAGAAGAGAGGACTGAGAATATGCGAAATGAACAACCCTGCAGACACCAAGGTCAGTGGAGAAGGAGGGGGAGGAGATGCTCCAGGTGCTGGAGCTGAGATTCCCCTGCAGCCCGTGGTGAGGACCATGGTGAAGCAGCTGTGCCACTGCAGCCCATGGAGGACTATGGGGATGCAGACATCCACCTGCAGCCTGTGGAGGAGACCCATGCTGGAGCAGGTGGATGTTCGAGAGAGGGCTATGAACCTGTGGGAAGCCTGCACTGGAGCAGTGTTGGGGAAGATGAAACAGGAAAGCCTTATAAATATGATTGCCTGACAAAAGATTTTGGGAATATGAAAACTATAAGCGACATCGAAATGAAGGCCACCTTTGAGATACCAAGTCTTAGTTACTGAACAACTGGAAAACAATGGTATGGCCGACTGAAGGTAATCCCCTCTTGATTGAACAATACCCTCTGCTTGCAGGCAGGTCCAAGGGTCAGAGCAGACCCTACTAGCTCAGCAGAAGGGGTCCAAAGAGTAGTTTTTAGGAGTTAAAATGTAACACTCTATGGTAATATAAGAACTCTTATAGGCTGTATGTAAATGCTATAGGATTTGTATCTTGTACTAGATTGGCTAGTGAAAATTAGAATATTCAGTACAGAAGATGATTTATTGTATTGTAACGAGAACTTCGGCCCTTTTTACTTACTACCCCCTTACTTACTCTCTCTTCTCTCACTCTTACTCCGCTCTTACCTACTTGCTCTTACTTTTATATTCTTGCTCTCTTGGGCCTGCTCCGAGCTGCGGCTGGCAGCTCTAAGCAGTGCCCCTGTACCCACGCCCTTTGCAATAAACCGCATGTTCCAAGATCTGACTTCAGAGATCTCTCGTCTCTGTCCCGACCGTCCAACCCACCCAAGCTCCTACAGAGCAGGCTCCTGGACAGGCACCTGTGGACCCATAAAGAGAGGAGTCCACACTGGAGCAGGTTTCCTGGTAGGACTTGTGACCCTGTGGGGGACCCATGCTGGAGCAGGCTGTGCCTGAAGGACTGCACCTCATGGAAGAGGAACCCATGTTGGAGCAGTTTGTGAAGAACTGTAGCCCATGGGAAAGACTCACACTAGAGCAGTGGGATGGACTCACATTGGCGAAGTTAATGGAGAACTATCTCCTGTGGGAGGGACCCTATGGTGCAGCAGGGGAAGGACTACTCCCTGAGCAGTGGGAGAAACCACAGGTGATGAACTGACCATAACCCCCATTCGACATCTCCCTGTGCTGCTGGGGAAGGAGGTAGAGCTGGGAAGGAGGGAGGGGTGGGGGGAAGGTGTTTTCAAGGGTCTTATTTTACTTTTCATTATCCTGCTCTGGTTTTGTTAGTAATAAATTCAAGTAATATCTCTAAGTTGAGCCTGTTTTGCCCGTGATGGTATTTGATGAGTGATTGTAGAAGTTTGGTCCAAAATACTCATTACTATTTACCTTCTGTGAGATAAGAATTAGGAGAAAGCAAAGCAGGCACAAAACTTGAAAGAATATAAAGAAGTTTATTAACAGACCTAAAAGAAGGAAAGGAAAAAAAAAAAAATCATACCACACCTTCAGAACACTTCTCCTCCCTCCACCTTTCTCCCTTCTCCCACCGTAAAAAGACAACCCTTGGGATGTTCAGTCAGTTTACCATTTCCATAATAACCTTGTTCAGTTCGCTTAGGGAGAGGAGTCTTTCTTGCTCATGCTATGGAGACATCCCCACAAGAAATTCTCTCATGGCTTCAGTATCACGAGACAGCCGCCCGGGTTGGTTCTCTGCTCGCATGTGAGAGTCCCTTCCCCCAACTTTACAGCTTTTCCCACAACTGCTTTCGAGGTTGCTTGATCTTGAGCTACTGGGGTACCATTTTAAGGTTGAGCTGTTCAAAAACAAAAGTTCTCTTCACCCATCTCTGGGAGCATTTTATCTCTAAGAATAGAGGCCCTCCCCTTTTCCTGGGAGACAAGGGTCTTCGTCATCTTCATTTCTAGGACTATCTCTGGGAGTATCTCTAGGAACAGAGGTCTTCTCCTTCCAATTGGAGCAAGAGTCCTCATCACTTCCATCTCTCCCTATTCAAACTTCTCATCAAATTACAGCTGCTTCAGCATTTGCTTATTCCAACACAGGTGCTTTTGCTCACAAGTTGAACTCTCCACCCCCATGCCTTCATGAAATTACAACGGGTACTCTGATATATCGTAGTCCATCACCACCATAGCTTTACAACAGAATTTCAGCTTTAAGCATCTCCTCTTTCTCCTCCCTCAGGATTTCAGCTCTTCTTTCTTTATGTAATGTCTGCAGGCTCCATCTGTTCTGGAGGAAACTTACAGCACTAAAAGGGTTAATCTCACCTGGGCCTTGCAGCTGGAATTTTGCTTATCGCTGTAGGTCACATGATCTTTGCCGGACAGCAGAGCAGCTTCAGCTGAATCTTTGGCCGCACTGGAGGGGGCGGAGCAGGGCCGTGCTGTCTGCACGTAGCAGGGCTGTGGGGGGGCCACGGGTGGAACAGGGCCTCACGGCTCCAGGATGGCTGTGTCCCAGCCCAGGCCCAGCCTGAGCAGGTCCTGGCCCAGACTCGGCAGGGCCCGGCAGGGCCCACTGGGCCCTGTACCGGCCCAGCCCAGTTACCTGTGCCCCAGCCAGAAGCAAGAGAGAGCGCTTCCCAGGGTTTCTCCATTCTTAAATGTGGACCACAGAGGTGGTCAAAATTCTAAGTGGCTTAAAAAATTTTCAATATTTGAACTAGCCAGTTGATAGGTTCTGTCAGGTCATAAAGAAAGTTGTAAGCACCTCTTTGCAAGACTCACTTCCAGGGCTATGCTTGCTAACCCATGACAGTGATCTCTCCCAGTCCTTATCTCAATTCATGAACCCTTAGTTATATTTTCGCTCCTCTGTCCAGTTGTGGAGGGGAGTGAGTGAGCAGCTTTGGTGGTTGTCTGGCAGCCAGCCAGGGTCAAACCACCACAAATAGATAAATTGATAACATTCTAAGAAAGAGCCAACAAGTCTAACGTAGTGGAAATATTAAAAAAATTACTAGAATTCCCTGAGGTAATATCTTGATAAAATTATTAAATAACAAAGATGATATCTCATTATATGAAAGGAAGGGTTCTCTGGAGGATTAAAAATTTAAGGAAGAGGTGGAAAAATTGTGGGGGGAGACTACAGGAGGATCTCACTAGTACCTGTGCTAGTCCTTTTGGCACTTAGCATATTCTAGTTATTTGGAATAAATCATGCCAACTAATTCAAAGGTATAAAACAGATAGCAATCCTGACAAGGAATATTTCTTTCCATACAGCAGGATACTATCAAAAGCACAGATTTATATTCTGTTTCAGAAATTAGCCTCAGATTTCTCTAAATATCATAGGGCATTCTGTTTCTCCTACTACAGCAGCAAGAGGGACTCTGCTCAGAAATCCTGATCTTGTGAAAAGAATATCCTTCAACATAAGAATCATCTTTTAGGTATCACTGACTTTTGCCTGAGTCCTGATAGAACAATCTTGAGGTGAATTTGTGGTCTGACATTGAGAAAAGGTCTAAAGAAGATAAACAAATGTTTAATTAATTTTCTTCTATACTGTTTGCATATGAAGTTGATTAGAGTGACTTTATACTGGATAGTCTTGCTCCACTAATTCTCACAGTCTCAATAATCGTCCAGAAAAAGGTTACCACTGTTTCACTCTACCCTAGTAATCAGTTTAGGGGGACAAAGGCACACGAACCAAAGAGGAATGGTCCAAAATTCAAACACTTGATATATGCTTTGGAAATCATCTGCTTGTTTAGAGCAGCATTGCTAAGCAGACAATGATCTGAGAATAACCAGCTTATTAGAAGACATGACTTATTATCTCTGCTCTGATTGTTTGCTTCATTAACCTGTTGATGTCAGACACAGACTAGACTACATTTTTTGTGGTTTGCACTCTGTCTTTTGTTCCCTGGAACTTGAAATATTTCATCGGGGCCCAAAGACACTGCTGCAAAAGAAATTACATACAACACAGCTGTTCACTTTGGGACTTTGATAAACCAAGTACAGAAAAAAGTTTCAGAATCAACTTTTAAGGCAACTTCTAGAAGCAACCTGTTTCTGAACAAAACCATTAATATAGGTTTTTTTTGCTAGCACTATTCTAATATCCAGTAGTACCTTATTAGATTTCATGTCCTACAATGCTAGGTGTACTAAAGAGCACTCTGGTAAATCTGACTATAGTGCCAGTGCACAGAAATGAGACTTAGTAATATGAGCTGAGACACAAGAGAATAAACAGAAGACAGATGTGATTTCTCAGAAGCTGCACAGCAGATCCAGGATTTCTAATTCAGTTTTTCTGATTCCAAGATGAATATATCTACCAACTCCAGCAGTTGAATAATTGTTTATTTTCCCTCCATCAAATATGCTTGTTAATTTCACAATAACACAAAAAATTTTGCCTTTATGAATTTTAGTAGCATTTATCAGCAATTTTAATTCACATGAAAATCACAATTTTATAATTAAGATATAATACAAGGGAAACAGTTTACTGAAAAGGTCCTGAAGATTCATCACCATAAGCTTCTGAAAAGGCCCGTGACTCAGAATTTTTCTCAATAAATCTGTGTATTTTTCATAAATCACAACAATCTGAGTAACTGCTAATCAAACGTACTTAAAATACTGTAGCTTTTCAGATTATTTTTTCAACAACAATGTAAAGTTTTGAGCCAAGGGCATACTGAAAACTTCTAGACATCAGTATGAGGGCAGCAAAAGACTGGGATTGAAACAACTGCAATTAAGAAGGAAGTAAGTATCTCTTGGGGAGAGCAAGGAAAGAGTGAAGGAAAGGACAGATGAAAAAATCAAAATGTTTTCACTGACAAGGACAACCCAGTGTTGAAAGGCAGGGAAACACAGGCTATGAATGACTACAGCATGATACTTGGCCGCCAAAGAAGCATTCCATGGCTAAGAAAAACAAGTTAATATATGTTGGGGTTCTTCCCCTCTGCCATGGGGTCCTGGGAGAGGGGACCCTGGGGTAGAGGCACGGGGTTTTCCCTGCTCCCTGGTCACATGTACCCTAATCCCATTCCCCATTGGTTGTGTTCCCCTGTGCAGGGAAGACCCTGGTTGTCCCGTGATTGCTCAGTTCTTGGGCTGGACCCCGGCCATGCGTCTGGAGAATAAAAATCTCTGAAAAACATCTATCAAGAATCAGTCCCTATTTCTTTCCATGGGCTTTGCTGTCTATACATGTTGCAGAAATCCCCGCTGCAACAAATATATGAGAGATAAACTAAATTAGGATTTATACTAAATCCTTTGAAATATTAAATAAATTATTAGCATGCTGGCAAGCAAGTGCCTCTAGGACATGCACATCAATTTAAATAAATGACAAAGTTTCTAAGTTCACTAAAGCAATGCCCCGTGCACAAATGCATATGCATATACTCAATATCACTCAGAATTTCCTGTGTGTGATGCTTCATAGAAATGAAAGCAATCAGATTACGAAAGGAAGAAGTCTTACAAGCATATCACACTGTCCAAATAAAGCAGATTTACTGATTCTTTTTTTAATGGTTTTCTGACAGGACCATGCTTATCCTTGGACAGTGATAATTACTTTCTCAAAAGGGCCAGTATGATTTCTTTGTTTATTTTGGGTTTTTTAATAAAAAGCCAATCATTATTCTTTACTCAAACATTTATTATACATTCATTTTTATTGCATTTGTATTTCCAGATCTTTTGTATATTTCAAAGACGAAAATTCTCTGCTTAATGTAGAAACATGTTTTCACACTGAAAATGGAATTCTTCATCTGGAGAAAAACAACACTGACTTTTACAGGTTCCTGGACTCATCTACCAAAGTGGTATCAATAACAGTAGGGATTGTAGAAAGGGTGCTCACAGGAACGCTACCATGACTTTAGGTAAAAGGAGTTACTGCTTTCCTTGGATTAAGGTGGACTTCCCTCCTGCACAAGCAGACCAGAAAAAAACTCATAGGGAACTGGGTTTCTTTAGTAAAACTGTCAACTTTTGTATTCCAACAAAAAAAATGTAATTTTCTTTTATATTGAATATTTTTCACACTAGCTTTATTTAAGCTTGCACATGTTGAAATATCTGTAATTTGATGCGCTACACAGCAAAAAAAGTGAAAGTGAATGTGGCTTAAAAGACAAAAATGCATCAGAAAACTATCAACAATTGTTTTCTAGGAGGTTTAACACAGAAGAAACACTACATAGTCTACTCTTTTAAATTCTATAGTGAAAAACTGTAATGAAAGAACAACTTTAAGAGAAACTTAACAGAACCTAACAAGTGAATACCTAGTGTAGTGGTTTGGTCCAAAATACTCATTACTGTTTATCTTCTGTGAGATAAGAATTAGGAGAAATGCAAAGCAGGCACCAAACTTGAAAGAATATAAAGAAGTTTATTAACAGACATAAAAGAGGGGGGGAAAAAAATTATACCATACCTTCAGAACTCTCCTCCTTCCCCCACCTTCCTCCCTTCTCCCACTGACAATGTAAAAAGACAACCCTTGAGATGTTCAGTCTGTTTACCACTTCCATAATAACCTTGTTCAGTCCATTTAGAAAGAGAAGTCTCTTCTTGCTCGTGCTATGAAAACAGTATCACAACGAGACAGCCGCCCACTTCCAAATATTGTTCAGTCCATTTAGGAAGAGGAGTTTCTCTGCTCGCATGTGACTCCCTTCCCCCAACTTGCAGCTTTTCCCGCAACTGCTTCCGAGGGTCCACTCTTGAAGTTTTTGGGGTACAATTTTAAGGTTGAGCCGTTCAGAAACAAAAAACAGAGGCCCTTCTCCTTCCCTGGGAGCAAAGGGTCTTCCTCATCTTCATCTTTAGGACTATCTCTGGGAGCATCTCTAGGAACTGAGGTTTCTCCTTTCCCATTTGGAGCAAAAGTCCTCATCTGGTCCATCTCTCCCTGTCCAAACTTCTCATGAAATTACAGCTGCGTCAGCATCTGCCTATCTCAGCGCAGGTGCTTTTGCACACTCCACCCCCCATATCTTCATGAAATTACAATGGGATACTCTGATATATCATAGCTTCACAACAGAATTTCAGCTTTAAGCATCTCCTCTCTCTCTTCCCTAGGGTTTTCAGCTCTTCACAGCAATAAAAGGGTTAATCTCACCTCAGCCTTGCAGCTGGAATGTGGCTTACCGCAGTGGAGAGGGGGGAGAGCCAAGCAGCTCTGGCTGCCCACAGCAAGGCAGTGGGGGGGTTCCACGGATGGAACAGGCCCGTCGGCTCCAGGATGGCCGTGGCCCGGCCCGGCCTAGCCCGAACAGGGCCCACGGGACCCCGCATGGGGCCTGCAGCCACCTGTCCCAGCACCGGAAATGAGAGAGAGAGCTTGGGGGAATTTGTCTATTC
Source organism: Corvus moneduloides (assembly GCF_009650955.1). Taxonomy (NCBI): domain Eukaryota; kingdom Metazoa; phylum Chordata; class Aves; order Passeriformes; family Corvidae; genus Corvus; species Corvus moneduloides. Next base: position 3,191,599 of record NC_045510.1, read on the forward strand.
TTAAGTGTGTATCACAGAGGCGGTCACAATTTTAAGTGGCTTAAAGAATTGTCCATATTCAAACTGGCCAGCTGATAGGTTCTGTCAGGTCATGGGGGGAAGCTGTAAGGAGAACTTCACTTCCGAGACTCAGCTTGCTAACCTATGACACTTAGAAAGAATTATCAGCATACACTCTGACAACTTGAATCTCCCTACCCTCCTTAATCAGTTAAAAGAAAATTCATAGGCAACAAAGTGTTATAACAATTTTGTCTTGTCTTTTTATAAGAATGGATACAGAACATTTATTGTAAACTATTTTCAAACAACAACAGTAGTGAGAAGAGTCTAGATACAACCGGCAAAAGTATTTGATTCTTAAGTTGTTTGATTGGCCAAATAGTTGTCATTGGTCATACTTACTTTTGAAAGGTGATGTTCAGATGAAAATCCCAAACCATAGACTGTATTTGCTCTGCTGTCTGCCCATTGGCCAAACTTCTGGGATGTTTTTGTAAATGTCATGTTGGGGGTGATAGTGCTATTTATTATTGCCTGAAAAAAAAATAATAGTGGTAAAAAAGGGGCTCTGTGGTTTTGATTTTTTTAAAAGTTTACTCAATCATTGAAAATGCCAGTGTTATAGGCAAGGATCTGTGTACACTGAGACAAACTTGCAACTAGGGAACAATTTCTAATTCAATCACAGCTAAAATTATAAAGCGTATATTGGCATACATTCTTTAAAAGGAGCAAAAGGGGAGGGGCATCTGTTTGCAATTGCAAGTAGTCATTGAATAGACAGCAAATCTAAAAAAATTCCTTTAAAGCATCCACATAGGCGAATACAATCAGAATAGAAGAACTAGTGAGGTTGTCTTTTGTCTCAAAAGTGTATTTCTTTGTTCCCTAAAGCAATGCCTCTCAAGATCCATTGTAAGTTCCACAGTTGCATTCCCCCTGTTGCATATGCAATACTCACTGGAAAACATGTAATAAAACAAGAAGCACAATTTATTTTTAAATTTTTTTATTGTACGAATCTGTTTTTTCATTTATGCACACACAAACATGACTAACAGGGTCATACACCAACTACAGAAGAAGAGCTACTCTTAGAATAATTTTTCTTCTCTCATTCTTGTTATGTACAAGCTGAAAGTACGTCTTCCAGAATACAGCTTCTGCTAATGCAAATAAAAAATGACCTCTATTCAATTTATATGCTGGTTCCACTAAAACCAACTAAAGTTTTATCATGCATTTCAACAGTACTTGCATCACATTAAAGTTTGTCTAACGTTCTAAATCTGTGATGGGGAACTGTCCAGTTGACTTAGAGTATGCCAGGATAAAATCTTATAAGGACACCAATGGGTTACATTTAACAAAAAAAATTATGGTTATTACAATTATAACCAGCCAACATGAACAAGAAAGACTAGCCATAAAACCAGATATATGTATTGGAAGTGAAATGCAGGCATGCTTTCTCATCTGTCTGGTGCTACTAAGAGTTTCAGTCACATTTCTTAAATAATTCACAGCCCTTTTAATAAAACTCTGGTTAATAGGTGCTTTGTAAAAACCATGTGAAAGACAATGTCCTTAAAACTTCCCAGAAAACAGCATACACTGTGAGCACAACAGTTCAGGATGAATATTTCTTACATGCTGTTGTGGTTTAACCCCCAGACGTCATACTAAGTACCACAGTTGCTTGTTTCCCTCCCCCCCCCCCCACTACTACCCTGGTGGGATGGAGAAGAGAATCAGAAAAAGGTAAAACCCATGGGTCAAAATAGGAACAGTTTAATAATTGAAAAAATAAAATATTTTAATATTACTACTAATAATTATAATAATAATAATTGCAATTAAAAGGAAAGGGTGAGAAAGGAATAAGACTCAAAAAGAACAAGTGATGCACAATACAGTTACTCACCACCCACTGACTGATGCCCAACTAGTCCCCAAGCAGTGATCGGCCCATCCCAGCCAACTCCCCTAGTTTATATACTGAGCATGAAATTCTAAGGTATGGAATAGTCCTTTGGCCAGTTCGGGTCTGCTGTCCCGGCTATGCTGATGCCCAAAACTAGGCAAGAAAATAAAACTCTATAGCACAGAACAGGTGTTTGTTTATTCAGCGCTGGCAGTGAGGAGGATCTCTGCCAAAAACTCAGTCAATCTTCTTTAGCCTTCAGTTACATTTTAAAAGTCCTTCCACCCAATGTCACAATTACAACATATCATTAGCATACTCATATTTGCATAAAGCTGTGTCATCAGTTTGTTGCTTTCACACATGCATCAGTTCCTTCTGTGGTGGTTGTCTGTCTTCTGGTGGTCTTTTGATGAAGACTTGTATAGTCTTCCTCACGTTTGAACTTTTTACCTCTATCTTCAGCACATGCCTGGTGCTTCTTGTTTTTCAGTCTAACTTATTTTTAGCTAAGTTTGCAGTTTGCAAGTTCCGTTAAAACTTGCTATCTTGCTTTTGATGGGCATGTTATCTCGCTTTGCTATCTTGCTTGTTCTGCTATCTTGCTTGCTTTACATGCACATCTTGTTACAATGTTATTTGTGGTTAACCTTTTGTTACATACCACTTAGGTTTCAATGCTCCGTCCCATCTGTCAGAGACAGAAGATCTTTGCCCGTTATGGCAAAACTGTATAACAAAGCTGCACCACCAAAGCCCACCCTGAATGGGCCTCCTGACTGAAACCCTGAACTGTGAGTTAAACTGCCTAAGGCTATTCGAGATAAGAAAAAGTGACACTATTGTTGAAAGGATCTCAGGTATGGGAAGTAATGGCTAAGGCTGGGACAGCATTCACAGGACACCCCAGCCCAGCAGCTTGGCAGTGGAGGCCATAGTCCCAGGCTTATCTGTTGCCAGGTTTGCACAGACTCTCCCCCAACCCAGGGGGGAGGAGAGGTTTTGGGTGTGTGGCTTAACCTCTGGTCAGAGGCAGTGAACGCCTGTTGGGGTTCCTCCCCCCTGTCATGGGGTCCTGGGAGAGGGGACCCTGGGGTAGAGGCATGACCTACAGGGTCTCCCTGCTCCCTGGTCACATGTACCCTAATCCTGTTCGCCATTGGTTGTTTTGTGTTCCCCTGCTGGGGGAGGACCCTGGTTGTCCCGTGATTGCTGGGTTCTTTGGCAGTCCCCCAGCCATGTGGCTGGAAAATAAAGATCTCTGAAACTTCTATCAAGAATCGCTCCTTATTTCTTTCCACGGGCCTCTCTGTCTATACATGTTGCAGAAATCCCCGCTGCAACAAACGCCCATCCTCCCTTGCCCAGACCAGCTCAGCTGCGGGGCCCCTGTTTGGGTTAGGATTTTTCCTTTTGTTTCTTTCTCTCATGGAATTTTGTCCCATCTGTTGCTAAGAAACAATAACTATTGATACTTAAGAGAACAAAAGATGTGGCTGGGAGGAGGAGTGGGAAGGGTGCAGCTGGCTACTCTCTTTACCTGGGGGGTTTTCACTTTGGAAGGGCAAAGATACCTCGAGATTTTGGCCAGGTGGTGAGGGGCTGGGCTTGGGTCCTCTCTCTCTCACTGATATAAGCGGCTTAGATTTCAGGGGTTAAGTGTTGTGGGTACTGCTAGTATGGCAAAACTTTGCAGCTGCTTGCTAAACAATGTATCGCTTGCTGAACATTTGCTATGCCGGCCAGGTAAAAGGGAGGAATGCAGGAGAGAATAAGGGTAGGATGCCCGACCATTGACAAGAGGAAGAAATTGTGACCAAAGATCCTGCTTTTGGACCCTGGAACTGGCTCAAACCAGCTTTGAAGTTTGGACTTGGACCAGGACCTCAGAGAGCATGCGCAAGGAAGCAAGGTGAAAAGTTCAAACCTGAGGTAGACTGCTTACTTCATCAGAGAAAGACCTTACTTCATCCCAGAGACCCCGGCTCACGACCACCAAGTGGCACTGCACAGGCGTAATAGAATGCTGAGCTAATTATAATACGAAGCAGAGACAGACGATGAATATGTATAGGCATATTGTGTAACCTAATGCATATGTAATCTGTAACCAGATATATTGCAAGCTGAGTACTGTGGTTGGCACGCATGGTTTTTGGGGGCTACCCCCCATGTGTCCAGTGCTGCAATAAACATACCTACTTTACAACTTTCGAGTTGTAGAGTCCTTTCCGTGTACCATCGCGGTTGGCATCGGAGGGGGACAGGCTGCAGTCGCTGTGGGGAGAATTTGCCACCACTGCAATGCTCCATCTCCTGCTGTCTCCTCCTACCGTGAGTGAAGCTCTGCTCATGGGAGCAGCCATTGCACTGGGACCTTATTAACACCCTACCTCAGTAAAAAGGACCCTCACCATTTACTGGGGTGCCTCAGGGGAAACCCCGGGACCCTGAGCCCCTCCTCCCTCCGAGGGAGCCTCTCCTGGCTGTGTTCGGGAGCCGGGCTGCTGCTGCCCAGCCCGGCTGTTTCTGTGGCACCACTCCGGGTTTTTTGGTACACTGTAGCCCTGCACCCCCTGCCTGCCGGGACACCCAGCGGCTTGCTACAGCTGAGGAGTTTCTGATACATTTCTGTCTTGGGGTGACTTTATAATGTGTATCCCCTATCGCTTCTCTATGCCCAGGAATTAATTTTGTGCCTTTCCGTGCCTTTAAACTGAGCCTGAGAAGGGGGAGAGGAAAACAAAAACCGAGCAAAACTTTTAAAAGCAGTTTGTTCAAGGACACAGAGATACAGACTCCTCTTGCTTCTAACAGCAGCGGCGGGAGCGGGAGGAAGCACCCTGCTTGCTTTTCAGCCAGCTTTCGGCCTCTTTTCTCTGGAGAAAGACGGGAGTTGAACTTTGTTTTCCTGGAACTTTGGTTTATTCCTTTTTTCTCTTCTGGACTGTTTCAACATCAGAACACCTCGGGAGAGTTCTCCACAGAGGCCCTGGAGGTGGGCCCACGACCCAGCTCCGAGGAGGAGGAGAGAGACCATATCTATTTGTGCCAGTTTGGACAAATTTGGAGGAAAATTTGGAGTACTCTGAAATTTTCCCAGGTTTCTCTCCACAGCGAGAGGTTTTATTATTTAGCATTATTATCCTTTTCCTGTGTGTTTGTTAAATAAATAGTTTTTTATCTCTTTCACTTTCCTTTGAGGAAAATTTATTTTTTCCCGAACCTGGTGGGGGAAGGATGGTTGTAACCTGCCTTCTATCAGAGGATATTTTTCCTCCAAATTTGTCTAAACCGGCACAATTTAATTTACTACTCCAGTATCTGCTCGTCCCTGCCATCCCAGCTGCCGCTCAGAGGTTCCTGCTGTTGGAAAACATACCGGTTTAAAAATTTTTTATATATGACTTTAGCCAGGTTTGTTCATCTTTGCCCCAGGGGAACTGAACTGAAGCTTCTTTCCAGGGCATTGTTTCTCTAGGTGAGGCCTGATGGGCTTAGCATTTCAACAGACTGGGAGTAGCCCCAACAAGATAAGGCAATCCACGGAACATCAACAGAACATCAGTGGCCATCTACAAACATCTACCCCAGACTCTGCCTCTGGCAGAATTGGAGACATCTCCTCCGGGAAAGACTGATAAGAAAATCAAGGAATGAAGATCTAATTAACATCAGAAGCGAAGAAATCCGGATCCAGTAGGAGACCAAATACTAAGAACTACACAACTTGAGACCAATGAACACTGACCCAATTAGTTTCTATGAGTTTTGACTATATAAAAGATCTGAAGAATCTAGTAAAGGTCATGTGTCATGGAATGATTCTCTCTGCACACCCGGGCTATGTGTGGATGAGATGATTTCTGTGATATATCCTGGCCAGAACAACATCCTGGCAAGAGAATAAAGTAATGCCTTGACTCTCTATCATTAAAAATGTTGTTGGAGGGTTTTTGTTTTTCCAGCAGTTTCAGTGACACTGCTACAGCCCATTTTCACCATCCAGCCCGCCCGCCATTACCACGTGAGGGAGACACGATTGAACTCAAGCCACAGTGCCCCCTGCAGCCACAGGGAAATCATTGCACCTGCCCTGCCTGGCTGGGAGCCAACAGCACCCCTGCGAGCTGTGACTGTAACTACACCAAAGGGGAAAGCGATGCCTTAGATCTTGACCTTTGTGTTTTTCAAATCCTGTACTGCTTAGAGTGTAACTCTGACGTTTCTTGTGGCCTGTTGGTTCCTGCTCTCTCAGGCTGGGTAGACATAACAAAGCCTCTCCGGGCCTGCACTCCAAGGTCACCCAGACCGTCCTAGGCCCAAAAAGTATAATCCAAAGAGCTTCTAAGGGGGCAAGCTTGGGGAAATTACATCATTAAATGAAGCTTTAATTGGAGAATTAACCCTGATATGCAAATGAACCAAACCTATAAAAGTGTGAAGAACTCGTGACCTGTTGTCCATCTTGGGGTCCATTTTGGCAATAGTCTGTGGCTCCCAGGGTGTACTTTTGAAGGCCTTTCAAATAAATACCTATTTTATTCTTTTACTCCTGTCCAGTCTCTGTGTCTAGGAGGCCTGATAAGGCATCAAAAGTGCCTGACAGCCAAGAGAAGGCTGTTACTGGGTTTCTGATTTTGTTTGTTGTTGCTGCCATTGTTGTTGTTTGTTTGCCTTGTTATCCATATGCATACTAGTAAAGAACTGTTATTCCTTTTCCTATATCTTTGCCTGAAAGCCCCTTAATTTCAAAGTTATAATAATTCGGAGGGAAGGGGGTCCTATTTATTCCATTCCAAGGGGGGTTCCCGCCTTTCTTGGCAGACACCTGTCTTTCAAACCGAGACAGCCCCCTACCCCGGGAAAGGCACATCTATGGGATATTCACATGAGGGGCAGCTGAGAGGGTGTCATGCTCCATCAAAGGCTGTTGGGGTTCCTCCCCCCTGCCATGGGGTCCTGGGAGAGGGGACCCTGGGGTAGAGGCATGGCCTAGGCACAGAGTCTCCCTGCTCCCTGGTCACATGTACCCTAATCCTGTTCCCCATTGGTTGTTTTGTGTTCCCCTGCCCGGGGAGGACCCTGGTTGTCCCGTGATTGCTCAGTTCTTCGGCAGTCTCCCGGCCACGTGGCTGGAAAATAAAGATCTCTGAAACTTCTATCAAGAATCGCTCCCTATTTCTTTCCATGGGCCTCGCTGTCTAATGCATGTTGCAGGAGACCCCACTGCAACAGATGGAGAATGCGGGCAACATAACGATTCCCTGGAGACAGCGACTGTGAAACAATCAAGATTTTGAAGATCCCCAAAAATTCGTGAGTAAAGAAACTATCTGAGTCTCTCTTCTTGCTTTTGTTTTGCTGTTCCATCTCTAAACTATGGAGGAACTGGGGAAACACTCATGGCTGTGCGAGCCACAAAGGGACATTTATCTTAAACTTGAAAAGATTCTTGAACAGCGATATGTAAATTTTAGCTTAATTCAAGCTCAAAAAGAACTGAGACACTTCCTGGCATGGTTGTTTAAAAATTTTTTCTACGTTTCTTGGGACTCGATTCTTACCAAAGACTTTTCGAAGAATGTTTGGACACAGTTAATTTTTGAGTCAAAATATATGCCGATGGAAGAATATTTCCATGAATATTATCTAATTATGGAGACTGTTGAACAATATCAGCTGTGTCTCTGCGAAGGGAAACATCCCTTTCCCATCCCGGCAGCGGACAATGGAGTCCACCGCAGGGCCACATGGTTGAACGGCGCGCGTGTTACAGCAGGCTCCTCCGCTACTGTGCGGCCTCGCCAACGTGCACCAAGTGCTCTGCGGGTGGCAGCAAGGCAGTTCCCGCGCGTGGGCGGGCCAGCGTGAGCTGCGGTGTCGGCGGCGGAGCCAGGCGCAGCTGGAGTGGCACGATGGAGCAGACCCAGCAGTGCCCGCCTGGCCCTGCGCCGTGCATGGTGGTGCAAGCCCCGTAACCGCCTGGCCTCTCTGTCTAATGCATGTTGCAGGAGACACCAGTGCAACAAAAGGCCACCCCAACGGTTCCCCAGACCCTGCACCAGAGCACTGCATGTGATGCAAAATGATGCAACTGACCCAGAGTCTTGCAAGAGACGGTGTCATACTTGTCGTTCCCCCCCCCTCCCCCCCAGAGGAGGCACCTGGGTGTTCCCACCTGACCAAAATGTATATTAGTCCATTAAATTCTATACTTTTCAGTGGGGGATCCTCACTACTAAGAGGACCAGATGGAGAGGATCAACGAGATGTCATTAAGATCCACGGAGGCGTGATATGCTTCTACTTAATCTGTCTCTGTCACTCTTCCTGTGCCCTTCCCTTTTTTTTTTCTATTTCTTTCTTTCTTTTTCTTTCTCTCTCTTTTACTATTAAATAAAATATATCAATTTTTTTTTGTATCAACATTTAACCTCGTTTGGTTTTAATCTTGTTTCAGGGGATATTTTGAACCTCCAGATTCTTTCCACTTTATTCACAGAGAGTTCTCTTTGCTCTTCTGTGATTAGAGCAGATCATAACACCATCTTGTGCCCCTCCTCACTGGCAGACCATGGGAAAATGAAAAATCCTTGACTTAGGGTAAGCACTACTTAGCAACAACAAAAACATCAGTGTGTTATCAAAATCAGTCTCATACTAAATCAAAAACACCGCACTGTACCAAGAAAAAAATTAACTCTATCCCAGCCAAAACCAGGACACATGACAGTTATTGTGCTCAAAATGTTATTGCCAATATGGGTCCTACTATCTCACAATACAGAGTTGTGAATCTTTTGAGCATCAGTGTGCACATGCTTTTTTCTGCTCCCATGAAACCATAACCCCGCCTTACTCCCAGCAGTTCAAAGTTAATGATTACTGTAGAATCCTAGAGCAGCAACAAAATTCACAGGGTCCAAACCAACTTCTCTGTTGAAGAGAGAGAAATCTTAGTTTTATTCTTTGAATAGCAGGAACTGGACTGATGCATAGACAATAAAAATATTTTCTCAGGATGGTGACAGGGAGAAACTTCAGCATCAGAGACCAAGTACTGCTCTCCCAAGCCTGAGATATTCTAGAAGTTAAATCAAACTTATACTACTTTGTCCTGGGTAACCCAAAATGTTATTGTATTCCACATCTATCTGTGCCCAAAATTGTTACTGTCTCTTTAAGACCCTGTGGCCAGAAATGGAACAGTCTTTTAAAAGCTAGGGTTGCTCAGGCAGAGGGCTCTTGCCTCTCGGCTCTTTCTCATTTGTTCTTACAAGGAGAAGGGGCTGAGGCAGCACAGGCTGAGGCTCCCCTTGGTTTTCATTGGTTTTTCTCCCAAGGGGGTTGTTTCAGGCAGGTTTTCCAAGAGGTTACATTTCAAGATCCTGGACTGCTACAAGGCAAATTCTGCAAATACCTGTCTACAGCCGCAACATCGAGCTGAGAAGAACAGAACAGCCCCACTCCATACGGTTGTTTCAACCTGACAGCAGTGCCAGGTCAAAGCGGGAAGGCAGAGTCTGAGTCGCCCCAGCCAACTGCCTGCTGCTTCTGTCAAGAAGAAGGCAAAGTCCCTCCATGAGTTCCAGCTGTCGACCAAGTTCCAGCTGCCAGTGTTTCAGCTGCTTTTCTCAGCAAAGCTGCCGCCACCGGAGAGATAAGTGGCCTTTGGCTGGTTTTAGACTCTAGGTTTTCTTTTTGTTTTGTCCTTGTTCCCTGTTGGTTGTTGTTTGGGGGAAGAGGGAGTTTTTTGTAATTGCAGAGGTTTGGTTTTATGTGTTGCTTTTTTTTTCTCTTAGTTCTGTCTCTCCATGCATAGCTGGGAGAGGGGGGAAGAGCTGCTGCTATCTTTGTCTCTCCACATGCTGTCTGTGGAGGGCAGCATCTTGGGGGAGGGGTTTCTCTGCCATTTTGAGTTTCTCTTTGTTCTCAGGCAGTCTGCAAGATTTCAGCAACTTTATAACTAGTGATTGTTACTGTTATTTTTCTTTCCTGTTATTTGGTTTTTGGTTTTTGTTTTTTTTTTAACTAAACTTATTTTTTCACTTGTATCTACTTGCATTCAGCTCTCCTTATTAGTGGAAAGGGATTGGTTAAAACTAAAGTAGAGGTAACTCATTTTGGAGTGTCTGCCCCTTAACTTCTCTTAAACCAAGAGAAATTTGGCACCCAACTAAAAGGGGCACAAGAGAGAAAGTGAAAAAATAATTTTGACCAAAACATTTGTGTATTGGGTACAGAACTCCCTGGTCATCATGGTGCTCTGTCTAATCATGGGGGTGTGGCACCTAAGCTTGTATACTTCTCTGTATATATGGAACATTTTGCCCGATATAGATCTTTTTCAAATCAGGGACACAAACCAAGATTGCTTTGTTGAAACACCCTGCAATATCAGTTTATGTAAAGATAATGTCAGAGGCAATGAAGATCATTGGGGATGTGTATTTCTTGCTGTTTGCCTGTCCTGGTCTCAGCTGCTAGTTCTGGGAGTTTATTAATAATTGCACTCAGCCTGTTGGGGAAATAGGAGGGAATGATTTTTCCCAGATTTTCACCCCCTTCTCCCCCTTCAGGTCTCACACATCACCTTTTGAGAATGTTGATTTCCCTCTGAATGTTAAAGACACAATATTTTTGTTGCTAATTCTGCTATGTCTCCTCTATATGGCCTACAACATTTAGAATCAGGGCTAAGATTTCCAGTGAGGTTGATCAGGGATCTGCCCCAGTGGTGGAAAATCCTGAGTGGCATGGAATGTGGGAAGATATAGAACAGATTCTGAAGAAATACTCTACCCCGATGGTTTGGAAGTTCCCCCCTGAACAAATACAGAACCCAGCTAAGGTAACAGAATATCTGGAAGAAAATTGCAGTGGCAGTTCCAAAGAGGGGCAGCTTATTGCACTGTGCTGGGCCCTGGCTAATGCTTATCACACACCGCTCGATATTGTACAGCAGCATTTACAGCGAGAGGGGAAGGAGATCAAATCTATAGACACCACAGTCACTCAGGATGCAGTTAAACCACAACAGCAGCCTAAGCCAATAGCAGTCACCCCTTCGACAAGACCAAATCCATTCGCCCAGTGAATGACAATGGGGAGGCAGGACCCTCACAGCCAGCAGAGAAATCAGAACCAGAAATGAGCACCAAATCTTTTTCCTTAGAAAGTCTCCGCAATGTGAGGAAAGACCTCACCCAACAAACAGATGAGTCTGTATTGAGCTAGTTGATCTGAGTCTGGGACTCTCCGTTTAGAGACAAGTTTAGGAGAAAACGCTCTGGAATGAGTGTTTCCTCTAAAAGAGGGTTCCAACAATCCCTTTCTGCCAATGAGAGATTAATACTAGTGGATGAAAGTGAAAAAAACCCCAACTGTTTATTTACAAGCAAAGTGCCAACATGACACAGGAAAAAATGGTGGATAAATGCTAGGTATTGAACTGTCAGACCTTGCCTCCACACACGCACACCCCCACACCGGAACAAAAAAAAAGCCCAGAATGTCAGGGAAAGAGAAAAAAAACCCAATACAATGGCCACAACGCGGTGGAGAGGAGAAAAAAAATGGTGCCAGCTTTTGACTCAGGGAAGGAAAAAAACAAAGGGTTCACACAGAAGCTTGGACAAAAACAGATGGGAACCTGGTGAATCTCTTATGTTAGTCTCCTCTTCACAGCAGATGAAGCTGGTGGATTTGGGTGTCCTTTCTCTTGTTGGCTCGACTGTTCCGAGGTCTGGGGCTGGGACAGAGCAGCTCCTTGGCTCCCAGCCGGTCCATGGCCAATGCCTCTCCCGTCGACTCTCTGATCTTGGACCAAAACCAAACTGAACAGTTGTCTTGGGGTGACTTTATGATGTGTATCCCATATCACTGCCCTATGCCCAGAAATTAATTCTTGTGCCTTTCTATGCCTTTTTAAACTAAGCCTGAGAGGGGGAAGGAAAAACTGAGCAAAACTTTTTCAAAGCAGTTTGCAGCTTGTTCAAGGTCACACAGAGATAGAGACCTTTTTTTGCCAGCTGCGGCAGGGGAATGAGGAGGCACCCAGCTTGCTGCTTCCCAGTCAGCTTCTGGCCAGTTTCAGCTTCTTTTTCTCCGAAGGGAGACTGAGAGTTGAATTTTTTTTCCTTCCCTGGAATTTTGGATTTTTTTCCTTTTTCTGTGGACTGCTTCAATATCAGAACACATCGGGAGGACTTTCCACCAAGCACAGAGGGCTTGGCCCTGGGCCAAGCCCCAGCTCCAAGGAGACAAAAGGGAGGACTCTAACACTTTCCCAGGTTTTTTCTCCACAGTGAAAGATTTTATTATTTAGCATTATTTTCCTTTTCCCGCATGTTTGTTAAATAAATAGTTTTTATCTCCTTCACTTTCCTTCAAGGAAAATTTATTTTTTCCCGAACATGGTGGGGATGGGGTGGTGACCTGCCTTCTCTCAGAGGATATATTTCTAAATTTGGCCAAACCGACACAAAAGTTCAGGAAAAAAGACTGCTGAAGGATTGCTGTTGCAGTCTCCAAGTGTTGGGATTTGGTTAGAGGATCAGGGACATGGATCATTGATAGAATTATGGGACCAATAAAAGAACTATACAAGCAATAGGCCTGCAAGCAAAAGGCCTGTGTGTGAGAAAAACTCTCCATGAGAAAATCCCTGTGTGAAAAAAAAAAATAACAGGGCTGGGAACAAAGAGGGAGTTTTGAAGATTTACAGCTGTGTAGATAAGACCCGGAGAAGGGGAGGTGAACTCTGAATTCTTTTAATCATAACATAACTGTAGAAGCTTGCCAATGTAAGTCCAATTAGGTAGAAGTAGAAATTCGCTTTGATAAGTTTTAAGCCACTTAAGAGTTAACAAGCTGGTACACTATATAAGTGCCTTTGGATTGCTAATAAACGGAGCTTGCTCTTATCAACCACATTGGTTTTGGACTGCAATTTCTCCCCCTGCCAGAGCCACCGGGCCTCTTTTTACAATTCCAACATCCAAGGCCAGGGAAAGGAAAAAAAACTTCTTGCCTAAGCTAACAAAAGCCAGGCTAGCCAGGCAACAAAGTAATGCTGTCCGCACTGCACCACCAATACCTGAGACTGAGGCTTTGAAAAAGTCTGCGCAAGAGCCCCAAGGCTCCCCCCTCCCCCGGACCCACCTTAAAGCTACAGCAACCATTTCTGGGCATAGAGCAGATGATCAGGGAATATTTCTCCTAATTCTTATCTCACAGCAGATAAACAGTAATGAGTATTTTAGACCAAACCACTACACTAAATTGGTGTTTCTGCCCGGTTACAAACCGAACCCGCGACAAAATGGTGGAGAATGCGGGCAATTGATGAGAACTGTGAGATAAAGATTGATTAGGAGGAATACTGAGCAAAGCAAGTATTAAGTCATAAGTTAAGTAGCATGATAGTGAGAAACTTATATTGCAATTGTATTGAACTATCTAGGGGTGGAATATGGTACAAGTTGAATGTAATTTTGATAATAATTCTTAAATGTGTCTTCACAGAGGTGAGGGGTGGAGAATGTCATAGGTTAGCAAGCATCGTCCCGGAAGGGACGTCCTTGCTAAGGGGTGCTTACAGTTTCCTCTGAGAACTAATAGAACCTATCAGCTGGCCAGTTTGAATATGGACAATTCTCTAAGCCACTTAAAGTTGTGATCACCTCTGTTATCCACATTTAAGAATAGGCAAACTCCCCCTCCAAGCTCTCTCTCGTTTCCGCTACTGGGGCAGGCGGCTGCAGGCCCCGTGCGGGGGCCAGCGGGCCCGGCCCAGGCCCTGCTTGGGCCAGGCCGGGCCTGGCCACAGCCATCCTGGGTCGATGGACCTGTTCCAGTCGTGGAACCCCCCCCCCCCCCACTGCCTTGCCGTGGGCAGCCGGAGCGGCTCGGCTCTCCCCCCTCTCCACTGCGATAAGAAAAATTCAACATTCCAGCTGCAAAGCTGCAAGGCCGAGGTGAGAGTAACCCTTTTATTGCTGTGAAGAGCTGAAAACCTGAGGGAAGAGAGAGAGGAGATGCTTAAAGCTGAAATTCTGTTATGAAGCTATAATATATCAGAGTATCCTGTTGTAATTTCATGAAGATCTGAGGGGTGGAGTGTTCAACTCGTAAGCAAAAGCACCTGCGCTGAGATAGGCAGATGCTAACGCAGCTGTAATTTCATGAGAAGTTTAGACAGGGAGAGATGAACCAGATGAGGACTTTTGCTCCAAACGGGAAAGGAGAAAACCTCAGTCCGTAGAGATGAACCAGATGAGGACTTTTGCTCCAAATGGGAAAGGAGAAAACCTCAGTTCCTAGAGATGCTCCCAGAGATAGTCCTAACGATGAAGATGATGAAGACCCCTTGCTCCCAGGGAAGGAGAAGGGCCTCTGTTTTTGTTTCTGAACGGCTCAACCTTAAAATTGTACCCCAAAAAACTTCAAGAGTAGACCCTCGAAAGCAGTTGCGGGAAAAGCTGCAAGTCGGGGGAAAGGACTCACACGCAGGCAGAGAGACTCCTCTTCCTAAATGGACTGAACAATATTTGGAAGTGGGCGGCTGGCTCGTTGTGATACTGTTTTCATAGCATGAGCAAGAAGAGACTTCTCTTTCTAAATGGACTGAACAAGGTTATTATGGAAGTGGTAAACAGACTAAACATCTTAAGGGTTGTCTTTTCACATTGTCAGTGAGAGAAGGGAGGAAGGTGGGGGGAGGAGGAGAGTTCTGAAGGTGGTATTTTTTTTTTTTTTTTCTTCTTTTAGGTCTGTTAATAAACTTCTTTATATTCTTTCAAGTTTGGTGCCTGTTTTACATTTCTCCTAATTCTTATCTCACAGCAGATAAACAGTAATGAGTATTTTAGACCAAACCACTACACTAAATTGGTGTTTCTGCCCGGTTACAAACCGAACCCGCGACAAGTATCATCATAAAATCACCCCAAGACAGGGATGCTGCAGGTGATGGTACAGTTTTTGACAGTACTGAAGTGAGGCACTTGGGATCTCTGTTGCATCATGTGACTATCAACCAGGGCATTGTGAGGAGGCCCAAACCTCTCAGCCTCTGGATGCAACTCTTAGCAAGTGAGGAGGAGAGATACCTTTGCCAAGATCTCCAGCTGCAGCAAGGCCCTTGGAAGACCATGGAGCAAGGAATTCAACACTTGTGGGAACTGGCTGTGATAGAGATCCTTTTCTCAAATAACGACCAAACCACTTAAGAATCCAGACCTGGTAAAATATACAACACTGATGTGGCTCAAACTCACACAACTCGGGACACAAGTATACTCCCACTCCCTAGCAATGCTGCAATGGAATGAGGGAAATGAGACAGTGGGCACTATGACAAGAAGGCTCTGGACATATGAAGATACTGTCCACATCCTGACATGAGCCCAAGTCTTCACCGTGAAAACAGACTTGACAGAGCATATGCAGAAATTGGAAGAGACAATTGAAGAAAGCCAACAGAAACTCAGGAAGGAGCTTAAAGAGGACCTTCTCCAAGTTTCGTCAGTACAGACCAGAGCCCCTGTTATCAGAAGCAGACATCCCCCAGCTAGGGAGAGGGGGTACACCCCATGAGTTGACCTGTGGTTCTTCCTGTGTGACCATGGGGAAGACATGAGAAGATGGAATGGAAAGCCCACTTCTGTCCTAGCGGCACATGTGCGTAAGCTAAAAGAAGAAACTACTAAGAGGAAACTCTGCAGGAATGAATGTAGCTTCAGTTTCCTGTGACCAAGCTCCTAGGTATAGCAGAAGGGAGGATGATATGTCTGATCCCCTCGAAGGGACCTCAGGGAGGGAACAATAATCAGAAGTAGAGGAGCCCTGCCTCTAGCCATGTAGTGGCCAGGGAAAACCAGGTCTATTGGACTGTGTGGATCCGATGCCCTGGCACATCAGAACCACAAAAATACCAGGCTTTGGTTGACACTGGTGCTCAATGTATTCTGATGCCATCAGGATATGTGGGGGCAGAACCTGTTTCCATTGCTCGGGTGACAGGAGGGTCTTAGCAGTTGACTCTGTTGAAAGCTGAGGTGAGCTTGACTGGGAAGGAGTGGAAGAAACACCCCATTGTGACTGGCCCAGAGGCCCCATGTATCCTCAGCATAGACTATCTCAGAAGTGGGTATTTCAAAGACCCAAAAGGACATCGCTGGGCTTTTGGGATAGCTGCTATGGAGACAGAAGGCATTAGACAGTTTAACACCTTGCCTAGTCTCTCAAAGGACCCTTCTGCAATAGGACTCCTGAGGGTTTAAGAACGACAGGTACCTATCCCCACCACAACAGTGCATTGTTGTCAATACCGCACAAACCGAGACTCCATTATCTCCATCCGTAAGATGATCCATGAACTGGAGAGCCAGGGAGTGGTCAGCAAGACTGGCTCACCCTTCAATAGCCTCATATGGCCTGTGCGTAAATCTAATGGAGAGTGGAGACTGACAGTAGATTATTGTGGCCTGAATGAAGTCACACCATCACAGAGTGCTGCCCTTTTGGACATGCTTAAACTTCAGTACAAACTGGAGTCCAAGGCAGCAAAGTGGTGCCACCATTGACATTGCTAACGTGTTTTTCTCCATTCCTCTAGCAGCAGAGTGCAGGCCACAGTTTGTGTTCATTTGGAGGGGTGTGCAGTACATGTGGAACCAGATGCCCCAGGGGTGGAAGGCACAGCCCCACCATTTGCCATGGACTAATCCAGACTGCACTGGAAAAGGGTAAGGCTCCAGAACACTTGCTGTACATTGATTACATGATCATATGGGGGAACACGGCAGAGGAGGTTTTTGAGAAAGAGGAGAAAATAATCCAGATTCTCCTGAAAGCAGGTTTTGCCATAAAACAAACTAAAGTCAAGGGACTTGCCCAGGAAATTCAGTTCCTAGGAGTGAAGTGGCAAGATGAATGCTGACAGATTCCAACAGAGGTGATCAATAAGATAGCTGCTATGTCCACACCAACCATCAAGAAGGGAAGACAGGCTTTCCTAGGTGCCATGGGTTTTCAGAGGATGCACTTCCCAAAGTACAACCAGATTGTAAATCCTTTCTACCTTGTTACATGAAAGAAAAATGACTTCAAGCGGGGTCCTGAAGAATAGCAAACCTTTGAACAGATCAAACAGGAGATTGCTCATGCAGTAACCCTTGGACCAGTCAGAGCAGGACAGGATGTGAAGAACGTGCTCTACACTGCAGCCAGGGAGAATGGACCTTCTTGGAGCCTTTGGCAAAAGGTACCTAGTGAGACTCAAGAACGACCTCTGGGGTTCTGGAGTTGGGCACTGTTCCGGTTTGGCCAAATTTAGAAATATATCCTCTGAGAGAAGGCACAGCCACCCCTCCCCCACCAGGTTCGGGAAAAAATAAATTTTCCTCAAAGGAAAGTGAAGAAGATAAAGCTATTTATTTAACAAACACACGGGAAAGGATAATAATGTTAAATGGTAAAATCTTTCGCTGTAGAGGAAAACCCTGGGAAAGCGTTAGAGTCCTCCCTTTGGTCTCCTCGGAGCTGGGGCTTGGCCCAGGGCCAGGCCCTCTGTGCCTGGTGGAAAGTTCTCCCGATGTGCTCTGATGTTACAGCAATCAAGCAGTCCAGTAGAAAAGGGAGAAAATCTGAAATTCCAGAGAAGGAGAAGTTCAACTCTCAGTCTCTCTCTGGAGAAAAAAAGAAACTGGAAAAACTGGCCAAAAGCTGACTGGAAAGCAGCAAGCCGGGTGCTTCCTCGTTCCCCTGTCCCAGCTGGGAAAAAAAAAACCTGCTTTCTTTATGTGACCTTGAACAAGCTGCAAACTGCTTTGAGAAAGTTTTGCTCAGTTTTTTCCTTCCCCCTCTCAGGCTCAGTTTAGAGGCATAGAAAGGCACAAAAATTAATTTCTGGGCAGAGGCAGCAATACGGGATACACATCATAAAGTCACCCCAAGACATTCCACCCCTTATCCCATATCGTTGGCTCAATGCCCAAACTAAGATATTCTAATTCTACACACACATTAATACATATATATATATATACACACAGCTATATGCGAACAGTGACAGTGACAATCAGCAAGCAGGGGTATACTGGCATTTCACACTACAGGTGGTTTTCACAATCAGATCTCCCTGTGGTACACAACGCGTTGTTCCATCTTTCTGCATTACCCACCATGTGCAACCAGGTCCCTGAGCAAAGACAACCCCACGGATGGGTTTGTCTGTACTCGAGGCAGAATTTATCCACACAGTCTTTCCTAACAGACCTCTGACATGCACTACTGGGACCTTATCTCCATCTGCTGTATGCAGGCATTCAGATTAGGCTGGACCAGCTCTATTGGTGGAACCTTGGGTGTTAACTAACCAGGTGACCTTTGCTAGATTCTGTTCCCAATTTTTGAAAGTTCCCCCACCCAGCACCTTCAAGGTGGTTTTCAACAATCCATTTCACCATTCCACTTTGCCTGCAGCTGGTGCATGGTAAGGGATATGGTACACCCACTCAATGCCATGTTCTCTAGCCCAGGTATTAATAAGGCTATTCTTAAAATGAGTCCCATTGTCAGATTCAATTCTCTCAGGGGTGCCATGCCTCCAAAGGACTTGCTTTTCAAGGCCCAGGATGGTGTTACGGGCAGTAGCATGAGGCACAGGGTAGGTCTCCAGCCATCCAGTGGTGGCTTCTACCATTGTGAGCACATAGCGCTTGCCTTGGCGTGTTTGAGGCAGTGTGATGTAATCAACCTGCCAGGCCTCTCCATACTTGTATTTGGACCATCGCCCACCATACCACAGGGGCTTCACCCGCTTGGCCTGCTTGATCGCAGCGCATGTTTCACAATCATGGATAACCTGGGAGATACTGTCCATGGTTAGATCCACCCCCCGATCTCGTGCCCACTTATAGGTGGCATCTCTGCCTTGATGACCTGAGGCATCATGGGCCCATCGAGCTAGGAACAACTCTCCCTTGTGTTTCCAGTCCAAGTCTACCTGTGACACTTCTATCTTTGCAGCCTGATCTACCTGCTTGTTGTTTTGGTGTTCTTCATTAGCCCTACTCTTGGGAACATGGGCATCTACATGGCGGACTTTCACAACCAGCTTTCTTACTCGGGCAGCGATGTCTTTCCACTCTTCAGCAGCCCAGATGGGTTTTCCCCTATGCTGCCAATTAGCTTTTTCAGACTTTTCTAACCATCCCCACAGAGCATTGGCTACCATCCATGAATTAGTGTAGAGGTAGAGCTTTGGCCACTTCTCTCTTTCAGCAATGTCCAGGGCTAGTTGAACAGCTTTGAGTTCAGCGAGTTGGCTTGATCCACCTTCTCCTTCAGTAGGTTCTGCAACCCGTCGTGTGGGACTCCATACGGCTGCTTTCCACTTTCGTTTCATCCCTACGATGCGACAAGAACCATCAGTGAAAAGAGCGTAGCGTGTGTCTTCTGATGGCAATTGATTGTACAGTGGAGCTTCTTCAGCACGTGTCACTTGTTCTTCTTCATCAGTGAGACCAAAGTTTTCACCTTCAGGCCAATTTGTAATTATTTCCAAAATCCCAGGGCGATTCAGCTTCCCGATACAGGCGCGCTGTGTGATGAGAGCAATCCATTTGCTCCATGTGGCATTGGTGGCGTGGTGGGTAGAGGGAACCTCTGCTTTGAACATCCACCCCAGCACTGGTAGTCGGGGTGCCAGGAGGAGTTGTGCCTCAGTGCCAATTACCTCTGAGACGGCTTGGATTCCTTCATAGGCTGCCAAGATTTCCTTCTCTGTTGGGTAGTTGGCTTCAGATCCTCTGTAGCTTCGGCTCCAGAATCCCAGTGGTCGACCTCAAGTCTCACCAGACACCTTCTGCCAAAGGCTCCAGGACAGACGATGGCTCCCGGCTGCAGAGTAGAGCATATTCTTCACTTCGGGTCCTGTTCTAACTGGGCCAAGGGCTACCGCATGAGCGATTTCCTGCTTGATTTGGGCAAAAGCTTGTTGCTGTTCGGGGCCCCAATGGAAATTATTCTTCTTGCGAGTAACCAGGTAAAGAGGACTCACAATCTGGCTGTACTCAGGAATATGCATCCTCCAAAAGCCTATGGCACCTAGGAAAGCTTGTGTTTCCTTCTTGTTGGTTGGTGGAGACATTGCTATGATCTTATTGATGACCTCAGTGGGAATCTGACGCCGTCCATCTTGCCATTTCACTCCCACGACCTGGATCTTTTGAGCAGGTCCCTTGACTTTGCTCTTCTTGATGGCAAAACCAGCTTCCAGGAGAATCCAGATAACTTTCTCTCCTTTCTCAAACACTTCGGTTGCGGTGTTCCCCCACACAATGATGTCATCAATGTACTGCAAATGTCCTGGAGTCTCACCCTTTTCTAGTGCAGTCTGGATCAGTCCATGGCAGATGGTGGGACTGCGCTTCTACCCCTGGGGCAGTCAGATCCAGCTGTACTGCACACCCCTCCAGGTGAAAGCAAACTGGGGCCTGCACTCTGCTGCCAGAGGAATGGAGAAAAATGCATTAGCAATGTCAATAGTGGCATACCACTTCTCTACTTTGGACTCCAGCTCATACTGGAGCTCCAACATGTCCGGCACAGCAGCGCTCAATGGTGGAGTCACTTCATTCAAGGCACAATAGTCCACAGTCAATCTCCATTCTCCTTCAGATTTGCGCACAGGCCAGATGGGGCTGTTGAAGGGCGAGTGGGTCTTGCTGAACACCCCTTGGCTCTCCAGCTCACGGATCATCTTGTGGATGGGAATCACAGCATCTCGAGTTGTCCAGTACTGTCAGCGATGCGTTGTCAAGGTAGCAATTGGTACTCTTTGTTCTTCCACCTTCAGAAGGCCGACTGCAGACGGGTTCTCTGATAGCCCAGGCAAAGTGTTCAATTGCTTAATGCCCTCTGTCTCCATAGCAGCTATTCCAAAAGCCCACCTGAGTCCCTTTGTGTCTCTGAAATACCCGTTCCGGAGGAAGTCTATGCCCAAAATGCATGGGGCCTCTGGGCCAGTCACAATGAGCTGTTTCTTCCACTCATTTCCAGTCAGGCTCACCTCAGCTTCCACCAAGGTCAAATTTTGTGATCCACCTGTTGCACCAGAAATAGAAACAGATTCTACTCCCACATGCTGCAATGGAATTATTGTACACTGCTCACCAGTGTCAACCAAGGCATCATATTTTTGTGGTTCTGATGTACCAGGCCAACGAATCCACACAGTCCAAAAAACATGGTTTTCCCTGACCTCTACCTGACTAGAGGCAGGGCCCCTCTATGCCTGGTTATCCTTCTTTCCCTGGGCCTGCATCTTAGAGGTTCCTTCATGGGAATTGGACATGCCATCTTCTTTTCCATCATTTCTGGCAGTTTGGCTACAGGCAACTGGAGCTACTTCCTTTTTGGTAGATCCTCCTTTCTGAGACTTGCGCTCCTTCAATTCACGCACTCGTGCTGCCAGAGCAGAAGTGGGTTGTCCACCCCACTTCCTCATGTTTTCCCCACTGTCACACAGGAAATTCCACAGCTCACTTCGTGGGATGTACCTTCTCTCTGGGGAACGTCCGTGGAGAAGGCACTTTTTAATCTCCTGGTGATTCTTCTCTATCTTATCTTCCAATTTCTGCACACGTGTTTCCACAGCTGCAATTCTTGCATGTGTTGGGCCATTCACAGAGTCTGCATATGCTCGGAGCTTCACTGCCATATCCTTCACAGTCTCATTTGCACCGTAGTCCGGTTTCATTATTGCTAAAGCAGAAGCGTATTCTTGTGGCTCAAGTTGTATGAGTTTTTGCCACATGTATGGAATAACTCTGGCCCGGTCTGGACTCCTCAATCCTGGGTCATCTGTGAAGACAATCTCTACCACCCCTAGTTTTCTCAGGCGCTGGATCCCTTCTTCTATGGTCTTCCACGGGGTTTGCTGCATGTAGAGATCATCTCCGCACATATATCTTTCAGTCACACCTGTCAAAACTCATCTCCAGACACTGGTAGAGTCAGCCCCCCTTTTCATCGCTTGGTCGATCACTGGATCATGTGCCAGGGATCCCAAATGCCTCGCTTCAGCACCGTCCAGCATCACATCATCACCTGCCGCATCCCAAATACGGACCATCCAACTTATGGATTCATCGGACCGTCGGGTGTAATCCTTTCTTAGGCTGTGAAGGTCCTTTATGGACATGGACTCAGTAATGGTTTCTGTGCCTGAGTCAGTTGCTGGCTTTGAGGTTCCTTCCCCTGCATCATCTTTTGAGGTCCCTTCCCCTGCATCATCATCATCTTTCACTGGGCGATCAGTTTTGGTTGTGTGCTTTTTCCTTGTGACAGGAGCCACTGTCAGTGGCTTAGACTCTCCATCTGGTTTGGGCTTGCTGTCTGGTTTATCTGCAGCCTGAGTGACTGGGGTATCTGCAGGCTTTGCTGATTGATCTTCCTGCCTCTCTACCATTACCTGCTGCAGTGTGCGATAGGCATATGCCAAAGCCCAACATATTGCAAGGAGCTTGTTCTCATTAGAATTGTCATTGTATTTCTCTTTCAGATATTTTCCCACCTCAGCTGGTTTCTGAATTTGTTCAGATGGGAAATCCCAAACAGTCAGGTCAGAGAATTTCTTTAGGGTTTGGCCGATGTCCTCCCATTCCCCACACCACTCAGGATGTTCCACCTCTGGGTCAGGTGTCTCAGCAGTCACCCTGGAAATCTGAGCTCTTATTCTAGACAAGCTGTGAATCATATAGAGGAAGATTACCAGATAAAATACCAGGAGGGTGGTCTCTTTAACATCCAGGGGAAACTGAACATTCTCAAAAGATAACCTATCAAATTTAAAGGGAAGAGAAACCTCATCTCCTCCTCCTCTAACAATCTGGGTGCAATTACTAATAAATTCCCAAAACAGGCTACTGAAGCTAGGACTGGGGTTAGGACGGAGAAACCACTTATCATACACACCTTGAACAGCTGCCTGTACCTCTATCAACTTCTTATAAATCATTATCACCGAGCACAGCAAAATAGAAATCCTGATTCGCCTCCCTTCTCTGTAAAATTTACATATCAAGCACAAGATTGGAGCAAGTTGTGGATAGGCAAACAACCCTAGCAACCAAAAAAGCACTAGTACCTCAATGAAGCCTAAGGACCAGAAAGACATGAGTACATCGAGCCAGAGAGACATTATGAACTCAACCAGCATGGTGACTACTTTACCCCAACACAGAATAAGTAAATTCAAACCAAAATGTAATTACTACAGGTTTTTTTCACTTTCCTTCGAGCCCCACAGTTGGGCGCCACTAAATTTGTTCCGGTTTGGCCAAATTTAGAAATATATCCTCTGAGAGAAGGCACAACCACCCCTCCCCCACCAGGTTCGGGAAAAAATAAATTTTCCTCAAAGGAAAGTGAAGAAGATAAAGCTATTTATTTAACAAACACACGGGAAAGGATAATAATGTTAAATGGTAAAATCTTTCGCTGTAGAGGAAAAACCTGGGAAAGCGTTAGAGTCCTCCCTTTGGTCTCCTTGGAGCTGGGGCTTGGCCCAGGGCCAGGCCCTCTGTGCCTGGTGGAAAGTTCTCCCGATGTGCTCTGATGTTACAGCAATCAAGCAGTCCAGTAGAAAAGGGAGAAAATCTGAAATTCCAGAGAAGGAAAAGTTCAACTCTCAGTCTCTCTCCGGAGAAAAAAAAGAAACTGGAAAAACTGGCCAAAAGCTGACTGGAAAGCAGCAAGCCGGGTGCTTCCTTGCTCCCCTGCAGCAGCTGGGAAAAAAAAAAACTGCTTTCTTTATGTGACCTTGAACAAGCTGCAAACTGCTTTGAGAAAGTTTTGCTCAGTTTTTTCCTTCCCTCTCTCAGGCTCAGTTTAGAGGCATAGAAAGGCACAAAAATTAATTTCTGGGCATAGGCAGCGATATGGGATACACATCATAAGGCCACCCCAAGACAGGCACGCAGAGGATCCAAGGCCATCTACACCCCAACTGAAATGGAGATTCTAGCAGATTATGAAGGGGGTTGAGCTGCCTCAAAAGTGATTGGTGCCTAAACACAGCTCCTTCTGGCACCCTGATTGCCAGTGCTGGGCTGGATGTTAAAAGGGAAAGTACCTGCAACACATCATGCCACTGATGCTGATGCCATGAAGATTTTTGCCTTTTCTTTTATACCCGTTATACCTTTTTACAGCTTCTGTATTCCTAGTGCTTTTGCCTACATTCTTGGACTTGTTTGTTAAGCTAAGAGACTAAACATTTTAGAAGCTTCGTAGCTAGGGATCAGTGTGCCCCAGACCCCAAGGTCCTCTCCAGAACATATTCTGTAAACCAAGATAGAACCATCCAGGGGAAGGTTCCTTGGGGAGGGGGGGCTCACTTGAACCTCTCATTGGGGAATCTTTGATAGATATGCTAATTAGTAAAGCCTATAATGTTATACCCAATGTTGGGGGGGACACACACGGAAGAAGAGAGACACAGAGACACAGGGAAAGACTCGGTGGGGTACATCTCGATGCATATGACCTGGACGTGTACACCTAAGGATCCTTAAGAATAAATACCAAGGTAAAATCCCTTTTCCCCTTCTAACCGTGTATGCCTCTTGATTTTAAGACCAGGAAAAGGCATCAATGTGTCATGGAATAAGTGGATTGCTCTCATCACACAGTGAGCTCAAATAGGAAATCCAAATCATCCAGGGATCTTGGAAGTCATAATGAACTGGCCTGAGGGAGAAAATTTTGAACTGTCATCAGAAAAGGAAGAAGAGCAGGTGACACATGCTCGGAAGGCCCCACCATATAACCAGCTACCAGAAAGTGAGAGGCAACATGCTCACTTCACTGATGGTTCTTGCCATATCATAGGGACAAATCAAAAATGGAAAGCAGCTGTATGGAGCCCTACATGGTGAATTGCAGAAGCTACCGAGGGACAAGGTGGATCAAGTCAGATTGCAGAGCTGAAAGCCGTCTAGCTGGCTTTGGACATTGCTGAGCAAGAGAAGTGGCCAACACTACCTCTACACTGACTCCTGGATGGTAGCAAATGCTCTCTGGGGGTGGCTGGAACGATTGAAAAAGACTGATTGGCCAGGCAGATGCAAACCCATATGGGTTGCCAAAGTGTGGCAAGAAATTGCTACCCGAGTAGAGAAGCTGACTGTGAAAGTCTGTCATATAGATGCGCATGTGCCTAAGAGTTGGGTTAATGAGGAGCACTGTAACAACTAACAGGTGTATCAGGCTGCCAAAATCAGTGTCACAGGTAGATCTGGACTGGCAACATAAGGGTGAGATATTTATAGCTCAGTAGGCCCATGATGCCCAAGGTCATCAGGGAAGAGATGCAATATACAGATGGGTGTGGGGGTTCAGAGTGTCGCCACAGAGAATGGCTTTGTCTGGCATGGGGCCTTGGGAGAGATGGGCAGGCTGCAACTGGCAGAGGCAAGACAAAGAGCAGGAGGCAAAACAGAGTAGGATAGTTAACCAGAGATTGGGCAAGGAGATTGTAATCTGTGGTCGTTGGAGATGTGTAGGAACCCAGAGTGCAGAGAATATTTCTCTGCCTGTTTTGAAGGGTTCTAGCCCCCTGGACAACACTGTTTTTGACCTTTGTCCTTGGAGAAAATTGCCTACCCTCTGGGAAGAATTAGAATCTACACTGGTGTGAACTAGGTGATAGAATATTATGTAAGAATGTCACGGGGTGAAAAATTTAGAAGATTTGGGTTTGTTAATATAGTAAATAGATAAAAGCAAAAAACTTCAAAATGGAGGATAGTTGTTGTTCTCCAGACCTTCTTCTTCTACTACTACTCCATATTCTGCAGTAGAAGTAGTTTGGGATGATTGGATAAAGAATTCCGCAGTTCCTGTCTATGTGACTAGATGATTTCTTATACATTGGTGGAAAAGTAAAAATAATGTACACTTTTAGTGACCATTGGTTGATTTACCTTTAAAAGACTGTGGAAATCTTGATAATGGGGCATTCTCCTGCATTCTCTGCTCTGTGCTATGTCTGGGTCACGTTAAGTGGCTCTATTTCTCTGATAAGACTTAATAAACAACTATCTGAAAGCAGAGAAGGCTGGAGGTGCGTACGTCTCTCGAACTCCTGGAAAGGACTCTAAATTTCTCCCCCAGCAGGGGAGGCATAATTACGGCACGGTTAGTGTCAGAGATGTAAAACATGTAACCTTAGAAACTGAAGTTTTGTAGCTGCTGAACTGTTAGTTTGTAACAGTATATAAAGATGTGCCTTGTACAATAAAATTAGGCTTTGCATGCACCTGGCGAAGTCCGTGTTCAATCACCGACAAATGGTGTCTCCATGTAAGGAGTTTATTATACGCCTATCTGTGCGTCCGTCGGTGAGCCCCGTGGGACTTGAAGTGCTGCTGAAAGAAGCAGGAAAGCTGGCCAGCATTTATTCCCTGCAAATTGTAGGTGAGCTACGGGGGACGACATGGGGGCTGGACAGTCCTCATCGGACAGCCATGTTTTTGAACTCATGTTTCGTTTACTCGAAAAACATGGAAAGTCTGTAACTTCCCAATCCCTTAAAATTATGCTGCGTTGGGAGGCTTCCAAAGTGCCCGCGCTAAACCCGAGCACTGCCTTTTCATCAGAGGTGTGGGACGAAGTGGGAGATATATTATGGGACCACGCTACAAGAGGAGATGAGGTGGCCGCTCAAATGCTGCCTGCTTGGAGGGCAATAATGGAGGCTATTAAAGCACAGGAAAAGACTAACAAAGAGAAAGCTGCTTCTGAAAGCAGTTCCCCTTCCACGGAGGGGGCGGCAGCTGACGCTGCACTTTCTCCAACTGCCCGTGTACCCTTTTCTCCCGTGTGTCCTGATCCCTCTAACCTGCCTGCTACTAAAGTCACTTTTAAACCCCCTCATGCGTTGTTGGTAAATTTGGAAGATGATCCCAGACCTATTTACCCTTATCAGGAGCCCGATTTGTTTCCTCCAAATCCCCGTGATCATTGGGCTAACCTTAGACAGGAGGTGCTGAAGGAAGGACTTTTTGACATAGCTGAAAAAATAGTTGCGCCTGTTATATATCATCAAGGGCAGGGTCCAACCTGGGAATCGATTCCTTGGTCTGTCCTTAAAGAACTGCGCCGTACCATTAAAGAACAAGGCATTCATTCACTGTGTTTCTGCAAGCATGGTCACTTCTGTTTTTTCTTCCTATGTGTTTACTCCCCATGACCTGAAATCTTTGTCACAACTGCTATTAACACCTACTCAAAACACTATTTGGGAGACAGAATGGCGTAGAGGGCTGGATAGACTCTTGCTTACCTATGTAGGCAATAATAACCAACAAATAGCTGCCCTGACTATAGACCACCTTATGGGCACTGGAGCTCATACGGATCCCCAGCGCCAAGCCTGAGTTATTCCGAGGGAAGCGTTAGAGGGGATTCGAGATGCCGCTTGCCAAGCCCTCCTAAAAATCCCTGATGACCAAAAACCTGAAAAAGCTTTTACTGCTATTTTTCAAGAATCCAAAGAAACTTACATGCAATTTATAGACCGATTAAAGCAGGCATTAGAGCAACAAATTGATCACCCTGAGGCGCTGAATATTTTGCTAATGAAGTTGGCTGTGGAAAACTCTAATGCTGACTGTAAAAAACTTCTTAAATCGCTCCCTAACCCTAATCCCACTTTAGTAGAAATTATTGAAGCTTGCAATTGCATTGGATCAATTGAGCAGAAATACGAAAATATGGCAGCTGCATTTGCAGCTATGAAAAGTCCATCTCATAAGGCAGTAGTGTGTTATGGTTGTGGTCAGCCAGGACATTTAAAGATGGATTGTTTTCAAGCTAAAGGAAATTCCACTAAACCTTTTACGGCTCCTGGCATATGTCCTCGGTGCCGAAAAGGAAGGCATTTTGCCAATCAGTGCCGCTCAAAATATGATTATGAAGGAAAACCACTGTCAGGAAACAGGTCGCGGAGCGCGGGACGGTGCTGTGCAAGGACACAAGCAACCCCGTCGCCCGTACAAGTGAACCTTGGAGGGATTCCTCAACCCCAGCCTCAGCCTTACACCCAGCTACAGCAGGCAGTGCTAGGGTGGACCTGGTCACCTCCACAACAGTAACCCTTTTAGACCACTCAGTGCATTTGTTATCAACTAGGACATTTGGACCGCTGGGGGGAGGTCGCAGTGCGTTGTTGCTAGGGAGATCTTCTGTTACCCTTTCTGGTCTTTTTGTCCTCCCTGGAGTAATTGGTTCTGATTTTACAGTGGAAATCAAAATTATGGCATGGACGCCCTTTCCACCCTGCACTGTACCTAGAGGGTCCCGCATTGCTCAACTGCTTTTCTTTTCTATATCTCCTATGTTACCCTTGCAGGATTGCGACAGGGGGGTAGAGGGGTTGGGCTCCACAGGAGCCCCAGAAATTTGGTGGACACAGCAGATATCAGAAAAGCATCCAATATGCCAGTTTGTATCAGGGACAGAGAGTAGTACTGTCTGGAATTGTTGATACTGGAGCAGATGTTACCATAATTTCTCAAGCTAAGTGGCCACCAAATTGGCCTCTAGCTCTGGTTTCACAAAACCTTTTGGAAATTGGTGGAGTGAGTAATAGTCAACAAAGTAAACATATGATACAAATCATAGGTCCTGATAATCGAAGTGCTAACATCAAATCTTTTGTTTTGGCAGTTCCCATGGTGTTGTGGGGATGAGATCTCCTTTCTCAGCTCAGTTTGAGATTGCAATCTGATTTTTAACAGGGGCCACTGTGGCATGAACCACCCCGCAATTGATATGGAAAACGACTAAAGCTATATGGGTGGATGTCATAGGTTAGCAAGCTGAGTCTCGGAAGAGATGTTCTGCTTACTGCTTCCCCATGACCTGACAGAACCTATCAGCAGGCCAGTTTGAATATGGACAATTCTTTAAGCCACTTAAAATTGTGACCGCCTCTGTGATACACACTTAAGAATAGACAAATTCCCCCTCAAACACTCTCTCGTTTCCGGCGCTGGGACAGGTGGCTGCGGGGCCCGAGCGGGGGCCAGTGGGCCCGGCCCCTGCTCGGGCCAGGCCAGGCCGGGCCGGGCCATGGCTCCAGGATGACCCCCCCCAGCAGGGCTCTGGGCAGCCAGAGCGGCTCGGAACCAACCCCCCCCCCCCACCCCCCCCCACTGCGGCCAAGATTTCAGCAAACGAAGCACCGATGTCTGGCAGAGGTCAGGTGACCAACAGCGATAAGACACACAGCTGCAAGGCCGAGGTGAGATTAACCCTTTTAGTGCTGTGAAGAGCTGAAAACCTGAGGGAAGAGAGAGAGGAGATGCTTAAAGCTGAAAGTCTGTTGTGAAGCTATGATATATCAGAGTATCCCGTTGTAATTTCATGAAGATATGGGGGGTGGAGTGTTCAACTCCCAAGCAAAAGCACCTGCGCTGAGATAGGCAGATGCTGACGCAGCTGTAATTTCATGAGAAGTTTGGACAGGGAGAGATGGACCAGATGAGGACTTTTGCTCCAAATGGGAAAGGAGAAACCTCAGTTCCTAGAGATGCTTGCAGAGATAGTCCTAAAGATGAAGATGAGGAAGACCCTTTGCTCCCAGGGAAGGAGAAGGGCCTCTGTTTTTTGTTTCTGAACGGCTCAACCTTAAAATTGTACCCCAAAAACTTCAAGAGTGGACCCTCGAAAGCAGTTGCGGGAAAAGCTGCAAGTTGGGGGAAGGGAGTCACATGCGAGCAGAGAGACTCCTCTTCCTAAATGGACTGAACAATATTTGGAAGTGGGTGGCTGTCTCGTTGTGATAATGTGTTCATAGCACGAGCAAGAAGAGACTTCTCTTTCTAAATGGACTGAACAAGGTTATTATGGAAGTGGTAAACAGACTGAACATCTCAAGGGTTGTCTTTTTACATTGTCAGTGGGAGAAGGGAGGAAGGTGGGGGAAGGAGGAGAGTTCTGAAGGTATGGTATAATTTTTTTTCCCCCCTCTTTTATGTCTGTTAATAAACTTCTTTATATTCTTTCAAGTTTGGTGCCTGCTTTGCATTTCTCCTAATTCTTATCTCACAGAAGATAAACAGTAATGAGTATTTTGGACCAAACCACTACAGTGGAACTATGGTCCCTGCCTGAAAAGAAGCTGCATGCATTAGAAGAATTAGTAGAAGACCAATTACAAAAAGGGCATATTGTTCCCTCCACCAGTCCCTGGAATTCCCCTATTTTTGTAATACAAAAACAAACAGGTAAGTGGTGCTTATTCGATGATTTGAGAAAAATTAATGATGCCATGGAAGATATGGGTGCTTTACAGCCAGGACTCCCTTCCCCCACAATGATACCATGAAATTGGACTTTAACAGTCATTGATTTAAAAGATTGTTTTTTCACTATTCCTTTGCATCCCGTTGATGCCCCTAAATTTGCCTTTTCGGTCCCTGGCACAAACATGCAAGCCCCCTTGAAAAGATTTCACTGGGTAGTACTACCCCAAGGAATGAAAAATAGCCCAACTATTTGTCAGCAATTTGTAGCACATGTTTTGAGTCCAGTAGATCAACAAGTCCCAGACATGTTGATTTACCATTACATGGATGATCTTTTAATTGCAGCTGAAAGCCCTCAACTCATGGAGAAAGCCCTAGCCCTTACCACAGATGCTGTAAACAAAGCGGGACTGTGTATAACCCCAGAAAAAATTCAAAAACAACCCCCTTGGCAATATTTGGGCTGGCACATCAGGTCCCAGACTATTCATCCTCAAGCCTTGAAATTACAGACAAAAATTTCTACACTTTATGATGCACAAAAATTATTAGGGACTATTAACTGGGTACGTCCTCTATTAGGTATTTCAAATGCAGAACTTGCCCCTCTTTTTGCCTTGTTGAAAGGGGACCCTAATTTGTTGTCACCCCGCACAGTGACACAAGAGGCCGCTGAGGCACTGCGGAAAAGGCAAGCATCTCAATATGCCCCAGAACTACCTTTTTGCCTAATCCTTTTGAATCCAGCAAAACAGCCATATGCCTTCACTTACTAATGGGATCCTTCTGTGCCAAATCCTCTGCTAATTATTGAATGGGTCTTTTTATCACATCAAATGACAAAAACTATTACCACAAAGCATGAAATCTTTGCCATGTTGATTATCAGAGCGCGGAACTGCCTTTTTGCTCTAGCAGGACAAGATTTTATGCAGATATGTTTGCCTGCGATTTCACCTTACTTGCAGTGGTTACTACAAAATTCAGATGCTTTACAAATAGCTTTATGTGATTTTACAGGTCAGCTTACTTCACATCTGCATGCACACCGCTTGCTAACTATTTCATTCAACTTATTAGCTGCACCAAAACGGTCTGAAGTTCCTTTGCAAGCCCTGACGGTCTTTACGGATGGGTCAGGACTAACACACAAATCTGTGCTTCTGTGGATCGACCCAGACACCCATCAGTGGACATCAGATGTTGCTATTGTTTCAGGTTCCCCTCAAATTGCAGGACTGGCAGCTGTTGTACGTGCTTTTCAAAGGTAGTGATGCCATGAAGATTTTTTGCCTTTTCCTTTATACCCCTCTTATACCTTTTTTTCAACTTCTGTATTCTTAGTGCTTTTTGCCTACATTCTTGGACTTGTTTGTCAAGCTGAGAGACTAAACATTTTAGAAGCTTCGTAGCTAGGGATCAGTGTGTCCCAGACCCCAAGGTCCTCTCCAGAACACATTCTGTAAACTAAGATAGAATCATCCAGGGGAAGGCTCCTTGTGGAGGGGGGTGTTGGAGAATGGTTAGAGGATCAGGGACATGGATCATTGATAAAACCAGATCAATAAAAGAACTGTACAAGCAAAGGCCTGCAAGCAAAGGCCTGCACGAGAAAAAGGCCTGCATGAGAAAATGCCTGCGTGAGAAACAGGCCTGAGAACCAAAAGGGAGTTTTAAGGAGGTACAGTGCTGTGCTGATAAGATGTACTGACCATGAGAAGGAAGATCTTTGATCTCTCAAGTCAAAACATAAATAATAGAAGCTTGCCAAATGTAGTCTTTTATCTAACCCAATTATGTAGAAGTAAGAATGCGCTTTCGTAAGTTTGAACCAATTAAAGAACTGATAAGCATGTATACTCAATACTATATAAGTGCCTCTGTATTGCTAATAAACGAAGCTTGCTTTATCAATCACATTGATTGTCTGCATGTTTTCCCCCACCGAAGTCAGCATTTGGCGCTCGAGCAGAGACTGGCACGTCGTTTTCTTGACTAGGCGGGAGACCGAAGAGGCACCGATAGCAGCGATCGGGGGGCAGAAGATCAGCAGCTGCAGGCAAGCATCTGATCTGTGCCTGGACTGACCTGACACAGGGGTCTGCCGTTATGGCTGACAAGGGCAAACCTGATAAAGGCTGCACAATTCCTGTCGACAGGGACAGCGGTAAGACGCGGATTGCGGTAGGACACAGATATGGAAACAGAGGTGGCCCTTAATTTATTTTTACGCTTTTTAGAAAAGCGGGGAGTTAAGGAGATAAACCTTTGTAAGGAATTAAATGCGTTAATAGCGTTCGGGGAAAAGCAAGGGTTCTTTAAGGACCCAGGATCACTATTCCATGAACAGCAATGGCAAGAATATGGTGTTTGTTTATGGAATCTCGTTATAGATGACAATAAAGAAGCTAGAAAGTTAATGAAGCCATGGAGAGCAGTAAATAATTGTCTTAAGCAGTATCATGTTGAAAAACAGGTAGCAGCAGTTGCTACAGCTCATTTAGAAGGCAAAGACCCTCCACCTGGCATAATGACACTCGGGAGCGATTATGCTCCCACGCCACCAATAGGGTGCCCCGTAGCTGTTAAACCCCTTACAGATCAGACACAGTCTGTTCTACCTATGGCACCCCCGGCAGAAAAGAAAGATGAGTTACCAGAAAGCGACAAAAAGGAGTTAGAACAAGAAGCCGCTAGATGGCGCCAAGAGCTTACTGAAAAGGAAAATCGCAAAACATGTAACAGTCTTAAATCGCGAGTTAACCAAATTGACTGGAAAAGAATAGTAAAAACAGCCCTTGAGAATAAAGACTATGAACTCGCAGAAGCGATCGGAGATCCGTTTGCCTTCCCAGTAATATATCAAGCAGGCAAGGGGGGAATAGTAGGAGAATATAATCCTGTAGACTGGAAGTTGCTAACTCAGCTACGAGGCACAGTCAATGAATCAGGGCTGCAGAGTGAACCAGCTAAGCAAATGTTAAACTATGTATGGGGGAGTGGGATTCTTTGCCCAGAAGATATTAAAACTATTGTTAGAATGATTATGACCCCGTCACAAATTATGTTGTGGCAGGCACACTGGAATCGCCTTTGTGATGCCTCTGCTAATGCTCCCCGTGACCCACAAGACCCTATAAATGGGGTAACAGTGGAGCAGCTTATGGGTGTTGGGCAGTTTGCCAGAGTTGAAATGCAAGTGCAAGTGGGGCCAGAAAGATTATTAGAAGCTATGCAGCTTGCGCAGCAAGCCATCAATTATATTAAAACAACACCCCCTCAGCCCTCCTACCTGTCAATCAAGCAAGGAAGGGATAAGCCCTTTTCAAGTTTTGTCGACAGAGTTACTAATGCTGTACACAATTCAGATATACAAGACTTTATGAGAGGACCATTGTTAGTGTGTAATGGAGAATTGTAATTCTTTCACTCGAGCCATATTAGTTACATTGCCAGCAGATGCACCGGTAGAGCTGATGCTAGATAGAATGAGCCGAGTGCCAGTAGGGCCACAGGCAATGCTAGTAGAAGCTGTTAAAGAGTTAGGGAAAGATCTAGTGCAAGCCCAAAATCAAGCCTTTGCAGCCCTCGCTCCCTTGAAAGGGGCAGAAGCACCAAGAGGCGGGTACTATAATAAGCCTAAAGAAGT
The DNA here is from genome assembly GCF_009650955.1 of Corvus moneduloides. Lineage (NCBI taxonomy): Eukaryota > Metazoa > Chordata > Aves > Passeriformes > Corvidae > Corvus > Corvus moneduloides. The sequence continues at coordinate 3,225,503 of NC_045510.1, forward strand.
CAAGTGCTTCCGATGTGGTCACAAAGGACACATGAAACGGCAGTGTCAGGTCCAACAAGTATGGTGCCGTAATTGCAATGTCAATACTCACTCCATGGAAGCCTGCCGGAAAAGGTTGGGAAATGGGAGACCGAGAGTGAAGGGTCACGGCATGACAACACCAACAGCGGCCCCAGCAGTAGCAATGCCAGTCTCCGCAGCTCCCTACAATCTGCCGAGTGCCTGCGGCCAGCAACCCGAGGAAGCCTCGGCCTGGACCTGGCAACAGCAATAGATGTGACCTTGATTGACGACCGACCCCAGAAGATTCCAACAGGCATCAAAGGGCCCCTAGTCATCAATGGGCAGTGCCATGGAGCTCTGCTGTTAGGTCGCTCTTCTAGTAGCATGAAAGGACTTTTTATATTGCCCAGCCTAATTGACAAAGACTATAAAGGAGAGATTTGAATCATGGCTCAAACTCACTTTCCACCTGTGCACATCCCAGCACATAGTAAAATTGCTCAATTAATACCTTTGCCTCACCTGACTGCAGCTATAGCCGAAGAATCGCCGGAGAGGGGAACAAGAAATTTTGGTTCAACGGGGAGTCTCGCTCTTCTTACCCTCCCACTAGCTCGGCGACCAGTTGCTACTGCCGTGTTCACTCGTGGCAGCGATTCCATAACATTATCTGCTCTCTTAGACTCTGGAGCAGACTTAACAATAGTGGCCAATTCATGCAGGCCTCAGCATTGGACCCTTCAACATGCAGCAGGAGGAGTCAAAGGTGTCGGAGGCACTGCGTCAGTACAACGCAGCTGGGATCGAATTCAAATCATACTAGATGGACGCACCGCATCTGTTATAGTCACAGTGATGCCTCTGCCTGAGAAAGTTAACGCTTTAATAGGAAGAGATGTGCTCACCCAGCTGGGTTTTGTGTTAACCACTGAGATGCCTTTTTGATAGCGGCCGCTGCATTGACTTTCCCGATAGCCTTGCACTGGCTTACTAATGACTCAGTGTGGATCGAGCAGTGGTCGCTTAAGGAGGAAAGTCTACAACAAGCCCATGCACTAGTGCATGAACAGTTAAACCAAGGACACTTGCAACCATCTACGAGTCCATGGAATACTCCCATCTTTGTAATCAAGAAGAAATCAGGAAAATATCGTCTGCTGCATGATTTGCGTGCCATTAATGCTCAAATGCAAGCCATGGGGACTCTGCAACCTGGTCTTCCCAATCCTGCAGTTGTACCTGAGAACTGGCATTTACTAATAATGGACCTAAAAGACTGGTTTTTTACTATACCATTGCATCCTAATGACATGCATCGTTTTGCCTTCACCCTCCCTGCTATAAACAGGGAAGGACCTGCCTCTCGATATGAGTGGACAGTGCTTCCGCAAGGAATGAAAAACAGCCCCACCTTGTGTCAGATGTATGTTGATGCTGCACTGAAGCCAGTTCGAATGCAGTGGCCAAAAACCATCATTTATCACTACATGGATGATATCCTCGTCGCTCAGCCAAACCCAATCAACCTCCAACAAGAACTCTTGCTCACCAACCAGCTAAAACAGTATGGCTTGATTGTCGCGCCAGAAAAGGTTCAACATACGCCTGTTTGGAAATACCTAGGGTGGAACATCACCGAAGCACAAACCAAGCCACAGAAGGTGACAATTCAAACCAATCTCAAGACCCTGCAAGATGCACAAAAGCTTATGGGTGACTTGCAGTGGCTGCGACCAGTCGTAGGCATCAGTAATGAAGATCTAGAGATACTGAGACCCTTGCTGAGAGGGACTGATCCCTCTTCGCCAGTTCGGCCCACACCACAGCAAATTAATACTATCCAGTGTATCAGTACTGTTATTGCAGACAGAGCAGTTGATTGAAGGGACACTGATCTTCCAGTCGACTTTACTGTCTTCCACGGAGAGAGTCAACTTATCGGTGCACTGACTCAGTGCAAAAAGAAAAAGGGGGAGCAAGTTAGGGTGCTGGAGTGGATGTTCACAAGCCTACAGCCCAAAACAACATTGCAACAAAAAATCGACAATATGGCAGAATTAATACAGAAAGGCTGCAACCGTAAAATACAAGTCACTGGGCAAGAGCCAGGAACGATCTACTTGCCAATGAAAAGAAATGAGCTTGAGTGGTATCTGCAATATTCTCAAGCCTTGCAAATTAGCTTGCTAAGCAATGCCCAGCAAATTGAAGTACAACCACTCACCGTGGGAACCGGAAGGCCAGGGGCCTGAGGACCAGAACCCGGAACTGGACTCCATTCCTTCGGCCGCTCCGGTTTTTTATCAAAGGTCCAGGAGAGGGGGAATGACCCACACCAACTGGGAACCCCTCTCCCACCAAATGATCAAAGAACTCTGCAAGGCACAGAAAGAGTTCGGGAGAGAAAGCGAATATTTTCGTGGCCTTTTAAAGGCAAATTTCTCTGGAGCAGTAATGACGCCTTTTGACCTGCGTCAGCTTTTCTCGTGCTTGCTTTCCTTGGCAGAGTTTCTGCTCTGGAGGGCGGCATGGGAAAAGGAGCTCCGCCGACTCCTTCCTGCGCTTCTGCAGAGCTCTGATACGGCTGTTGATGCTGACAACCAGGCATTAACTATGGACCATTTAAGCGGCGAGGGGGAATGGGCTTTGGCACCGAAGCAGGCCCAGAGTCTGCCCCTAGAGGTGCTGCAGCAGGTCAAGGAACTGGCCGGTAAGGCATTCCTTGGCCTGAGACCGGACGCGCCCATGGAAAGTTACTCACGGGTCCGACAGCAGCCCACGGAGTCGTTCCTCCGGTTTGTAGAGAGACTAACCCGAGCAGTAGAGTTGCAGGTCAGGCAGCCGGCGGCCAGAGAGGAGGTCATAACAGAGATGGCAATGGCAAATGCTAATTCCCAATGCAAGACAGCTATCCTGAGCCTCCCACTGGACCCCCTGCCGACAATCCAAGCCATGTTAGAAGTCTGTGCTGCGAAAGCACCGCACCTGCAACCTGCCAGCTAGGACAAGCAACGGTCCCGAGGAGCAGTCTCGGTGGGAACAACAACACACCATCCTGCTGTGGACCAGAAGAGGACCACGGGCCAAAGCAGCGGACAACCTCCATCGAGGAACAGCCAGAAGCGGGCCCAACAGCAGACCCGAAACACCTGCTTCCTTTGTGACCAACCCAGGCACTGGACCAAAGACTGCCCGCTCAAGCGGCAATTTCATCAATTTAAACAGGAGCAAGGGTCTGGGGGATTAGGGAGCCAGTTACAAAAAAACTGAGTGGGGAGCGCACGCCCGACCCGCGTGACGATATAAAAAGGTCGGGCCGCGAGGGGGAGGGGGAACAGAAAGGGGCCAAAAAAGACTATGCAAAATTATCAGATGTGACTTTTCAGCCTGACTTCACTTCTCCTGCTGATGGTTCTTTCAGGTTGCAGCTGTCGACACCGCTCTTCCTGAAAACCAACGAGTGGCACGCCGCACCAGTAAGTGTCGGTGGTGAGCTGGGGACGTGGGACCCAAGCCCTAGCAGGTATGTCATTGTTGGAGATGTTAAATGCACACCACCAGAGATCGAAGTCGCTCCGGGACTCATGACATCCAGTCCCGAAGGACCCGTTCTCTGGCTGTGCTGTGTCCGTCCACCTCTGTTCCTGCCCAGAGGGCAGATAGTCGCCCAGGCTATCCCTGCAGAAGGGCCACACCTGACGGTGTGTGCCACACATGTAATAGGAACGGGGAAGCCGAGGGTAGACTGTAAGATCAACAGGGGAGAAGAAGTCCTACATTTTAAGGGACTTCTGGACACAGGGGCAGATGTGACGATCTTTCCCACGTGGGAATGGCCGGCACATTGGGAATTGCAAAACGTGGCAGGACACGTGCAAGGTGTTGGAGGTATCCAATTGGCAAAACAATCAAAGAGCATCATGCAAATTAAGGGGCCGAGCGGACAATTGGCGAACATACGTCCGTTCGTATTGGATTACAAGGAACCCCTCTTGGGGAGAGACCTCATGCAACAACGGGGAGTCACAATTGACATACCTGACCCCCCGATAAATTTTTGCGTGGTGGCCACTGAGGAGCGCCCTACCCAAAAACTGAATTGGAAAATGGACCCGTCGGTGTGGGTAGAGCAGTGGCCGCTCTATAATGAGAAATTAGAGGTGCTCGAGAAGCTCGTGGAAGAGCAGCTTAAGAAGGGGAATATCGTGGAGACCAACAGCCCCTGGAATTCCCCGGTCTTTGTCATCAAAAAACCTAACAAAGACAAATGGCGGCTCCTCCAGGACCTTCGCCAAATTAATGACGTGATAGAGGACATGGGCTCTCTCCAACCGGGAATGCCATCCCCAACGATGCTTCCCCAAAATTGGAACCTGGCAGTAATCGATATTAAAGATTGTTTTTTCCAAATTCCTCTGCACCCTGACGATGCCCCGCGTTTCGCCTTCTCGGTTCCGGTTATCAACCGAGAAGCCCCGAGGAAGAGATACCATTGGAAAGTCCTGCCGCAGGGCATGAAGAACAGCCCGACCATCTGCCAATGGTATGTCTCTTCCTTGCTTGCCCCAGTTCGCGCAGCCGCAAAAGAGGCCATCATATTCCACTACATGGATGATGTCCTCATGTGTGCCCCCGACAATGACATGCTTGCGAGTGTGCTTGACCTTACAATCAGTGCATTGGTTGCTGCAGGGTTCGAGCTCCAAGAAGAAAAAATTCAAAGGATGCCACCTTGGAAATACCTGGGCCTGGAAATTACCAAGCGGACCATTGTGCCGCAAAAATTGGCTATTCAAACAAATATCAAGACTTTGGCAGATGTCCACAAACTGTGTGGATCATTACATTGGGTAAGACCGTGGCTGGGTCTGTCCACCGAAGACCTAGCCCCCCTTTTTGATTTATTGAAAGGGGGAGAGGAGCTTAGTTCTCCCCGGACACTTACCCCAGAGGCACGGACAGCCCTGGAGAGGGTGCAACACCTGATGTCCACCAGGCAAGCAAGCAGGTATAGACCTGACTTGCCATTTAAGTTCATCATCCTGGGTAATCTGCCACACCTGCACGGGGTTGTCTTCCAATGGGAAGACAAGAGGAAGAGCAAGGAGGACCAGGACCAGAGGCACCCCCTCTTGATAATAGAGTGGATCTTCCTCAGTCATCACAGGTCCAAAAGAATGACACGGCCACAAGAGCTGATGGCGGAACTGATCCGGAAGGCTAGAGTCTGGATCAGGGAACTATCAGGGTGTGACTTTGATTGCATTCACATACCAATCAGGACACAAACGGGCCAAATTACCAAGGCAATGTTGGAGAATTTGCTTCAAGATTGTGAAGCTTTGCAGTTTGCTCTGGAGGGCTACACAGGCCAAATTTCTTTACATAGGCCAGCCCACAAATTTTTTAATTAGGAAACTCAATTTGAATTAAATACAAAGAGTGTTCGGAGTAAGGAACCTTTAGAGGCCTTGACCGTTTTCACTGAGGCGTCTGGGGCGTCCCACAAGTCAGTCATGACTTGGAAAGACCCCCAAACTCAGCGGTGGGAGGCTGATATTAAGGAGGTGGAAGGATCACCTCAAGTTGCTGAGTTAGACGTAGTCGTCAGGGCTTTTGAAAGATTCCCCGAACCCTTTAATTTGATAACTGACTCTGCATATGTAGCAGGGGTAGTCTCCAGAGCTGAACATGCCATATTGCAAGAGGTCTCCAACACAGCCTTGTATGAGTTGCTCTCAAAATTGGTTAGCCTAGTCTCCCACCGAGAGCAACCATTTTACGTGATGCACGTCAGGTCACACATGGACCTGCCCGGGTTCATCGCGGAAGGCAACAGGAAGGCAGATGCCTTCGCTGCGCCAGCCGTGATGGCCCCGATTCCAAATGTATTTGAGCAGGCCAAAAGAAGCCATCAGTTGTTCCATCAGAATGCGCCTGCCCTGGTTCGGCAGTTCAATTTGAAGCACGACCAGGCCAGAGCGATCGTGGCAGCGTGTCCTGAATGTCACCAATTAGCTCTTCCCGCCATTGGCACCGGCGCAAACCCCCGTGGCCTTAATAGTTGTGAGGTGTGGCAGATAGACGTGACACATGTCGCTTCTTTCGGCAGAATGAAGTATGTACATGTGTCAGTAGATACCTTCTCTGGAGCCTCTGCCCACACAGGGGAAAGGGCTAGCGACGTCCAAAAACATCTAGTGCAGGCGTTTGCTACCCTGGGCATCCCCAAGGTTATTAAAACCGATAACGGCCCAGCCTACACCTCCAAGGAGTTCAGGAGCTTCCTACAGCAATGGGGAATAGAGCACAAGACGGGCATCCCCTATTCCCCGACAGGTCAAGCGATAGTCGAGAGGGCTCACCAAAATATCAAGAGGATGCTACAAAGGCAATAGTCCTCAAAGAAATTTGATTCCCCTGCTGTCAGGCTCTCAAGGGCACTGTTTACTCTAAACTTTCTCAACTGTGCCTTTGAGAACCTGAACCCACTGATCGTGCGGCACTTCGGGCAGTCTCAGCAGCTGCAGGTGAAAGAAAGGCCTCCGGTGTTGGTTAAAGACCTGGAGACTCGGGAAATACAGGGCCCTCATGAACTAGTTACATGGGGGAAGGGATATACATGCATATCCACCCCCGAGGGCCCCAAGTGGATCCCATCAAAATGGGTGAAACCGTGTATTTCCCAGCCCACCGGAGGAAGGAGTCAAGCACCCCCTAAAACCGGGGTGGGTTAATCCTAAGCCCCTTTGGACCCTAAGTTCGTCCCCAGGTATTCTTCCCAATTTTGATATTCTTCCTTTTGAGTTTCTTTCTAGTTTGGAGACTACAGAAATGGATCCTGCACCGTCCATCCGAGCCGTCGCCAGAAGCCTGCAGCTTGTTGTCATCCTGCAGCTGCTCCCATGGCCTGCGTCGCCGTGGATAGTTCCCCAACCGGCAGCAAACGTGTGGTCAGTCCTGGCGCAAACCATGGGCCAAGACCACATATGTTTATCTACAGCCGCGGCCCAAAACCCTATGGCCACATGTCTGGTGGGGATCCCTCTTGAGCAAGAGGAGTATGCTTCTCTTTTCGAAAGGCTCAAGCCCACGCAGGCTTCGACTACGTCTGCCCAAAATACCAAGTCATCTGAAACGGGTAAGGCCCCTGTCGTCAAGCCGCCTGTCAGCTCGTACCGTCCCCAGGTGCCCTATCAGGGACGGCCCCCTGGCTGGCACCGCAGGGGGAAACGCGACATTGACAACCCCCTTGAGAAATGGCTGCCCCAACTCCCGAAGACCAGTAGTGAGCCCCAGGAGCTGGATCTCTTGGGATCGTACCCAGCTCACTCCTGTGTCCAATTCCAATTCGGGTTGTCCCCGGATCGGGAGTTCTTTAAGAACATAGCTCCAAGCCACCGAGAGTATAAGGCAGCCAAATGGTGCCTGGCCGTCAGTAAGGTGACCACTGAAAATCCCCATAGGTCACGTCCGAAAGGGTTACCCAGGGGACTGTTTCTCATCTGCGGTGACAGGGCGTGGGCAGGCATCCCCTCTCGCCTGTTAGGAGGCCCTTGCACCATAGGCCGCTTGACGCTGTTGACACCCAACCAAACCTTAGTTGATAATTGGGAGAGAAAAAGAAATAGGACTTCCAAATTGGCCATCCAGAAACGCGAGCTCTGATTTGAATCAAAATTGCGACTCGGAAGTCGTTCATTGGTCGAGAACAAAAGGGGTTGCAATCACCGTGCTTTTGCCGTGGGTGGCGGCAGCCAAAGCACTAGGGGAATTGGGCCATTTAAAATGTTGGGTTGTGAAACAAGCAAATCTTACCTCAAGCGCCCTAAGCGACCTCCTAAAAGACGAGGAACTGACCAGGCAGGCCACTCTGCAAAATAGGGCCGCGATCAACTTCCTACTCCTACTCCACGACCACCGGTGTGAGGAGTTCGAAGGGCTGTGCTGCCTTAACTTAACATCAAGGGCGGAGAACATCCACAGAACCATCGACAAGATGCAGGCCATGGTGATGCAAATTCGGAAAGAAACTGGTGACTGGCTCGGCGACATCTTCAGCAAATGGGGACTATCCAGATGGGCAGGATCTATTTTCCGATCCGGACTGATTTTTCTTTTTGTTTTGTTGGTTGCCCTAATTTTGTTTGGACTCCTCAAGAGAATGTTAGTAAAGTTGATTACAAGCTCCCCCTCCCCTACGGATATTGACCGAGCCGAGGTACTCCCGGATGCAGAGACCCTGCAAGAACCGGAGCTCGAACCTACGGCTCCTGAGTTGCAAGAGTTCGAGGTCTTTTATCCGGACTCTGAATATTACCCCCAGCCGAACTTTAAACCATCTTAAAAAACAAGAAAGGGGGAGATGTGGGAGTGTGTCTTGTTTGGTTCACTCCGAGTCTCCCCTTTGGGTTTCGTGTTACTGTACCATCCCAGTTTATACCCTCCTGGTTTCGTGTTCATAACCCTGCTTTCTCTATTTGTCTCCTCCCAGACCCCTGCCAATCGCTCCGGCACCCCTCCCAAGCTTCTAGAAAGTTCTGGCAGGGGCGTCGAGTGATTGGTCTTGGGGGGAGGATCCCTCCCTTCCTTTCCCAAGATAGGTTCCCTTGTGTGTCCCTCATCCCGCAGACCCGTCCTTCTCCTTCCCTGATTCGATGCCTTTGTCATCCCTCCCCTGTCGCCACCCCCCCATAAAACCCCTGGCAGGCGCGTTCAGGGTTGCTCATTGCTGGACACCCCCGGGGGGCGAGGTCCCCTGTTCGGAGACACAATAAACCTTCTGGACGTCATCCACAATTGAGCCTGCCTCCTTCTTCCACCACCTGCCTCTATTGCCGCGGTCCTGTGGAAGGACCCACGAGCCAGACCTCTGGTCTCCCGGATTCCGGAGGCTGGCCCCCGCAGCCTCCTGCGTCCAGAGCTGACTGGGCAAAGTGGGAACTGCTCCAAAAAGGACGCAGAGGCACATGGAAATGATAGACACAGGTGGTGATGTGTCTGTCATTCCATTTGATAAGTGGCCTGCGCAATGGGAATTGCAATCTCAGGGCATCATACATGGGATTGGAGGTACCCAAATTGCAAAGCAATCCAAAAACACCATTCAAATTGAAGGTCCAGAAGGACAAATAGCGACACTCTATCCATATGTCCTAGACACCAAATTCACCCTGTGGGGAAGGGATGCCATGTCTCAGTGGGGAAGAAAAATTGATATCACCCCTAGACATCAAAATTTTCCATTGCGGCCGCTGGAGCAGAGTGCCAGCCACAAAAATTAACTTGGAAAACAGATGAACCAGTGTGGGTTAACCAGTGGTCGCTAAAAGAAGAAAACTTTGAGGCACTCAAAACATTGGTAGCTGAACAATTGGCTAATGGAAATATAGTTCCAACTAACAGCCCATGGAATACACCCGTGTTTGTAATACAAAAACTGGGAAAGAACAAATATAGGCTCCTCCAAGATCTTAGAGAAATCAATAAGATTATTGAAGACATGGGACCCCTTCAACCAGGTATGCCATCACCTTCAATGCTCCCGCAACATTGGCATTTAGCTGTTCTTGACATTAAAGATTGCTTCTTCCATATTCCACTCCACCCTGCAGATGCCCCTCGATTTACATTTTCTGTGCCCTCTATTAATCGTGAAACTCCCATGGAACGTTATCATTGGCTTGTGCTTCCCCAAGGTATGAAAAATTCCCCAACTCTCTGCCAAGAGTATATTGCTAAAATTCTATCTCCCATCCATGCCAAAGCAGAGAAAGCCATCATCCTACATTACATGGATGATGTGCTGGTGTGTGCTCCCAATAATCAATACCTCGAGCTGACACTTAACATGGTGATTGAGGCCCTAGAGGCCAAGGGCTTTGAATTACAACCAGAAAAAATGCAGAGAACAAGCCCTTGGAAATACCTTGGACTCAAAATCACAGAAACTTCTATCACCCCAACACCTATCACCATTAATAATAACCCAAAAACATTAGAGGAAGTGCAACAGATGTGTGGGACACTGACCTATCTAAGGTCCTTGTTAGGACTCACCACAGAAGATGTAGCTCCTCTTGCAAACCTGGTAAAAGGGGAAGGCGGTCCAGCATCCCCTAGATCCCTGACAGAAGAGGCAAGGCAGTCTCTCAGAAAGATACAAGAGATCATTTCCACCAGACAAGCACACAGGTATCAGCCCTCCCTACCCTTTAAGCTTGTCATTCTAGGGAAGGTACCACGCTTTCACGGCCTCATATTTCAGTGGGACAAGGAGCAGAAGGAACCCCTCATCATAATTGAATGGGTGTTTCTCCCACTCTAACCTCCTAAAACCATCACACAGCCACAAGAACTAATGGCAAAAATTATCATGAAGGGTAGAGCAAGGCTCCCCACCCTGGCAGGATGTGACTTTGCATGCATCTACTTACCTGTAACAACTGACACATTAGATCACCTGCTTCAAAAAAATATAAATTTACAATTTGCATTAGATAGTTAGGCCAAATCTCCAATCATTACCCAAAACATGACATGTTTAATCGGCCATTCTCTTTCATCCCTCGAAAGATTCAAAGTAGAAAACCCCTCGATGCGATTACCATTTTTACTGATGCTTCAGGGAAGAGTAAAAAGTCCGTGGTCACATGGAAAAATCCAAAGACGCAAAAGTGGGAATCTGACATCAAGGTAATCCAGGGATCACCACAAGTAGCTGAACTAGCAGCTGTCGTTAGAGCGTTTGAGAGGTTCAAAGAACCCTTTAATTTGGTCACAGACTCAGCATATGTAGCTGGAGTAACTGTTAGAGCTGAGCATGCTCTCCTAAAAGAAATCTCAAACAAAAAAAATTATGATTTTCTCTCTAAATTAATTTATCTGTTTACTAGTTTGAAAACAAACCAGTGGGAGGCACCAAGTCAGAATAACAATCTAATGGAAATTAAAGAAAAGGAAAAAAAGTAAAAGAAAACACTGGTTCAAACTGACAGAGTCAAGGTGCAACCTGACACCCTGTTAGGCAGGGTGGTGGCAGCAGTCTGGTAGAATGGTGGCTGCAGTCCTCTGAAGCAGTGATCCTGTAGTAAAAGAGTCTGCTCTTCCTCAGGAAGTCCAATGGTGGCTGTGTAGCTTCTGTCCTCTGGAAATCCAGTGGGAAGGGTTGTCTCTGGTGTTCAGAGTCCCAGATTATATCCACGATGGGATGCTTGGTTCCTCCCTCTGGGTGAAGCATCTCACAATGGGGTAATGCGTCATGAGGCCAAGTGTTGATTAGGCTCATTAACAGAAGATAGTCCGGAGGGAGTTATCTCTGAGTCAGGCAGCAGGACAATGATGGGCAATTAACAGAAAGATAGTCTGGGGGGAGGAGGCAAGGAAACACTGCCCCACCTGGTTTCAACAGCTCATGAGGATGGTAATAGAATACACTGCAACCCAGGACAATCTGGTTTCCCACGGAGAGCATCCCTATTTTTTCATGCATGTGAGGTCACATACAAACCTGCCAGGATTTATTGGAGAAGATAATCGTAGAGCTGATGCTCTGGCTATGCCAGCAGACATAGTTCTATCAGCCGACTTACCAAAGCTCCCCCAAGTTTTTGAACAAGCAAAATTGAGCCATGCCATGTACCATCAAAATATTCCTGCTCTTATCCGCATGTTCCATCTGTCGCAGACACAGGCAAAAGCAATAGTGGCAACATGTCCCAACTGCCAGAAGCTACAGCTTCCATCACTGGGCATGGGGGTCAATCCCAGAGGCATTAATAGCGGTGAAGTATGGCAGATGGACGTCACACATTTCCCTGAATTTGGGAAATTAAAATACGTTCATGTTTCTATTGATACCTTCTCTGGTGCTATGTATGCCTCTGCACATGCAGGTGAAAAAGCTAAGGACGTTGAAAAACATCTTGTCCAAGCTTTTGCTGTGCTCGGTATACCTGAGAAGATAAAAACTGATAATGGACCTGCCTACATCTCTCAGGAATTAAAAACTTTCGTCAGCAGTGGGGATTTCGACATGTTACAGGTACCCCTCACTCCCCAACTGGACAAGGCATTGTTGAACGTGCCCATCAAACCCTCAAGCAAATGCAGCTACAACAATCAGGGACCACCAAACTCAACTCACCTGTCCTCAGACTCAGCAAAGCACTGTTTACCATAAACTTCCTGAATGGCACCTTTGAGGATCCAAACCCTCCCATCTGTCATCATTTCCAGGACACCAGGAGACAGAAACTGAAGGAGAATCCAGAAGTCCTGATCGGGGACCCAGAGACTCAAAAAATCCAAGGACCATACAGACTTGTAACTTGGGGACGTGGGTATGCCAGTGTATCTACCCCTCAAGGACTGAGATGGATCCCAGGGAAATGGGTGAAACCTTATGTCACTTCCTCAAAAGTTAAGGAGGTTAAAACTGCCTCCTGGAAGAGACGCTGTAAAAAGGATCCTGATTTTACACCCTCATGTAAACCCCCTACTGCAGATTTTGATGTTAATCCCTTAAGTTGAACTGTTTTGCACTCACATTTTGCACTGTATTTTGTAAATCTTCATCCTGATACTCCATACCATAGATGTCCTGACGAACCCCCTGAGTTTTGACTGGGGAACTAGTTTAAAGACATCCTAGGTACTGTGGAGTTGTAGGGACGATAGATTCCAGTTATGTTCTGCACTGTTGTTTTGTTACTGTTCTATGCACTTCTAAGTTACTAAGAGTTACAACCCAGCTTTAAAGAAAAAAAAATAGGGAATCGTTGCTGCCTGTTCTGAGCTTCCCCTCCCCCTCCCAAAGACACTTGCTTCTGCCATGTGCTTCGAGCTCCTTTGTTCTAAGCGCAGGCAAAGCCAAATGTAACTCAAACTCTAGCAGTGTCTGATTGGCCGGTCACCCCGGGTCCGCCCCCAGTCCTCCCCTTTCCCCTTCTCTGAATAAAATGGATGATCGAGGGAGGCCCCTGCTCTCTCAGTTCAGCTACCTTCCTGTGAACATCTCTTGTTGCCTGTTTCTTTTGAAAGCTTCTAACTGTAGGAAATTGAGCGAGCAGAGAGCTATATTTCTCCCTCTTTGCTTCTGCTGATGGTATTTGCTTTGCAGCTGATACAGGTACTGATTTTAGAGCTACTAAAGTGCTAGATTTCCCGTGCTACCTCTCTAGGCTGCTCGAGGCTTTCTAAGGCATTAAACCACTAGCCTAGCCGGTAAAAAACTGAAAAGATACCTTCCACAGGTTACATCGGTTTGCCACAATTGGCAGCTATTCAGACCGCGGGGGTTGACTCCAATACCCATAGATGGTATTTGGTAGTTCTGGCAGTTCAGGCACGTCGCAATGATAGCTTTTGCTTGATCTTTTGAGAGCCGGAACATTCTGACAAGGGCAGGAATGTTTTGGTGAAAAAATGCATGTGACAACTTTGCCTGGACAAAGATGTCAGGGACGTTTGCAGACTCTGCTGGCATGGCCAGTGCATCTGCTCTCCTGTTCTCTTCGGCAATGGGACCAGGGAGGTCGGTGTGTGACCTCACATGCATAATGTAGTAAGGCTGTTTTCTGTGGGAGATTAAATGAATTAATGTAGAAACCAATTGGTATAATTTTTGGTTGGAGACCTCCTTTAGAAAAGCATGTTCAGCCCTCATAGCTATGCCAGCGACATAAGCCGAATCTGTGACCAAATTAAAAGGTTCATCTTTAAACTTCTCAAAGGCTCTGACAACAGCTGCTAACTCAGCAATCTCTGGAGATCCCTCTACTATTTGGATATCAGATTCCCATTTTTGGGTATTGGGTTGTCTCCATGTCATGACAGACCAATGTGACGAGCCAGACCCATCGGTAAAGACGGTCAGAGCTTTGAGAGGTTTTCTACTTTGGATTAATTTTGGAATCAATTTAAAAGCTGCATCAGGGTAGAAAAATCTATGTTTTGGCATGTGGATGGAAATTTGGCCTGCGTAGCTATCTAGGGCTAACTGGAGGCTCTCATTGGCCTGGAGCAACTGCTTCAGATCTTCAGTGGTCAATGGCAAGTATATGCATGTGAACTCACACCCTGCAAGAGAGCGAAGATGAGTTCTGGCCTTTTTTATTAAATGTGCCATTACTTCTTGGAAGGTGGTTAATGTCTTTGTAGGTTGATGGCTTGTGAAGATCCATTCAAGTATCAGCAAAGGGTCTCTGAGTTGAGGGTCCCATTGGAAGATCAGTCCATGTAAATGGGGAGCCTTACCCAAAACTGCAAACTGAAGAGGCAGGCTGGGTTCAATGCGATGGGCTTGGCGTGAAGACAGGGCTTCCTGGACTTTGGTGATAGTATCTCGGGCTTCAGGTGTGAGGGCGCGTGGAGAGTCCAAGTCTCTGCTGCCGCGGAGGAGGTTGAAGAGGGGGGGTGAGATCTTCTGTTGTGACTCCCAGTAGGGGACGTATCCAATTTATGGATCCGCACAGGCTGTGTAAGTCCCTTAGGGTTTTGGGATCCTCTTTGATGGCGAGTTGCTGGGGTACGATGGTTTTCTCATGGATCTGGAGGCCGAGGTAAGTCCATGGGCTGGAGTGATGCAGTTTGTCCTCATGAATCTCGAACCCTGCTTCTTCTACGGCTTCAATTGTCTTTTTAAGAGTTCTGTCCAAGTAAGTTTTTTCTGATGCACATATTAGTATGTCATCCATATAGTGGTAGATGATTGCTTCTGGGAACAGGCTCCTGATGGGGGACAGAATGTGGGCGACGTTCCACTGACAGATGGTCGGGCTGTTCTTCATGCCTTGTGGGAGGACGAGCCAATGGTATCTTCTGAGTGGTGCTTGTTCATAAAGAGAGGGGATGGAGAAGGCGAACCGTGGTGCATCCTGAGGGTGGAGTGGGATGTTAAAGAAACAGTCTTTAATGTCTATGATGGCAAGCATCCAGTCTCAGGGCAGCATCGATGGTGATGGCAGGCCGGGTTTGAGGGGGCCCATGTCTTCAATGACCTCATTGATCTTTCGTAGGTCATGGAGTAGTCTCCATTTGTCCTTGTCAGGCTTTTTCAGCACAAAGACGGGGGAATTCCAAGGGCTTGTGGTCTCAGTGATATGACCTTTGGCGAGTTGCTCTTCCACCAGGGCTTCCAGTGCGCTGAGTTTTTCTTCTTCAAGGGGCCACTGCCTTGTCCACTTTGGGTTGTCAGTCTTCCAGGTGAGCGGGGGAGTAGATGGCAGCGCGCGTTTCTCAGTGGCCCCAGTCAGAAATCCTGGCTGGGAATGGTAAGGGTGGCACCCCACTGGGGTAGAAGGTCTCTGCCCCATAGGGTGATGGGGGCTCTTACCACGAATGGTCAGGTGGTCGCTCTCTTGCCTTTGGGTCCTTCGATGACAACATTTCGTTTGCTTCTCATGGATACTGCAACTCCACCAATCCCGGAGATCATACCTGCCACTGGCTCCAGTTCCCAATTCCCTGGCCACTCGGAACGGGCGATGATGATTACGTCTGCTCCGGTGTCCAGCATCCCTGGGTGGTAGACCCTCTCTCCTTTACAGAACAAGCTGCACTCGATGGTCGGTTTGTTTGAGCCCACAATCTCTATCCACATTGCTGTAGGATTGAGAGGAAGCTGTTCTGGGCGGTTCTGTGGAAGGAAAAAGGCTTGAGCAATCGGTGTTCCCTGTGGGAGAAAGAAAGGTGTGTCCGTGCAGCAAAGCTGGATGAGAATCTCTTGTCCTGGGTGCACTGTTTGTATCTCAGGTAATACAAAGAGTTGTTCTGGGCCATGGATGGTGTCGCTTAGGGTAAGAATGTCCCATGGGCCGTTCTGCGGTCCATACTTTCCTGTAGGGATGTGATAAAAACGCTTGTCAACAAAGTTAAATGGCAGTGATGTTACCAGTTGGCGTCTGGTTCCGATCGGTAGCGCTCTGTGTGTTGGATCCTTCTCATGTGTTCTGGGATCGCCTGGGATGATGGTGCTGGGTGAGGTCCAGTTGTCTGCTCTCAGTGGTCCAATGTGGAGTTCCCAGGCGGGGCGGGGTAGTATGGCCTTTGATTTGTTGTCTGAGCGCGGGACTTGATACCGCGCTCCGATAGAAGTTTTTTTGACGCTGCTGGTGCTGTTGCTGTCTCTGGTGCCTTTCGTAGGCGGCACGATGGTCCTGGGTGGGTGACCTTTGTGGGCAGTCCTTTATAAAGTGTCCAAGTTCGCCACAGTAGAAAAAGCGGGCATTCTCCTTAGAGACTGCTGCAGCAAATGCACCGGAAACTCCCTCTGTGATGCCCTTTATAACTGCTTGGGTCATTGTGTTCTCTGTGGATGTGTCTCTAGTACAGCTTTCTATCATTTGTTCTGTTGTGGATTCTGTGTCCATGGGTAGGGCCCTCAAGATATTCTTACATTGTTCATTAGCATTTACCATGGCAAGTTTACCCAAAAGCTCCTTTCGTCCATCCGGACTCTCTAACTGTTTCTCTAAGCTAGCTTTTAAACGATCAACAAACTGAATGAAGCTTTCATTTACTGACTGTTTGATGTTAGAGAAATATTGTGTAGGAACAGAATCATCAGGAGTAAGGAGCAGTGATGTTTTTGCTGCATTAGCTATGTCTTGTAATGCTACTTCAGATAAGGTTGTAGCTTGATCTGAGGGTTTTTGGAGGTCACCTTCTCTAGCCAGTTGTTCTATTGTCCAATCTGTCTGGTTTGCATCTTTAGCATAAGTGTCAGACAATGTTTTTAAATGTCTCTTCCAATGCCTTTCCCATAACATATATTCGGCAGGGGAAAGGATGCAATTAATAATGTTTTTAATATCATGTGGTACTAATGTATAGGCAGAGAAGGTGGCTTCCGATAAGTTTCTAAAGAAATGTGACCCTCTCCCATGTTCTTTTGCTGCCTTTCAAAGCTCTTTGACTTCTTTGTATGGGATAGGTTCCCATGTTTTTGTAGTTGATGGGCCACCCCTCCTCCCTTTCCCTATAATGACTGGAAAGGCTGAGATTTTCTGGGCTAACTCCCAAACTCCCTCCCAGTTCGCCTCCCTGCGTTTCTGTGCCCATCGGTCCTCAGATTCAGAGCCAGAGCTGCTGCTACTGTTATCTGAAAAGGAGGGTTTAGCTGTGGCAGGGCGGTGCCGGGATACAGGGGGCGTAGCGCAGCATTTTTGAAATGCCGGCTTTCCTTTAGCCAGGGCAGGGGTAGCGGTGTTTCAGGGGTGTTTTGAGGGATGGGAAGGGGGTCTGTTATGGCAGCATGGGGGTGGAGAGGTTGTACAGCAGCAGGTCGTTTGGGGGGAGGTCGGGTTGCAGGTGGTGCCAGTTTCGCAATTCCGTGTGGAGTCAGCATAGGCTGTAGGAGGGTGGGGGGGGGGCGGTGGGCTTTAGGGCAGGAGCGGAGGAGATGAGGATTGCGCAAGAACCCATGGTAGGGGGAGGGGGGGTGTAGGGAGAGGGGGAGCAGTAGCAAGGATTGCGCAAGATGCAGCTGGGGGGGGAGAGAGGGGATGTGCCGGCGCCTGCCAGGGTGCCAGGGCCATTGGTGGTGGGGGGAAGGAGATTCCACTCCTTGGGCGGTAGCCTGGGGCAGTTGCACGGATAGCTGCGTCCCGCCAGCGGCAATAGGGGCAGATGCTGGCGGGGGACGTGACGCTTGTTCCGTGCCTGCTGCATTGGTTGGGGGGGGGCAGCGGAGGTGGGGCGGCTTGCTGAGATGGGGCTGCCGCGCTGGGGTGGGAGGGGGGCAGGGCCGCAGGGAGCAGGGATAGGGTAGGGTGGGACGCAGTGGGGTGGGATGTGGTGGGGTGGAGGGGGGGGTCAGAGGCACCGCGAGCCGGTGTGAGAGGTGGAAGGGCGGTGTTGTTCGCGGGGGGTTGCGAAATACCGGGGCACAGGGAGATGGGGCTGAGGGGGGTCAGAGCCATCCGTCCCGGGGAGGGGGGATGGGTCTGGGATGGATCCCGCATGCACTGACTGTGGGGTGGCAGCGGGACTGAGGGGGTGATCGGGGGGGGGTTGGATATGGGAGGACTGCTGGAAATAGGGGATCAGGGTAGGAAAGTGGGGTGGCCGGCGCCCCAGCCGGGCCAGGGCCGGGGTGGCAGGTGGGGTCTGCGCTCTGACTGGCCATTGCCGGAGGCGGCGAGGGGGAGTGAGAAGGGGAAAGGGCAGAGAACGGGTTTGTCTGAGGGGGGGTTGTCGCACTACACATTTTAACCAATAAATGAAATAAAGAAATGAATTTGGAAACAGAGAGGTTTCTCATGGCTTGAGAGGAATAGAGTTTCTTCCCCACTTTGTCCCAGAACGGATTAGAAAGGACAGAGTCTGTGGTAGCATCAGGGAAATTTCGAAATATCCAATTAGTGAAAGATTTGAGATTTTTCTTAGAAAGAGCACCTTTAGAGAATTTAAAGTCGGATTTTAAGAGAAGGGTTAGAAGAAAGGGGTATATGTCTCTCTCAAATTGGGAAAGGCTGGGTTTAGCGTGCCTATTTCCCATCTTAGCTCCTCCCTCAGCGGAAAAAGAGAAAAAAAACCCAAAAATTACTTTAAGTTGCATGCAAGAAAGAGGAGGAGAGACCCAAATTTAAACCTTCAAATCCCGTTTTCTGGTGAGGCTGGCTCCTAGAAAGGTCTGCTGGGGGGATGGTCTGGCAGTTCGATCCTCAGGGACTTCTGTCCTAGGTGGGGGGCGAGGGTCTCGAACGATCTCCATCCAAAAGGGCCTGCTAAAATGTAGGTCCTTTCTTCAGAGGATCAGCACACAAACGGCTGGTTCTGTCTTGGAGAGGTCAAGATGCAGCTCAGGCCAGGGGTCCGAGGTCCGGGGTCCAATGGCTGTTCGGGCGCCAGTTGTTACAGCTGGAGGAGGGGGTCAGTGGCTCTGACCCAGGAAGAGGTGACCAGTCCGGGGAGATGGTCCCAAAAGGAATCGCCTTCCCGAGGCCCGGTGTCTTCCCTCAGCTGCTGGCCAGGAGGGCCCTTGCAGAGACTGTCAGCTCTTTAGTGATTATCAGCTCGTGATTTCAGCTCAGCTCTGCAGGGCATCCTCCAGGCCGAGCCAGACCAGAGAGACGAGAGGCTTGTTTGGCTGGTTCCGCACGGAAGGTAGCTTTATTGTTGGTTCATACTCCGGCGAAGGGGAAAGCCAGGGACGAAAGCTCTCCCTCGTAGGGGCAGAGGGCTTGCTTTTATAGGGATACAGGGGATGGGTAAAGGCCAATGGGTTACGAAGGATCTGCATAGGGTCTCCTAAAGGATTGTGGGTCTGTCTTTTCTTGCCGTGACCAAAGAAGTGGTTGCCTTCCCAGGGAGTCCTGCTGGGCGATTACGCAATCTCAGCAGAGATCCCTCCAGGGCAGGGGCTGGGCATACCCCACAGCTCGTCATTATCACAGATTCCTTTTATGTTGCAGGAATTGTTGAAAGAGCTGAATCCGCAGTTTTGTGAGAGATTACTAACCCATTACTTTTTTCTTATCTACAGAAGCTTGTTTTTCTTTTAGATAACCGCAAAAATCCTTACTTTGTTATGCACGTTCACTCACACACAACTCTCCCAGGTTTTATTGCAGAAGGTAACCAACAAGCAGACCTTTTGACATTGCCAGTAGAGGTGTTACCTAATCAGTTTGCCCAAGCCAAATTATGCCACTCCTTTTTCCATCAAAATGCTGCTGCCTTGTGACAATCCTTTTCACTCACATATCAACAAGCTAAAGACATTGCTGCATGCCCTGACTGCCAGCACTATAATTTTACGCCCAGCACACATGGAATTAACCCTCGAGGTTTGCAGAGCCTCCAATTGTGGCAAACAGATGTTACACATTTTCCTGAATTTGGTCGCTTAAAATACATCCATTCCTCCATGGACACCTTTTCAGGAGCCCTATTTGCATCTTGCCATGCAAGAGAAGTGGCAAAGGATGCTCAACACCATTTCTTAGCTGCTTTTGCCTTTCTAGGTGTGCCACAACAAGTTAAAACAGATAATGGCCCTGTGTACATTTCCCATTCTTTAGCTACCTTTTTTGCCTCATGAAGAATACAGCATATCACAGGAATTCCTCACTCCCCCACAGGACAAGCCCTCATAGAACAGGCTCACAGTACACTGAAACACTTATTGAGGCTGAATCAGGGGGAGGAGGGGGAAGCAGAGGTTAAATGATTTGCTAAGAAGTTGTTTGTTAAAAGCAATGCATACAGCTTGCTCAACACTTATTGTGCCTACCAAAGCAGGATGAGAAGATATGAGACTATTGATAAAGGGAAGGAATCTTGACCAAAGAGCCTGTTTTTGAGCCTAAAACTAACTTAAACCAGCCTTGAAGTTTGGACTTAGCTCAGGGACATAAAGAGCATGCACAGGGAAGCAAGGTGAAAAGTTCAGGATGAGGAAGACTCTTTACTTCATCTGAGGAAGACTCTTACTTTATCCTGGAGACCCCTGCCCAAAACCACCAGACAACACTGCGCAAGTGCAACGCGGATGTAAATGACTTTTGGGCTCATTGTAATACGAGGCGAGGCTAGGCAGTGCTAGGTAATGAATATGTATAGGCATATTGGGAAACTTAATGAATATGGAACTTGTAACCCGATATATACCAAGCTGAATGCAGCTGTTGGCACGCATGACTTTGGAGGAGCTATCCCCCATGCGTCCCAGTGCTGGAATAAACATATCTACTTTATTACTTATTCCAGTAGTGGAGTCTTTTCCGCATATCAAGGCAACAGAGAGGGGGAATGCAGAATGCAACACTGCAAGATAGATTACACAAAGTCTTATACGTTTTTAATTTTTCAAATTGTTATTCAGATAGCAAAACTCCGCCCATAATGTGGCATTTTGGACAAAGTGCAACAGCTACTGAAATAAAAGCCCTGGTCCTAGTAAAGGACTTGGAATCAGGCAAACTACTTGGACCTTTCCCTCTTATTACATGGGGGAGAGGTTATGCTTGTATTTCCACAGATACAGGACCTAAGTGGATCCCTTCAAAGAACATTCGCCCATACAGAGAGAAAGGACCAAAACCCCCTGAGAGCGACCAATGCGAGGACAATGAACGCGAAGGCATCGAATATGAGCTTTGGTGGCCCTGGAGCAATGGTTTCACCTCCTCCATCACATTAAACCCACATAGACATAGTGTTTTTGCAAGTTTTAATTGTTTAACAGAGAAGTGGGAGATGTGGGGGTTCAGAGTGTCGCCACAGAGAATGGCTTTGTCTGGCATGGGGCCTTGGGAGAGACGGGCAGGCTGCAACTGGCAGAGGCAAGACAAAGAGCAGAAGGCGAAACAAAGAGTAGGATAGTTAACCGGAGATTGGGCAAGGAGATTGTACTCTCTGGTCGTTGGAGATGCAAAACATGTAACCTTAGAAACTGAAGTTTTGTAGCTGCTGAACTGTTAGTTTGTAACAGTACATAAAGATGTGCCTTGTACAATAAAATTCGGCTTTGCGTGCACCCGGCAAAGTCCATGATCAATCACAGACAATGGGCTTGTGACTGAGGGGTGGACTTAACCACAGACTGCGGGATATGCCCAGCCCCTGCCCTGGAGGGATCTCTGCTGAGATAAGAGATTTCGCAATCGCCCAGCAGGACTCCCTGGCAAGGCAACCACCTTGGTCACGGCGAGAAAAGACAGACCCACAATCCTTTAGGAGACCCTATGCAGATCCTTCGTAACCCATTGGCCTTTACCCATCCCAGATCCTCTGTAACCCATTGGCCTTTACCGATCCCCTGTATCCCTATAAAAGCAAGCCCTCTGGCCCTGTGGGGCTCAGAGTGAGCTCTTGTCCCTGGCTTTCCCCTTCGCCGGAGGGGACCAACAATAAAGCTACCTTCAGTGCGGAACCAGCCACACGAGCCTCTCGTCTCTCTCTGGTCTGGCTTGGCCTGGAGGCTGCCCTGCAGAGCTGAGCTGGAATCACGAGCTGATAATCACTAAAGAGCTGACAGCCTCTGCAAGGGCCCTCCTGCCAGCAGCTGAGGGAAGACACCGGGCCTCGGGAAGGCAATTCCTTTTGGGACCATCTCCCTGGACCGGTCACCTCTTCCTGGGTCAGAGCCACTGACCCCACCACCAGCTGTAATAACTGGCGCCCGAACAACCTTGGACCCCGGATCCCGGACCTGGCCTGAGCTGCGTCTTGATCGCCAAGACAGAACCAGCTGTTCGTGTGCTGATCCTCTGAAGACAGACCTACTTTTTAGCAGGCCTTTTGGACGGGGACAGTTCGAGACCCTCGCCTCCCGCCTAGGACTGAAGTCCCTGAGGATCGAACTGCCAGACAATCCCCCCAGCAGACCTTTCTAGGAGCCAGCCTCACCAGAAAACAGGATTTGTAAGTTTAAATTCGGGGCTCTCCTCCTCTTGCCCGCAACTTAAAGTAATTTTGGGTTTTTTCTCTTTTTTCTGCTGAGGGAGAAACTTAAATGGGACATAGGCAAGCTAAACCCAGCCTTTCCCAATTTGAGACAGACCTATACCCCTTTCTTCTAAGCCGGGATGGATGCCTCTGAGCCGCCCCCAGCCCCATCTCCCTGTGCCCCTGGTATTTCGCAACCCTTCGTGCACGACGCCACCCTTCCCCCTCTCGCACCTGCTCGCGATGCCTCTGACCCCCCCCCACCCCACCGCGTCCCCGCTCCCTGCTGCATCCCTGCTCCACGCGGCCCTGCACCCCTCCCACCCCAGCGCAGCGGCCCCGTCGCAGCAAGCCGCCCCGCCACTGCTGCCCCTCCCTGCACCCACGGAACAAGCATGGTACAACACGGGGCCGGTCCCACAGAGCCCCGCGCACGCACTGTGGGGCACGGAACAAGCGCCATGCCCCCGTCAGCGTCCGACCCTCTCGCCACTGGCGGGACCCAGCTATCCGCGGCACTGCCCCAAGCCACCGCCCGAGGAGTGGAATCTCCTTCCCCCCTCCCCCCACCGCCAATGGCCCTGGCACTCTGGCAGGCGCTGGCACACCCGCTCTCTCCCCCCCCAGCTGCATCTTGCGCAATCCCTGCTGATGCTCCCCCTCTCCCTACACCCCCCCTCCCCCTACCATGGGTTCTTGCGCAATCCTCATCTCCTCCGCTCCTGCCCTAAAGCCCACCGCCCCCCCCCACCCTCCTATAGCCTATGCTGACTCCACACGGAATTGCGAAACTGGCACCACCTGCAACCCGACCTCCCCCCAAACGACCTGCTGCTGTACAACCTCTCCACCCCCATGCTGCCATAACAGACCCCCTTCCCATCCCTCAAAACACCCCCGACCCAACCCTACCCCTGCCCTGGCTAAAGGAAAGTCGGCATTTCAAAAATGCTGCGCTACGCCCCCTGTATCCCGGCACCGCCCTGCCACAGCTAAACCCTCCTTTTCAGATAACAGTAGCAGCAGCTCTGGCTCTGAATCTGAGGATCGATGAGCAAAGACACGCAGGGAAGTGAACCCGGAGGTGCATTCGCTGCAGCAGTGTCTAAGGAGAATGCCCGCTTTTTCTACTGTGGCGGACTTGGACACTTTATAAAGGACTGCCCACAAAGGTCACCCACCCAGGACCATCGTGCCGCCTACGAAAGGCACCAGAGACAGCAACAGCACCAGCAGCGTCAAAAAAACTTCTATCGGAGTGCGGTATCAAGTCCCGCGCTCAGACAACAAATCAAAGGCCATACTACCCCGCCCCGCCTGGGAACTCCACATTGGACCACTGAGAGCAGACAACTGGACCTCACCCAGCACCATCATCCCAGGCGATCCCAGAACACATGAGAAGGATCCAACACACAGAGCGCTACCGATCGGAACCAGACGCCAACTGGTAACATCACTGCCATTTAACTTTGTTGACAAGCGTTTTTATCGCATCCCTACAGGAAAGTATGGACCGCAGAACGGCCCATGGGACATTCTTACCCTAAGCGACACCATCCATGGCCCAGAACAACTCTTTGTATTACCTGAGATACAAACAGTGCACCCAGGACAAGAGATTCTCATCCAGCTTTGCTGCACGGACACACCTTTCTTTCTCCCACAGGGAACACCGATTGCTCAAGCCTTTTTCCTTCCACAGAACCGCCCAGAACAGCTTCCTCTCAATCCTACAGCAATGTGGATAGAGATTGTGGGCTCAAACAAACCGACCATCGAGTGCAGCTTGTTCTGTAAAGGAGAGAGGGTCTACCACCCAGGGATGCTGGACACCGGAGCAGACGTAATCATCATCGCCCGTTCCGAGTGGCCAGGGAATTGGGAACTGGAGCCAGTGGCAGGTATGATCTCCGGGATTGGTGGAGTTGCAGTATCCATGAGAAGCAAACGAAATGTTGTCATCGAAGGACCCAAAGGCAAGAGAGCGACCACCTGACCATTCGTGGTAAGAGCCCCCATCACCCTATGGGGCAGAGACCTTCTACCCCAGTGGGGTGCCACCCTTACCATTCCCAGCCAGGATTTCTGACTGGGGCCACTGAGAAACGCGCGCTGCCATCTACTCCCCCGCTCACCTGGAAGACTGACAACCCAAAGTGGACAAGGCAGTGGCCCCTTGAAGAAGAAAAACTCAGTGTGCTGGAAGCCCTGGTGGAAGAGCAACTTGCCAAAGGTCATATCACCAAGACCACAAGCCCTTGGAATTCCCCCGTCTTTGTGCTGAAAAAGCCTGACAAGGACAAATGGAGACTACTCCATGACCTACGAAAGATCAATGAGGTCATTGAAGACATGGGCCCCCTCAAACCCGGCCTGCCATCACCATCGATGCTGCCCTGAGACTGGATGCTTGCCATCATAGACATTAAAGACTGTTTCTTTAACATCCCACTCCACCCTCAGGATGCACCACGGTTCGCCTTCTCCATCCCCTCTCTTTATGAACAAGCACCACTCAGAAGATACCATTGGCTCGTCCTCCCACAAGGCATGAAGAACAGCCCGACCATCTGTCAGTGGAACGTCGCCCACATTCTGTCCCCCATCAGGAGCCTGTTCCCAGAAGCAATCATCTACCACTATATGGATGACATACTAATATGTGCATCAGAAAAAACTTACTTGGACAGAACTCTTAAAAAGACAATTGAAACCATAGAAGAAGCAGGGTTTGAGATTCGTGAGGACAAAGTGCAGCACTCCAGCCCATGGACTTACCTCGGCCTCCAGGTCCGTGAGAGAACCATCGTACCCCAGCAACTCGCCATCAAAGAGGATCCCAAAACCCTAAGGGACTTACACAGCCTGTGCGGATCCATAAATTGGATACGCCCCCTACTGGGAGTCACAACAGAAGACCTCACTTCCCTCTTCAACCTCCTCCGCGGCAGCGGAGACTTGGACTCTCCATGTGCCCTCATGCCTGAAGCCCGAGATACCATCACCAAAGTCCAGGAAGCCCTGTCTTCACACCAAGCCCATCGCATTGAACCCAGCCTGCCTCTTCAGTTTGCAGTTTTGGGTAAGGCTCCCCATTTACATGGACTGATCTTCCAATGGGACCCTCAACTCAGAGACCCTTTGCTGATACTTGAATGGATCTTCACAAGCCATCAACCTACAAAGACATTAACCACCTTCCAAGAAGTAATGGCACATTTAATAAAAAAGGCCAGAACTCATCTTCGCTCTCTTGCAGGGTGTGAGTTCACATGCATATACTTGCCATTGACCACTGAAGATCTGAAGCAGTTGCTCCAGGCCAATGAGAGCCTCCAGTTAGCCCTAGATAGCTACGCAGGCCAAATTTCCATCCACATGCCAAAACATAGATTTTTCTACCCTGATGCAGCTTTTAAATTGATTCCAAAATTAATCCAAAGTAGAAAACCTCTCAAAGCTCTGACCGTCTTTACCGATGGGTCTGGCTCGTCACATTGGTCTGTCATGACATGGAGACAACCCAATACCCAAAAATGGGAATCTGATATCCAAATAGTAGAGGGATCTCCAGAGATTGCTGAGTTAGCAGCTGTTGTCAGAGCCTTTGAGAAGTTTAAAGATGAACCTTTTAATTTGGTCACAGATTCGGCTTATGTCGCTGGCATAGCTATGAGGGCTGAACATGCTTTTCTAAAGGAGGTCTCCAACCAAAAATTATACCAATTGGTTTCTACATTAATTCATTTAATCTCCCACAGAAAACAGCCTTACTACATTATGCATGTGAGGTCACACACCGACCTCCCTGGTCCCATTGCCGAAGAGAACA
The DNA here is from genome assembly GCF_009650955.1 of Corvus moneduloides. Taxonomy (NCBI): domain Eukaryota; kingdom Metazoa; phylum Chordata; class Aves; order Passeriformes; family Corvidae; genus Corvus; species Corvus moneduloides. The sequence goes on from NC_045510.1 coordinate 3,251,733, forward strand.
GGAGAGCAGATGCACTGGCCATGCCAGCAGAGACTGCAAACGTCCCTGACATCTTTGTCCAGGCAAAGTTGTCACATGCATTTTTTCACCAAAACATTCCTGCCCTCATCAGAATGTTCAAGCTTTCAAAAGATCAAGCAAAAGCTATCATTGCAATGTGCCCGAACTGCCAGAACTACCAAATACCATCTATGGGTACTGGAGTCAATCCCCATGGTCTGAACAGCTGCCTATTGTGGCAAACTGATGTAACCCACTTCCCATCCTTTGGGAGATCCAAATATGTGCACGTGTCAGTTGACACATTTTCTGGGGCAGTGTTTGCGTCAGCCCATGCAGGGGAAAATGACGTCCACATCATCAAGCATTTTCTCCTTGCCTTCGCCACCCTGGGAGTCCCTGAAGAAATCAAAACAGATAATGGGCCTGCCTACACCTCTCACAAGTTAAAAGATTTCTTCAACCAATGGGGGATAAAACACAAGACAGGCATACCTAGCAATCCCACAGGACAATCCATCGTAGAAAGGACCCACCAAACCCTCAAAAGAGTCCTCAACCAGCAACGGAGAGAAACAGAAATCTTGTCTCCTGTTGAAAGACTCTGTAAGGCTCTTTATGTCATTAACTTCCTAAATGGTACATCATCAGAGCCTGACCCCCCCAGTACTCCGCCACTTCTCAAATTCAACGCAAGCTAAGCTCACAGAGAACCTACCAGTGCTGGTGAAGGACCCAGAATCACACCAGGTCTCTGGGCCTTTCCAATTGATTACCTGGGGGAGAGGCTACGCCTGTGTCCAGCTACCATCTGGCCTGAAGTGGTTCCCAGGAAAAAATATAAAACCATACCTAGGCCCTACAAACACTGCTCCTACAAACACCAATAAGAACTCTCCTGAGTCAAATACAGGACCTCCCCAAAACCAAACCAGCTCTGCATGGAGACGAAGACATAGCTGAATGCCCACCAACCAGGAAAAAGATCCTCCCACCACACGGCAGCAGACGAAACAGAAAGCTGAACAAGAAGCTACAGCAAAAAGTCAAGCAGTAGGCCAGACACAGCCTGAAAAACTGATCCTTAGTTTATATGTTATCACCCCTTTTACCCCAAAATATCCCCTTCCCTCAACCCTTGTCAAACCTCTCTAAACCCCAAAACTTCCCCTCTCACCACAAAGCTAACAGATCTCACTTATATTCCCTCTCAGAAGCCCCATCCCTATCCAAAGATGAAATGTATCTACGTTGATGCTGTCCTCACTGCTGCCCTGATGACCTAAAAGTAGATAAGAGCCTAGACTGGGTCAATGACCTTTCTGGACGATGGGTAATGACAGGATGGATTGCATCTTTGATTAAGGGAGCTTTGTGGGTATTCATTGTAATTATTACTGTGTTACTTATGTTCTCATGCCTCCTACATTGCTGCAGAAAGGCTGCTGGGAATGCCTTTTTAATAAATACAGAAGGGGGAGTTGTGGGATATGCCCAGCCCCTGCCCTGGAGGGATCTCTGCTGAGATAAGAGATTTCGCAATCGCCCAGCAGGACTCCCTGGCAAGGCAACCACCTTGGTCACGGCGAGAAAAGACAGACCCACAATCCTTTAGGAGACCCTATGCAGATCCTTTGTAACCCATTGGCCTTTACCCATCCCAGATCCTCTGTAACCCATTGGCCTTTACCGATCCCCTGTATCCCTATAAAAGCAAGCCCTCTGGCCCTGTGGGGCTCAGAGTGAGCTCTTGTCCCTGGCTTTCCCCTTCGCCGGAGGGGACCAACAATAAAGCTACCTTCGTGCGGAACCAGCCACACGAGCCTCTCGTCTCTCTCTCTGGTCTGGCTTGGCCTGGAGGCTGCCCTGCAGAGCTGAGCTGGAATCACGAGCTGATAATCACTAAAGAGCTGACAGCCTCTGCAAGGGCCCTCCTGCCAGCAGCTGAGGGAAGACACCGGGCCTCGGGAAGGCGATTCCTTTTGGGACCATCTTCCCGGACCGGTCACCTCTTCCTGGGTTAGACCCACTGACCCCACCACCAGCTGTAATAACAGACACTATATCCCAGGCAATCCAGGACTGTGAAACATGCAGGCCAAGCAGGTAATGCCCCTGTGGTATGGGGGGCAGTTGTCTAAATGTAAGTATAGGGAGGCCTGGCAGGTCAATTACATCACACTCCTTCAAACTCACCAAGGCAAGCACTATGTGCTTACAGTGGTAGAAGCAACCACTGAATGGCTGGAAGCATAACCTGTACCTCTCGCCACTGCCTGGAACACTACCTTGGGCCTTGAAAAACAAATTCTGTGGTTACACGTCGCCCTTGAAAGAATTGAGTCAGACAATGGCACTCATTTCAAAAATAGCCTCATAAACACCTGAGCTAGACAACACAGTATTTAGTGGTTGTATCATATTCCCTATCATGCACTAGCTGCTGGGAAAGTTGAACGGTGTGATGGAGTGTTAAAAGCCACACTGAAGGTAATGTGTGGTGGCACCTTGAAGTAGTGGGATCTACACTTAGCAAAGGCTACCTGGTTAGTCAACTCCAGAGGTTCTGCTAACTGAGCTGGCCCTCCCCAGTCCGAACCCCTGCATACAGCAGACAATGTTCCTGTGGTGCATATGAGAGGTATGTTAGGAAAGATGGTTTGGATTAATTCCACCTCAAGTAAAGGCAAACTCATCCATGGGATTGTTTTTGCTCAAGGACCTGGTTACACTTGGTGGGTAATGCAGAGGGAGGGGAAACACATTGTGCACTTCAGGGGGATTTGACTTTGGGTGAGAACAACCTGTAATGGTGAATTGCATATGTAACACTGGTTGCTGAATGGCACTGTGTGAGAGACTGGAAGGATTGCTGGCTCGAAACATTTCAGGCACATGTGTGCGGGAAGGGGCAGGTCAGGTCTTGCTCTGGTGAGGCAATGCCCTGCTCTGCACACCCCACCCCCCCAGGCCTATATCCCAGCCCCTGCCGTGGCCGCCAATCCCCGGCACACTGGGGGCAGTGCTCCACACCCCACCCCAATCTAGCCCCAGAGTGGTCAGATGACCAGAAGTCCCACCTGGGGGAAGGGCCCAGGAAAGCGAAAAGGTACTTAACCCAGAACATGAAGAGAGCACGTCTTGACCCTACCTTTCCTTGGATTATATATCAGCTGAGATACTGCTGCAACCTAGGAGTGGTAGCTATATTCATTCTTTTCTATATCTTTTCTTTCTCTCTTTCTCTCTTTTTCTTCTCCAATTCCCTATTCTCAGAGTTTTGAGTAACTTAAAATTGGATGGGCTTGGAGTTTGCTAAGTTGAATGGGCTAAGTTAATGCTTTGTGAAATGTTTTGTTGATTGAATGCTGCTCTAAACTTTTACCAAAATTCTCTGATTTTCTGAAGTTGCCAGCAAAGAAAAATAGTATTTTCCAATAAACACTTAAAATACATAATGAAGCAACGCAACCATTTTAACATTTCAATAATCTGTTACTGAACAAAATCATCTCATAAGATACATGAGGGACATTAGACTGGAAAACACAAAGGTCGATCAGCAAGCAAATTCTCCGAAATAAAGCTTACCTTTGAGCCATCCAAACTGATTATCCTGTAGACATTTCTTGTGCTGTCGTAGAAGTAGGACACAGTAACAGCATGCTTGCTGGTGGGAACCCAGTTCTTCTTAGTGTTTGGGTCAATCTGGAAGACATGAGCTCGGGTGCTGAAGATAGGTTGTTCCCTGAAGGATAGAGAGTAAAAGTAACGAATCTGATTTGTATGTAATACTGTTGCACACAACTTATCTGTTAGTTGTTTCCACTGGAATGTACACATTTCACTTTACATGATAATTTTTTCCTAAGAACTTCTGGATGTGTTCCTGCATAGGGCAGTCAAGTGCATTAATATACATATGAAAGCAAAATGCAAGCCTTCTAAAGCAAAAATCAGCACCCAGCTGTAGTCATATAAAGACAGTCACCTCTAAATATCGATTCAACCCTGTTGCACCACCTACCCAGTCCTCACTTTCCATCTATCCCTTTAAACTACTGGGCATCAATACATGTGTAACTTCATCTTGTTACACTGCATGTTGCAGGATGTGTACTACTTCAAACACCCATCTTCTCAAAAATCTTTTAATACCCTGATTATTCTAAATTAATGTGCCATGTTTTAACCCCAATTGGCAATTAAGTACCACACAGCTGCTTGTTTACTTTCCCTACACATCCTGGTGGAATGGGGAAGATAATCAGAAAAAAAGAAAGTAAAACTCATGGGTTGAGATAAGAACAATTTAATAGTTGAAACAAAGTAAAATATAATAATAATAACAATAAAGAGAGAGAGAAAAAACCCAAGAAAAACAAGTGATGCACAATACAATTGCTCACCACCCTCTGACTGATACCAAACCCATCCCCAAACTATGATCGTCTTCTGGGTAACTCCCCCAGTTTATATACTGGGGATGATGTTTTATGGTATGGAATATCCCTTTGGCCAGTTGGGATCAGCTGTCCTGGCTATGTTCCCTCCCAGCTTCTTGTGCAGCTCTTCACTGACAGAGCATGAGACATTGAAAAGCCCTTGACTCAGGGTAAGCAGTGCTCAGCAACAACCAAAACATTGCTGTGTTACCAACATTATTCTCATACTGAATCCAAAACACAGCACTGTATCAGCTACTGAGAAGAAAATGAGCTCTATCCCAGCTGAAACCAGGACACAATCCTAACTCATAATCTGAAACTGAACTGGTTGATCCAATATAATTATTCTAAAACTAACATTAATTAGGGTTAGGAATATGTGTTGTGAAACCCTCACTTTTTGGAGCTTCACATCTAAACATTTTCCTAGCAACAGTAAATATGTATAACATGCATGATTCGAAGTTAACTGCTTAGCAAATAAAATTACGTAAGGTAAAAAAATTACTATACTTTAGAATTTACAACTTATTTTTCCACCTGATCATTACCAAGACATAGAGGATTGCATAGAAATCTAAAAATATTTATGTATCACTAAGATGGCTGTCAGTTTAAATTTAGCTACATTTTACTGACAAATAGATTGTTGTATTCTTCAGGGAATGCTGTCATCACCAAATCCCAAAGATATTAAGTACCAGAATTTTAAGTTTTTTACTTTGTAGGTTTTTGAACTCTTTTTTCTCCCATTTCCAGGTGTGAAGAAACATATCCTTTGTCCCTGACTTCATCTCCCTTTAAGAGGTAAATTCTTAATACATTTTTCTGCCTAAAATAAAAGCAAAGGAAAAAAAATAGGATTTGGGGTACTCATAGTCAAAGGGTTTCACTCTGGCCTCATTACAAAGGGGTACATGTGAACTCTCAGAAACATGCTTGGCAGCGAGAGAAGCCAAGACCAGTTGATTTCAGCAGCAGAATTGTATTATTCAGCTAGGAGTTAAGGCTCCTTGAAGCCCATATATCAGAAAATGTGATGTTCTCCTATGTTGGATATTAGATGCAATACAGAACAGACTAATGAGAGCACTGTTTAAGTGAAAGCTAAAGGCAGAGGAATTTAGGCCGGGGGAATCAATGCACATGTTAGTCCTACATACAAATGTCACTGTACCCTAAGCATCAACTCATCTCCTAAATCACCAAGCTATAGGTTGGGTAGATGCTTTCCTGATTCCAATCCCTTGCACAAACACAAAGGTTATGCAAAGGTGACTTTTATAGCCCTTTTGTTTAACATAACATTTACACTAATTCTTATCACTCTTCTGAGTCTCTACAATTACTTCTTCAGTCAAACCTAAACTTTAGTTCTTGTCTTCAATATTAGATACATTTTCCATTTACCTCCCAATTAAGCATACCCAAATGTAATTTGAGGCATATTACCACAGCAGAACCAGTTCATTAACTCTGGAAAGGTAAAGAGCCCATCAAAACAAAAGTCATAGAAGCCTGACTATTATTTGAATGAAGATTGACATTGGAAGGAGAAAATAAAGGCTCTGAACACATTAACTAAAAAGACAAGAACTGAATTCAAATCACAGATGTGTGGTTAATAAATACACATTTGACCAAAAATGCTATTCAGTTCTGTCACAGTACAGTATGCCACACAACTGAGGCTTTCAACATATCAGAGGTGTGATGCATTTTATCTGGTAGAGTCAATTTTCTTCATACGGTGTAGGAAGCCAGAGTGCCGAAAATATTTCTCTGCCTGTTTTTAAGGGTTCTTACCCTCCCTGAACAACACTGTTTTAGCCTCAAGCCTTGGAAAAAATTACCAACAGTCAGACAAGAACTAGAAAATACAGTGGTGTGAATTAGGTGATAGACTACTATGTAAGATTGTCACAGGGTGAAAATTTAGAGGTTTTGGGCTTCTCTTTGTAGTAAATAGATAAGAGTAAAAAATATCAAAATGGAGGATTGTTGTTGTTCTATAAACCTTCTTCTCCTTCTTCTACTACTCCATATTCTGCAGTAAAAGTAGTTTGGAATGATTGGATAGAAAATTCTGCAGTTCCTAGTCGTGTTACTGAATAATTGGTAGGAAAGTGAAAATAATGTACGTTTTTAGTAACTATTGGTTAAAATATCTTTAAAATCTGTGCAAATCTTGATAACTAGAGCTCACTCCTGCTTTCCTGTCTTCTATGCTGTACCTGGGTCACACTAGTGGCTCTGTTCGTCTGCTAAGACTTAATAAACAACTATCTGGAAGCATTGAAACTCAAGGAAAAGTCTCTGTTTATCTTTGAAACTCCTTGCAAGGACTTTCAGCAAATTCTCTCCCATCAGGAGAGACTTGATTTACGGCATGGTACAGTGTCAATAGTGATGCCTTTTCCTGGTCTTAAAATCAAGAGTCATACACGGTTAGAAGGGGAAAAGGGATTTTACCTTTGTATTTATTTTAAGGATCCTTAGGTGCACACATCCAGGTCATATACATCGAAATGCACCCCGCCGATTATATCCCCAAAGTTCTGGTATAACATTATAGGTTTTACTAATTAGCATATCTATCAAAGATTCCCCAATGAGAGGCTCAAGTGAGCCCTCCTCCCCAAGGAGCCTTCCCCTGGATGGTTCTATCTTAGTTTACAGAATATGTTCTGGAGAGGACCTTGGGGTCTGGGACACACTGATCCCTAGCTAGGAAGCTTCTAAAATGCTTAGTCTCTTAGCTTGACAAACAAGTCCAAGAATGTAGGCAAAAAGCACTAAGAATACAGAAGTTGTAAAAAGGTATAAGAGGGGTATAAAAGAAAAGGCAAAAAATCTTCATGGCATCAATAGTAGCTAGTATGGGACTATGTTTTGGATTTGTCCTGAAAACAGTGCTGCTGCTGATGCTTAAAGATTTTTAGGTTTTTCATATCTTTGTAGCTTTGTAGATTTTTAATACATATTTTTATGGCTTTTAGCACCTTCTTACCCTTTTTCACACTTTAGAACAGTAGCTATGTCGCATTCTTGAAATTCTGTTTAGTCTTATTTTCAAGAAAAGAATTTCTAACAAGGACACTTTTGCACCAGAACTTAGGAGACATAACAAGAAATAGGGCAAAGAAGGCCCTGGAGAGTCTCCAAGGGGCAGACCCAGGGGTGGGTTACCAGCACAAGTGTTCTCCTATTGGATGTACTTGCTAGATATACTAATTAATTAATCTTAAGAAATTGTAGAAATACTGTACCATGTGTGTGCATAGCTGTATTTTGTGCACCTGAAAGCTTTCATTAAAGAACTGCTTTTTGTCTTACTACTTTAATATTGTTTGGAAAAGTTTTTCTTCTGATTCCAAGCAACAATGATGTAAGAATGTTTTCATTATTGCTGAGCAGTGCTCATAGAGAGTCAAGGCCTTTTCTGCTTCTCACACCACCAGTGAGTAGGCTAGTGGTGCACAAGAAGTTGGGAGGGGACACATCCAGGACAGCTGACCCCAAAGGGATATTCCATACCATATGACATCATAATCAGCATATAAAGCTACAGGAAGAAGGAGAAAGGGGGGGGACATTCGGAGTAATGGTGTTTGTCTTCCCAAATAACTGTTAAAAAGTGATAGAGCCCTGCTGATAAAATGATGGAGATGGCTGAACATTTGCCTGCAAATGGGAAGTGTTGAATGTATTCCTTATTTTGCTTTGCTTGCATGTGCTGCACTTGCTTTACCTCTTGAACTTTTATCTCAACTCATGAGTTTTCTCACATTAACTCTTTGGATTCTCGCCCCCATCTGACCTGAGCAGGAGTGAACAAGCAGTTGTGTGGTGCTTAGTTGCCAGCTGGGGCTAAACCATGACAACAGGTTAATATTCTCATATGTAAAAGGTAAACAAAAACTATACAACTAAAGCAAGAGTGAGTGTACTAGTTTGAAAACAAACCAGTGGGAGATCGCAAGTCAGAATTATAATTTAATAGGAAAATTAAAATAAATGCAGTAGTACAAGAACACTGACAGAGTCAGGATACAACCTAACACCCTGTTAGTCAGGGTGGTGGTAGCAGTCCAGATTAAGTGGTCCTGTTGAAGCAGTGATCTTGTAGAAGGGTCTGGTCTTCACCTGAAGGTCCAGTGGTAGCTCTTGTCCTCTGGGAACCCAGTAGGTAAGGGCTGACTGTGGTGTTCCAAACCTCAGATTATATCCAGGTAGGAATGCTTGGTTCCTCCCCCTGGGCGGAGCATCTCACAATGGGATGATGTAATTTTATGAGTCATGCAGTGAGGCTTGATAGCCCATTAACAGAAAGATATCCCTCTGGAGGGAGTTTCTTGCATTTGCATTATCTCTTGCCAAAGTTCTAAGCAGCTCTCTCTGAACTGCTATGCTTTTGACCTGGATCTCTATTGCCCCTTTTTGTGGGGTATGCCCAGCCACTGCCCTGGAGGGACATCTGCTGAGATAAAGAGATTGAGCAATCTCCCAGCAGGAACCCCCCTGGGAAGGCAGCTACTCTTCAGTTAGGGCGAGAAGAAGACAGACCCAGAATCCTCTGGGAGACCCTATGCAGATTCTTTGTAACCCATTGGCCTTTACCCTCTGACACCCACCCCCTGTAACCCTATAAAGCCAGCCCTCTGCCCCTGAGAGGGCAGAGAGCTGCCAGTCCCCGGCCTCCCCTTCGCCAGAGTACGGACCAACAAGAAAGCGACTTCGTGCGGAACCAGCCACACGAGACTCTCGTCCCTCTCCCTGGTCTGGCCTGGAGGCTGCCCTGCAGAGCTAAGCTGAAATCACGAGCTGAAAATCACTAAAGAGCTGACAGCTTCTGCACGGGCCCTCCTAGGTAGCAGCTGAGGGAAGACACTGGGCCTCGGGAAGGCGATTCCTTTTGGGAACATCTCCCCGGACCGGTCACAGCTTCCTTGGTCAGAGCTACTGGCCCCTAACCATCTGTCATACCTTTTAACTGGTCTACAAATTTGATGAAGTTCTCCCCTTGTTCCTGCTTTATACTGGAGTAGCTGGGAGGAGGGGTAGAACTGCTGGGGGTAAGGGACACCGCCCTGTCTGCAGCCTGCTTCAAGTCACCCAGGACCGGCTCCGGGAGTGTCCGGGCCTGATCTAAAGGCTTTTCTAGGTTGCCTTCACCACATAGTTCCTCTAGGGTTAAATTTGATCTGTTGGGATCGCTCTAGTAACTCGCATGGAGGTCCTGGAGCAGACTTTTCCATGTCCTCTCCCACAATAGAGATTCAGCTGGGGAGAGCAGGCAGCACATGATTCTCTTAATATCATGCAGCACTAAAATACTTGCAGCAAAGGTAGCCTGAACTAGGCTTTTGAAATAAGGGGATTCCCGCCCGAAATCATTTGCAGCCTGTTGGGGTTTTAGGAGTTCTCCTAGGTTTTTTTCTGTTAAAGGAATTTTCCCCATAGGTGTTGTTAAGGGGACAAATTGCTGGGTACTTCAGAAAAACAAAGAGCTACCCACTGAGGGTGGGCTGCATCTGGCTACTCTTTTGTTTCACCTGAGTGTGAGGTGAGTCGGTCCCCGAACGCCGGAGAGGGAGACTGTTTTTCGTCGACTGCTTTTCCTTCTGCGGAGAAAAACCCCAGGATCCCTAGCCCACCTTCCCTGCCCTGCTGGGAGCCGGGCCATGGCCGCCCTGCCCCACTGTTGGTTCGAGGCTTCACTACGTTGTAGCCCTGCTCACCCTGCCTGCCCAGACCTCCGGGGGGTTCCCCGTTTGGATACATCTCATCTGCCACCAGGGATTCGTGCTCGTCCCTGCCGTTCCAGCCTGCTGTTCCCGAGGGTCCGGCCAGACACCGGGATCGGCTGCCTAGGGGTTTGTGAAGCTTTTTTGTTCCATCCCTTCCTGGGATCCCAGGCCACCATTGCCGCGTGCTCCTCGAGCTCGCTCCGGAGCGCCCCCTGCAGCTGCGGAGGAACCATCGCACTTGCCCTGCTCACTGGGAGCCGCTAGCGCCCCTGCCAGCTGCTAACGGAACTGCACCCGAGGGGAAAGGGCCTGACAGCCGAGAAGGCTGAGGCTGGGTTTGTGATTGTTTGCTGTTACTGCCATAGTTATTGTTGTTTGTTTGACTGGTTATACACATATAGATATATAATAGTAAAGAACTGTTATTCCTATTTCCCACATCTTTGCCTAAAAGCCCCTTGATTTCAAAATTATAATAACTCGGAGGGAAGGGGGGTCGCATCTGCCATTCCAAGGGGGGCTCCTGTCTTCCTTAGCAGACACCTGTCTTTCAAACGAAGACAGATCTTGGCACCCAACCGTGGGGCCTGAGGGCATTAAGAGAGAGGGGTGAAAAAGGAATAACAGTTCCTGATTAACTTACTTTTGTGTGCTGGATATAGGAACCTTGTTAGGCATCACTATGTCGTCTAGTTTACCCTGTTTTGGGTGGCAGGTGGTTGTGGCTATATTCTACCCCTTTGCAGCTCCTTACCTAAACATGGGTCCTCTGACTAAGGCTACCATTGCTGTTATCCAGTTTGCGCTATGGGTTGAGAAGGTGAGGAATTCATGGGCTTTTAACTTCCTCCGGAATGTGGGTACATGGATAAAGGGTTATAACACACTAAGCACATGTTTTTGGGGTTATGTTAAAAATGGTACCTTCTGTGAGGAAATGACACCAGGGGAAGTTTTCTCCCAACTCCTCAACCAGTTCTTTGGGCCCACCCCACCAATTTTCAAAGGGTTTAGATTCCCTCTGAGTACTAACCAACTGGTGCTGGTAGGCCTACTCTATTTAGAATAGCCACAGATCTGCCAGGATGAACCATGCTTCTCACAGAGATATGATGGAACTCCATTTATTCTATTGTCAGTCCCATAGTTATACTCTAATTCCCCAAGCACGCATAAGCAAGCCCCATGCTATTGGGTTACAGCTACTGTTCACATGGCCTTTAATAGCAAGCAATTGGTTACAGATTAATATGCACGTGACTAACTAACATAAGTCTTACTCTTTCTATGGTTAGCATCCCCCTCCCTAACATCCTGTCTGTTTGCCACATCAGCATTGCTCTTCTCTTTTTTTCTCTAGTCAAGGACAGTTCACTAATATAGCTGGGATTGTGCATGTTCATGTCCCTGTTCACTCAGCCATTTCTCTGCAATTCCCTCTTTTTCTTCTTGCACAGGCCAAGCCCAATTAACAACGTTCTCTAAAGCCTTCCGTATGCACCCAAAAATGCAACAAAATATCCTGAGCATGACAGATGCACACTGCCTAAAACTTCTTGTCTCAGGCACTTGATAACATTCTCGGCATAAACTACCTCGCCCGTCTACATTCCAATTTCCCCTATGTACCAGTTTGGCCAAATTTAGACATATATCCTCTGAGAGAAGGCAGGTCACCACCCCTCCCCCACCAGGTTCAGGAAAAAATAAATTTTCCTCAAAGGAAAGTGAAAGAGATAAAAACTATTTATTTAACAAACACACGGGAGAAGGAAAATAATGCTAAATAATAAAATCTTTCGCTGTGGAGAAAAAACCTGGGAAAGTGTTAGAGTCCTCCCTTTCATCTCCTTGGAGCTGGGGCTTGGCCCAGGGCCAGGCCCTCTGTGCCCGGTGGAAAGTCCTCCCGATGTGTTCCGATAGTGAAGCAGTCCAGCAGAAAAGAGAGAAAATCCAAAATTCCAGGGAAGGAAAAAAATTTCAACACTCAGTGTCTCTGGAGAAAAAGAAGCTGAACCACTGGCCGAAAAACTGACTTGGGGAGCAGCAAGCCAGGTGCTTCCTCCCTCCCCTGCCGCAGCTGGGAGAAAAAAAATTTGCTATCTGTGTGTGACCTTGAACAAGCTGCAAACCGCTCTGAAAAAGGTTTGCTCAGTTTTTCCTTCCCCCCTCAGGCTCAGTTTAGAGGCATAGAAAGGCACAAAGTTAATTTCTGGGCATAGGGCAGTGATATGGGATATACATCATAAAGTCGCCCCAAGACATTCCACCCCTTATCCCATATCGTTGGCTCAATGCCCAAACTAATATATTCTAACTCTAAACACATACATCAATACATACATATATATATACACAGCTATGTACAAACAGAGACAGTGACCCTCAGCAAGCAGTGGTATACAGGCATTTCACATTACAGGTGGTTTTCACCCAACAATCAGATCCCCCTGTGGTACACAATGTGTTGTTCCATCTTTCTGCATTACCCACCATGGGCAACCAGGTCCCTGAGCAAAGACAACACCACGGATGGGTTTGTCTGTACTCGAGGCAGAATTTATCCACACAGTCTTTCCTAACAGACCTCTGACATGCACTACTGGGACCTTATCTCCATCTGTTGTATGCAGGCATTCAGTTTGGGCTGGACCAGCTCTATTGGTGGAACCTCGGGTGTTAACTAATCAGGTGGCCTTTGCTAGATTCTGTTCCCAATTTTTGAAAGTTCCCCCACCTAGTGCCTTCAGGGTGGTTTTCAACAATCCATTGCACCGTTCCACTTTGCCTGCAGCTGGTGCATGGTAAGGGATATGGTACACCCACTCAATGCCATGTTCTCTAGCCCAGGTATTAATAAGGCTATTCTTAAAATGAGTCCCATTGTCAGATTCAATTCTCTCAGGGGTGCCATGCCTCCACAGGACTTGCTTCTCAAGGCCCAGAATGGTGTTCCGGGCTGTAGCATGAGGCACAGGGTAGGTCTCCAGCCATCCAGTGGTGGCTTCTACCATTGTGAGCACTTGCCTTGGCGTGTTTGAGGCAGTGTGATGTAATCAATCTGCCAGGCCTCCCCATACTTGTATTTGGACCACCGCCCACCATACCACAGGGGCTTCACCCGCTTGGCCTGCTTGATCGCAGCACGTCTCACAGTCATGGATAACCTGGGAGATACTGTCCATGGTTAGATCCACCCCCCGATCTCGTGCCCACTTATAGGTGGCATCTCTGCCCTGATGACCTGAGGCATCATGGGCCCATTGAGGTAGGAACAACTCTCCCTTGTGTTTCCAGTTCAAGTCTACCTGTGACACTTCTATCTTTGCAGCCTGATCTACCTGCTTGTTGTTTTGGTGTTCTTCGTTAGCCCTACTGTTGGCGACATGGGCATCTACATGGCGGACTTTCACAACCAGCTTTCTTACTCGGGCAGTGATGTCTTTCCACTCTTCAGCAGCCCAGATTGGTTTTCCCCTATGCTGCCAATTAGCTTTTTCCCACTTTTCTAGCCATTCCCACAGAGCATTGGCTACCATCCTTGAATTAGTGTAGAGGTAGAGCTTTGGCCACTTCTCTCTTTCAGCAATGTCCAGGGCTAGTTGAACAGCTTTGAGTTCAGCGAGTTGGCTTGATCCACCTTCTCCTTCAGTAGCTTCTGCAACCCGTTGTGTGGGACTCCATACGGCTGCTTTCCACTTTCGTTTCATCCCTACAATGGGACAAGAACCATTGGTGAAAAGAGTGTAGCATGTGACTTCTGATGGCAGTTGGTTGCATGGTGGAGCTTCTTCAGCACGTGTCACTTGTTCTTCTTCATCAGTGAGACCAAAGTTTTCACCTTCAGGCCAGTTTGTAATTATTTCCAAAATCCCAGGGCGATTCAGCTTCCCGATACAGGCGCGCTGTGTGATGAGAGCAATCCATTTGCTCCATGTAGCATTGGTGGCATGGTGGGTAGAGGGAACCTCTGCTTTGAACATCCACCTCAGCACTGGTAGTCAGGGTGCCAGGAGGAGTTGTGCCTCAGTGCCAATTACCTCTGAGGCAGCTTTAATTCTTTCATAGGCTGCCAAGATTTCCTTCTCTGTGGGGGTGTAGTTGGCTTCAGACCCTCTGTAGCTTCGGCTCCAGAATCCCAGTGGTCGACCTCGAGTCTCACCAGACACCTTCTGCCAGAGGCTCAAGGACAGACCATGGCTCCCGGCTGCAGAGTAGAGCACATTCTTCACTTCGGGTCCTGTCCTGACTGGGCCAAGGGCTACGACATGAGCGATTTCGTGCCTGATTTGGGCAAAAGCTTGTTGTTGTTCAGGGCCCCAATGGAAATCATTCGTCTTGCGGGTAACCAGGTAAAGAGGACTCACAATCTGGGTATACTCAGGAATATGCATCCTCCAAAAGCCTATGGCACCTAGGAAAGCTTGTGTTTCCTTCTTGTTGGTTGGTGGAGACATTGCTGTGATCTTATTGATGACCTCAGTGGGAATCTGACGTCGTCCATCTTGCCATTTCACTCCCACGACCTGGATCTTTTGAGCTGGTCCCTTGACTTTGCTCTTCTTGATGGCAAAACTGGCTTCCAGGAGAATCCGGATAATTTTCTCTCCTTTCTCAAACACTTCTGTTGCGGTGTTCCCCCACGCAGTGATGTCATCAATGTACTGCAAATGTTCTGGAGCCTCACCCTTTTCTAGTGCAGTCTGGATCAGTTCATGGCAGATGGTGGGACTGTGCTTCCACCCCTGGGGCAGTCGATTCCAGGTATACTGCACGCCCCTCCAGGTGAAGGCAAACTGAGGCCTGCACTCTGCTGCCAGAGGAAAGAAGAATGCATTGGCAATGTCAATAGTGGCGTACCACTTCACTGCTTTGGACTCCAGCTCGTACTGGAGCTCCAACATGTACGGCACAGCAGCGCTCAATGGTGGAGTCACTTCATTCAAGCCACGATAGTCCACAGTCAATCTCCATTCTCCGTCCAATTTGCGCACAGGCCAGATGGGGCTGTTGAAGGGTGAGTGGGTCTTGCTGACCACCCCTTGGGTCTCCAGCTCACGGATCATCTTGTGGGTGGGAATCACAGCATCTCGAGTTGTCCGGTACTGTCAGCAATGCACTGTAAAGGAAGCAATTGGTACTCTTTGTTCTTCCACCTTCAGAAGGCCTACTGCAGATGGGTTCTCTGATAGTCCAGGCAAAGTGTTCAATTGCTTAATGCCCTCTGTCTCCACAGCAGCTATTCCAAAAGCCCGCTTGAGTCCCTTCGAGTCTCTGAAATACCCGTTCCGGAGGAAGTCTATGCTCAAAATGCACAGGGCCTCTGGGCCAGTCACAATGAGCTGTTTCTTCCACTCATTTCCAGTCAGGCTCACCTCAGCTTCCACCAAAGTCAAATTTTGTGATCCACCTGTTACACCAGAAATAGAAACAGATTCTACCCCCACATGCTGCGATGGAATTATTGTACACTGCGCACCAGTGTCAACCAAGGCATCATATTTTTGTGGTTCTGATGTACCAGGCCAACGAATCCACACAGTCCAAAAAACGCGGTTTTCCCTGGCCTCTACCTGGCTAGAGGCAGGGCCCCTCTATGCCTGGTTATCCTTCTTTCCCTGGGCCTGCATCTTAGAGGTTCCTTCATGGGAATTGGACATGCCGTCGTCTTTTCCATCATTTCTGGCAGTTTGGCTACAGGCAACTGGAGCTACTTCCTTTTTGGTAGATCCTCCTTTCTGAGACTTGCGCTCCTTCAATTCACGCACTCGTGCTGCCAGAGCAGAAGTGGGTTGTCCACCCCACCTCTTTGTGTCTTCCCCACTGTCACACAGGAAATTCCACAGCTCACTTCGTGGGATGTTTTTTCTCTCTGGGGAACGTCTCTGGAAAAGGCACTCTTTAATCTCCTGGTGATTCTTCTCTATCTTATCTTCCATTTTCTGCACACGTGTTTCCACAGCTGCAATTCTTGCATGTGTTGGGCCATGCAAAGAATCTGCATGTTCTCGGAGCTTCACTGCCATATTCCGCACGGTCTCATTCGCACTGTAGTTCGGTTTCATTATTGCTAAAGCAGAAGCATACTCTTGTGGCCCAAGTTGTATGAGTTTTTGCCACATAAATGGATTAACTCTGGCCCGATCTGGGCTCCTCAATCCTGGGTCATCTGTGAAGACAATCTCTACCACCCCTAGTTTTCTCAGGTGCTGGATCCCTTGTTCTATGCTCTTCCACTGGGTTTGCTGCATGTAGAGATCATCTCCGCACATATATCTTTCAACCACGCCTGTCAAAACTCGTCTCCAGAGACTGGCAGAGTCAGCCTCCCTTATCATCGCTTGGTCGATAACTGGGTCATGTGACAGGGATCCCAAATGCCTCGCTTCAGCACTGTCCAGCATCACATCATCACCTGCAGCATCCCAAATACGGACTATCCAACTTATGATGGATTCATCAGACCGTCGGGTGTAGTCCTTTCTTAAGCTGTGAAGGTCCTTTATAGACAATGACGCAGTAATGGTTTCTGTGCCTGAGTCCGTTGATGGCTTTGAGGTTCCTTCCCCTGCATCATCCTCATCTTTCCTCATCAGTTTTGGTTGTGTGTTTTTTCCTCGTGACAGGAGCCACTGTCAGTGGCTTAGACTCTCCATCTGTTTTGGGCTTGCTGTCTGGTGTGGCTGCAGTCTGAGTGACTGGGGTGTCTGCAGGCTTTGCTGATTGATCTTCCTGCCTCTCTACCATTACCTGCTGCAGTGTGCGATAGGCATATGCCAAAGCCCAACATATTGCAAGGAGCTTGTTCTCATTAGAATTGTCATTGTATTTCTCTTTCAGATATTTTCCCACCTCAGCTGGCTTCTGAACTTTTTCAGGGGGAAAACTGCAAACCATTGGGTCAGAGAATTTCTTCAAAATTTGGCCCATATCCTCCCATTCCCCACACCACTCAGGATGTTCCACCTCTGGGTCAGGTGTCTCACCAGTCACCCTGGAAATCTGAGCTCTCATTCTAGACAAGCTGCAAATCATAATGAGGAGGCTTACCAGATAAAATACCAGGAGGGTGGTCTCTTTAACATCCAGGGGATACTGAACATTCTCAAAAGATAATCTATCAAATTTAAAGGGAAGGGAAACCCCATGTCCTCCTCTTTTCACAATCTGGGTGCAATTACTAATAAATTCCCAAAACAGGCTACTGAAGCTAGGACTGGGGTTAGGACGGAGAAACCACTTATCGTACATGCTTCGAACAGCTGCCTGTACCTCTGTCAACTACTTATAAATCATCATCACCGAGCACAGCAAAATAGAAATCCTGATTCGTCTCCCTTCTCTGTAAAATTTTGTCATAGGTTAGCAAGCATAGTCCCGGAAGGGATGTCCTTGCTAAGGGGTGCTTACAGTTTCCTCTGGGAACTGACAGAACCTATCAGCTGGCCAGTTTGAATATGGACAACTCACTAAGCCACTTAAAGTTGTGACTACCTCTGTGATTCACATTTAAGAATAGGCAAACTCCCCCCCAAGCTCTCTCTCGTTTCCGGCGCTGGGACAGGTGGCTGCAGGCCCCGTGTGGGGGCCAGCGGGCCCGGCCAGGCCCTGCTTGGGCCAGGCCGGGCCGGGCCACGGCCATCCTGGAGTCGATGGACCTGTTCCAGCCGTGGAACCCCCCCCACTGCCTTGCCGTGGGCAGCCGGAGTGGCTCGGCTCTCGCCCCTCTCCACTGTGATAAGAAAAATTCAACATTCCAGCTGCAAAGCTGCAAGGCCGAGGTGAGATTAACCCTTTTATTGCTGTGAAGAGCTGAAACCCTGAGGGAAGAGAGAGAGGAGATGCTTAAAGCTGAAAGTCTGTTGTGAAGCTATGATATATCAGAGTATCCCGTTGTAATTTCATGAAGATATGGGGGGTGGAGTGTTCAACTCGTAAGCAAAAGCACCTGCACTGAGATAGGCAGATGCTGACGCAGCTGTAATTTCATGAGAAGTTTGGACAGGGAGAGATGGACCAGATGAGGACTTTTGCTCCAAACGG
Source organism: Corvus moneduloides (assembly GCF_009650955.1). NCBI lineage: Eukaryota > Metazoa > Chordata > Aves > Passeriformes > Corvidae > Corvus > Corvus moneduloides. The sequence continues at coordinate 3,269,974 of NC_045510.1, forward strand.
GAAAGGAGAAAACCTCAGTCCCTAGAGATGCTCCCAGAGATAGTCATGAAGATGATGAAGACCCTTTGCTCCCAGGGAAGGAGAAGGGCCTCTGTTTTTGTTTCTGAACGGCTCAACCTTAAAATTGTACCCCAAAAACCTTCAAGAGTGGACCCTCGAAAGCAGTTGCGGGAAAAGCTGCAAGTTGGGGAAAGGGACTCACACGCAGGCAGAGAGACTCCTCTTCCTAAATGGACTGAACAATATTTGGAAGTGGGCGGCTGTCTCTTTGTGATAATGTTTTCATAGCATGAGCAAGAAGAGACTTCTCTTTCTAAATGGACTGAACAAGGTTATTATGGAAGTGGCAAACAGACTGAACATCTTAAGGGTTGTCTTTTTACATTGTCAGTGGGAGAAGGGAGGAAGGTGGGGGGAGGAGGAGAGTTCTGAAGGTGGTATAATTTTTTTTCCTCTTTTAGGTTTGTTAATAAACTTCTTTATATTCTTTCAAGTTTGGTGCCTGCTTTGCATTTCTCCTAATTCTTATCTCACAGCAGATAAACAGTAATGAGTATTTTGGACCAAATCACTACAAATTTACATATCAGGGACAAGATTGGAGCAAGTTGTGGCTAGGCAAACAACCCTAGGGACCAAAAAAGCACTAGTACCTCAATGAAGCCTAAGGACCAGAAAGACATGAGTACATCGAGCCAGAGAGACATTATCGACTCAACCAACATGGTGACTACTTTACCCCAACACAGAATAAGTAAATTCAAACCAAAATGTAATTACTACAGGTTTTATTCACTTTCCTTCGAGCCACTCAGTTGAGCGCCACTAAATTTGTACCGGTTTGGCCAAATTTAGAAATATATCCTCTGAGAGAAGGCAGGTCACCACCCCTCCCCCACCAGGTTCGGGAAAAAATAAATTTTCCTCGAAGGAAAGTGAAGGAGATAAAATTATTTATTTAGCAAACACAAGGGAGAAGGAAAATAATGCTAAATAATAAAATCTTTCGCTGTGGAGAAAGAACCTGGGAAAGTGTTAGAGTCGTCCCTTTGGTCTCCTCGGAGCTGGGGCTTGGCCCAGGGCCAGGCCCTCTGTGCCCGGTGGAAAGTCCTCCCGATGTGTTTTGATATTGAAGTAGTCCAGCAGAAAAGAGAGAAAATCCAAAATTCCAGGGAAGGAAAAAAAATTCAACTCTCAGTCTCTCTCCGGAGAAAAAGAAGCTGAACAACTGGCCAAAAAACTGACTTGGGAGCAGCAAGCCAGGTGCTTCCTCCCTCCCCTGCCGCAGTTGGGAGAAAAAAAATTTGCTATCTCTGTGTGACCTTGAACAAGCTGCAAACTGCTTTGTAAAAGCTTTGTTCAGTTTTTCCTTCTCCCCTCAGGCTCAGTTTAGAGGCATAGAAAGGCACAAAGTTAATTTCTGGGCATAGGGCAGTGATATGGGATACACATCATAAAGTCACCCCAAGACACCCTAGTAAGCTCTTCCCCACAGTCCCCACAGCACAAGCGCAAGCACAAGCTATTATAACAGCGTAAACAATTTCTGCGGCAATTAGCATGCACACTCGGTGACTGTTCCCAGACTCCAAGTGGTTGTCCAAATGTGAGGTCGTCGGCCACCAAGCAAAGGTTCACTACCCAAAGGTTGGGAACATCTGCTGTATGTGCCACGTCCTGGCTCAGTCCGTCACGCACTCGCTGGAGCTGCTTTTGTCGACAGTGGGACTGGGAGCAGGCTTGGTCCATCTGCTAGGAACCCATATCGGTCCGGTATCTGTACAAACACAGCTATAACCTTGACCGTTAAATAACAATGGAGCTGGGCCCCCCCATTGTCGTGTCTGTGGGTCTTTATAACAAATTTGTACCCCTGGGGTGGCTTGTAACTTAATATGGCTGTTATGTGTGACTACGGGGGGTGGAGCGGAGGGCTCGACTTGAGCCCATTCCTGTAGTTGCAGGGCCGTCTGGGCCACACCCTTTCGGGACTCAGTGGGACCCTGTTGTGGCTCCTGCTTCCGATTGAGCTTTTCTTCCATAGAAGACAGAGCACAATCAAAGTGTTGTTTCATTTGATGCATTGCCTTTTCTACTTGATGAGCCCATCTTTCCAAGGCTTGTGGGTTCACGCAAGATCCTGGGGGATAAGCAGGTAGCTCATTTGTCGCCTCTGTCATTGGTATGTCATCATCTGGCAGAGGAACAGTCTGTGGTTCGGGATGAATCTCTGCTGGCAGCGGAGGTGGAGGGGGAGGGCAAGCAGGGTAGAGACGCTGCTGACAAGAAGGACTGCCCGTTCCTCCGCCCATTGACTGGTCGACTGTAACTTCCGCGTTTGCCTTCAGTTTGCTCTGAGGCGCGGTGGCGGTAACTTCCTCTTTTGGCTCTGATTGCAAGAGCTCTTTCTCCTGCTCCCGCAGGAGCTCACTGACAGTCTCAAAGTGCTTCTCTGCTTTCTGCCCTTTTATCACGCTCGGGCTTTTAAACAGTCCGCTCAGCCCCTGGCGCTGCGTAGTTCGGGCAGGAGCGACAACCCCAGCCGGTGTTGCAATTGCCTCCACCGCAGCTGCAGCTACTTTCGATTCAGCTTGCATATTTTTCAAGGTATTTATAACAGTTCTCCAGGTGGGCCCTAATTTTGTCATTTCTTTCCCTTTTCCCTGGATAGTACAGCCCCACAGGTGATCCCCCACTTCCCTCCATTCAGTTGCATCGAAGAGGAGGGGGGGCACCCACAAATGTCCATGCTCCCGTGCCCATAAAACGAGCTTATTTAGATCCTTTTCCTTGACCTCCTCCCCTTGCTTAGTGAGGATACTGAGGAGTAATTTCTGTGCTGCCGCAAACTCTAAATCCATGCTAGCAGGGTGTGGGATATGCCCAGCCACTGCCCTGGAGGGATGTCTGCTGAGATAAAAGATTTCACAATTGCCCAGCAGGACTCCCTGGAAAGGCAACTACTTTTGGGTCATGGCGAGGAAAGGTAGACCCACAATCCTTTGGGAGACCCTATGCAGATCGTTCTGTAACCCATTGGTCTGTCCCAGACCCTCTGTAATCCATTGGTCCCCTTGCTGATCCCCTGTATCCCTATAAAGGCAAGCTCCCTCGAACCCCTCGGGAGAGAGCTCGTCCCTGGCTTCCCTTCGCCGGAGGGGACCCATAATAAAGCTACCTTCGTGCGGAACCAGCCACACGGGCCTTCTCGTCTCTCTCTCTGGTCTGGTTTTGGCCTGGAGGCTGCCCTGCAGAGCTGAGCTGGAATCATGAGCTGAAATCACGAGCTGATATCACTAAAGAGCTGACAGCCTCTGCAAGGGCTCCTCTGCCAGCAGCTGAGAGGAAGACACCGGACCTCGGGAAGGCGATTCCTTTCGGGACCATCTCCCCGGACCGGTCAACTCTTCTTGGGTCACAGCCTCGGACCCCACCACCAGCTGTAATAGCAGGGTATCACGGAGGGAAGGTAGCGACCCTTCTTACCGGCCTGACCAACATCCTTTGATTCGTGGTCGACACTCTCCGCCCCCAGTATCGCTGTCGCTCATCATCGTCACCCTTCTTACAGTGATCAGCGAGCGTATCTTCCTCTGAGGAACTGTCCCTGGTCGGGTGCCAGAAATAGCCAGAGATCTGCTGGGATGAACCACGCTTCTCACAGAGATATGATGGAACTCCATTTATTCTATTGTCAGACCCATAGTTATACCCTAATTCCTCAAGCACGCGTAAGCAAGCTCTATACTATTGGGTTACAGCTACTGTTCACGCGGCCTTTAATAGCAAGCGATTGGTTACAGATTAATATGCATGCGACTAACTAACATAAGTCTTTCTCTTTCTATGGTCAGCATCTCCCTCCTCAACATCCTGTCTGTTTGCCACATCAGCATTGCTCCTCTCTTTTTTCTCTAGTCAAGGACAGTTCACTAATATAGCTTGGATTGTGCACGTACACATCCCTGTTCACTCAGCCATTTCTCTACAATTTAGCACTCAGGTATTGTTGGGGTCCCTCCCCCTGCCATGGAGCCCTGGGAGAGGGGCCCTGGGGGGGAGACACGGGGTCTCCCTGTCCCTGGTCAGCTTCATTCCCCATTGGTTGGTTTGTGTTCCCTGGTGCTGATAACGCCAAGGACCCTCGGGTCCCGTGACTGCGGAGTTCCTGAGCTGAGCCCCGGCCATGCGGCTGGAGAAATAAACATCTCTGAAACATCTACCACGAATCTGTCCATATATACTTCGCTTTCCACGGGACTCCTGGTTTGATATATGCTTGTTGCAGTAACCCCCGCTGCAACAAACTGGTGGGGAATGCAAGCAAGATACCGATCCCTGAGGAAGATTTGTGAGTAAAATAACCACTCTAGACCTCTCTCTTCTCATCTTGGTTTGGATATTCTCTCTGGACTATGGAAGAATCGTGGGAAATGGGGCTTTCTGAGCCACAGAAAGAAATGTACCTAGAAGTTAAAGGAATCCTTGAACAACAAAACAAAAAAGTTATGGAACCGGGAGATCTAGAACTTTTTTTAACTGGCTTTTCAAAAATTTCTCCTATATTTCTCGAGACTTACTTCTTGATATTGAACCTCCTGGATCTTGTCAGGGGTGTTTTTGGGACGAGATCTTGTGGGAGATGAAAGATCAAACAGAACATGTATTAGTGAGTGAACCCTTGCGTGGATCCATGGTAGTCAGTGAAGCTATTCAGGAACATTTATATGGTCCTATTACCCCTAAAGCAAAGGATGGCCATAGTCCTGCGGCCGAGGCGGCGCGGCCGCCATCCCTGTGGCACACGCCGGCGGAGGTGCCTGCGCTGGATGCGCCCGGCCCTCTCGGGAGCGCGTGCCTTATGGCAGACCCCATCCCTGCCTCGGGGTCCTCGGCCACGCGACCGCAAGTGAGGGAGCGATGCCGCAGGAGCCGCGGGTGCCGTGGGCCACGAGCAGCCAGGAACCAGGCATTGGCGTGGCAGGCCGCTCTGAGCACACGGCTCAGAGAGCCCTGCGGAGGGAGAAGCGGCAGTTTCCACAGCGACACGAGAAGCAGTGCAGCGCAGCGCCGAGCCAAAACGGGGCCGCTCTCAAAGCAGCGTGGAGTTGGCGGAGCAGAACCGCTCACAGGGCACGGAGCCGGCGGCGATGGCAATGCGGGGCCGCGCAGAGCCCAGATGCGCCAGAATAGCGCCGCTCAGAGACCGCGGAGCAGCCGCAATGCGGGGGCCTGGCCGAGACGTCGGAGTCGGTGAGGCGGCGGCCACGCGGGACCAGCAGCCACGACAAACACGCAAGCACGTGATAGAAGGAGTTATAGCCACGAAAGTCACAGGAACTGTGAAATGGTACAATGTAAAAAACAACTATGGATTTATAACAAGAGATGATACAGGGGAAGATCTATTCATCCATAGAACTGCCATTAAAAGGAATAACCCTAAAAATTACCTGCAAAGTGTAGGAGGTGAAGAAGTTGTACAATTTGATATAGTGCAAGGAAAGAAGGGTTTACAAGCAGCAAATGTTACTGGGCCTGGGGGTATTCCAGTCAAAGGCAGCCGTTATGCACAAAATTATAAACAATATCCATCCCAGCAATTTCCCTACCCACAGCCTACTTCCCCCTTTTACCCTATACCCAATATGAACCCTTTCCTAAGTTTACCCTATCCCCAGTTTATTTCTAATCCGTTTTTCACCCCATGGCTTCCCTATACAATTCCCTTTCCCTACAATTCCTCTCCGATGCTGAGGGGGGGATGAAAAGGGGGAGGGAAGAAATTAAACCCTCTCCTGCCTCAGTTTCCCCACAAAGCATGCCCAGAGAGTTCTGTCTCCCTTCTGTCAGCCCTAAGATGTTCCACAGAATCTGTTTGGACATTTAAAGACTCAGGAGGGTGGCTTGTTTTGTCTTGAAACTGTTCTTGTTATGTTTATCCAGCTGTTTTCATTCTCCTTTTATTAAAATAAAACGGGTGAGATGTTGGGGTCTCCTCCCCCTGCCATGGAGCCCTGGGAGAGGGGCCCTGAGGGGAGGCATGGGGTTTCCCTGCCCCTGGTCAGCCTCATTCCCCATTGGTTGGTTTGTGTTCCCCTGCGTGGGCAAGGACCCTCGGGTCCCGGTACTGTAAGAGTTCCTCAGCAGAGCCCTGGCCATGCGGCTGGAGAAATAAACATCTCTGAAACATCTACCATTAATCTGTCCATATATACTTCGCTTTCCACGAGACTCCTGGTTTGATATATGCTTGTTGCAGTTATCCCGGCTGCAACAAGGTATAAATTGAAATTGGCTTGGATAACTACCCAGACACCAGCCCCAGAGACTAGAGATCCTACCCCAGAGCCTGATCCTGCCCCAGAACCTGACACGGACCCAGACACTAGAGATCCTGCCCCACAGCCTGACCCTGCCCCACAGCCTGATACCACCTAACAGCCCACCTTAGAAATGGACTACCCAAACTGGGTGGGGGTACTGGTGAAGGGGATGCAGGAGATGCGCCACGAGATATGCCAGGAGATGGGCCAGGTGAGCAAGGAGATATGCCAAGTGCTAAGGGAATGCACCTCCTCAGCTAGTGAAAAACTCTCTCCCTGCCCCAAAGAGGTTGAGTCCGATGGTGCAGCAGTGGAACCCACAGATGTTACAGTGGTCCAGGTTTCAGCTGAACCACAAGGACAACCACAGCCAGCAGCAGTTGCCCCTGTGTAAAGGAGGAAGTATAAGACCAAATCAGTACGCCCAGTTAATGATGATGGAGAACCAGGGCCCTCACAACCACCAGGAGAGCCAGAGCCAGAAATCATCACTGAGTCCCTGTCGCACGACAGTCTCCATGGTATGTGAAAAGACATTGTGCGAAGGGGGCGTGAGCCTTATACAACCTGGCTGCTTCAGGTTTGGGACCTTATGGGCACAGGTGTGCAACTGGATAGTGGTGAGGCAAGGTATCTGGGATCATTGACCTAGGACCCAGGTGTGGACCAGATATTTGTGAGGGACCCAGGGCCCCTTTCTCTCTGGGAGCAGCTCTTAATGAGTGTGAGAGAAAGGTTCATTCACAAAGAAAGAATGCAGGAGTACCATCATAGAATGCAGTGGAAGACACTCGAGCAAGGGATCCAACAGCTAAGAGAGGTGGCAGTATTAGAGGTACTCTTTGGGAGGGATGGACAGCATGATAATGACCCTGATAAGGTCAGGTGCACAGGACAGATGATGTGGAACCTGGCAAAGCTAGGGCCACCGCAATACACCACCTTCATTGCAAGGATTGATGCTGACAATACCCGAGAAACAGTGGGCTCTGTCGCCAACAAGCTCAGGAATTATGACAGTATGGTCAATGGCCCGCTGAAAGCTCATGTCTCTGCTGTGGTCCAGGACCTCAAAGAGGAGATGAAGGAAATGAGGGAGGAGATGAGGAAGGTCAGTGTGGAACCAGTGCGAGTCACAGGCCCCCAAGTCAGAGCCCGTCGTCCCCCTGCTAGAGAGAGAGGGTACACCCCACGAGCTGAGCTGTGGTTTTTTCTGTGCGAGCATGGGGAAGACATGAGAAGGTGGGATGGGAACCCCACTTCGGTCCTGGCAGCTCGGGTGCGTGAACTCAAGGAGGGAGGCACTAACCGAGGGGGTTCCGCTAAGGTGAAAGTAGCCTCAGCCTCCCGTGACCGAGCTGCCAGGTATTACAGAAAGGAGGATGATATGTCGGATCCCCTTGAAGGGACCTTGAGCATGTACGCCCAGGGAAAGAATGATAACCAGGGCTAGAGGGGCCCTGCCTCTAGCCAGGTAGAGGCACAGGAGAACCAGGTTTTCTGGATGGTGTGGATCTGATGGCCTGGCACATCAGAGCCACAAAAATATGATGCATTGGTTGATACTGGGGCACAGTGCACTTTAATGCCATTGGGACATGTGGGGGCAGAACGTGCATCCATTACTGGGGTGACCAGGAGATCACAGCAGTTGAACCTGTTGGAAGCTGAGGTGAGCCTGACTAGGAAGGAGTGGCAAAAGCATCCGATTGTGACCGGCCCAGAGGCCCTGTGTATTCTGGGCATAGACTTCCTCCGGAATGGCTGTTACAAAGACCCGACAGGACTCAGGTGGGCATTTGGGATTGCTGCTGTGGAGGCAGAGGGCATTAGGCAATTGAACACCCTGCCTGGACTATCAGAGAATCCTTCTGCAGTTGGGCTCCTGAAAGTGGAAGAGGAACGAGTGCCAATTGCTACCTCGACAGTGCACCGCCAGCAGTATCGGACAAATCGAGATGCTGTGATCCCCACCCACAAGATGATCCATGAGCTGGAGAGCCAAGGGGTGGTCAGCAAGACCCACTCACCCTTCAACAGCCCCATTTGGCCTGTGCACAAGTCTGACGGGGAATGGAGATTGACAGTGGACTATGATGACTTGAATGAAGTGACTCCACCATTGAGCGCTGCCATGCCAGACATGTTGGAGCTACAGTACGAGCTGGAGTCCAAAGCAGCGAGGTGCTATGCCACTATTGACATTGCTAATGCATTTTTCTCCATTCCTCTGGCAGCAGAGTGCAGGCCTCAGTTTGCCTTCACCTGGAGGGGTGTGCAGTACACCTGGAACCAACTGCCCCAGGGGTGGAAGCACAGTCCCACCATTTGCCATGGGCTGATCCAGGCGGCACTGGAAGAGGGTGAGGCTCCAGAACATCTGCAGTACATTGATGACATCATTCTGTGGGGGAAAATGGCATCGGAGGTATTTGAGAAAGGAGAGAAATTCATCCAAATTCTCCTGGAAGCTGGTTTTGCCATCAAGAAGAGCAAAGTCAAGGGACCTGCCCGAGAGATCCAGTTCCTATGAGTAAAGTGGCAAGATGGACGACGTCAGATTCCCACTGAGGTCATCAATAAGATCACAGCAATGTCTCCACCAACCAACAAGAAGGAAACACAAGCTTTCCTAGGCGCCATAGATTTCTGGACAATGTATATTCCTGAGTACAGCCAGATCGTGAGCCCTCTCTACCTTGTTACTTGCATGAAGAACGATTTCCACTGGGGCCCTGAACACCAGCAAGCCTTCGCCCAGATCAAGCAGGAAATCGCTCATGCGGTAGCCCTTGGCCCAGTCAGGACAGGACCAGAGGTGAAGAACGTGCTCTACTCTGCAGCCGGGAGCCATGGTCTGTCCTGGAGCCTTTGGCAGAAGGTGCCTGGTGAGACTCGGGGCCGACCACTGGGATTCTGGAGCCGAAGTTACAGAGGGTCCTAAGCCAACTAAACTCCCACAGAGAAAGAGATCTTGGCAGCTTATGAAGGAGTCCAAGCTGCCTCAGAGGTAATCGGCTCAGAGGCATAACTCCTCCTGGCACCCCGACTACTGGTGCTGGGGTGGATGTTCAAAGGAAAGGTTCTTTCCATGCATCATGCCACCGACACTACTTGGAGCAAATGGATCACCCTCATCACGCAGCGTGCCCGAATTGGAAACCCAAGTCGCCCTGGGATCTTGGAAATAATTACGAATTGGCTGGAAGGTGAGACTTTTGGGTTATCTTCTGAAGAAGAAGAGGAGCAGGTGACACGTGCCAAAGAAGCCCCACCATATAACGAACTACCAGAGAGTGAAAGACAATACACCCTCTTCACTGATGGTTCCTGCCAAATTGTAGGTGCTAGCCGGAAATGGAAAGCCGCTGTATGGAGCCCCACACGACAAGTTGCACAGGCTACTGAAGGAGAAGGTAGATCGAGCCAATTTGCTGAACTCAAAGCTGTTCAATTAGCTCTGGACATAGCTGAAAGAGAGAAGTGGCCAAAGCTCTACCTCTACACTGATTCAGGGATGGTAGCCAATGCTCTGTGGGGGTTGGCTGGAAAGGTGGAATAAGGCAAACTGGCAGCGCAGAGGAAAACCAATCTGGGCTGCTGAGGAGTGGAAAGGCATTGCCACTTGGGTAGAGAAGCTATACGTGAAGGTCCGCCATGTAGATGCTCACGTCCCCTGTTGCTGCCTGTTCTGAGCTTCCCCTCCCCCTCCCAAAGACACTTGCTCCTGCCACGTGCTCTGAGCTCCTTTGTTCTAAGCGCAGGCAAAACCAAATGTAACTCAAACTCTTTAGCAGTTTCTGATTGGCCGGTCACCCCGGGTCCGCCCCCAGTCCTCCCCTTTCCCCTTCTCCTAATAAAAGAGATGGTTGAGGGAGGCCCCGCCCTCTCTAGGCTCAGCTATCTTCCTGTGAACACCTCTTGTTGTCTGTCTCATTTGAAAGCTTCTAACTGCAGGAAATTTAGCGAGCAGGGAGCTATATTTCTCCCTCTTTGCTTCTGCTGATGGTATTATCTTTGCAGCTGATACAGGTACCGATTTTAGAGCTACTAAAGTGCTAGATCGCCCATGCTACCTCTCTAGGCTGCTCGAGGCTTTCTAAGGCATTAAAGTACTAGCCTAGCCGGTATAAAGCTGAAAAGATACCTTCCACAGTCCCCAAGAGCCGAGCTAGTGAAGAACTTCGTAACAACCAACAGGTAGATGAGGCTGCGAAAATAGAGGTGTCCCAGATAGACTTGGATTGGCAACATACAGGAAAGTTGTTCCTAGCTCGATGGGCCCATGATGCCTCAGGCCATCAAGGCAGAGATGCCACCTATAAGTGGGCACGAGATCGAGGGGTGGATCTAACTATGGACAGTATCTCCCAGGTGATCCATGATTGTGAGACATGCGCTGCGATCAAGCAGGCCAAGCGGGTGAAGCCCCTGTGGTATGGTGGGCTGTAGAGGATTTCCTTGTGGAACGGGGGCATATGATACCCCAGGAGAGCTTGGGCACCCCAGGGTTGTTGCAGAAGTACCCCTGATGGGGCCTCAGGCTGAAGATAGGCTTGCAAGGCACCTGCTAGCCGGCAGCCTTGAACAGCCTTGGGAAAAGGTATACACTCGTCAGCTCCGCCGCTGCATAGAGGCTTTCTCGTGTAAAAGGGGCGTGAACTTTGCAAAGTATAACTTGGTGGAGGTTAACAATAAAACTGGAGCACGATGCTCAAACCATATCAGTGTTCGTGTCATGTCTCCGGCTGATTCCCCTGCTCCTGGGACCCCCCTTCCCGCTAGACCTGGCGCCCGAACGGCAGGGACCCAAGTGAGTTTTGCTACATGCAGGTTCGCTTAAATGCAGTAAGACTTACTGTATTATCGGTGCTGAAGCCTGGGGAATTCAGAGCGGGTGGCCCCAAAGCCGAGTAAAGCCGGGGGTCCGGTCTCAAAGCTGATTAGAAGGCCGGAGGATAAGCCCCAAAGCCGAGTAAAGCCAGGGGCTAAACCTCAAAGCCGAGTGGCCGGAGACCGCAATTTCGCACGGCCAAGCGAGTACCTGCAGCAAAGAAGCTATGGATTACGAGGAAGGGACTCAACTCCTAGCTAGCATCCTCTCTAAGAGAGGCAAGATTGTGAAAGACCGAGATCTGAATGCCCCCGTTATGTGGGCCCGGGAACATGGATTATTGAGATACACTTCGCTTTTGTTTTCGACCGAAGTGTGGTGTGAAGTAGCGAACGAATTGTGGCTGTCAATGATTGAGGGTGGAAAGGAAGCTAAAGAAGCTAAAGCTCTCGGCTTAACCTGGAGAGCAGTAACTAACACTCTCGCAGAGATGAAAGCCGAAAGGACAGTGGCCGCGGCAGCCATTGAGGCTTTGGGGCATGGTGGGTCTGGGAAGGGAACAGATGGGGGTCTTACAAAGCGGCAGCCGGGGACCAGGGTGAAGTCCAGGGTTGCACGGTTCATGGGGGTTGGCCGCGGGTAGGCCGATTAAGGGCACAGCAGCACCCGTCCGCTCGCTGCGGGAGTTGCTGGACTCGGCGGGGAAGGAAGTTACCCCTCCGATGTCTGAGGGAGAAATGGCTGCGAAGGCGGAAGCAGAGCTGCCCAACTCAGGGGGCGGGACACAGGTGGGCGAAGGAGAGATGAGCGGTCCTAGCTCCCGGCCAAAAGCGGCTGTGGAAACAAGCGGTCCTAGCTCCCAGCCGAAAGCGGCAGAGCGTAACCCCCCTCTGCCGGACAGTGGAGCAACATCTGACGGCGAAGCAGCCTCTGCGGTTTCGTCGCCCGCAGAGGCAGAGCCAGCCAGAGCAGCTGGGGGTCAGCCCCAAGAGGAGGAGAACCACAGAGAGATGATGCAAGAAGTAATCAAAAGGCTTGCTGAATTATCTACACGGCAGGACACACTGGAATCCAAGGCTTGTGATATTACACCATCAGCACCCTGGCGTCCCGTGGCCCCACCGGTCAAGTTAGCACCCAGAGCTCCTACGTTCCCGTCGGGAGAATCGGGCACAGTGCCTACAGCCCCTCCCTTCCCGCGATGGGACGTGCAGCCATCCTTTCCATCAGCCCCAATGGAGAGGACTGACCCATTGCGAAGGAGATGGAATGGAGTTATCTGTGATGCAATCATTGAGGGTGATTGGCACGCAGTGGATGCCCTCGCTTGCCCTGTACAGATACAAGGGGACACTGCAAAGTGGGAACCCCATGACTGGAAGATCTTGCAGCAAGCCAAGCAAACGGTCACCACGCATGGCTTGCGGTCTGAAGCTGCACGAAGCATTCTGCAGTTTATCTTTACAGGAGATGTCCTGTGTCCTAATGATTGCATCAGCATCACACAGTTGTTGTTGACCCCTTCACAGTTCCTGCTTTGGGAGCGAACATGGAAGCGGCTAGCACAAGAAGAAGCTAGCAAACACCAAGGTGACACACAAGACCCACTGTATGTGCTCCAAGCTGATATGCTAACTGGGAGCAGAGCTTATGGAGCGACGGTGACGCAGCTGACCATGCCCGTAGTCATTCATCAGTTGTCACAGACTCTTGCCCACAAAGCCTTGTTGTCAGTACCTGAAAAGAAGAAGTCTCCCTCGTATGCAGCAGTCCGACAGGGGCTGTCAGAACCATATGGTCAGTTCATCGACCGTTTGTCAGCAGCCTTAAAGGATGCAACTGAGCTCTCTGAAGAGCTCCAAGAGCAAATGTTCCGAACACTTGCCTTTGAAAATGCTAATAGGCAAACTAAGACAATTCTTGCCACGCTGCCCCAAGGAGCAGGTGTAGACGAGATGCTCGTACGTGCTACCCGTGCGGAACAGTCATCTCAAGCAGCTGCTTTTACTGCAACACTGCAGAATGTCTTGCAACAACAGGGACAAGTCATCACCGCAGCACTGACAAGACAGGTGCCCAGCAAGTGGTGCCGTGCTACGCATACAGGACCCCGAAGCCAGAAGGCGCAGTCAGCATCAGCTCCTGAGGAAAGTGACGCCGCTACTATAACAGCTGGAACTCTGGGACCTCCGTCCCAAGAAGCCATGGGAGAGGCTGCAGACGTGGCTGAGTGAGGGGGCTGAGAACTTGCCAGATCCACCACTCTCCATAGCAGGGGAAATAGCGAGACCCTGGGGCGAATGTAACAGCTGCCCTGGGTGGTTGCTAGTGACTTGTGGTGGGTGTCGGGGAACCCTCTCCGAAGGCGAAACCAAGAAGGAGAGTTGCGTACATTCTTGGGTATAGCACCAAACACAGAGGTAGAGTGGGGAATTAGTTTTTTGACTGTCTTGAGACAAGGGCATTGATGGACATCTTCGATCGGCTGTCCACCCATTTAGATCGAGTGAAAGCAGTTAATTTGGCTAGCATCTATGTTTGTACCTGGTGCTCCAGCAGCCAGGGCTCACGCTATGTTGCATAAACTTGCTTGCTGGGCGAGGGATGAGCTAAACATAACTTCGCAGATGCTTGATGAGCTAAGCGCAGATGTTACTAGTGTTAGACATGCAATATTACAAAATCAGGCAGCCATTGATTTTCTACTACTAGCTCATGGCCACGGCTGTGAAGAGTTCCAGGGTATGTGCTGTATGAATCTTTCTGACCACTTTGTCTCAATTCACAAGCACCTCTCTGACCTCCAGAGGGGCCTGCACAACCTTCGGGAGACAGACGACCCTATTGGAGATTGGCTTAAGAGTCTGGGTATCACCGGATGGCTACGTACCTTGGTAGTAGAAGGCTGCCAATTGCTATTTGTAGTTATATTAGGCTTAATAGTACTTGGGTGTATTTTTTCTTGCCTTAAGGCGGGGCTGTGAAATATCATAGACCAGGCCTGGGTTGCCCAAAAGGAAAACAGGGTATGTGTAGAGGGATTCCTTGTGGAACAGGGGCATATGATACCCTAGGAGAGCTTGGGCACCCCAGGGTTGTTGCAGAAGTACCCCTGACAGGGCCTCAGGTTGAAGATAGGCTTGCAAGGCACCTGCTAGCCGGCAGCCTTGAACAGACTTGGGAAAAGGTATACACTAGTCAGCTGCGCCGCTGCATAGAGTCTTTCTCGTGGGAAAGGGGCGTGAACTTTGCAAAGTATAACTTGGTGGAGGTAAACAATAAAACTGGAGCACGATGCTCAAACCATATCGGTGTTCGTGTCGTGTCTCCGGCTGATTCCCCTGCTCTCGGACCCCCCCCCCCCCCCCGCTAAAGTGGGCAATGGTCCAAATACAAGTATGGGGAGGCCTGGCAGATTGATTATATCACACTGCCTCAAACACGCCAAGGCAAGCGCTATGTGCTCACAATGGTAGAAGCCACCACTGGATGGCTGGAGACCTACCCTGTGCCTCATGCTACAGCCTGTAACACCATCCTGGGCCTGGAAAAGCAAGTCCTTTGGAGGCATGGTACCCCTGAGAGAATGGAGTCTGATAATGGGAGTCATTTCAAGAACGGCTGTATAAACACCTGGGCTAGAGAACATGGCATCGAGTGGGTGTACCACATCCCTTACCATGCACCAGCAGCTGGGAAGGTTGAGCGGTGTAATGGATTGCTTAAAACCACCTTGAAGGCACTGGGTGGGGGGACTTTCAAAAACTGGGAGGTGCATTTAGCAAGAGCCACCTGGTTAGTTAACACTCGAGGCTCCACCAGCCAAGCAGGCCCTGCCCAATCCGAACCCCTACAAACAACAGACGGGGATAAGGTTCCAGTGGTGCACATGAGAGATATGCTTGGAAAAACTGTTTGGGTTAAGTCTGCCTTGAGCAAAGACAAACCGATCCGTGGGGTTGTTTTTGCTCAGGGACCAGGTTGCACCTGGTGAGTGATGCAAAGGGATGGAGAGACCCAATGCATACCTCAAGGGGACCTTGTTTTAGGATGAACTACCCATGGCTCTGTACTTGTATCAGTATCAGCATCAGCATGTATATATGTATATAATTCAGGTGATGCATGTATTTATATGGTTAAAAGGGTTAAGTTTCATGTAACATGTTAGTATGGGAAAAATTCAGGCTGGATAATGTTGGGGTTTTCAGAGTTCTCCTAGGTTTTTTTCTGTTAAAGGAATTTTCCCCATAGGTGTTGTTAGGGGGACAAATTGCTGGGTACTTCAGAAAAACAAAGAGCTACCCATTGAGGGTGGGATGCATCTGGCTACTCTTCTGTTTCACCTGGGTGTGCGGTGAGTTGGTCCCCGAACGCCGGAGAGGGAGACTGTTTTTCGTCGGCTGCTTTTCCTTCTGCAGAGAAAAACCCCAGGATCCCCAGCCCACCTTCCCTGCCCTGCTGGGAGCCGGGCCGTGGCCGTCCTGCCCTGCCATTGCTTCGAGGCTTCCCTACGTTGTAGCCCTGCTCACCCTGCCTGCCCAGACCTCCGGGGGGTTCCCCATTTAGATACATCTCATCTGCCACCAGGGATTCATGCTCGTCCCTGCCGTTCCAGCCTGCCGTTCCAGCCTGCTGTTCCCAAGGGTCTGGCCAGACACCGGGATCGGCTGCCTAGGGGTTTGTGAAGCTTTTTTTGTTCCATCCCTTCCTGGGATCCCAGGCCTCCATTGCTGCGTGCTCCTCGAGCTCGCTCCGGAGCGCCCCCTGCAGCTGCGAGGGAACCATCGCACCTGCCCTGCTCACCGGGAGCCGCCAGCACCCCTGCCGGCTGCGACCGGAACTGCACCCAAGGGGAAAGGGCCTGACAGCCAAGAAGGCTGGGACTGGGTTTGTGATTGTTTGCTGTTACTGCCATAGATATTGTTGTTTGTTTGACTGGTTATACACATCTAGATATATAATAGTAAAGAACTGTTATTCCTATTTCCCACATCTTTGCCTAAAAGCCCCTTGATTTCAAAATTATAATAACTCGGAGGGAAGGGGGTCGCATCTGCCATTCCAAGGGGGGCTCCTGCCTTCCTTAGCAGACACCTGTCTTTCAAACCAAGACACAGCCTTACACAGTTCTTTTAAACTGGCAAATGGGAATGGTTCCCACTGGGGATTCTGTCCCTGTCTATTGTATTTAACAGGGTGTTCTGGTTTGGCCAAATTTAGAAATATATCCTCTGAGAGAAGACACAACCACCCCTCCCCCACCAGGTTCGGGAAAAATAAATTTTCCTCAAAGGAAAGTGAAGGAGGTAAAAACTATTTATTTAACAAATACACGGTAAAAGGAAAATAATGCTAAATCATAAAATCTCTTGCTGTGGAGAAAAAACCTGGGAAAGTGTTAGAGTCCTCCCTTTGGTCTCCTCAGAGCTGGGGCTTGGCCCAGGGCCAGGCCCTCTGTGTCCAGTGGAAAGTCCTCCTGATGTGCTCTGAGGTTGAAGCAGTCCAGTAGGAAAGGGAGAAAATCCGAAATTCCAGGGAAAGAAAAGCAAAGTTCAACTCTCAGTCTCTCTCCAGAGAAAAAGAAACTGAACAACTGGCCAAAAGCTGACTGGAAAGCAGCAATCCGGGTGCCTCCTCCTTCCCCTGCCGCAGCTGGGAAAAAAAAAGTTGCTATCTCTGTGTGACCTTGAACAAGCTGCAAACTGCTTTGAAAAAGTTTTGCTCAGTTTTTCCTTCCCCCTCTCAGGCTCAGTTTAGAGGCATAGAAAGGCACAAAGTTAATTTCTGGGCATAGGGCAGCGACATGGGATACACATCATAAAGTCACCCCAAGACACAGAGGCAGCTATGAACTCCCAGTCTTGGTTTACTTCCGGGTTTGAGAGACCATGTGAACCAAAGGGGGAGGCGTCGGAACTGAAGGAGGCGGGGTTAGGGGAGGGGTCGCTGAAGGAGGGGGCAGGGGTGTGGGCAGAGCCCGTGATGTGAAAGGGATTCCCCATGGGGGCGGGGTCTGCCTCACCGAAGGGATTCCCGCTGACGTAGGAGGGTCCCGGCATGGTAACACCCATTGACGTAGGGCAGGGGTGGGGACTGTGCGATTGCGAAATGCCCGCCACATGGTCTCCACCATCTTGAGGAGCCACGACTGACATGTGGCTTCCATTGTTCGGGGCCGGGGCGGGAGACCCCGTAACAGGGGGAGAATGAGGGGCCGGAGCCGGCCATGTGGCCTGAGCCATGTTTGTGGCACGGGGCCGGGGCCGGGGTGGGCGAACTTGGAACCAGGGAAGGTGCCGTGGCAGGGCAGGCTAGGCTGCCGCTGCTACTCGGTGGGCTCAGTGGGGGGGGATGCGCCCTGCCATGGCAGCAGCCACAAGTGGCCACGCTGTCCGCGGGCGGGGAGCACTGCGCGACATGAAGGGGTGTCTCCTGCCTGGGAATCAGCATTCTCAGGCATCGCAGCCTCCTGTTCTGATTCCGAGACCGCTTTATAAACTAAAACTGCTAACGGGAAAAACTTCTTAACTGACTTGTCCCCGCCTTGCCTCAGGAAAGCCAGCCTCTCGATCACCGGGTCCCAAAACGCGGGATTCTTAACAGATTCTATTGTAACATTAGGGAAATAATAAAAAATCCACTGCATAAAGCATTCTAAAAGTGTCTTAGAAAAACAGATTTTCCTCTCTTTTAGGGTATTTTTAACTTGGAGAAAAGCCTCTCGTTGGGGAATTGAGAATTTCGCACCCATCTTTCCCCAAAAACCTCACCCAGCCACCGAGAGAAAAAAAGCTAGTAAAAGAAAAGATCAAAAGGGATCCGAATGAGCTTTCCTCGGCTTCACTCACCCCGAGTTTTGTTGGCTTTCTCCGACTCCGAAGTCGCTTCGCTGAGCCCTGCTGTGGCGTCCCTGCTCACGCTGCGTGTCCAGTGCTGAGCTGCACCAAGCCCTCTGGCTCCCAGCTCCCGGGTAAAAGGAAAATCTCGGTGAATGGTTCTCTGTTTGTCAGCCGGCTCCCTCATGCTGAGAGAGTTATCGGCTGTCCTTCCAGGCCAGTCTAATAGAATTTAGATCTCCTGTCAGGTTTATGGCATCTCGGAATGGTGGCTCCTCGGGACTTTCACTCCCTGGGGGACACTCTTCCAAAGACTTCAGCCGAAGCCCGTTTGATAGGCCAGTTATGGAAGAGGGCCTCGGTGGATCGATGCCGCGTTTGTTCCTACTGGGTCCCTCATGGACGGATTAGGCGGCACTCTCCTAGCACCTACGCATGCACAGAATCTCACCTTCACAGGTAGTTGCGAACAGCCGCTCACACACACGGTCTATGCACGAACCAGAGACAAAGAGGCAAGAGGGGTTCTCTGCATGCAATTCTGAGGTGTTTAATGGCAACACACCCAAAGGGAACAGAGGCAAGAAAGAACAACCAAACCGAAAGCCCACACCAGTTTTATCCCGAAAACTCCCAAAGGTGGGCAGAGCATCCAAAACCAATAGTCTGAGGGCTAGGGGGCAGAGGCAAGGTTGAATGACTTAACAGAGGCCAATGGGAAAAGGGATGGGAGGGGGGAGAGGGCCAGTGACCAGCAGGATCTAGAAAAAGGGAGAACTTTCTAGCACAGTGTTGTAAGTAGAAACCACTTTTAAGGCAACTTGGGGGGTGTAAAGTGGACTTAGCCACCACAACAGGAGTTATCAGGGATGTGTCATGGAAGAGATAAAGAACGTTGCCCCACCTGATTTTAACAGATGGTGGTAGAATACATAATTTTGGTTACATCTTACATTGTAAACTAAGACAGAGAGCGTCAGTAAAAGTCCAATTGCTCAGCCTTGAGTTGTTACTCTCCTTCACTGTCAATACAACAATCTTATATCGCCCCAGATAAAATAGCCTCAATTTGTTTGATGAGATGGCCTGCATATTTCTGCTGAGTTTTCAGCAGTGTTTCACAAAGATTTTTTGCAGGGTACATATGTGTCTGTTATAGACATTGCAGTTAGGTACAGAACAGCATTAATAAAGCTTACCTGCACTTTTTTATCACTTCTGATAAACCAGTTAGTCTTTTCTTGCCATGTTTTAATCGAAACTACAGCTTTGCTGAATTGTAGGAACCCAGAGTGCCAAGAATATTTCTCTGCCTGTTTTTAAGGGTTCTTACCCCCTTGGACAACACTGGCAAAGCTTTAAACCTTGGAAAAAATTACCAACAGTCAGACAACAACTAGAAAATACAGTGGTGTGAATTAGGTGATAGACTACGATGTAAGATTGTCATAGGGTGAAAAATTTAGAGGTTTTAGGCTTCTCTTTATAGTAAATAGATAAGAGTAAAAAATATCAAAATGGAGGATTGTTGTTGTTCTCTAGACCTTCTTCTCCTTCTTCTACTACTCCATATTCTGCAGTAAAAGTAGTTTGGATTGATTGGATAGAAAATTCCACAGTTCCTAGTCGTGTTACGGAATAATTGGTAAGAAAGTAAAAATAATGTACGTTTTTAGTAACTATTGGTTAAAATATCTTTAAAAGTCTGTGTAAATCTTAATAATTGCTCTCACTCCTACTTTTCCTCCTTCTATGCTGTACCTGGGTCACTCTAGTGGCTCAGTTCCTCTGATAAGACTTAATAAACAACTATCTAGAAGCATTGAAACTACAGAAGACGTCTCGCTTTATCTTTTAAACTCCTTGCAAGGACTTACAGCAAATTCTCTCCCATCAGGAGAAACTCGATTTATGGCACGGTAAAGTGTCACTGAATAACAAGTTGTCTATACTCTGTGGCAAAAAAAACCCAACATAGCCCCCTTCATTGAACTAGTTGGAGAAATCATGATTTTGCCTAATTGCTGGGGTAATTAGGAATTTTTCCAATAACAATGCTAAACTTTAGATGCGTATTGAATTAAACCAACTAGAATACATTTTGACATTTGATGATGAACGTTTATACTGATTACTTCTTCAAATGGAAGCTACACACCTTATGTCTACAGGATGAAATGTGTTACAGAATCAGTCACTGATTTGCTACTAAAGCCTGTCAATGTAGAGGGATTCCTTATGGAACAGGGGCATATGATACCCCTGGAAAGATTGGACAACCCAGGGTTGCTGAGGAAAAGCCCCTGAACTGGCCCCTGGCTGCAGGCAGCCCTGAGAGTCCTTGGCAAAGTTATACACTGGTTGTCTCCCCCGTGTTGGGGTTTTAGTTTAGTCCTTTTTTTTTTTTTCCTGTTAAAGGAATTTTTTCCCATATGCATGTTGCTAGGGGACAAATGGCCATACTTAAGAGAAGACAAAAGACCTGGCTACTCTTTTGTTTTCACCTGGGTGTGGGGACAGTTCGCTCTCAGCATCCAGAGAGAAAAGCTGCAGAGAAAGGAGCTGCTGGTTCCTCTTTTCGGCCGTTTTTCTTTTCTGCTGGAAACAACGCCAGGATCCCAAAGCCGCTTTCCCTGCCCTGCTGGAGGCCGGGCTGTGGCCGCCCTGCCCCGCTGCTGCTTTGAGCTTTCCCTATGCTGTAGCTGTGCTCGACGTGCCTGGACCTCCGGGGGGTTCCCCATCTGGATACATTTTGTCTGCCACCCGGGATTTGTGCTCATGCCTGCCGCTCCAGCCTGCCACTCCAGCCTGCCACTCCAGCCTGCCGTTCCAGCCTGCTGTTCCCGAGAGTCTGGGATCGGCTGCCCAGCGGTTTGTCAAGCCTTTGTTCCATCCTTCCCCGGGATCCCAGGCCACCGGAGCCGCATGCTCCCGGAGCTCGCTCCGGAGTGCCCCCTGCAGCCGCGGGGGAACTATCGCACCTGCCCTGCTCAGCGGGAGCCGCCAGCGCCCCTGCCGGCTGCAAGTAGAACTGCACCCAAGGGGAAAGGGCCTGACAGCCAAGAAGGCTGGGACTGGGTTTGTGATTGTTTGCTGTTACTGCCATAGTTATTGCTGTTTTGTTTGACTGGTTATATACACACATATATATATATATATATATATATATAGTAAAGAACTGTTATTCCTATTTCCCACATCTTTGCCTAAAGGCCCTTGATTTTCAAAATTATAATAACTCGGAGGGAAAGGGGTTACATCTGCCATTTCAAGGGAGGTTTCCGCCTACCTTAGCAGACACCTGTCTTTCAAAACCAAGACACCCCGCTGATTAGAGGCTATCTAGAGGGACTGGGCATGAATCTTTGCAAAAGTAGATATAAGCTTGCATAGTTGAACACTAAAGGGAGAACAATGCTTAATCGAATCGGTGTACGGGTCGTTTATCCGGCCAGCTGTCCGGACTCGGTCCATAACATGTCAAAGTTGCTGTACAATTAGGTCATCTGTACTTTTCTGTGGCAACACATTATAGAGCTACATAAATTTTAGATTTACTAAAACATTCAGAAACAAGCAAAAGTTTATATGTAAAAGATATACAAGATTTACAACTTCAGCTAAACAATCTTTATGAGACTTTTTTTCCATTATCTGCCCAGGACATGATACCTGCCCAATCTGGAAGTTTCAATTAACTCAGTTGAAGTAGTATTAGTTAAATAGGAGACATTTCCTTTTTCCCTTGCTGAGTGCTTAGACATATATATATATACCTAAGAATATAAATGCACTTATGTCTATATAGAGCTGAGAGAGAAAGAAGAAAAGAACAACTTTAAATAAGAAAAAATAATCCTATAAAAACAGCTATCAATTCTTTACTCTTCCTTCTCTTCCTCTTTCAGCTTTCTGTTACCATTCCTTCACTACCATAAAGTATTTAGTATTCATTAAAAACAATAATAGGATAGGAACTGTCTTGGTTTGAAAGACAGGTGTCTGCCAAGGAAGACGGGAACCATCCTTGGAATGGAGAATATGACCCCCTTTCCTCCAGATTATTATAACTTTGAAATTAAGGGGTTTTCAGGCAAAGATATGAGAAAAAGAATAACAGTTCTTTATTAATATGTATGTGTATAACAAGGCAAGCAAACAACAACAATGGCAGCAACAACAAACAAAAGAAAGAATAAACCAGAAAACTCAATAAACAGTCTCTTCTCGCTCTTTAAGCAATTTCCTCTTTGGTGTAGTTATGGTCACAGCCGGCAGGGGTGCTGGCAGGCTCCCGGCCAGGCAGGGCAGGTGCAATGACTCCCCCTTGGTTGCAGGGAGCGCTGTGGTGCGAGTCCGGCCATCTTTTTCGCTACATAGACAATGGCAGCCAGCAGAAAGGGATGGATAAGGGGCTTCCTTTATGAACCCCCAGGGGCGGCCGATCCTGGTGCCCCCTCTGGATAGCAAAAGGAGTTGTAGCAGGAACTTCGGAGTAGTAAGCTAGGAAGGCAGAAATGAGCAAAGTCCTGGAGTGGTAGATGAGATGTATCAGAAACTCAGCAATTGTAGCTGAAACCGGGTCACTGCCCCGGCAGGGCAGAGGGTGTGAGTTATAGTGTAGCACGAAAACCTCGGAACAATGTCAAAAAACAGCAGGGGGTTTGGGCAGCAGTAGCCTGGCTCCCAAACACAGCAGAGAGAGAAACTCCCTGGGAGGGGAACGGGGCTCAGGAATCCCAGGGTTTTCTTTTGAGGCACCCGAGCAGACGGTGAGGGGTCCTTTGGGTGAGGTAGGGTGTTAATAAGGTCCTAGTGCAACAGCTGTTCTTACAAGCAGAGCTCTACTCCTGGTAGAAGGCAGAAGACAGAACCCCACAGTGGTGGTGAATTCTTCAGCAACGTCTTTCCCCTCCAAATGCCAAGGGAGCAAGAGAGAGAGAGGAGCTGCGCCCAACCCCTTCTCCCAGACCAATTCTTGCGGTATCTCCACCCCTCCACAAGAAAGCCTCAGATAAGAGAAGTGCAGACAGATGCCCTTCTCTCCTGAACTTGGCAACTTCTTTTGTCTCTCTCAAGTACTGAGACAAGAACTCATCACTAATTAGGAGAAGTAATTCCTTTTTCCAGACATATCCTGATGCTGAAGAAAAAGAGAAAAAACTAACAGAATGCCATAGTAACACAGTCTATTAGAAATGTCTTCTCAAGCATGGCAGAAACAATAAGGCTAATATGCTGTTGTTCTTAATTCACCTTGACCATTGTAATGTTGCAGTCTAATGTAGACTATCAAGATTTAAGTGCTAAGTCATCCTTAAGTGGGAATGTGAGTACTAAAGAAGAATGAGAAGTACCACTTAAGGAAGTAGAGTCACACCAGTTTTTATCATTGATACAGAAATCAATTCATTGATATGTGATCAGTCCTAGGTTAGGCTTAGGAGAAACGCCTGTGTCCTAACAGCTGAATGAACAGTGTTTTCAACTCCTCTTTCCAATTTGGCATCTTAAAACATTCTTTTCAAGAAAATACAGACTACTGAATATAATAACCTAAGGGTTCTTTTCTCTACATGTGACATTAATTAAAGATTTCATAAAAGCAGCTTACATTAGTACAGAAGGTTAAAAAGAACTTTCCTTGATAATCCATAATTAACATTTGCTTTTAAAAAAGTATTATTCTTTGATGTGTCTGATATGTCCAGACCATGCCAACACTAGTGCTCAAGACCTCCTTCTTCTTACTTCTTTCCCAACACTGTTTACTATGACTCCAAAGTAATTTTCATTGACATAATAGCTACAATTTCTCAATGCTGGGATTCTGTTGTCTTAGTTATTGTAAAAAGAATAAGGCTACTGAAAAGAAGGTACAAACTTTTATAGTACTAGTTGATGCCCTACTTGCTTCCCCTTTTGGTGTGTTAATGATGCTAAATAAATAAATAAATTACACACACACACATACACACACACACACACTGGGATAAACTGACAAGGTTTTGGTAGTGGGGGTGCTGCACTGTGTGGGAGAAAGTCAGACAGCCTTGTGCAGACACAAGAACAGAGCAGGATTGGGGCTAGGAAAAAAAAAGACACGGGTTGGAGCAGGCATGGGAGCAGGTCCAACACTGAGGGAACTGTGGCCTGTAGTGTAGTTGTGCTTAAAAAAAAAAGACACCAGGCACTGAGCACCATCTCAAGTGTCACCTGTGGCATGGGAGATCAGGTTGGGCACAGCAGACCCTGCCATGTGGTAGCCTGCACACTCAACACATGCACTCTGGCAGTCCCAAGGACTGCAAACTTTCTCAGTATCACACAGTCACACACATGCTTTTGCAGGTAGTAATTATGCACACAGTGAGTTCTGAGCCTGTATAATATGTCATTCAAGTTGATTTCTCCCTTTATGAGACAACATGAATTCACTGCATGATCTCTCAGGCATTTGGTGATTATCCTCAGATTTAGGACAGGATAAAAACCTTTTTGCTTTTTCAAAATTACAACATACCTAGACTACAGCTTTCTCCCAATGCCCAGCTACAGTCAAAAAAAGACTCTCCCTAACTTGTTTTTAAAGCTTTAGAAAGCTTTCCTTACTCTATGCGGCTTCATTAGGGATCCCTGAAAAGAAATAAGGAGAGTGATTAAAAAATGCAGATATGGTCAAAACTAATTTGTTGACTGTGGCATCCAAACACGATCAATGGTTTCACAGGAGTCTGAGCCAACAAACTCTGTAAACACAATTCAAAGCAGTAGAAATGTTGCAGTGGGGATACTGCAACATACATATATCAAACCAGGAGTCCCGTGGAAAGGAAATATATATGGACGGACAGATTCTTGATAGCTGTTTCAGAGAGATGTTTATTTCTCCAGCCGCATGGCCGGAGCTCTGCCGAGGAACTGTTACGGGACCCGAGGGTCCTTGCCCGCGCAGGGAAAAACAAAAGAACCAATGGGGAACGAGGCTGAGCAGGGGCAGGGAAACCCCGTGTCTGTCCCCTCAGGGCCCCTCTCCCAGGGCTACACGGCGGGGGAGGAGACCCCAACATAGAAAAAATACAGATTTTTCCTTATTCCTAAAAGTGCTTTAAAGTCTGATAAATACTGTATACAGTAGCTTGTGGGACAGTATTGCAAAACATTGGCTTCTTGTATGGAAACTGCTCTGAAATAAAAATATTTTTCTGGACAGAAAGTAACTGAAAACACAAACAAAACATAGCATACTTGTGAAATGAGTACATATTAAGAATTTATTTTCTATACTACATGCATATAATAAGAACTTTGATGTCTTAAAACAATTGAGCAACCAGATCAAAATACCTCCCATACCATCACCAGTTTATCTAGTTTTGCACTTACATTCTTAGACTTGCTTTTGCTGTAATGTTTTGGGTTTGAGTCGTGTTCACTTACGGTCAGTAAAAGCTTAAGAAGTTGTTCCTAAAAAGCTTGGAAAGTTTTCTGTATTGAATTAGACGTTAATACATATATGCATTTATTTACGTATAAAGTTCCATTCCTTCGTTTCTAGAATATGGATTATAGCTACATATTACTGCACAGAGCAGTGCCTTCAAGCTGTTTCCTAAACTGTTTTGTTCTCATTTAACAATCAGCCTTTAGCATTAGATCTTTGACCACTTCTGAGTTAGTGTACCATCACAAATAATATCAGCAATTTTTCAGGAGCCGAGGGGAGAAAATGGGCTAGAACCTTTCATAAAATCTCTAAGGTTAAGAAAAAAAATACATTTACCTTTGTCAGAAACATCATTACATACTGTATGTTAGATTTTCAAAGATCTGAAGTTTTGAGCAACTGAAGTGTGTCAGCTTGAAATCAGATATCATGCAATACTTTATGGATATAAGATACAGCAAGTCAAAATAAAGTGATTTAGAGATCTATTCATATTTTTATTTCTATGAAATTTATTGTCATGGGTGACCAGAAAACAAGGTCTCTCTGATATGCCACAAGACAGCTGCTAGGCCTGCTGACTTAATCAGCTTTGGCCAGCTCCAATACTTTGCTTTTCTGAGGATAAGTTGTAGCCTGTTTTTACCATTTATTTTTATAATTCTAAAACAGACATTTTGATGCTCAGTATTGCCTGGTTTTAGGAAGGAAAGGTTCAAAGCCCAGCCCATCAACTCTGTCCCTTCCCCTTTGCCCACACTAAGGCATCTATGTTTTATCCACATTCATTCTTTGCTCATTACCTCTAGTCTTACATGTGAACAAGGAAACTTCAAAGACAGCAGAAATACAAAGCATTGCCTGAAATAATTCAAATCAAATGAAATTACAGATGAGACTTTGAAAATACCAAAGAATTATTCAAACATTAGATTTTTAAAGTTCCTTAAATGCCAAATAACTTTAGAAGACAATGAGGGTATATAAATAACAAAACGCATGCCTGGACTCCCCTCTAAGTCAAACTGAACTGCACAATGCTGACACTAATGTTAAATGGACTGAGTCATACCTGGTTTTGGAATTCAAATTGACTTAGTAGCTTTAGTCTGGTGAATGGGAAATCACAAAATGCTCTAAATTATTGTCCAAATTGTAAAAGTTGCTTACTATTGGAAATTATTCTGTGACTGGTTCATATAGAAGTCCCTGGAAAATATCTGTCCGGGTTTTGGCTGGGATATAGTCAATTTTCTTCATAGTAGCTGGTACAGTGCTGTGTTTTGGATTTAGTATGAGAATAATGCCAATTGCAACAACTAAAACATCTCTGCTCGATCAGCAGGTGGTGAGCAATTGTATTATGCATCACTTGTTTTTCTTGGGTCTTATTTATCTTTCTCTTTTTCCTTTTCATTATTATTATTATTATTATTATTGATATATTGTACTTTATTTCAATTATTAAACTGTTCTTATCTCAACCCATGGGTTTTATCTTTTTCTGATTCTCCTCCCCATCACAACGAGGTGGGGGGACAGTGAGTGAGCAGCTGCGTGGTGCTTAGTTGCCAGCTGGGGTTAAATCATGTCAATATCTTACAGGAGAAGACTCCAGAGCAGTGGTATTACTTCTAGTGAAGGCAGACAATTATGCATTTGGTTTTGGCCATGGCAACCTTAAATTATCATATGGGTAAGTGGAAAACAGAACAAGAAGATAGAATAAAGATGTAACAGAAATACCACAGTAGCCATTCCAATGGAATGTGACAGAGAACTTCATATTCATCCAATTTTATACCTGCATCATTTTGCATCATCCTAAAGAGACAGCAGTCTCTTCACAGTTTCAAACTATTAATTTAGTGAGGAGTTCTTGGTAATGCTGGCAACCTCTTTTCCTTTTCTTTAACAAGTGTTTTTGTTTTGTTTTTTTAAGTATTTGTATAAATACCATAATTAATGAAATTGGTCTAAAAGCAAATTCTAAGTTGTAGTTGGACCTCCAGTGTCTAACAAAAGCAAACTTCCACCTGAAAACTTCCTGGCTTTTGAGGCAGAACTTCTAACCCAACAGATTCCCCTGTGACTATTAGGAGTTGAGCACTTGCTCTCTCAACAAGCACTTGAATAGTCTTTTTGACCTGGCTCTTTATTTTTATAAAATTCTCAGAAGTCTGTTATCTTTGAAATGTTGTATTGAGTTTATGTGGCAAGGTTTTGGTAGAGGGGGGAGCTACAGGGGTGGCTTCTGTGAGAAAATGCCAGAAACTTCCCCTATTCCGATAGAGCCAATGCCAGACAGCTCCAAGATGGACCCACCACTGGCCAAGGCCAAGCCCAGTAGTGACAGTGGTAGCACCTCTGTGATAACATATTTAAGAAGGGGAAAAAGTTACTGTGCAACAGCAGCCAGAAACAGGAGTGAGAATATGTGAGAGAAACAACTCTGCAGACACCAAGGTCAGTAAAGGAGGAGGGGAGGAGGTGCTCCAGGTGTCAGGTCAGAGATTCCACTGCAGCCCATGGTGAGGCAGCTCTGCCCCTGCAGCCCATGGAGGTTAACAGTGGAGCAGATATCCACATACAGTCCATGGAGGACCCCACAAGAAGGCAGGTTCATGCGCCTGAAGGAGGCTGGGACCCCATGGGAAGCTCATGTTGGAGCAGGCTCCTGGAAGGACCTGTGATCCCATGGAGAGAGGAGCCCATGCTGGAGCAGGTATTTTGGGAGGACTTGGGACCCTTCTGGGGACCCGCAGTGGAGCAGCCTGTTCCTGAAGGACTGCACCCTGTTGAAGGGACCCATGCTGGAGCAGTTTGTGAAGAACTGCAGGTCATGGGAAGGACTCATGTTGGAGGAGTTTGGGAAGAACTGTCTCCCATGATGGGACCACATGCTGGAGCAAGGGAAGAGAGTGAGGATGAAGGAGTAGCAGAGAACTGACCACAACCCCTATTCCCTATGCCCCTGTACCACTCAGGGGAGGAGGAGGTAAAGAGTCCAATAGTGAAATTGAGCCTGGGAATAAGGGAGGGGTGGAAGGAAGGTGTTTTAAGATTTGGGTTTATTTCTCATTATCCTACTCTGATTTGATTTGCAATAAATTCAGTTAATTTTCCCAGACTGAGTCTCTTTTGCCCATAACAGTAATTGGTGAGTGATCTCCCTGTCCTTATCTCGACCCACAAGCCTTTCATCATATTTTCTCTCCCCTGTCCAGTTGAGGAGGGGAGTGATAGAACAGCTTGGTGGGTACCTCGCCAAGGTCATCCAACCACAAATGTCATGCCCCTATAAAAACTAGTCAAAATATTAGTTGAAATATTCAGGCAGGAAAGGGAACAGTTGCACTGCTTTTGCATACCTTAAAACCCTAGGCTGTAAAAAAAATAATTTTTACATGGAAGTCAGAAATTATGAACTTTCATTAGTAGAAAAACTGTCTACTTATGGTTGTTTTTATCAATGAGTAAAAGTTTCTGTATGACACAGGAGACAAGTCAATAAGCAGATAACTTAAAATGTAGAAAAGATGTTTTAAATCAGATTCCTTCTGCTAATGTTTTTTGGCGCATTCACTGGTGTGGACGAACATGCAATCCTATAAAGTAGTCTATTCAGGGGAAAAATTAACCACTGTATAGATGCTAATCTCAACTAAATGTCCAGGAAGTCCATATATAAGATGTTCCAGAGAGGGAAGCAAACCAGTTATGCCAACTCAGCTCCATATTTGGGAAGTAACACAGAGTTCATCAAACTTTGAGGTTGGTGACTGTGGCATTTAAGTAAAACCTTATAAAATGAAGGCCTTGTTGCCTTTGTAAAATTATGGCTCAGGCCTGTTACTTAGGCTAGAGAAGGACTGTGAGAAAAGTCCGTGAGAAGAAAAACAATTAGTTTTTACCCATGAGAATGTAGTATCAACAGAAGCATGAAAGTTAAACAATAGAAGGAGAAAACCAGCAACATATCTGCACCTGTTATTTTTCTGAATGCTTGAATGCTTATGCTATAGGTAGCCAATGGTAGTATATTGAAGTTAATAATAGCCAAGGAGTCTATTGTAGCAGTTTAGCAGCCAATGAATATGTAACACGAATGATAACATACAAAAGGTGTATAAAAGAGGCTGATTTATTTAATAAACGGCTTTTTGGGCCTTGAAAGAGGCACTCTGTGTGTCGTGACTGCCCCAACAGCGACATCTGGTGCCCCGTGTGAGGAACTGCAAGATAATTGACTGCCTGGAGAGCGGAGGGGGCAGGGCCCTGTAGCCAAAAAGCACCGGAGAGAGGTGCCAAAAGTCCCGGGATGACTAAAAGTTAAAGGTAGGCTACAGGGGACCATGGGAAATCAAATATCCCAAGGAGCGAAGGCTATAGTAAATATGGACACTTATGCTAAACAAGCGTGATATTAAGTATGACAAACATTCTTTTAAAACTTTTACTGTGGTGTAAGAGCCACGGACTTGAAGCCACTTGTTTGGGTGCTTTTAAGGTGATAACCTGGGAAAAAGGTGGACTGCGAATTCTTGATTTCGCTTCCCGGGGTGATGAGACTGGTAAGTCTTTGCTGGCTACCTGAA
This sequence comes from Corvus moneduloides, assembly GCF_009650955.1. Classification (NCBI taxonomy): domain Eukaryota; kingdom Metazoa; phylum Chordata; class Aves; order Passeriformes; family Corvidae; genus Corvus; species Corvus moneduloides. Next base: position 3,300,018 of record NC_045510.1, read on the forward strand.
GGTGGTGCTGGATACCTTAAAAGCAGTGAAAAAGGAGCAGGACCTAGAACTGCAAACCTCTGTGGACGTGGGGGGGGGGGGGGGGGGGGGGGGGGGGGGGGTGAGGGCGCAGGCGGGTAAAACTGGCAAAGAGCTGCATGATGCAGCGCCGACTGAGCCCGCTTGCGAGCACTGTGTTGAACCACCAGGCTGTGTGCCACCTACAAGCCCTAGGACAGACTGCCCTACTTCCCCCATTCCCGCGAAACCGCTTTATCCACCCTTGCTTGCGGATGAGTGGAGCGATTGGAACAACCCTTGATACCGTCTTTGGAACCCTCCGGTACTCTCTGTGGGACAGGGCGGCTCCAGTGGCGGCTGCAGCAGCTCTGTCTGAGGCCCTGGCAGACCGCCCAGGAACAGCAGCAGCTTCTTTCCCCCCTTTCTCCCCCCGCTGCTGCCTTTTTGCTGTGTATCACCGAGCTGAAGAGGGGAGCAAGGGGGGACAGGCGAGCCCTGGCATCCTCCCCACGCTATGCTCGGAGGACCCAGACACCTGCGGGGGAGGCCCGGGGGGGCCCTTTCAGGGCTGCGCAGCTCCATTCCTGCATGTTTTTTCAAGGCGCTTTTTTAATTAATGAAACTGAGTTGCAGGGAATTTGTTCGACTCGAAGAAAGGGAAAGACCAGCTTCCAACTTCTGCCCTGCTCTTCCTCTCCCTTCCCATGTTCGTGATATGGAAAGGTTACCACTGGAAGAGCTTCTGAGAAGTGCTTGCTTTGTCCCAACCTTAGTGCCCTTGCAAATGTCTATTACTCGTGTTAACAAATACGTTTTACTATGCATCTCAAGAACATTTGTGGCTTCTGTTAAAAGTAACTTATATATTCAGTAAGCTGTGGATTCTGATAGGATTGTTTACTGGAGAGGTTCAAGATTATCTGTACTGGTACCCTCAGATCCTTCCTTGAAAAGGGCAATTAACTTTAAGGTCTGATGTTGAAAACTTGAATGATTTACAGGGTTGCTGAGAGCAATTAGATGACTGAATTCCTTTCTTTACTCCCTTATTAACGTTATCTGCAGAAACTATTCGAGGTTTACGTATAATTGGCTCATGATTCTCCACTGCAAAAGCAGAGGGACCTGTGCCAGCTTTACCATTTTGCTTGCTCTTTTATCCCACTGCTTTACTAAGGTAATTTTACTGTGAATGTTTTGCCATGAATAAACATGCAACAGCTTTTCAAATTGGTACAGCTATTTAGTGGTTCAAGTGTGGATTTTTTCCTTGCCACTTCAAAATTAAAATTGTACTTGATATCAAAAACTTTAAGTGCTGTAATGGACCAGAAAAGTGACTAAGAGTGATACTACCTTACAAAACAGACTTGCTCAATGTCTTGGGATGACCTTATGATGTGTATCCCATATCGCTGCCTATGTCCAGAAATTAATTATTGGCCTTTCTATGCCTCTGAACTGAGCCTGAGAGGGGGAAGAAAAAAACTGAGCAAAACTTTCTCAAAGCAGTTTGCAACTTGTTCAAGGTCACATAAAGATAGCAGGGTTTTTTTTCCCAGCTGGGGCAGGGGAGCGAGGAAGCACCCGGCTTGCTGCTTTTCCAGTCAGCTTTTGGCCAGTTTTTCCAGTTTCTTGTTCTCCGGAGAGAGACTGAGAGTTGAACTTTTCCTTCTCTGGAATTTCAGATTTTCTCCCTTTTCTACTGGACTGCTTGATTGCTGTAACATCAGAGCACATCGGGAGGACTTTCCACTGGGCACAGAGGGCCTGGCCCTGGGCCAAGCCCCAGCTCCGAGGAGACCAAAGGGAGGACTCGAACACTTTCCCAGGTTTTTCCTCTACAGCGAAAGATTTTACCATTTAACCTTATTTTCCTTTCCCGTGTGTTTGTTAAATAAATAGTTTTACCTTCTTCACTTTCCTTCGAGGAAAATTTATTTTTTCCCAAACCTGGTGGGGGGAGGGGTAGTTGTGCCTTCTCTCAGAGGATATATACTTCTAAATTTGGCCAAACCGGAACAAATTTAGTGGCGCCCAACTGTGGGGCTCGAAGGAAAGTGAAAAAACCTGTGCTAATTACATTTTGGTTTGAATTTACTTATTCTGTGTTGGGGTAAAGTAGTCACCATGCTGGTTGAGTTCATAATGTCTCTCTGGCTCGATGTACTCATGTCTTTCTGGTCCTTAGGCTTCATTGAGGTACTAGTGCTTTTTTGGTCCCTAGGGTTGTTTGCCTATCCACAACTTGCTCCAATCTTGTGCTTGATATGTAAATTTTACAGAGAAGGGAGGCGAATCAGGATTTCTATTTTGCTGTGCTCGGTGATAATGATTTATAAGAAGTTGATAGAGGTACAGGCAGCTGTTCGAAGTGTGTATGATAAGTGGTTTCTCCGTCCTAACCCCAGTCCTAGCTTCAGTAGCCTGTTTTGGGAATTTATTAGTAATTGCACCCAGATTGTTAGAGGAGGAGGAGATGGGGTTTCCCTTCCCTTTAAATTTGATAGGTTATCTTTTGAGAATGTTCAGTTTCCCCTGGATGTTAAAGAGACCACCTTCCTGGTATTTTATCTGGTAATCTCCCTCTATGTGCTCTGTATGTCTCGCAGCTTGTCTAGAATAAGAGCTCAGATTTCCAGGGTGACTGCTGAGACACCTGACCCAGAGGTGGAAAATCCTGGGTGGTGTGGGGAATGGGAGGACATCGGCCAAACCCTAAAGAAATTCTCTGACCCGATTGTTTGGGATTTCCCATCTGAACAAATTCAGAAACCAGCTGAGGTGGGAAAATATCTGAAAGAGAAATACAATGACAATTCTAATGAGAACAAGCTCCTTGCAATATGTTGGGCTTTGGCATATGCCTATCGCACACTGCAGCAGGTAAAGGTAGAGAGGCAAGAAGATCAATCAGCAAAGCCTGCAGACACCCCAGTCACTCAGACTGCAGCCAAACCAGACAGCCAGCCCAAACCAGATGGAGAGTCTAAGCCACTGACAGTGGCTTCTGTCACAAGGAAAAAGCACACAACCAAAACTGATCGCCCAGTGAAAGATGATGATGATGCAGGGGAAGGAACCTCAAAAGATGCAGGGGAAGGAACCTCAAAGCCAGCAACTGACTCAGGCACAGAAACCATTACTGAGTCCATGTCCATAAAGGACCTTCACAGCCTAAGAAAGGATTACACCCGACGGTCCGATGAATCCATAATAAGTTGGATGGTCCGTATTTGGGATGCGGCAGGTGATGATGTGATGCTGGACGGTGCTGAAGCGAGGCATTTGGGATCCCTGTCACATGATCCAGTGATCGACCAAGAGATGAAAAGGGAGGCTAACTCTACCAGTCTCTGGAGACGAGTTTTGACAGGCGTGATGGAAAGATATATGTGTGGAGATGATCTCTACATGCAGCAAACCCCGTGGAAGACCATAGAAGAAGGGATCCAATGCCTGAGAGAACTAGGGGTGGTAGAGATTGTCTTTACAAATGACCCAGGATTGAGGAGCCCAGACCGGGCCAGAGTTATTCCATACATGTGGCAAAAACTCATACAGCTAGGGCCACCAGAATACGCTTCTGCTTTAGCAATAATGAAACCGAACGACAGTGCGAATGAGACTGTGAAGGATATGGCAGTGAAGCTCCGAGCATACGCAGACTCTGTGCATGGCTCAACACATGCAAGAATTGCAGCTGTGGAAACATGTATGCAGAAAATGGAAGATAAGATAGAGAAGAATCTCCAGGAGATTAAAGAGTGCCTTCTCCGCGGACGTTCCCCAGAGAGAAGGTACATCCCACGAAGTGAGCTGTGGAATTTCCTGTGTGACAGTGGGGAAAACATGAGGAAGTGGGGTGGACAACCCACTTCTGCTCTGGCAGCACGAGTGAGTGAATTGAAGGAGCGCAAGTCTCAGAAAGGAGGATCTACCAAAAAGGAAGTAGCTCCAGTTGCCTGTAGCCAAACTGCCAGAAATGATGGAAAAGACGATGGCATGTCCAATTCCCATGAAGGAACCTCTAAGATGCAGGCCCAGGGAAAGAAGGATAACCAGGCATAGAGGGGCCCTGCCTCTAGCCAGGTAGAGGTCAGGGAAAACCATGTTTTTTGGACTGTATGGATTCGTTGGCCTGGTACATCAGAACCACAAAAATATGATGCCTTGGTCGACACTGGTGCACAGTGTACAATAATTCCATCACAGCATGTGGGGGTAGAATCTGTTTCTATTTCTGGTGTAACAGGTGGATCACAAAATTTGACCTTGGTGGAAGCTGAGGTGAGCCTGACTGGAAATGAGTGGAAGAAACATCTCATTGTGACTGGCCCAGAGGCCCCGTGCATTTTCGGCATAGACTTCCTCCGGAAGGGGTATTTTAGAGACCCAAAGGGACTCAGGTGGGCTTTTGGAATAGCTGCTGTGGAGACAGAGGGCATTAAGCAATTGAACACTTTGCCTGGGCTATCAGAGAACCCGTCTGCAGTCGGCCTTCTGAAGGTGGAAGAACAAAGAGTACCAATTGCTACCTCGACAGTGCATCGCCGGCAGTACCGGACAACTCGAGATGCTGTGATTCCCATCCACAAGATGATCCGTGAGCTGGAGAGCCAAGGGTTGGTCAGCAAGACCCACTCACCCTTCAACAGCCCCATCTGGCCTGTGCGCAAATCTGAAGGAGAATGGAGATTGACTGTGGACTATCGTGGCTTGAATGAAGTGACTCCACCATTGAGCGCTGCTGTGCCGGACATGTTGGAGCTCCAGTACGAGCTGGAGTCCAAAGCAGCGAAGTGGTACGCCACTATTGACATTGCCAATGCATTTTTCTCCATTCCTCTGGCAGCAGAGTGCAAGCCCCAGTTTGCTTTCACCTGGAAGGGTGTGCAATACACCTGGAACCGACTGCCCCAGGGGTGGAAGCACAGTCCCACCATCTGCCATGGACTGATCCAGACTGCACTAGAAAAGTGTGAGGCTCCAGAACATTTGCAGTACATTGATGACATCATTGTGTGGGGGAATGCCGCAACAGAAGTGTTCGAGAAAGGAGAGAAAGTCTTCCAAATTCTCCTGGAAGCCAGTTTTGCTGGACCCGAAGTGAAGAACGTGCTCTATTCTGCAGCCGGAAGCCATGGTCTGTCCTGGAGCCTCTGGCAGAAGGTGCCTGGTGAGACTCGAGGTCGACCACTGGGATTCTGGAGCCGAAGCTACAGAGGATCTGAGGCCAACTACACCCCAACAGAGAAGGAAATCTTGGCAGCCTATGAAGGAATCCAAGCCTCCTCAGAGGTAATTGGCACTGAGGCACAACTCCTCCTGGCACCCCGACTACCGGTGCTGAGGTGGATGTTCAAAGCAGAGGTTCCCTCTACCCACCATGCCACCAATGCCACATGGAGCAAATGGATTGCTCTCATCACACAGCGCGCCCAAATCGGAAAACTGAATCGCCCTGGGATTTTGGAAATAATTACAAACTGGCCTGAAGGTGAAAACTTTGGTCTCGCTGATGAAGAAGAACAAGTGACACGCGCTGAAGAAGCTCCACCGTACAACCAACTGCATTCAGAAGACACACACTATGCTCTTTTCACCGACAGTCCTTGTTGCATCGTAGGGATGAAACGAAAGTGGAAAGCAGCCGTATGGAGTCCCACACGATGGGTTGCAGAAGCTACTGAAGGGGAAGGTGGATCAAGCCAACTTGCTGAACTGAAAGCTGTTCAACTAGCCCTGGACATTGCTGAAAGGGAGAAGTGGCCAAAGCTCTACCTCTACACTGATTCATGGATGGTAGCCAATGCTCCGTGGGGATGGTTAGAAAAGTGGGAAAAAGCTAATTGGCAGCATAGGGGAAAACCAATCTGGGCTGCTGAAGAGTGGAAAAACATCGCTGCCCGAGTAAGAAAGCTAATTGTGAGAGTCCGCCATGTAGATGCCCATGTCCCCAAGAGTAGGGCTAATGAAGAATACGCAAACAACAAGCAGGTAGATCAGGCTGCAAAGATAGAAGTGTCACAGGTAGACTTGGACTGGAAACACAAGGGAGAGTTGTTCCTAGCTCGATGGGCCCATGATGCCTCAGGTCATCAAGGCAGAGATGCCACCTATAAGTGGGCACGAGATCGAGGGGTTGATCTAACCATGGACAGTATCTCCCAGGTTATCCATGATTGTGGGACATGCGCTGTGATCAAGCAGGCCAAGCAGGTGAAGCCCCTGTGGTATGGTGGGCGGTGGTCCAAATACAAGTATGGGGAGGCCTGGCAGATTGATTACATCACACTGCCTCAAACACGCCAAGGCAAGCGCTATGTGCTCACAATGGTAGAAGCCACCACTGGATGGCTGGAGACCTACCCTGTGCCTCACGCTACTGCCCGGAACACCATCCTGGGCCTTGAAAAGCAAGTCCTTTGGAGGCATGGTACCCCTGAGAGAATTGAATCTGACAATGGGACTCATTTTAAGAATAGCCTTATTAACACCTGGGCTAGAGAACATGGCATCGAGTGGGTGTACCACATCCCTTACCATGCACCAGCTGCAGGCAAAGTGGAACGGTGCAATGGATTGTTGAAAACCACTTTGAAGGCACTGGGTGGGGGAACTTTCAAAAATTGGGAACAGAATCTAGCAAAGGCCACCTGATTAGTTAACACCCGAGGTTCCACCAATAGAGCTGGTCCAGCACAATCTGAATGCCTGCATACAGCAGATGGAGATAAGGTCCCAGTAGTGCATGTCAGAGGTCTGTTAGGAAAACCTGTGTGGATAAATTCTGCCTCGAGTACAGACAAACCCATCCGTGGGGTTGTCTTTGCTCAGGGACCTGGTTGCACATGGTGGGTAATGCAGAAAGATGGAACAACACGTTGTGTACCACAGGGAGATCTGATTGTTGTGTGAAAACCACCTGTAGTGTGAAATGCCAGTATACCCCTGCTTGCTGATTGTCACTGTCACTGTTCGTATATAGCTGTATATATATATTTATATATGTATTAATGTGTGTGTAGAATTAGAATATCTTAGTTTGGGCATTGAGCCAACAATATGGGATAAGGGATGGAATGTCTTGGGGTGACGTTATGATGTATATCCCATATCGCTGCCTATGCCCAGAAATTAATTATTGGCCTTTCTATGCCTCTGAACTGAGCCTGAGAGGGGGAAGAAAAAAACTGAGCAAAACTTTCTCAAAGCAGTTTGCAACTTGTTCAAGGTCACATAAAGATAGCAGGGGTTTTTTTCCCAGCTGGGGCAGGGGAGCGAGGAAGCACCCGGCTTGCGGCTTTTCCAGTCAGCTTTTGGCCAGTTTTTCCAGTTTCTTGTTCTCCGGAGAGAGACTGAGAGTTGAACTTTTCCTTCTCTGGAATTTCAGATTTTTCCCCTTTTCTACTGGACTGCTTGATTGCTGTAACATCAGAGCACATCGGGAGGACTTTCCACCGGGCACAGAGGGCCTGGCCCTGGGCCAAGCCCCAGCTCCGAGGAGACCAAAGGGAGGACTCGAACACTTTCCCAGGTTTTTCCTCTACAGCGAAAGATTTTACCATTTAACCTTATTTTCCTTTCCCGTGTGTTTGTTAAATAAATAGTTTTATCTTCTTCACTTTCCTTCAAGGAAAATTTATTTTTTCCCGAACCTGGTGGGGGGAGGGGTGGTTGTGCCTTCTCTCAGAGGATATATATTTCTAAATTTGGCCAAACCGGAACACTCTCTATGTGTTATCTGCTCAGTGGCTGAGTTTCTAATATTCTCTATTCTTATGCAGACAGGAAAACAGTAAACAGTAGTATACTCCTTTGGAATCATCTGAAACCATGGCTTTGTAGCTGTTTCTATGCACTTGTCAGTTCTATGCACCTATTAAAATGCCCTAGGGTATATTACCGTGTCCCGCAGCCATAGGGAGGAGGAGAGAAGATGCAGCAGGCAGGAATTGTGCAGCAAGATTGATTTATTTAATTATTCTACAAACTCTTTTATAGACTTTTTTCTTCATAGTCTAATTGGACAAGGATCAGCCACCCCTTGGGGGTGATTGGCTAAAATCCTAAAACATCCATTGTCAAAATATTTTTCTACTGTACTATAAAGAAGATTTCTCAAGGTTGCAGTGTTTCATTGTTTACATAACTCTGCTACCTCTTCTGTGAGAGAGAAAAGTCTCTCATGGACTTAGAAAATAGCAAGAAAATCCTTGCTAGCAGCATTTTTGTTCCACATGCACCCACTGACCTACCGAGTTACATATACAAAACTCAGGGCAGTATTATATGACTAGGCCCTCGGTATTTATCGTTGCCTTTAATAGTCCAAGGTCAAATCTATTGTACTGATAATCACAAAAGGCTGTCTTGTCATCTGCGAACTGAGCAGGTTTTAAGTGCGATTTGCCAATATATACACTGTTGTCACTTTTCTGACTAAAAACATTCATGGTATTCTTTGGCACATCTTGAAGATTGCCTGAGATTTAATGATTGTAATAAGCCTTGTAGAGGTGTATCTTAAAAGACTAGCAAAATTATGCTTATACCAGGGAAGTACTGAGGGACGTATGATATTGTCATTTTTTTTGAGTACGCCTGCTACTTGGAAAATCATGCGAACTTGTGCCAGAGGAGTCCTGACTGTGAATGAATATTTTCAATCATGTTTATAGTTACCATGACCTATTCTCACAACTGAATTATGTCACATCACAACTGAATAGTATGGCACTCTGGCCATTCCCTCTGAGGGCTTTCCTCAGCATTTGGTCCTTCTTCCTGTTTCAGCAGTTTTGCTATGGCTGGATACAGTACAGTTTCATGGTTTTTCAGTGTTTCCAAAGTTCCAGGAAAAGATATCTGGACCTCATCGAAGGCCTCCTCCAGGCTGATGGTGTTCTCGCAGAGACACTCTGGCAGTCTGCCGTGCTCAGGACAGCCCAGCTAGTTCAGTCGGTAGAGCATAGGACTCTTAATCTCAGGGCCGTGGGATCCCTCCCACAGGCACACAGTCCTCCCAAGACTGCTGTGCTGCAGCTCCTAGAGGAAGGAATCACACAGGATCACCTTCTCTGGCTGGCCAGAGTTTTCCCCCTTCCGCGTGCATTGCGCTTCCTGCTTTTCCTCCTCTTGGTGCGCAGGAGCATCCATAAACTTCTGCACTATGTTGCAGAGGTGGGAGTTAGGCTGCAGCTCCCTGATGGGTGACTGGCAAAGCGGGCACCGGGCAGAACTCTGCTGGCACTGGAGTGCCTGCTTGATGCAGCCCCTGCAGAGGTGTGGCTGCAGCCCAGGGACACAGGGTCCTTGTAAATGTCCAGATTTGCCACACTTTATAATTTCTCTAGTAAATCCATGTTGCTGCTATTTCAGTTATACATCTGTTGTTTGCTTGTATATTGTTCATTGATGTTAACTGCTATATGACAAATTTTTGGTAACTTTCTTGCACTGATGAAGTCGAGTTACATTCTGCTGTATCAGAAACTTTTATAAGAACTCTCAACTCTGAATTTAGTCCTGTCAAAATTTGAGTGATGTTAATTTTAAGTTCTGCTAAATGTAAGTGTTGTAAGTTTATATGAGGCTAAGGCTACGTTCTGTTGAGTTTGTCGTTAATTTATGGGATGTCAAATTTAAATTCTGTTAATTTGATATTCTGTTACATTTAAGTTCTGTTAGGCTTAAGTTCTGCTGAAGTTAATTTCTGACAAGTTTAACTGCTGTTCAGTCTAAAGTTTGTTTTTTAATTTCTGTTAAGTCTAAGTCATAGATTGATTTCTGTTCAGTTTCAATGATGTTAACTTTAAGTTCTGTTTGGTTAACTCTGCTCCATTTAAGTAACAAGTTTAAGTGAAGTGAAGTTTAGCTTCTGCTGGAATATGCTCGTTTAAACTGAAAGATGCAGTTCTTTTGTTACAGAGATAAGATTGAACCAACTGAAACAATTATGATGAGAATTGGTAAGCAACTGTTTAAGAACATGAAATAATAAGTTGTAAAAATATGTGAAGATTCGGTTTGCTAAATCCTTAAATTCATTGAAAATTCCATGGGTGTGAATGTTCTGCATTGGCCCATTGGGATGGTTATGCATAACAATCTTTGCTGTTCCATCTTTCACAGGTAACACAGAAGAATGACTAACAGTTCTAAGTTATGGATAGTATTGATTGTAAGCTGTTCAGTCCTTTCTTTCTTGCTTTTATTTTGCTTTATTGTCTTATATGCATAGATGTATGAAGAAATATACTCTCGATTTTTTAAAATAAGTTACTGTAGATGTATTATTGATTCTGAATATATTCTCAATATCATACCATGAATTCACTGACTTTTTATAAAGGGAATTATCCATAAGATGTTATTTGATGTTATGCATTAACGCAGCGATTGGTGCTCGAGGCACGAGCTCTGGCGTAGCCCAGGTCAGAGACAGTCCAGCTTCGTTACTTCTGCCCGTCGCAGAAGCGACTTCGGGATCAGGAAAAGAGCTGCTTGCTGGGCTAGCTGGCTGGCTTCTCGGCAGAGGAAACACGGCAGGAGCCGACGGGATCAGCTCACGTTAGCTCGGAGACAAAGGAAGAGAGAGACTGTTCGGGTCTGGCTTCTAACAGGTTTATTGTTAGAAGTTTCGAAACCCAAACAAGCTGGAAGGCTAGAATCCGATGTGATGGGATGGTATGTGATGGAATGACTCCTCGGAGCCTTGTCCTCAGTTTTATAGGGAATTTGAAAACCCCGGTGAAAGGGGAAAACAGCCAATGAGTTACAAGCCAGGGGGAGGATACAATGTAACAAGAACCACTGGGGTAAACCGAGAGGTGGGAGTTATAACAGAACCAATGAACAACCGAGTAACCGAGAATTTTCCCGAACTGGGGGAGGTGGCTTGTACCCGGGCACCGCCGGGGGGGGGGGTGCGGCTTAGGCTTCTGAGCCGCCCCCTGAGTCTGACTCTTCGGGGAACTCGATCCAGGGGAGGGGCTGGGATTGATTGGCATCACGGAGCCCCAGCCCCACAGTGGGCTGGGTCACACCAACAATGCATATGCATTTCTTTGATTCTTTGCAGTTCGTTTATGGTACCACTGACTATTTAGCTAAGGATGAATGATAAAGCCGGCTGTTTTACAGACTCACATACTGTTATGACATCTGCACGATGTGTCATTTTAAGAAACTTTCCCAACTGCTATTAATAGAGGCTTGTTTCTAGAATATGTTAGGGGAACCTTTCCAGTTAAGGCCTTGGCTCTGGCCAAGCCCTGGCCCTACCTGGTTGGGAAGCATGCCAACAGACCCAGGTGTTCCTGCACTAAAAATGTAATTGAGGCACTTTGACTTGCTGATTGGGATGTATAGAAGCTGGACCCCTTTCGAGGTACACTTGGAGGCCTTGTCTGGGAAGGTCCTCCAGGTCCTCATTGTGAAACAGGGTTCATCAGCTACGGCAGACTCTGGGTGATGGTACAGTATTTAGGCAATTGAAAGCGTATTGTTCTAAAGCACTATCTTTTTGTCGTGTGATACTGATTACACATCTTACTTTGCTTTTTTTGCTGGGTGTAGGTTTATTGTTTCATTACATGTATTTCCTTGCTTTTATGTTGCCTTCACATTCATAGTGACAAACACATGTTATCATAAAAACAAAAAGGGGGAATATGACCTCTCAGGAATATCTAGATAATGCAATATTTACACTAAAGTTTTGCAGGAGGATCATCAATCTTGATCCCCAGCAGAGCAATATCGGTCTGAAGATTTGCATGCGTGGAACCAATTTCTAAAAGGTTTTACGTAAGGATCCACAATTGGGCATGCAATGGCAAGGCCTAGCTGATCTACTAACCTAGGGGAGAAGGTACGTATGTGTTTTATTGCCAACAGGTCTAGCGTAGATACCTGCTCGACCTGACAAACATCAGTCGCCTCTGAGAAAATGAGGCCCAGCAAGAGGAAAAATGACCCAATCACTATCCAGCCCTCGTGGCCAAGGCAGGAGCAAGAGTAGGAACCCCAGGAACATGGCTGTGACCTGAGGGCTTGCGGAGGCAGACTGCCAACTGCCTTGTGTCCTACTGCATCTGCCATCATGTTGTTGTGTTCCTGCTTACCTTCTTCAGAAGTTCCCTGTTCCATGCTTCCAGAGAGACATTTAGCGGTGTTGGGGTCCGTGTTTCCAGCTGGTGGACTCCCTCTTGTCTGGGTGGCGTGGCCCCTGAGCTCCAGCCATGGGAGCTTTGGAACAGTAGCCATTTACTGCCAAGTGCAGAAGAAGAAGCAGCTCTCTCTCTCTGGGAACATTGGACACTATTTTTGTTTTCCTATGTTATGAGTCTCTCTGTCGGTGGCATGGTTGTTCTTGGTGGGTTTTGTTGGTTGTGATCTGTATTCCATGTGTTTTGTCCTGAGGCTGGCAGGTGGCCAGTGGTGGTCTTAGTGGGGTGGTGGCTTTACAGGTGCAGACTGTTTTAACATTAGAATACATGAACCCTTTGCATAAAAAACAAAAGAGGGGGAGATGTGGCATTTAAGTAAAACCTTATAAAATGAAGGCCTTGTTGCCTTTGTAAAATTATGGCTCAGGCCTGTTACTTAGGCTAGAGAAGGACTGTGAGAAAAGTCCGTGAGAAGAAAAACAATTAGTTTTTACCCATGAGAATGTAGTATCAACAGAAGCATGAAAGTTAAACAATAGGAGAAAAACAGCAACATATCTGCACCTGTTATTTTTCTGAATGCTTGAATGCTTATGCTATAGGTAGCCAATGGTAGTATATTGAAGTTAATAATAGCCAAGGAGTCTATTGTAGTAGTTTAGCAGCCAATGAATATGTAACATGAATGATAACATACAAAAGCTGTATAAAAGAGGCTGATTTGTTTAATAAACAGCTTTTTGGGCCTTGAAAGAGGCACTGTCTGTGTGTGTCATGACCACCCCAACAGCGACAGGTAACCACCAAGGACCACCAGAGTGACCCCTGGGATAGGAGAAAGCATGAGCCAGTGGGAGGGAAAATATGTTCATGGATTTGGAGAAATTATCATATGTATGTTTTTCTGGGAAAACAAATGAATATGTATGTAAAATATAGTATATAAACAGGAGCTTTTCTGTACTTGATATGCACGATAGGAGGAAATATCCACTCGTGCATCCAGTGCTGACTCAAGAATGCCTGCTTCTTAATGCTATATTGGTGTTAACGAGTTTATTCTACCAATTTCAGTAACATCAACATAGAAGCTGTCAGAGTTGCAAAGTACAGGACAAATCAGTGCCCAGGTTCTGACTCTCCACAGACAACAAGAAAAGCCAAACAAGACCTTATTGTCAGGACAGTGGTGGTGGCAGGAAAGGACACTGCTAGTGTTGGCACCTCCAGGTACCCAAGAATGAAGGGAGTCTTAGACTAGGATCCATGTGACTTTGCTTTGATCTTTCACTCAGACCTACCTTCTTGCTTCATTACAAGTCATTCATTTGACCTGACCAACTCCTCCTTGGCACCTTCTCTCTAAGAAAATGCACCTTTCCAATCTATTTCACCAGCACTTCTGTTCAGGCATCTCACTGACTGTGAAACCCTACAAAACAGCAGGAACAAAGGTCCCCCTACACAGCTGTTCTCTAAATATTTGTCTCTGATACTCTTCTTTGTCCTGCTTGCCTCCACGGCCTTAAGGTCCCATTCATTTTAACATGCTCTGATTAGTGTTTTTACATATATACATATACACACATGTAAATACACCTCTAAGATATTACATGTGAAGTGTTAAACATGCTACACAGACAAGACTGACCTATTTTTTTTCAGATTTCTTCAAACAGCAAAAATGATACACGAAATTCAAAATAAAGTTGTTCACTAATTCAGTTAGCATACTTTGAGCACACCAGGACAACAGGCTCTGCCCTCAATATCTTATATTAAGAATCCCCTCCTCGCAGCCCTCTTTGGCACTCACCACATCACCAGGCACAGAAGATGCAAAAGTGCTCAGAAGACAAGAATTGTCTTGTGCCTTATCCTCTCTTCAGATACCTAATGTTATAAACATGTATTATAGTATTGGCTTCTCGCAAAGTAGATATTATATAATGTTAGAAATGCTTTTTGCTGTGTGGATGTAGTTTTCTCTCGTTTTAGCAAGAATGTTAGCAAGTGTGAGCAAGTAAGATAACCTCCAAGCGAACAGAGGATGAGGCCCGAGAAGCTGCTAATCAACACTTTGTCCAGAGAACAAAAGGGCCCAAAGGCTACTCCGCCCGGAGAACGGGCGGTCAGGAGAGTCCGGAGCCGCTATCATCGCTCTGCCCGGGGGGCAAAGAGGCCCAAAGCTGCAATCAGCCCTGACTGTCTGGAGAATTAAGAGATCCACCCTACCATCGACTCTTACCTAGTGGGCCCAACCCCAAGAATCAAAAGAAATAAAACCGCAAGGCCGAAGACTACGCATGCTCTAAAAAGGCGGACCCAAGGAGTGGCCATGCAGAACAGTTCCTGGAAAAGTTTTAATATGAATAGAGAACAGACAGTAAAAATGGTATAAAAAAGACTCACCTCGAGCATCAGGTGTGCTCTTGGCAGAGCACCAAGGCACCCGGCCGTTATCCCTTTGCTTTATTTTATGTGTCTCTTATTGTCTTTATATTAAACTCTTTAAATTCTAACAGGAGAGTGAACCTCGTTTTTCACACCTAACATCAGGTAGGGAAGGCTTTAACATGTTATCTTTAAATTTACAAGACTGATGGAACAAATAATTTTGGGAGGTGTTGTGGGTTGACCCAGGCCAGATGCCAAGCAACCACCAAAGCCACTCACTCACTCCCCTCTGCAGCTGGACATAGGAGAGAAAATTTAACGAAGGGTTCATGGGTTGAGATAAGGACTGAGAGAGATCATTCATCAAATACCATCATGGGCAAAACAGGCTCAACTTAGAGATATGAAATGAATTTATTACACTAACAAAATCAGAGCAGGATAATGAGAAGTAAAATAAGCCCTTAGAAACACCTTCCCCCCACCCCACCCTCCTTTTAGCTCTACCTCCTACCCCAGCAGTGCAAGGAGACAGGGAATGGGTGTTATGGTCAGTTCATCACCCATTGTTTCTCCCACTGCTCAGGGAGAGGAGTCCTTCCCCTGCTGCACCGTGGGGTCCCTCCCACAGGAGACAGTTCTCCATGAACTTATCCAGTGTGAGTCCATCTCACAAGCAACAGCTCTCTGCGAACTGCTGCAAGGTGAGTCCATTCCACAGGCAACAGTCCTCCCAAAACTGCTGCAGCATGGGTCCCTCTTCCACAGGGTGCAGTCCTTCAAGGACAGGCTGCTTCAGCATGGGAGCAGGGCGCCTCTCTCCATGGGCCTCCCACTAGATCACAGCCTCCTCTCAGGCATCCCACTGCTCCAGTGTGGGGCTCCTCCATGGGCTGTGGGTGGATCTCCATGGGCTGCAGGGGGACAGCCTGCTTCACTGTGGGCTTCAAAATAGGCTGCAGGGGAATCTCAGCTCTGGTGCCTGGAGCACCCCCTCCCCCTCCTTTTTCACTGACCTTGGTGTCTGCATAGTTGTTCTTCTCACATGTTCTCACTCTGTTTTTCTCTGGCTGCAATTACAACTGCACAATCATTTTTTGTTTTTCTTTCTTCTTAAATATGTTATCACAGAGGTGTTACCACCATTTCTAATTGGCCCAGCCTTGGCCAGCAGCACATCTATCTTTGGAGCTACCAGGGATTGGCTCTGCTGGACATGGAAGAAGCTTCTAGAAGCTTCTCAAAGAAGCCACCCCTGTAGCCCCCCTACTACTAGAACCAGGCCATGCAAAACCAGTACAGTAGGTCAGTGTTGTTAACTTCACTGCATGACAGGTACTGAAATCAGATGGATCTTACTAGATATGCTCAACGTCCAGATCAACAGCAAAAACTCACATTTTGCTTTCTCACAAATCAGAAAAAGCAAAAACTGAAACATAAAATATATGCACATTCTTCAGAGAAAGAACATGACAGAGTGCACAGGATTCTGCAATAAAATTCCATTTAGATGTGAGTCATAATGACACCTGTAGCTCAGGCATTTCATCTTGTCATCTAATTAGTATCTCAACAGTCACTTGTTCTTGGCATACTGAACCTCAACTAGAAGTGTGTCTCTTGACTGCACAAAACAGCTTGGAGTTTAGCACTGGTATTTTCTGGGGCTCTCAAGAAGGTAAAGGCACTTTGGGGGAAAGAGAGGTGGGGAAAAAAGAGGAGGGAGGTGGGGGAAAGCAAGGGTAGGGAAGAAGGGGCCCAGCAGCCATCTCCTTTCCAGAGGCTTGGATGAGGAGGAAAGCTCCAACAGGACATGATTTTCAATCTACTGCAATCTCCAGAATGCAAGCCTGTTCCCATGGTTTCCTTGTCATGTTTCACAGACACGCTCAAATTAGTTCATGGACTCTGAGATATAAAGTTCAGTAGTTTCCTTTGCAAAACAACTTTCAGACTGTGAGAAGGGCTGTTGCTGTCGCTGGCAAATGACTAATTAGACCAACTGATGCTGACTGATACTGAACAAGGTGAGAATTAAGCCAAATTGGATGGGGCCACTTAGGTGCTGTTGCTGAGGCATAGATGGGGAGAAATAGTACCCTGCAAACACATGAAGACTCTCTGATACTAATCATGCTGTTTGGTGGGATAAAAGGGTCATAAGACAATGGGGGTAGAAGTACCACCCACAGTAGCACATTCCAACAACTGACAGACAAAATCCCTGCCTTGTCTTGACATGAAAGCATGAGACTGTCCAAAAATCAACACCCTCTGTTCTAAAGTTTGGTTAGATCAATTTAGTTGCTGTAATGAAATCCTTCAGCAGCATCGACAAGTGTCACTGCACAGCTAGCACAGCAAGAAGGAACCAAGATCTGAGGGTTGGCACTAGGACTAGTGCTGTATTTCACAGGTATATGGCAACAGAGACAAAGCTGAAGCATCTGACAATAGAGATAGATGAGGATTTTGGAACCTAAAAAGTAATAGAAGGCAGACAAAATCATAGAATCAATGATGAAGTGTTTCCAGTGAGATAAATCAACAATTATATGGTAAACAGTGATAATATTTTTAAAATAGTATTTTTAGATGAAGTTTAGCGGATGTTTTTCAGATCATCTTTGAAAGAAAACACTCAACTAATACTAGTCATAATTTTGCTATTCTAAAGACTAGATCTCTCAGCAACTTGTTCACAACAGAAAAAAACCTCAAGGAATACACATCTTCCTTGTTTGTTAGATAACACTTGGGATTTGTCTCTAAGATATTTCTGTAACAAAATATGGTTTCCTCACTTGGCACCACAATCTTTAGCAAACTCTCCTTGTAATGCTTCTTACTACCTTTCTCTCATTACCTTCTTTACTGGCTTTAAACTTCCATTTGCTTCCTTTCAGGTCTTCATACAGAAATGATCACACTCTCTTACTACTCACTCCATCAACCAAGTTCACCTCATCTTTTACTGCATATCCAAGTTACTATTTTTGATATGCCTTCTACATGTGAAAATGCTTTTTATTTTAGTGGGCCTGGCACTTTTGTCATTCCTTTCATTTCAAGTTTAAAACCCACAAACCCCTTATTCAACATTAAGAAGTTGTCAGTTAGCAGTCAGTTTTGAGAGCTTTTACACTTCACCCTCAAAAATAAACACTTTTAAATAAATGATTAGCACAACCTGCACTTTGACTGCAGACAGCACAAAGCTGAAGTCATGCCTTCACCAGCATCAGTGGAAGTATCAGAACTTGTATATGGAGCGAGTGGAATGAACCATGCTAAATAAACATGCATTTTATCACTATTACCATCAACTGATTTTTAGACAAATCTCAATCCCTTCAAGACTGCTACAGCTGCATGCTAAGTTTCAAACAGAATCATTAGTCCACATCTCAAGATGAGAATTTAATTATTTCATTTGTAGCAAAGAACTGAATTAGATTCCTAGAAAGGTAAACAAAATAATTTTATATTCATAAGCAACAAATCAATTAGAAACATCCCACTGAGCACTGCAGGAACTATAAAGCCTCTTTAATTCATTTTGAGTATGCTATTACCATACCAGCAAGTTCCTTCCTTTTCATAACTTACAGCCTAGTAAACATTATTGAATTTCAGAAGCAGTGGTTGCCTCCATATTGAGCTATAACTGGAAGCGACAGATCTCCTGTTTCCTTGATTGTTCACACCACATATATGCCAAACAGGTTCTGAGATTCCTCTTAAGGCTGGACATCCAAATCCTGTCCCTGAGGGGCCTCTGGAGCAGTTTGATTGTCAGATATTCAAGGCATTCCTAGGACTGCTCCAAATCCCATTTCCCTCATGATTTCCCACCATAATGGTGAGATTCACAGGAAGCACATGGCACAATCCATTTCTGGATTTACTAGTATGACCATACAATGTGCTTGGAGCAAGTGGTGCCCTGCACAGCCTGCTACAGAGGCTGATGTGGGAATAGGTACACAGGTCTGTGCAGTAAATGTCAGTCAAGGGATTGTGCCAAGTACTGTGCCACGGAGACAGGCCTTGACTGCTGAAGAGGAGTGGCCATACCTAGACTAGACTGTCTCACTGATGAGCAGCTCATAAGGAAGACAACCATGCTGAAAGCAGAATGGCTGCACCAGTACTACCCTTGGGTATTGCTATCCAAATAACAAAGAAACATTTCCTCACTGACAGCTCATGCCCTTGCTTTGATTGCACTGGTGGAGGCTGGAAAAGACAAAGTATCGTGTTAGTTGTACTGGAACTACATTATCAACTAGTTGGCAAAGTATACTTTAAAATATAGTTTATACTTCAAAAAGGCACCTATATTACTGTAGTTCTAACCCCAAGATAGTAGATAGGTATCAGGGCTTTACCCAGTGGAAGTTAGTTTACTTGTTGGGAGTGCCATCACACGGCACATACAGGACAACCAAGGGATCAGTCCCAGCGAGGAAGGGTTTAGGAATGGCAGGTCCTGCCTGATCAACCTGCTCTCCTTTTATAACCAAGTGACCCGCCTAGTGGATGAGGGAAAGGCTATGGATGTGTCTACCAAGACTTCAGCAAAGCCTTTGACACTATCTCCCATGTCAATCTCCAGGAAAAGCTGGCAGCCCATGGCTTCAATGAACGCACTCTTTGTTGGATTAAGAACTGGCTGGACAGCCAGGCCCAGAGAGTGGTGGTGAATGGTGTTGCATCCAGTTGGCGGCCGGTCACTAGTGGTGTCCCCCAGGGATCAGTGTTGGGCCCAGTACAGTTTAATATCTTTATTGATGATCTGGATGAGGGGATCGAGTGCACCCACAGTAAATTTGCAGATGACACTGTTGCTGCCTGTTCTGAGCTTCCCCTCCCCCTCCCCAAGACACTTGCCTCTACCATGTGCTCTGAGCTCCTTTGTTCTAAGCACGGGCAAAACCAAATGTAACTCAAACTCTTTAGCAGTGTCTGATTGGACGGTCACCCCGGGTCCGCCCCCAGTCCTTCCCTTTCCCCTTCTCCGAATAAAAGAGGCGATCAAGGGAGGCCCCGCCCTCTTTTGGCTCTGCTACCCTTTCTGCGATGATCTCTTGTCGTCTGTTTCTTTTGAAAGCTTCTAACTGCGGGAAATTGAGCGAACAGAGAGCTATATTTCTCCCTCTTTGCTTCTGCTGGTGGTATTTGCTTTGCAGCTGATACAGTTGTTATAAACATATATTATAGTATTGGCTTCTCGCAAAGTATTAAAGTAGATATTATATAATGTTAGAAATGCTTTTTGCTGTGTGGATGTAGTTCTCTCTCGTTTTAGCAAGAATGTTAGCGAGCAAGTAAGATAACCTCCAAGCGAGCAGAGGATGAGGCCCAAGGAGCTGCTAATCAACACTTTGTCCAGAGAACAAAAGGGCCCAAAGGCTACTCCGCCCGGAGAACGGGCGGCCAGGAGGGTCCGAGAGCCCTTATCACCGCTCTGCCCGGGGGGCAAAGAGGCCCAAAGCTGCAATCAGCCCTGACTGTCTGGAGAATTAAGAGATCCACCCTACCATCGACTCTTACCTAGCGGGCCCAACCCCAAGAATCAAAAGAAATAAAACCGCAAGGCCGAAGACTACGCATGCTCTAAAAAGGCGGACCCAAGGAGTGGCCATGCAGAACAGTTCCTGGAAAAGTTTTAATATGAATAGAGAACAGACAGTAAAAATGGTATAAAAAAGACTCACCTCGAGCATCAGGTGTGCTCTTGGCAGAGCACCAAGGCACCCGGCCATTATCCCTTTGCTTTATTTTATGTGTCTCTTATTGTCTTTATATTAAACTCTTTAAATTCTAACAGGAGAGTGAACCTCGTTTTTCACACAGTTACCGATTTTAGAGCTACTGAAGTGCTAGATTGCCTGTCCTACCTCTCTGGGTTGCTCGAGGCTTTCTAAGGCATTGAACTACAAGCGCTAGCTGGTAAAAGCTGAAAAGATACCTCCTCATGACACCAAGTTGGGGGGGGAATGTTGATCTGCTGGAGAGTAGGAAGGCTCTGCAATGGGATCTGGACAGGCTGGATCGATGGGCTGAGACCAACAGTATGAGGTTCAACAAGACCAAGTGCAGGGGCCTGGCACATCAGATCAACAGAAGTATAAAGCTTTAGTAGATAGCAGTGCACAGTGTACACTGATGCCATCAAAGCACAGGAGTGGAGAACCTATCTGGATCTCTGGAGTGACAGGGGGATGCCAGAACTTGTCTGTAATAGAGGCTGAGGTGAGCTTAACAGGGGACAGATGACAAAAGCACCCCATTGTGACTGGCCCAGAGGACCCTTGTATCCTTGGCATCAATTACCTCAGGAGAGGGTACTTCAAGGATCCAAAAGGGTATTGATGGGCTTTTGGTGTAGCTACAGTGAATACAGAGAAGAGCAAACAGTTATCCACCCTGCCAGGCCTCTCACAAGATCCCTTCATTGTAGGATTGCTACAGGTGGAAGACCAAGTACCAATTGCTACCAGGACAGTGCACCGGCAGCAATATCACACCAACTGAGACTCTGTAACTCCTATCCATTAACTGATTCACAGACTGGAGAGCCAAGGAGTAATCAGCAGAACCCACTCACCCTTCAACAGCCCCATATGGCCAGTGCGGAAGTCAAATGGGGAATTTTTTTCTTTTCTTTCTGTTTAGTTTAGTTGGTTTTGTTGTTCTAAGTGAAGATTGTATGTTGAATGTAGTTTTGATGATAATTCTTAAATATGTGATTCACAGAGGAGAGGGGTGGAATGTGTTGGTTTTGCACAGCCTGGTTTTTGGTAGTGGGGGGGGCCACAGAAGTGGCTTCTGTGACAAGCTACTAGAAGCTTCCACCATGTCTGGCAGAGCCAATGGCTGATGGCTCTGAAGATGGACATGCTGTTGGCCAAAGCTGGGCCAATTAGAGAGGTTGGTAACGCCTCTGTGATAACTTTTTTACTTTTACTTTTGCTTTTACGAGCAAAGCCTCACTCATGGTAGGAGAAGCAGTAAAGGATGGAACTCTGCGGTGGCAGCGAATTCTTCCCACAACAACAGCAACCCGACCGTTCCCCTCCGGTCCAGAGAGCCAGAGAGAGCAAGGAGCTGAGCCCAGCCCCTCACCCCCCAGCCAAAATCTTGTGCATGCCATCTCTGCACCTCCCAAGAGAAAGCCCCCAAGCTAAGAGAATGCAGCCAGCTGCACCCCTTCCCCCCATCTTGGCAACATCCTTTGTATCTCTTAAGTATCCATCATTCCGGTCTCTTAGGCAACAAATGGGAGAAAAATTCCCTAAGACAAAGAAAAAAGAAGGAACAAATCCTAACCTCCAACATAACCTCCAACATGTGTCTAGTTCTCGGCCCCTCGATTCACGAAGGGCATTGAAGTGCTGGAGCGAGCCCAGAGAAGGGCAACAAAGCTGGTAAAAGGTCTAGAGAGTAAGTCATATTGATGCCTTAGGTTTTAACTTTTATATTTTTCAAATCCTGTACTGCCTAGTGTGTAACTGAAGTTTCTTGTGGCCTGTTAGCTGCTGTTCTCTCATGCTGGTTAGACATAACAAGCCTCTCTAGGTTTCCACCTCAAGGACCCCAGGCCCCAAAATGTGTAAACTAAAAGCCTCTGAAGGGGGGGCAAACTTGGGATAATTACATAATGAACTGAGGTTATAATTGGAGAATTAACCCTGATATGCAAATGGACCAAACTTATAAAAGTGTGAAGAACCCGTGACTCGGGATCCATCTTGGGTGTAGCCTTTTGACTGCCCAGGGCGTACCTTTGAAGGCCCTTTAAATAAATACCTACCTTTATTCTCTTATTCTTGTCTAGTGTCTGTGTTTTAGGTGGGCACCTCAGGCATCAATATGAGGAGCGGCTGAGGGAGCTGGGGGTGTTTAGCCTGGAGAAAAAAGGGGCTCATGGGGGATGTTATTGCTCTCTACAACTACCTGAAAGGTGGTTGTAGCAAGGTGGTCTTTGGCCTCTTCTCCCAGGAAACTAATGACAGGACAAGGGTCATAGCCTCAAGCTGAACCAGGGGAGGTTTAGGTTGGACATTAGGAGGAATTTCATCACAGAAGGAGTTGTTAAACATTAGAATGGACTGCCCAGGGAGGTGGTGGAGAAAAGACCGGACATGTAGTGCCATGGTCTAGTTGAAATGGTGGTGTTCCATCATAGGTTGGACTCAATGATCTCTGAGGTCTTTTCCAACCTAATTGATTCTGTGATTCTGAGTGTAATTACAGGACATCATCGGATCTCAGGAAACTGCCTGGCATTTTGACAAACTAAGCAACAAAATGCACACCTTAAATTTTGTGCATAAGTGTTGGCTCAAGTGCCTGTGTGACAGATAAAACTGTAATTTTCTTATTTCACACAAAATTGGAATTGCCTACATTAAAGGCCTATATTTCGTATATCAATAAAAATATTCAAGCATCGCATCACCACAATGTTACTACAGTTAGGAAACATCTAATCAAAGGCCAGGAAACAATGCTTTTTAAGACCTAGTTAGTTATTTCAGTATGGCCTCTTTTTATGAACAGGAACTATTTTCCTTACATGGTACCTGAATGAACTGCTGTGACACTGTGCCCCCACCCCCCACCAACCTGACTTTTATTTCCTGTAACTGCTCAAGTGATCACC
Organism: Corvus moneduloides; assembly: GCF_009650955.1. Lineage (NCBI taxonomy): Eukaryota > Metazoa > Chordata > Aves > Passeriformes > Corvidae > Corvus > Corvus moneduloides. The sequence continues at coordinate 3,323,265 of NC_045510.1, forward strand.
AGTGGTGGTCGGGTCATGTTGGGAGAAATGGATTAAAAGGGTGTCCTGGTTCTGGCCAGAACAGGGTTAATTTTTGCAGTTGCCAGGAGGGGGCATGGCCAGAACCAGCAGGTTATTCTATACCACCTCAAGTCATTGACAGGGCAGGGAAAAAGGGTTCCTTCTGTTAGAGTAAATGTGACAGAGGAGAGCCTCGGGCTCTGTGGTGAGCATTTTTGCATGTGAATCACTTTCTCATTTGTATAATTTTGTTATTAATATTGTTGCTGTTACTCTTGGTTTTCTTATTTCATTTCTGTTTCCAGTAAATTGTTCTTATCTCAACCCATGATCTTTGCCTTTTGGGCCTCCAACTGGGGTGGGGGCGGGGCCGGGATCAGTGCATGGGGGTTTTTTTTAGTGGGAGTACTAAATTGGAGAATAGGATTCCTGAACCGCGACAAAGGGGAAGACTGTTGAGGAGGACTGTAAATACACTTAAGTGACCTTGCACCTGGGAATAATCCTTGATAAGCTTGTGTGAACAGCAGCCAGTGATCCTCTAGCATGGACTGAGTTCAACAGTGCCTGTATCTCCACTTATGTGCCTCTGACTGGGTGTTGCTTCAGGAATCCCCTGGTTATTGAGGTAACAGAAATGAATTTACTCTGTGGTTTAGGCATGGGTTTGTGGCAAGAGTAACAAGACAAGCAAGAAGCTGAAACAGAAGGCAATCTTTAAAAGATCTAAACATGGGTACTATCTGCAATAGTTGAATTAGTGCAAGTGATTTGAAGATTACCGTGAGCACTCAAGAGCAGCAGTATTCTTTAAATACAGGATTTAAGGATGTTACTGAGGAGCAGAAGAGAAGGACTAAATTTATTTTCATGCTAAGTAAATACAGTGCTTTGTAAAAAAAATTTGGAGAAGTAGCAGATTATTTTCTTTTGTCTAAGAACTTAGCTCCAGAATTATATTAATTCTCAAATCCTGCCAATGATAAGTTAGTCACAAATGTTATAGAAAAGGTCCCTATAATGCCCTTCAATCCATTCCAATAATAAACATATTCTAGCTTTTGCTCCAACCTGATTTTAAAAATTCATAATTAACATGCACAAAAAGGGAGGATCTTTTTTTAAAAGCTGTATCTCACATTTAAGGTCAGTAAATACCTAATTATCAGTAAAAATTATCTCAGATCTTGGATGGCCCATTAAGATCTGTTGTAAGAGACGTGGATAGCATTTGCATTCAGTTGTGAGGTAACTAGGGAATCAAGAGTTTAGTACTCACCTTTCACAGAAATCTCATCAAAATGGATCATTACTTAACCATGTGCTTGAGCACCTGTGTCTTTTTCCAGAAAACTTCACAAAGATCCTGGGTGTTTTAATATTGTGCATAATCAGACATGCTGCAGAATCAGGCCTCAAACCAGCAAGACACCACCTTTTCCTGAGCACAGCCAATCATTTCCTGGTAGGAACCCAATTCCTATCTATGTCTAGATGCAGAGAGCTCTGGATGTCTGAGTAGCAGGCTTGCTAAAGCAGGGAATCCTTTTATGTTTTGTAAAATAACAAGAACAAATATTGACATGGAAGGGACATATACTGTGATGCTGAAAAAGCACTTAGAAAACAGTATTTAGAAGCTGAAAATAAGTTAAGTCAAGATGAATTGACCCTGTGTAATTACCAGTTAACTCTTTTAGTCATGCACAAGTCCGTGAAAAATACAGCTAATGCAAAAGCACAGGCCACGGAATCACAGAATCACCACCAGGTTGGAAGAGACCTTCAAGATCATTGAGTCCAACCCATGCCCTAACACCACCTCAACTAAACCATGGCACTGAGTGCGACATCCAATCTTTTTTAAACACATCCAGGGATGGTGATTCCACCACCTCCCCAGGCAGATGATTCCAGAACTTTATCACTCTTTCAGTAAAAAACTTTTTCCTAACGTCCAACCTAAATTTCCCTTGGCGCAGCTTAAGATTGTGTCCTCTTGTTCTGTCAGTTGTTTCCTGGAAAAAGAGACCAATCCCCACCTGACTATAACCACCTCTCAGGTAGTTGTAGAGAGTGATAAGGTCACCTCTGAGTCTCCTTTTCTCCAGGTTAAACAACCCCAGCTCCCTCAGTTGTTCCTCATAGGGCTTGTGTTCCAAGCCCTTCACCAGCCTTGTCGCCGTCCTTTGGACACATTCAAGTGTCTCAATATCCTTCCTGAACTGAGGGGCCCAGAACTGGACACAGTATTCAAGGTGCGGCCTCACCAGTGCTGAGTACAAGGGAAGAATGACTTCCCTGGTCCTGCTGGCCACACTATTTGTGATACGGGCCAGGATGCCGTTGGCCTTCTTGGCCACCAGGGCACACTGCTGGTTCATGTTCAATCAGCTGTCGACCAGTACCTCCAGGTCCCTTTCTGCCTGGGCACTGTCCAGCCACTCTGTCCCCAGCCTATAGTGTTGCAGGGGGTTATTGTGGCCAAAATGCAGGACTCGGCACTTGGACTTGTTAAACTTCATCTTATTGGACTCTGCCCATCTATCCAACCATTCCAGGTCTTATTGCAGAGCCCTCCTACCTTCCAACAGATCAACACATGCTCCCAGCTTAGTGTAGTCTGCAAATTTACTGATGGTAGACTCAATACCCTCATCCATGTCATCAATAAAAATATTGAACAGAACTGGCCCCAGCACAGACCCCTGAGGGACACCACTAGTGACTGGCCACCAACTGGATGGAGCACCATTCACCACCACTCTCTGGGCCCGGCCATCCAGCCAGTTCTTAACCCAGCAAAGAGTGCTCCTGTCCAAGCCATGAACTGCCAGCTTTTCCAGGAGTTTACTGTGGGAGACAGTGTCAAAGGCCTTGCTGAAGTCCAAACAGACATCCATAGCCCTTCCTGCATCCACCAGGCGGGTCACCTGGTCATAAAAGGAGATCAGGTTGGTCAAACGACCTACCCCTCCTAAACCCATGCTGGCTGGGTCTGATCCCCCGGCCATCCTGTAGGTGCTGTGTGATGGCACTCAATATAAACTGCTCCATTACCTTACTGGGTACTGAGGTCAGACTGACTGGCCTATAATTTCCAGGATCGTCCTTCTTACCCTTCTTGTGAATGGGTGTCACATTGGCCAGCTTCCAGTCAGCTGGAACCTCACCAGTGAGCCAGGACTGTTGGTAAATGATGGAGAACGGCTTCGCAAGCTCATCTGCCAGCTCCCTCATCACCCTGGGATGGATCCTATCTGGTCCCATAGATTTATGAACATCCAAGCGGCTCAGCAGTTCTCTGACTGCTTCCTCCTGGATAACAGGGGACCATCCTGCTCCCTAACACCGTCTGCCAGCCCAGGAGGACAGTTGTCCTGAGGACAAACCGTCTTTCCGATAAAGACCAAGGCAAAGAAGGCGTTAAACACCTCCACCTTCTCCCCATCTGCAGTCACTAAATTCCCTCCTGCATCCAGTAGAGAACCGAGCTTGTTCTTACCCTTCCTTTTGCCATTAATATATTTGTAAAAACATTTTTTATTATCCTTCACAAAAGTTGCCAAATGAAGTTCTAGCTGAGCTTTGGCCTCTCTAATTTCTTTCCTACATGCCCTAACAACCCCCTTAAATATTTCCTGAGATACCTGACCCTCCTTCCAAAGATGATACACCCTCTTTTTATTCCTAAGTTCCTTCAAAACCTCCTCGCCCATCCAGGCCAGACATTTACCTCGTTGACTCATCTTTCGGCACACAGGGACAGTCTGTTCCTGTGCCCTCAAGATCTCTGTTTTGAAGCACGCCCACCCTTCCTGGACTCACTTGTTTTTAAGGGCTGCTTCTCAAGGAACTCTCCGAATAAGTCTCCTGAATAGGCCAAAGTCTGCCTTCTGGAAGTCTAGTATAAAATTTTTATTGATGCCCCTCCTTGGTTCACCAAATATTGAAAACTCTATAATTTCATGATCACTATTCCCCAAGCAGCCTCCAACTACCACATCTCCCACCAGACCATCTCTATTTGCAAACAGCAGGTCTAGGATAGTTCGTCCCCTGGTGGGCTCACTCACCAGCTGTGACAAGAAGTTGTCCTCCACACACTCTAAGAACCTCCTGGACTACCTCTTCTCTGCTGTGTTAAGTTCCCAGCAGATGTCTGGTAGGTTAAAGTCACCTACAAGAACAAGGGCTGGTGATCCTGAAACATCCTCCAGCTGCTTCTAGAATAAGTTATCCACCTCTTCTTCCTGGTTGGGTGGTCGATAACAGACTCCCAGCAGGATGTCAGCCTTAATGGCCTTCCCCTTAATCCTTACCCATAGGCATTCAACTTCATTGTCATTAGTTTCAATTTCCATGGCATCAAAAGCCCAAAGGTCTCTGTCTTGGGGTGACTTTATGATGTGTATCCCATATTGCTGCCCTATGTCCAGGAATTAATTTTGTGCCTTTCTATGCCTTTAAACTGAGCCTGAGAGGGGGGAGGAAAACTTGAGCAAAACTTCTTCAAAGCAGTTTGCAGCTTGTTCAAGGTCACACAGAGATAGAGACTTTTTTTTTTTCAACTGCAGCAGGAGAGCAAGGAAGCACCCGGCTTGCTGTTTTCCAGTCAGCTTTTGACCAGTTTTTCAGCTTCTTTTTCTCCGGAGAGAGACTGAGAGTTGAACTTTTTTTCCTTCCCTGGAATTTTGGATTTTCTCCCTTTTCTGCTGGACTGCTTCAATATCAGAACACATCGGGAGGACTTTCCACCGAGCACAGAGGGCCTGGCCCTGGGCCAAGTCCCAGCTCAGAGGAGAGCAAAGGGAGGACTCTAACACTTTCCCAGGTTTTTTCTCCACAGCGAGAGATTTTATTATTTAGCATTATTTTCCTTTTCCCGTGTGTTTGTTCAATAAATAGTTTTATCTCCTTCACTTTCCTTTGAGGAAAATTTATTTTTTCCCAAACCTGGTGGAGGAGGGGTGGTTTGTAACCTGCCTTCTCTCAGAGGATATATTTCTAAATTTGGCCAAACCGGCACAGTCTCCCAATTTCAAAGTCAATTAGCCAAGTAGCTGCTTAGAGCCCCATTTACTGTATGCAATTATTTGACAACAGAGCTACATAGCATACATTATTTCATAAGCTTATTTTTGTTGTCATGAAAAACACTTCATACTCTATGAAGTCCTGAAATGGCAGCACACTCCCCAGTAAGTTGTGTTGGAGAAAACACTGGTTTCTCCAATATCACACAGTACATTCTTTTAGCTTTTTGTACAGGCAAGCCAAGGCTAGCAGACTATTGGAAATGAACAGGCACAAAAAGTAGGTATTACAAGGACACGTGACAAAGATTATTTCATCAACACTTCACAATAAAGTGTTGACCATTTAAAGATCATTCTTCAGTTTTCAAAACTCACAGAAGATCTCATTATATATCCTGTTACAAGAATAGCTTCGAGATTAACTATGGATTCAAGACTATAGCATACTGTTTACAGAATAAGTCATGTAAAAGCATTTTAAAAACCCAAACTCTAAACTCTGGCAATATTACCTACTATGGTTTATACTATGAGAGACACCATGAAAAGGGGAAAAACAACATTTCTCAACAAGCTGAGACTCAACTTAGCTAATGGTCTCAAAAGGAACTTTCCAGACTTCAGCTTCAAAACTGAGCAGCAAACTTGGACAAGGATAGCTATGAGACTGGATTATTTATTTATTTTTAAAATACTTTCTGCAAAGTTAGACACTGTTGTAGTAAAAGGTAGATCTATCCCACCTGTAATAACACTTCCCTTGTGCCAACTCTATTTGTACAGCCATGCAGTCAGCTAGGTTACAGTACTGATGCAGCTCACTGCATAGTCAAATGTTTGTGCTGGAGTACAGACAACAGGGAAAAGCAGCTCCCATCTTCTGTTGTCCCCACTTTTTGGTGGCAAGCTCAGTGAAAACTTAATGATCAAGATGTTAACAAAGAATGCAACCACAAAGATGAACAAAACTGTCTGTGAACCATTTGCAAGTATATGGAAGAAGAAGAAAAACCTGAGAGGAACTATGTATTTCAAGTGCTTCCCTCTTTATTCAGGTAAAAGCCATTAGCCAAAACCAGTGACTGATTAAGTTAGCTAACTTCATATATGTAGCTGGGAAAAAAAATCCGTACAAGATACTGAAGATGTCAATATATGCTTGTACCTGGCAACCCAGCATGTTTAAACACTGTCTCCCTAGAAAATTTTTTTAAACGATGACTGGCATTCACCACTATTTGCCACCAGAAAAAATGTGTCAGAATGCAGTGTGTTGCCAGAAGCATATTTCTGATGCTGTTCCAGAAACTCAATACTGTATTCAAACACAGTTCCATTACTTTGCAGAATGGAGTAGATTACATTAATACTACTACCGCAGCTCTGTGTAAATGCAACAGACCAACACTAAGTATGTTTACTTAAGATCTATTTCTTAAGGATTTTTAATATAATCAAGCCTCTGCTCTGTGGATACTAAAAAGCAAGCAGAGAAATTTTCTAGCTTTCTACAGCCACCTGTGAAAGTCTCCTTTCTCACGCAAACTAGCTGGGAAACAGTTTGAGATTTTGTAAACTATTTCACAGGTGCAGGCTGTTTGTGTCTTTGTTTTCCACACTGGGAAAATATTTTGGAAATGGGTGTCAGAGCATTCCGCCAATCACTCTGGGAGGCGGATGGTCAAGCACCCAATGATGTTATACCACTCTTGCGAACAAAGCTATATAAGCTGATTTATATAATTACATATAGCCTTTTGGCCACTTAACCCGAAAATTAGACTCGTGTCATTTTTCGCCGTTCTTGGTACAACAGTGACACTGCTCAAAGATAATCAATTGTGCAATACTGACAAATTTTGTGTTTCTCAATATTGGCAATACAAAAGAGACACATTATGAACTATGACAGAACATACTGAGAACATCTTATTTACACAAAAATCAATGCTTTCCTATTGAAGAATGCTATATTCAGTGTGGTCTGCACAAAAAAAAAAAAAAAGGGTATATCACTCAACAATGACTATTGATAACAACTTGTCCTTATGCAATAAGGATGAGGAACTAGGACAGAGGGAGAAAGAGAGACTGGCAGGTAGAGAATCAGGAGTAGACATCCTATGCTAGAGTGCCTGGACTGTATAATCCCCAGGGCTTGATTTCTTTACCTTCTTCTGTGATATGAGGGACATCCACAGATATATGAGAGAAAGCACTGAGTGGCTTCCAAACTGCTGAACACTATAGACGATTCTCAAGATTCTGAAAACAAATTTAATAGCAGCACAGCCTCAGAGACCGGTCACACATGGCTTGGTATTCACAGCATAAGCAGTGCATAATTACTTGCCTTACCTGATGGTATTTAATGAGCTGAGCAGGCTGAACTACTCTGGCAGAACAGTGAATTCTTCACTATACAAATAAGACTAAGCCACTGCTGGTTTGGTAAGGCAATTCCTCTACCCAAGTTTTCTGTGTTCTGATTATTGGAATAGGTAAACTCTGCACCAGCCAGGTACTACAAGCTCAGTGTACAAGCTTATGTAGGATAGCAGTACCCATTAAATAATGAATATAGTACAATGATCCTCATGTGGCCAGGTACATGGATTATCAATCATTTTGCAACTTGCTTCTAGAGCACTTAAAATTAAGACCTTAGTAGAGCATCAGAAGACTATTTTTATAATTCAAATTGTACATCTTGGTCTAGAAATAGTCTGAAATCTATGGGCAATTGCATTTAAAGATTAATACAAAATAATTACTGAAATAAGATCTCTGCTCTGAACATTAGCAAATGTCTGATACTTAACCACAGATCCACAGAGCTGGTGCTGGCTCTTGCTTGGATGCGTTCACTCAGAGAACAGAGAGCTTATCAGTAACACATACCTACATTGCTGGTTTTGACCACCTTGTTAAAAGACAGTCTGCAAAGAAATGTTAAATTGCAATATCCCGGTGTATATTGTCTAAAGAGTATTCAAAATATTTGCAAGTTTTGTCTTTTTGACCTTAACATGCCAAGATACTATTTAAGTGTCATGATACCAACTTTACATCCTTTTCCCAAATATTTCTTATAGCCCTTCAGTATTTATAATTATTTCCACTCCCTCTACAGGGACTCTTCATTAAGAAGCTACCATGCTAAGACACTAACAGTACTGGAGTTTATGAAATGGAGAAATTAAGGATTTTTTTTGTAAGTCAGGTTTTTGTTTCAGAAGTGCTCAATTTAATTCTGTAGAAAGTACAAATTTACTCCTCTTCAACAGTTTTCTGTATTTGTAATGCAATACACTTAACTGACATATCTACAAACACAATACTGATTTTAAATAAATTACATGTTTTCCATTATTTGAATTTTAAAAAGCTACATAATTCTGTGTCTGCTTAGCAGTTTAAAGAATATATCCCAATACCACTATAACATCGTTTAGCCTTTTGGCAGGTTTTTGAAACACATTATCACTTTCTATGCAGACAGCTGCAAGCTTGGGTTTATTCTGTTTGGGATTTTTTTTTCCAAATGTAAGGGAAAACAACAGGAAAATAAAAGCTATCCTAAGAAGTCATTCCTTCCTACATCTTGTACAGTGAACCCCAGTGATTAGGACAGAGCCAAGGACTCAGCTGTTACCCTACATGCAAGGAAGTTAATAAATTGGAGAATTCCAAGCGTCCTTAACAGCTTGAGGAAAGACACTTTTAACTTCCACATTGCAATATCGATTTCACATTCAAATTCCTGAATGACCAAAGTGCAAAGTACATAAGTTATAACTTTTATACTCTGAACTATGTTATAGTCTTAGGAAAATGGCATCTTGTTAATGCATTAGAAGTCTGCCTCCACCTTGCAGTTAGCCAAATAATACCGGGTTTCTGTTTCTTTTGAACATGGATGAGTTTCCATTCTATTGAGAGGTTATCAGGCAAGCACAAGGTTTATTTTTTCATTTCACTATACAAATTACTAAGAATACAACCGTGGAAAGCTTTTACAGGTATCTATATTACTTTTATATCTACTAAATTAGATGTGATCAGGTTGATATTAAAGATTTTATTATTTCTAATTTCCTTAAACCCTCAAGTGGATATCTCAATTCACTTGGGGGACCTGCTGTAAAGCAGATTTCTCTAGAGCCTTCTTCATGTTACTGAGAAATTCACACCTTGTTTTATATCCTCTGAAGACTCCAGAAGAGTTAAAACGAGCCTTCGGTGCTCTTAAGTTTCACCTTATCACACTGACCACCCTTAAAAAAAGACATGGAGAAGGTCCCCACCGTGGGGACCTGGAAGCCAAGGCGGCCCTTCCAGCGATGCAATGTGGCTACGGCAGAGGCAAACCCCTGCAGATCACGGTGCGCCCCGCTTTTCTTTCATCGGGTCATAGATCGCAGAAGGATTCCTCCTCCTTATGCACCAAGCCAGTAAAGCCACTTGCCTCCATGCACATTCAGCAGCCCCCGCTTGAACAGCAACAGCTCTCGCGGGCATCCGCTTCCACCCCCACTTCGGCAACGCCCCGGTGTCCCCGCGACATTCTTACCCCATGGCGGCCGGCAGCGCCGAGCACTGGCGGTGCCGCGGTACCACGTCCCCGAGGGGCTCCTCGCCGCAACAGCAGCTCCGACGCCCCGTGGAGGCTGCAGTCCTCTGGGCTGGGGTCGCCGCGCCGCAGGCTCACAGCTGCCGGGCCGAGCGGAGCCGCCCACGCGCTAGGGAGTATCCCCCGCGGGCCGGGCTCCCATGGTTGTCAGCCTCGCTAGGCCGCCGCAGGCAGCGGCTGCGGCCCTCGGGCGGGCGACAGCGGCAGCTCCGGGGGCAGACGGTACCCTCCTGCGGACGGACGGGGAGACGCTCACGTTCTCCTCGAGGGGCTGACGGCGGCTGCGGCGCTTCTCGCCGGAAGGTGAGTGGCCGCCGAAGGCTCCGTGCGACTCAGAGGCGGAGCGGGATGGGGCAGGTGGTGAGCGCAGGGCTCCACGCCGCCGCTCCCCCTAGCATCCCCGCCAGCAGCATGGCGGGCACCAACGCATTCTCACGAAGAGACAGAGAGCCGCAGCACCGGCGCTGTCATTGGGCTCTCGCCGTGCGGCGGGGAGTGGAGGCCGCGCGTCCCCCGCGGGCACCGGGGCGCCGTGCTCCTCCGATCCGCCCACCCTCGACCGCAGAGATGCGGAACCCCGCTCCGCCTTCCCGGGGCGGCGGGTCCGCTCGTCGCCGTCACGCCTTCTGCGACGAGCGGGCGAGCATTGTCCTGGGCCGCGGTGGGTCGCTCACTGCCAGCGGGAGGGGGCTGCCCAGCCCGCGCTCCTTTGCGGGGGGCTCGGGCTCAGCTCCACCGGTGGGACGAAATGAAGGAGCGAGCGAGCTCTGTGTCAGGTGGTGGCCGGCTACTCCAACACCCTTAAGCCGCTGCCGCTACCTCTGCCTCAGCCCGCTCGCATCCGCCGTCTCACGCCTCCGCCTGCCTGTACCCTCGTGATGGGCAGGGGCTGTCGCCACGCCTGTAGCCCACGCCGAAAGGAAGGGCAGGGCCCTACAGTCCGCCGCCATTAACAGCCAGCTCACGACAGCACCTGCTCACTCTGTCTCCATCGTCCACCCGGGGAGCTTTAACTAGCATATGTCACCGCACTCCCCTCGCACTGACGTCACACACCGCTCCCGGTGCTGACGTTACCGGGGTGCGGGGGATGATGTCAGAGTGGTCCACGCCACCGGAAGCTCTTCTATAATATGGAATGGCGGGGGGGAGGCAGGGTTCGGGGCCCGCCGCGTTGCAGCTGCCTCCGTGCCGCCTCTCACGGGCGCCGGCGGCACCCGGATCGCCTCCTCCCTCCTCCGCTCCCTCTCCACGGCAACGCCGCGCGTGCTCCATGCCGCGCCCCGTGTCAGCCCCGGTGCCGCAGAAGCAGCGGTGCGCCCTGCGGGTGGGCAGAAGGAATCGGGTGTGAGCTCCTGCGCCCGAAAGTCACATGTGAAGATGGCGCGGAGCCCACCGCGGAAGGCGGCTGCGACAACTTTCTGGCCCTCTACCACGGGTGTTGGAATGGCAGGGTGCCCGATTCCAAAGGCAACTGGCTCCGTGTCAGAAACACATGCCTGCATCCCCCTGCTTTGCAAACACTTCAAACCCGAGAGCGTTACTGGCTAAATAGGAAAGAAACAGCAGGCATTCTAAAATTGAAAAAAAAGGTGTCGATTCCAGCACATCCATGCTAGCAGTATTGAAAAGAAACAGCCAGCACCATGAGCTTGACAGATCCTACTATTTTTGTCTCAGTCCTGAAAGGAATAAGATGAATCTGTCTTTACAAAGAGATTGTGTGAATCCTTGTAGATAGGGCCAGAGACTTGTAGATAAGGAAGTAGCAGGAGAAATCATCAATTTCAGAACGTATTACTAATTGACATGGACTGCTGCTCAGCCAAGGTCGTGCTAAACTCCTGAACTTCAAGAAGAAGAACAAAGACTTAATAGTGTGAAAAACGAGGTTCACTCTTTGTAAAATTTTTTAAAAAGTGTAATTAAAGGGACAATTAGGAGACAATAGCAAAAAGGGTATTATGGCCAAGTACTTTGGCAGAGAGCCAAAGGCACACCTCTACATCCAAAAGATCGTCTTTAAAAGTACATCTCTTATTGCATATTCATCACAATCATGCGTGATTCATAAATTCTTTGGAGTTTCTATGTATCATCCCATCAGCCTTATCTTCCTCCTTGGCTCCATTCTGTCTCTGCTCCCTCCATAAATTCTTCTCTCTGGTTTCTGGTTTTCTTCTTCTCTGATAAGATACTCCAGGAATGTGAAGACTTTCTCTGCCTATCTTTTCTAAATTGACTACATAAACAATAGACATTCTATATCATGTATTACCCTACAGAACCTAGGTAAAGTTTTTCTAACATTATGTAACATGCGAAAAGCCAACATCACAATACATTCATAACAATAGGGTTATGAATATTAACTTCCCCATCCAGGGTGGAATTAAAGCTAATTTTATTGATTATGTATTGTATGTTACACGGGGGGGTACGTACTGTGCTGAAAAATCACGCTATGAAAAGCCAGTGTTCATAAAGGAGACAGAGGAGTCCTTCAACTTTATTCGAATAAAGGGAGAGTGTCCACTGGGGCATACCCCCGCAGGGTTTCTCTCTCGAGATTTTGGAGGACGCAGTCTCCTCTTATCCTAAACTGCTGGCCGCATGTTGCCCTCTTCCTTTCCCCATTGGCTGAGATACTAGGAAGGTACAGCCTCCCCAAACTGCCTACCACATATTCCCCCCTTGAACATGTCATTTTCCCCCAAAGTTCAGAAGCTCAGGATATCTGGGTTCTGCAATAGACTTTGTGTGGACCCATTTCTCTTTTACCCTAAAGTTAAGGAATCAAACTGTCTGTACTCTGTAACAAGCTTGTGTGGCTTGGGGTTGGTAGAGACATTAAGACCCATTTCAAAGACATTAACACCCATACCCTCACCATTCGAATTGTTTGTAAAAACATTAGCACACATCTTTTCCTATCATGCCCCTTTGAATTAATGTTTGGGACTCCTCTGTCTCCTTCATGGACACTGGCTTTTCATAGTGTGATTTTCCACAAGAGTGGGGACTTGTTCGCGTGCCTTCCACCATCCGGGAATGGCACACGGCAAGCAAAGCTGAAGGCACGCCTCACCCAGTTTAGGTGACCAGCTCCCTTCAGTGCTGGCCGGCACCGGGTGATTGGGTTCCTGAGACTGTCCAGGAGACAGATGAGTGGTGGACGAGGGGGGTCTATGAACAGTCCACAGGGAAGGACCACTGAAAATTTCACCAGTGAGTACAATGGGATCTTCGGGGAGTACACATGAGAGGGCACCCAGAGAGGGCAGTAAAGGAAAGTCAAGAAGGGGTCTCAACTATAGGGATGTCGATCACAAAAATATCTCCTAAGGGTCCCTTGGGAGAATGTTGAGATGGTTTGCACATTCTCCCTGAGGTAATTAAGGACATGGACGCCCAGAGGGGGCAGTAAGGGAAAGTCAAGAAGGGGTCTTGGCAATCCATGCCCAGAGGGGCAATGAGGGAAAGTCGAGGAGTCGGGACAATAGCAATGACAGATCCAGAATAACCCCATTGTCAGGAAAATTAATCCACAAACACCAGAGGTTTATGTCTGTGCTGGTTTGGCCAAATTTAGAAATATATCCTCTGAGAAAAGGCAGGTTACAAACCACCAGGTTCGGGAAAAAAGAAACTTTTTCCTCGAAGGAAAGTGAAAGAGATAAAAACTATTTATTTAACAAACACACAGGAAAAGGATAATAATGCTAAATAATAAAATCTCTTGCTGTGGAGAAAAACCTGGGAAAATGTTAGATTCTTCCCTTTGGTCTCCCTTCTCAGAGCTGGGACTTGGCCCAGGGCCGGGCCCTCTGTGCTCAGTGGAAAGTCGTCCCAATGTGTTCTGATATTGAAGCACTCCAGCAGAAAAAGGGAAAAACTCCGAAATTCCCGGAAAAACAAAGTTCAACTCTCTGGAGGGAAAAAGAATGAAAAATGGCTGAACAAGCAAGCAGGGTACTTCCCCGCTCCCACTCCCTCAGCCGCAGAACGCAGAAGCCAAAAAAAAAAAAAATGCAGAGAACAAGAGTGTGTTATCTCTGTCTGCGTCCCTGAGGGATTTTTTTCTTCTCTCTCCGCTCAGGCTCAGTTTAAAAAGCATAGAAAGGTATATATACTAATTTCTGGGCATTGAGCAACGATAGGGAATACAGTGACAGTGACACTCAGCAAGCACTGGTATACAGGCATTTCACATTACAGATGGTTTTCACCCAACAATCAGATCCCCCTGTGGTACACAACGTGTTGTTCCATCTTTCTGCATTACCCACCATGTGCAACCAGATCCCTGAGCAAAGACAACCCCACGGATGGGTTTGTCTGTACTCGAGGCAGAATTCATCCAAACAGTCTTTCCTAACAGACCTCAGACATGCACTACTGGGACCTTATCTCCATCTGTTGTATGCAGGGATTCAGATTGGGCTGGACCAGCTCTATTGGTGGAGCTTCGGGTGTTAACTAACCAGGTGGCCTTTGCTAGATGCTGTTCCCAGTTTTTGAAATTTCCCCCACCCAGTGCCTTCAAAGTGGTTTTCAACAATCCATTGGACCGTTTCACTTTGCCTGCAGCTGGTGCATGGTAAGGGATGCGGTACACCCACTCAATACCATGTTCTCTAGCCCAGGTGTTAACAAAGCTATTCTTGAAATGAGTCCCATTGTAAGATTCAATTCTCTCAGGGGTGCCATGCCTCCACAGGACTTGCTTCTCAAGGCCCAGAATGGTGTTCCGGGCTGTAGCATGAAGCACAGGGTAGGTCTCCAGCCATCCAGTGGTGGCTTCTACCATTGTGAGCACATAGCACTTGCCTTGGCGTGTTTGAGGCAGTGTGATGTAATCAATCTGCCAGGCCTCCCCATACTTGTATTTGGACCATCGCCCACCATACCACAGGGGCTTCACCCGCTTGGCCTGCTTGATCGCAGCGCATGTTTCACAATCATGGATCACCTGGGAGATACTGTCCATGGTTAGATCCACCCCTCGATCTCGTGCCCACTTATAGGTGGCATCTCTGCCTTGATGACCTGAGGCATCATGGGCCCATCGAGCTAGGAACAACTCTCCCTTGTGTTTCCAGTCCAAGTCTACCTGTGACACTTCTATCTTTGCAGCCTGATCTACCTGCTTGTTGTTTGCGTATTCTTCATTAGCCCTACTCTTGGGGACATGGGCATCTACATGGCGGACTCTCACAATTAGCTTTCTTACTCGGGCAGCGATGTTTTTCCACTCTTCAGCAGCCCAGATTGGTTTTCCCCTATGCTGCCAATTAGCTTTTTCCCACTTTTCCAGCCATCCTCACAGAGCATTGGCTACCATCCATGAATCAGTGTAGAGGTAGAGCTTTGGCCACTTCTCTCTTTCAGCAATGTCCAGGGCTAGTTGAACAGCTTTGAGTTCAGCGAGTTGGCTTGATCCACCTTCCCCTTCAGTAGCTTCTGCAACCCGTCTTGTGGGACTCCATACGGCTGCTTTCCACTTTCGTTTCATCCCTACGATTCGACAAGAACCGTCGGTGAAAAGAGCGTAGCATGTGTCTTCTGATGGCGGTTGTATGGTGGAGCTTCTTCAGCACGTGTCACTTGTTCTTGTTCTTCTTCATCAGTGAGACCAAAGTTTTCACCTTCAGGCTAGTTTGTGATTATTTCCAAAATCCCAGGGCGATTCAGGTTCCCGATACGGGTGCGCTGTGTGATGAGAGCAATCCATTTGCTCCATGTAGCATTGGTGGCATGGTGGGTAGAGGGAACCTTTGTTTTGAACATCCACCCCAGCATCGGTAGTCAGGGTGCCCGGAGGAGTTGTGCTTCAGTGCCAATTACCTCTGAGGCGGCTTGGATTCCTTCATAGGCTGCCAAGATTTCCTTCTCTGTTGGGGTGTAGTTAGCTTCAGACCCTCTGTAGCTTTGGCTCCAAAATCCCGGTGGTCGACCTCGAGTCTCACCAGACACCTTCTGCCAAAGGCTCAAGGACAGACCATAGCTCCCAGCTGCAGAGTAGAGCACATTCTTCACTTCGGGTCCTCTCCTGACTGGGCCAAGGGCTACGGCATGAGCCATTTCCTGCTTAATTTGGGCAAAAGCTTGTTGCTGTTCAGGGCCCCAATGGAAATCGTTCTTCTTGCGGGTAACCAGGTAGAGAGGACTCACAATCTGGCTATACTCAGGAATATGCATCCTCCAAAAGCCTATGGCACCTAGGAAAGCTTGTGTTTCCTTCTTGTTGGTTGGTGGAGACATTGCTGTGATCTTATTGACGACCTCAGTGGGAATCGGACGCCGTCCGTCTTGCCATTCCACTCCCAGGACCTGGATCTCTTGAGCAGGTCCCTTGACTTTGCTCTTCTTAATGGCAAAACTGGCTTCCAGGAGAATTTGGAAGACTTTCTCTCCTTTCTCGAACACTTCTGTTGCGGCATTCCCCCACACAATGATGTCATCAATGTACTGCAAATGTTCTGGAGCCTCACACTTTTCTAGTGCAGTCTGGATCAGTCCATGGCAGATGGTAGGACTGTGCTTCCACCCCTGGGGCAGTTGGTTCCCGGTGTACTGCACACCCCTCCAGGTGAAGGCAAACTGGGGCCTGCACTCTGCTGCCTGAGGAATGGAGAAAAATGCATTAGCAATGTCAGTAGTGGTGTACCACTTCGCTACTCTGGACTCCAGCTCATACTGGAGCTCCAACATGTCCGGCACAGCAGCACTCAATGGTGGAGTCACTTCATTCAAGGCACGATAGTCCACAGTCAATCTCCATTCTCCTTCCAATTTGCGCTCAGGCCAAATCGGACTGTTGAAGGGTGAGTGGGTCTTGCTGACCACCCCTTGGCTCTCCAGATCACGGATCATCTTGTGGGTGGGAATCACAGCATCTCGAGTTGTCCGGTACTGTCAGCAATGCACTGTAAAGGAAGCAATTGGTACTCTTTGTTCTTCCACCTTCAGAAGGCCTACTGCAGATGGGTTCTCTGATAGTCCAGGCAAAGTGTTCAATTGCTTAATGCCCCCTGTCTCCACAGCAGCTATTCCAAAAGCCCGCTTGAGTCCCTTCGAGTCTCTGAAATACCCGTTCCGGAGGAAGTCTATGCTCAAAATACACGGGGCCTCTGGACCAGTCACAATGAGCTGTTTCTTCCACTCATTTCCAGTCAGGCTCACCTCAGCTTCCACCAAGGTCAAATTTTGTGATCCACCTGTTACACCAGAAATAGAAACAGATTCTACCCCCACATGCTGCGATGGAATTATTGTACGCTGCGCACCAGTGTCAACCAAGGCATCATATTTTTGTGGTTCTGATGTACCAGGCCAACGAATCCACACAGTCCAAAAAACACAGTTTTCCCTGACCTCTACCTGGCTAGAAGCAGGGCCCCTCTATGCCTGGTTATCCTTCTTTCCCTGGGCCTGCATCTTAGAGGTTCCTTCATGGGAATTGGACATGTCATCGTCTTTTCCATCATTTCTGGCAGTTTGGCTACAGGCAGCTGGAGCTACTTCCTTTTTGGTAGATCCTCCTTTCTGAGACTTGCACTCCTTCAATTCACGCACTCGTGCTGCCAGAGCAGAAGTGGGTTGTCCACCCCACTTCCTCATGTTTTCCCCACTGTCACACAGGAAATACCACAGCTCACTTTGTGGGATGTACTTTTTCTCTTGGGAACGTCCACGTTTGGTAGCAGAATCTCTGATCTGTACTGCCGAGATTTGGAGAAGGCACTCTTTCATCTCCTTCTTGAGTTCCTGGAGACTCTTCTCCATCTTATCTTCCATTTTCTGCACATGTGTTTCCACAGCTGCGATTTTTGCATGTGTTGGGCCATGCATGGAATCTGCATGTGCTCGGAGCTTCACTGCCATATCCTTCACAGTCTCATTCACACCGTAGTTCGGTTTCATTATTGCTGAAACAGAAGCATACTCTTGTGGCCCGAGTTGTATGAGTTTTTGCCATATGAATGGATTAACTCTGACCCGGTCTGGACTTCTCAGTCCTGGGTCATCTGTGAAGACAATCTCTACCACCCCTAGTTCTTTCCGTCATTGGATGCCTTGTTCTATGGTCTTCCACTGGGTTTGCTGCGTATAGAGATCATCTCCGCACAGATATCTATTCCTCGCACCATTCAAGACCCATCTCCAGAGACTGACAGAGTCAGCCCCCCTTATCGTTTGGTCGTGTCTTGGGGTGACTTTATGATGTGTATCCCATATCGCTGCCCTATGCCCAGAAATTAATTTTTGTGCCTTTCTATGCCCTGAAACTGAGCCTGAGAGGGGGAAGGAAAAACTGAGCAAAACTTTTTCAAAGCAGTTTGCCGCTTGTTCAAGGTCACACAGAGATAGAGACTTTTTTTTTTTTCAGCTGCGGCAGGAGAGCAGGAAGGAAGGGAAGCACCTGGCTTGCTTTTCTTTCCAGCCAACTTTTGGCAGGTTTTTTTTATCAGCTCTTTTTTTTTCTTTGGATTTTGAACTTTTGTTTTCCTGGGACTTAGTTTTTTTCCTTTTCTCTCTGCTGGACGGTTTCAACATCAGAATACAATGGGAGGTGTAGCGGGTTGAGTTCGTAAACCAGGCAGAAACACCAATTAAGTGTAGTGGTTTTGGTTCAAAATATCCATTACTTACTTATTTTCCTTCTGTGAGATAAGAATTAGGAGAAAGCAAAGCAGGCTCAAACCTTAAACAGTTGCAGTACAATGAAAGAGTTTTATTACTAATAGAATTAAAAGTAAAGAGAAATAACAAGAAATTAAAGCAAACCCCCCCCCCCCCAGCACTTCTCTCCTTTTACCCAACTCGCACAAAGGATAACAGAACATGGGATTTTAGTCAGTGTTGCAGTTCTTGAAAAGTCTCTCTCTTATGCTTAAGGAAAAAAGGGTTTTCTTCAGTTGCACGTGGTTCTCAAACTGCCACCAACAGCAGACCCACCCGGAAACAATCAATCTGCTGTGGTGTAAAACATCTCTCCCATGAAAAATCTCACAGTTCCTTCACACTGCAAGACATGGGCCATCACATGGGGTTATTAATCTTTTTAAGGATGAGTTATTTTGGCCTGCACACAAAGGCTTTCTTTGCCACAAGTCTCTAAAAGCCTCTCACTGCTTCTATATAGCCTGGCATAGGCACTCTTCACAATCTTCACAGGCCACACGTGAATTCTCCATCCCCCCATGTACTTCAACTGGATTAAAGAGACAAACAGTTTGTGATATTACAGTTTCTTACCACGGCATGCAAGAAGGTTTTTAAGCTACGCGCGAGAAACATGGCACCGCCCTCTTTTCTCCCGTCGCCATTTTCAGCTTCGTCTCACGTGACTCACTTTCTCTTTCTCTCTGACTCTAAAGCTGCCATGTTGAAGAGTGTTCTTGTTCAGGCTTTATGGTAGAGAAAGCCTCGCTCCCTCTGTGCTGCTGGCTGTGTGGTGTCCTCTTCAGTTCAGCACGAAGTGTGCTGGCTGCAGACAGGAGGCTCTGCCGGCTCCCGTTGACTCCGCCAGCTCCGCATGGAGAGGAGAAGGACCCGCCTGTCCCCAGAAGCCGCGCTGGATGGTGTCTTGGGGTGACCTTATGATGTGTATCCCATATTGCTGCTTATGCCCAGAAATTAATTTTTGTGCTTTTCTGTGCCTCTAAACTGAGCCTGAGAGGGGGAAGGAAAAACTGAGCAAAACTTTTTCAAAGCAGTTTGCGGCTTGTTCAAGGTCAAGTAGAGATAGTGACTTTTCCCCCCCCCCAGCTGCGGCAGGGGAGCAAGGAAGCACCCGGCTTGCTGCTTTCCAGTCAGCTTTTGGCCAGTTTTTTTTCAGTTTCTTGTTCTCCGGAGAGAGACTGAGAGTTGGATTTTGCTTTTCCTTCTCTGGAATTCTGGATTTTCTCCCTTTTCTACTGGACTGCTTCAACCTCAGAGCACATCGGGAGGACTTTCCATCGGGCACAGAGGGCCTGGCCCTGGCCCAAGCCCCAGCTCCAAGGAGACCAAAGGGAGGACTCTAACACTTTCCCAGGTTTTTCCTCCTCAGCGAAACATTTTATTATTTAGCCTTATTTTCCTTTTCCCATGTGTTTGGTAAATAAATAGTTTTATCTCCTTCACTTTCCTTCGAGGAAAATTTATTTTTTCCCGAACCTGGCAGGGGGGAAGGGGTTTGTACCTTCTCTCAGAGGATATATTTCTAAATTTGGCCAAACCGGAATAGATGGGTTTAGCTGTGTGGCAGTCCATGGCTGGTTTTAGCTGCCTGCGGCTCTGGGACAGTCCCCCCCCAGCAACCCAGAGTCCGTGTCGCGGTGTTAGGAAAGGGGGAAAGGGGCAGGGGCCCCGGCCCGGCCCGGCGGGGCCTGGAGGCTTGGAGCCCCCCCACCTTCCAGCAGGCGAGCTAGCACAAAAGGCAATTCCCACCTTTCCGTGCGGTTTAAATATGTAAATTGTGAGAAGCGTCATTAGTCTAAAAGACTGTCCATCAACTCAGGTTCAACCCACTACAGGAGGACTTTCCACCGAGGCCTTGCCCTGGAGGTGGCCCCACCACCCCGTCCAAGCTCCAAGGAGGAGGAGAGAGAGATCTACGGAAGGACTCTGAAATTTTCCCAGGTTTCTCTCAGCAGGGTGAGGGGTTTTATTATTTAGCATTATTATCCTTTTCCTGTGTGTTTGTTCAATAAATAGTTTTTATCTCTTTCGCTTTCCTTCGAAGACAATTTATTTTTCCCGAACCTGGTGGGGGAGGGGTGGTTGTGGATTCTCTCAGAGGATCTATTTCTAAATTTGACCAAACCAGCACAGGTTGATAGCTGGATCACGTGACAGGGATCCCAAATGCCTTGCTTCAGCACTGTCCAGCATCACATCATCACCTGCAGCATCCCAAATACGGACCATCCAACTTATTATGGATTCATCAGACCGTCGGGTGTAGTCCTTTCTTAGGCTGTGAAGGTCCTTTATGGACATGGACTCAGTAATGGTTTCTGTGCCTGAGTCAGTTGCTGGCTTTGAGGTCCCTTCCCCTGCATCATCATCATCTTTCACTGGACGATCAGTTTTGGTGGTTTGCTTTTTCCTTGTGACAGGAGCCACTGTCAGTGGCTTAGAGTCTCCATCTGGTTTGGGCTTGCTGTCTGGTGTGGCTGCAGTCTGAGTGACTGGGGTGTCTGCAGGCTTTGCTGATTTATCTTCCTGCCCCTCTACCATTACCTGCGGCAGTGTGCAATAGGCATATGCCAAAGCCCAACATATTGCAAGGAGCTTGTTCTCATTAGAATTGTCATTGTATTTCTCTTTCAGATATTTCACCACCTCAGCTGGTTTCTGAACTTGTTCAGGGGGGAAATTGCAAGCCATTGGGTCAGAGAATTTCTTCAAAATTTGGCCCATATCCTCCCATTCCCCACACCACTCAGGATTTTCCACATCTGGGTCAGGTGTCTCAGCAGTCACCCTGGAAATCTGAGCTCTCATTCTAGACAAGCTGCAAATCATAATGAGGAGGCTTACCAGATAAAATACCAGGAGGGTGGTCTCTTTAACATCCAGGGGATACTGAACATTCTCAAAAGATAACCTATCAAATTTAAAGGGAAGGGAAATCCCTTCTCCTCCTCTTCTAACAATCTGGGTGCAATTACTAATAAATTCCCAAAACAGGCTACTGAAGCTAGGACTGGGGTTAGGACGGAGAAACCACATATCATACACGTTTCGAACAGCTGCCTGTACCTCTGTCAACTACTTATAAATCATTATCACCGAGCACAGCTGTAGATACAAAAATGCTGCTAGCAAGGATTTTCTTGCTATTTTCTAAGTCCATGAGAGACTTTTCTCTCTCACAGAAGAGGTAGCAGAGTTATGTAAACAACCAAGCCACCTGCAACCTTGAAAAGTCTTGTTTATGGTACAGTAGAAAAATATTTTGACAATGGATGTTTTAGGATTTTAGCCAATCACCCCCAAGGGGTGGCTGATCCTTGTCCAATTAGACTATGAAGAAAAAAGTCTATAAAAGAGTTTGTAAAATAATTAAATAAATCAATCTTGCTGCACAATTCCTGCCTGCTGGATCTTCTCTCCTCCTCCTCCCTATGGCTGCGGGACACAGTGATATACCCTAGGGCCTAGGCCTGCGGTAATACACAGCAAAATTGAAATCCTAATTTGTGCCCCTGCTCTGCAAAAATTCCTTAACAAGGATAAGATCAGACCAGGTTGTGGATAGGCAAATAGGCCTAGGGACCAGAAAGGCACTAGTACCTTAAACAAGCCTATGTACCAGAACGACATGAGTACATCAAGCCAGAGAGACATTATGAACTCAACCAACATGGTGACTACTTTACCCCAACACAGAATAAGTAAATTCAAACCAAAATATAATCAGTACAGGTTTTTCACTTTCCTTCGAGCCCCACATTGGGTGCCACTAAGTTTGTGCCAGTTTGGCCAAATTTAGAAATACATCCTCTGAGAAAAGGCAGGTTAAAACCCACCAGGTTTGGGAAAAAAGAAACTTTTTCCTCGAAGGAAAGTGAAAGAGATAAAAACTATTTATTTAACAAACACACAGGAAAAAGATAATAATGCTAAATAATAAAATCTCTCGCTGTGGAGAAAAGCCTGGGAAAATGTTAGAGTCCTCCCTTTGGTCTCCCTCCTCCTCAGAGCTGGGACTTGGCCCAGGGCCAGGCCCTCTGTGCTCAGTGGAAAGTCCTCCCGATGTGTTCTGATATTGAAGCAGTCCAGCAGAAAAAGGGAAAAACTCCGAAATTCCCGGAAAAACAAAGTTCAACTCTCTGGAGGGAAAAAAAATGAAAAATGGCTGAACAAGCAAGCAGGGTGCTTCCCCGCTCCTGCTCCCTCAGCCACAGAACGCAGAAGCCAAAAAAAAAAAAATGCAGAGAACTAGAGTGTGTTATCTCTGTCTGCATCCTTGAGGGTTTTTTTTTCTTCTTTCTCCGCTCAGGCTCAGTTTAAAAAGCATAGAAAGGTATATATACTAATTTCTGGGCATAGTGCAGCGATAGGGAATACAACATCAAGTGACCCCAAGAAAATGTCCAAAAAGGAGACAGAGGAGTCCTGTAACTTTATTCGAATAAAGGGAGAGGTCATGGGCATTTTCCATGGGGTCTCTCAATATGTTAGGAGGAGGCAGCCTCCTTTTTATCCTGATTTCCCGGCTGCATTTCCCTCTCTCTTTCCCCATTGGCTGAGGTACTTGAGAGGTACAGACTTCCCAGATTGCTTAATACAAACCCCCTTTGTAATGTGTAACACCCCCCCCCCCCCCCCCCCCCATTATTTTCCTTGTGTCTCTGTTCTTTTTCTCTAAATCCAGGGATTAGCACAGTCTTGAGTGAGTAACAGTCTGTGTCAATTTAGTGGAATTCCTTTGGAATTTATGGTTCCTCTCATTGCTTCTTTCTCCTTTCAGTATCTGGCTTTATCTACCAGAAGACCCACAGCTTGTTTGTAAAGACACCTCCTTCTCATTCCTTTCAATCCCTCCTCTTCTTATTTTCTCAATAATTGTCTTTACAAACCTTAGCTATCATCGATTTAACTTTCTGTTCCTTGGTCTTTTTTTGGTTTTGCAATTATATGCAGTGACATAATTTTCTGTCCTTTTGTAGCCATCTCTGGATCTGTAGGCATGGCTACTTGAATCCCTTTGATCACATGTTGAATAAGTTGCACTAAGCAAGGGATCATGCATGGTAAAAAGATTAAAGTTGCTACAGCACATAAGAGGAAAAAAAGCATTTGTTCAACCCACAGTCCACCAGGTAACCACGAAAACATGCCACATTGCCATCCTTTCCACGTTTGGACCAGTACATGGGCTAAATTTCTTATTCCTTTTGTTATTTGTTTCATCACTTTTCCATTGTCATCTATTTGCAAACAGCAGTTTGAGTCATTTAATTTTCCACTCACTCCCCCTTCTTCTGCTAACAGATAATCTAATACCATGCGATGTTGAAATATCACATTCCTCATCTGAGTGGATTGGTCAGTAAGAAGGTCAAGAGCTGTAACTGTCTGGTTGATTATTATTTTAAAGACAGCTTGTAACTTAATTATCCGATTTAAATTATAAATGGGTTCTCTGGCACCTGATGTCAATTCATTAGGATTCCAAGTGGCTGGTCTATAGTGTTGTATGATTCGCTCTGGAGGCCATTCATCTTTTCTCCATTTTTGGGTGCTCCCTTCAGCCAGGGCTGCATCAATTAACAGCTTTTCTCTAATTAGATCATCATATACCTTGATTCCTAACTGATTTCCCTGAACTTGTGGTAGCAAAAAGAACAACTGTCTAATATACCCTACATAACATACCTCTGACCAGTTTGGAGGTAACCTACAATGTTACCCATGGCCAGACTTCAGATCTTCCTGGCCCTTCATAGACTCAACAATTGCTAAAGTTAAAGGTTTTGCTGCTTTTTCTCCTAGGATTAAAAAATGATTCTCCCGCCTCTAGCCCAAACCTAACTGACAATATAAAGGTAAGATTATTAAGAAAAACATTCTAATGATGTAATCTAATCACGTAATCTACTTCTCACATTTTCTGCACCACCTGTGGCGAGTGAAGGCACAGAAATAGCTTAACATAAAGAAAACAATGACAGCAAGGATTGGCCCCCCAATGACTGGAGATCCGAAAGGAGGGATGCCCATACAGATTATTTCAGTAGACAGTCTGTGGGTAGGCACACGAGGCTTCCCCCGATGTCGACGCACTGGCTACTGCTCCGGTCCACTCCTGTGGAGTGTCAGTTATGACCTACCATCCTTCTCCTCCAGCTGAGATGTCCAAATCTCGGGGGCTTCAGAGACCTTGACCCGAGTGTGATGGGTCCACCCATGTTCAGCTGTCTTGACGGCTGTTTCTGTGGTCAGTAACACTTGGAAAGGTCCACGCCACTTCGCCACCAGTGGTGCTTCTTTCCACTCCTTAACTAGGACGCAATGTCCTGGTTGGATTTTGTGAACAGCAAAGTCCAAAGGCAGGGTCTGTGCCAGCTGAGCTTCCCGTCAAAGAGATTTCACAAGAGGCAGTATCCTGGCCACATATTGTTTTAAATATACATCACTTCTTTCCACCCCCCCCCCACTAGGTTGAGAATTACAAGGGTAAGGAATTCCAAACATCAATTCAAAGGGAGACAATTGAATATCTCCTCTGGGTCTGGCCCTTATTCCTGGTAAAGCCAGTGGCAAGAGTTGCACCCATGGCATCTTGGTTTCTATCACCAGCTTCAGAAGGCGTTTCTTTTTTTCTCCATTCATCCTTTCAACCTGGCCAAAGCTCTGGGGGTGCCAGGGGGTATGGAGGTTCCATTGTATTCCTAAAGCAGTCATAACCCCTTGCAGAATTTTTCTTGTAAAATGAGTTCCCCTATTTGAGTCTATTGCTTCCACTGATGCCTTAGGTTTTAACTTTCATATTTTCAAATCCTGTATTGCTTAGTGTGTAACACTGAAGTGTCTTGTAGCCTGCTAACTTCTGTTCTCTCATGCTAGTTAGACATAACAAAGCCTCTCTAAGCTTGCTTTCCAAAGACACCTAGTTTGTCCTAGGCCCAAAATGTGTAAACCAACATCTTTAGAAGGGGGATAAGCTTGGGGAAATTACAACATTAACTGAAGCTTTAATTGGAGAATTAACCCTGATATGCAAATGAACCAAACTTATAAAAATGTGAAGAACTCGTGACTTGGCATCCATCTTGGCTGCAGCCTTTGGCCTGCCCAGGGTGTACCTTTGAAGGCCCTTCAGATAAATACCTGCCTTTATTCCCTTATTCCTGTCTAGTCTCTGGTTTTAGGTGGCCACTTCAGGCATGACCACAATCCCATATCTTGGGATTATTTGTTCTAAAAAAACCTTAATGTAGAGGGATTCCTTATGGAACAAGGGCATATGATACCCCTGGAAAGATTGGACAACCCAGGGTTGCTGAGGGAAAGCCCCTGAACAGGCCCCTGGCTGCAGGCAGGCCTGGAAAGCACCTGGCTGCAGGCAGCCCTGAGAGTTCTTGGCAAGGTATACACTGGCCGGCTCCCCCGCTGATTAGAGGCCGTCTAGAGGGACTGGGTGTGAATCTTTGCAAAAGTAGATATAAGTTGGCATAGTTGAACAATAAAGGGAGAACGATGCTTAATCATATCGATGTACGTGTCATTTATCCGGCCAACTCTCCGGACTCGGTCCCTAACACCTTAATAACTGAACTGTAGTTGCTGAAACAGCCGGAAATGCTTTTGGCCACCCTATAAGCTGACATACTATTACCAGAAGATATTTAAAACTTGCTACTTAGAGCATTTCAGTAAAATCCACCTGGCATCTTTGGAAGGGACATACAACCCAAGGCCTCCCTCCCCTGGCACTTTTCTTTGTAACCCTGTTATTGGTTTTAGCACAAATCAAACAATCCTCAATAGCTCACTTTGCCAAAGTTAAAAGACCCACAGCAGCATACATTTTGAGGAAGGCTTCTGCCAGTCCTCGGGAGCCCCAATGACTCCCTTCATGAAGTTGTTTTAATATCTATAAGGCCAGAGCTTTTGGTATCCACTGCTTACCATCCCTTGTAAACCAATTATCCCCTCTTTCCTTTGCCCCACTCTTTTTAATTATCTCAAGCTCCTCTGGTGGAAAAGACAGTTTCTCTGGCAGTGGTGCAGTTACTGGGAGCAAGGGGAGGAGCTGAGAGATTTCTGACAACAAGGCAGCTTTCTGAGCCTCTTCATCAGCCAGTCGGTTACCTATTGCCTCCTATGAGCACCCGGCCTGGTGCCCCTTAATGTGTATTATTGCCATCCTTTTTGGTAAATTCACCACCTATAATAGGCAAGATATTAAGCTCTCATAAGCTAACGTTTTTCCCCTGCAGGTTAATAAGCCTCTTTCTTCCCATAGTTTCCCAAATGCAAGTATCACCCCATATGCATGTTTAGAATCAGTAAAAAAATTCACTATCTTGTCCCGATATAATTCACAGGCTCTCACAATGTCTTGGTTTGAAAGATAGGTGTCTGCCAAGGAAAGCAGAAGCCTCCCTTGAAATGAAAAATGCAACCCCCTTCTCTCTGAATTATTATAATTTTGAAATTAAGGGGCTTTTAGGCAAAGATATGAGGAACAGGAATAACAGTTCTTTACTATTATATATCTATATGTGTATAACCAGTCAAACAAACAACAATAACTATGGCAGTAACAGCAAACAGAACCACAAACCCAGTGCCAGCCTTCTCGGCTGTCAGGCCCTTTCCCCTTTGGTGCAGTTACGGTCACAGCCGGCAGGGGCGCTGGCGGCTCCTGGTGAACAGGGCAGGTGCGATGGTCCCCCCGCGGCTGCAGGGGGCACTCCGGAGTGAGATCAGGGAGCACGCTGCAATGGCGGCTTGGGGTCCCAGGAAGAGATGGATGAAAAGCTTCACAAACCCCTGGGCAGCTGATACTGGTGCCTGGCCAGACCCTTGGGAACAGCAGGCTGGAATAGCAGGGACGAGCACAAGTCCCGAGTGGCAGATGAGATGTATCAAACTCCGGAGCTACAGCGGGAACCCCCGGAGGTCGGCAGGGTGTGCGGGGCTACAGGGTAGCGAAGGTTCAAAGCAACGACAGGGGCAGGGTGGCTGCAGCCCGGCTCCCAGCGGGGCAGGGAAAAGTGGGCTTGGGAATCCCAGGGTTTCTCCCTGAGGCACCCGAGCAGATGGTTGATAAGATTGATCAATAGTTAACTCATGTAAGCACAGTTAACTATTGGGAGACAGCAAATGTTGATCACAAAACCTAAGAAGCAGGATTCACCTTAATCTTGTCAAGATCAGAGGAACAAGAATTTACTTGAAACCAACACAGAAACCGCTGAATCATCCTACAAAGGACTGTGCATGCTCCGGAAAGAAAGGTGAAAAGTGCATTGTGATGAAGACTACTGATCTGCATCAGAAAGACCCCCGAGGAAGAAGAGGAGCCTTCCTCAGTGAGACCACCAGGACACACCATGCATGTGTGACACATATGCTAATGATATTAATGACTTCTGAGAACTAATTTGTATAACCACTCCTATCCCAAGGAATGTGATGACTATTCATGAATTTTACCCATAATATTGTGTTGTAGGAAGTGCTGTGTGTGTGTGTTAGGAGGAGCGATCCCCCTCACACCCGGCGCTGAATAAAGCAAATACCCACTTCTCTGACTCTGTCTCTGAAGCGTCTCCTGGCCCGGTTTGGGTCAATTCAACAGGCACCCCAGATGGGACCCTAACTCTGCCCGGCTGCTGGATCCAGGGGTAAGCAGACCTCCCAGCTGCAGCCCTGAATTTTCAGGGGGAGCTCAGCTGTCCCCTGGCTCACAGCAGGAGCAGACAAGGACCATCTGCACCAAATTAAGGTATTTGCTATTTTTTGTTAAGTAGAAATTCCCATGAGTCCAGGGTTCGAGTCCCCGAGGGTGGGTTGAAAGTCCCAAGGAGACTGGGTCTTCCAAAATTAGTCCTGGGCAAAAGGAAAGGTACCTTTTAAGGGGTTAGAGGCCCCAGGGGTCGGGCCCCACAGTCGTGCCGTGTTGCTATTTTTTTTTACTGTGCTATTATGGGTTTTTATTGTGGAATGAGTGGGAGAATGAGAAGGAGTGAATGAGTATAAATCATATAAACTGTTAGTTTGGAGTTCAGCCTTGTTATCCGGAGGAAGGCAGATTGTATTATTGGAGGGGAAAGATTTTAGCTATTGAATTGAAAACATCCAGACCCCCAACGCCTTTCTAATATAACTCCATCTGATTTCCCTTTTGAAATCCTGTGTTTAGTATGTGAAAACAGTTGTGAAGCTTGTATTTGTGTGCATGTATTAATTGTGAGAGAAAGTGGTATTGTACTTCTACTAGAAGGAGTGGGTGGTGTCCAAGCTACCAGAGGAGAGAGCTTGGTATCAGACTAGAAAGAGCAGGAATAAAGAACTTGGCAGAAAATGAAGGTGTAGATAATGTTAGAGCGAGGGGAGAGTGGCAGAGAATAGTGAGAGATTTGAGAGGAACTGGTTAGAAAAGTACAGCAAGTGTATGTAAGAAAGGATGAGGAAAAGGCAAAAGCAAATCAAAGGTGATGGCAGAGGTTGTAGGAATTGTGGACATTGTGGTTAATAGATTTGGGTGTTTAGTTCCCTTTTTCTGCTTGGTGTTTTGTGCGGAGCTGAAAAGCTCCTGTTTGGAGGGGACCCATGCCCCTGTGCCTTTTTGTTTTGTTGTGAAAAGCCACAATTGGCAGGTTTCAGTCCTGAAGCCAATCCAGAGCTCCTATCTTGTGGGGAACCCCCCCACCCAGTCTGTGGTTTATTTGGAGAACTAGAATTGGCAGATTCTAATCCTGAAGCCAATTCTGCAGCTGCTGCCTTGTAGAGATGGTGTTGTCCCTATGCAGGCCTAAGTATTTGTCATGCAGCCTCGTCTGTGGGGGCTATAGAGAAACCTTAGGGGAAAATGCCTGTCCTGAGTTGTTGCTATGACCCAGCCCACTGCGGGGCTGGGGCAGCGAGATGCCAATCAACCCCGGACCGTCCCGTGGATCGAGTTTCCCCAAGACACAGACTCGGAGGGTGGGTCAAGGGGTGGCTCAGAAGCTTAAGCCGCATCCCCCCAGGGCTGTGCCCAGGTCCAAGCCGCCTCCCCGTGTTCGGGAAAATTCTCGGTTACTCAGTTGTTCACTGGTTCTTTGTTATAACTCCCGCCTCTCAGTTTCCCCCATTGGTTCTTGTTGAATTTTATCCTCCCCCTGGCTTGTAACTCATTGGTTGTTTTCCCCTTTCCCTGTGGTTTTCAAATGCCCTATAAAACTGAGGGAAAAGCCTCTTGGCAGGATCCCAGATTAAGATCATTGCCATGTTCTGGTTGCTAAACTTCTGACAATAAACCTGTTGGAAGCCAGACCAGAACCACCTCTCTCTTCCTTTATCTCCAAACTAACATGAACCTATATGATCGGCTCCTGCCGTGTCTCCTCTGCAAAGAAGCCAGCGAGCTCAGCCAGCAGCACCTTTCCTGATGCGGAAGTCGCTTCTGCGACGAACAGAAGTAACACAGCTGGACTCTCTCTGATCAAGGGCATGCCAGAGCTCGTGCCTCGAGCACAAGAACTGCGTTACTGAGTGGCCAGTGGAAAAAAAAAAAAAAAAAGTTTTGTTAGTCACCTCTCTACTCCTGGGGTGGACTTGGTTAAAAAAAAAAAAAAAAGATAAGGAGCAATTGGTTACTAAAAGAAGATTGATTACTAAAAATGTGATTGGTTTTTTTTAAAAAAAAAATGGTTTTAGGCAGTAGCATTGCTTGCTGCCAAACTTGATCTTGTCCAAAAAGAAAATCACTAGAACATAAAGAGCAACCTGATAAGGCAAACTGCTCCAAGGCGAAAAGCAGAAGCCTACTAAAACCCTGGGAAAAAAGAAAAAGCAATTCAAATGCCTGATTCACAGACTGCAAATCTTGCAAAACTTTTTAAAGCACTCTCACTCCCTCCACTGAACAATCAACTGCAGGAAACCCCACTGAAAATCTGTGGGAAACAACAAAAGTGGTGTAACAAGCACTTCATAGAATAAAAGCTAAGACGCCACTTGAATAAGTTATTGCAATTAACAACTTGTTTCACTCAGACATATTTTTCTTATTTTTTTTCGGGGAAGTTTGTTTCTTTTCCCTTTTCTAGGAATGTCAAACATCCTGACACTGAAGATAAAGCAGTTTGAGAGCAAGGAAACTGCAATCAGCAAAATCACACCTAAATGTGATAAACATTGCTTCAACTGTCACTTTGTGTTAGCTTCAAAAAGTTTTACTTCTTTTTAAATAATCAGTCTAGTGGGCTAAATTTTCACTTTTCTTTTATAGGAATCTACCAACACATGAGATGGACCTGCATGAAAACCAATGAAATGTAAAGTGTCATCATAATTGCTTGCACTGTCAGTTGGTTAATGTTTGTAATTTGTTTGTGTTTTCATTGCAAGTGACTTGGTGAGAGATCAAATAGTAGTTAAAGCATTCTACATATAATTAAGTTTGATTTTTGTCTAACTTGTTTTGTCTTTTTACTGAAAAATGGTGTGGCTAAGGTCTTATGGATGTATAATTTGTCTCAACCAATATTATCCTGAGAGTTGGTATAAGAATTTATACATATTAGAAATCCTACTGATGCCTTTTCCTGGTCTTAAAATCAAGAGTCAAACATGGTTAGAAGGAGAAAAGGGATTTTACCTTGGTATTTATTTTAAGGATCCTTAGGTGCACACATCCAGGTCAAACGCTCCAAAATGCACACCGCAAATGCCCCCCCCCCCCCCCCCCCCCCCAAAAAAAAGACTGGGTATAAGATTATAGCTTTTACTAATTAGCATATCGATCAAACATTCCCCAATGAGAGACTCAAGTGAGCCCCCCTCCCCAAGGAGCCTTCCCCTGCATGGTTCTATCTTAGTTTACAGAATGTGTTCTGGAGAGGACCTTGGGGTCTGGGGCACACTGATCCCTAGCTAGGAAGCTTGTAAAATGTTTAGTCTCTCAGCTTGACAAACAAGTCCAAGAATGTAGGCAAAAAGCACTAGGAATACAGAAGTTGTAAAAAGGTATAACAGGGGTATAAAAGATGGCATCATTTCCCCCCTTTTAGAGACTAACAAAACTCTACCTTGTCTAGTCTCTACTCTACCTTTTACCCGCAGAACCGGTTTACACAACTGGCTGCTCCACAGGCAATTACACAGATTATGACTACAATTACAGCTATTATGAATATTTCTTTTACCCAGGTTCAGTTTGGTAACCATGAGGTGAGGGTATCAAAAATATGATCAAAATTTAAGATGTTATTTCTAGAAGCTACTTCATGTAGAATTTGAGTTCCCTTCCAAATTTCATCCAAATCTTGCTTAATTCTCCCATTTTGGTCCGCATAAGAACAACAGGTAGTATTGACAATAGCACATACCCCACCTTGTGCAGCAAGTATGAAATTGAGAGCTATCCTGCTTTGCATAACTGCACGGGACAGACTGTCAACTTCCTCCTGTAAGTCTGAAATTGCATCTGCAGTATGCTACTCAATACGTGTACTAGTTTGAAAACAAACCAGTGGGAGGCACCAAGTCAGAATAACAATTTAATGGGGAAATTAAAGAAAAGGAAAAACAAACTAAAAGAGAACACTGGTTCAAACTGACAGAGTCAAGATACAACCTGACACCCTGTTAGACAGGGTGGTGGTAGCAGTCTGGTAGAATGGTGGTTGCAGTCCTCTGAAGCAGTGATCCTGTAGAAAAAGGGTCTGCTCTTCCTCAGAAGGTCCACTGGTGGCTGTGTAGCTCCTGTCCTCTGGAAATCCAGTGGGAAGGGTTGTCTCTGGTGTTCAGAGTCTCAGATTATATCCACGATGGGATGCTTGGTTCCTCCCTCTGGGTGGAGCATCTCACAATGGGGTAATGAGTCATGAGGCCAAGTGTTGATTAGGCTCATTAACAGAAGATAGTCCAGAGGGAGTTATCTCTGAGTCATGTGGCAGGACAATGATGGGCCATTGACAGCAAGATAGTCTGGGGGGAGGAGGCAAGGAAACACTGCCCCACCTGATTTCAACAGCTCATGAGGATGGTAAAAGAATACACTGCAACCCAGGACATTATCCACCCCTTATTCTATTACCATCTACATCATCCCAAATCAATACCTTCCTTAAACTCTACACACACACACACATACATATATACAATGAAACCCTACACACAGTTCTCACCTAAGATTAGGTCTCCTTGTGGTACACAACGGGTTTCCCCATCTTTCTGCATTACCCACCAAGTGCAACCAGGTCCTTGAGCAAAGACAATCCCACGGATGGGTTTGCCTTTGCCTGAGGTGGGATTAATCCAAACAGTCTTTCCTAAAATACCTCTCAGGTGTACCACAGGGACCCTATCTCCATCCACTGTGTGCAAGGGTTCAGACTCGGCGGGACCAGCTCGATTGATGGACCCTCGGGTATTGACCACCCAGGTGGCCTTTGCTAAGTTCACTTCCCAATTTTTGAAGTTCCCCCCACCAAGTGCCTTTAGGGTGGCTTTAAGTAGTCCATTCCAGCGTTCAACTTTTCCGGCAGCTGGTGCATGATAAGGAATATGATATATCAAATCAATACCGTGTTCTCTGTCCCAGGTGTTGATGAGGCTGTTCTTAAAATGAGTCCCGTTGTGTGGCTCGATCCTGTCAGGGGTGCCATGTCTCCACAGGATTTGCTTTTCCAGGCCCAGGATGCTGTTCCAGGCTGTAGCATGAGGCACAGGGTAGGTCTCCAGCCATCCAGTGGTGGCTTCCACCATGGTCAACACGTAGCGCTTGCCTTGGTGGGTTTGGGGAAGGGTGATGCAATCAACTTGCCAGGCTTCCCCATACCTGCACTTTGACCGTCGTCCACTGTACCACAGAGGCTTCACCCACTTGGCCTGTTTGATTGCAGCACAGGTCTCACAACTGTGGATGACCTGTGAGATGCTGTCCATGGAAAGGTCCACTCCTCAGTCACAGGCCCATCGGTATGTTACATCTCTCCCCTGATGACCAGAGGCATCATGGGCCCAACGAGCTAGGAATAATTCTCCCTTGTGCTGTCAGTCCAGATCCACCTGTGATACTTTCACCTTGGCAGCTCGGTCCACCTGCTCATTGTTGCGATGTTCTTCATTAGCCCAACTCTTGGGTACGTGCGCATCCACGTGTCGAACCTTCACGGTCAGCTTCTCTACTCGGGCGGCAATGTCCTGCCAAATCTCAGCGGCCCAGATGGGTTTCCCTCTGCGCTGCCAGTTGGCCTTTCTCCAGCGAACCAGCCATCCCCACAGAGCATTAGCTACCATCCATGAGTCGGTGTAGAGATAGAGCCTCAGCCACTTCTCTCATTCAGCAATATCCAAAGCCAGCTGGCCGGCTTTAAGCTCTGCAACCTGACTCGATCCACCTTGTCCCTTGGTAGCTTGTGCAACTCGTTGTGTGGGGCTCCATACTGCAGCTTTCCACTTCCGGTTTGCGCCTACAATTCGGCAGGAACCATCAGTGAAGAGGGCATAACGTCTTTCAGTCTCCGGTAGCTCATTATATGGTGGGGCTTCCTCAGCACGAGTCAGTTGCTCTTCCTCTTCCTCAGAAGATAATCCATAAATCTCACCTTCAGGACAGTTTGTTATAATTTCCAGAATCCCAGGGCGATTCAGGTTTCCAATACGGGCACGCTGTGTGATGAGAGCAATCCATTTGCTCCATGTGGTGTCGGTGGCGTGATGCGTGGAAGGAACCTTTCCCTTGAACATCCAACCCAGCACCAGTAGTCGGGGTGCCAGAAGCAACTGTGCTTCAGTGCCGATTACCTCTGAGGCAGCTTGGACTCCTTCATAGGCGGCCAAGATTTCCTTCTCTGTAGGAGTGTAGTTGGCTTCAGACCCTCTGTAGCTTCAGCTCCAAAATCCCAGTGGTCAGCCACGAGTCTCACCAGGCACCTTCTGCCAAAGACTCCAGGACAGACCATCGTTTCCGGCTGCAGAATAGAGCACGTTCTTCACCTCTGGTCCTGTCCTGACTGGGCCAAGGGCTACCGCATGAACGATTTCCTGCTTGATCTGGGCAAAGGCTTGCTGGTGTTCAGGGCCCCAGTGGAAATCATTCTTCTTGCAGGTAACCAGGTAGAGAGGGCTCACAATCTGGCTGTACTTGGGAATGTGCATTCGCCAAAAGCCTATGGCGCCTAGGAAAGCTTGTGTTTCCTTCTTGCTGGTCGGTGGAGACATCGCAGTGATCTTATTGATGACCTCGGTGGGAATCTGACGTCGTCCATCTTGCCACTTTACTCCCAGGAACTGGATCTCTCGGGCAGGTCACTTGACTTTGCTCTTTTTGATGGCAAAACCGGCTTCCAGGAGAATCTGGATGATTTTCTCTCCTTTCTCAAATACTTGCTTTGCTGTGTTTCCCCACACGATGATGTCATCGATGTATTGCAGATGTTCTGGAGCCTCACCCTTTTCCAATGCAGTCTGGATCAGTCCACGGCAAATGGTGGGACTGTGCTTCCACCCCTGGGGAAGTCGGTTCCAGGTGTATTGCACACCCTTCCAGGTGAAAGCAAACTGGGGCCTACATTCTGCTGCCAAAGGAATGGAGAAGAAGGCATTGGCAATTTCAATAGTGGAGTACCACTTCGCTGCTTTGGACTCCAGCTCGTACTGAAGTTCCAACGTGTCCGGCAGAGCAGCGCTCAATGGTGGCATGACCTCATTCAGGCCACGGTAATCCACCGTCAGTCTCCATTCTCCGCTGGACTTACGCACTGGCCATATAGGGCTGTTGAAAGGTGAATGGGCCTTGCTGACCACCCCTTGGCTCTTCAGTTTTCGAATCATCTCATGGACGGGAACCACAGAGTCTCTGTCAATGCGGTATTGCCGACAGTGCACTGTTGCTGTGGCGATTGGCACCTGTTGTTCTGCAACTCTTAGCAGTCCCATGGCAGAGGGGTCATCTGAGAGGCCGGGCAATGTACTCAGTTGTCTGATATCTTCTGTCTCCACAGCAGCTATCCCAAAAGCCCAACGATGTCCTTTTGGGTCCTTGAAATATCCATTTCTGAGATAGTCTACACCGAGAATGCACGGGGCCTCCGGGCCAGTCACGATGGGGTGTTTCTGCCACTCGTTCCCAGTTAAACTCACTTCAGCTTCCAGTACAGTCAGCTGCTGGGATCCTCCTGTCACCCCAGAAATAGAAATGGGTTCTGCTCCCACATACCTTGATGGCATCAGAGTACATTGAGCACCAGTGTCAACCAAAGCTGTGTATTTTTGTGGGTCAGATGTGCCAGGCCATCAGACCCACACTGCCCAAAAGACACGATTCTCCCTTTCCTCTACCTGGCTAGAGGCAGGGCCCCTCTATTCCTGGTCATGGTGCATGTTGCTCCCTTCCGGTGAATACGTTCCTGAGGTCCCTTCAAGAGGATCGGTCATATTATCATTCCGGTACCGTCTGGAGTTCTGTGTGCGAGAGACCGGAGCAGTGTTGACTCTAGATGCACTTCTTGTGGTAGTTGTCCCTCTTTTTAGTTCACGTACCCTGGCTGCTAAGGAGGAGGTGGGTTTTCCATGCCACTTACTCATGTCTTCTCCATGTTCCTGAAGGAAAAACCAGAGATTACTCGTGGGGGGTATCCTCTCTCCCTGGTTGGGGGACGCTGGCTCCTAATGGCAGAGACTCTTGTTGGTACTGGCGGGATGTGGTAAATCTCTTCCTTAAGTTCCTTTTTCAATTTCTGATGGCCTTCTTCAATCAAGCTCCGGACTTGCTCAGCCAAAAGACTTGTTTCCGCGGATGAGACATGGGTGCGAAATGGGGCTGTGACGGTGTCCTCGTAAATCGTCAGTTTGTTCGCCAAGACGCCCACCCTCTCCTCGCCTTCCCTCCATTGCAGCGTTGCCAGGTAACGGGAGTACATCTATGGTCCAAGGCGTGCAAACCTCAACCACATCTGTGACGTGCACTGGACACTATCTGGGCTCTTAGGAAATCTCTCGTCTTCTGAGAAAATGATCTCCAGCACAGCCAATTCCCTCAGGCACCGGACGCCTTGTTCCATTGTGCTCCATTTTCCTTGGTGCACCTGGAGGTCTTCTTTACAAAGGTACCTGTCCCTTACACTTGTAAGCAGTCGCCGCCAGAGGCTGAAAGTTTCTTGGGTTCTCCCGATCCCCTGGTCAATGACCACATCCCGGGACAGAGATCCCAGTTGCCTGGCCTCACTTCTGTCCAGAATGGTGTCATTGGCTGCAGCGTCCCAGATGCGGAGCAGCCAGGTCAGGATAGACTCGTTCGTCTGGCGGGTGAATTCCCTCCGCAGGTCACGCAGCTCACCCAGGGATAGCGACCGAGTGATGATCTCTGGCTCTGCCTCTTCTGCTGGGTGCGAAGGTCCTGATGCATGCTCGTCAGTCACTATGCGGACTGATTTGCTTTTTGATTTCTTCTTCTGAACAGGGGCAACTGCAATCGGTTTAGGCTGTTCTGGTTCAGTGATGGTTTGTGTGGGGACGCTGACAGCGCCTTTGGTTCCTTTCTCCTCTGTGACAGTCTGCGTAGAGATGGACACTGTTGTCTTGTGTTTGGTTTCTTTCTCCTCCGTGACAGTCTGCGTAGAGATGGACACTGTTGTCTTGTGTTTGGTTTCTTTCTCCTCTGTGACAGTCTGCGTAGACATGGACACTGTTGTCTTGTGTTTGGTTCCTTTCTCCTCTGTGACAGTCTGCATAGAGATGGACACTGTTGTCTTGTGTTTGGTTCCTTTCTCCTCTGTGACAGTCTGCGTAGAGATGGATGCTGTTGCTTTGCTTTTGGTTCCTTTCTCTGTGACAGTCTGTGTAGACATAGTATTTGTTGCTTTGCTCCTTTTTACCTCCTCCTCAAGCAGACGTTGCACCACACTAAGTAGTGTTTTGTTTCTAAGCATGGTGTACACAATGCAGGCCATAGAGAAAAAAGAGAATAGAACTGACAAGAAGATTATACCATCCTTAACATCCAGAGGGAACTCAATATTTTCAAAGACTGCTGTGCCTGGCCTGAAAGGCTGGAAGAAACCACTCTCTACTCCTCCCACCAGGGACTGGGTGCGATTGTTGAAGAGATCCCAGACATAGGAGCCCAGACTAGGACAGCCAAACAAAATTGAGTATGTATTCCAAATGGTATTCATCGCCTCGCAGGTTATTATGCTATAGACATAATAAACCAGTAAAGCAATTCTCATACCATTCCCTGGTTTTAACAGGAGCAATACAACAGGAAGGTGGTTCCCCATGTGAGGAAAAATATAGAGAGCAAGATACAGTACCCATGTAGACAAGCTGAGCACCATGGTGAATAGGTTTCTGTTTATACAAAATTGTAATTCTGACTTTTTCTCAGAGCAAGCCCCCCACATTGGGCGCCAAATTATGTACTAGTTTGAAAACAAACCAGTGGGAGGCACCAAGTCAGAATAACAATTTAATGGGGAAATTAAAGAAAAGGAAAAACAAACTAAAAGAAAACACTGGTTCAAACTGACAGAGTCAAGATACAACCTGACACCCTGTTAGACAGGGTGGTGGTAGCAGTCTGGTAGAATGGTGGCTGCAGTCCTCTGAAGCGGTGATCCTGTAGAAAAAGGGTCTGCTCTTCCTCAGAAGGTCCACTGGTGGCTGTGTAGCTCCTGTCCTCTGGAAATCCAGTGGGAAGGGTTGTCTCTGGTGTTCAGAGTCTCAGATTATATCCACGATGGGATGCTTGGTTCCTCCCTCTGGGTGGAGCATCTCACAATGGGGTAATGAGTCATGAGGCCAAGTGTTGATTAGGCTCATTAACAGAAGATAGTCCAGAGGGAGTTATCTCTGAGTCATGCGTCAGGACAATGATGGGCAATTAACAGCAAGACAGTCTGGGGGGAGGAGGCAAGGAAACACTGCCCCACCTGATTTCAACAGCTCATGAGGATGGTAATAGAATACACTGCAACCCAGGACAATACGTTCAATGACGGCCGAGATGTTTACAATTGCTCTCTCCAGTTCAACCACTCTGTAAGCGGGTACAAGGGCTCTGATTATGCTATGGAAAAGTGTGGGACGTTCAATGAGGGGATTAAGAGATCTTTTACTCCTCTCATTTGATTTTTCAAGATGGTCAAATATTGTTATATTTGGGACCACAGCCCTAATGGCACAAGCCTGGTCTTTGTTCATGGGCATAACTTTCCAGGCCTTATTACCACATATCCAATACAACCCCGTCCCAAAAGGCTAAGCCAGTCTCCACCCTGTCAAATTCATCTTTGCCGCAATTCTTGGGTCTATTATTTCCCTGATATGGGACTTATGACAATATGAAGGCAGAACAGCTTTTCTTGTGGCGTTTACAATTGCACAAGGAACCTTATAGTTTGCGTGCTCTACCAGGTCACTCAGGGGTATGGGGGTCAGAAGGGAGCTATTAATTGGTTCTCATGTTTCAGTGTGGTTTTCTTCCATTAAAATGCTAATCAATGGCCAGTGACCCCTCCCATCTAGGGGTGGTAACTGAGTACAAATCCAGCAATCGCTCTTATTAAGAATTTTGGACACATTTTGGACCACAGTCTTATGCAAATCATGGGGTGAACCCTGAACTATGGTTACCAGTTGGGCAAAAAACAAACATGTAAAAAACAGTTTAGACTGCATCTTTCTGATTTGTATCAGTCTCTGTCTTCTTGGTAGTTTCAGGAGCAGAAGCTTTCTTCACCCTGGAGTAGTGAATCCACGGTCCCTTGCCGTCAACCTTGACTGCAGTAAAAGTGGTCAGCAAAACTTGGAATGGTCCCCTCTACTTGGCTTGCAAGGGGTTGCTGTCCCACCACTTGATGTAGACCCAGTCTCCAGGCTGGAACGGATGAGCAGGTGTGTCCAATCCTATTGGTTTGGATAACACAACACATCTCTGGAGCTTCTGCAAAGTGGAACTCAGAGCCATTAAATACTTTTGCAAATCATTTTTACCTCTCATATGAATTTCCCCCGCGATTTGTGGAGCCTGGTATGGCTTGACATATAATATTTCATAGGGACTGATGTTGTCCCTTCGCCTTGGCTGTATGCGGACTCTCAGCAAGGCTATAGGCAGGGCTTGAACCCATGTCATGGATGTCTCTTGACAAATCTTGCAAATCTGGGTTTTGACGGTCTCATTCATGCATTCAACTTTGCCACTTGCCTGGGGCCTGTATGGTGTGTGCAGGTCCCAGGTAAGTCCCAGAATCCTGCTAACTTCCCCAACCACTGTTGCAACAAAATGTGGCCCCCTATCTGATGACATTCCCAAAGGAACCCCAAATCTTGGTATTATATGATTGAGCAAAGTTTTCACTACTTCTTTTGCTATGTTGGTGCGACAGGGGAAAGCCTCAGGCCATCCACTGAAGGTGTCAACCAGTACCAGTATATACCTGCATCCCTCTTTGCGTGGCATCTCAGCAAAATCTATTTGCCAATAATCTCCTGGGAGATCTCTTGTTTTTGTCACTCTTAACACAACTCTCTTGCTTGTGTCAGGGTTGTTTTTACAGCAGGTTTCACACTTGCTTGTTACAGATTGTACAATATCAGTCATTCCTCTCCCTATCACTACTTTCCTCAAATGTTTTAAAAGATTTTCTGCTCCCCAGTGGGTACTTTCATGCTCTCGTTGAGCTATTTCCTGAAGGATCAGGGGTGGAACTATGACTTGTCTTACCAGGGTAACAGCCCACCTACCTGTTGCTTTTGTACCAAGACGGTGCAAAGAATGAAACAGATTCAGGATCAGGTTCAAAGTCCAGAGAATGGCTCTATTTAGTTATATTATTCAGCTTTTATAGCTTTATTCGCAAGGGTGGCATAAAACCATTGGATCCTTGACCATCCGCCTCCCACAGGGATTGGCTGAACGGCATAACACCCATTTTCAAAATGTTTTTCCCAGTGTGGAAACAAAGACACAAACTGCTTGTGCACCTGTGAGATAGTTTAGAAAAACACAGACTGCTTTCCCAGCTGGTTAGCGTGAGAAAGGAGACTTTCACAGGCTGCTGTACAAATAGGAAAATATCTCTGCCGCCTTCTCTTAGCATCTACACCTACCTTCTTTGATTTCATCCTTAAGGAACTAAGTTAATTTGTGATCCCTCTGATGGTATTTTGGGGTAAATGATGACAAATCTATCTCTTTTTGTGGTAGCACTTCAAAAATGCCTTTTTCTGCAATCCTCCTTGCTGTTTCGTCAGCAAAATGATTTCCCAATTTCAGGGGCTCTTTTCCCTTTTTGATGACTTTTGCAATGCATGATAGCCACTTCCGTAGGCTTCCAAATGCTCTGTAAAAGTGCAAGAATCTGTTTAGCATGCTTAACCTCATTACCTTGAGCAGTCAGCAGGCCACGTTCCTTCCAAATAGCTCCGTGGGCATGCACAACACTGAAGGCATATTTAGAATAAGGCCATATGTTCACCTTCCTCCGCTCGCTCAGTTCTAGAGCTTTCATTAGTGCAATGAGTTCAGCTTTCTGTGATGATACATCTGGAGGCAAGGCTTTTGCCTCAATGATTTTATCTGAGGTGGTTACGGCATAACCGGTCATCCTCCTACCATTTCTCACAAACCTGCTCCCATCAGTGTACAATTCCCAGTCTGGATCCTTCAAAGGAACATCTTTCAGGTCTGGTCTGCTGGAATAAGTTTCCTCTATTGTCTGCAAACAATCATGCTTAGGCACACTGTCAAGTAACATGGATGATAAAAACATCGCAGGGGTTACCACAGAAGTTGTCTTTAGAGTAACATCATCCTGTTCTAATAACACAGATTGGTATTTGAGCATCCTGCTTGGGGAGAGCCAGTGTCCCCCCTTTTGCTCCAGCACATTTATCACTGCATGGGGTACATACACGACAATGTGCTGCCCAAGGGTGAATTTACGGGCCTCCTGTATCAGAAGGACTGTTGCTGCCACAGCTCTCAAGCATCCTGGCCACCCCTGGGCTATATTGTCTAGTTGTTTTGAAAAATAGGCCACAGCTCTTCGCTGGTCTCCAAGGTGTTGTGCCAGTACCCCCAGAGCAACATTCAGTCGCTCATGTGTAAAGAGTTCAAAAGGTTTAGTCAAGTCCGGCAGCCCCAGAGCTGGGGCTGACATCAAGGAATGTTTCAGCTGTTTAAATGCAGCCCTGGCATTCTCTGTCCACGATTTTCCCTTTTTCAGCTGCTTTAAGGACCTCATATAAAGGTCTTACCAATATACCATAGTTTGATATCCATAGATGACACCAACCTACCATTCCCAGGAAGGCCTGCATCTCCCTTACGGTATGGGGCTCTGGAAGTCGGCAGATGGCTTCCTTCCGTTCTCTGCTGAGTTGGCGATGTCCTCGGAAGATTTCCAGGCCCAGGTATACTACTGTTTCCCTGGCAACCTGTGCCTTCTCTTTCGAGACCCAATACCCACTTTGGCCTAAAAAGTTCAACAGACTTACAGTGAGCTCTATGCAGTCATCTCGTGTCTTGGCCGCTATCAAGATGTCATCAACATACTGGAGAACGGCTCCCCCTGGTTCTTGTTTCCTCCAGTCCTCAAGCTCCTTTGCCAGCTGGTTTCTGAATATGGTCGGGCTGTTTTTGAATCCTTGTGGTAAAGCTGTCCAGGTGAGCTGGGTCTTTCTCCCTGTTTCAGGATTCTCTCACTTAAAAGCCAAGATTTCTTGGCTATTCTTATGCACGGGAATGCAGAAAAAGGCATCCTTGAGATCTAAAACAGTGAACCACCCTAATTCATTTGTTAGTGTTGTCAAAAGTGTGTAAGGATTTGCTACGCCTGGGTGTATGTCCTCTGTTATCTTGTTAATCTCCCTCAAATCCTTTACCAACCTGTAGCTTTTACCATCAGCTTTCTTTACTGGCAAGATTGGTGTGTTGTACCTGGATTCACATTCCACTAACAACCCAAATTTGAGAAACTTTTCAATCACAGGTACCAATCCCTTACGAGCTTCTAATTTCAGAGGATATTGTCTTTGCCTTACTGGTGTAGCCCCTGCTTTGAGTGTGATACTCACAGCTTCAGCTCTTTTGTATCTCCCAGGAGAATCATTGGCCCGCACTATTTGAATGACAGCCTCTTCAACTTCTTTGGGAATTTTTCCATGGCATTCCTGTACAAGGATAGCAGCTGCTTTGATAATTTTAGATTCTGGAATTATAACTTTCACTCCCCCTTCTTTGGAAAACCTAATTTCTGCTTCCAATTTTTCCAATAAATCTCTGCCCAATAATGGCATTGGGGAATTTGGCATATACAGGAATTGGTGAGTGACCCAGTATTTTCCCAATTTAAATTTTAAAGGTTGGAAAAAAGGCTTTGTTTCATTTATCCCTGTAGCTCCGATCGCATCTACAGTGTCTTGACTCAGTTTACTTTTTAAAGTATTCAACACAGAATACATTGTTAACTCAACAACCACCCATTTCTGGTATCGCTTCAGCTTTTCCATCTGTTCTGAGACATTGGGATCCCAGTCAGGGTTTGCTAGGGGATAAATGTCATTAACTGACCCTTGGAGATTCTCAGCTGCAATTTGAGTTTCTATAGCAGATACAGCAGCTTTGTTGACCATTTCTTTCTCGGTGTTATCCAATTTATTTGAGTTTTTCCACTACTGTAGTTTTCCAAGGGAGAATGGTGTCTTTATATAAATCACCCCTTGATTTCTCACAGCCTGTCTCAGAGGTACTTCTCATACAGGTCTTTCCCTCCCCCCTTTATTTGCTTTTGACCTTTTGTGTTTAGCGACGGGACTGACTGCTTTCATGGCTTCTTGGGCTATCTTCCCCTTTTGTCTACCACCCTCCCCATGAGAACCATCTGTGTCGGAATCATCCCATTTGTTTTTAATGGAAATTGCTTCATTGGTTTTAAAGATTTTCTCAGCCAAATGTTGATCAGGGTCTGCCTTGCTTTTTGCGGCAGTGAAGGGGTAGGGAGGCAGGGGCTGCAAACAGCTTCTCCCGTCCCTAGCTCCGCAAGAGGCAGCTGGGTCAGGGCTATCTCGTCTGACCTCAGCTTTAACATTGGCCGCACTGCAGAGTAGGGAGAGCGACTGGCTCCGCCTGTCCCCAGCTCTGAAGCTTGCGGTTCTTTGTACCGGGGAATGCAGCCGGAACTGCCTGTTTCCATTTCTGCCTTCACTCAGAACACTCGGGGAAAGGCGGCCGCCCGCCCCTTCCCCTCCCCCTTCCCCTTATCCACCACTGGAAAAGTCAGGGGGTGGTGGCACACCCGCATCTTTCCTGCCTCTGTGCCCGCCCTCCGCCCTTGATGAGGCTGGGGGGGGAGGCCCGGCGCCGCTCCTCTGGCTTGGAGCTGGCCACTTGCTCCCTCCCTTGCCCCCGCTCGGACGGCGGCAGAGGCGGCAGTGGGGGCGGAGGCACCACCGGTGGCGCCGCTCCTCCATCCCGCACTTGTGCAGGCTGCCCCGACAACAGAGGCGGCGGCGGCGGAGCCTCCGCTCCTCCACCCCCTGCCCCCATCTCCACCGGTGCGGGCTGCCCCGGTGGTTGAACAGGGTGTGGAGACAACCCCCCCCCCCCCCCCATCGTACAAAGCTGGGGCCACCATATCTATATCTGTCATATCGATTTCTCTGTACGTATTAATATGCGAGGTAGCTTGCTGTGGCTTTTTCTTT
Source organism: Corvus moneduloides (assembly GCF_009650955.1). Classification (NCBI taxonomy): domain Eukaryota; kingdom Metazoa; phylum Chordata; class Aves; order Passeriformes; family Corvidae; genus Corvus; species Corvus moneduloides. The sequence continues at coordinate 3,367,311 of NC_045510.1, forward strand.
CCCTTTCTCCTCCTCAAAGTAATTTCTATATTACTTCTGTCTACTACATATGCTTCTTCCCTGTTCAGATGCATATTAAAAAGTTCTGCATATCTTAGTTCATCAAACCTATGTAATGATCTCAATTCTACCATCAGGTCAGTAATGATGTTATTTTCCAAACTCCCATAGCGAGGCTAATTTCCTTGACTTAATTTTAAAGTCGGCTAAACTCGTGTGGACAGTCTGATCGATTCTCATGTGTCCAAAGTAGTTTTTCGCCCTGTCAGCCATTTCTAGTGTTTTATTATCAACTCTAATGGGCTGTTAGGAGGAATTTTTAAATTTTCATCTTAAAAAACACTACCCGTGGTTGCTCACATGTTGAGCTTTTGACGGGGTTCCCTTCCTTCTCGGACCAGGCTAAAAGAGCAGAGGAGGCTGCTGTTCTGCTAAGTTCTTTATTTCATAGTCTCTGTAGCGGGTTGAGTTCGAAACCGGGCAGAAACACCAATTAAATGTAGTGGTTTTGGTTCAAAATATTCATTACTTACTTATTTTCCTTCTGTGAGATAAGAATTAGGAGAAAAGCAAAGCAGGCACAAACCTTAAACAGTTGCAGTACAATGAAAGAGCTTTATTACTAATAGAATTAAAAGTAAAGAGAAAATAACAAAACAAAATTAAAGCAAATTCCCCCCCCCCCCCCCCCCCCCCCCCCCCTCTTTCCAGCACTTCTCTCCTTTTACCTAGCTCACACAAGGATAACAGAACATGGGATGTTAGTCAGTGTTGCAGTTCTTGAAAAGTCTCTCTCTTATGCTTAAGGAAAAAAGGGTTTTTCTTCAGTTGCACGTGGTTCCCAAACTGCTACTAACAGCAGACCCGCCCGGAAACAAACAATCTGCTGGGTGTAGAACATCTCTCCCATGAAAAAGTTCACAGTTCCTTCACACTACAAAACATGGGCCATCACATGGGGTTATTAATCTTTTTAAGGATAAGTTATTTTGGCCTGCACACAAAGGCTCTTCTTCGCCACAAGTCTCTAACAGCCTCTTACTACTTCTATATAGCCTGGCATAGGCACTCTTCATAATCTTCATAGGCCATACGAGGATTCTCCATCCCCCCATGTTCTTCAAATGGATTAAAGAGACAAACAGTTTGTGGTATTACAGTTTCTTACCACGGCATGCAAGAAGGTTTCTTTTAAGCTGCGCGCCAGAATCGCGGCGCCGCCCTCTTTTCTCCCGTCGCCATGCTCAGCTCCGTCCCACGTGACTCACTTCTCTTTCTCTCTGACTCTGAAGCCGCCATGTTGAAGAGTGTTCTTGTTCAGGCTTTATGGTAGAGAAAGCCTCGCTCCCTTTGTGCTGCTGGCTGCGTGGTGTCCTCTTCAGTTCAGCACGAAGTGTGCTGGCTGCAGACAGGAGGCTCTGCCGGCTCCCGTTGACTCCGCCGGCTCCGCATGGAGAGGAGAGGGACCCGCCTGTCCCCAGAAGCCGCGCTGGATGGGTTTAGCTGTGAGCAGTCCATGGCTGGTTTTAGCTGCCTGCGGCTCTGGGACAGTTCCCCCCAGCGACCCAGGGTCCGTGCCGCAGTGTTGGGAAAGGGGGAAAGGGGCAGTGGCCCCGGCCCGGCCCGGCGGGGCCGGGAGGCTCGGAGCCCCCCCCACCTTCCAGCAGGCGAGCTCCGACAAAAAGGGAAGTCCCACCTTTCTGTGCGGTTTAAATATGTAAATTGTGAGAAGCGTAATTGGTCTTAAAGACTGTCCATCAACTCAGGGTCAACCCAATACAGTCTCATAGCTTTCTTGAAGGCAGAGTTCGAAGGGGGTTACATGATAAAGGCAAGCAGCAACAGCAAACAGCAGGCAAAAACAGCTTCTTCTTCTATATGCTCTATATATTTTTTCTTACAGAAGTGTGGATTATATTTGTTAATTGACCAATAAAATTAACACACGATTCTAGTTTTTCTTTTCTTAGCCTATCCTGGTCTAATTCTAACAGTCGTAAATCTTACACAAGTGTTACATAGGTATTACACAGATTTGAGTATACAGTTTCTATCAGCTCTTATTGTTTATGTGAACACTCTATCTAAAAAATGTGAACAGTATAGTGCTATCGATATTTTGTCTAAAATAAAGAATTCTGTGAAAAGGTAACACTGCTGCAGCAAGAAACGTGTTTAAGGTCTCTGCTGCAGCTTTTTAATATTTAAGGCACTTAGCATATATTTCTACTAAAAGTTAAAAATCTATATTTCTATTTCACTTTGGTGTGGCTTCATGTATCTCAGCTTGTGCAAAGGTTTTAATTCAACCCCTGTACTTTGGCTTTCCTCTGGGCCTGAGTCCAGAGGAGCTTTCACTCCAACACTCACAGACAGAAAAACTCTGCTAGAGGGAAGCTTTTAACTCCAGAATTCAGCCTGCAATCTGGCCTCGGAATTCCGACTTTCCAGGCATTTTATCTAGCTTTCTACACAAACACCTCAAAACAGCACTTTAAAATAGTAAAAAGCAACTAGTTTTAGCAAACAGTAAATGCGTGCATGCAAAAATCTGGTCTCAACAGGATTCAAACCCACAGCCTCCCGACATCCTAAGCAACCAACCAACCAACTTCTCAAACCCCTGAGCCACTCCTGTGGCTTCATGGAGTGCAGCCTCTGGGCTCTTGTGGACTTTACGGAGGGCATCCCTTCCTTTCCACAGTTTTCAGGGGAAAGGTTTAAACTTTCCCTTTTCGTGGGCTTCTCTGCCCCCAACCTTTCTAACCCCCTCGGAGATCTCCTTCCCTAGTGCCAGCACAATCTCGGTAATATCGGTCCCCTTTTAACTCTCCTTCCTTTCTGTGCTTCTGCCTTGCTGTGCTGGGTCCTAAAGTCCTGGTCACAGTCCCGGATCGTTGCTCCAGCCCCTCTGTAATTTGCCGGCAAAGAGAGGGGCAAAGCAAAATGTGTTCCAACCCAAGACTGTGAGTTTCAAGGTCTTTAGGGTCCCTTCATGGTCGCCAGCAACTGATGCCTTTTTCTGGTCTTAAAATCAAAAGTCAAACACGGTTAGAAGGGGAAAAGGGATTTTACCTTGGAATTTATGTTAAGGATCCTTAGGTCCACACGTCCAGGTCAAATGCACCAAAATGCACACTGCAATGCACACCCCAAAAGATCTGGTATAACATTATCGGTTTTACTAATTAGCATATCTATCAAAAATTCCCCAATGAGAGGCTTGAATGAACCCCCCTCCTCAAGGAACCTTCCCATGGATGGTTCTATCTTAGTTTACAGAACGTGTTCTGGAGGGGACCTTAGACTCTAAGGCACACTATCCTCTACCTACGAAGCTTCTAAAATGTTTAGTCTCTCAGCTTGACAAACAAGTCCAAGAATGTAGACAAAAAGTGTTGCTATGACCCAGCCCACGGCGGGGCTGGGGCAGCGAGATGGCAATCAATCCCAGCCCCTCCCCTGGATCGAGTTTCCCGAAGAGACAAAATCGGAGGGTGGGTCAAGGGGCAGCTCAGAAGCTAAAGCCGCATCTCCCCTGGGCGGCGCCCGGGTACAAGCCGCCTCCCCCGGTTCAGGAAAATTCTCAGTTACTCGGTTGTTCATTGGTTCTTTGTTATAACTCCCGCCTCTCGGTTTCTTGTTACATTGTATCCTCCCCCTGGCTTGTAACTCATTGGTTGTTTTCCCCTTTCACCGTGGTTTTCAAACTCTCTATAAAACTGAGGACAAGCTTTGGGGGAGCATCCCATCGCATTCCATCCCTTCCGAGCTTGTTCTGGTTGCTAAACTTCTAACAATAAACCTGTTAGGAGTCAGACCAGAACAGCCTCTCTCTTCCTTTGTCTCTGAGCTAACGTGAGCCGACATCATCGGCTCCTGCCGTGTCTCCTCTGCAAAGAAACCAGTGAACTTGCCCAGCCAGCAGCACCATTCCTGATGCCGAAGCCGCTTCTGCAACACACAGAAGTAACGCAGCTGGACTCTCTCTGATCGAGGGCACGCCAGAGCTCGTGCGACGAGCACAAGAACTGTGTTAGGTTGGTGCCCAATTTGGAGTTCACGCGAGTGGATCCCTGCGACGTCGTTGCTGTTGGTGGACAGCGAGAAGAAGCGACTTTGGACCTGCCGACACCTCTCGGTGCAGTCCGCTCTGTTTTAGGAGTGCTGGCCTGAGAGAAGGCTGCTAACTCCCACTGATTCTGCACTGAACTGATTTTGGAGAGCAGCTGTGCCTCAGAGAACCCCACCTGTGCTTTTTAGTTTGGGACCAGATGCCTTTTAACTGATTTCTGAAACTTGTGTGAATATCCCCGGTCCCTGATAATTTGTTTCTTTTTTCATTTTGCGGGTGGCGGGTGGAAGAAGTGTTGAGAGAGAGATGAGATCAAAACTTTCAGCCCCAAAGAGAGGTTTTTCTCCAAGTTTCGAAATTCCTTGAAGTTAGTGGGTTTAAATTTTCAAAGGGTCTGTTAAAACAGTTTGTTCGCTGGCTTTTCTTTTACCTTCCTCAAGTATCTCCCACAAATTTAAAATCTCCTGCCTTCTGACAAGCTGTAGGTGATAAGATTACTGATTTAAAGCGAAAGGGAGACTCCTCAGGAGAAAAATTCTTTCCTCTATTTCCAGTCATGCGGGACTTACATAAAATGGATCGGAAAGTAAAAGAAAAGCACAAATCCCCCCGTAGTTCTTCCTGTATCCCTCCTTCCTCCCCACCTGCTCCTCATCCCACTTCCCCTTCGTTGGAAAATCTGAATGGGGTGATATGCTCAGAGGCACAGAGTTGCTACCTTCTCTCTGACCCCTCTCGGTCTTTTCAGCCACCCTGTCGAGATAGCCCTGGCCAGGCTGCCTCGACCCCTTCCCAAACCCCATATCCCTCGTCCTCTTCCCCAGTTGTAAGCCCAGAAAACTGTTCTAAATGCTGTTTGCCATTGTTCCCCCCCCACTCCACGTGTCTGAACAATGGCGCTGACCGCATGGCACAGTTCACCCCTCCCCCCTCTTCTTCTTCCCACAGTCCCTTGCTCCCTCCTACCCCCAACCCTTTCCTATCCCCACCCCCAGACATGACGTCTTCAGGTTCCTCCCACACGTCGGGTACCGCCCCCTGCATCAGGAATCCCCGCCCATCCTGTGACCACGCCTCCTGGTCCTCGAACCCCGCCCCCTGTGGAGGACTTCCTGGTTCCCATGCCTCCCCTTCCGGTTCCCACAGGGTAGAAACCGTAACCGACACCATCTTGAAATCGGGTCCGGCAGTCCCCTCAGCCCCCTCCTATCCCTTCGCCGCTCCTGTAACATATGACAGAGCAGGCAATAATCCCACATGGAAACCCTTTGATTCTGCACGGCTCAAAGAGCTTTGCAAAGCACAGAAAGAATTTGGGAGGGAGAGTCAGTATTTTAAGAACCTTCTTAAGATAACTCTCACCAGTACAGTGATTGTGCCACATGACCTCAAAAGCATTTTCTCCTGCTTGCTTTCCCCAACCGAGTTTCAAGTGTGGGAAGAAAGTTGGAGAAAGCAACTGGGAGAGGTCCTCCCAATTTTACTGCAGGGTCCAAACAATGCAGGAGTTTCCATGGATCACCTTGCTGGTGAAGGGTTATTAGCCAAGCCCCAGAACCAGGCTCAAAATGCACCAGAGCCGGTCCTGAATGCTGTAAAGCAAGCAGCACAGCAAGCATTCTTAATGATGCCCCCTAAATTAGCCCCTCCATTGAATTACACAGAGATTCAGCAACTGCAAAATGAGCCATTAATTGATTTTGTGGATAAACTGAGGCTCGTAGTGGAAAGACAAGTGGAAGATCCAAAAACAAGAGAGCATATTATAACGCAAATTGCAAAGACTAATGCCAATGATGCTTGCAAAAGAGTGATTTTGGGTCTTCCATTCGAACCTCCACCGACCTTAAGTCAAATGGTTCGTGCTTGCATGACATTGGTGCCAATTAACCAGCCAATTTAAAAACGGGGGAAAACTTCATAGTAATGGCAGCCGCTGCTGAAAACATAGCATCGCAGTACAAAAGAAATGCTAATTGGGTCTGTCACAGGTGTGGCAAACCAGGGCACTTGGCCCGAAACTGCAGAGCTCCGGCTCCAATTAATCAGGGTTCCCGAGCTATCTCCCCAGGGCAAATGACATTGCCTGCTGCCGATGGGATGCAGCCAAAAAACTGACAGGATGGCGTGGATTGGCAGGGCCACACGGGGGAACAAATCAAGAAACTGCCACCAGAAAAATGGTTACCACAACCATTGCAACTCAAATGGACTCGGTAACACCCCAGAGAATCGTCATGAGTTGTGAGAATCTGAGAGACTGTATATTGTTTGTGTTAAAAGATGTTGTACATTCACCAGCTGACATTTGTGTTACCCCAGAAATTGTTCAAGTGGGCCCACAAGGGTTCTTTACTGTCAATATTCAGTGTGTTAACCCTCCCTATTCTCTTGCTGCTAACCAAGTTGTTGCCCAGGCTATTCTCATGCCTAGTAGTCCACTACAGGACTACAACCCTTCTGTCTTCTGGGCTGAGGTAGTTGGGAACGACAAACCCATGCTTAATTGCAGACTGTCTTGCCAAGGCTCGGACATCAGCCTGACGGGAATGATGGACACAGGAACAGACGTGACAGTCATTTCTTCCCACAATTGGCTGTCACACTGGGAGCTGCAGCTGGCAGAAGGTATTGTGATGGGTGTGGGGGGATCTAAATCTGCCCAGAGAAGCAAGGCAGTTGTCCAAATTGAGGGTCCAGAGGGACAGATAGCATCAGTCAGTCCTTTTGTAATTGACTCTGGATTTACATTGTGGGGCAGGGATCTCATGTCCCAGTGGGGGGCTCGAGTCGAAATTCCATCCCAACCCCAGAATTTTCAATAAAGGCCACTGCGGAGCGCCCCTTCCAGAAATTAAATTGGATCTCTGACAAACATATCTGGATGGATCAGTGGCCTTTGAAAAAAGACAAATTAAAGGCGCTCACCACACTTGTGGAGGAGCAATTGAAAAAGGAAATATCGAACCATCTAATAGTGCTTGGAATTCCCCGGTATTTGTAATCAAAAAGCCAGGGAAAGACAAGTGGCGTCTCCTACAGGACTTGCGGAAAATAAATGCAGTCATTGAGGACATGGGACCCCTGCAGCCCGGAATGCCTTCATCCTCCATGCTCCCCAGGCAGTGGAAGGTAGCAGTCATTGATATTAAAGACTGTTTCTTCCAGATCCCTCTGCACCCAGACGATGCTCCCAGGTTTGCCTTCTCGGTCCCTTCCATCAACCGAAAGGCTCCCATGCAGCACTACCAGTGACGAGTTCTGCCGCAAGGCATGAAAAACTCACCCACCATCTGCCAGTGGTACGTTGCCCGCATTCTGTCCCCCATCAGAAAGTTGGCAGCAAAGGCAATAGTGCTCCACTATATGGACGATGTTTTGGTGTGTGCTCCTAAACAATCCTATTTAGACTGGACATTAGGGAAGGTAATCAAGGCCTTAGAGGCAAATGGATTTGAAATCCAGGCTGAAAAGGTCCAGAAAACCTCTCCATTTAAATACCTTGGACTGAAAATCCACAAACAGACTGTGGTTCCCCAACAAATCAAAATTAATGATCACCCTAAGACCTTGCAGGAACTCCGCCAGCTCTGCGGGACCATAAATTGAGTGAGGCCGCTCCTAGGGCTGACAACAGCAGATCTCACTCCTCTGTTCAACCTCCTGCGAGGGAAAGATGACCTCACATCACCTAGGCATCTAACAGAGGAGGCGAGACAATCCATCTGTAAGGTACAGGAAGCGCTGTTGTCCCAGCAGGCACACCGCTACGCCCAAGGTCTGTATTTTCAATTTATTGTATTAGGGGAAATGCCATACCTTCACAGGCTGATATTTCAGTGGGACGAGGTGCAGAGTGATCCCCTGTTAATCATCGAGTGGGTTTTCCTCTCACACCAGCCATCCAAAAGTATCACAACACCACAGGAGCTCATGGCTCAGTTGGTGATGAAAGCTAGATCCCGCCTCCGCACCCTTGCAGGGTGTGACTTTACATGCATCTACCTACCATTGGCAACCGATTCACTTGATAACCTCCTTCAAAACAATGAGCACCTCCAATACGCCCTAGACAGCTACACAGGCCAAATTTCTATACACCATCCAAAACACAGACTGTTTACTTCAGTCTTCAAACTGATTCCAAAAGAAATTCAAAGCTGAAAACCATTAAATGCCTTGACAATCTTTTCAGATGGCTCTGGTGCTTCCCGCAAATCTGCAATCACTTGGAAGGATCCTTGCACTCAGAAGTGGGAGTCTGATGTGCAGGTAGTCGAAGGATCCCCACAAGTGGCAGAACTTGCAGCCGCGGTCAGAGCATTTGAGCGGTTCAGTGAACCATTCATTTTGATAACTGATTTGGCCTATGTTGCTGGCGTAGTTTCCAGGGCAGAGAGAGCTTTACTAAAAGAGGCAGCAAACCCAAAAATTCACAACATGCTTTCGAAACTGATTCAACTGATCTCCCACTGAAAGCACCCATTCTATGTCATGCATGTGAGATCACACGCTGACCTGCCAGGATTTATTGCAGAAAGGAACAGGAGAGCAGATACCCTTGATGCCTTTTCCTGGTCTTAAAATCAAGAGTCCAACACAGTTAGAAGGGGAAAAAGGGATTTTACCTTGGTATTTATTTTAAGGATTCTTAGGTGCACATGTCCAGGTCAAATATACCGAAATGCACCCTGCCAAAAATGCCCATCCAAAAGATCTGGTATAACATTATAGGTTTTTACTAATTAGCATATCTATCAAAAATTCCCCAGTGAGAGGCTTGAATGAGCCCCCCTCCCCAAGAAGCCTTCCCCTGCATGGTTCTATCTTAGTTTACAGAATGTGTTCTGGAGAGGACCTTGGGGTCTGGGGCACACTGATCCCTAGCTACGAAGCTTCTAAAATGTTTAGTCCTTCAGCTTGACAGACAAGTCCAAGAATGTAGGCAAAAAGCACTAGGAATACAGAAGTTGTAAAAAAGATATAACAGGGGTATAAAAGAAAAGGCAAAAAATCTTCATGGCATCACCCTAGCAACGCCCATCAAGTTAGCGAATCTGCCTAACAGATTCCAGCAAGCCCAGCTGAGCCATGCAATGTTCCATCAAAATGCTCCAGCTCTCATTCGAATGTTCCACCTCACTAGAGAACAAGCAAAAACTATTGTGGCGACATTCCCCAACTGCCAAAAACATCAGCTCCCATCATTAGGTCAAGGGGTTAACCCCCGAGGCCTAGGCAGTTTTGAGGTATGGCAAACAGATGTCACCCACTTCCCCTAATTTGGCCACCAGAAATATATTCATGTTTCTGTGGATACCTTTTCTGGCGCGACCTTTGCCTCAGCCCACCGTGGAGAGAGGGCCAAAGATGTCATCAAACACCTGGTACAGGCCTTCACTGTGTTGGGGACACCAAAGAAAATAAAAACTGACAATGGCCCTGCGTACACCTCTGCAGAATGAAAAAGATTCATGAGTGAGTGGGGTGTGGATCACATCACTGGCATCCCTCACTCGCCCACAGGCCAAGCCATCGTGGAGAGGAAACATCAAACACTAAAAAGACTGCTAGAACAACAAAAAGGCGGCAATGAGATCGCTGCCCCCATCATAAGACTTTCCAAAGCGTTGTTCACTTTGAACTTTTTAAACTGTTCCTATGAGGAACCTGACCCTCCCATCATGAGACACTTCACAAATTCTGCCAAACATAAACTAACTGAGAGACCTGAGGTCCTAATAAAAGACCCTGATACTTTACAAATACGTGGCCCGTACCTCCTAGTCACCCAGGATAGAGGTTACGGGTGTGTTTCCACCCCAGAGGGTCCAAGATGGATCCCTGGGAAGTGGATCAAACCCTTTCTGAGACCACCTACGGATGCCAAGCAAAGGAAAGAAGCTGCCACAGCCTGGAAAAGAAGAAAAACCAAGCCACCTAGAAAAAAGACTCCTCCTCCAGGCCTGAAAGACAAACCCTCCACTTCCCAGTCTCCTTAAAATGTGTCTCCCTTCCTAAAATGACCCCTCAGTTTTGTTTTTTTTTTAAAGAGGGGGAGCCCAAGGGAGCCATTGTTATTTAAGTTAATTGTACTTGTGTGAGGGAGGTATCTTTTCAGCTTTTTACTGGCTAGCACTTGTAGTTCAATGCCTTAGAAAGCCTCGAGCAGCCTAAAGAGGTAGCACAGGCAATCTAACATTTTAGTAGCTCTAAAATCGGTAACATTATCAGTTGCAAAGCAAATACCTCTAGCAGAAGCAAAGAGGGAGAAATACAGCTCTTGACTCGCTCAATTTCCCGCAGTTAGAAGCTTTCAAAAGAAACAGACGACAAGAGATCTTCGCAGAAAGGGTTCCAGAGCCAAAAGAGGGTGGGGCCTTCCTTGATCTTCTCTTTTATTCAGAGAAGGGGAAAGGGGAGGACTGGGGGGGGACCCGGGGTGACCGGCCAATCAGACACTGCTAAAGAGTTTGAGTTACATTTGGTTTTGCCCGCGCATGGAACAAAGGAGCTCAGAGCACATGGCAGAGGCAAGCGTCTTGGGGAGGGGGAGCTCAGAACAGGCAGCAACACTTGTGTTAATTATATTTGTGTTATACTGTAGTGGTTTGGTCCAAAATACTCATTACTGTTTATCTGCTGTGAGATAAGAATTAGGAGAAATGCAAAACAGGCACCAAACTTGAAAGAATATAAAGAAGTTTATTAACAGACCTAAAAGAGGAAAAAAAAAAAAATTATACCACCTTCAGAACTCTCCTCCTCCCCCCACCTTCCTCCCTTCTCCCACTGACAATGTGAAAAGACAACCCTTGAGATGTTCAGTCTGTTTACCACTTCCATAATAGCCTTGTTCAGTCCATTTAGAAAGAGAAGTCTCTTCTTGCTCATGCTATGAAAACATTATCACAACGAGACAGCCGCCCACTTCCAAATATTGTTCAGTCCATTTAGGAAGAGGAGTCTCTCTGCCTGCGTGTGAGTCCTTTCCCCCGACTTGCAGCTTTTCCCGCAACTGCTTTCGAGGGTCCACTCTTGAAGTTTTTTGGGGTACAATTTTAAGGTTGAGCCGTTCAGAAACAAAAACAGAGGCCCTTCTCCTTCCCTGGGAGCAAAGGGTCTTCATCATCTTCATCTTTAGGACTATCTCTGGGAGCATCTCTAGGAACTGAGGTTTTCTCCTTTCCCATTTGGAGCAAAAGTCCTCATCTGGTTCATCTCTACGGACTGAGGTTTTCTCCTTTCCCGTTTGGAGCAAAAGTCCTCATCTGGTTCATCTCTCCCTGTCCAAACTTCTCATGAAATTACAGCTGCGTCAGCATCTGCCTATCTCAGCGCAGGTGCTTTTGCTCACGAGTTGAACACTCCACCCCCCATATCTTCATGAAATTACAACAGGATACTCTGATATATCATAGCTTCACAACAGAATTTCAGCTTTAAGCATCTCCTCTCTCTCTTCCTTCAGGTTTTCAGCTCTTCACAGCAATAAAAAGGGTTAATCTCACCTCGGCCTTGCAGCTTTGCAGCTGGAATGTTGAATTTTTCTTATCGCAGTGGAGAGGGGGGAGAGCCGAGCCGCTCCGGCTGCCCACGGCAAGGCAGTGGGGGGGGTTCCACGGCTGGAACAGGTCCATGGCTTCAGGATGGCCGTGGCCCGGCCCGGCCTGGCCCAAGCAGGGCCTGGCCGGGCCCACTGGCCCCACACGGGGCCCGCAGCCACCTGTCCCAGCGCCGGAAACGAGAGAGAGCTTGGAGGGGGAGTTTGCCTATTCTTAAATGTGGATCACAGAGGTGATCACAACTTTAAGTGGCTTAGAGAATTGTCCATATTCAAACTGGCCAGCTGATAGGTTCTATCAGTTCCCAGAGGAAACTGTAAGCACCCCTTAGCAAGGACGTCCCTTCCGGGACTATGCTTGCTAACCTATGACATATACTTTTCCTAAAGCTACCACCCTTGACTGCGTGATGACCTCCTACCTGCTGCTGTCCCACCTGCTGCTGCAGCTCCTCCTGTGCACCGGGAGCTCCAGAAGCTAGATTCCTTCCATGATCAAGAACATTGTATGGGTTTTGTTTATAGTGTTGTTAATTTTACTAGCCCTTCCCATTTTTAAGCGTTTGGTTTTAAACCCCTTAAGTCTTCTCCCTCATTTCAATATAATAAAAGGGAGGAGATGTTGCTATGACCCAGTCCACTGCGGGGCTGGGGCAGCGAGATGCCAATCAATCCCAAGCTGCCTCCCCGTGTTCGGGAAATTTCTTAGTTACTCAGTTGTTCATGGGTTCTTTGTTATAACTCCCACCTCTCGGTTTCCCCCATTGGTTCTTGTCGAATTGTATCCTCCCCCTGGCTTGTAACTCATTGGTTGCTTTCCCCTTTCCCCACGGTTTTCAAAACCCCTATAAAACTGAGGGAAAAGCCTCTCAGCGGGATCCCAGATTAAAATCATTGCCATGTTCTGGTTGCCAAACTTCTGACAATAAACCTGTTAGGAGCCAGACCAGAACCACCTCTCTCTTCCTTTATCTCCGAACTAACATGAGCCTATATGATCGGCTCCTGCCGTGTCTCCTCTGCAAAGAAACCAGTGAACTTGCCCAGCCAGCAGCACCATTCCTGATGCCGAAGCCGCTTCTGCAACACACAGAAGTAACGCAGCTGGACTCTCTCTGATTGAGGGCACGCCAGAGCTCGTGCCGCGAGCACAGAACTGCGTTACTGCATTACACAGATCAGTCTATAAAAGTAATTTGTCAATATTTATGCAACATGCCAGTAGGAAAAGACTCCCAGCCACAGGCAAGGACAGCTTCTGATTTTTCAGACCTCAGCACTTACAGGTGAAGAAAGGTCAGACAATGAGATCTTAAATGCTTTAGGGTAGTATTGTTAGTGAAAATGGAAATGGAGAGGTATGTTTTCTGATAGATATGACTAAACAAAACCTGAAACTGCAGTTTGGCCAAGTTAGGTTCTTTATGCAAGTTTGGCATAACTGCAGGCAAACAGTTTACAGATCATATAATTTTAAGCAACAGAGATGAGGAAATCACAGCACATAGGCTGCTAAAGTCAGATTTGGAACTTAATCAGCCTGTTGTATCACAGCAAGGAAGACAGCAAGAACAAGCTACAAAAGATGTAAGAGATAAAGAACACTGCCCCACCTGATTTTAACAGATGATGATAGAATACATACTTTTGGTTACATCTTACATTGTAACCTAAGACATTATCCACCCCTTATTCTATTATCATCTGCATCATACCCAAATCAATACTCTCTTTAAACTCTACTTTTATATATACACACAATGAAACCCTACACACAGTTCTCACTTAAGATTAGGTCTCCTTGTGGTACACAACGGGTTTCCTCATCTTTCTGCATTACCCACCAAGTGCAACCAGGTCCTTGAGCAAAAACAATCCCACGGATGGGTTTGCCTTTGCCTGAGGTGGGACTAATCCAAACAGTCTTTCCTAAAATACCTCTCGTGTACCACAAGGACTCTATCTCCATCCACTGTGTGCAAGGGTTCAGACTGGGCAGGACCAGCTGGATTGAGGAGGACCTTGGGTATTGACCACCCAGGTGGCCTTTGCTAAGTTCAGTTCCCAATTTTTGAAGGTCCCCCCGCCAAGTGCCTTCAGGGTGGTCTTTAGTAGTCCGTTTCACTGTTCAACTTTCCCGACAGCTGGTGCATGATAGGGGATATGATAGATCCATTCGATACCATGTTCTCTGGCCCAGGTGTTTATAAGGTTATTCTTGAAATGCGTCCCATTGTGCGACTTGATTCTCTCGGGGTGCCATGTCTCCACAGGACTTGCTTTTCCAGGCCCAAGATGGTGTTCTGGGCAGTAGTGTGAGGCACAGGGTAGGTCTCCAACCATCCAGTGGTGGCTTCTACCATGGTCAGCACATAGCACTTGCCTTGGCGGGTTTGGGGAAGGGTGATGTAGTCAATTTGCCAGGCTTCCCTGTACCTATACTCTGACCATTGTCCACCGTACTATTGCTTCCAAAGAGCCGGGGGTGGACAACCTGGTGTGCCATGACCTTCCTAGAGGGAGTGTCCTGCAAGGAGCAACTCTTCCAGGGGCGGTGGCAGGCCTCCATGAGCAGCAAGTGATTTCAGCAAGTGTAGCGATTTCTCAGCTACAAGTGATTCCAGCTCTTGTGATTCAGCTCTTTGTGAAATCACCCAAGGCAAACTCGGGGACAGAGAGACAGGAGCCTCGCATGGCAATTCCAGAGGTAGCTTTTATTGCCCAGCAGCCCCTGTGAAGGGGAGGCCAGGGACAAGGTTCCCTACCAAGGGGCAAAAAAAGGGGGCTTTTTATGGGAAAGGCAGGGGGTGGGGTGGAAACCAACTAGCCAACTAGGTACAGGCTATTACCATATAGAAACAAGGCATGCTGGGGGTGGTTCACTTTCTCGCCATGACCCAGAGGAAGGTTGCTTATCTCTGGGGAAGGTCGTCTTGCCCTCAGGCCTCTCTCCTCCAAGGGAGTGCAGAGGGCTCTTGTGCCAAGGGCTCCCAGCCCTCCACAACTCCCACTTCTTTTTTTACCAAGAACGCCTCCCCAACAGCCTTTTTGAAGCAGCATAAAAAACATGAGAACATAAGCAATACGATAAGAATTACAATGACAATCCACAAAGCACCCTTAACTAAAGAAAGTGCCCACCCTTGGAGTCCCCATTTGTAGGGTATGCCCAGCCACTGCCCTGGAGGGATGTCTGCTGAGATAAGCAGATTGCTCAATCTCCCAGCAGGACTCCCCCTGGGAAGGCAGCTACTCTTCAGTTACCGCAAGAAGAAGATCGACCCAGAATCCTCTGGGAGACCCTATGCAGATCCTTTATAACCCATTGGCCTTTACCCTCTGACACCCACCCCCTGTATCCCTATAAAAGTTAGCCCTCTGCCCCTGCGAAGGCAGAGAGATGGTCGTCTCTAGCTCCCCCCTTCACCGGACCAATAAAGTTTCCTTCGTGCAGAACCAGCTACACGGGCCTCTCGTCTCTCTCCCTGGTCTGGCTTAGAGGCTGCCCTGCAGAGCTAAGCTGAAATCACGAGCTATCACTAAAGAGCTGACAGCTTCTGCATGGGCCCTCCTAGCTAGCAGCTGAGGGAAGACACCGGACCTCGGGAAGGCGATTCCTTTTGGGACCATCTCTCCAGACCGGTCACCTCTTCCTCAGTCAGAGCTACTGACCCCTCACCAGCTGCCATACCCATTGTCCAAGAAAGTTGTTGAGACCGTCTGTGATTTTTTCTTCTGTCTTGATTTGGTGGACTTGATCTTTTAGCAGCTGGATGTTCTTTGAGATGGAGTCACTATGTGATGTTAAATCAAAACAGCACATGCCTTCAAAATCTTGACAGTCATGTCCATGGGCTAGGAGCAGGAAGTCAATGGCTGCCCGGTTTTGCAGTGTCACGTGTCTGGTGGTTTCTTCATCTTGGAGGAGATCACTTAGGGTGGCAGATGTTGCATTGGCCTGCTTGCTAAGACAGCACCCCAGGTGATTTAGCTCACCAAGGGCTTTAGCAGCAGCTACCCAAGGTAGAAGTAAGGAGACTGCTACCCTTTTTCCTTTACTCCAATTAATAACTTGGGAATCACAATTTTCATCATATTCCATGTACGATCATTTCTGGCATGCCAATTTGTGTGCCGAATTATTCTTTAAACCTTGGAGTATCGTAATGTTTGGAGTGAGGGTAGTAAGCTGGCCAAGGCTACAAGGACCCCCTTGAAGGCATGAGGGGATCCCGGCCCATGCCCTGTCTCCACAAATAAGAAACACTCCCTGGGGCAACACTTTGGGATGGAGTGAGGATGAAGAAAGCATATGACTGGTGTAATTGCACCAATTTGGAGGATTATAAACTTTGTTATTTGGTGATACATTTTTTTTATGGGTAGACCTAATAAGGTCAAGGTGGTTCAAATGTTGGCTGGATAGTTTATAATAAAATTGCACACAGTAATGAGCTTTGGAGGACCCCAATAAGTCCAATTCCTGGGGTTCCTCTGGTGCTTGCAGAAGAATCTTGGTCCACTCGTCCCAAATGTTTACAGGATTGGGTTTCTTACCTGTATATGGGTATTCATGTGCTGCTAGAGGAATCCCTACCAGGCACATCGACAATGGGTTGTCTAGGTTGCCCATGGACAGGCACAAGTTATCTTGTTTTAATGTCCTTGCTAGGGTCACGCTAGGGTTATGGCTGGGCTGTGGGACAACCCAGCTGAGGGCCTGTGGTGCTGTGAGGAGTGTCCAGGCAGCAGTGAGGGCAGCACCAAGGTAGATGGGTCTCATCTTTGGACAAGGATGGGGCTTCTGATAGGGAATATAAACGAAAATTTGTTAGCTTTTGTCTTGGGGTGACTTTATGGTGTGTATCCCCTATCGCCGCTCTATGCCTAGAAATTAATTTTGTGCCTTTCTGTGCTTTTAAACTGAGCCTGAGAGGGGGAAGAAAAAAAAAAAACTGAGAAAAACTTTTCAAAGCAGTTTGTTCAAGGACACAGAGATACACAGACTCCTCTCTGCATCCTGTGGTGGCGAGAGGAGCAGAAGGAAACACCCTGCTTGCTTTTCAGCCAGTTTCTCAGCTCCTTTTATCCAGAGGGAGACAGAGAGAGTTGAACTTTATTTTCCTGGGGCTTCAATTTTTTTCCCTTCTTCTTTTTTTGGACTGTTTCAACATTAGAATACATCAGGAGGTGTCTTGGGGTGACTTTATGATGTGTATCCCATATCGCTGCTCTATGCCAGAAATTAATTTTTTGCCTTTTCTGTGCCTTTAAACTGAGCCTGAGAGGGGGGAGAGAAAAAAAGACCCAGCAAAACTTTCAAAGCAGTTTACAGTTTTGTTTTCAAGGACACAGAGATAGAGACGGTTCTTCACGTTCAGCTGCGGCAGCAGAGCGAGAGGGGAGGGAAGCACTCCACTTGCTTTCTCAGCTAGTTTTCCAGCTAATTTTTCTCCAGAGAGGGACTTTGGGTTTTTTTTCCCCCCTCTTCTTTTTTGGACTGTTTCAACATCAGAACACATCAGGACTTTTTCCACTGAGGTGGAGGCCCTGGAGGAGGGCCCACCTCCTCCCAGGAGGAGGAGAGAGGCTACCTACGGAAGGACTCTGAAATTTTCCCAGGTTTTCTCTCTACAGCGAGAGGTTTTATGTGGAAATACTCACAGCACACTTAGCCAGCTAGGTTCTTAGTTTAGTGCCTCAGAAAGCCCCAAGCTGCCTAGAGAGACTGCACAGGCGATCTAGCACTTCCGTAGCTCCAAAAGCGGCAAGTGGTAGCTGCAAAGCTAATACCTAGAGCAGAAGCAAAGAGGTAGAAATATAGCCCTCGCTCTTTGCTTTAATCCTGCTAGTAGATTGCGCTCGGTCCGAGACAGACACACACACAAGCTGTTAGCAGAAGGGTAGCCAGAGCAAGAGGAGGCGGAGCCAGCTCAGCTCGTCTTTTATTCAAGGGAAGGGAAAGGGGAGAACTAGGGGTGGACCCAGGGTAACCAGCCAATTGGACTCTGTTTCGGTGGAATCGGAGTTACTTTCAGTTTTACCCGCGCTTAGAACAAAGGGGATTTAGAGCACATAGCTCAAGCAAGTCAGGGCATGCCTGCGCAGCCTTGAGCCTGGCTGCACCTCAGGGGCAGGCAGCAACAGTTTTATTATTTAGCATTATTATCCTCTTCCAGTGTATTTGTTAAATAAATAGTTTTTATCTCTTTCACTTTCCTCTGAGGAAAATTTATTTTTTCCTGAACCTGGTGGGAGAGGGATGGTTGTAACCTGCCTTCTATAAGAGGATGTTTTCCTCCAGATTTGTCCAAACTGGCACAGCTTTGAGGTGAAGAGGAAGGGTTGTCTTCACTTTCCTCCCTCCACCCTTACCATTTCCCCTTTCTTTGTTTTTTAAAAAGAATACTGTTGGGTGGGATAGAGGGTTTGGGATATTCTGGTTGGAGGTAAGTGAGGGCTGGGGAGGAGAGGGAGGGGAGGGAACAGGAAGGTAGTGTTATAAATAAAATATGTAATTCGTGCTATTATGTATAAAACTGGAATGTAATCAGACCCTACAGAGACCGAGTTTCAAAATCCCTGCACCAGCCTGGCTGAGAGAAAAATTTCACAACACTAAAAGTATTTCTTTCACAATAAGTGAGGATTCCACCTAGGTGGGGTTGGATCTTATCACCGGGACATTTGCACCATGACGACTTGATCACCACACTGATATCTACATCGCATCTGATAAGGAATCGGACATTCCGGGAACTAAATATAACTGTTCCAGGAACCAGAGATGGCCCATCCATCAGCAGAAATGGCCCACTCATCACCCAGGATGGACAATTCATCAGACCCAGGAAAGGCTTTGTGCGGCCCAGCTCCTGGGACAAGAAAACTTCATGAATACGAGAAGAATAGAATTAATTCGGACTCTGCCCAAAAACTGTATAAGAAGGGACCAGCCAAAGCAGCAGTCGTGAACTTGGGAGGTCTGATGCGATAGAGATCAGATCTATGTGTGTTCACCCAGCTCCGACCCCGGGCTCGGAGCTGTTTTTCTCGATCGTGGGGTTTGAAACCGATATTTCGGTCGCATAATAAATGTCATTTCTTTATAAATTTTGATTGGGCAATTTTGTTTATATTAGTTTGGTGACCCCGACGTGATACGATTTGGGGTACCGCGGACTCCTTTTTTGGTCAGGAGGCGCCCCGCCAATTTTTCCAGCGGCCTGGCTGGACAGGGGACCAATCGTATGAACGAACCTAATTTAAAGTAGCACCTCGATAGAGAAAAGGAAATAAAACGAGCTCTCAGAGAACTCGGGGGGGGACCCAGGGTGGGATCCCCGGAGCCACGGCAGGGTAATTCACTCATAAAAGTCTACGTGCACGAAGAATCCACGCAGGAAAACGGACCGTAAGTATTGCGTGGTTGAGTGAGGGCGACCGAGCGTGTGTGTGAGACGTGATATTGTCACGAAGCGAGTGTGGACCCCAAGATCGCAGTTCCTCTCTCCCGCGAGGGAAGAGGTCGGTCACGGGGGAAGCGAAAGAAAAACCTAATTTTTTTTTCCACACGTCAAGCCCGAATAAATCGAGAAATTCGGGGGATCGGTCGCGGATGGCTAGGGGGAAGGGTGCGTCCTTTATCGAGTTCAAGGACTGGTAAGCCCCCTAGTCTCGGACATAGTTAGTCCAGGTAAAAGTCAGAACTTTTGAGAGCAGTTACCGGAGGAAAACCCCCAGACCGGTCCTCTGCGAGGGCTACTCTACCGGTAACATATTAAATACAAATTCGAAACGGTACCGAATTCAGGAACTTAGAGGACGCTGCACAAAGTCCAGGTAAGAAGTAATTTTTTATTTTTTTCTCCTTAAGATGGAACAGAAAAAGAGTAAAATCCCGAAAAAACCCCAAGAAAAATCAGAGGGTGGGAAGGAACAAGGGATACCTGAAATCCCGAGAGATAGTCCCTAAGCTGGATACTAGAACATTGGGGGGACTGTCCCGAAAGGAGAAATAAACCCAAGGAAAGGAGAAAAAGGCAAACAAGAAAGAGAGGGGTTGAGCCCCCTTGGAAGCATTGCCCCCCCCCCCCCCCCCCCCCAAGCCCAGGCTCCTGTTGCGGCGCCGCTCCTGGAGCCCGAGGTCCCGCCTGTCCCGGCTCTCAGGCACCGCCCGCGGCTCCACCGCTTGTCCCAGCGGCGGCGGCTTCGCCGGTAGCCCCGGTGTTCCCGCCGCCCCCTCCAGCGCCTGCGGGTCCGGCGGCAGACCAGCATCCTCTTATGGCCTCCCGCCCGTGCCCCGGCCCCGGTGGTGGCCCCGGTCCCGATGTCCGCGGCCGTTCCGCCGGCCCCTGCTCCCGCTGCGTTGTCTGACAAAGCTCCATTGAACCCGGCTGCAGCCCCGCACAGGGTTCAGCAGCAGCACGGAGTCCGCTGCCGTGGCTGCTGTGGACCCGTGCAGAGGGTCCACGCCGGGCTCTGGTGTCCGTCAGAGGAGCTTGTCCCCTTGCCAGTTCCAGCGGCACTTTCCGCTTATCCCCCCCTCTCCTGGAAGAGTCAGCCCCGGAGAGGATTCCCACCTCCTACCCCCCCTCCCTCGCCTGCACCGTTCCCTTGGCAACGACCGCTTCTGCCGTTTCTCTTAAAGGAGAAGCAAACACCAAAGTTTGAGCAGATCTCAAATATTTAGCACACAAGAAGAAAAAGGGGTTGATTCATGGGAGAAGGATGAAAGATGAGAAAATCTTTCAGGAAATCTAGTACTGTCAGAGGCTTCTCAATTTAAGGTCCAGGAAGCCCTTGATAAAATTAAAAGTCGGACCCTTAAAGCAAGAACTAATTTTTTGTAGACTCGGGAGCTGAACAAACCACCGTTCAGTGACTGCCGAGTGGATGTACAACAAGCAAAGATACCCCGACGGTGGTCGGAGAAAAAGAGGATTCCTTTAAGGTCCCGGTTATTAAAAATGTAGAGTTCGAATCTGAAACCAGGACATGCCTAGGTAATGTCTTGTTGATTGAAGAGGCGAACTACAATTTGTTAGGAAGAGATTTGATGGTGGCTTTGGAGGTAAGCTTGATTTTCCAGGAGTCACAGTTTGTAGTGAGCTTATACAAACTAACCATAGAAGATAAGGTGAATCCGAAAGTCGAGTATACCAAAGGAGAGGCAGGCAAAATAGAAATGACACCCATTCGTATCGAGATTAAAAGGCCAGAAGCTCTGATTAAGGGTTAAACAATATCCTCTTCCTATAGAAGGGAGAAAGGGACTAAAGCAAGTAATAGCTGGGGCGCTGTTCCCCACGGTCCCCTAATCCGTGCACTTTGCTGGGTAGCACCCCACCTCAGATACCTGGTGTGGTGTAGTAGACTTGAGAGGTGCCTTTTGGACTTGTACTCTGGCAGAGGAGAGCTGGGATTGTTTCAGTTTTTGGTGGCGGGATCCGGGGACCCGCTGGGGGCGGCGGCTCAGGTGAGCCTCCTTGCCTCAGGGGTTTGTGGACTCACCGAGATTGTTTGGTCGGGCTCTTGAGCAATTGCTCAGCTGGTTTTGTTCGGAGAGCCAGGCTGCCTCCGTGCCTGAATGGCTTGCTGGTAGCTGGACCAGCAGAAAGGGATGTGAAAAAAAGCCACTATAAGGTTGTTAAATTTCTTAGGAGACAAGGGGTTAAAAGTCTCTAAATTAAAACCCCAGTTCACTGATCCCGAGGTAGAATACCTGAGACATTGGCTAACAAAAAAAAAGGGGGGGAACTATTTTTACAGACTCCAAGTATGCATTTGGTGTGGTACACACTTTTGGGAAAATTTGGGAAGAAAGAGGGCTAATTACCACCAGAGGGAGAGGATTAATCCATGGGGAAATAATAAAACAGATCCTGGAAGCTGTCAGGGAGCCAGAGGCGATTTCAATAGTGCATACAGGAATGCAGTTCCAGACCCGAGGAGCTGATAAAGAGGCGAAGACGAAACATTATTAAAGGTAAGTACCCCAGAGGTCGAGCAAGGAGAACCCAAAGAATACCCCCCACAACCCTCCCAAAAAAGGAGATTGAAGACTACCTAAAAATAGGAGCAAAACAAGAAGAAGGTAAGTGGAGGTTACCGGATGGGAGGGAGCTGCTGTCAAAGGAATATAGTAGAAAAAAATTCTAAAAAGACTGCACCAGCAAACTCATTGGGGGGCAAGGGCCCTAGCAGATCAATTTTTAAAATTTTTCGGATGTAAGGGTATTTATGAATTAGCAAAGCAGGAGGTACAGGGGTGCATGATATGCCAGAGAATAAACCGGGCTAACTCCTGGCAGGCAGTACTGGGAAGTCGTCCTGCTGCTCATCGGCCTTTCGAAAGGATCCAAATAGATTTTACTGAGCTTCCTAAAGTCGGAAAATATAAAAATTTGTTGGTATTAGTTGATAAACTAACCCACTGGGTGGAGGCTTTCCCTACCTCAAGGGCAACAGCCCAGACAGTTTCAAAGATATTATTGGAAGAAATTATACCCCGATATGGTATAATAGACTACATAGATTCGGATCAAGGAACACATTTCACCTCAAAAATTATTAAGCAATTGGCTGAAGCTCTGAGAATTCAATGAGAGTATCACACTCCTTAGCACCCTCAGAGTTCAGGTCAAGTTGGGAAAAAAAAAAAATGAATCAGACACTAAAAGCTCAATTATCTAAATTAATGCTGGAAACAAAAATGACATGGGTAAAATGTCTCCCCTTAGCCTTGTTAATATAAACAAAATTGCCGAATCAAAATTAATAAAGAAATGACATTTATTATGCGACCGAAATATCGGTTTCAAACGCCACGATCGAGAAAAACAGCACCGAGCCCGGGGTCGGAGCTGGGTGAACACGCATAGATCTGATCTCTATCGCATCAGACCTCCCAAGTTCACGACTGCTGCTTTGGCTGGTCCCTTCTTATACAGTTTTTGGGCAGAGCCCGAATTAATTCTATTCTTCTCGTATTCATGAAGTTTTCTTGTCCCGGAGCTGGGCCGCACAAAGCCTTTCCTGGGTCTGATGAATTGTCCATCCTGGGTGATGAGTGGGCTATTTCTGCTGATGAATGGGCCATCTCTGGTTCCTGGAATAGTTATTTTTAGTTCCTGGAATGTCTGATTCCTTATCAGATGCAATGTAGATATCAGAGTGTGGTGATCAAGTCGTCATGGTGCAAATGTCCCGGTGATAAGATCCAACCCCACCTAGGTGGAATCCTCACTTATTGTGAAAGAAATACTTTTAGTGTTGTGAAATTTTTCTCTCAGCCAGGCTGGTACAGGGATTTAGAAACTCGGTCTCTGTAGGGTCTAATTATATTTCAGTTTTATATATAATAGCACGAATTACATATTTTATTTATAACAATTCCCCCCCTTTTTATATGGAAACATTAATTCGTGCTACCTTTTGTTACTTAAAAATAGAAATACTATTATCAAATACTACAAATATAAATGTATGAAAATTCAAACAAAAGAATTCTTTTTAGTTATAGCTATTTAGTTTTTCTTGTAACTCTAGCTTTTCCTCCTTAATCTGCTTTTCAAACTTCATCAGAACCTCAGAAGCTTTACTATTTGCTTCTCCTTCTTTTAATTCCATGATTTTAGAGAGTTTATTGTTTTTGCCTAATCTTCCAGCAGCTAGTTCCGGGTCCATGGGCATCACAGCTATTTGCATACCTTGTACTACTGAGTGAATTAATCTAATAAAACATGGTATCATGCAGGGTATGAATATCACCCCGGCCACTGAACAAAGTATGAAGAATGCTGCTTTCTTCCACCATGTACCATCAAATAATTGTTCCCACCAAGATGCTTGTAAGATGGAATTCCATTTTTGGACTGGAACATGTGCCACCTTTTTGATCTCAGCTGCGAGGTCCCTGATGGTCTCTCCATAGTCATCAATTTCTATGCAGCGTTCTGATTCATTGAACTTGCCACAGACTCCCCCTTCCTCAGCTAATAGTCTAATGCAATTCAGTTCTGGTATACAAAGGCACGCATCTGAGAATGTTGTTTAGCTAACAGTTCTAGTGCATCCGAGGTATGATTTGAAACCACTTCTACTACAGCTTGGAGCCTTATGAGCCGATTGAGTAAATAGACGGGGGTTCTATACCCCCAGCTCCCATCCTGTGCCCAAGTTGCTGGGCTATAATATTGGATTATTCTTTCTGCGAGCCATTCTTCTTCACCCCATTTTTGACTCCCACCTGCTATAGGCAGTGTTTTCTTTATCCCCATTTTCTTCCGGCTTAAGTTTTCGTATGGAGGGGCTCCTAACAGGCCACTTTCTGATCTAGGGAGTGTAAAGAAAGAAGGTCGAATCATACCTAGAGTGCATGAACCTTTCCATTTGCTAAGCAGTTCGCTGTATGCCTTTTTGCCACATATCCAGTATATACCATCAGGGGCTTTCCATTTTATTCTCGTATTTTCTGGTTCTCTCCAATATTCTTTTAAGTCCTCTAAGGATTGGTAAGGGTTAGCTCCAGATTGTTTGTACCAGCAAAGGTTGACTCAACTATTCCAATCACAATTTGCTTTTCTTTCTTGACTCCAATATCCTGCAGGGGGTTCTGGTTGCCAGATTTTACTTTTGTTATTTGAATATATTGCTAGGGTGGATATACATGGGGTGTATCCCACAACCTCAGTATATTCACTTCCTTCCCTGCTGATGCAAATTATTCCTATTACTCGTTGGTCTAGAATCCAACCTTCAGGCCTCTGTGTAGTCATTGAGAACTGATTTTTATCTCTTTTTAGAAGTTGTTCTGGAGCTAAGCCTTCACCCTTCCAAGGCCATTTTTCTGCTGATTTAAGCCCCCCACATATCCAACAGTTGGATAAACCTAACTCAGTAGCGATTTCTTGCATTAAGTCTATGAACAAGTTAGTGTTAGGGGCTGGCCATTCCCAATCATTATACTGCTTTTCTAGCAGGTCGTATTGTTTGCTTAATGCCAATAGTCTCTCTTGTTCTAGTCTCTTTTTTCTTATTTCTGATTCTTGTCTCTTGAGCTCTAATGCTACCTGTTTCATAGTGTTTTCTGGGTCTATGCCATCCTTGTTCTTAGAAAAGCAAAAGGTGTTATCATATTGCAAGCATGCCCTGTCATCATTTTCCTCAAGGAGGTCTAGTATAACAGGTTCGTTGCCGAGGGGTGATCTGTCTTTGTACCTTAAATTTTTCCCCCATCCAGTAAGTTTTTCCATCCATCAAGCACATGCTTAATTTTGAATTATCATAACATAATTTGTTGATCTGGGAATAGGCTATGAAGATAGATTTTTTCTTCCCTCCAACCCATACAGTATGATTACAGTGGTCACAGATTGAAACCGGCATTTGGTCTATATTTCTCTTATGTCTCTTATAGTATTGGTTTCTAGTTTTGAAAGGAGGAACTTCTGACTTCCTTTTCTTAAACCTTGCATTTTGAGATAAACATTTAATTTTTCCTTCTAATTCACAAATTTGAAATTGAGTGCCATTCAGATCACAATGTTTGCCATTTCCCTTGCAGTTCTCTGGGCTCTGATGTGTCTCCTGTTCCTTCAGGAGGACCTGCTGACACAGTTCGCAAAGACTGTCAGCTTTTTGGCCCTCTTTGGGGGACAAACCCTCTAGTGGTGTATTAAGTGTTAGGCATATGGTCAGGCTCAGAACCATCAGGAACCCCCATAGGTGTATCCCTCTGCCTTTGCCTTCGCCCACTGGAGTGCAGCCAGTGGCGAGGTAAGCCATCTTCTTGGCAGCAGGAATATTCTTCTGGAGTCCTATGGCTGGACCGAATAGCATACCTTTTCTTATATATGTTCCACCTAGATACTTTATTGTGTTTCATGTGCAAGATACTTTTGATTGTTTTTCCAGCACTCAACTGTTAGAATTTCTGCTTGTGCATCCAATTTTCCCCTGACCCCGTATTTATATATGGCGTACCACTCAGGGGAATCTAGTTCCAATTTCCTTACGTTAGTAGCAAGGGTTAAGTATTGGCTAGTCAGGTCTTGCTCCTCCTCCAAGCACTTTGTACACGGGCCTATCCCCTCTGTGACAATGAGCAACCCAAATTTCGTTATAATATTCACACTTGAAAGAGACAAAGGGATAACATTCACAACCAATTACATTACAACTTATCTGATCCCTTCCGGTCATTTGTTGGGTCTGTGAAATTTTATTTTTAAATCTCCTGGTGAAGAGGTGATCCTCCACTCAGGTGTTCCTTCCTGGACTTTGATTTTCTTCACTCGAGAAGCGTGCGTCCAGCCTTTCTCTGCCGTCTGAATTGCTGCGTCTGTAGTGAGGAGGACAAGAAATGGACCCTCCCAGTGAGGAGTGAGAGGGGTTTCCTTCCATGTTTTTAATAAGAACTTTGTCCCCCGGCTGTACCTTGTGGATAGCAAATCCCAGGGGGGGATGCTGTGCCACCAGCCCACATTTCCTTAACTCCTGTAAATTTTTATTGATTGCTGTCAGGTAAGGATGGATTTGTCCATCCTCTATCCCAGGATGCCCTACTGGCATTCCGTGGTCATAAGGCATCCCATACAGCATCTCAAAGGGTGACAGCCCTGTCTCTGAGTGTGGCATAGTTCAGATGTTTAGGAGGGCTAAGGGAAGACAAGTTTATCCAGGACATTTTTGTTTCTAACATTAATTTTGATAATAGTGCTTTTAGAGTTTGGTTCATTCTCTCGACCTGGCCTGAGCTCGGAGGGTGCCAAGGGGTATGATATTGCCATCGAACCCCTAGTGCCTCGGCCAATTGCTTAATAATTTTAGAGGTGAAATGTGTCCCTTGATCCGAATCTATGTAGTCTATTATACCATATCGGGGTATAATTTCTTCCAATAATATCTTTGAAACTGTCTGGGCTGTTGCCCTTGAGGTAGGGAAAGCCTCCACCCAGTGGGTTAGTTTATCAACTAATACCAACAAATTTTTATATCTTCCGACTTTAGGAAGCTCAGTAAAATCTATTTGGATCCTTTCGAAAGGCCGATGAGCAGCAGGACGACTTCCCAGTACTGCCTGCCGGGAGTTAGCCCGGTTTATTCTCTGGCATATCATGCACCCCTGTACCTCTTGCTTTGCTAATTCATAAATACCCTTACATCCGAAAAATTTTAAAAATTGATCTGCTAGGGCCCTTGCCCCCCAATGAGTTTGCTGGTGCAGTCTTTTTAGAATTTTTTTCTACTATATTCCTTTGACAGTAGCTCTCTCCCATCCAGTAACCTCTACTTACCTTCTTCTTTGGCTCCTAATTTTAGGTAGTCTTCAATCTCCTTTTTGGAGGGGTGGAGGGGGTATTCTCTGGGTTCTCCTTGCTCGACCTCTGGGGTACTTACCTTTAATAATGCGCTGCGTTTTTTGCTTCTTTATCAGCTAGATTATTTCCTCGGGTCCGGAACTGCATCCCAGTCTGGTGTCCCTTAACATGCACTATTGAGATCGCCTCTGGCTCCCTGACAGCTTTCAGGATCTGTTTTTATTATTTCCCCATGGATTAATCCTCTCCCTCTAGTGTTAATTAACCCTCTTCCCAAATTTCCCCAAAAGTGTGTACCACACCAAATGCATACTTGGAGTCTGTAAAAATAATTCCCCCTGGTTTTTGTTTTTTTTTTTCTCCTTCCGTTAGCCAATGTCCCAGGTATTCTACCTCGGGTTCAGTGAACTGGGGTTTTGATTTGGAGACTTTTAACCCCTTGTCTCCTAAGAAATTTAACAGCCTTATAGTGGCTTTTTTTCACATCCCTTTCTGCTGGTCCAGCCACCAGAAAGCTATTCACACACTGAGGCAGCCTGGCTCTCCGAACAAAACCAGCTGAGCAATGGCTCAAGAGCCCGACCAAACAATCTCGGTGAGTCCACAAACCCCTGAGGCAAGGAGGCTCACCAGAGCTGCCGCCCCCAGCGGGTTCCGGGATCCCCCCCACCGAAAAGTGTAACAATCCCAGCTTTCCTCTGTCAGAGTACAAATCCAAAAGGCACCTCTCAAGTATACCACGCTACACCAGGTATCTGAGCGGGGGTGTCACCCAGCAAAGTGCACGGATTAGGGGACCGTGGGGAACAGCGCCCCAGCTATTACTTGCTTTAGTCCCTTTCTCCCTTCTATAGGAAGAGGATATTGTTTAACCCCGTGCCTCCTGAAAAATCAAGCTTACCTCCAAAGCCACCATCAAATCTCTTCCTAACAAATTGTAGTTCGCCTCTTCGATCAACAAGACATTACCTAGGCATGTCCTGGTTTCAGATTCGAACTCTACATTTTTAATAACCGGGACCTTAAAGGAATCCTCTTTTTCTCCGACCACTGTCGGGGTATCTTTGCTTGTTGTACATCCACTCGGCAGTCACTGAACAGTGGTTTGTTCAGCTCCCGAGTCTACAAAAAATTAGTTCTTGCTTTAAGGGTCCGACTTTTAATTTTATCAAGGGCTTCCTGGACCTTAAATTGAGAAGCCTCTGACAGTACTAGATTTCCTGAAAGATTTTCTCATCTTTCATCCTTCTCCCATGAATCAACCCCTTTTTCTTCTTGTGTGCTAAATATTTGAGATCTGCTCAAACTTTGGTGTTTGCTTCTCCTTTAAGAGAAACGGCAGAAGCGGTCGTTGCCAAGGGAACGGTGCAGGCGAGGGAGGGGGGGTAGGAGGTGGGAATCCTCTCCGGGGCTGACTCTTCCAGGAGAGGGGGGGATAAGCGGAAAGTGCCGCTGGAACTGGCAAGGGGACAAGCTCCTCTGACGGACACCAGAGCCCGGCGTGGACCCTCTGCACGGGTCCACAGCAGCCACGGCGGCAGAACTCTGCTGCTGGCTGACCCGGCGCAGCCCGTGGGGCTGCAGCCGGGTTCAATGGAGCTTTGTCAGACAACGCAGCGGGGGCAGGGGCCGGCGGAACGGCCGCGGACATCAGGACCGGGACCGGAGCCGAGACTGGGGCTACCACCGGGGCCGGGGCCGGGGCACGGGCGGGAGGCCATAAGAGGATGCTGGTCTGCCGCCGGACCCGCAGGCGCTGGAGGGGGCGGCGGGAACACCGGGGCTACCGGCGGAGCCGCCGCCGCTGGGACAAGCGGTGGAGCCGCGGGTGGTGCCGTGAGAGCTGGGGCAGGCGGGACCTCGGGCTCCAGGAGCGGCGGTGCAGCTGCGAGCGGCGCCACAGGAGCCTGGGCTTGGCGGGGGGGCGGGCAATGCTTCGGGACAGTCCCCACAATGTTCCAGCCTAGGGACTACTTCTCGGGATTTCAGGTATCCCTTGTTCCTTCCCACCCCCTGATTTTTCTTGGGGTTTTCTCGGGATTTTACTCTTTTTCTGTTTCATCTTAAAGGAAAAAATTACTTCTTACCTGGACTTTGCGCAGAGTCCTCTAAGTTCCTGAATTCGGTACCGTTTCGAATTTGTATTTAATATGTTACCGGTAGAGTAGCCCTCGCAGAGGACCGGTCTGGGGGTTTTCCTCCGGTAACTGCTCTCGAAGTTCTGACTTTTACCTGGACTAACTATGTCCGAGACTAGGGGGCTTACCAGTCCTTGAACTCGATAAAGGACGTACCCTTCCCCCTAGCCATCCGCGACCGATCCCCCGAATTTCTCGATTTATTCGGGCTTGACGTGTGGAAAAAAAAATTAGGTTTTTCTTTCGCTTCCCCCGTGACCGACCTCTTCCCTCGCGGGAGAGAGGAACTGCGATCGTGGGGTCCACACTCGCTTCGTGACAATATCACGTCTCACACACACGCTCGGTCGCCCTCACTCAACCACGCAATACTTACGGTCCGTTTTCCTGCGTGGATTCTTCGTGCACGTAGATTTTTATGAGTGAATTACCCTGCCGCGGCTCCGGGGATCCCACCCTGGGTCCCCCCCGAGTTCCCTGAGAGCTCGTTTTATTTCCTTTTCTCTATCGGGGTGCTACTTTAAATTAGGTTCGTTGATACGATTGGTCCGCGGGATACCCTGTCCGGCCAGGCCGCTAAAAAAATTAGCAGGGTGCCTCCTGACCGAAAAAGGGGTCCGCGATACCCCAAATCGCATCACGTCGGGGTCACCAAACTAATATAAACAAAATTGCCGAATCAAAATTTATAAAGAAATGACATTTATTATGCGACCGAAATATCAGTTTCAAACCCCACGATCGAGAAAAACAGCTCCGAGCCCGGGGTGGGAGCTGGGTGAACACACATAGATCTGATCTCTATCGCATCAGACCTCCCAAGTTCACGACTGCTGCTTTGGCTGGTCCCTTCTTATACAGTTTTTGGGCAGAGTCCGAATTAATTCTATTCTTCTCGTATTCATGAAGTTTTCTTGTCCCGGAGCTGGGCCGCACAAAGCCTTTCCTGGGTCTGATGAATTGTCCATCCTGGGTGATGAGTGGGCTATTTCTGCTGATGGATGGGCCATCTCTGGTTCCTGGAATAGTTATTTTTAGTTCCTGGAATGTCTGATTCCTTATCGGATGCAATGTAGATATCAGAGTGTGGTGATCAAGTCGTCATGGTGCAAATGTCCCGGTGATAAGATCCAACCCCACCTAGGTGGAATCCTCACTTATTGTGAAAGAAATACTTTTAGTGTTGTGAAATTTTTCTCTCAGCCAGGCTGGTGCAGGGATTTAGAAACTCGGTCTCTGTAGGGTCTAATTATATTTCAGTTTTATATATAATAGCACGAATTACATATTTTATTTATAACACTATTAAATAAAATACATCCATTTTTTGGCAACAACATCTAACCTCGTTTGGTTTTAATCTCATTTCTGGGGATATTTTGAACCTTCTAAGTTCTTTTCGGTTTATGCACAGAGACTTAGTTTGCTTTGCTTTTCTGGGTTTGAACTGGATCGTAACACCCCTTCAATGGCATCACTCCCAAGGAGTTGGCATATGGTGCTGGCGCATGCTGTACAAATTTCCACCACATGCTTTATGTATACTGGACGCTGTCTGGATTATTAGGGAATCACTCATTATGTGTGTAGTGGGTTGACCCGGGCCAGATGCCAGGCACCCACCAAAGCAGCTCTCTCACTCCCCTCTGCAGCTGGACAGAGGAGAGAAAATATAACAAAGAATTCATGGGTTGAGATAAGGACAGGGAAAGATCACTCATCAAATGGCATCATGGGCAAAACAGGCTTGAACTAGAGATATGAAATGAATTTATTACTAACAAAATGAGAGCAGGATAATGAGAAGTAAAATGAGCCCTTAAAAACACCTTCCCCCTACCTCTCCATCCTTCCCAGCTCTACCTCCTACTCCAGTGGTGCAAGGAGGCAGGAAATGGGGATTTTGGTCGGTTCATCACCCGTGGCTTCTTCTCCCCAGGGTGTACCTTTGAAGGCCCTTCAAATAAATACCTACCTTTATTCCCTTATTCTTGTCTAGTCTCTGTTTTTCGGTGGCCACTTCAGGCATCACGCTGCTCAGGGAGAGGAGTTGTTGCCCTGCTGCACCATGGGGTCCACTCCCCTTCCATGAACGGGGTAAAGCAAAAACTTCAACTTCCTCCGCATACCCTGCAGGAAACTGCCCCCCCCCCCCCCCCCCGAACCACTCCTTGCCGTGTTCATGGCCATGATGTAAAATGAAACTTCACCCCTTGTCTCTGTACCCAGGACATTGCCCACCCCTTATTCTATACCATTAAGATCATGCCCAGATTTTATACCTTTCAACTGTATACGTATGCACATACAGATAACTATATACAAACACAGGCAACTTGTCCAATGTAAGTCCATCTCATGAGCAACGGCTCTCTGCGAACTGCTGCAACTGAGTCCATCCCACAGGCAACAGTCCTCCCAAAACTGCTGCAGCATGGGTCACTCTTCCATGGGCTGCAGTCTTTCAAGGACAGGCTGCTCCAGCATGCGAGCAAGGCCCCTCTCTCTATGGGTCTCCCACAGGGTCACAGCCTCCTCTCAGGCATCCATCTGCTCCAGCATGGGGCTCCTCCATGGGCTGCAGGGGGATAGCTGCTTTACCATTGTCTTCACCACAGGCTGCAGAGGAATCTTGACTCCGGTGCCTGGAACACCTCCTGTTGGGGAAGATGAAACAGGAAGGCCTGGTGGATATGATTGCCTGACAAAAGATTTTGGGAATATGAAAACTACAGGCAACATCGAAATGAAAGCCACTTTTGAAATACCAGGTCTTAGTTACTGAACAACTAGAAAACAATGGTATGGCCACTGAAGTAATCCCCCCTTGATGGAACAATACCCTCTGCTTGCAAGCGGGTCCAAGGGTCAGAGCAGACCCTACTAGCTCAGCAGAAGGGGTCCAAAGAGTAGTTTTTAGAAGTTAAGATGTAACACTCTATGGTAATATAAGAACTCTTATAGGCTGTATGTAAATGCTATAGGATTTGTATCTTGTATTAGATTGGTTAGTGACAATTAGAATATTCAGTACAGAAGATGATTTATTGTATTGTAACCAGGACTTCAGACATTCTTTCCTTACTCTTACTTCCTTTCCTTACTCCTGCTCTTACTTCCACTCTCGCTCTTACACCCTCTCTCTCTCTCTCTCACCCACTCTCTCACCCGTTCACTCTCTTGCTCTCTTGGGCCTGCTCAGAGCTGAGTCTACCAGCTCTGAGCAGTGCCCCAATACCCACGCCTTTACAATAAACCGACTGTGTCCCAAGACCTGCCTATAGAGATCTTCCATCCGTCCCCGACTGGACCCCAGAACCCCTGAACCAGT
This sequence comes from Corvus moneduloides, assembly GCF_009650955.1. Lineage (NCBI taxonomy): Eukaryota > Metazoa > Chordata > Aves > Passeriformes > Corvidae > Corvus > Corvus moneduloides. The sequence goes on from NC_045510.1 coordinate 3,399,742, forward strand.
AACCTACAACCTCCTCCCCCTCCTTCACTGACCTTGGTGTCTGCAGAGTTGTTCTTCTCACATGTTCTCACCTCCTCCTCTTCTCTGGCTGGAAAATTACAACTGTGCAACAACTTTTGTTTTGATTTCTTATTAAATATGTTATCACAGAGGCATTACCAACATTTCTAATTGGCCCAGCCTCGGCCAGTGGCACATCCATCTTTGGAGCCACCAGGGGTTAGCTCTGCCAGACACTGAGGAAGCTTCTAGCAGCTTCTCACAGAAGCCACCCCTGTAGCCCCCCCCCAATACATTGTGAGAAGATTATCTCCAGTGCAGCTAATTCTATCAGGCACCAGATGCCTTGCTCCATGGTGTTTCATCAATCTTGGTGCACTGAAAGGTCAACTTTGCAAGGGTATTTTCCCTCACACTTGACAGGAGTCTCCTCTAGAGGCTGAGAGTTTATGGTCTTTTCCAGATTCCCTGGTCAATGCCTGCATTCCGGGACAGGGATCCCAGTTGCTTGGTTTCATTACAATCTAGTGCCATACCATCAGCTGTGACATCCCAGCATCAGAGCAGCCAAGTCAATAGGGGCTCACCTGGCTGGTGGCTGTAATCTTTCCACATATGCAGCTCACCTGGGTATATGAATTGGGGGATTATCTCTGGCCCTGCCTCTTTCTCCTGTTCTGAGGGCCTTGCTTCCTCTTCATCCATCACTAAGTTAACTGATTTGGTCTTGGATTTCTTCTTCTGTATAGGGACAACAGCTAACGGCACAGGTTATTCCTCTGGTTCAGCTGCAGTTTGAATGGCCACAGTGCCTGTTGCTCTGCTTTCCTCCTCCTTCCCCTGAGGGTGCTGTACAGTAATGAACAGTGTGCGATAAGCAGTAGCCAGGGCCTAGCACATGGAATAATTTTGCACCTCTCTGGAACTGCCACAGCAATTTTTTTTCAAATATTCTGCCACTTTATCAGGATCCTGTATGTGTTCAGGGATGAACTTTCAAATCATTGGAACAGAATACTCCTTCAAAAGCTGGCCCATTTTCTCCCACATTCCATGCCACTAAGGACTACCCACCCCCAGGGCAGGTCTCTGGACAACTTCCAGAGAAATCGCTGTCTTGACTCTAAACAGGGTGTAGACAGCACTGAGACCTGGCAGACTTAGCAACAAGAAGATGCTTTCTTTAATATACAAAGGTAATTAGAATTCTCAAAAATTGTTGTAGCAGACCTGAAGGAGGAGAAGTGGGGGAAAGGCTGGGAAAAATCATGCTCTCCTGTTCCTCCTACAGGTTGGGTATGATTATTAATCAATTCCCAGAGGTAGCAGCCAAGGCTAGGACAGGCAAACAACACTGAATATACATCCCAAATCACCCTCATTACCCTTGATACTATCATGTCATGAACTGATGTCACACAATACAGCAACAAAACAATCTAGATCCCTCTCCCTACTTTGACAAATATTATCACAAGGAGCATATATGGGAATATACACTGGGCTAACTACCACACCCACATGAACAAATCAAGCGACATTGTAACCAGGGAGTTTTCTACCCAGTACAGAAATGCTTCGATCAGAATTGTTATTTCAAGTTCTCTCTTGAGCCTCACATTGGGCACCAATTCGATGTACTGATTTTAACACCAGCAGGGAAATTAAACTCCAAATAAGCCACTCCCCTTCCCCCACCCCTTTAGGTAAGAAGGGACAATAAATAAGAAATTATAAATTGAAATAACAAATCGCTAAGAGCACAATAATGTAGATACAAAAATGCTGCTAGCAAGGATTTTCTTGCTATTTTCTAAGTCCGCGAGAGACTTTTCTCTCTCACAGAAGAGGTAGCAGAGTTATGTAAACAACCAAGCCACCTGCAACCTTGGAAAGTCTTGTTTATGGTACAGTAGAAAAATATTTTGACAATGGATGTTTTAGGATTTTAGCCAATCACCCCCAAGGGGTGGCTAATCTTTTGTCCAATTAGACTATGAAGAAAAAAGTCTATAAAAGAGTTTGTAAAATAATTAAATACATCAATCTTGCTGCACAATTCCTGCCTGCTGGATCTTCTCTCCTCCTCCTCCCTACGGCTGCGGGACACGGTGATATACCCTAGGGCCTAGGTCTGCGGTAATACAATAACAACAGCAGTATTAATAGCAAAAGTATACAAAAGAGAAGGTGTTTTATCCACAAAAGGGTATTCACCACTGGGAACAAAAAAAACCACTTCCCGAAGATAGTCCCACATGGTGTCCAGACAAAGGCAATATGGCAAGGAGAGCTCCCGTGGGTTAATGTTCCCTCCTGTATTGGGTCTGACTGAGATAGAGTTCTTTTTTCTCCTTAGCAGCCCTCACAGTGGTGTGCTTTGCATTGAGAGCTGGAGGGTGTTGCGGTGAGCTATGATTGGCCGAATCACAGAGACCAAACAGTCCAGTGGTTTGATCCTTCCACAGCCGAAAACCCCTGAAATTACAGGGAGCACCCCAAAAGCCCTGAGCATTCATAAGGCTGGGAAAAATACATAAATCCGTGCCTTACCTTTTAGCTGCATATCTCCCTTCCCCCATATCTGTCTGCTTTCCCAGAGTGACCCAGGGCAAGCTCTAATTTCTTGAGCAGCTAATCGGCCCATGTTACTCCTCCCCGCCTACCCCTTCCTCCATTGGCTGTAATCCCTTCTCCCTGCCCCGGTAGCACCCCCTAGCTGATGTTTCATTGGTTACTGTGTGTTTTCCACGCCTGCTTGTCGGGGTACAAACTGCCCCGCCCGGCCGTGTGGATGCTCTCTCTTTCTCTCTCTCTCTCTGGTTCTCCTCATGGGCTGTTGCCCTGGAATAAATTCCCTTCTCCCACGAGAGGCCCTATGCTTTTTCCTACCTCCTCTGTGCGCATCAGCCATCTGGAGCCGGGTGAACCCCAGCCGGAGATTTGCCCGCCCCCCTGCACGCCGCGATCGGGCTCCATCTGTCCGGCTCAGGGCAAGCAGCAGTTTGCACGGTACCAGGACAACGCGCTAGCCACAGGATAGTACTGTTGCAGAACGGTGTCGATAGCACACCAGTGTTTTGGCTACTGCTGAACAGCACTGTCTCTCTAACATTCTCTTCTCCCATCAAGGGGGCTGGGAGTGGGCAAGGTCCTGGGAGGGGACACAACCAGGCCAGCTGACCCAAATTAACCAAAGGGAAATTCCATACCGTATGACATCAGCTCAGATATAAAAGCTAAGGGAAAGAGACGGAAGGGGGGATATTCATGATTCTGCAATGTTTGCCTTCTAAAGCAGCCGCTACATGTGCTGAAGCCCTGCTTCCCGGGAAGCGTCTGAACATTGTTCGCTGATGGGAAGTAGAGATTAACTTTCTTTCTCCTTTGCTTATGTGCGCACAAACTTTCACTTGTTTTTTTCCTTTACTTTAGTAAACTGCCTTATCTCAACCTATGAGTTGTTTTCCATCTTATTTTCTCTCCCCTGTCCTGCTGAGAAGGGAAGTGATACAGTGGCTTGGTGAGCACCTGGCACCCAGCCAAAGTCAACCCACTACAGTCCTTTTTGGCTCCCAAATGTGGGGTGAAATAGAGGCAGTTATATAGATAGAAGTATTGCACGCTATAGTAAATGGTAAATAGTAGTTATCAAGCAGCAGGCTCCTGTGCAGCACACGGCATTTGTCAGCTGCACTGCTTATCTCTTTATTTTGCTGAGTTTGGGAACATGTTAACACAAACAATGACGATGAGGCAATACACCTCCTTCTCCTCGCTGGAGGTGGATGTGAATGATTTTATAATGCAGGCTCCCACCGTCTTTGCTCATCCTTATGTAAGCTGTTTAATACTGTAAATATTATTAGCTAATATTGTTGGTACACTATGGAGTTTATGGAATCTGTTGCCATCCTGGTGTAAGAGAAAACAAATTTTAGGTGAGGAGCTATTGGAATCTGCCCTGAGGCATCCAGTTCCTGGGTGGCAGGGTGCGTGGAAGAATTTGGGCAGGTTTTTAAGGCAGTCATCACCTCCCATTACCTGGGATTTTAGACCTGAACAGGTAAACGATGCTAAGAAACTGACACATCAACTAACAGAAGGTGCATTGTGGAAATACGCACAGCTTTTTACCGGCTATGCTGGTAGTTCAATGCCTTAGAAAGCCTCGGGCAGCCTAGAGTGGTAGCACGGGCAATCTAGCATTTCAGTAGCTCTGAAAGCAACAAATGATAGCTGCAAAGCTGATACCACCAGTAGAAGCAAAGAGGGAAAAATACAGCCTTTGGTTTGCCTAATTCCTGCAATTACAAGCTTTCAAACAGAGACAGACGCACAGATGTTCGCAGAAGGATTGCAAAGCCAAAGAAGGCGGGCCCCCTCTCGGGTCCTTCTTTTATTCGGAGAAGGGGAAAGGGGAGAACTGGGGGCGGACCCGGGGTGACTGGCCAATCAGACACTGCTAAAGAGTTTGAGTTACATTTGGTTTTGCCCGCGCTTGGAACAAAGGAGTTCAGAGCACATGGCAGAGGCAAGTCCTGGCTTGTCTTGGGGAGGGGGAAGGGAAGCTCAGAACAGGCAGCAACAATGCATTGCCTACCCCAATGAAAACCAGCAGCTTCTTGCCCTGTACCAGGGCCTGGTCTGTGCCTATGGAGCCACTGTTCAGTACTCTCAGAGGACTGTAGTTGAGGCAGGAACCCAAGCTGCGTTTGAGGACACTATGCCTGAGACAGGGACTCAAACCCCAGCAACTACAGTAATTGCCCCAGTGTGGGAGACAGAGGAGTAGAAACTCCTGCAATTAAAGGAGGCTTTGATTTACAACCCTGGAAGAGACTAGGTCTGGCTTAATTGACAGAGATTTATAGACTTTAAGCAAAAGGATTACAAACTTGTGTTCCTATCATTATAAGTAAAATTGTACACTGGGTGTTTTGGTGAAGGGTTTTAAAATATAATAGTGTGATTTTATATAGTTTAAGTTAAGAATGTAGATGGTATAAGAGAGACATCTGTGTGTACGCGACATGAGAAGTTATTGGTCAAGACATAGTTGCATTGCAGTGAGAAGTGCCACAGGTGATAGGTCATAAATCTAAAACAAAGTGTCGTTTTAAGTATCTATTGGATTAGAAAGTTATAAATTACGATGTAACCCTAAATCTTGTGACTAGTAACCATTACTCGGAGGTGTTGTAAAATCTCACGCCTCGACTGATGCGTTTGTTACTTTAAACAATAAATTAGTGTAATTGCATAGTCCCATCCCTTAAAGTTATTTTCCTCCGACATGTGAAAGCGCGAGAAAGTGACACCCCAGTAGTGAAAAGAAAAACATGGACAAGGTGAGTTACAGGCCTGTACCATCAATTAATAAAGGAGTGTCCTGGTTTGAAAGACAGGTGTCTGCCAAGGAAGGTGGGAACCTTCCTGGTATGGAAAATATGACCCCCTCCTTCCTTATTAGTATAACTTTGAAATTAAGGGGCTTTCAGGCAAAGATATGGGAAAAGGAATAACAGTTCTTTACTAGAATATATATATAGATAACAAGACAGACAAACAACCAAAACCACAGTGTCATGGTTTGACGCAGCTAAGCATCAAGCACACGAAATCTGTTATTTTCATAAGGGGAAAATAGGAAAATATTGAGGAAAACTAGAGAGCTGCGAGGCAAAACAGGTTCAAACTTAAACTGTTGTGGTACAAAGAAAGAGTTTTATTACTAATAGAATTAAAAGTAAAAAGAAATAACAAGAAATTAAAGCAAACCCTCCCCTCCCCCCCAGCACTTCTCTCCTTTTACCCAACTCACACAAAGGGTAACAGAACATGGGATTTTAGTCAGTGTTGCAGTTTTTGAAAAGTCTCTTTTTTATGCTTAAGGAAAAAAGGGTTTTCTTCTGCTTCACATGGTTCCCAAACTGCCACCAACAGCAGACCCGCCCGGAAAGAAACAATCTGCTGTGGTGTAAAACATCTCCCCCATGAAAAATCTCGCAGTTCCTTCACACTGCAAAACATGGGCCATCACATGGGGTTATTAATCTTTTTAAGGATGAGTTATTTTGGCCTGCACACAAAGGCTTTCTTCTCCACAAGTCTTTAAAAGCTTCTCACTGCTTCTATATAGCCTGGCATGGGCACTCTTCACAGTCTTCATGGGCCACAAGTGAGTTCTCCATCCCCCCGTGTACTTCAACTGGATTAAAGAGACAAACAGTTTGTGATATTACAGTTTCTTACCACGGCATGCAAGAAGTTTTTTAAGCTACGTGTGAGAAACGCAGCGCCACCCTCTTTTCTCCCGTCACCACGTTCAGCTTCATCTCACGACTCACTTTCTCTCTGACTCTGAAGCCGCCATGTTGAAGAGTGTTCTTGTTCAGGCTTTACGGTGGAGAAAGCCTTGCTCCCTTTGTGCTGCTGGCTGCATGATGTCTTCTTCAGCGCGAAGTGTGCTGGCTGCAAGAAGGAGGCTCCGCCGGCTCCTGCTGGCTCCGCCAGCTCCGCATGGAGAGGAGAGGGACCTGCCGGTCCCAAGAAGCCGTGCCGGATGGGTTTAGCTGTGTGGCAGTCCATAGCTGGTTTTAGCTGCCTACGGCTCTGGGATAGTTCCCCCCTAGTGACCCAGGGTCCGTGCCACGGACTTGGGATAAGGGGAAGGGGGCAGGGGCTCCGGCCTGCCCCGACCTGGCTCGGCAGAGCCTGGACGCTCCGAGGCCCCCCCCCACCTTCCAGCAGGAGAGCTGGAACGAAAGGGAATTCCTGCCTTTCCACGTGGTTTAAATATGTAAATTGTGAGAAGCGTCATTAGTCTAAAAGACTGTACATCAACTCAGGTTCAACCCACTACACACAGCAACAACAAAAAACCCCCAGACAACCCAATAACAGCCTTTTCACGCCTGTCAAGCAATTTCCCCTTTGGTGTAGTTATGACCACAACCGGCAGGGGGCGCTGTTGGCTTGCATTGAGGCAGAGAGGCTGCAGTGACTCCCCCTCGGCTTCAAGGGCACTGTTGGCTCCTGGAAAGGCAGAGGAGCTGCGATGGTTCCCCTGTGGCCTCAGGGGCACTCCGATGCTGGCTCGGCAACCTTCTGGGGGGGGCTGGGAGCTCGGGCAAAGGGGAGGACAGGAGATTGCTCCTTTGCACAGCTCACAGGCAGTGGCTGGTTGCGATGTTGGGCTACCGCGCAGAGAAGTGGCCCGGCGGGGGCATCCCCAGTCCCAGCGGCACCCCACATAATGGCTCTGGACCCCTAAACGGCTGGGAAACAGGGAGAAGGTGAGCAGGCTTGCAGTGTAGAAACCACGGCGGATTGGAGTCTGAGAGCCTAACACACAGGAGCAGACGCAGGGGCAAGGGCCCAGCAGAAGGCAGTCCCGGTCCCAGGTTTCAGCACCACACGCGCTGGCTCTGAGCTCCGGAGTGGCAGGGAAGCAGGGAAGCAAGCGGCCTGGCCCTGGTTGCGAAAAGAAAAGAAAAGAAAAGAAAGGAAAAGAAAAGAAAAGAAAAGAAAAGAGAAAAGAAGAAAAACCCCTACAGGGCAATAGGATTTCAGGTCAGATCCACTCACCATGCCAACCATATGGCTGCTGCCTTGATCCCCCCACCGGAAGGAAGGGCCAGCCCCAGCCCCAACCTCCTCTGTATCCCAGGCCGAGCCTTCACCCATTGCGGTATTCCCCAAGCTGTGGGGGAGGGGGGGCGACAGTGACAATTCTGGGCACAAAATGACTATGGGATAACCCCATCACCATGACCCACTTCCCCAAGACAGGGAGGAAAAAAAGAGGAAGAAGAAGAAGGAGAGGAAGTAACAGTAGGAAAGGAGGGGTTAGATCAAGAGGCAGGCCCTTCAACAAAGAAATTGAAAGGAGTGAGGTCAATCAAACAGGAAACCAAAGTTATTTGGTCCCTGACCTCATCAGAACTGCAAGACTTGTGAAAATATTACAGCTGCCAGCCAGGTGAGCAGATTTCTGCCTGGCTGCTTTGATGCTAGGATAACGGGGCTGACAGTCAGGAGTTAGAAGGTCATGAAACCCAACAGCTGGGATCCTTTGCTAAAGATCGGGAACTTGAAAGGAACTGGAAAGGAAGGAGCAATTTGCGCCCTCTGGAGATGGCTTCTCTCAAGTGTGAGGGCAAGATATCCATTTAAGGAAGATCTTGTGAACTCACCAGGGAAGTGGACCATTGCAGACGAAGGTATCTAGGACTTGAAAGAATTTGCAATCTAAAAAGTTACAGGGTCTCTAAAGATCCAGAGGATGTTCCTTGCACACTGGCCATGTGGAGGAAGGTGGTTCAAAGCTCCCCTGCATCACATTCCAGAAGCTTGGTATTCTGTCACCCACAAATGGATATACCAGCTATAGACATGGCATCATCCTGGCTCCAAAATGTAGAAGAAACTCTGGGTACTTCCACATCCCTACGAGCCAGCATCCCAGCTTTTAGGGACAGCCCAAGAGATCCCTCCTTTCCTGCCCAGGTCAGAGGGAAGGGAAGCCCCAAGCACAGGCCACATAATGAACTCTGGTTCTTTCTGCATGAGCAGGGGGAGGACATGACGAAGTGGGACGATGAACCCACCTTTATGCTGGAGGCCCATGTCTATGAACTGAGGGGGAAGAGAGCTGCTAAGGGGTCACCCGAGAAGGCTGTCAGTGTAGTTGCTGCAGAGAGACAAGAAGGCAATAAGCAATCTCCCAGATATAAAAGAACTACAATCACTTCCTTTAAAACCCTGGTATGGGGACTTCTGATCTGGCATTGCAAAGGTCAGATAGTGAGTACTCTGACCAGGAACAGGAATAGAGGGTCCCTGCCTTTGGCCAGGAGGAAGAAAGGGATGACCAAGCATACTGGACCATCTGAATTCAATAGCCTGGCACATCAGATCCACAGAAGTATAAAGTTTTAGTAGATACTGGTGCACAGTGTACACTGGTGCCATCAAGGCACAAGAGTGCAGAACCTATCTGGATCTCTGGAGTGACAGGGGGATGCCAGGACTTGTCTGTAATAGAGGCTGAGGTGATCTTAACAGGGGACAAATGGCAAAAGCACCCCATTGTGACTGGCCCAGAGGCCCCTTGTCTCCTTGGCATGGACTACCTCAGGAGAGGGTATTTCAAGGATCCAAAAGGGTATTGATGGGCTTTTGGTGTAGCTACAGTGAATACAGAGAAGAGAAAACAGTTATCCACCCTGCCAGGCCTCTCAGAAGATCCCTTCATTGTAGGATTGCTGCAGGTTGAAGACCAGCAGGTACCAATTGCTACCAGGACAGTGCCTTGGCAGTAATATCACACCAACTGAAACTCTGTAACTCCCATCCAAGAATTACTTCATTGACTAGAGAGCGAAGGAGTAATCAGCAGGACCCCCTCACCCTTCAACAGCCCCATATGGCCTGTGTGAAAGTCTAATGGGGAATGGAGGCTGACAATACACTATTGGGGCCTGAATGAAGTCATGCTGCCTCTGATTGCTGCCCTACCAGACATGTTGGAACTTCAATACGAGCTGGAGTCAAAGGCAGCCACATGGTGCCACAATTGATATTGCTAATGCATTTTTCTCAATTCCTCTGGTAGCAGAATGCAGGCCTGTCATGGGTTAGCAAGGATAGTCCCAGAAGGGATGTCCTTGCTAAGGGGTGCTTACAGCTTCCTCTATGACCTGATAGGACCTATCAGATGGCCAGTTTGAATATGGACAATTCTTTAAGCCACTTAAAGTTGTGACCGCCTCTGTGATCCACACTTAAGAATAGGCAAACTCCTGCCCCAAGCCCTCTCTCGTTTCCGGCGCTGGGACAGGTGGCTGCGGGGCCCGAGTGGGGGCCCAGTGGGCCCGGCCCAGGCCCTGCTCAGGCCTGGGCCGGGCCGGGCCACAGCCATCCTGGAGCCAATGGGCCCTGTTCCACCCGCGGAACGCCCCCGCCCCCCCCCCCCGCCAGCAGGGCTGTGGGTAGCCAGAGCAGCTCGGCTCCCCTTCTCCAGTGCAGCCAAGATTCAGCTGAAGCTGCACTGCTGTCCGGCAAAAGATCATGTGGCCAACAGCGATAAGCTTCATTCCAGCTGCAAGGCCTAGGTGAGATTAACCCTTTTAGTGCTGTGAAGAGCTGAAAACCTGAGGGAAGAGAAAGAGGAGATGCTTAAAGCTGAAATTCTGTTGTGAAGCAATGATATATCAGAGTACCCGTTGTAATTTCATGAAGGCATGAGGGGTGGAGTGTTCAACTTGTACTTGTGAGCAAAAGCACCTGCGCTGAGATTGGCAGAGGCTGATGCAGCTGTAATTTCATGAGAAGTTTGGACAGGGAGAGATGGAAGTGATGAGGACTTTTGCTCCAAATGGAAAATGAGAAAACCTCAGTTCCTAGAGATGCTCCCAGAAATAGTCCTAAAGATGAAGATGAGGAAGACCCTTTGCTCCCAGGGAAGGAGAAGGGCCTCTGTTCTTAGAGATGAAATGCTCTCAGAGATGGGTGAAGAGAACTTTTGTTTCTGAACGGCTCAACCTTGCAATTGTACCCCAAAAACCTTCAAGAGTGGACCCTCGCAAGCAGTTGTGGGAAAAGCTGCAAGTTGTGGGAAGGGACTCACATGCAAGCAGAGAACCAACCTGGGCGGCTGTCTCGTTGTGATGCTTTCATAGCATGGGTAAGCGAGACTCCTCTTCCTAAATGGACTGAACAAAGTTATTATGGAAGTGGTAAACAGATTGAACATCTCAAGGGTTGTCTTTTTACATTGTCAGTGGGAGAAGGGAGGAAGGTGGGGGGGGAAGAGAAGGATTCTGAAGGTGTGGTATGATTTTTTTTTTCCCCTCTTTTAGGTCTGTTAATAAACTTCTTTATATTCTTTTAAGTTTGGTGCCTGCTTTGCATTTCTCCTAATTCTTATCTCACATAAGGTAAACAGTAATGAGTATTTTGGACCAAACGACTACAAGGCCACAATTTGCTTTCACCTGGAGGGGTGTCCAATACATATGGAACCAACTGCTCCAGGGGTGGAAACAGCCTCACCATCTGCCATGGCCTGATCCAGACTGCCCTGGAACAGGGTGGAGCTCTAGAACACCTGCAATATACTGATGATATAATTGTGTGGGACAATATAAAAGAAGAAGTTTTTGAGAAAGTAAAGAAAATAATCCAAATTCTTCTGAAAGCTGTTCTTGCCATAAAACAAAGTAAGGTAAAGGGACCTGGACAAGAGATCCAGTTCTTGGGAATAAAATGACAGAGTGGACGCTGTCATGTGCCTACAGAGGTGGTTAACAAAATAGCAGCTATGTCTCCATCAGCTAACAAGAAGGAAACACAAGCTTTTATAGGCCTTGTGGGGTTCTGGAGAATGCATATTCCAGGTTATAGCCAGCTTGTGGGGCCCCTTTATCAAGTGACCCAGAAAAAGAACCATTTCGAGTGGGGCCTTGAGCAACGACAGGCCTTTGAGCAGATCAAATAGGAAATAGCTTGTGCCGTAGTTCTTGGGCCTCTTTGAACAGGACCAGGTGTGCAAAATATACTCTACACTGCAGCTGGGGAGCAGGGTCTGTCCTGGAGCCTCTGACAAAGGACCTCAGGAGAAACCCGAGGTCAACCATTAGGGTTTTGGAGCCAGAGTTATTGAGGATCAGAAGCCCACTATACTCCAACTGAAAAAGAGATATTTGCAGCCTATGAGGGGGTTTGAGCTGCCTCAAAAGTTGTTGGGACAGAAGCATGTCTCCTCTTGGAACTGCAATTGCCCATGCTACACTGGATGTTCAAAGGAAACATCCCCTCAATACATTACGCAACCAGTGCTACATGGAGTAAGTGGGTAGCACTGATTACACAATGTCGTGGTTTGAAAGACAGGTGTCTGCCAAGGAAGGCAGGAGCCTGTTGGGGTCTCCTCCCCCTGCCATGTAGCCCTGGGAGAGGGGCCCTGAGGGGAGGCACGGGGTTTCCCTGCCCCTGGTCAGCCTCATTCCCCATTGGTTGGTTTGTGTTCCCCTGTGTGGGCAAGGACCCTCGGGTCCCGGTACTGTAAGAGTTCCTCAGCAAAGCCCCAGCCATGCGGCTGGAGAAATAAACATCTCTGAAACATCTACCAAGAATCTGTCCATATATATTTCCTTTCCACGGGACTCCTGGTTTGATATATGCATGTTACAGTAATCCCTGCTGTAGCAAATGGTGGGGAATGAGGGCAGGACACCGATCCCTAAGGACAGAAAATTCGTGAGTAAAACCCACTCTAGATCTCTCTCTTCTCATCTTGGTTTGGATATTCTCTCTGGACTATGGAAGAATCATGGGAAATGTGGCTCTCTGAGCCACAGAAAAAAATGTATCTAGAAGTTAAAGGAATCCTTGAACAACAAAACAAAAAAGTATTGGAACCGGGAGATCTAGAACATTTTTTTAACTGACTTTTCAAAAGTTTCTTCTATATTTCTCGAGACTTACTTTTTGATATTGAACCTCCTGGAATTAGTCATGGGTGTTTTTGGGACGAGATCTGGGATAAGGTAAGGGATCAAACAGAACATGGACTAGCGATAGAAGCTCTCCGTGCATCCCTTGTAATCAGTGAAGCTCTTGAGGAGCATTTGTATGGTCCCATTACCCCTAAAGCAGAGGATCATACTAATCCTGTGGCCGAGGCCGCGTGGCCGCCATCTCAGGAGAGCGTGACTGCAGCCGTGCCTGCGGAGGTGCCTGCGCTGGATGCGCCCGGCCCCCTCGGGAGTGTGCACCTTATTGCGGACCCCATCCCTGTCTCGGGGTCCCCTGCCACGCGACCGCGAGTGAGGGAGCGATGCCGCAGGCGCCGCGGGTGTCGTGGGCCACAAGCAGCCAGGAACCGGGCATCGGCGTGGAAGCCCGCTCTGAGCACACGGCTCGGAGAGCCCTGTGGAGGGAGAAGCGGCGGTTTCCACAGCGACATGAGGAGCCAAAACGAGGCCGCTCTCAAAGCAGCGTGGAGTCTGCGGAGCGGAACCACTCACAGGGCATGGGGCCCGCGGCGATGGCAACGCCGGAGCAGCGCCGATTGGAGGGCGCAGAGCAGCCGCAACGCGAGGGCCCGGCCGAGACATCGGAGTTGGCGAGGCGGCGGCCACGGGGGACCAGCAGCCACGACAAACACGCAAGCACGTGATAGGAGAAGCTATAGCAACGAAAATCACAGGAACTGTGAAATGGTACAATGTAAAAAACAACTATGGATTTATAACACGAGATGATACAGGGGAAGATTTATTCATCCATAGAACTGCCATTAAAAGGAATAACCCTAAAAATTACCTGCAAAGTGCAGGAGATGGGGAAGTTGTACAATTTGATATAGTGCAAGGAAAGAAGGGTTTTCAAGCAGTGAATGTTACTGGACCTGGAGGTATTCCAGTCAAAGGCAGCCGTTATGCACAAAATTATAAACAATATCCATCCCAGCAATTTCCCTACCCACAGCCTACTTCCCCCTTTTACCCTATACCCAATACGTACCCTTTCCTAAGTTTACCCCATCCCCAGTTTATTTCTAATCCGTTTTTCACCCCATGGCTTCCATATACAATTCCCTTTCCCTACAATTCCTCTCCGATGCTGAGGGGGGGATGAAAAGGGGGAGGGAAGAAATTAAACCCTCTCCTGCCTCAGTTTCCCCACAAAGCATGCCCAGAGAGTTCTGTCTCCCTTCTGTCAGCCCTAAGATGTTCCACAGAATCTGTTTGGACATTTAAAGACTCAGGAGGATGGCTTGTTTTGTCTTGAAACTGTTCTTGTTATGTTTATCCAGCTGTTTTCATTCTCCTTTTATTAAAATAAAACGGGTGAGATGTTGGGGTCTCCTCCCCCTGCCATGGAGCCCTGGGAGAGGGGCCCTGAGGGGAGGCATGGGGTTTCCCTGCCCCTGGTCAGCCTCATTCCCCATTGGTTGGTTTGTGTTCCCCTGCGTGGGCAAGGACCCTCGGGTCCCGGTACTGTAAGAGTTCCTCAGCAGAGCCCTGGCCATGCGGCTGGAGAAATAAACATCTCTGAAACATCTCCCAAGAATCTGTCCATATATATTTCCTTTCCACGGGACTCCTGGTTTGATAAATGCGTGTTACAGTAATCCCCGCTGTAGCAGGAGCCTCCCTTGGAATGGAAAATGCAACCCCCTTCCCTCTGAATTATTGTAATTTTGAAATTAAGGGGCTTTCAGGTAAAGATATAAGGAATAGGAATAACAGTTCTTTACTATTATATATTGTCATAGGTTAGCAAGCATAGTCCCGGAAGGGACGTCCTTGCTAAGGGGTGCTTACAGTTTCCTCTGGGAACTGATAGAACCTATCAGCTGGCCAGTTTGAATATGGACAATTCTCTAAGCCACTTAAAGTTGTGACCACCTCTGTGATCCACATTTAAGAATAGGCAAACTCCCCCTCCAAGCTCTCTCTCATTTCCGGCGCTGGGACAGGTGGCTGCAGGCCCCGTGTGGGGGCCACTGGGCCCGGCCCAGGCCCTGCTTGGGCCAGGCCGGGCTGGGCCACGGCCATCCTGGGTCGATGGACCTGTTCCAGCCATGGAACCCCCCCCACTGCCTTGCCGTGGGCAGCCGGAGCGGCTTGGCTCTCCCCCCTCTCCACTGCGATAAGAAAAATTCAACATTCCAGCTGCAAAGCTGCAAGGCCGAGGTGAGATTAACCCTTTTACTGCTGTGAAGAGCTGAAAACCTGAGGGAAGAGAGAGAGGCGATACTTAAAGCTGAAATTCTGTTGTGAAGCTATGATATATCAGAGTATCCTGTTGTAATTTCATGAAGATATGGGGGGTGGAGTGTTCAACTCGTAAGCAAAAGCACCTGCACTGAGATAGGCAGATGCTGACGCAGCTGTAATTTCATGAGAAGTTTGGACAGGGAGAGATGAACCAGATGAGGACTTTTGCTCCGAATGGGAAAGGAGAAAACCTCAGTCCCTAGAGATGCTCCCAGAGATAGTCCTAAAGATGAAGATGATGAAGACCCTTTGCTCCCAGGGAAGGAGAAGGGCCTCTGATTTTGTTTCTGAACTGCTCAACCTTAAAACTGTACCCCAAAAAACTTCAAGAGTGGACCCTCGAGAGCAGTTGCGGGAAAAGCTGCAAGTCGGGGGAAAGGACTCACGCAGGCAGAGAGACTCCTCTTCCTAAATGGACTGAACAATATTTGGAAGTGGGAGGCTGTCTCGTTGTGATAATGTTTTCATAGCATGAGCAAGAAGAGACTTCTCTTTCTAAATGGACTGAACAAGGTTATTATGGAAGTGGCAAACAGACTGAACATCTTAAGGGTTGTCTTTTTACATTGTCAGTGGGAGAAGGGAGGAAGGTGGGGGGAGGAGGAGAGTTCTGAAGGTGGTATAATTTTTTTTTTTCTTTTTTCCCTCTTTTATGTCTGTTAATAAACTTCTTTATATTCTTTCAAGTTTGGTGCCTGCTTTGCATTTCTCCTAATTCTTATCTCACAGCAGATAAACAGTAATGAGTATTTTGGACCAAACCACTACATATATGTATAAAACAAGACAAACAAACAACAATAACTGTGGCAGTAACAACAAACAGAACCAGTAACCCAGTGCCAGCCTTCTTGGCTGTCAGTCACTTTCCCCTTTGGTGCAGTTCCGGTCACAGCCGGCAGGGGCACTGGCAGCTCCTGGTGGGCAGGGCAGGTGCGATGGTTCCCCTGTGGCTGCAGGGGGCACTCTGGCACGATCTCGGGGAGCACGTGGTAATGGCGGCTTGGCTGAGCGGGGAAGGGATGGAAGAAAGGCTTCACAAACCCCCTGGGGCAGCTGATCCCAGTGCCCCAGCAGGACCCTCGGGAACAGCAGGCTAGAACAGCAGGGATGAGCACAAAATCCCGGGTGGCAGATGTGAGATGTATCAAATTCCGGAGCTGCAGCGGGAACCCCGGGACATCTCAGCAGGCAGGCTGTGCAGAGCTACAGTGTAGCGAAGGCTCAGAGCAGCAGCGGCCCAGCTCCCAGGGGGGCAGGGAAAGGCGGGCTTGGGATCCCGGGGTCCCACCGAGGCACCTGAGCAGATGGCAAAGATCCCCCCTCAGTGAGGTGGTGTTGCTGCCTGTTCTGAGCTTCCCCTCCCCCCTCCCAAAAACATGTGCTCTGAGCTCCTTTGTTCCAAGCGCGGGCAAAGCCAAATGTAACTCAGACTCTTCAGCAGTGTCTGATTGGCCGCTCACCCCGGGTCCGCCCCCAGTCCTCCCCTTTCCCCTTCTCCTAATAAAGATGGTCGAGGGGAGGCAAACGCCCTCTCTCAGCTCAGCTACTTTCCTGTAAACATCTCTGGTCGTCTGTCTCATTTGAAAGCTTCTAACTGCAGGGAATTGAGCGAGCAGGGAGCTATATTTCTCCCTCTTTGCTTCTGCTGATGGTATTTGCTCTGCAGCTGATTCAGGTACCGATTTTAGAGCTACTAAAGTGCTAGATTGCCCGTGCTACCTCTCAAGGCTGCTCGAGGCTTTCTAAGGCATTGAAATACAAGCGCTAGCCGGTATAAAGCTGAAAAGATACCTTCCACAAGGTGGGGTGTTAAATAGGGTCCCAGTGCAATGGCTGCTCCAGCAAGCAGAGCCCCACTCATGGTAGAAGGAAGACAGCAGAAGGCTGAACCCCACAGCAGCGATGAATTCTCCCCACAGCAATCGCAGCTTCTCTCCCCTCCGAACGCCAAGAGAGCAAGAGAGCTAGTGGCTCCACCCAACCCCTTTTTCCCAGTCCAGATCTCTCGGCATCTCTGTCCTACACGAGAAAACCCCAGGTAAAAAAGGGTAGCCAGCTGGACCCCTCCCCCTGTGGCCAGGTCTTTTGTCTCTCTTAAGTACCCAGTCGTTATTGTCTCTTGGCAACACATATGGGGAAAATTATTTAAGAGAAAAAAGAAAAACAAAAGGAGAACTCCTAAAATCCCAACACACAATGAGCCCAAATGGGAAAACCCAATTTCCCAGGAATCCTAGAAGAGATTATGGACTGGCCAGAAGCCAGAGATATTGGAGCATTGACACCAAAAGGGTTAACTCAATTTTTACTGTGCCTGTGAACTTTTAGCAGAGAAACAAGGCATGCAAACATTGCTTTCCCATCAAGGATCATTGGAAGGTAAGAAGAAGACACCTGGCTCAAGAATGCAGTAATTGACAAAACAAGGACTGAATCTGGGAACTTTGGGTGGGATTTATGGTAATGGATAAATTGTAATACACATGTAAGGACTGTATATAAGCAACACATTTGTAGAATCACGTGTCCATGCAAGGTTAGGAGCTATCCTCTGTGCGACCTCAGGCCTGAATAAATGATGCCCTCTTTAACACCACATTAGTGTTAAGTAGTCTTATTCTGATATTTCGGAAGATTTGGTGACAGCATTGGCTGAGAAGGTTACTTGTGCCCAAGAAGTATCACCATATAACAAGTTACCAGAAAACAAAAGAGGCTATGCTTTATTTACTGATGGATCCTGTCATGTCATAGGAAACCATCAGAGGTGGAAAGCTGCTATCTAGGCATCTAGGAAGGGCTGCAGCATACAGATGGACTCATGATCAAGGGGTGGACCTGACTATGGAGGCCATCACACAGGTCATTCACGAATGTGAAACGTGCTGCCATCAAGCAAGCCACATGAGTGAAATCTCCTTGGAACAGAGGGCAGTGGCTGCATTTCTGATATGGTGAGGCCTGGCAAACTGACTATATTGGACCACTGCCACGAACACGCCAAGGCAGACATTACATCCTCACCACAGTAGAGGCAACAACTGGCTGGCTGGATACATACCCAGTAAACCATGCCACTGCTTGAAACACCATCTCAGGCCTTGAGAGGCACATTTTGTGGCCACATCATACCCCAGAGAGAATTGAATCAGACAATGGGACTCATTTTCAAAACAACCTCATAAACTCTTGGGCAAAGAAACGTGGCATTGAGTGGATATATCACATCCCTTATCATCCAGAAGCCTCTGGGAAGATTGAAAGGTATAATGGACTGTTGAAGACTATGTTAAGAGAGAGGTATGGAAGAAACCATATGGTCATACCCACACAGCGCTAAAAACTCCATCCCCTTTCTCTGTCACCAGGACATGGGGGAAGGAGTCTGTCCCCACATTTGGTGTTTGAAAACCAGCTTCTCCTCTTGGTATAGACAAGCATTGTTTCAGCTGTGGGTACCCTGGTCTGAAATTTGATTTATATATATATATATAGGAGAGAGTCTTGACAGCTCTGTGCTGTTTCTTTTGCCACAAATGCCCTGGCTGGCCACATTCACACCCTATGACAGTTTGTCTCTTGCTTTGCAGTCAGGATATCTCACTCCATAAGATTTGGATGGAGGAGGAACTGCTGGAGCCCCACATCCAATGCTGCCAGCCCTTCAGGCATGGACAGAAGTCTCTGTGCTCAGGAAGTAGGGCAGAGCCACTATCTCAGGCTCTTTCAGGATGAGAATAAACACCTTGTCTGTGTCCAGTTCTTGCTTTCACAGTATGTGTATTATTTGGGTTTTTAAAGGAGATCTATTAGCTTTCAACTCAACTGCAGCCCAGTGAGAATCATGATCTCTCTGATTCTGGCAGGTGTTGGGGTTCCTCCCCCCTGGTGTGGGGTCCGGGGGGAAGGGACCCTGGAGTAGAGGCACAGCCTATGGGGTTTCCCTACTCCCCGGTCAATCCTGTTCTCCATTGGTTATTTTGTGTTCCCCTGCACGGGGAGGACGCTGGTGGTCCCATGATTGTTGAGTTCTTCGGCAGTCCACTGGCCATGTGGCTGGAAAATAAAGATCTCTGAAACTTCTATCAAGAATCGCTCCCTATTTCTTTCCACGGGCCTCGTTGTCTATATATGTTGCAGAAATCCCCGCTGCAACAGGCAGGATGATTGTTGACCCAACTATTTTAAGGGTTTCATTTCCTGCAGGAGTGTCTGATGGAGCATTTAAGCACTTGATGACCACAGTGGCATTTTGTAAGTCACCTGCTGAGGGCATCACTGTGTCTTCATCCTGGAAGATATTCCCATCATCCCACCTATGCCAGAAGGACTTGAGGAAGAAGAAAGGAACTCTCTTCTGCTTTAGATTATTTTTTCAGTACCTATCTGTATGTATACCTGAGCTTTCCATGCAGGGGATGTAAACTTTGGGTAGAATACAGTACGTCAAATTTTGCCTTCAGCAAATAACCCCTTTGAAGCAGCAGGTTCTCATCATTGCTAAGCCTCTTGTGATTTTCCTGGGGCAAAAACCTTGAGGTTGGAACATTTCCCATTGGCAGACATCCACCAGTTCCCACTGAATTAGGAAAGAACTTAGGGAGGCTCTTAACATCTTCCCAGAGATGCTCAGTGCTTCCCCAGAAGCAGCCCTGGGAGGATTCTGAGGCAGGATACAGTCCTTCCCTGTTGGAGTCCCTCCCCCCTGCCATGGAGCCCTGGGAGAGGGACCCTGGGGGGGGAGGCATGGGGTTTCCCTGCCCCTGGTCAGCCTCATTCCCCATTGGCTGGTTTGTGTTTCCCTGCATGGGCAAGGACCCTTGGTCCGGTGACTGTGACAGTTCCTCGGCAGAGCTCCGGCCATGTGGCTGGAGAAATAAACATCTCTGAAACATCTACCAAGAATCTGTCCATACATATTTCCTTTCCATGGGACTCCTGGTTTGATAAATGCGTGTTACAGTAATCCCCACTGTAACAAATGGTGGAGAATTGTGAGCAGAACGATCCCCGATCCCTAAGCGACTGATTTGTGTAAGTAAACCCTAGAAACTTTGGACTCCTCTTCTTGGTTTTGTTTTGCTATTCCATATCTAAACTATGGAGGAAGCGTGGGAAGACTCTTTGCCTTCAGAGCCGCATATGGACGTTTATCTTAAAATGATTCTTGAACAACGATTTGTAAATTTTAGCTTGATTCAAGCTCAAAAAGAACTGAAACACTTCCTGGCATGGTTGTTTAGGAACTTTTTCTGTGTTTCTTGGGATTTAATTCTTACCAAGGAGTTTTGGAAAACCGCTTGGACACAGTTAATTTTTGAGTCAAAATATATGCCGATGGAAGAATATTTTCGTGAATATTATTTAATTACTGAGACTGTTGAGCAATGTCAGCTGTGTCCTGACGAAGGGAAGCCTGCCTCAGGGACTGTACGGCCTCGGCCACATGGACCGAGCGCTCTGCGAGCAGCAGCGAGGCAGTTCCCGCGCGCGGGCGGAGCCACGCGAGCCGCAGTGTCGGTGGCGGAGCGAGGCGCGGCGGGAGCGGCGCAACCCGGCGGTGCCCACCCGGCCCCGCGCAGCACGTGGTGGAGCGAGCCCCGTAAACGTCCGACCGAGAGGGGTGGCGCGCGGGCGGCGGCTGGCGGCGATGGCGGTGGAGCGGAGCCGCGCCCAGCCGAAACGCGCACTGGAGCAGGGCGTGGGGGAGTCATCGCTCGGGGGCCCGGCCGAGATGCAGCGCCTGGCAGCGGCAGCGAATCTGCGACCAGAGGAGGCGACGCACGGAGAACTGAGCAGCGCCAGTTTAGTGCTGTGAAGAGCTGAAAACCTGAGGGAAGAGAAAGAGGAGATGCTTAAAGCTGAAATTCTGTTGTGAAGCGATGATATATCAGAGTACCTGTTGTAATTTCGTGAAGGCATGGGGGGTGGAGCATTCAACTTGTACTTGTGAGCAAAAGCACCTGCGCTGAGATTGGCAGATGCTGATGCAGCTGTAATTTCATGAGAAGTTTGCTTATCGCTGTTGGTCACATGATCTTTTCTGGGCAGCGGGCAGCTTTCAGCTGAGTTCTTCGGCCGCACTGGAGTGGGGGAGCGGCCCGTCTGCACGTAGCAGGGCTGTGGGGGGGCCGCGGGTGGAACAGGGCCCATCAGCTCCAGGAAGGCTGTGGCCTGGCCCGGCCCGAGCCCGGCCTGATCAGGCCCCGGCCGGGCCCAGCAGGGCCTGGCAGGGCCGCAGGGCCCCGGCTGGGCCCAGGCCAGTTACCAGTCCTCCGGCCGGAAGCAAGAGAGAGAGCGTCCCAGGGTTTGTCCATTCTTAAATGTGGACCACAGAGGCGGTCAAAATTCTAAGTGGCTTAAAAAATTGTCCATATTCAAACTAGCCAGCTGATAGGTTCTGTCAGGTCACAGAGGAAGCTGTAAGCACTTCTTTGCAAGAATATCACTTCCGGGACTATGCTTGCTAACCCATGACAGCATGGCAGCTCAACTGTCACTGGAGCAATGCTATTTATGCTTGGAGTTGATGCCTTAGGTTTTAACTTTTACATTTTTCAAATCCTGTACTGCCTAGTGTGTAACTCTGAAGTTTCTTGTAGCCTGTTAATTTCTGTTCTCTCATGCTAGGTAGACATATAAAAGCCTCTCCGGGCCTGCTCTTCAAGGACACCTAGGCTGTCCTAGGCTCAAAAGTATAAACCAAACAGCCTCAAAGGGGGATAAGCTGAGGGGAATTACATCATTTAACTGAAGCTTTAATTGGAGAATTAACCCTGATATGCAAATGAACCAAACCTATAAAAGGGTGAAGAACTCGTGACCTGTCATCCATCTTGGGGTCCATCTTGGCAATAGCCTCTGGCTCCTCAGGGTGTACCTTTGAAGGCCTTTCAAATAAATGCCTACTTTTATTCCCTTACTCCTGTCTAGTCTCTGTGTCTAGGAGGCCTCTTAAGTCATCAGAGTAATAATTAAACCATAATATGATCATAGATAAAAATATGAAAATCCAGGCAGTTCTCCTTCGCTTAAAATACAACAAAATAAAAATATCTGGAGCTAAATTAACGATGTACTCTCCTAATTATAGCCACCCTCCTGTGAATATTGGGTTGTCATGGCAACTTGCTCAGCAAACTGATACAGCCCTGGGCGCAGCAGGGAGAGAGATCTTTTGAATCTGATTTTGCTGTCAGAGTAGAATTAAGGTTTCTTCAGAGGCCCTTTCTTCTGGTGAATTTATGGCTGTGGTTCTTCTGTTGATGTTCATTAACATGATCCATTTATCTGGATTAATGTTACAGCAGAACTAGACAGAAAGCAATAAATAATCCATGGTCAGAAATAAAGTTAATCTCTTGAATATAGCCCAAGCAATAAGAAAAGGGGAATGATTGTTGGGTCAGTGTTTTTGAGAGCCTGGTGGGGTAAAGAAAAAGTGGTTTTAATCCCTTGTAGGAACATTTGAGCAGGTCTGAAGGGGCTAAATGGATCCAGTTAGCTAGAAGGGTGTTTAAAAGGTGTTTGAATTCTTTTTTTTTACATTTCTCAACTCAGAGTTTTGTGTATTTATATGGAAACACTTCAGTTATGTGCTATCCAGAGGGACCTAGACAGGCTTGAAAGATGGGCCCTTGTGAACCACATGAGGTTCAACAAGGCCAAGTACAAGCTCCTGCATCTGGATTGGAGCAATCTCAAGCACAAGTAAAGGCTGGGCAGAAAATGGATGGAGAGCAGCCCAGAGGAGAATGACTTGGGGGTGTTGGTGGTGATGCCTTAGGTTTTAACTTTTATATTTTTCAAATTCTGTACTGCTTAGTGTGTAACTCTGAAGTTTCTTGTAGCCTGGTAATTTCTGCTCTCTTGTGCTAGGTAGACATAACAAAGCCTCTCCAGGCTTGCTCTTCAAGGACACTCAGACCGTCCTAGGCCCAAAAGTATAAACCAAAAGCCTCTGAGAGGGGGGCAATCTGAGGGGAAATTACATCATTAAACTAAAGCTTTAATTGGAAAATTAACCCTGATATGCAAATGAACCAAACCTATAAAAGTGTGAAGAACTCTTGACCTGTCATCCATCTTGGGGTCCATCTTGGCAATAGCCTCTGGCTCCTCAGGGTGTACCTTTGAAGGCCTTTCAAATAAATGACTACCTTTATTCCCTTACTCCTGTCTAGTCTCTGTTTTTAGGTGGCCTCTCAAGGCATCAGTGGATGAGAAGCTCAACATGACCCAGCACTGTGTACTCACAGCCCAGAAAGTCAACTGTGTTCTGAGCTGCATCAAAGGCAGGTCAAGGGAGGGGGATTCTGCCCCTCTATTCCGCTCTGGTGAGACCCCACCTGTGGTACTGCATCCAGCTCTGGAGCCCACAACATAAGAAGGATGTGGACCTGCTGGAGTGAGTCTAGAGGCAGCCACGAAGATGCTCAGAGGGCTGGAGCACCTCTGCTATGGAGACAGGCTGAGACAGTTGGGATTGTTCAGCCTGGAGAAGAGAAGGTGCCAAGGAGACCTTAGAGCACCTTCCAATACCTAAAGAGGCTACAAGAGAGCTGGAGAGGGACTTTGGACAAGGGCATGGAGTGATAGGACAAGGGGCAATGACTTCAAAATGACAGAGGGCAGGTTTAGATTAGATATTAAGAAGAAATTCTTCCCTGTGAGGGTGGTGAGGCACTGGCACAGGTTGCCCAGAGAAGCTGTGGCTGGCCCATCCCTGGCAGTGTTCAAGGCCAGGTTGGATGGAGCTCTGAGCAACCTGGTCTAGTGGAAGATGTCCCTGCCCATGGCAGGGGGTTGGAACTAGATGATCTTTATGTTTCCTTCCAACCTAAACCTTTCAAGGATTCTGAAACACTTGCTGTTTACTTCTTTTAAGCTCAGTTGAAATCACCCTCCTGAAAGCTCGATGGATGCGGCTTGGCCATGAGGAGGGGGGATGCGACCGGAAAGGATGCGGTTCTACGTCTGAATCCCAAAGGATGAGGGTAGGAACATGAGAATCAGTGTTTAGCCCGGGCAGGGAAGGGTGGGTGTATGCAGGGGGAACTAAATAGCACCACAAAGGCTGCTCTGCTACCTGATCGGTCTCAGTCGCCCCGCCGGGCTGGCCTCTCGGTGGTCGCGGGGGCCGCGGCAGAGCCTCGGGGCCCGGGGCATCCGGCGGGGAGGGCAGGCTGGGCTCAGGCCCGAACTACATCTCCCGACAGGGCCGACGGCAAGGCCGGCGGCGGGGTCGGGAGGGCGGGGCTGGGCGGGCTGCGCGTCACTCCCCGGCCGTCCCTGCCCGTCTCTCTGCAGAGCTGGATTCTCTTCCCGAGCGGGTGGCGCTCCTGGTGTCCCTCCGCGTTTACCCGCACCTCGGCGCTGCGCCCATGAACCTCCCGGCGGGGGTCTGATTGCGCCCAGCGCCCTGCACGGTAAGGCCAGAGCGGGGGGGCCATGACACAGCAGCGGTGGGGGGGGGGGGGGGGGGGGGGGGGGGGGGGGCACGTCCGGCCTTTGTCTCCTTAGCAAAGAATCAAACCCCCACGCGCCAGGCTGCCGTGGGTCTGGGATGTTGTTTTACACATGGACCCGGTTTCTTATCTGGTACCGGCGACGGTGCTACCCGAGTGGCCTCGTCCTGGGTGGGATTCCCCCTCTTCGCTGACATCCTGTGCGTGGACTTGGAGCCCTCCCTTCTCCCATTATATTCCCTCTCCTGGTGAAGGTGAGCGGCGGGCAGGGCAGTAACTGCGGCGGCAAGGTCCAGGGCCGGATTTGGATACGCTCCCGGCCTCTGGAAGCTTCCTGGCAGCTTCATTAGCCCGGCCAAAGGGCAGGGGTGGCCTCTCTCTCCGGGTCCTCCGGCGAACCCCCCATGGACAAAAAGGAGAGGGAGACCAATTGGGTCCCCATCGCAATGACTATTGTTCATTGTGGTCCTTGTCGCAGCAAAGCCAATGGAGGTTCCTGTACAGCAGCATCTGCAGACACAATGGTACCACCTGGTTTAGCCCTGAGTATCTTCACAGGGGAGACATTCCCAGTGGGAATGCTGCTGTGTGGTACCGAGGTGGGAGCATCTCCCACCTCCTGGGAGGTGCTTTCCCTGTCTTTGGTGCAGGGTTGGGTTTGGGTGTAGCAAGCGAGGACACAGCAGGGACTCAATTTTGTTGTTATTTTATGGTTATCATTTTCCTGCAGAGTCATTCTGGCTGCACGTGGTCTCAGGGGCTGTGGGTGACAGTAGGGGAAAACAGATGTTGTGGCAGCGGAGCAGCCGGCAGTTGCAAGACTTTTTTGCCACAGCTGCCCCCAGCAATGCTGAATGGCTGGAGGCACATTTGCTGGTTGTCCCTGGCATCCCAATGCCTCAAAACTCAGTCCTTGGAGATTTTTTTCCATAAAATGAGACTAAGATTTATCTCCTGGGGCTGTTCCATGTGTCAGGCTCCTCTGGGAGGGGCGAGACCCCCACCAGTAAGACCCCACACTGGATGAGGTAGCAATGCCATTAGATTGGAAAGGGACAGGTGCAGCATGATGTGGAGGGCTGGAGTGCCCTGGGCCTCTCTGGAGACCTGATAGCTCCTCTGAAATAGGCTGTTTCCACATGTCCATTTCTATCACTTTCACTCCTGCTTCAGTAATCCATGCTATTCTTCCTCCACCACTCAAGCAGGTATGGGATGAAGCTTGAAGTCACAGCCTTGTTAACAGAAATAAAAAAGGTGTGAAGGAGCGGAAGATATACTGAGCTTCCAGGTTGTTTCTCTCAACCCAAAGATACCAAAATAAGGCCAGGAGATTTAATAGTCACTCCTCTCCAAAATCTAGAAAGGCTTTTTGATGGTGGACCATCCTCTGAGCATCCAGATGATGGCAGGGGAGTGCCACATGGGATGGAGAGGGAAGCATCCCACTCCCCTTGCAGCTTATGTGACCCTGACAAACAAATATTCACATTCTGTCTCCAGTGAGTGTAAAAAAACCATTTTATTGTGGTGATACATATTATGTTTCCCCATAAGGACCATAAAGGCTTTGCTGTGCCATTGATGATCCTGAGGTCCAAGAGCAAAACCTTGCACTGGATTTTATTCCCTCAAGCCTTGGGTAAAATGTGTAGGTTGTGGTTTCCCTGTTTTAGGTGTGTTATCTTTGGCAGAGAGATTGTTACCAAAAATTCGGTAAAATAAAGAAACTCCTTAACATCAATATAACATTAAGAAGCAGCATTCTTTATTTGGCTGGATGCACGGGCGGTGGGGGGGGGGATAGCTCCTCCCAAAGCCATGTGTACTTGAGTACAGGGAAGTTTCTCTTTATATACTGTATTCTACATACATATTCATTGATTGTCTCAGACTAAACATACATATGATAATCATTTCCCCAAAATCATTAACGTATTTCCCCTCCCCTTTATGCATGCATTCTTCTGTCCTGGGAGTCTCTCTGGTGGTCCCTAGTGGTCATAGACCCCAATGTTCCAGTCGACCTGGCTGAGTTGGCAGGGCACTGAGACTGGTGAACTTCCAGTTGTCCTTCTTACACAATGGGCATTGTGCGATTCCATAGGTCAGTGGTTTTGGTAGAACGAGCATTATGTTAGCTCACCAGGTGTAGACAATTTATCATCTGGCAACAAGATGAGTGGTGTCTGAGGAAGTTCAGGCTGTGCTTGTATGTGATGCTCTTTCCTTCTGAGCTCTATCTGAGCCCTTCTTGCAATGCAGCTACTGTACCAGAGGGCTCTGTGAATTTGAGGTGTTGTGGTTAGTGTCTTGTGGAACTTGTACAGCTCTTAGGAAGCATTTTAAAAAATAATTTATAAGATCTCAGGTTGCTTTTAAAGGAAAGTAGAGGAGCAGTGGTTAGATGCTGAAGGTGAAAGTGATGTGGGGAAGCAACTTGTCTCAGGTGAGCTGGAGGGTAAAGTCTAGCACCCAGGAGCTCCCCTGCTGATGGGAGACTGGAGAAACTGTGGAGATGAATTAAACATCAGCTCTGCATTTGCAATGGGATTTGGGAGAGGAGTGAGCTTCCTGAGGGGCTTGGCTGGTTTTGACACCTTCATTTCCATAGCTGAGTCAACCTCATCCACAAATGGGATGGGAGTGGTCCATGCAGGGTACCTGAGAGGTGTGAAAAATAATGTGCAAAGCATGAAAACATACTTGATACTTGTTAGCCTTTGATCCAAACTGTGGAAGGGAAGGTGACAAGGTGCTGAGCTTTATCTTTAGATGTCTCTCCTTCAGCACTTGATCTTGAATGAGAAAAATACTTTTTTGCTCTCTCAGCAGCCTCACTTTGGGATTAAGTGCTCCATTGAGTTCACTCTACCAGGATCTCCTGGTGAGGACAAATTTTGCTATGCTGACTCTCCCATTTCATTTTGGGTCTCTCTCCTGTTTCCTGTTTTCATCCTTGCTGCTGCTTGGTCTTTTCCCAGCAGGAGTGGTATGAAATTGTGGTAGTTATTGCTGGTTGAGTTTTTGTCTGCTGATCTCTGCAGAGCAGCAAGAAAACCCTCCTGGACCTTATTTAATTTCATGTTCTTGCTGCTCAAGTGAGTCTTTGGGGTCTTGTGTATTTGTAAGGAGCTATAGCTAAAAATATAGCAAGACCCTATGGTTTCTAAGGAAGCTGGGGGCAGCAGATGAGTGTCTTGGTTTAGAGACAAGTTTAGGAGAAAAACACTCTGGAATGAGTATTTCCTCTAAAAAAAGGGTTCCAACAATCCCTTTCTGCCAATAAGAGGTGAATACTAGTGGATGAAAGTGAAAAAAACCCAACCGTTTATTGACAAATAGAGTGCCCACATGGCACAGGAAAAAAAAATGGCGCCAGTTCCTGTCTCAAGGAAAAAAAACAAACAAAAGGTTCATGCAGCAGCTTGGGCAAACAGATGGGAACCTGGTGAATCTCTGGTGTTGGTCCTCTCTTCACAGCAGATGAAGCAGGTGGATTTGGTGTCCTTTTTTCTCAGCGGCTCGGCTTTTCCGAGGTCTGGGGCTGAAAGGGAGTGGCCCCTCGCCTTCCCACCGGTCCCTGGCTGATTCTTCTCCTGTCGATTGTTCTCTCTGATCTTGGACCAAAACCAAACTGTCCAATTCAAGAAAGAAGCCGTCAAAGGATTGCTGTCACAGTCTCCAAGGCCAGGGAAAGGAAAAAAACCACTTCTTGCCTAAGCTAACAAACCCCCAAGCTAACTAAGCAAAAAAACCCACAGTCCACACGGGCACCATGGATGCTTGGGGAGTGAGGCTTTGAAAAAAGCCTGTCGAAAAGCCCCAAGGTCCCCCCCCTCCCCCTGGACCCACCTTAAAGCTACAGCAACCATTTCTGGGTGTAGAGCAGATGATCAGGGAATAGAATCATCATAAAATCACCCCAAGACAAGAGCTATTTCGGGAGCTCTTTGAGGCACATTTAGCATATTGCCTGACTATTTCAATGGAGCAATTAAATACTGTTAATTATTTCACTGTTTTTATGTTTGGCAGAAGTATTAAGACATTTACATTACTCATGCCATTGTTAAGTTTCAAAGTTAACAGTATGGTGCTCTGTTTGGGGTAACTCATAGTCTTCATCAGGTTAGGAAAAGGACACCTCTTCCTATCTTGAAAATCTGGAAGCATTGATGCTTCTGGATGAGCCTTGGGATGTTCTTCTGAAACTTCTTGGAGAAGGTACAGTTCTGCTACCTGAGTATAATTAGCGCATTACTGAGTCATCCAAAATAAAGGACTACTGTAGCTAACCAATAATTTTCTGTTTGTTTGAGGCCCTGGCTATTTTATATTTATTTATTTATATATATGTGTGTATGCGCATATATATATATTCATTTACAACATAGATGCCTTGCTAGTGATCCTAAGAAAAATATATTTCTTGCTTGGTTCAGGCTGAAATGGGAATGACATTGGATGTTCTCAAAACTTTTGTGCATTTAACCATCAACTTTCCTGCTGAAAAGAGAGGTTTTGTTTCTTCCACATCTACTTTGGGCTGTGCCATGGTTGGGCTTCTGCAATGTAGAGGTACTTCAACAGTGGCCAGGAATGGGGATGGTGTCTCTATCGTGGGTGGATTGCGAAAAATTTGTTATGGAAATAATGGATTTGAGATCTTTGCTGTTTTGAGTTAGTTTTGGAGACTACTTTGAGGCAGTTGATGGACCTCTGAGGCTTTAGGGACCACAGCTTGACTAGGAGTGGTCTTGTGCTTATTTCAGAAAAGTCACTACTCCCATCTCCTCTTCTATAGAGACAATCCTTGGCCTCCTCTGTCCTCCAGGCATGTAACAGTTGTGGTACATGAGAAGAAAAACCTGGTTTCTTAGGTGGTAGGAGAAACTGTGGTGACAACTTAAACTTCTGCCTCTGCTATCTCTGCAGGACCAAATCCTGCCACACACCTGTTGGCTAGGAGCCTGCCACAGGAGTATTTCATAATGTACAGCCATTTATTAAGAGCATCTCCTCTGTGGCCACCAGCACTGGCTCAGCTTCATCTTCTTCCCTAGCATGGTTGTGTCCATCATGCTGCTGGGTGGTGGTGGAAGTCATCTGCATCTCTCAAGTGGCAAGATGGAAAGGGTTATGGATGAGATGACATGTCCATGATGGGAATGTCCCTGAGATGGGGAGCAGAGCTGGGCAGCTGTGTGGTGTGCCTCATCCCTTGGTGTCATGTCATGCCTGGGTGATCTGAGGATGCATGTGGGCTTCCACAAGCTTCTCATTTCTCACCAGCAATTTTAATTTGCCTTAATGCAAAAGAAAACAACCCAACCAATCTTCCCCCTCCCTCTGGAGCTGGCCTGGCTCACTGGGACTTGTTTGTACAGCCTGTGCTGACCTGGGAAGGCTTCATCACCACTGGAGCCTGCCCCATGCTGGAACAGAAACTACAGGGAGACACATAGCTCCCACCAGCTTCCCCAGCCACCTGTGATGGGGAACCATTGACGGGGTTCATAATTAATTCTGAAAAATGCTTTTGAACTCATAAAATCCTGGAGGAGCTGTGTTGCTTGGCTTGTGTTCTCTGGGACCTTGGGAGAAGCTTGGGAGAAGCTTGGGAGAAGCTTGGGAGAAGTTGGTGTTCACAACCAAGCTGTCGCCATCCCTCTGCTGCCGGTTGTGTTGGGTGATAGCTGGCATGGGAGGTGAGTAGTTGGGTTGGCGTGGGAAGGGTGACTTGAGAGACTGCAACATAGCAGTGTAGCATGCTGCAACAGTTCAGGTCTCTGCCATCAGGTGTGCTGTGCCATGTGGCAGGGAGGGCACCCAGTCCATCCCCAAGCTAGCACTGAGGTCTTCTGCAAATAAGTATGTACAATCTCAAGTATTTTGCATAGTTTAATTAAGTCTCACAAGTCTGTCTTTGCTTTCGAGCTAGAACAGAATTGCATTGCAGATAATTCAGGGGTCTTGGCCATCCCAAGCATTGAGCATCTCCTTTGTGAAGCCAAAGCTTTGCCAACTGGCCTGGAGCTGGTCACAGATGACATAACCTTGGGTGAGATCGAGGCTGGGGCAGCTGCTTTGCACAGCTGGGCTCCCCTGTGTCTGTGACTGCGAGCTGCTCCTTCTGTTATATGGTCCATGAAGGCACTGTTTTAGGGCCACCATCTTCTGCAGAGGACTATGAAGGGTGTTCATGTCTGTGAAAACACATCTTAGTGTTTGCTAATGGGAGATCTTGCATGAATAATCCTGGGGTGTATTTTAAAGGATTTTTTTGTTCTGCAGAGAAGTGTGCGCTCCAAGTGGGACTATGGTATAGTCTAGGTCCTACCAAGCCAGTCCAAAGCAATAGTCTGCAAAAATGCTGATTTGCTTTTGGGTGCTGGCATCTCCCTGCACCACCCACCCAGCCAGAAGCAAACCCCCTGGACTGGAGAGCTCCTGGGTGCCGTGTCCAACTGCAATGAAGCCAGAGGGGATTTTAATAATGTGTTGTCAAAAATACCATGTTGGATGCCTGGGCAAGAGAGGAAAAGAAAGCAGGAAGGATTATGGTTGTGCTGTAGTTGTCAGCTGGAGTTTAATAATAGAGAAATGTTCTATGTTTAGGGTGGTCTTTGCTTTGCGTGGTGGGAGGAGACAGGGGAGGATGCCTGCACCCACAGGAGCTGTATTCCCTTAAATCAGGGCATATTCCCAGCTGGGCAAATGCCTTGGAGGCATCTTTGATTACATTTTTCTCTAGCTCAGGAAGCCAGGCTGGTGATTCTAAAACTTGCAGCAATAATTTTTAGAGCTGGAGGTTTTATAGCAGGACATGAAGGCTGGGAGTGCTTTTGGAAATTATTTCTTTATTTTTCTTGCCACATGCATATTTCATTATTGCAAGTGACTTGGAGTTTTCAGTGTCCATGGGGTCTCACCGCAATGGCTACAGATGCCTGTAAAGAAAGAAGAGGCCATGGATGTGGATGAAGAGCTGCAAGGGACCAGCCGTGATGAGGTGATGGATAGCCTTCTCCAACAGTTTTTTCCATTTCTTTTGAGACCAGCAGATTCTTGCATCCTTATGGCAGCTCTGCAATGAAATGCACACTTCTGGAAAGCTCTTCTGGTGAACAGCAGGTTTTCCATCCCTTTCTGCATCCCTGCTCTGTCCATTCCCGTGCTGGCCTGGTGCAGGTAGAGGAGTGTTTTTTCTTGCCTTTGCAGATGCTCAGAGCAGCATCAGTGGTGGGCAGGACGTTATAACCCTGTGGAGTGCTTAGTTGTCGGCAGAACTGCAACATCCCTCCCTGCCAGGATGCTTTTAATGCAAAGATTCACCCCAGGATGCTGGTCTCTCTCCCTCCCTTCTGAGTTTCAGAGCACACATCATCTTTCTCAGAATTTGCTCTGAAAAAGGATATTTGCACATTGGTTTTTTAATATATATTTTCATTACATTGGGTGAAAAATTAATTTACTGTTTCTGTGCTTGCTTTTTTTTTTAAATTAACAGAAATGAAGCTTATGTAACTCAGACTGGCTGTCACTTGCTATTCCTCTGGAAGCTTTTTTAACCCAGGGACTAATTTCAGCCAAATTTGACAGAGGAGTGCAGGTCTCAAAGATAAGAAATTGCAGGCTGTAAGAAAGAGGGTGGAAAAATGAAATGCAGATTTCTTCTTGCCTCCAAGGAGAGTCTGAAGCAATTGTGAGCTTAAATATTATCTGTCTGGGTGCAAGCAGACTAGTTAACTCAGAAGTACCTTTAGTAAATCACTACATTTTCTTTAAGGAAATAACCTAAATTGTCTTGAACATGGGGAAGAGGAGCTGGCTCTAGGGATGCTGCCAGGGAGGGTGTGATGAGATGCTGCTAGATGACTTTTAAAGGTCCCTTCCAACCCAAACTATTCTATGCTGCCATGCTGTTGTCCCAGGACTTTGTGCTTGTGCATGACCACCAAGCTTGCAGTGAAAAGCTAGTGGTTGATTTCTCCCCAGTCTCCTGCCTGTACCGGTATCCTGCAGTTCAAAAGGCTTTTCCAGCCTTGAGCTTAGCCTCACTGCATACCTGCTGGGGTGGATAATCAGGTATTATATTGTTACTGCTCTTAATAATGACATTTCATGTGCTACCACCTAGCTCACATAGAGCATTTGCACCCTGATGACTGGATAAAATCTGTCCTCAAAAGCTTGGCCAGGCTGTTCCCAGGCTTGCTGCAGTTTCCTATTGAGACCAAGGTCTTGATTGATTGCATTGCCTGGAGATGAAGCAGCAGTGCAGTGGCTTTTCAGCATCATCCATGGTCCATGAACTTGTCTTGAAGCTGGAGCTGCTGTTAGAAGTGATTGGTGAACCTCCGGTTCCCAAAGGAGCTGGGGATGATGCTCTGCCCCTCTCTGCTCCTGACAGCCTTTCCCATTACAGCTGCCGCACGAGGCTGCCTTTTCTATCCCTTCCCCTTCTACTGTCACTATATGCACTTTCATTTTTCATTTTTTTTAAACTGTGGATTCTTTTCCTTTTTTGTCAGCTTCGAGAATGATTTTCCTTATGCTCTTCTGTATTTAGGGCTATGGGTGGAAATTGACAGCCTTTCCCATGCTCTGGTTTTCATAGTCATCCCTTGCTAGCTTAGCTAAGGTTTTCCTTGAGCACCTCCTGTTACACTTGCTTCATTCAGCAGAATTGTGTCTTCCTCCTCACTGCACATTTCAGTAGGGAAGGGCATGGTGGGGGAGAATGAGCTATCAGCATGAGTTTTCCCTGTGCCAGGAGGATAGCAATGCAGCGAGAAGGACACTGCTAGACCTGTGGCAGCTCCAGGTCTGCTCTGCTCCTCATCCATGAATACAGACATCTGTGGAGAGGTGAGTCCAGTCAAATGAAACTTTGAGGGTTGAATCTGTTGAATTGGATCCATCCAGTTGTGCCGGTTTGGACAAATTTGGAAGAAAATATCCTCTAATAGAAGACAGGTTACAACCACCCCTCTCCCACCAGGTTCGGGAAAAAAGAAATTTTCCTCAGAGGAAAGTGAAAGAGATAAAAACTATTTATTTAACAAACACACAGGAAAAGGATAATAATGCTAAATAATAAAACCTCTCGCTGTGGAGAGAAACCTGGAAAGATTTCAGAGTCCTTCTGTAGGTGTGGTCTCTCTCCTCCTCCTCGGAGCTGGGTCGTGGACCCACCTCTGGGGCCTCAGTGTAAAATTCTCCCCATGTGTTCTGATGTTGAAACAGTCCAGAAGAGAAGAAGGGAAAAACTGAAGTCCCAGGAAAACAAAGTTCAACTCTGTCTCTCTCTGGAGAAAAAAGAGCTGAAAGCTGGCTGAAAAGCAAGAAGGGTGCTTCCTCCGCTCTACCACAGCAGAAGAACTCAGAGGAGTGTGTATCTGTGTCCTTGAAACAACTGCTTTGAAAAGTTCGCTCAGTTTTTTTTTTTTCCTTTTCCCCCTCTCAGGCTCAGTTTAAAGGCACAGAAAGGCACAAAATTAATTTCTGGGCATAGAGCAGCGATAGGGGATACACATCATAAAGTCACTCCAAGACACCAGTTTAGCCAGATGTTTCTGAAGAAGGCTTGGTTGGCTTGCAAGAGGCAGGTTTCACCCCAGAAAACTAAGCCTATTGTTTCTTGTAATAGCCATGTCAGATCACATTTCTTCTCCTTCCTTGAGTCCCTTGGTCCTTGACCTGGGCCAGCCCATTGCAGCAGGTGGAGCATGGGTGCCTGGGGACATCATGTCTTTTCTGTCCAGTTCTGGCTGTTGCGAGACAATGCAAGCATTACAGTCAAGTTTTATTGGAAATGCTTTAAACTTGAGTCATGATAAGGTGGTGGCTGATGTTGTGAAAGCTTGTAATTGAGGAGTTGTAGAAATTTAGCAGCCAAGGTGAATATTTGCATGAAGAAATAAAGTGTGCTGGGAAGTCTGAAGTTCACCAAGAAAAGCTTAAGTAACCCAACTTGGGTTTGGCTTGCTCATGTTCATCTTTTTTTTTCTTTTAAGAAATCCAACCAAATCGTGAACCTGTCAGAGGCTGTTAGTTAACCAGTGTGGTGGTTGTAGAACATCCAGTGATGTGACTCTTGGATCCTTCTAACTGGATGTGAAGAGGTAGAGCTGTTGGTGATTTGTCCCCATCCCTTAATGCTTCTGACCTTTTCCACACGTCTACAAGTGTTACACTGAGCTTGATGAGAAGTGTAAGCCAGTAAAGCCTTCATCTCCTTCTCTTCATAGGCTAATAAGCATAAGAATATAATTTTCCACTTATTTTGGTAATTCTGTCTGTTTATCCACTTGATTACAGTAGACACATCCATCATGTGCTTCCAGCGTATCTCTTCTCATGTCTCTTCCACATCATCCAGTGACATGAATGAAAAACTGTAGCCTTGTTCTTGCAGCACCTACACTCAGCTCAGGCCATGTTAGCTCTCTTGTGAGCATCTCTGTCTATTGATTAAAGCATTAGGAGGAATGTCATCTTGGAAGCAATGGGTTTGATTAGCCGATTATTGTAACAAAAAAGCAGTGAACTTTGATTAAAAGTACATGAGAAACTGTAGCCACTGGTTTTTAATGTGCTGGAGGGAGGTTGAAGCACATAACCAAATGAGAGCATTGATTGGGAAGCTAATGAGAGGAGTTTGCAGGCTGAACGTTATTACCGCAGGCCTGGGCCCTAGGGTATATCACCATGTCCCGCAGCCATAGGGAGGAGGAGGAAAGAAGATCCAGCAGGCAGGAATTGTGCAGCAAGATTGGTTTATTTAATTATTTTACAAACTCTTTAATAGACTTTTTTCTTCATAGTCTAATTGGACAAAGGATCAGCCACCCCTTGGGGTGATTGGCTAAAATCCTAAAACATCCATTGTCAAAATATTTTCTACTATACCATAAACAAGACTTTTCAAGGTTGCAGGTGGCTTGGTTGTTTACATAACTGCTACCTCTTCTGTGAGAGAGAAAAGTCTCTCACGGACTTAGAAAATAGCAAGAAAATCCTTGCTAGCAGCATTTTTGTATCTACAGAACGTGAACATCATGCATGAGGTCTTGTACTAGTTTGAAAACAAACCAGTGGGAGGCACCAAGTCAGAATAACAATTTAATAGGGAAATTAAAAAAAAAAGGCAGAAAACACTGGTTCAAACTGACACAGTTAGTCAGGGTGGTGGTAGCAGTCTGATAAGATGGTGGCTGCAGTCCTCCTGAAGTGGTGGATGTGGTTCTGTTGAAGCGGTGATCCTGTAGAAGGGTCTGCTCTTCCTCGGAAGGTCCAGTGGTGGCTATGTAGCTCCTGTCCTCTGGGAATCCAGTGGAAAGGGTGTCTGTGGTGTTCAGAATCTCAGATTATATCCAGGATGGAATGCTTGGTTCCTCCCTCTGGGTGGAGCATCTCACAATGGGATGATGAGTCATGAGGCAAGGCATTGATGGGTTCATTAACAGAAAGATAGTCCGGAGGGAGGAGGCAAGGAAACACTGCCCCACCTGGTTTCAACAGCTAATGAGGATGGTAATAGAATACACTGCAACCCAGGACAGGTCTTCTGCAGGACCTAGGAGTATGCAAAAATGTTTGTGTGTATCTAAGGGGGACTGCCATTTTTTTGCTAGTGAACCGTAGTGACTGCAGGAACTTCATGGTTGCATGAAGCATGTAGAGGTACAGTTGAGTCTGTAGGATGCTCTTCTGGTGTGAAGATTGGGTTTAACTTGGATCAATGTCTTAGTTTAAGACAATTTATGGGGCGTAGATTCCAAAATAAGTTACCTCCCCTTAGTTTTCTGTTGGGGTCCCTTCCCCCTGCCATGGAGCCCTGGGAGAGGGGCCCTGGGGGGGAGACACGGGGTTTCCCTGCCCCTGGTCAGCTTCATTCCCCATTGGTTGGTTTGGGTTCCCTGATAACGCCAAGGACCCGCGGGTCCCGTGACAGCGGAGTTCCTGAGCTGAGCCCCGGCCATGCGGCTGGAGAAATAAACATCTCTGAAACATCTACCACGCATCTGTCCATACATACTTTGCTTTCCACGGGACTCCTGGTTTGAAATATACTTGTTGCAGTAATCCCCGCTGCGACAAACTGGTGGAGGAATGCGAGCAAGATACCGATCCCTGAGGAAAATTCGTGAGTAAAATAACTACTCTAGACCTCTCTCTTCTCATCTTGGTTTGGATATTCTCTCTGGACTATGGAAGAATCGTGGGAAATGGGGCTCTCTAAGCCACAGAAAGAAATGTACCTAGAAGTTAAAGGAATCCTTGAACAACAAAACAAAAAAGTTATGGAACCGGGAGATCTAGAACATTTTTTTAACTGGCTTTTCAAAAATTTCTCCTATATTTCTCGAGACTTACTTTTTGATATTGAACCTCCTGGATCTTGTCAGGGGTGTTTTTGGGACGAGATCTTGTGGGAGATGAAAGATCAAACAGAACATGTATTAGTGATTGAAC
The DNA here is from genome assembly GCF_009650955.1 of Corvus moneduloides. Taxonomy (NCBI): domain Eukaryota; kingdom Metazoa; phylum Chordata; class Aves; order Passeriformes; family Corvidae; genus Corvus; species Corvus moneduloides. Next base: position 3,436,487 of record NC_045510.1, read on the forward strand.
CCTTGCGTGGATCCATGGTAGTCAGTGAAGCTATTCAGGAACATTTATATGGTCCTACTAAAGCAAAGGATGGCCATAGTCCTGCGGCCGAGGCCGCGCGGCCGCCATCCCTGTGGCACACGCCGGCGGAGGTGCCTGCGCTGGATGCGCCCGGCCCCCTCGGGAGCGCGCGCCTTATGGCGGACCCCATCCCTGCCTCGGGGTCCCTGGCCACGCGGCCGCGAGTGAGGGAGCGATGCCACAGGCGCCGCGGGTACCGTGGGCCACGAGCAGCCAGGAACCGGGCATCGGCGTGGCAGGCCGCTCTGAGTGACTGGCTCGGAGAGCCCTGCGGAGGGAGAAGCGGCGGTTTCCACAGCAACACGAGAAGCCGCGCAGCGCAGCACTGAGCCGAAACAGGGCCGCTCTCAAAGCAGCGTGGAGTTTGCGGAGCGGAACCGCTCACAGGGCGCCGGGCCGGCGGCGATGGCAATGTGGGGCCGCGCAGAGCCCAGACACACGCCGGAGCAGTGCCGCTCGGAGAGCACGGAGCAGCCACAACGCGGGGGCCCGGCCGAGACGTCGGAGTCGGCGAGGCGGCGGCCACGCGGGACCAGCATCCACGACAAACACGCAAGCATGTGATAGGAGGAGTTATAGCCACGAAAGTCACAGGAACTGTGAAATGGTACAATGTAAAAAACAACTATGGATTTATAACACGAGATGATACAGGGGAAGATCTATTCATCCATAGAACTGCCATTAAAAGGAATAACCCTAAAAATTACCTGCAAAGTGTAGGAGATGGAGAAGTTGTACAATTTGATATAGTGCAAGGAAAGAAGGGTTTACAAGCAGCAAATGTTACTGGGCCTGGGGGTATTCCAGTCAAAGGCAGCCGTTATGCACAAAATTATAAACAATATCCATCCCAGCAATTTCCCTACCCACAGCCTACTTCCCCCTTTTACCCTATACCCAATATGAATCCCTTCCTAAGTTTACCCTATCCCCAGTTTATTCCTAATCCGTTTTTCACCCCATGGCTTCCATATACAATTCCCTTTCCCTACAATTCCTCTCCAATGCCGAGGGGGGGATGAAAAGGGGGAGGGAAGAAATTAAACCCTCTCCTGCCTCAGTTTCCCCACAAAACATGCCCGGAGAGTTCTGTCTCCCTTGTGTCAGCCCTAAGATGTTCCACAGAATCTGTTTGGACATTTAAAAACTCAGGAGGGTGGCTTGTTTTGTCTTGAAACTGTTCTTGTTATGTTTATCCAGCTGTTTTCATTCTCCTTTTATTAAAATAAAACGGGTGAGGTGTTGGGGTCTCCTCCCCCCGCCGTGTAGCCCTGGGAGAGGGGCCCTGGGGGGGAGACACGGGGTTTCCCTGCCCCTGGTCAGCTTCGTTCCCCATTGGTTGGTTTGGGTTCCCTGATAACGCCAAGGACCCGCGGGTCCCGTGACAGCGGAGTTCCTGAGCTGAGCCCTGGCCATGCGGCTGGAGAAATAAACATCTCTGAAACATCTACCACGCATCTGTCCATATATACTTTGCTTTCCACGGGACTCCTGGTTTGAAATATACTTGTTGCAGTAATCCCCGCTGCGACAGTTTTCAAGAGACAAATGCAAGAAGATACAAATGAAAAAATAACAGTTTACTAAAAAAGAAACAGCAATAACCACTAGATACAAAGGTGCTGAGTCACGTGGCCCTCCAGGGACAAAGAAAACAAGATGGCGGCCACTGGGGAAGTCCACGTAGCCCAGAAGACAAAGAAAAGATGGGGGAGAAGCCCCTTCTCTGGACCACCTGGCCGAGAGAGAGAACAAAGGAAAAACAACATGGCAGCCGAGTCTCCCCGATTCCAGAAGTCCCTTCCCCTCAAAACAAAAACAAAACCTGGAAAAACTTTTTTTTGTTCAGGAGTCAATGCTGCCAAAATGCTGGAAGAAACTTCCCGGCAGTTGCAGGGCTGACCTCCTCAGTGGCTGGAACTCATGGAGCGGGCCATCTCCCTCCCAGCACTGCGTGGCTGGACTGGGGCCAGCGGTGATCTGCTGGCAGCAGCTGGAAACTCGTGGAGTGGTGTAACACCCCGGACACTTAAATGTAAGGGGGTAAACCAAGGTTCCTTTGCTCTGGGTAGGCGCAAGGGAGAGATACTGACCAGATATTCTCAAGAGGTAAAAATGACACAAAAGTTTACTGGCAAAATATAGAAAATCAGGGAACTTTGGCAAAAGATTTAGTACAACATAAAACATTTATCACGACATAGCCCATTCAACTTAGCAACCTTTAAACCCATTTGATGTTACATTCTATGAGAAGAGATTTAGAAGCCCCTGGGATATCACTGTTGGGTTTCTCAGCTCCTCAGGAAAGTTACCACTTTCTTTCTAGCAAGGCAGCAGCACACACGTGCCTGTGTGCACTGAGGTTTATCGCCAACTGACCTAATTATTATAATCTCCCTCTTCCCTAGATAGTGCAGGTTTCCTTGGCTGTCAGGAGGCTTCCCAGGTTTCTCCAAGCTGCTGTTTTGATCTCTCATCTGTCTTAATAATATTATTTGTTCATTCAGGCTAGGTAAAGCCAGAGAATAAGGCTTGTAGCCAGATAGAGTGTAATACTTGTGAACTGCCTTTCCTGCTCTGATGGACATCTTACTGGGTTTGGTGGTGTAGTGGTTTAGTTCACATCTATTTTCCTCTGTGAGATTTTGGAGAAAAGCAAAGCAGGCTCAAAACTTTAAAGAATATAAAGAAAGCTTTATTAACAGAACTAAAAGAAGAATAATAAGAGTCAGAATAAACCTTCAGAACACTTCTCCTCCCCCCACTTCTTTTTTTCCCACTGACAACATAAAAAGACAACACTTGGGATTTTCAGTCAGTTTACCACCTCTATAATAATCTTCCTTCAGTTCACTTAGGGAGAGGAGTCTCTCTTGCCATGCCATGGGGACTTCCCCACAAGAAACATTTCTCTCGTGGCTTCAATGTCACAGTGAATCATGCTGCCTGGGAATGAAATTCTGCTCGTGATGTGAAAGTCCCTTCCCTCGACTTACAACTTTCCCCACAACTGTTTTCAAGGGTTCAAGCTTTAGCTAATGGGGTACTATTTTAAGGATGAGCTGTTCAGAAGCAAAGGTTTTCTTCATCTATCTCTGGGATCATCTTAATTTCTGGGAACAGAGGTCTTCTTCTCTTTCCCTGGGGGCAAGGGTCTTCATTACTGTCATCTTTCTCTGTTCAAGCTTCTCATTAGATCACAGCTGCTTCAACATTTGCTTGTTTCAGCACAGGTTCCTTTGTTTATGGTTGCGGTTTGAACGTTCCATCCCCCATGCTTTTCATGAATTACAAGGGGTATTCTGATGTATCATAGTCCATCACCACAGCCTTACAAAAGGATTTCAGCTCCTAAGTTTGAAGCATCTCCTCTTTCTTCTCTCTCTGGGCTTCGGCTCTTCCTTCCTCACTGACTTTGGTGTCTCTATGGTGTTTTCTTCACATGCCTTCACCTTTCGTTTTCCTCTGACTTGGGAGAGGATTGCTGTCTGCAGGTTTCATCTGTTCTGGGGAATCTTACAGTGCTGAAAGAGTTAATCTCACCCGGGCCTTGCATCAGGAATTCGCCTCTCGCTGCTGCTCACTTGATCTCTGCCGGGCGGGCGGCCTCAGATGAATTTCGGCCGGCGGTCCCGGCCTCAGCTGGGGAGGTTTTCCGGCCGCGCGGCTGCCCACGGCTCCGAGGTGGCCCCGCACAACCGTGCTGGGGGCCGACCCGGCCGGGCCGCGATGGAGCAGGGCCAGCCCAGCCCCGCCAGGCTGCGCAGGCCCTCTAGTTCCCTTTCCAGAAGCTGGAAGCAAGAGAGACTTTCCCGGGGTTTGTTCGTTCTTAAATGTGGTTCACAGAGGCGTGTCCAGCTTTCTTAAGTGCCTTAACAGAGTTGTCAATATTCAAACTAGCCAGCTGATTGGTTTTGTCGGGTCTGGAGGAAGCTGTGAGCATCCCCTTGCAAAAGAATCACTTCCGTGGCTGATGGATTTCTCCTTAACTAAAAACCAAGCTATTGATGCCTTTTCCTGGTCTTAAAATCAAGAGGCATACACGGTTAGAAGGGGAAAAGGGATTTTACCTTGGTATTTATTCTTAAGGATCCTTAGGTGTACACGTCCAGGTCATATGCATCGAGATGTACCCCACCGAGTCTTTCCCTGTGTCTCTGTGTCTCTCTTCTTCCGTGTGTGTCTCCCCCAACATTGGGTATAACATTATAGGCTTTACTAATTAGCATATCTATCAAAGATTCCCCAATGAGAGGTTCAAGTGAGCCCCCCCTCCCCAAGGAACCTTCCCCTGGATGGTTCTATCTTGGTTTACAGAATATGTTCTGGAGAGGACCTTGGGGTCTGGGGCACACTGATCCCTAGCTACGAGGCTTCTAAAATGTTTAGTCTCTTAGCTTAACAAACAAGTCCAAGAATGTAGGCAAAAAGCACTAGGAATACAGAAGCTGTAAAAAGGTATAACGGGTATAAAAGAAAAGGCAAAAACTTCATGGCATCATTTCCCCCCTTTTAGAGACTAACAAAACTCTATCTTGTCTAGTCTCTACTCTACTCTACTCTACTTTTCTACCCGCAGAACCGGTTTACACAACCGGCTGCTCCACAGGAAATTATATAGATAATAACTACAATTGCAACTATTATGAATATTTCTTTTACCCAGGCCCAGTTTGGTAACCATGAAGTGAGGGTATCAAAAATATGATCAAATTTTAAAGTGTTATTTCTAGAAGCCACTTCATGTAGAATTTGAGTTCCCTTCCAAATTTCATCCAAATCTTTCTTAATTCTTCTATTAAAATGCCAATCAATGGCCAGTGACCCTTCCCATCTAGGGGCGGTAACTGAGTACAGATCTAGCAATTGCTCTTATTAAGAATTTTGGACATATTTTGGACCACAGTCTTATGTAAATCATGGGGTGAACCCTGAACCATGGTTACCAGTTGGGCAAACAGCAAACATATAAAAAACAGTTTAAACTGCATCTTTCTGATTTGTATCAGTCTCTGTCTTCTTGGTGATTTCGGGAGCAGAAGCTTTCTTCACCCTGGAGTAGTGAATCCACGGTCCCTTGCTAGCAACCTTGACTGCAGTAAAAGTGGTCAGCAAAACTTGGAATGGTCCCTTCCACTTGGCTTGCAAGGGGTCGCTGTCCCACCACTTGATGTAGACCCAGTCTCCAGGCTGGAATGGATGAGCAGGTGTGTCCAATCCTATTGGTTTGGATAACACAACACATCTCTGGAGCTTCTGCAAAGTGGAACTCAGAGCCATTAAATACTTTTGCAAATCATTTTTACCTCTCATATGAATTTCCCCCGCGATTTGTGGAGCCTGGTATGGCCTGCCATATAATATTTCATAGGGACTGATGTTGTCCCTTTGCCTTGGCTGTACGCGGACTCCCAGCAAGGCTATAGGCAGGGCTTGAACCCATGTCATGGATGTCTCTTGACAAATCTTGCAAATCTGGGTTTTGAGGGTCCCATTCATGCGTTCAACTTTGCCACTTGCCTGGGGCCTGTATGGTGTGTGCAGGTCCCAAGTAAGTCCCAGAATCTTGCTAACTTCCCCAACCACTGTTGCAACAAAATGTGGTCCCCTATCTGATGACATTCCCAAAGGAACCCCAAATCTTGGTATTATATGATTGAGCAAAGCTTTCACTACTTCTTTTGCTGTGTTGGTGCGACAGGGGAAAGCCTCAGGCCATCCACTGAAGGTGTCAACCAGTACCAGTATATACCTGCATCCCTCTTTGCGTGGCATCTCAGCAAAATCTATTTGCCAATAATCTCCCGGGAGATCTCCTGTCTTTGTCACTCCTAACACAACTCTCTTGCTTGTGTCAGGGTTGTTTTTACAGCAGGTTTCACACTTGCTTGTTACAGATTGTACAATATCAGTCATTCCTCTCCCTATCACTACTTTCCTCAAATGTTTTAAAAGATTTTCTGCTCCCCAGTGGGTACTTTCATGCTCTCGTTGGGCTATTTCCTGAAGGATCAGGGGTGGAACTACGACTTGTCCTACCAGGGTAACAGCCCACCCACCTTCTTTGATTTCAGCCTTAAGGAACTTAATTAATTTGTGATCCCTTTGATCATATTTTGGGGTAAATGATGACAAATCTATCTCTTTTTGTGGTACCACTGCAAAAATGCCTTTTTCTGCAATCCCCCTGGCTGTTTCGTCAGCAAAACGATTTCCCAGTTCGGGGGCTGTTTTCCCTTTTTGATGACCCTTGCAATGCATGATTGCCACTTCCGTAGGCTTCCAAATGCTCTGTAAAAGTGCAAGAATTTGTTTAGCATGCTTAACCTTATTACCTTGAGCAGTCAGCAGGCCACGTTCCTTCCAAATAGCTCCGTGGGCATGCACAACACTGAAGGCATATTTGGAATCAGTCCCTACGTTCACCTTCTTCCCCTCACTCAGTTCTAGAGCTCTCGGTAGTGCAATGAGTTCAGCTTTCTGTGATGATACATCTGGAGGCAAAGCTTTTGCCTCAATGATTTTATCTGAGGTGGTTACAGCGTAACCGGTTGTCTCGGTTTTGAAAGACAGGTGTCTGCTAAGGAAGGCAGAGGCCCCCCTTGAAGTGGCAGATATAACCCCTTTTCCCTCCAAGTTATTATATTTTGAAATCAAGAGCCTTTAGGCGAAGATGTGGGAAATAGGAATAACAGTTCTTTACTATATATATATATATATGTATATAACCAGTCAAACAAAACAACAACTATGGCAGTAACAGCAATCACAAACCCAGTCCCAGCCTTCTCGGCTGCCGGGCCCTTTCCCCTCGGGTGCAGTTTTGCTCGCAGCCGGCAGGGGCGCTGGCGGCTCCCGGTGAGCAGGGCAGGTGCGATGGTTCCCCCGCGGCTGCAGGGGGCGCTCCGGGGCGAGCTCGGGAAACCCGCGGCTCTGGTGCCCTGGGATCCCGGGAAGGATGGAACAAAGGCTTCATAAACCCCTGGGCAGCTGATCCCGGGTTCTCAGGAACAGCAGGCTGAAACAGCAGGCTAGAACGGCAGGCTGGAACGGCAGGGACGGACACAAATCCCGGGTGGCAGACGAGATGTATCCAGATGGGAGAACCCCATGGAGGCCCAGGCAGGCAGGGCGAGCAGGTCTACAGCGTAGCGAAAGCTCGAAGCAGCAGCGGAGCGGGGCAGGGCAGCCACAGCTCGGTCTCCAGCAGGGCAGGGAAAGCGGCTTTTGGGGTCCCGGCGTTGTTTCCAGCAGGAAGAAAGAACAGCCAAAAAGAAAGAAGCAGCAGCTCCTTTCTCTGCAGCTTCTCTCTCCGGATGCTCAGAGCGAACTGAACCCACACCCAGGTGTAGACAAAGGAGTAGCCAGGCCCGCCCCACTCCCCTTTTTGTCTTTCTTAAGTACAGCTATTTGTCCCCTAGCAACATGCATATGGGAGAAAATTCCTTTAACAGGAAAAAAACTAAGACTAAACTAAAACCCCAACATTATCCACCCCGAATTTTTTCCTATACTAACATGTTACATGAAACTTAACTTTTTTAACTATATAAATCTATGCATTACCCAAATTATATACAAATATACATGCTGATACTGATACAAGTACAGAGCCATGGGTAGTTCACCCTAAAACAAGGTCCCCTTGAGGTAAGCATCGGGTCTCTCCATCTTTTTGCATCACCCACCAGGTGCAACCTGGTCCCTGAGCAAAAACAACCCCACGGATGGGTTTGTCTTTGCTCAAGGCAGACTTTACCCAAACAGTTTTTCCAAGCATACCTCTCATGTGCACCACTGGAACCTTATCCCTGTCTGTTGTTTGTAGGGGTTCAGATTGGGCAGGGCCTGCTTGGCTGGTGGAACCTCGAGTGTTAACTAACCAGGTGGCTCTTGCTAAATGCATCTCTCAGTTTTTGAAAGTCCCCCCACCCAGTGCCTTCAAGGTGGTTTTAAGCAGTCCATTACACCACTCAACCTTCCCAGCTGCTGGTGCATGGTAAGGGATGTGGTACACCCACTCTATGCCATGTTCTCTAGCCCAGGTGTTGATAAGGCTGTTCTTGAAATGAGTCCCATTGTCAGACTCGATTCTCTCAGGGGTGCCATGCCTCCAAAGGACTTGCTTTTCCAGGCCCAGGATGGTGTTCCGGGCAGTAGCGTGAGGCACAGGGTAGGTCTCCAGCCATCCAGTGGTGGCTTCTACCATTGTGAGCACATAGCGCTTGCCTTGGCGGGTTTGAGGCAGTGTGATGTAATCAATCTGCCAGGCCTCCCCATACTTGTATTTGGACTATCGCCCACTATACCACAGAGGCTTCACCCGCTTGGCCTGCTTGATCGCAGCGCATGTCTCACAATCATGGATAACCTGGGAGATACTGTCCATGGTTAGATCCACCCCTCGGTCTCGTGCCCACTTATAGGTGGCATCTCTGCCCTGATGACCTGAGGCATCATGGGCCCATCGAGCTAGGAACAGTTCTCCTTTATGTTGCCAATCCAAGTCTATCTGGGACACTTCTATTTTCGCAGCTTGATCTACCTGTTTGTTGTTACGATGTTCTTCATTAGCCCGGCTCTTGGGGATGTGAGCATCTACATGACGGACCTTCACGGATAGCTTCTCTACCCGAGTGGCAATGTCTTTCCACTCTTCAGCAGCCCAGATTGGTTTTCCTCTGCGCTGCCAGTTTGCCTTATTCCACCTTTCCAGCCAACCCCACAGAGCATTGGCTACCATCCATGAATCAGTGTAGAGGTAGAGCTTTGGCCACTTCTCTCTTTCAGCTATGTCCAGAGCTAATTGGACAGCTTTGAGCTCAGCAAATTGGCCCGATCCACCTTCTCCTTCAGTAGCCTGTGCAACTTGTCGTGTGGGGCTCCATACAGCGGCTTTCCATTTTCGGCTAGCGCTTACAATTCGGCAGGAACCATCAGTGAAGAGGGCGTATTGTCTTTCACTCTCTGGTAGCTCGTTATATGGTGGGGCTTCTTCGGCACGTGTCACCTGCTCCTCTTCTTCTTCAGAAGATAATCCAAAAGTCTCACCTTCCGGCCAGTTTGTAATTATTTCCAAGATCCCAGGGCGACTTGGGTTTCCAATTCGGGCGCGCTGCGTGATGAGGGCAATCCATTTGCTCTAAGTAGCGTCGGTGGCGTGATGCGTGGAGGGAACCTTTCCTCTGAACATCCACCCCAGCACCGGTAGTCGGGGTGCCAGGAGGAGTTGTGCCTCTGTGCCGATTACTTCTGAGGCAGCCTGGACTCCTTCATAAGCTGCCAAGATTTCCTTCTCTGTGGGAGTGTAGTTGGCTTCAGACCCTCTGTAGCTTCGGCTCCAGAATCCCAGTGGTCGGCCCCGAGTCTCACCAGGCGCCTTCTGCCAGAGGCTCCAGGACAGACCATTGTTCCTGGCTGCAGAGTAGAGCACGTTCTTCACCTCTGGTCCTGTCCTGACTGGGCCAAGGGCTACGGCGTGAGCAATTTCCTGTTTGATCTGAGTGAAGGCTTGCTGCTGTTCAGGGCCCCAGTGGAAATCATTCTTCTTGCGGGTAACCAGGTAGAGAGGACTCACGATCTGGCTGTACTCGGGAATGTGCATCCTCCAGAAACCTATAGCGCCTAGGAAAGCTTGTGTTTCCTTCTTGTTGGTCGGTGGAGACATTGCTGTGATCTTATTGATGACCTCGGTGGGAATCTGACGTCGTCTATCTTGCTACTTTACTCCCAGGAACTGGATCTCTCGGGCAGGTCCCTTGACCTTGCTCTTCTTGATGGCAAAACCAGCTTGCAGGAGAATTTGAATTATTCTCTCTCCTTTCTCAAACACTTCGGTTGCGGTGTTCCCCCACACAATGATGTCATCAATGTACTGCAGATGTTCTGGAGCCTCACTCTTTTCTAGTGCAGTCTGGATCAGTCCATGACAGATGGTGGGACTGTGCTTCTACCCCTGGGGCAGTCGGTTCCAGGTGTACTGCACGCCCCTCCAGGTGAAGGCAAACTGAGGCCTGCACTCTGCTGCCAGAGGAATGGAGAAGAATGCATTGGCAATGTCAATAGTGGCGTACCACTTCGCTGCTTTGGACTCCAGCTCGTACTGGAGCTCCAACATGTCTGGCACGGCAGCGCTCAGCGGTGGAGTCACTTCATTCAGGGCACGATAGTTCACAGTCAATCTCCATTCCTCGTCAGACTTGCGCACAGGCCAGATGGGGCTGTTGAAGGGTGAGTGGGTCTTGCTGACCACCCCTTGACTCTCCAGCTCGCGGATCATCTTGTGGATGGGGATCACAGCATCTTGATTTGTCCGATACTGCCGGCGGTGCACTGTCGAGGTGGCAATTGGCACTCGTTGCTCTTCCACTTTCAGGAGCCCAACTGCAGAAGGATTCTCAGATAGTCCAGGCAGGGTGTTCAATTGCCTAATGCCCTCTGCCTCCACAGCAGCAATCCCAAATGCCCACCTGAGTCCTTTTGGGTCTTTGTAGTAGCCATTCCGGAGGAAGTCTATGCTCAGAATACACGGGGCCTCTGGGCCGGTCACAATCGGATGCTTTTGCCACTCCTTCCCAGTCAGGCTCACCTCAGCTTCCAAAAGGGTCAACTGCTGTGATCCCCCGGTCACCCCAGCGATGGATACAGGTTCTGCCCCCACATGTCCCGATGGCATTAAAGTACACTGTGCCCCAGTATCAACCAATGCATCATATTTTTGTGGCTCTGATGTGCCAGGCCATCGGATCCACACTGTCCAGAAAACTCGGTTCTCTCGTGCCTCTTCCTGGCTAGAGGCAGGGCCCCTCTAGCCCTGGTTATCATTCTTTTCTTGGGCGTACATGCTCGAGGTACCTTCAAGGGGATCCGACATATCATCTTCCCTTCTGTAATGCCTGGCAGCTCGGTCACGGGAGGCTGAGGCTACCTTCACCTTAGCGGAACCCCCTCGGTTAGTGCCTCCCTCCTTGAGTTCATGCACCCGCGCTGCCAGGGCAGAGGTGGGTTTCCCATCCCACCTTCTCATGTCTTCCCCATGCTCACACAGGAAAAACCACAGCTCAGCTTGTGGGGTGTACCCTCTCTCTCTAGCAGGGGGACGACGGGCTCTGACTTGGGGGCCTGTGACTCGCACTGGTGCCACACTGACCCTCCCTCATCTCCTCCCTCATCTCCTCCCTCATCTCCTTCATCTCCTCTTTGAGGTCCTGGACCACAGCAGAGACATGAGCTTTTAGTGGGCCATTGATCATGCTGTCATAATGCTTGAGCCTGTTGGCAACAGAGCCCACTGTTTCTCGGGTATTGTCAGCATCAATCGTTGCAATGAAGGTGGTGTATTGTGATGGCCCTAGCCTTGCCAGGTTCCACATCATCTGTCCTGTGCACTTGACCTTATCGGGGTCATTATCATGCTGTCTATCCTTCCCAAAGAGTACCTCTAATATTGCCACCTCTCTTAGCTGTTGGACCCCTTGCTGGGCATGCTGGATGTTCGAGAAGAGCTAGAGAAGGAGGATGGGAGAAAACTTCCCCTGGTGTCATTTCCTCACAGAAGGTACCATTGTTAACATAACCCCAAAAACATGTGCTCAGTGTGTGATAGCTGTTTATCCATGTGCCCACATTCCGGAGGAAGTTAAAAACCCATGAATTCCTCACCTTCTCGACCCATAACGCAAGCTGGATAACAGCAATGGTAGCCTTAGTCAGAGGACCCATGTTTAGGTAAGGAGCTGCAAAGGGGAAGAATATAGCCACGGCTACATGCCACCCAAACCAGGGTAAACTAGACCACATAGTGCTGCCTAACAAGGTTCCAATATCCAGCACACAAAATAAAGTTATCGAGGAACTGTTATTCCTTTTTCACCTCTATCTCTTAATGCCCTCGAGCCCCACATTGGGCGCCAAGATCTGTCTCGATTTTGAAAGACAGGTGTCTGCTAAGGAAGGCAGAGGCCCCCCTTGAAGTGGCAGATATAACCCCTTTTCCCTCCAAGTTATTATATTTTGAAATCAAGAGCCTTTAGGCGAAGATGTGGGAAATAGGAATAACAGTTCTTTACTATATATATATATATGTATATAACCAGTCAAACAAAACAACAACAACTATGGCAGTAACAGCAATCACAAACCCAGTCCCAGCCTTCTCGGCTGCCGGGCCCTTTCCCCTCGGGTGCAGTTTTGCTCGCAGCCGGCAGGGGCGCTGGCGGCTCCCGGTGAGCAGGGCAGGTGCGATGGTTCCCCCGCGGCTGCAGGGGGCGCTCCGGGGCGAGCTCGGGAAACCCGCGGCTCTGGTGCCCTGGGATCCCAGGAAGGATGGAACAAAGGCTTCATAAACCCCTGGGCAGCTGATCCCGGGTTCTCAGGAACAGCAGGCTGAAACGGCAGGCTAGAACGGCAGGCTGGAACGGCAGGGACGGACGCAAATCCCGGGTGGCAGACGAGATGTATCCAGATGGGAGAACCCCACGGAGGCCCAGGCAGGCAGGGCGAGCAGGGCTACAGCGTAGCGAAAGCTCGAAGCAGCAGCGGAGCGGGGCAGGGCAGCCACAGCTCGGTCTCCAGCAGGGCAGGGAAAGCGGCTTTTGGGGTCCCGGCGTTGTTTCCAGCAGGAAGAAAGAACAGCCAAAAAGAAAGAAGCAGCAGCTCCTTTCTCTGCAGCTTCTCTCTCCGGACGCTCAGAGCGAACTGAACCCACACCCAGGTGTAGACAAAGGAGTAGCCAGGCCCGCCCCACTCCCCTTTTTGTCTTTCTTAAGTACAGCTATTTGTCCCCTAGCAACATGCATATGGGAGAAAATTCCTTTAACAGGAAAAAAACTAAGACTAAACTAAAACCCCAACACCGGTCATCCTCCTACCGTTTCTCATGAAGCTGCTTCCATCAGTGTACAGTTCCCAGTCTGGATCTTTCAAAGGAACATCTTTCAGGTCTGGTCTGCTGGAATAAGTTTCCTCTATTGTCTGCAAATAATCGTGTTCAGGCACACTGTCAAGTAATGTAGATGATAAAAACATTGCAGGGTTTACCACAGAAGTTGTCTTTAGAGTAACATCATCCTGTTCCAACAACACAGATTGGTATTTGAGCATCCTGCTAGGGGAGAGCCAGTGTCCCCCCTTTTGCTCCAGCACATTTATCACTGCATGGGGTACATACACGACAATGTGCTGCCCAAGGGTGAATTTACGAGCCTCCTGTATCAGAAGGACTGTTGCTGCCACAGCTCTCAAGCATCCTGGCCAACCCTGGGCTACATTGTCTAGTTGTTCTGAGAAATAGGCCACAGCTCTTCGCTGGTCTCCAAGGTGCTGTGCCAGTACCCCCAGAGCAACATTCAGTCGCTCATGTGTAAAGAGTTCAAAAGGTTTAGTCAAGTCCGGCAGCCCCAGAGCTGGGGCTGACATCAAGGAATGTTTCAGCTGTTTAAATGCAGCCCTGGCATTCTCTGTCCACATGATTGTCCCCTTTTCAGCTGCTTTAAGGACCTCATATAAAGGTCTCACCAGTATACCATAGTTTGATATCCACAGGCGACACCAACCTACCATTCCCAGGAAGGCTTGCATCTCCCTTACGGTATGGGGCTCTAGAAGTCGGCAGATGGCTTCCTTCCGTTCTCTGCTGAGTTGGCGATGTCCTCGGAAAATTTCCAGGCCCAGGTATACTACTGTTTCCCTGGCAACCTGTGCCTTCTCTTTTGAGACCCAATACCCACTTTGGCCCAAGAAGTTCAACAGACTTACAGTGAGCTTGATGCAGTCATCTCGTGTCTTGGCCGCTATCAAGATGTCATCAACATACTGGAGAACCGCTCCTCCTGGTTCTTGTTTCCTCCAGTCCTCAAGCTCCTTTGCCAGCTGGTTTCCTAATATGGTCGGGCTGTTTTTGAATCCTTGTGGTAAAACTGTCCAGGTGAGCTGGGTCTTCCTCCCTGTTTCAGGATTCTCCCACTCAAAAGCAAAGAGTTCTTGGCTATTCTTATGCACAGGAATGCAGAAAAAGGCATCTTTGAGATCTAAAACAGTGAACCACTCTAATTCATTTGTTAGTGTTGTCAAAAGTGTGTAAGGATTCGCTACCACTGGGTGTATGTCCTCTGTCATCTTGTTGATTTCCCTCAAATCCTGTACCAACCTGTAGCTTTTACCATCAGCTTTCTTTACTGGCAAGATTGGTGTGTTGTACCTGGATTCACATTCTACTAACAACCCAAATTTGAGAAACTTTTCAATCACAGGTACTAATCCCTTACAAGCTTCTAATTTCAGAGGATATTGTCTTTGTCTTACTGGTGTAGCCCCTGCTTTGAGTGTGATACTCACAGGTTCAGCTTTTTTGGATCTCCCAGGAGAATCATTGGCCCACACTATTTGAATGACAGCCTCTTCAACTTCTTCGGGAATTTTTCCATGGCATTCCTGTACAAGTATAGCAGCTGCTTCGATAATTTTAGATTCTGGGATTATAACTTTCACTCTCCCTTCCTTTGAAAACTTAATTTCTGCTTCCAATTTTTCCAATAAATCTCTGCCTAACAATGGCATTGGGGAATTTGGCATATACAGGAACTGGTGAGTGACCCAGTGTTTTCCCAATTTAAATTTTAAAGGTTGGAAAAAAGGCCTTGTTTCACTTACCCCTGTAGCTCCAATCACATCTACAGTGTCTTGACTCAGTTTACCTTTTAAAGTATTTAACACAGAATATGTTGCTAACTCAACAACCACCCATTTCTGGTATTGCTTCAGCTTTTCCATCTGTTTTGGGACATTGGGATCCCAGCCAGGGTTTGCTAGGGGATAGATATCATTAACTGACCCTTGAAGACTCCCAGTTGCAATTTGAGTTTCTATAGCAGATATAGCAGCTTTGTTGACCATTTCTCTCTCTGTTTTATCCAATAATTCATCTAGCATAACATTTAGATCACCCCAATCTGGGTTTTGGGATTTTATGGCCATTTCTACACGCATAGCTACTCTCTCTGGGTTGTCCCTGTACTTCCCAATTGAGTTTTTCCACTGCTGTGATTCTCCGAGAGAAAATGGTACTTTTATATAAATGGCTCCTTGATTTCCCACAGCCTGTCTCAGAGGTGCTTCTAATGCAAGTTCTTCCTCCCCCCCTTTATCTGTTTTGGACCTTGTGTGTTTAGCGACGGGACTGACTGCTCTCATAGCTTCTCGGGCTATCCTGCCCCTCCTTCTACCTCCCTCCCCGTGAGAACCATCTGTATCAAAATCATCCCATTCGCTTTTAATTGAAATTGGTTCATTGGTTTTAAAACTTGTTCCAGGCGAATGTTGATCAGGAACTGTCTCGCTCTCTGCGGCAGTGGAGGGGTAGGGAGGCAGGGGCTGCAAGCAGGTTCTCCCGTCCCTGGCTCTGTAAGAGCCGCCTGGGTCGGGGCCATCCCATGTGCCCTCAGCTTTAACATTGCCTGTACCGCAGGGTGGGGAGAGGGAGCGGCTCCTCCTGTCTCTGGGTCGGAAACTTGCGGTTCTCTGTATTGGGGAATGCCGCCGCCATTGCCCGTGTCCATTTCTACCTTCACTTCTGTGTTCAGGGTACTCGGGGAAAGGCGGCCAGCCTGCCCCTTCCCCTCCCCCTTCCCCGTCTCTGCCTCTGGACCGGTCAGGGGGCGGCGGCCATTCTACACCTTCTCTGCCTCCGGGGCGGTCAGGGGGCGGTGGCATATCTGCCTCTTCCCTGCCTCCGCGCCCGCCCTCCGCCCCCGACGAGGTTGGGGGTGGGGGGGCCCCGCGCCGCTCCTCCGGCTTGGAGCCGGCCGCCTGCTCCCTCCCCTGCCCCCGCTCGGACAGCGGCGGCGGCGGCGGCGGCGGCGGCGGTACCGGAGGTGGGGGAGCCACTGCTCCCCCATCCCCCGCCCCCACTTGTGCGGGCTGCCCCGCCGGCGGAGCCACCGCTCCCCCACCCCCCCGCCGTGCGGGCTGTCCCGGCGGTTGAACAGGGTGGGGAGACCCTCTTCCATTGCGCAAAGCTGGTGCTACCATATCTGTACCTGTCATATCAATTTCTCTGTCCGTATTAGTATACGAGTCAGCTTGCTGCAGCTTTTTCTTTCCCTTTCTCTTCCTCAAAGTCATTTTCATATTACTTTTGTCTACCACATATGCTTCTTCCCTGTTCAAATACATAGTAAAAAGTTCTGCATATCTTAGTTCATCAAACCTACGTAATGATCTCAATTCTACCATCAGGTCATTAATGATGTTATTTTCCAAACTCCCATAGCGAGGCCAATTTCCTTGACTTAATTTTAAAGTCGGCCAAACCTGTGTAGACAGCCTAATCAATTCTCGGGTGTTCAAAGTAGTTTTTCGCCCTGTCAGCCATTTCCAGTGTTTTATTATCAGCTCCAACGGGCTGTTAGGAGGAACTTTTTCATTCACACCACCCATGTTTTCTCACAGGCAGGAAAACTGTGCCAGAGGAAAGCTCTTAACTCTGGAATTCAGCCTGCAACCTGGCCTTGGAATTCCGATTTCCCAGGCAGTTTATCTAGGTTACTGTTGCAGTGGGGATACTGCAACATGCATATATCAAACCAGGAGTCCCGTGGAAAGGAAATATATACGGACAGGCAGATTCTTGATAGCTGTTTCAGAGATGTTTATTTCTCCAGCCGCATGGCCGGGGCTCTGCCGAGGAACTGTTCCAGTCACGGGACCAAGGGTCCTTCTGCCCGCGCAGGGAACACAAACCAACCAATGGGAACGAGGCTGAGCAGGGGCAGGGAAACCCCGTGTCTGTCCCCTCAGGGCCCCTCTCCCAGGGCTCCATGGCAGGGGGAGGGACCCCAACAGGTTACTACACGAACACTTCAAAACAGCACTTTAAAACACTAAAAAGCAACTAGTTTTAGCAAGCAGTAAATGCGTGCGCGCGAAAATCTGATCTTAACAGGATTCGAACCCACAACTCCTGACGTCTGAACGAACCAACCAACCAACCAACCAACCAACCTCTGAGCCTCTCTTGCGGCTGCGTAGGGTGCAGCCTCTGGGCTCCTGGAGGGCGTCCCCTCCTTTCTACAGTTTGCAGGGGAAAAGTTTAAGCTTTCCCCTTTTGTGGGCTTTTATGCCCCCAACCTTTCCAACCCCCTCGGAGATCTCCTTCCCTAGTGCTAGCACAGTCTCAGTGGTACTGATCCCCTTTTCACTCACCTCTTTCCGTGCTTCTGCCTTTCCGTGCTGGGTCCTAAAGTCCTGGTCACAGTCTTACATTGTTTCTCCGGCCCCTCTGTAATTTGCTGGCAAAGAGAGGGGCAAAGCAAGATGTGTTCCAACCCAAGACTGCGAGTTTCAAGGTCTTTAGGGTCCCTTCGTGGTCGCCAGCAACTGATGCCTTTTCCTGGTCTTAAAATCAAGAGGCATACACAGTTGGAAGGGGAAAAGGGATTTTACCTTGGTATTTATTCTTAAGGATCCTTAGGTGTACACGTCCAGGTCATATGCCTCGAGATGTACCCCACCGAGTCTTTCCCTGTCTCTGTGTCTCTCTTCTTCCGCGTGTTCCCGTGTGTCTCCCCCCAACATTGGGTATAACATTATAGGCTTTACTAATTAGCATATCTATCAAAGATTCCCCAATGAGAGGTTCAAGTGAGCCCCCCCTCCCCAAGGAACCTTCCCCTGGATGGTTCTATCTTAGTTTACAGAATATGTTCTGGAGAGGACCTTGGGGTCTGGGGCACACTGATCCCTAGCTACGAGGCTTCTAAAATGTTTAGTCTCTTAGCTTAACAAACAAGTCCAAGAATGTAGGCAAAAAGCACTAGGAATACAGAAGCTGTAAAAAGGTATAACGGGTATAAAAGAAAAGGCAAAAAATCTTCATGGCATCACTATGCTAAACCACGACAGGTGGTCTCAGCCTGCCAAACCTTCCAGGCAGCCCCCTGTGTGCCTTTCCTTACAGCCCTGCTCTTCATTGTGACTCCGTCCTCTTTCCCCTGCCCCGATTGTACACATGCATCCTCTTTACTGTGGAAATAATCTGGCTGCTGGAGTTAATGGGTGATGTCACGGAGTTGGTTTGTAACCGGGCGGAAACACCAATTTAGTGTAGTGGTTTGGCCCAAAATACTCATTACTGCTTATCTTCTGTGAGATAAGAATTAGGAGAAACACAAAGCAGGCACTAAACTTGAAAGAATATAAAGAAGTTTATTAACAGACCTAAAAGGAAAAAAAATTATACCATACCTTCAGAACTCTCCTCCTCCCCCCACCTTCCTCCCTTCTCCCACTGACAATGTAAAAAGACAACCCTTAAGATGTTCAGGCTGTTTACCACTTCCATAATAACCTTGTTCAGTCTATTTAGAAAGAGAAGTCTCTTGCTCGTGCTATGAAAACATTATCACAACGAGACAGCCGCCCACTTCCAAATATTGTTCAGTCCATATAGGAAGAGGTCTCTCTGCTCGCATGTGAGTCCCTTCCCCCGACTTGCAGCTTTTCCCACAACTGCTTTCCAGGGCCCACTCTTGAAGTTTTTGGGGTACAATTTTAAGGTTGAGCCGTTCAGAAACAAAAGTTCTCTTCACCCATCTCTGGGAGCATTTCATCTCTAAGAACAGAGGCCCTCCGCCTTCCCTGGGAGCAAAGGGTCCTCCTCATCTTCATCTCTAGGGCTATCTCTGGGAGCATCTCTAGGAACTGAGGTTTTCTCCTTTCCCGTGTGGAGCAAAAGTCCTCATCGCTTCCATCTCTCCCTATCCAAACTTCTCATGAAATTACAGCTGCATCAGCATCTGCCTATCTCAGCGCAGGTGCTTTTGCTTATGAGTTGAACACTCCACCCCCCCATATCTTCATGAAATTACAACAGGATACTCTGATATATCATAGCTTCACAACAGACTTTCAGCTTTAAGCATCTCCTCTTTCTCTTCCCTTAGGTTTTCAGCTCTTCACAGCACTAAAAGGGTTAATCTCACCTAGGCCTTGCAGCTGGAATGTGTCTTATCGCTGTTGGTCACCTGACCTCTGCTGGACAGCGGTGCCGCAGTGGGGGGGGGGCGGGGGGTGGTTCCGAGCTGCTCTGGCTGCCCACAGCCCTGCTGGGGGGGTCATCCTGGAGCCATGGCCCGGCCCGGCCTGGCCCAAGCAGGGCCTGGGCCGGGCCCACTGGGCCCCGCTCAGGCCCCGAAGCCACCTGTCCCAGTGCCAGAAATGAGAGAGAGCTTGGGGGGGAGTTTGCCTATTCTTAAGTGTGGATCACAGAGGCGGTCACAACTTTAAGTGGCTTAAAGAATTGTCCATATTCAAACTGGCCAGCTGATAGGTTCTGTCAGGTCCCAGAGGAAGCTGTAAGCACCCCTTAGCAAGGACATCCCTTCTGGGACTATGCTTGCTAACCTATGACAGGTGAAAATTGTGCATTGCCACTTTCTTCCCTGTTCTTGGATGCAGGGTTGTTGTCTATCCCATTTTTTTGTCCCCCAGTTCATTTTATTGTTCCCCATCCTATTTTTGTTGTTGTTCCCTATCCTGCTTTTTTGTTCCCTATCCCATTTTTTAAAAATTGTTCCCTACCCTTCTTTTTTTATTCCCTATCTTATTTTTTCTTCCTTCTGCCCTGCCTTCCCTGCTGTGGATTCTCCCTTCCTTACCTGCTCCCTTCCCTATTCATAAGGGGTTTATTTGGCTACAGATATAGGCCAGGTACCTTTTAAAGGTGCCAAATTCTTTTTTCAGCAAGACAGAGATTTGCAGCATGTTAACAGGATTTAACAGGTACTTCAACATAAATAAAATAAAGCTTAGAAGAGAAAAAAAACACAAAACCCAACCCAACAACAAAGCCTTGCAACCTGGTATGAGTTCCCTTCATTCATAAACTTAATTTTCTTCTTGAAAATTTTATTTGGGATTTATCCCTGTGCTATCTGAAAGCCTCTATGTTCCCTGTCAGCCAGAGAATAACCTGATATAACATGGTGCCTCCTTGCAGGGGGAGGGCTTATTGGTAAGCTTCCCAGTTAAACCACCTGATGGGATCAACAGAGGTAAGCAGCACCCTGGAGGCTTGCTGGCAGAGGATTTGAAAAACAAGTCAGCAGCATTATCCTGAAAACATTTGGGTTTTTATCCCCTTGTCATGTACAAGATCCAGTTTCACCTGAAAGGGAGCAGGAGAGGATGTAGTGGGGCATCTGAGCATCAGCAAGGCTTTCTCTGGATTGGAGTTTTTGCAGCCCTGGGTATTATCTTGTGTTATGCCTGATAGTCTCCAGAGAGTAAATATTTTCTCCTGAGGCAGAGCAGCCCACAGAGGAGCTGGGAACAAGCCAAAGCAGAGGCATTACTAGGAGGATAAAGCCCAAAATGCTGTGACTGGGGTTGTGCCCCATGTCATGCCTTGCCTCTAGAACTGGGGCTGCAGCAGTGTCCCCTCTCTTTGGGGAAATGTGGGTTCCCATTTTCCTTATTTCACAGATTCACAGAATCATTTAGGTTGGAAAAGACCTCTAAGATTTCCCTCTTTAAAAAAAAAACATATATATGTGACCTTCCCTGAGGTTCCTATGATTTTCTAACATATATGTGGATTACAGTAGCACTTTAAACTACATCTTCTGTCCTGGAGTACTGCTGCATCCTTTAGGTGAGTACCCCAAGTTATCCTCAGGTATTCTGAATGCTCAACTTCAGCCCATAGAACAAATAGTTGATGCTATTTTTTTTTTCCAGTTAATTAGCCTGTAGAAAAATTTTGGTCGTAAGGATAGTTTTGGAGGATAAGAGGATTTTTAGCTGGGATAAATGAGAATAGGTATTTTTACTTTGTTAAAACAGGAAACAAAAGAATGTCAAGTCCTATTTAAATCCAAAATGAAATCTGTCTTTCAATATTTTACACCATAATGGAGAGATGTGGAAATTTAGTGTATGTCAACATAAAATAAAAGTAAAAATCCATTGTTTAAAAATACCAGTCCCTAAAAAAACCATGAAAGAACTTTTTCCAGTATTTTCTTCCTAGTGTTTTGGCTGCAGTGACTTGACCAAAACTATTTAAAATTCACCAAGCCAAAGGTGGGCTGCTAGCAAACAAGTGGTTTTTTAAAAAATTATTATTTGATGGGTTCAGCCTTTTACTTCTGCAAAGGTAGATTCAATTCCTTGAGTGACTGTGACAGAGGAGAAACTTGACCCTCATCCCACACTGGAGGAGGGAACACATGGGGCTTGAGTGCTAGATGTCACCTCTGGTTCCTGGTACTGAAAGGCATTGGGCTTCTCTGGACATTGTGGACATGTGGGGATGCTCATCAGAAGCAGGGTGTCCCTGTGGACTGGGGGTCATTAGCAAGCACAAAGGTTCTTCAAGGGCCCTCCAGGAGGGAGAAGCCCTGAAGAGGGTAAAACACTGGCACAGGTTGCCCATAGAGGTTGTGGATGCCCCATCCCTGGAAACATTCAAGGCGAGGTTGGATGGGGCTCTGAGCAACCTGATCTAGTTGAAGATGTCCCTGCTCATTGCAGGGGGTTGGACTAGATGACCTTTTAAGGTCCTTCCAACCCCAACACTTCCATGGTTCTATGAAAGCACTAGCAGGAGTGGGGAAAGCTTGTCCCAAGCTCCAGCATTCTGTATTTATGTTGGCATTTGTTGCATCTTCCTCTGAAGTCTTCAAGTGCTGCAGTAACTCAGGGCTAGGTACAAAGTTTATTTTCTTGATCATTCATATTGTATAATTTATTCCAGAAGTGTCTTTTTCAGTCCCTTGTTAAGCTCAGCTACTAAATTGCTGGGCCATAAATATCCCTCAGATGACCTCATCTGACCTGCACTGTACAGGCATCCAAGAGCTGGCAACAGTGGGCTTCCACCTGCAAGGCCCTTTGATGTGAGATACCATCTGGGTATATAGTGTTATACAGTCTCTTGATTAAACAAATTCTCACCTCTTTTCTTTCCTTTTTTTTCCCCCCAAAGCTATATAGTTTGGGCTTTTTATTTGCATCTCTGAATTCAGAGGTACGTCAATAGCAGTTGTCCTGCTATGATGTTTTTGCTGAAATTGCTAATGTTGCTCCCATTTGTTGCAATTATAGCCCTCCTCCCATGTTGTCATTATGACTAACTTTCACAGAATCACAGAATATGCTGACTTGGAAGGTACCCGCAAGTATCATCGAGTCCAACTCCTGGCCCTGCACAGGACCATCCCCAAGAGTCACACCATGTCCTCGAGAGTATTGTCCAAATGCTTCTTGAACTCTGTCAGGCTTGGTGCTGTGACTACTCCAGGGAGCCTGTTCCAGTGCCCAACCACCCTCTGGCTGAAGAACTTTTTTCTAATATCCAGCCTAAACCTCCCCTGACACAACTTCAGGCCATTCCCTCAGGTCCTGTCACTGGTCACCAGAGAGAAGATGTCAGTGTCTGCTCCTCCTCTTCCCCTCATGAGGAAGTTGTAGACTGCAATGAGGTCTCCCCTCAGTCTTCTCTTCTCTAGGCTGAACAGACCAAGTTGTTTGACCTTGGCTGGGCACCAGGTGCCCACCAAGCCACTGTATCACTTCCCTTCTCAGCAGGACAGGGGAGAGAAAATAAGATGGAAAATAACTCGTAGGTTGAGATAAGGCAGTTTACTAAAGCAAAAAAAAAAAAAAAAAAGGGAAAGTTTGCACACTAAAGCAAAGGGGAAAACTTAATCTCTACTTCTCATCAGTGAGCGATGTTCACACACTTCCTGGGAAGCAGGGCTTCAGCATGCATAGCGGTTGCTCCGGAAGGCAAACATTGTAGAATAATGAATCCCCCCCTGCTTCCTCCTCTCTCCCTTAGCTTTTATATCTGAACTGACACCATATGGCATGGAATATCCCTTTGGTTAATTTGGGTCAGCTGGCCTGGTTGTGTCCCCTCCCAAGACCTTGCCCACTCCCAGCCCCCTTGATGGGAGAAGGAATGCTAGAGGGACAGCGCTGCTCAGCAGTAGCCAAAACACTGGTGTGTTATCAACACCCTTCCAGCTCTCAAAGCAAAGCACAGCACTGTGAGGGCTGCTCGAGGTAAATGAACACTATCTCAGCCAGACCCAATATAGCTCCTCATACAGCTTCCCCTCAAGGCCCTTCACCATCTTCATTGCCCTCCTTTGGACACTCTATAATAGTTTAATATCTTTCTGTGTTGGTTTTGCATGGCCTGGTTTTTGGTAGCGAGGGGGCCACTGTCTTGGGGTGACTTTATGATGTGTATCCTATATCGCTGCCCTATGCCCAGAAATTAATTCTTGTGCCTTTTTATGCCTCTAAACTGAGGGGTGGTGACCTGCCTTCTCTCAGAGGATATATTTCTAAATTTGGCCAAACCGGCACAGCCATGGAGGTGGCTTCTGTGAGAAGCTGATAGAAGCTTCCACCATGTCCGGCAGAGTCAATCCCTGATGGCTCTGAAGATGGACATGCTGCTGGCAAAAGCAGGGCCAATTAGAGAGGTTGGTAATGCCTCTGTGATACCATATTTAAGAAGAAAATCAAAACAAAGTGGAGCACGCACAGTTTTTTTCTAGCCAGAGAAGAGGAAGAGGTGAGAACATGTGAGGGAAACAACATGGAGACACCAAGGTCAGTGGAGAAGAAGGAGGAGGAGGTGCTCCAGGTGCCAGAGCCAAGGTTTCTCTGCAGGCCATGGTGATGACCATGGTGAAGCAGGCTGTCCCCCTGCAGGCCATGGAGGTCCACAGGGGATGCAGAGATCCACCTGCAGCCCATGGGGGAGGTGCTCACACTGGAGCAGGTGGATGCCTGGAGGAGGTTGTGGTCAAGTGGAAGACCCAGCAGAGAGAGGGGGCCCCTGCTTTCAGGCTGGAGCAGCCTGTCCTTGGAGGACTGCACCCCGTGGAAGAGTGACCCATGCTGCAGCAGTTTTGGGAGGACTGTCTTCCCATGGGAGGAAATCGTGTTGCGGTCATTTTGGGAGGACTGCTGCTCATGAGATTGGGCCCATACTGGAGAGGTTCACGGAGAACTGTCTCCCATGTGAAGGGACCCCACAGTGCAGCAAGGGAAGGACTCCTCTCCCTAAGCAGTGGAAGAGAACCTTGGGTGATGAACTGACCAAAACCCCCACTCCCCTGTCTTCCTGCGCTCAGTGGGAAGGAGGGAGGGGTTGGGGGAAAAAGGTCTTTTTAAGGGCTTATTTTACTTCTCATTTTCCTGCTCTGATTTTGTTAGTAATAAATTCACTTTGTACCTTTAAGCTGAGCCTGTTTTGCCTTTGGAGTGTTTTCTCCTGGTCCTTAACTCATGAACCCTTCGTTAATTTTTCTTCTCCTCTGCCCAGCTGTGGCAGGGGAGGGTGAGCGAACGGCTTTCGTGGGTGCCTGGCATTTGGCCAGTGTCAAACCACAACACTTTATTACATTGTGGTACCCAAAACTGCACACAATGCTCAAGGTGAGGCCACACAGTGCAAAGTAGAGCAGGAGAATCACCTCCCTCGACCAGCTGGCGATGCTTTGCCTGATGCACCCCAGGACACAGCTGCCAGGGCACTTCTGACTCTTATTCAACTTTCCATCAACCAGGACCCCTAGGTCCCTTTCTGCAGCACTGCTTTCTAGCGTCTCATTCCCCAGTCTATCAGTACATCCAGGGTTGCCCCATCCCACGTGCAGAATCTGGCACTTTCCCTTGTTGAACTTCATATGGTTGGTGATTGCCCCGTCCTCTAATTTGTCAATGGGTCTCTGCAGGGCCTCCCTGCCTTCGAGGGAGTCAACAGCTCCTCCCAGTTTTCTATCCTCTGCAAACTTGCTTAGTATTTCTTCAAGTCCTGCGTCCAAGTCATTAATGAAAATGTTGAAGAGCACAGGGCCTAAGATGGAGCCCTGTGGAATCACACTAGTGACAGGTCGCCAGTCTGATGTCACCCCATTCACTGTAACCCTTTGTGCCTGACCCGTGAGCCAGTTTCTCACCCATCACATTATGTGTTTATCCAGCTATGTGCTGGACATTTTGTCCAGAAGGATACTGTGAGACACAGTATCAAAAGCATTACTGAAATCCAAAAAGATGACATCAACTGGCTTCCCTTGATCAACTAGGTGGGGATCCTTGTCATAAAAGGAAATCAGGTTTGATAAACAGAACTCCCCTCTCATGAAGCTGTGCTGGCTGTGACTGATGACTGTGTTGTCTTTTGTGTGTTTTTCAATACCTCCTAGTGTAATCTTCTCCATAACTTTACCAGGCACTGAAGTGAGACTTTCTCAGAGACTGAAAATAGTTCATGCCTCAAACATTGCTATAAAGTTTTGCTCATTATGAAGAAGCTACAACCAAAGAAGCCTCCCTGAAGACTGGGACTTTGGACTGAAAGTCAAACTGCTCATTAGATAAAGGGAAACCTATTGTTCAATCATCTCAGGCTGAGGGAAAGGTATGCATCCACAAAAGGCCAAAGCCACCAGCTACACTGAGAATCATCCCCTGCTGAGTTTGGGGTGGGGGGAGAGCACAGCTCACAGAAGCCAGATTTATACAGACTCCCCCCCAAGCGAGGGGGGAGGAGGAGGTTTCTGGTGCATTGCAGAACCTCTGGTCAGAGGCAATAAACACCCATCCTCCGATTACACAAACCGTGTTCCACAGCTGTGGAACCCCCAACCCCACTGGCCACATCCATGGGACTTTCATGTGAGAGGCAGCTGAGGGGGTGTCATAATCCATCAAAGGCCCCCCAAAGTGCTCCCCAGAGGCTTTGCACCACAGGACTGCATGTGATGCAACAGATCCAGAGTCTGCTGTAAGAGACTGCCCCCCTTCCCCAGGGGGACATGCCTGGACATTACCACCTGGCTTGAGGGTATATTAACCCATGGGATTCTATGCTTTTTGGGGGGACCTTCACCACCAAGAGGACCAGCTGGAGAGGATCAACAGAACATTTTTGGGATCCATGGAGTGGTGATATTTTCCTTTCACTCTCTTTCTGTCCCCCCCACCTATTTTCTATTTCTTTCTTTCTCTCTGTCTCTCTGTCTCTCTGTCTCTCTCTCTCTCTCTCATATTTACTATCAAATAAAACCCATATTATTGTCACTGGCATATGGTCTCGTTTGCACCTTAATTCGGGCAGAGGAATTTCTAAAGAACCTTAATAATTGGATCTTGACAGACTGACAGGCCTGTAGTTTCTGGGGGCCTCCTACTTGCCCTTCTGGAAAATCGGGACAATGTTCACCAGCTTCCAGTCAGCTGGGATCTTTCCAGATTCCCAAGACTGCTCCAAAATCATTGAGAGAGGTTTTGCAATGATGTCAGCCAGCTCTTTGAATATTCTCAGATTAATCCCATCAGGCCCCATAGATTTGTAGGGATCCAGCTGGAGCAGCAGATCCCCCACAATTTCAAGGTCGACTGGGAGGGTACCATTCTTGCAGTCATGGTCCTCCAGCTCAGGGCACTGAGACCCCCTTGGTCCATCATCTGTGTTGAAGACAGAGGCAAAGAATGCATTAAACACTTCTGCCTTGCCTCTGTCCCTGTTTGTGAAGTGACCATCCATATCCTGTAATGGGCTGATGGTTTTTTTACACTGCATTTTGCCATTAATTAATTTGAAAAAACTTTTTATTGCCTCCCACAGTTCTGGCACCTTCAACTCCAATTGAGACTTGGCCTCACAAATTTTCTCCCTACAGTGGCAAGCAGCATCTCTGTATTCTTCCCATGTCACCTGGCCTTGCTTCCACTGGGCATACACCTTCCTTTTTTGCCTTATTTCTGACAGAAGATCCCTGTTCAGCCAAGCTGGCCTTCTGCCTCACCTGCTTGACTTCTGACATTTGGGAATTGCCTGATCCTGTGCCCTTAGGAGGTGATGTTTCAAAAGTGACCAGCACTAATGGACCCCAGCACCTGCAAAAACATTTTCCATGGGGACCTTACTTACTAATTCCCTGAGCAGCCTGAAGTGTGCTCTTCTCATGTCCAGGCACTTTTCCTCCTGTCAACAGAGGTTTTAAACTCAATTGCTTCGTAGTCACTGTGGCCAAGACAGCTGCCAATCTCCGCTCTGTTGACAATCAGTAGATCAAGGAGGGCATCTTTCCGAGTTGGATCCCTTAGGACCTGTTCCATATAGTTATCGTCCAGGTTTTTTTGGAATCTTCTGGCCCAGGTTGTACCATCTGTGTGATGCTCCCAGTTAATTTCTGGCAAGCTGAAGTTCCCCCATAAGGACAAGGGCAGTTGACTTGGAAGCATCCCATAGTTCCTCAAAGAATAATTTGTCAGTGTCATTGTCCTGGCTTGGAGATCTATAATAGACTCCCACAATGACATGTGCATTATTTGTTTGCCCCTTGATTCTTACCCAGAAGTTCTCAACTGTGTCATTGTGTCTTGGTTTGAAAGACAGATGTCTGCTAAGGAAGGCAGGAGCCTCCCTTGGAATGGCAGATGTAACTCCCCTTCCCTCTGAGTTATTATAATTTTGAAATCAAGGGACTTTTAGGCAAAGATGTGGAAAATAGGAATAACAGTTCTTTACTATTATATATCTATATGTGTATAACCAGTCAAACAAGCAACAATAACTATGGCAGTAACAGCAAACAATCACAAACCCAGTCCCAGCCTTCTCCGCTGTCAGGCCCTTTCCCCTCGGGTGCAGTTCTGCTCGCAGCCGGCAGGGGCGCTGGCGGCTCCCGGTGAGCAGGGCAGGTGCGATGGTTTCCCCGCGGCTGCAGGGGGCGCTCTGGAGCGAGCTCAGGGAGCACGCGGCACCGGTGCCCTGGGATCCCAGGGAGGGATGGAACAAAGTCTTCACAAACCCCTGGGCAGCCGATCCTGGTGTCCGGCCGGACCCTCAGGAACAGCAGGCTGGAACAGCAGGGACGAGCACAAATGCCAGGTGGCAGACAAGGTGTATCCAAACGGGGAACCCCCCCCCCCCCCCCCCCCCCCCCCCCCCCCCCCAGAGTTCTGGGCAGGCAGGTCGAGCAGGGCCACAACGTAGCAAAGGCTCGAAGCAACGGCGGGGCAGGGTGGCCACAGCCTGGCTCCCAGCAGGGCGGGGAAGGCGGGCTTTGGGATCCCAGGGCTTCTCCAGCAGAAGGAAAAGCAGCCGAAGAAAATAGCCTCCCTCTCTGTCTGAACACCAGAGACCAAACTGCCCACACACCCAGGTGAAACAAAAGAGAAGCCAGCTCTTTTGTTTTTCTTAAGTACCCAGCCATTTGCTCCCCTAGCAACACGAATGGGGAAAATTCCTTTAACAGAAAAAGGAAAAAAAAACCGAAAAAACAAGAGAGCTCCTAAAACCCCAACACATTGCCAACTGTGAGCTCCATACATACCCTTCTATTACATACAGTGCCACCTGTCCGCCTCTTCTGTCCTGCCTATCCCTCCTGAATAGTCTGGAACTGTCCAGCAGGGCACTCCAGTCACAGGACTCATCCCACCAGGTTTCACTTATGCCAATGATGTCAAATCTCTGGGACTGGGCCAAAGCCTCGACCTCCTCTTGTTTGTTCCTCATGCTTCATGCATTAGTGTAGAAACATTTCAGGTGTGGTACTTTGTATCCAACACCTTGTGAAGTAGATTGAGGGATCGCATTAGTGCTCCTTTCCTCAAGTTTTGGCACACCATCCCATTGCTCATCGCTGGCGAGCTTGGTTTTATCCCTTTCCCCCTTCCAAGCATGTTTAAAGCTCTGTCAGCAAGGCCCACTAGCTCTTGTGCTAGAACTCTTTTGCCCCTCTGAGATAGGTGCATCCTGTCAGGTGTCAGTAGACCAGGTGTTGAGTAGTTCATCCCGTAGTCAACAAACCCAAAGTTTTTCCCCTGACACCAATCTCGGAGCCATGCATTGTCCTGATGGATCTGCCTATTCCTATCAGTACTATTTGTTGTTACTGGAAGAATCGAGGAAATTACTACCTGTTCTCCTGATCCCTCTACCAATTTTCCCAGGGCCCTGAAGTCTCTTTTGATTGTCCTTGGACTTCTCTTTGTTATTTTATCACTGCCAGTTTGAACAACCAACAGTGGATAATAATCAGAGGGCCTTACTAGACTGGAGAGTTTTCCAGTGATGTCCCTTATCCGAGCCCCTGGGAGACAGCAGACTTCCCCATGAGTTTTGTCTGGTCTGCATATTGGGCCATCCGTTCCCCTTAGAAAGGAGTCTTCTATTACAATTGCTCTTTTTTCCCTCTTAACAGAGGAGGTCTTGATGCAGGGTACAGGTGGTGTTGTTTTAGGATGCCCCACTATCCCAGAAGGACCTTCGCCCACCTCATCAGTTGTCTGGTCTTCTAGTTCCAGAGCCTCATACCTGTTGAGCTATGGAGAAAGAGGAAGGAGAAGAGCATCATAAAGCCTGTACATCTTCTATAGAGCCACTGTCCTGAAGAAAGAGAGGTTTTAAAATTAGATTCTAGTGGGATGTCTGTTTCACCTCCATGTGCAAACCTCCTCTTTCAACCATTTGCAGTCACATCATTAATTCAGCACCATTTACTGCTGCTGTCCTAGAGAAGCTTTTCAATTATCATCCTCTTCCTCACACCCTTGTCCATTATCCCCAGCTTCTCACCCTTATCCAGCACAGCTAATGCTGTGGGCTTTTCAAATTAAGTTTTTTAATTTTGTTTTTCTCTTGTGCATGTCTGGAGGTTTTCAGTAGTTTGGGTTTTAAGGAGGACAGGAAAACTGTCTGTTGTCCTTAGATGTAGGAATATTACAGAAATGGGACTTCTTTTTTTTTGCACACATGAAAACTCCAAATATGACCACCTAGGTTTATTATAAATATTACTGGAAATGCAGATGTACAGCAGAAAATATCCTGTCCCTGGAAACCGATAAGCTTCAGCTGCTGTTTTTTTAACCTTTTTATAATTACTGGGAAATAATTTCTTGCCCCTTTTAATTTTGCTTTCTCAGGCCCCCTCTGTTCTCGACATCTCTCCTGAAGGGATGGAGAACTCATCAGTGGCATCAGCCTCCTCAGAGGCAGGGAGCAGCCGCTCTCAGGAGATCGAGGAGCTGGAGCGTTTCATTGACAGCTATGTCCTGGAGTACCAGGTCCAGGGGCTGCTGATGGATAAAATGGAGGGGGATGGTGAGAGTGAGAAGACACAGTCCCACATCTTGCAGGTAGGTGGACGAAGGGCACATTGTGGGGTGGGAGAGGGTCTGGGGGGTGCTGGTGGCTTACAGCCTGGCTTGGGGATGCACGTCCAGCTTAAGCAGGATGTAGTAAAACACAAGATTTGGGGCAGCTTGCTTGTACAGCGATATATATGAGGTCTCTAACCAGCTGGTAGAGGTCTCCTGCCAACTGGGTTTTGGTTTTTATGGTCTCAAGGTGCATCATTGGAAGTGTTCAAGGTCAGGTTGGATGGGGCTTTGAGCAACATGGCCTAGTTGAAGGTGTCCCTGCCCATGGCAAGGGGGTTGGAACTAGATGAGCTTTGAAGGTTCCTTCCAACCCAGGCCATTCTAGGATTCTATGAATACATGAAGTCTTTCAGGACATAAGTACTTGACTGATTGATTGATCCAAGTTAAACCAAATCTTCACACAAGAAGACCATCCTACAGACTCCGTTGCCCCCAACATGCTGCATGCAACCATGAAGTTCCTGTAGTCACTACAGTTTACTGTCTTAAAGCATGCATTAAGGAATTATCTCATCTCCCAAAGATATTTTTTCCCACCTCATATCCCAAATTTGGATAAGAAATAATCAGGAATTTTAATTTCTGATTTTCTCTTCCTGATCACTTCTTAGCAAAGCAAGGAATAAACACTCGTATATCCTGAAGCTTGCTGAAGTAACCCTGGTAGAAGCCAGCCTGACTGAAGGTGGCATGTTCCCTCTTAATGAGAGCCAGAGAAAAAATAATGGGTTTAGGGGGAAGGCACTGGACTGAGACCAAGAAAATTGTTTTTAACTGTGAGCTTCTGCTAGCAACTTAATCTTTAATGTTGGGCAAGTTGCTTAATCTCTGCAGTTCTTTTCCTTGTGGCTGTAAAAATGTTTTTCCTGCCTGAGAGAGGATAAATCCACTCACCCATGTGTGTGAGATGCTCAGATGGTACCACATCCCCCGATAACTGCTCTCCATGCTGGGGGAAGGAAGGCAAGGCACATTGTATGCTGCCTCATCCTCCATACCACTCACAGCAGGGCGGAATCTATCACCAGTCTAGAAAATTCCAAGGTGTGGATGTTCCTATGGTGGGGATGTCTCCAACCTTGCTCCCACCAGGAAAGAGAGGAAAATCAGAGGGAAAATGTAATTTTCTTTTGGCTGTAGACATAATAATAGTTGAGCTGTACCTTGGGAGACCTTTCCAGGCATGTGGTTGCACTCAAAATTGTTAAAGGAGATAGGCATAGGTCTAGCAGAAGGCTCTCAAGCATGATAGCATCAGGAGCTTCTCCAGGTAGGTGAGCAGAGGTGGCAGGAGAGTGATGAGCAGCTCTTTAATGAGAGGAGGCTGAGGTCCTCCATATGTGAGCTAGAACGAGTGCTCCAATAAGGGCAGAGCTGTGTAGGGATCATGGGTGGTTCTATTGGTGGCTCTTCCTCTTATTTTGTGGCCTCATCCATACCTGTCAAGGAGCTCTCAAGTGGTTGCTGCTTGTATGGAATTGACCTCATTTTCTCAACTCATTTACCTTGGTGATGGCATTCAAGCAGTGAGCCTCTCTGGAACAGCCAAACACTTCCAGGATGAAAGACCTCAGAAATGGGGTTGGTCACCGAGGTTCAGTCTCAACTTTGTTGGTAGGGGTGATAAAATGACTTTAGGATTAAGCAGCATCCTTTATATTTGTCTAATGAAAATTGCTTTTTTAAAATATTATGTTTTTCTCAGTATGATGCAGCCCTTCATTTCTTCTAAGGAAAAAACTCAACAAAACAAATTACCCCAAACTGAATTATTTTTGTGGAGGCACCTTGGGGGAAGCTGACCTAAGCAGCTCATGATCCCCTATGTCCGGGAAGTCCCCTGATGTCCATGTCCTTCACCATGGGGCAAAGCTGGTGTGGGAGTAGTGCTGTCATCTGGTGGCACGTCACAGTTGCCACATTTTCTGTTTTGTTTAAAATAAAACCACAGTTTTTCTGGCAGCTCAGGGCTTATATCTGTCCCTGAAGCAAATGGAATTGGGAAAAGCAGAATTTTCCCAACTTTCCATGGAAGACTCCATAGAAAAGAGTTATCAACTCAAGTCACCTTGGTGCATACCACATGCCTGAGATACCAAACACTGATGGAGTCTGCCAAGAAATACTGGGGATGGATTTTATTGCAAAGTATCATTTCAGGTGCCTTCCTGTAGTTGTTCCTGCATCTTCCCTCTGCTTGCCATCAGCAGGTAGAGTGTTTCCAAGCCAAAGCCTTTGGGATCATCCTCTAAAATGAGGGAGTGCTGCACATGTAATGTGATGCCTGTGGCCAGATGGTGTTTGCTGTGTGTTGTGGTCTGACACAGCAGTTTTCTCCAGCCTGGCTATTATTTTACACAATGCCTTTTTTTATCCCTATTACAGTGGACAGCAGATAGTAGTGAGCAGCTTGATGGCAGCTGTCCCCTATCCCAAGGGAAGGTCTTGTCATCTCATGAACACAGTCAGGTAGGGGTTGTGTTTATCTCTTCCTCACCAAACCTTTGCTTTTGTTCTTGTACTGTCTCATCCATCAGCATGGAGCCTGCCCGTGCTGCCAACTTTCCCTGTCCCATGGAAGGGGAGATGTGTCCCTCTGTTTGGCATCGGAAAGCTCATTCCCACCCAAACCATGGAAGATGGGCAACATCCCAATGTGAGGATGGATGCTTTGACCGGGAGCTTATTGTTCTGTGATAAAGGGGAAAAAATATGGAGTGTCTCATTTATTGCTGAAGAGCTTCTTGTGGCCACCTGTGAAAGCAACCTATTTGGAGCATCGAAGCTGACTTGAAAGTATGAGATGTATCTGGGATGAGGGATCTTTGTGTAGATGGGCTTCTTGGTTATATGCCACAGCACAAGGATGGTGTTGTAGGGAAGAGGATTAAATAGCTGAGGGAATGAATTGGGAGAAGCAAAACTGCATGTGCCAAGAACCTGTGTTGGGTGAGCAATGACAGAAGCCAGGTGTAAGTTGGTTTGGGTGGTTGTACGTGGTGTGAACATCAGTGAACAGTATTTACCAAGTGCTGCTGGAGGTGGCTGTCCCTCCTCTTCGTGAGCACTAGCGTGGGAGAGGGTTGGGTAGGGTGGAGGAATGGGTCTGACCATTGTCACCTGGTTAAGGAGCTACTGTGCCACTATGAGGCCATCAACTCTATAAGAACAGTGTTTGCCTGAGGAGATATGAGACTGAGGCGGCTGAGGAAAGGGTGAAGTGGCATTTGCAGTAGCTGTGGCTACCTGGAGAAGGGGCTTCAGGCTGGTGGTTTTGGTGCTCTTGCCATGCTTGATGTCCTCCAGGCTTCAGTCCCACATGTGGGATCCATTAGAAGAAGCCTGGGAGCCTCTTGCAGGGTGTACAAGAGGCTGTGTCAGTCGGAGCAGTGCCTATTGCAACTTTAATTTTGGGTACAATTTCTTCCTGCACAGACCCATGATGGAAACTGCTTGGCTGTGGGATGGGGGCTCACGCATCCCCTCCCTGCCATGGGTTTGGATGCAAGAATGCTGGGAATATCTATACCAACACCTGTACCCAACAAAGACAAGATCTTGTTGTGTAGGAAGGTGCATGCTGTATGGAAATGCTGCTTCACATGAACCTCTGAAGATGCAAGATGGAATTGTGGACTTAATTTATTATAGTTTTGTTCTGCTCAGAAATATTCATCATCAAAACCTCATCCAGGTTCCAGCCAGCTGCTTGATATTCAGCTGAGAAGCTGGCCATTTCCATCTAGCCTCCTTGGGTTGCTAAGGGTGATAACAAGACCAGGTGCTTACCCTGGGGAAGAAGGTCCCTTGCTCTTCACCCAAAGGCTCAGCTAATGTGCTGAGCTGGTGGGTACTACAGGAGGATGCAGGAGTCATATATGAGTGATGCTTGCCTGACTCAAATCAACACAGCCCCAACATCTTCCATCTGCCTGATGCTGTGGACTCTTTTGTTTCAACTTATGTGGAAGAGGGATGGTGTTTTGCTTTTTTTTCCCTGTGAATTAAACCTATTTGATCTCCTCAAACAGGGAGCTTGCTTTCTACATACAAATGCCATTCACTGATGCCCAAGCTGTTTCCCCAGTGTTTGAGCTCTCTCCCAGCCTGTGGCAGAGCTAGTAATTCTCTCTCTCCATGTTTGGCTTCCTTTAACAGTGAGTAACAAATTTTCATTGGCACCAAAGAGGAGCTGCAAGCTATTGTTCTTCTGTCCAGGCAAGCATTTCTCTTGCTGTGGCTGATATACGAGTGAAATGCTGCTGGTGAGGACTAGGTGAAGTTTATTACCATTTCTGGCTGTTGATTTTTCACTGCTTGGTGAAACATCTGCTATTAGCAGCTGTGGGAGACTGGCACTTGTGTATCCCATACAAAGCAGTGGCTTACAAATGGAGAAAATTCCCTCTAGAAGCCTTTTACTCTGGTCTTTCCAGTTCTCTGGGCAGGTCACTGCAAGAGGGTGGTCTGCTGATGGAGGATCTCATGAGATACATTTTGTGAACTCCTGGTGTGCTGAGAAAATCCTGGCCTCAAAACTACATTCAGCTCATATATAATTCTTGTTTCCTACAGTGAACACTTTTGTTTGCTGCATGGCATGGCTGTGCTCTGCTAAGCCCTGCTGTGTTTGAGCAATACTCACCAGAAGGTCTGATAGCACCGTGTGAGCCTCTGGGGTGAAGACTACTCCATTGAGGTATGCAAGATAATATCTGAGCACCATATTCCCTCTATAAATGAGGAAAGTTTAGATAATGGAATAATTAAAAATCTTTTTATGTTTGGATTTTTTTTCCCAAAAAGACCCAATGGGAAGATTTTATATAATACTTTTTTGCATTTGCATTCCCCTTGTGACGCTGTTGCAAGTAGGAAGCTCTTTGATATAATTTGGAGAGCAATTCATTAAGTAAAAGACTTCTGGTATGGTACATATTTAGACAGCCAGTAGAGCTCTTGGTACATGACAGGCCTGGCAGCAGTTCTATCCCAGGCTCACCTTATGTAATGGGCATTAACAAAAACCAGCAACTCAGCGGGTTTGTCCCATTTCTCCAGGTGATGGGAGAGGGAGAGCTAAAAATCCTACTTCCTGGCCAAGTCCATCCCTTCCCCCATGGTGGCTGGCTGTCACCCATCATCACCAAACAAAAGCTTGTGTTGAATAGGACTGCCTTTATTTTACTGCTTATTTGCATGTGTGCCCATGTCCCACCAGGTGCAGCAGGGACTTGGTGCATGATTGTGGACATCAGAGGTTTCTCCAATTGATGGTCATGTTGACTATCTACTGAGCAGTGAAGGAGGGTGTGTGGATCACATCTGGATTATCCTACACCCTGCTTGTAGCAACCTTCTGTCCCCCCTGAGGAGCTGGTGGTGGAGATGATGACTCTGCTTGCCTTCCCATTAAGCCAGTAGAAACAGCAGCATGCCTGTCACAGGCAGAGGTGGTGGGCTATCAAGTTAACAGCATAAGACTTTTTATAAGGGTATGTAGTGACAGGACAAGGGAGAATGGCTTCAAACTGACAGAGGGCAGGTTTAGATTAGATATTCTGAAGACACTCTTTCCTGTGAGGGTGATAAGGCACTGGCACAGGTTGCCCAGAGAAGCTGTGGCTGCCCCATCCCTGGAAGTGCTCAAGGCCAGGTTGGATGGGGCTCTGAGAAACCTGGTCTAGTATAAGGTGTCCCTGACCATGGCAGGGGGTTGCAACTAGATGATCTTTAAGGTCCCTTCCAACCCAAACTATTCTGTGATTGTAAGATACTGAGTGTCCTGTGCTGTTTGGTAGTGTGGAGATGTAGACAGCTTTGCAGGTATTGTGTACCACTGTTACTGAATCTGGCATGTTCTGCCAAAGGATGTCTGAACTGAAGCCCAAGCCTTACTGATAAGGAAAGCATAAGAAATTCCCACAAAATCAAATGTATCACAAGAAACTATCTCAAATATCTCAGTGACTCAAAGAAGTGCAATGCTGTGCTAGTACCAAAACATTTCAAGGCAGGACATGCTTTGTGTCATGTGAGGACATCTGACCTGCCTGCATCTGAGGAGGTGTCTTTGACTGCTGTGTGTGGGGTGAGAGCAGAGAAGATCCACTTAAATCTTTCAGGTCTCTCTTTCATGTGTCTTGCCTGAACCTCGAAACCCTCTTTGATGATGAGCACTTGGCTTCCAACTATATCACAGAATCGCAGAATATTCTGAGTTGGAAGGGTCCCACAAGGATCATCGAGTCCAACTCTTAAGAGAGAATAGCCCATACAGGGATTGAATACACAACCTTGGATGTTATTAGCACCATGCTCTAACCTCAGGGTCAAACAACTTCCTTTCATGAAGTTTTTAATAGAATCCTAGAATGGCTTGGGTTGAAAGGGACCTTAAGACCATCTCGTTTCAACCCCCTTGTCATGAGCAGGGACACCTTCAACTAGACCAGGTTGCTCAAAGCCCCATCCAACATGGCCTTGAACACTTCCAGGGATGGGGCATCTATGACCTCTCTGGACAACCTGTTCCAGTGCCTCACCACCCTCACAATGAATAATTTCTTCCTAATATCTAATCTAAACCTGCCCTCTTTCAGTGAGAAGCTATTCCCCCTTGTCCTATAAGTACATGCCTTTGGCATGTAGTCATGGCTGGAAAAGTTGCTACATTGCCAAAGCAAAGGCAGTAGTAGGAGTGGGGTGATATGTGAAAGTTGCCTCTTGGGAAACAGCAGATTTCAATGCACAGTAGAACTTAATTTTATAGAAAGTGGAAAAACCAAAGTATCAGTGCAGATTTCTCTTGAAATTCCAGAAATTTTTTTTGCAGGCATCAGTGCTTCTTGGGATCAAACACCAGGAGATCCTCCTCTATGGATGCTGCAGAGACAGGTGGCAAGGGATCATGGTCTTGGATAGGGGCCACATCACTAGGTCCAGAGTTGGACTGAGGCTCCTGTGACCAGCACTGCTGTCATGTAAGCATCTCAAGTCAGCAGTGAAGTTGTCTTCTTGCTGTCTTAAATCTGATGACAACAGCAGGCAGCATGCAATGCCCCAAATTCTTGACTAACCAGATCAGCTCTGTAGAGTGAGTGAGTACTGCTTGCAAAGAGGCTGGCAGGATCTCCTGACAAAAGATGTAATTCATTTCCCCATGCTGGTAGACAGCCTGTGTCTAGCTTTAGTTGTCCATCCTTGGGTTCAGATTTGAAGCAAAATGTGAGGGAAGATCCTGGGGGCATTTTGAGGTTCTCCATCTCATTGACCTGCTTGTATCATAGTCCAAGTCCAGTTTGTACACTGAATTTCATTGAGATTGGCCACCATGCTGAAGACCTGTTGGGGCAAGTGGGTGCTGGCAGATGCTACAGTCTCCATTGTTTCCAAAAGAAAAAGAGAAAGTGAAAGACAGGGAGTTACTTTGAAGCTTTGCCAGTGAATACAGGTTGGTGTAGCCCTACCTGACAGAGGAAGAAATTAAATCTTTAAGTGGGGTGACCTGCCCATGATCAAAGAGCAGCTCTAAGAAAACCAGTCACTTAATGGTTTTCTGCCTGTAATTGCTGGGTAACAGTCCCTCCGTGTAGTGAATGCAGTCCTGTTCAGTTACAGTTGGAGAGGACTACTGAAAAAGAAATCAAGTCCTTTAGCTAATGTATAGATTTAACTTTGGGACTTCTGTTTGGGATACATCTCATGAAGCAAATACCTGCATGGGTATCTGAAGATCTGGGAGTGAAATGCTTCACTGCTTTGCTGCCTGATTTAGGAAAATTGTTGCTGCTTACCGAGGATGGAGGATGGTATCTTCTAGGCCTGCTGTCACTAGTGACTCACATAAGATGACATTTTGTCACCCTCAGTTTTCATTTGTGTAGAGTGGACAGGGTGGTGCTGGTCTTCCCAATGAAGGGAGAGCTTCCAACACTATTTTTTTGTGAAAATTGCAGTAGTTGAGTTCCCTTTGAGGTCTTAATTCTTCTTCCAGAGTTGGTTGAATACATCAACAAGTGTCAAAGCTCTTGGCAGGGAAGGGATGACATGAGCCATTTCCTCTGAGGCTCGGGCAGGGGCTTGCTGCTGTGTCTCCATAGCATGTCTGAAGTTCTCAGTGCCATTCTGAGTGCTCTCAATGCTCCTCATCTTCATTCTTGTGCATAAATGAGCTATCTAGCACATCCTTGGCTAATGTCTCTCTCAATGTTGTCTGGAAGGAACACAACCACACAGGTTTGGCCCTTTCTGGAGAGTCCAGAACGGTCTTGTAGGCTGTCTTGGGTAACCCAAAATGCTGTTGTATTTCATATCTATCTGTGCTCAAAAATTGTTACTATCTCTTTAAGTCCCGGTGGCGTAGTTGGAAATGGAATCATGAGGTTGGGACACGCCAGTCCCTTTAAAAAGTCGGGGCACCCAAGCTGAGTCCTCTTTTGCCTGGTGGCTTTTGCTTGGGGAAGAGGCCCTGCTTCAATGGAGGTTTTCTCAGGTGGGTTTTCCTGGGTTTGCAACAGCAGCAACTCAGAAAAACTGCATTTCACAATCATAAACTTTTGGAGTGAATTTTGCAAACCCCGTCAGTGGCACCAAGCTTGATCCAGTCCCAGGACTGGGCCACCTTGCGTTGGTGTGGAGAGACCGTTTCTTCCTGCCCCCCCCCCCAGCCCCTCCCTGCCACTCCCCAACACACCTGCAGCTCGGAGGACAGCAGCACCAACATTGGTGGAGTCCAGCAGGCAGCAGGAGGAAGCAATGCTGAGCCCATATGCACCAGCAATTCTCATCTGCCACTAGAACTGCTTTGTAAGCTCCTATCTTCCTGGGAGGGTTTCTTTTGGTCTGCCATCTTTTCCCTTTGTCTCCTAGACTGCGTGGTAGCCTGTGAAGGCCAGCATCTTGGAAGGGAGGAATATTCCACCATTTTGGGTTTCTCTTTTTTCTCGTGGAGTTCATGAGATATGGAAATTTTATATCTAGTGGTTATTTACTGTTATTTTTTGCCTGTTGCAGTTTTGCTTGTTAATAAACTGGGGTTTTTTCACTTATATCTACTCATATTTCATTTCTCCTTATTGATGGAAAGAGATTGGTTAATACTAGAAGGAGAGGCAACTCATTCCAAAGTGCCTACCTTTCAGTTGTCTTAAACCAAGACAAATTTGGCATGCAACTTAAATGGCACTAGAAAGTGAAAAAATAACAATTTTGTCCAAAACATTTGGTATTGGGTACAGAACTCACTCATCACGATGGTCTTCAGTCTAATAATAGGACAGTGGCACCTAGGCTTGTGTACTTGTCCGTATAAATGGTACAATTTGCCTGAGATCTGGCTCTTTGTCGCAGGGACACAAACCAAGATTGCTTTGTTGATACATTCTGCAATATCAGCTTATGTAAAGATAAGATCAGAGGCAATGAGGATTATTTCGGATGTGTATTCATTGCTGTTTGCCTGCCCTGGTCTCAGCTGCTACTTCTGGGGATTTATTAATAATCACACCCAACCTGTTGGGGGAACAGTAGGGAATGATTTTTCCCAGCCTTTCACTTCCTTCTTCTCTTTCAGGTCTGACACATCACCTTTTGAGAATGTTCATTTCCCTCTGAATGTTAAAGGCACCATATTTTTGTTACTAATTCTGCTATGTCTCCTCTGTATGGTTGTTATTACAGCTGGTGATGGGGGTCAGCAGTTCTGACCCAGGAAGAGGTGACCGGTCCGGGGAGATGGTCCCGAAAGGAATCGCCTTCCCGAGGTCCGGTGTCTTCCCTCAGCTGCTGGCAGGAGGCCCATGCAGAAGCTGTCAGCTCTTTGGTGATTATCAGCTCGTGATTCCAGCTCAGCTCTGCAGGGCAGCCTCCAGGCCAAGCCAGACCAGAGAGAGAGAGACGAGAAGGCTCATGTGGCTGGTTCCGCACGAAGGTAGCTTTATTATGGGTCCCCTCCGGCGAAGGGGGGAGCCAGGGACGCGAACCCTCTCTGGGAGGGGCCCCAGAGAGCTTGCTTTTATAGGGATACAGGGGATCAGTAAGGGACCAATGGATTACAGAGGATCTGGGATGGGAACAGACCAATGGGTTACAGAATGATCTGCATAGTGTCTCTCAAAGGATTGTGGGTCTGCCTTTCCTCGCCGTGACCAAAGTGGTTGCCTTTCCAGGGAGTCCTGCTGGGAGATTGCTCAATCTCCTTATCTCAGCAGACATCCCTCCAGGGCAGTGGCTGGGCATACCCCACAACTCCCCCTTCTATATTTATTAAAAAGGCATTCCCAGCAGCCTTTCTGCAGCAACGTAGGAGGCAAGAGAACATAAGTAACACAGTAATAATTACAATGAATACCCACAAAGCTCCCTTAATCAAAGATGCAATCCATCCCGTTATTCCCCATCGTCCAAAAAGGTCATTGACCCAGTCTAGGCTTTTATCTACTTTTAGGTCTTTTACTAGTTCTTGTAGTTTCTGGATGTTTGCCTGGATGGATGTTGAGTGCGAAGAAAGATTGAAGCAGCACATCCCTTCAAAGTCTTGGCAGCCATGTCCGTGGGCAAGCAGTAGGTAGTCTATTGCTACTCGATTCTGTAGGGTTGCATGTCTGGTAGTCTCCTCATCTCTTAAAAGATCGCTCAAGGCAGCAGATGTTGCATTAGCCTGTTTGCTTAGCCAACACCCTAGGTGATTGATATCCCCAAGGGCCTTGAGTGCAGCTAACCAAGGGGTGAACACGGAAGCTGCAACTTGTTCTGCCTTATTCCAATTGTAAACGTGGCTGTCACAACTTTCGTCAAACTCAGCAAAGGATCTCTTTTGATGTGTTGATGTGTCTGTTTGTCTCCAATTATGTAACAATGTAATATTTGGCGTGAGAGTAGAAAGCTTGCCAAGGCTACAGGGGCCTCCTTGGAGGTGTGAGGGGATCCCGGCCCATACTCTGTCACCACAGACAAGAAACACTCCCCGGGGTAACACTTTTGGGTGGAGAGTGGACACAGAGAGTACGTGGCTGGTGTAATTGCACCAATCTTGACTATTATAGGCTTTGTTAAATGGTGATATGTCTTTTCTGTATGTGTTTTTTGCTTGGTCAATTCCTGGCCAGCATTGGCTTTGCAGTCTAAAATAAAATTTGACACAATATGTTGCTTTGGAGGACCCCAGCAGGTTTAATTCTTGGGGTTCATCTCGAGCATTTGGCAGAATCTTTGTCCACTCATCCCAAGTGTCTACTGGGTTGGGCCTCTTACCTGTGGTGTGGAGGAGCTCTGAGTTAGTGATGGGCCAATCATCTGCTACCAAGGGAATTCCTACCAGGCACGTAGAGAGTGGGTTGTCTACACTGCCCATGGACAGGCACAGATTGTCTTGATTGAGTGTCTTTGCTAGGGTCACCCAAGCATTATGGCTAGGCTGTGGGACAAGCCAGCTGAAGGCATGTGGTACGGCGATGAACATCAAGGCAGGGGTGAGGACAGCATCAACATAGATACATTTCATCTTTAGGCAGGGATGGGGCTTCTGAGAGGGAATATAAGCGAGATTTGTTAGCTTTGTGGTGAGAGGGGAGCTTTTGGGGTTTAGGGAGGTTTGACAAGGGTTGAGGGAAGGGGATATTTTGGGGTAACAAGGGGTGATAACATATAAACTAAGGATCAGTTTTTCAGGCTGTGTCTGGCCTACAGCTTGACTTTTTGCTGTAGCTTCTTGTTCAGCTTTCTGTTTCGTCTGCTGCCGTGTGGTGGGACGATCTTTTTCCTGGTTGGTGGGCATCCGGCAACGTTTTCGTCTCCATGCCGAGCTGGTCTGGTTTTGGGGAGGTCCTGTATTTGTCTCAGGAGAATTCTTGGTGTTTGTGGTAGCAGTGTTTGTAGGGCCTAAGTATGGTTTAATACTTTTTCCTGGGAACCACTTCGGGCCAGATGGTAGCTGGACACAGGCGTAGCCTCTCCCCCAGGTAATCAATTGGAAGGGCCCAGAGACCTGGTGTGATTCTGGGTCCTTTACCAGCACTGGTGGCTTCTCCGTGAGCTTAGCTTGGGTTGAGTTTGAGAAGTGGCGGAGTACTGGGGGGTCAGGCTCTGATGAGGTACCATTTAGGAAGTTAATGACATAGAGAGCCTTACAGAGTCTTTCAACAGGAGACAAGATTTCTGTTTCTCTCCGTTGCTGGTTGAGGACTCTTTTGAGGGTTTGGTGGGTCCTTTCTATGATGGATTGTCCTGTGGGATTGCTAGGTATGCCTGTCTTGTGTTTTATTCCCCATTGGTTGAAGAAATCTTTTAACTTGTGAGAGGTGTAGGCAGGCCCATTATCTGTTTTGATTTCTTCAGGGACTCCCAGGGTGGCAAAGGCAAGGAGAAAATGCTTGATGACGTGGATGGCATTTTCTCCTGCATGGGCTGATGCAAACACTGCCCCAGAAAATGTGTCAACTGACACGTGCACATATTTGGATCTCCCAAAGGATGGGAAGTGGGTTACATCGGTTTGCCACAATTGGCAGCTGTTCAGACCACGGGGGTTGACTCCGGTACCCATAGATGCTATTTGGTAGTTCTGGCAGTTCGGGCACATTGCAATGATAGCTTTTGCTTGATCTTTTGAAAGCTTGAACATTCTGACAAGGGCAGGAATGTTTTGGTGAAAAAATGCATGTGACAACTTCGCCTGGGCAAAGATGTCAGGGACGTTTGCAGTCTCTGCTGGCATGGCCAGTGTATCTGCTCTCCTGTTCCCTTCGGCAATGGGGCCAGGGAGGTCGGTGTGTGACCTCACATGCATAATGTAGTAAGGCTGTTTTCTGTGCGAGATTAAATGGATTAATGTAGAAACCAATTGGTATAATTTTTGGTTGGAGACCTCCTTTAGAAAAGCATGTTCAGCCCTCATAGCTATGCCAGCGACATAAGCCGAATCTGTGACCAAATTAAAAGGTTCATCTTTAAACTTCTCAAAGGCTCTGACAACAGCTGCTAACTCAGCAATCTGTGGAGATCCCTCTACTATTTGGATATCAGATTCCCATTTTTGGGTATTGGGTTGCCTCCATGTCATGACAGACCAATGTGACGAGCCAGACCCATCGGTAAAGACGGTCAGAGCTTTAAGAGGTTTTCTACTTTGGATTAATTTTGGAATTAATTTAAAAGCTGCATCAGGGTAGAAAAATCTATGTTTTGGCATGTGAATGGAAATTTGGCCTGTGTAGCTATCTAGGGCTAACTGGAGGCTCTCATTGGTCTGGAGTAACTGCTTCAGATCTTCAGTGGTCAATGGCAAGTATATGCATGTGAACTCACACCCTGCAAGAGAGCAGAGACGAGTTCTGGCCTTTTTTATTAAATGTGCCATTACTTCTTGGAAGGTGGTTAGTGTCTTTGTAGGTTGATGGCTTGTGAAGACCCATTCAAGTATCAGCAAAGAGTCTCTGGGTTTAGGGTCCCATTGGAAGATCAGTCCATGTAAACAGGGAGCTTTACCCAAAACTGCAAACTGGAGAGGCAGGCTGGGTTCAACGCGATGGGCTTGGCGTGAAGACAGGGCTTCTTGGACTTTGGTGATGGTATCTCGGGCTTCAGGTGTGAGGGCGCATGGAGAGTCCAAGTCTCCGCTGCCACGGAGGAGGTTGAAGAGGGGAGTGAGGTCTTCTGTTGTGATTCCCAGTAGGGAGCGTATCCAATTTATGGATCCGCACAGGCTGTGTAAGTCCCTTAGGGTTTTAGGGTCCTCTTTGATGGCGAGTTGCTGGGGTACGATGGTTCTCTCACGGATCTGGAGGCCGAGGTAAGTCCATGGGCTGGAGTGCTGCACTTTGTCCTCACGAATCTCGAACCCTGCTTCTTCTATGGCTTCAATTGTCTTTTTAAGAGTTCTGTCCAAGTAAGTTTTTTCTGATGCACATATTAGTATGTCATCCATATAGTGGTAAATGATTGCTTCCGGGAATAGGCTCCTGATGGGGGACAGAATGTGGGCGACGTACCACTGGCAGATGGTCGGGCTGTTCTTCATGCCTTGTGGGAGGACGAGCCAATGGTATCTTCTGAGTGGGGCTTCATCGTTAAGAGGGGGGATGGAGAAGGCGAACTGTGGTGCATCCTGAGGATGGAGTGGGATGTTAAAGAAACAGTCTTTAATGTCTATGATGGCCAGCAGCCAGTCTCGGGGCAGCATCGATGGTGATGGCAGGCCGGGTTGGAGGGGGCCCATGTCTTCAATGACCTCATTGATCTTTCGTAGGTCCTGGAGTAGTCTCCATTTGTCCTTGCCAGGCTTTTTCAGTACAAAGACAGGGGAATTCCAAGGGCTTGTAGTCTCGGTGATATGACCTTTGGCAAGCTGCTCTTCCACCAGGGCTTCCAGTGCGCTAAGTTTTTCTTTTTCAAGGGGCCACTGCCTTGTCCATTTTGGGTTGTCAGTCTTCCAGGTGAGCGGGGGAGTAGATGGCAGCGCATGTTTCTCAGTGGCCCCAGTCAGAAATCCTGGCTGGGGATGGTAAGAGTGGCACCCCACTGGGGTAGAAGGTCTCTGCCCCATAGGGTGATGGGGGCTCTTACCACAAATGGTTGGGTGGTCGCTATCTTGCCTTCGGGTCCTTCAATGACAACATTTCGTTTGCTTCTCATGGATACTGCAACTCCACCAAT
Source organism: Corvus moneduloides (assembly GCF_009650955.1). NCBI lineage: Eukaryota > Metazoa > Chordata > Aves > Passeriformes > Corvidae > Corvus > Corvus moneduloides. The sequence continues at coordinate 3,481,406 of NC_045510.1, forward strand.
CCCGGAGATCATACCTGCCACTGGCTCCAGTTCCCAATTCCCTGGCCACTCGGAACGGGCGATGATGGTCACGTCTGCTCCGGTGTCCAGCATCCCTGGGCGGTAGACCCTCTCTCCTTTACAGAACAAGCTGCACTCGATGGTCGGTTTGTTTGAGCCTACAATCTCTATCCACATTGCTGTAGGATTGAGAGGAAGCTGTTCTGGGCGGTTCTGTGGAAGGAAAAAGGCTTGAGCAATCGGTGTTCCCTGTGGGAGAAAGAAAGGTGTGTCTGTGCAGCAAAGCTGGACAAGAATCTCTTGTCCAGGGTGCACTGTTTGTATCTCAGTGTCTTGGGGTGACCTTATGATGTGTATCCCATATCGCTGCCTATGCCCAGAAATTAATTTTTGTGCCTTTCTATGCCTCTAAACTGAGCCTGAAAGGGGGAAGGAAAAAAAACTGAGCAAAACTTTCTCAAAGCAGTTGCAGCTCGTTCAAGGTTACAAAAAGATAGCAGGTTCTTTTTTCCCCCAGCTGGGGCAGGGGAGGGAGGAAGCACCCAGCTTGCTGCTTTCCAGTCAGTTTTTGGCCAGTTGTTTTCAGTTTCTTGTTCTCCGGAGAGAGACTGAGAGTTGGACTTTGGATTTCCTTCTCTGGAATTCCGGATTTTTCCCCTTTTCTACTGGACTGCTTGATTGCTGTAACATCAGAGCACATCGGGAGGACTTTCCACCAGGCACAGAGGGCCTGGCCCCGGCCCAAGCCCCAGCTCCGAGGAGACCAAAGGGAGGACTCGAACACTTTCCAAGGTTTTTTTCCTCTACAGCGAAAGATTTTACCATCTAACATTATTTTCCTTCCCATGTGTTTGTTAAATAAATAGTTTTATCGTCTTCACTTTCCTTCGAGGAAAATTTTTTTTTTTTTCCCGAACCTGCTGGGGGAGGGGTGGTTGTGCCTTCTCTCAGAGGATATATTTCTAAATTTGGCCAAACTGGAACAAATTTAGTGGGTCTCTAGCTCAGTCGGTAGAGCATGAGACTCTTAATCTCAGGGTCGTGGGTTCGAGCCCCACCTTGGGCGCCACTAAATTTGTTCCAGTTTGGCTGAGGGGGGGTTTTCGCACGACACATTTTAACCAGTAAATGAAATAAAGGAATGAATTTGGAAACGGAGAGGTTTCCCGAGGCTTGAGAGGAATACAGTTTGTTCCCCACCCTGTCCCAGAATGGATCAGAAAGAACAGAATCTGTGGTAGCATCAGGGAAATTTAGAGATATCCAATTACTGAAAGATTTAAGATTTTTCTTAGAAAGAATGCCTTTAGAGAATTTAAAGTCATATTTTAAGAGAAGGGTTAGAAGAAAGGGGTATAGGTTTCTCTCAGATTGGGAAAGGCTGAGTTTAGCTTGCCTATGTCCCATCTTAGTTCCTCCCTCAGCAGAAAAAGAGAAAAAAATCCAAAATTTGCGCGCAAGAGGAGGAGAGCCCCAAATTTAAACTTACAAATCCCGTTTTCTGGTGGGGCTGGCTCCTGGAAAGGTCTGCTGGGGGGATGGTCTGGCAGTTCGATCCTCAGGGACTTCAGTCCTAGGTGGGAGGCGAGGGTCTCGAACTGTCCCCGTCCAAAAGACCTGCTAAAACGTAGGTCTATCTTCAGAGGAGCAGCACACGAACGGCTGGTTCTGTCTTGGCGATCAAGAAGCAGCTCAGGCCAGGTCCGGGGTTCCGGGGTCCAAGGCTGTTCACGTGCCAGTTATTACAGCTGGTGATGGGGGTCAGCGGCTCTGACCCAGGAAGAGGTGACCAGTCCGGGGAGATGGTCCCGAAAGGAATCGCCTTCCCGAGGTCCGGTGTCTTCCCTCAGCTGCTGGCAGGAGGCCCATGCAGAAGCTGTCAGCTCTTTGGTGATTATCAGCTCGTGATTCCAGCTCAGCTCTGCAGGGCAGCCTCCAGGCCAAGCCAGACCAGAGAGAGAGAGACGAGAAGGCCCGTGTGGCTGGTTCCACACGAAGGTAGCTTTATTATGGGTCCCCTCCGGCGAAGGGGGGAGCCAGGGACGCGAACCCTCTCTGGGAGGGGCCTCAGAGAGCTTGCTTTTATAGGGATACAGGGGATCAGTAAGGGATCAATGGATTACAGAGGATCTAGGATTGGAACAGGCCAATGGGTTACAGAATGATCTGCATAGTGTCTCCCAAAGGATTGTGGGTCTGCCTTTCCTCACCGTGACCAAAGTGGTTGCCTTTCCAGAGAGTCCTGCTGAGAGATTGCTCAATCTCCTTATCTCAGCAGACATCCCTCCAGGGCAGTAGCTGGGCATACCCCACAGGTTGTCGTGGCTTGATACTGGCCAAATGCCAGGCACCCACCAAAGCTGCTCACTCACTCCTCTGCTGCAGCTGGACAGAGGAGAAAAAATTTAACAAAGGGTTCGTGGGTTGAGATAAGGACTGGGAGAGATCGCTCAATATATACCATCAAGGGCAAAGCAGGCTCAACTTAGAGATATAAGGCAAATTTATTACAAACAAAATCAGAGCAGGATAATGAGAAGCAAAACAAGCCCTTAAAAACACCTTCCCCCCCCACTCCTCCCTCCTTCCCAGCTCTACCTCCTACCCAGTGGTGCAAGGAGACAGGGAATGGGGGTTTTGGTCAGTTCATCACCCTCGGTTTCTCCCAGTGCTCAGGGAGAGGAGTCGTTCCCCTGCTGCACCATGGGGTCCCTCCCACAGTAGACAGTTCTCCATGAACTTCTCTGACTTGGCTCCATCTCTCTCTGCGAACTGCTGCAGAATGAGTCCATCCCACGGGCAACAGTACCCCTCAGACTGCTGCAGTGTGGGTCACTCTTCCACGGGGTGCAGTCCGCCAAGGACAGGCTGCTCCAGCCTGGGAGCAGGGCCCCTCTCTCCATGGGCCTTCCACAGGATCATAGCCTCCTCTAGGCATCCATCTGCTCCAGCGTGGATCTCCTGCATGGGCTGCAGGTGGGTGTCTGCATCCCCATGGACCTCCATGGCCTGCAGGGGGACAGCCTGCTTCACCATGGTTTTCACCACAGGCTGCAGAGGAATCTCAGCTCCAGCGCCTGGATCACCTCCCCCTCCTTCTTCACTGACCTTGGTGTCTGCATAGTTGTTTCTCTCACATATTCTCACCCTGCTCTTCTCTCGCTGGAATTAAAACTGTGCAACAACTTTTTTTTCTTCCTTCTTAAATATATTATCACAGAGGTGTTACCACCATTTCTAATTGGCCCAGCCTTGGCCAGTGGCACATACATCTTTGGAGCCTTCAGGGATTTGCTCTGCCAGACATGGTGGAAGCTTCTAGCAGCTTCTCACAGAAGCCACCTTCGTGGCCCCCCCGCTACCAAAAACCAGGCCGTGCAAAACCAATACAATGGTCTACAACACATTTAGAATTAGGGCTGAGATTTCCAGGGAGGTTGCCCAGAGATCTGCCCCAGTGGTGAAAAATCCTGAGTGGCATGGGATGTGGGAGGACATAGGTCAGGTCCTAAAGAAATACTCTGCCCTAATAGTTTGGAATTTTCCCCCTGAACAAACTCAGAACCCAGCTAAGGTAGAAAAATATCTGAAAGAAAATTACTGTGGCAGCTCCAAAGAGAAGCAGCTCATTGCATTTTACTGGATCCCGGCTAATGCTTATCGCACACTGCTCGTTACTGTACAGCAGCTACAGAGGGGAGGGAGAACAAATCTACAGACACCACGGTCATTCAGCTGCAGTTAAACCAGAAGGGCAGCCTAAGCCAGTCGTAGTCGCCCCTGTCCAGAGTAGGAAATTGTCTTGGGGTGACTTATGATGTGTATCCCCTATTGCCGCTCTATGCCCAGACATGATTCCCATGCCTTTCTGTGTCTTTAAAACTGGGTATGAGAGAAAGAAAAAAAAAAAAAAAAAAGAAGCCAGACAAACTTTTCAAAGCAGTTTTGTGTTCAAGGACACAGAGATAGCTTCTGTGGCGGCAAGAGCGGAGGAAGCACCCTTTTCCTACTTTTCAGCCAGCTTTCAGCTCTGTTTTCTCCAGAGAGAGATGGAGAGTTAAATTTTTTTTCCTGGGACTTCGGCTTCTTCTTCTTCTCTTCTGGAACTGTTGAGAACACCAGAACTCACTGGGAGAGCTTTCCACTGAGGCCCAGAGGGGCCTATGCCGAAAACCCAGCTCCAAAGAGGAGGAGAGAGACCACACCCACAGAAAAGGACTCTCACATCTTCCCAGGTTTCTCTCCACAGCAAGAAGTTTTATTATTCAGCATTATTATTCTTTTCCGGTGTGTTTGTTAAATAAATAGGTTTTTTCCTTTCACTTTCCTTTGAGGGAAATTTTTCCCCAACCTGGTGGGGGAGGGGTGGTTGTAATCTGACTTCTATCAGAGGACGTTCAAATTCGGACGTTCCTCTGAATTTGTCTCAAACCAGGACAAACAATTAATACAACACTGATGTGGCTCAAAGTGGCACAACTCGGGACCCAAGCATATACTCAATTCCTAGTGTCACTTCAGTGGAATGAAGAAAATGAGACAGTGGGAGCTATGACAAGAAGGCTCCGTGTCGCAGTTGAGATGGACGCGACACTCACAAATAATGCACACCAACTCTGTCAGAAGGCAAAAGAACAGAAAAGACATTTTATTCTACAAAGTCTCAATTTATATAGTCTCTTGGCACTCATGCTGTGTCCTCATAGGCTTCTACATTAACACCGCTTAAAACTTATTGGTAGGTTGCAACCACCACCCATAAGAAAACAAATCTAAGCTAAAAACAACATCCCTCGAACAGCTACGTATTTTCTTCTCTTTGTTTTGGTTTCTTGCTTCTGTTGATGTTAAAGTTCTCATGGATGCAAGCTGAATTCTCAAGGGTAAAGAGTAATTGTGCTCAAATCAATGTCTGTGAAGCTTTCTGACCAGCCGTCAGTTTCCACAGCTCCCCCTTTTTGTTTTTCAACCGGAAATGCAGCGTTTGTGGTCCTCTGCAGGGCCCTTTGCAGAAAGGAGAACAAACACGGCACAAGAAGGGTAACAATTATAATTAGACCTCCCGCTTTTATGAGATCTTTGATCCATTTAGTAATTTGCCAGTTACCAAACAGATCATTAAACCAACTGGACTCATTTTCTTCTCTTAATTTTGAAAGACCTATTTGCAGTTCTTTGATATTAGCAAAGACTGACTTAGAGTGGTCAGAAAGATTCATGCAGTACATGCCATCGAATTCTTCACAACCGTGTCCCTGTGCCAACAGCAAGAAGTCGATGGCTGCTCAATTTTGCAGGATAGTGTGTCTAATAGAATCAACATCAGTTAACAATCCTGACAAAGCAAGCGAAGTGGCATTAGTCTGTTTAGCAATCCAACAACCTAGCTTGTTTAACAGTCCCAATGCTTTTCCAGCTGCTACTCCTGGAACAAAAAGAGAAGTTAAAGCATGTTTCTCCAGATTCTAAAAATCAAGAGTGTCATCGCAGTCTCTTGCAAAAGAATGCAAGGACTGTTTGTCACGAGTTGCATGTGTGTGATTTAAGAGCATAGTTAAATTTGGAGTAAGCAGAGTTAGGCGGCCAATAGTACATGGTCCGCCAACAGTGCGTGAAAGTATTGCAGACCACATGCGGTCTCCACAAATTAAAAATATCCCTCGAGGTAATTTGCGTGGAGAATGGTCTGAAGCAGCTTGGTAGTATGTAACACCATCCTGATTTAAAACCGTCCAATTGCACCAAGCTGAAGCATTTTGAAATACAGGATTTGCGGGTGACACATCTTGAACACTTGGGACAACGTGAGTTCTCCCAGCACCATGTCTGTGTGTAATTAAAGAAGACACACTGGAGCTCTTATTGACCCCAAAATATCTATTTCTTGTGGCTCAAGGCCCACAGGGAGTGTGTGATCCCATGCCTCAATGTCACAAAGGCACTTTTTCAGGTCAGTACTACAAGCAGTTTTAGGAGCCTGGCCATAGGTTTCCTGACCTATTGAAGAAGGTTCGACCAGTACTCCAACCAAACGTGTGAAAAGGCGATTGTGGTGTTGCAAGAGACATGCACAAAGACGATTGGTTCAGGGTGTTGGCAAGGGTTACCCACACATTTTCTTTTGTCATTGAGGGTAACACGGCTAGTCCTTGCTCCATCTCAACCTGAAGCAGGACCATCCAACAGATGGCCCACACCATCGTCATCTTCAGAAGGTTGCCTGTTGGTCTCATGACGTTTTTGATGTTGCAAATCAGGGCGAACACACCTTGCAGGTATCCACTGCACACCAGTATCTGTGGAAACACAAGCATGCCTGTGCCCCCAAGTGATAAGGTCCCACGGGCTTTCCCATTTGTTTGTGAGTAAATCTTGTACCCATACATTCACTTGGGGTAGGTGTGTTTCACCTGTAGACTGTAAGGAGAAGAAATGGTTCAAAAGAACAGGATTATTAGAATTTGGGGGCACTGTAAGATGATTTATCGTATATAAAGCTTTTGCCAGCCTGCTCTGTGGGGTTTCTCCAGTCATTTCCCCTTTTTGTTTTTCCGAAACACATTTTAAATAACCATGAGCACGTTTGATAATAGCTTGACCAGTGGGAGAATGTGGAATACCAAGCTTGTGCGTCACACCTCATAATTGTAAAAACTGCCGAGTCTTCTGAGAGACATAGGCAGGGCCGTTATCAGTTTTCACAGAGGAAGGCACGCCTAAAACAGCAAAAGCCAGTCGCCAATGAGCAATAGCATCACGACTTTTCTCCTGCGTGAGCAGATGTCCACATAGCAGAAGGGAAGGTATCAATAGAAACATGCACATACTTAAGACAGCCAAATTCAGCAATGTGGGTGACATCTGTCTGCCAAATTTGCAAGGCTTGTAGGCCTCTGGGGTTAACAACTTCTGGTAAAGGTGTGGCAAACCCCTGACAATCAGAACAGGAATTAACAATGTCGCAAGCCTCGGTAGGCATTAGCAGAAATTGCTTTTGTAAAGTACGAGCACTCTGATGGAAAAAGTCGTGTGAGGCTTTGGCTTGCGCTATTTTATCAGGCTGAGGTGCCATCCTCGCAGAGTTGGCTAACTTATCAGCTCTGGCATTACCTTGCACTATAAATCCTGGTAAATTGGTGTGGCTCCTTATATGCAAAATGTAATAAGGATGAGTTCGATTCTGAATCGCACACCACAAGGTCTTCAACAATGAGAAAAGAGCAGCATTATTAACTTCCTTTAAAAGTGAGCAATCAAGGCACTGTGTAATGTCTGCAACATAAACAGAATCAGTAACAAGATTCAATGGTACATGAGAGAATCGCTGAAATGCCATAGCCACAGCTCTTAATTCAACAATCTGGGCAGAGCCTGATTCATGGCCTTCCAGCGTCTGCCACCCAGACTCATCCCTCCAGGTGACAATGGTCTTTCCTGTTCTTCCTGATCCATCAGTAAAAACAGTGAGCCCCCTGTAACGGCACACGACTGTTCTTAGGTCATAAAGATAAGCTGGTGGATTTTGCCAATTGCAGCAATTTGTGACTGGGCAGATGATAAGCAATCTGCCCTGAAAAGTTTTGCAGTGCACTCTGTAAAGGAGCACTGTTTGCAAAACTGCATTCAAAATGTTCTTGTTGAATGGGAAGTATGATTTTTACAGGGTCTTTGGCCATAAACTGAAGGCATCTCTGCTGAAATTTGGTGATCAGTTGAGCAATTAGTTCAAACAGCGTAGGTGCTGTTTTCTTAGGCTGGTGAGACAAAAAGACCCATTCCAAAATGTGCAAAGGGTCAGGCCATTGATCATTCCACTGTCCAATGATGCCTGTAGGATGGAAATATGGAGTGACAAGAAACACAACAGTATCAATGGTGAGGTCCTCCCTGTAGACCCGACGATTTGAAATAGCTTGTTGCACCTCTTCCAGCACTTGTTCTGCTTCAAGGGTTAACTTCCTCAGTGAAGTTAACTCCGGATCTCCTTTAAGGATATTAAACAGTGGGGATAATTGCACTGTAGTCAACCCTAAATAGGGTCATAGCCAATTTATGGTACCCAAAATTTCTGTGCATCATTCAAAGTCTGAATTGATTTTTCAAATTGAACATTTTGTGGCTGTATTGTTTGCTCAAATATTTTGACTCCCTGTTCCGGTTTGGACAAATTTAGAAATATATCCTCTGAGAGAAGGCACAACCACCCCTCCCCCACCAGGTTCAGGAAAAATAAATTTTCCTCGAAGGAAAGTGAAGGAGATAAAACTATTTATTTAACAAACACACAGGAAAAGGAAAATAATGCTAAATAATAAAATCTCTTGCTGTGGAGGAAAAACCTGGGAAAGCATTAGAGTCCTCCCTTTGGTCTCCTCGGAGCTGGGGCTTGGCCCAGGGCCAGGCCCTCTGTGCCTGGTGGAAAGTCCTCCTGATATGCTCTAAGGTTGAAGCAGTCCAGTAGAAAAGGGAGAAAATCTGAAATTCCAGGGGAGGAAAAGCAAAGTTCAACTCTCAGTCTCTCTCCGGAGAAAAAAGAAACTGAAACAACTGGCCAAAAACTGACTGGAAAGCCGCAAGCTGGGTGCTTCCTCCCTCCCCTGCCGCAGCTGGGGAAAAAACTGCTATCTCTGTGTGACCTTGAACAAGCTGCAAACTGCTTTGAAAAAGTTTTGCTCAAGTTTTTCCTTCCCCCTCTCAGGCTCAGTTTAGAGGCATAGAAAGGCACAAAGTTAATTTCTGGGCATAGGGCAGCGACATGGGATACACATCATAAAGTCACCCCAAGACACTCCCAGATATCTCCAAGGTGGCTGCAGTTGCATCTTTTCTGGAGCTATATGCAAACCATAATTATTCAGCGCTTTGAGCAAATGTGGTTGGATTTGTAACAAATCCTCTTTCGTGAGAGTTGCTACCAGGATATCTGTTGGGGTCCCTCCCCCCTGCCATGTAACCCTCAGACAGGGACCCTGGGGGGGAGGCACAGGGTTTCCCTGCCTCAGGTCAGCCTCATTCCCCATTGGCTGGTTTGTGTTTCCCTGCGCGGGCAAAGGACCCTTGGTCCGGTGACTGTAAGAGTTCCTCGGCAGAGCTCCAGCCATGCGGCTGGAGAAATAAACATCTCTGAAACATCTACCAAGAATCCGTCCATATATATTTCTTTTCCACGGGACTCCTGGTTTGATATATGCGTGTTACAGTATCCCCGCTGTAACAAATGGTGGAGAATTGTGAGCAGAACGATCCCCGATCCCTAAGCGACTGATTTGTGTAAGTAAACCCTAGAAACTTTGGACTCCTCTTCTTGGTTTTGTTTTGCTATTCCATATCTAAACTATGGAGGAAGCGTGGGAAGACTCTTTGCCTTCAGAGCCGCATATGGACATTTATCTTAAAATGATTCTTGAACAATGATTTGTAAATTTTAGCTTGATTCAAGCTCAAAAAGAACTGAAACACTTCCTGGCATGGTTGCTTAGGAACTTTTTCTATGTTTCTTAGGATTTAATTCTTATCAAGGGCTTTTGGAAGGCCGCTTGGACACAGTTAATTTTTGAGTCAAAATACATGCCGATGGAAGAATATTTTCGTGAACATTATTTAATTACCGAGACTGTTGAGCAATGTCAGCTGTGTCCTGACAAAGGGAAGCCTGCCTCAGGGACTGTACGGCCTCAGCCACATGGACCGAGCGCTCTGCAAGCAGCAGTGAGGCAGCTCCCGTGCACGGGCGGAGCCACCCGAGCCACAGTGTCGGTGGTGGAGCGAGGCGTGGCGGGAGCAGCGGGACCCAGCGGTGCCCGCCCGGCCCCGCGCAGCGCGTGGTGGAGCGAGCTCCGTGAATGCCCGACTGAGAGGGGTGGTGTGCGGGCGGCGGCTGGTGGTGGTGGAGCGGAGCTGCGCCCAGCCAAAACGCACGCTGGAGCAGGGCGTGGGGGAGTCATCGCTCGGGGGCCCGGCCGAGATGCAGCGCCTGGCAGCGGCAGCGAATCTGCGACCAGAGGAGGCGACGCACGGAGAACTAAGCAGTGCGGCCCGGCCCGGCCCACGCAGCCCCAAATGCGACCCCGGGAAGAGCGCACAGGCACGAGCAGCTCAGGCAGCCCCAGATGCCCCGACAATTCCAACACGGGAGCGACTGAAAGAGAGAGCAAAGACAGCGAGATAGAAAACAGCAGCCACTCGGAAAAAGGAAAAGATCATAGTAGCTAAGATCTTTGGGATAGTAAAATGGTATAATGTTAAGCAAAATTATGGTTTTATAACAAGGTGTGACAACCAGCAAGACATATTCATGCATAGGACTGCTATTAAAAAGAATAACCCTGAAAAATGCATCCCAAGCTTGGGAGATGGAGAGGTGATGGAATTCAAAATTATACGAGGTAGAAAAGGGTTACAAGCATCACAGGTCACTGGGCCTGATGGTGTTCCTGTAAAAGGCAGTATATATGCAAAAAATCGTAGTCATGTTAGACAATATCTCCATTGCAAACCCCCCCTACAGTCTCCCTTTCCTAATCCCACCTTTCCCTTTTACCCTATGTCCTATTACCCCCAGTGTATTCCCAATCCGCTTTTTCATCCATGGTTTCCCTCACAAAACCATACCTTTGCCAATTGTTTCCCCAAAAATCCCTTTCCAATGCCGAATGGGGGATGAAAAGGGGGAGGGAAGAAATTAAACCCTCTCCTGCCTCAGTTTCCCCACAAAGCATGCTCAGAGAGTTCTGTCTCCCTTCTGTCAGCCCTAAGATGTTCCACAGAATCTGTTTGGACATTTAAAGACTCAGGAGGGTGGCTTGTTTTGTTTTGAAACTGTTCATGTTATGTTTATCCTGTTGTTTTCATTCTCCTTTTATTAAAATAAAACTGGTGAAATGTTGGGGTCCCTCCCCCCTGCCATGGAGCCCTGGGAGAGGGACCCTGGGGGGGAGGCACGGGGTTTCCCTGCCCCTGGTCAGCCTCATTCCCCATTGGTTGGTTTGTGTTTCCCTGCGCGGGCAGAAGGACCCTTGGTCCGGTGACTGTGACGGTTCCTCGGCAGAGCTCTGGCCATGCGGCTGGAGAAATAAACATCTCTGAAACATCTACCAAGAGTCTGTCCACATATATATTTCTTTTCCACGGGACTCCTGGTTTGATATATGCATGTTACAGTATCCCCACTTTAACAGATATCATCCATATAATGATAGCAATATGCTCCAGGGAATTGTTCCCTAACCATTGACAAGGCTTGTGCTACATACCATTGGCAAATGGTTGGGCTATTTTTCATGCCCTGTGGCAAGACTTTTCATTGATATCATTTCACAGGTTCAGCATTATTAACAGATGGCACTGTAAATGCAAATTATGGAATATCCTTCGGATGCAGTGGAATGGTAAAAAAAACAATCTTTCAGATCAACAATTAATATATCCCATTCAGCAGGTATCATTGTGGAGGATGGCATTCCAGGCTGCAAAGCACCCATACTCTGTATCACCACATTAATTCGACATAAATCATGGAGCAATCTCCATTTCCCTGATTTCTTTTTGATCACAAAGACAGGTGTATTCCAGGGACTGGTAGACCGTTCAATGTGCCCCTGTTGTAATTGTTCTTGAACCAATTCGTGAAGGGCAACTAATTTTTCTTTTGTCAGGGGCCACTGCTCTATCCAGATAGGTCGTTTTGTGAGCCACTGCAAAGGCAGCGTAGGGTACTTTGCGTCCTTCTGCACAGTGGCCCCCTTTAAAAATTTGTCTCCACTTTCACCCCTCCAAGCTGCTAGAACATTCCGTCCCCACAGATTTAGAGGTGCCACATTGACATAGGGATGGACAGTAGCTGTCTGTCCCTCTGAGTTTTTGAGTAATACAGGATTGGCAGGATTGGCACTCATGTAGCTTTGTGCAGCGCCCCCAAGGCCGGCAACAGCAGACCCTACCGGCATCGTGGGCCACGAGGGTGGCCACGCAGAAGCAGAGATAATGGTAACATCGGCCCCTGTGTCTATGAGTCCCTTGAGTCTTATTTGTGATGGAGTCACATCTTGCATAGTCAAAGTACAAACCATTTATGGTTTCTGGTCTGATACGTCTTGAGTCCAATATACTTCAGGTGGTCTCGTTGATCCGAAGCCTTGATTCCCTTGCAGTCTGTAGTCTGTTTTTGGGACACAAGACTTAAAAGGAACAAGTTGAGCAATACGAGTCTGAGCAGGTATCGAAACAGGAGGGGTGGGTGTGGACACCATAGCATGTATTCGTCCCATGTAATCAGCATCCACAACCCCTGGATGTACAAAAATACCTTGCAATGTTGCACTTGATCTCCCTATTAGCAAAGCACTTAGACTCCGTCCTATGGGTCCATGTGCCTTTAGGGGGACTTTATGTACCTTCAATGAGTTTAAAGTTACTGTGTTGGCGGTGGAAACATCCATGCCGGCTGATCCTCATGTCCTTCCAACAAGCTGGTCGCATAGGCTTGTGTCGGTCGTGCTCTCTGGGAAAATATTTGTGTCTGCATGCGCTTCCCTGTCGCGCTTGTCCTCCCGTTTCCCTGCTCTCTAGGAGGATGTCCATTTGCATGAAATGTGGATTTACATCACTTTACATGATGTCCTGGCTTTCCGCATCCCTTACACCTTTCTGCAGGGCTTTTTAGTGCCTGATTATTGCAGGGACAATTGGTTTTGTCGTGACCTTGCTGTCTGCAGGGAGAACAACGACTTGTTACCTTGGCTACAGTTGCAAGAGACTCTGCTAGCATAGTTATTTGGTGAGAGACATTTCCCACTTTAGCACAAGTATTTATCATCTCCTCTAAGGTAGGATTTTCTTTTGGTAAGAGGTCTATGGCCTTTCTACATTCATCATTCGCATTGTCTCTGGCCAATTGCAGTATCAATAGATTTTTTGCATAGTCATCTACCTGGTTCTCCATGGCATCTCTCAAGCATTCTATGAATTGCATGAATGGCTTCTGAGGTGCTTGCCTTATCGTTGCATATCGCGGTGTGGATGTAGATAGGTGTGCAACTTTCAAGAGAGCCTTCATACCTATATCTCGAGCCTGGACTAACACAAAAGGATTCAGGCGAGCCTGCAGCTGTGGATTATCAACAGGGGGTAGCCCCATCAGCTGAGCTGGGCCTGCTCCGAATTTGGGGTCATCTGGTGATAACTCAAGATTGGCTAGCGACGCCTCCTCGGCACGTCATCACCACGTTATCTCAAACATCATATATTGAGTTGAAGAACAAATTAGTCTGGCTATCTGTTTCACATCAAATGGAGTCATCTCTTCTGCAGCTAAAAATGAAAGCATCTTCTGTACAGCAGGGGATCTCAAGCCATGCTGTGCAGACAACTTACGCAGACCTGAAAGGACTTGCCAATTAAAAGGGGAGTGTTGGTCAGGCATCTGACCTCCTCCTCTGATAACAGGGAATGCTGCAGGCATTCCCTCAGATCTCAATTGCTTATTCCCCATATTAGGTTGCCTGGGTCCTACTATGGAGTCAGTCATTTCAAGATTTCCATTATTAATTGCTAATGTTTTTACATGTTTCCAAAAACTTAGTGAGTCATAGGCAGATATAGTGACTGTAGCCGGTTGTATAGCAAATACATCTTCCGGAGGGTTAGTCGGCGGATGGCAGTCGGGTCCCCCCATGTGTGGGTCCTGCAGGTCTATGAGAGCAGGGGGGTCCCTGGGCCATTTCGTGGAGGCGCGGGGCCACCCGCTCTGGGGGCTGGCAGAACCGCACGTCAATTTCCAGAAGGCAGCTGCCGAGCCACATGACAACTTCTGGTCTGTGCAGGCGCAGATTCACTGCAGGACTGTATGGGTGGAAAGTCTGCTAGGGAAATGTGCTGGTGGAAGTCTATTTGAATGCTGCGCGTTCGCGTTCGTGCAGTGGGATCAGGGGCTGGGCGAGACCTGTAATGGCTGTGCCCCTGGTAGTGGCAGCTGAAGCAGCTGATGCACTGGTAGAGGCATGTCCAGGACATTTGGAGCAGGGGGATCTACAGGTATGAGCTCATCTTCGCTGTCAGTCCAAGAATCGTTAGTCAAGGGTGAATAAAGCGGATTCGAGGGAACGAGAGGGTTGGGGCAGTCTGCGCTAAGGTTGATCCCTCCTCCGGCACTGCCCCGCCCAGGCGGACCGTCGCCAGCTGGCACATTGACTGCTACTGTCCACTGTCCAGGCTAGCTCCAGCGGTGTGTGGCAGGACTGGGGAGCAGCCGGAGGCACGGAGCTTTAAAGCTGCTCCTCTGAAGCCTCTGCTCTACCCTGCAGAGCACAGGCTCCAGACACTGTATCAGCCAGCAGCCCTCGACGAAGGGAGAGATAAAAAGTAGCGAGGAGGCTTGCCATGGGAGGTAATCCAACTTTATTGAAGGGTGTCCTCTGAGGACAAGCCCCCGCTGCTACGCGACCATGCCTTACAAAGGGGGGTTGAACAAGGGGAGTAAACCAACTAGGGACCAATAAGCGGATTAGGAGGGAGGGACACTGGAGGGATGGACTCACATCTGGTCCAATAGTCTTGGTAAGTGGAGGAAGAGGAGTCACATGCCCCAATGGGGCATCGAGGTTTAGGGGATTTCCAAGAGGGGAGGTATCCGAAGGGGCAGGATCTCAGGGGACTGACGGGGACCATATAAGGGTAATTAGGGAGGGTTCAGGTGATGGACACCAAACCTTCGGGAACAACAGGAAGGGTTTGGGTGATTGATAGGGAAAGAGCCAGAACAAGGGGAGGAAAACAACCATATAGGGAGCACCGGGGGAGCGTCTTGGGTCTGGGGCAAACCAACTGGGAGTAGGAGTGGGGAAGGTAGGGATGAACCACTGGGGTACAGAAAGCATATGAAAATACAATAAAAACCTTGCATCACCACAGCCATCTTTACCGAGGCAGTCTGGCACGTCGCTATTACCGAGGCAGTCTGACGTGTCGCCATTACCGTGGCAGTCTGACGTGCCACCGCCCTGTCCCCCACCGCCGCCACAGTCAGAGTCTTGGGGGGGGGGGGGGGGGGGGGGGGGGGGCTGATGCGACAGGCAAGGAAAAAGCTGCCAGCAAAATCAGCTCCTTGCAAAGCCTTTGCTTTGTGGGGGTGCAGCCCGCTTCTTCCACCGGCCCCTCTTTTCCGTTCCAACCCTCTGCATCTGCAGGGGTTTAATTTTCCACATCCTGTTCCTTTTCCAGAGTTCTTAAAGCGTCCAAGACCACCCGCCAAGTTGTCATGACAGATTAGGCTGTTTCGTCTCCCCGAGAACCAGATTCAAGAAGTAGTCCCGCTCGCTCCCAGGTTGTCACACTAAAGGCATTTTCAGAGTTTGCTTCTATACCTTGGCTTTTGCACCATAGGAACAGAGCCTTTAACTGGTGCTTATCATATTTAATATCCCGTTTAGTTAGCAATGATGTCCAAATATTTACAATAGGTCTCTCTTCCTGAGATACTTGAGATCCCATTTTATCCTCTCAGCAGCTCACCTTTAAAACAGGTTGAATAAGTAGTCGCAGCTTTCTTTTATCACAACTTTCTTAGCCATTTTCATCTGCTGAATTTTCTGTCTCCGGCCACTTGATCGTGGCTCAGTTGCGTGATACAGTTGTAGAGTTGACGTTCCACGTAGGTCGGGGTCACCAGATGTCGCAGTTGAGACGGACGCAACACTCACGAATAATGCACACCAACTCTGTCAGAAGGCAAAAGAACAGAAAAGACATTTTATTCTACAAAGTCTCAATTTATATAGTCTCTTGGCACTCATGCTGTGTCCTCATAGGCTTCTACATTAACACCTCTTAAAACTTATTGGTAGGTTGCAACCACCACCCATAAGAAAACAAATCTAAGCTAAAAACATCATCCTCGGACAGCTGCGTGTTTTCTTCTCTTGTTTTGGTTTCTTGCTTCTGTTGATGTTAAAATTCTCACGGGTACAAGCTGAATTCTCAAGGGTAAAGAGTAATTGTGCTCAAATCAATGTCTGTGAAGCTTTCTGACCAGCCGTCAGTTTCCACAGCTCCGGACATATGAAGATACTGTCCATGCCCCTACACAAGCCCAAGTCTCGACTGTAGAAATAGATTTGACCTAGTGTATGCAGAAATTGGGAGAATTGAAGAGACCCATCAGAATCTCAGAAAGGAGCTTAAAGAGAGCCTTTTCCAAGTTTCTTCAGTACAGACCAGAGCCCCTGCTATCAGAAGCAGATGTCCCCCAGCATGGCTACACCCCATGAGCGTACCTGTAGTTCTTCCTGCATGAGTGTGGGGAAGACATGAAAAGATGTAATGAAAAATCCACTTCTGTCCTGGCAGCACGGGTGGGTAAGCTAAAAGAGGAAACTACTAACAGAGGAAGTTCTACAAGAATGTGGTTCCAGTTTCCCATGACCGAGCTCCCAGGCATAATAGAAGGGAGGATGACGTGTCTGATCCCCTTGAAGGGACTGCCACAATGTATGCACAGGGAGGAAACAATAGCCAGAAATAGAGGGGCCTTGCCTCTAGCCAGGTAGAGGCCAGGGAAAATCTGGTGTCTTGGACTGTGTGGATGTAGAGGGATTCCTTGTGGAATATAGGATACCCCAGGAGAGCTTGGGCATCCCAGGGCTGTTGCAGAAGTACCCCTGACGGGGCCTCAGGATGAAGATAGGCTTGTAAGGCACCTGCTAGCAAGCAGCCTTGAACAGCCTTGGGAAAAGGTATACACTAGTCAGCTCCCCCGCTGCTTAGAGGCTTTCTCATGGGAAAGGGGTGTGAACTTTGGAAAAAGTATAACTTGGTGTAAGTGAACAATAAAACTGGAGCACGATGCTAAAATTGTATCGGTGTTCATGTCGTGACTCTGGCTGGATTCCCCTGCACCCGGGACCCCCCTGCTATATGTGGATCCAATGGCCTGGCACATCAGAACCACAAAAATACAAGGCTTTGGTTGGCACTGGTGCTCAATGTACTCTAATACCATCAGGATATGTGGGGGCAGAACCTGTTTCCATTGCTGGGGTGATAGGGGGGTCTCAGCAGTTGACTCTGTTGGAAACTGAAGTGAGCTTGACCAGGAAGGAGTAGGAGAAATGCCCCATTGTGACTGGTCCAGAGGGTCTTTGTATTCTAAGTATAGATTATTTTAGGACTAAGTATTTCAAAGACTGAAAAGGACATTGGTGGGCTTTTGGGATAGCTGCTGTGGAGATAGAAGGTATTAGACAATTGAACACCTTGCCTGGTCTTTCAGAGGACCCTTCTGCAGTAGGACTGCTGACAGTTGAAGAACAACAGGCACCAATTGACACCACAACACCGCATTGTTGGCAATACCGCACAAACTGAGTATCCGTGATTCCCATCCATAAGATGATCCATGAACTAGAGAGCCAGCGAGTGGTCAGCAAGACTCACTCACCCTTCAATAGCCTTATATGGCCAATGTGTAGGTCTAATGGAGAGTGGAGACACAGTGGACTATTGTGGCCTGAATGAAATCACACCATCCCTGAGTGCTGCCATGCCGGACATGCTGGAACTTCAGTACGAACTGGAGTCTAAGGCAGCAAAGTGGTGCTACCATCAACATTGCTAATGTGTTTTTCTCCATTCCTTTAGCAGAAGAGTGCAGGCCACAGTTTGCTTTTACCTGGAGGGGTGTGCAGTAAACCTGGAACTGATTGTCCCAGGGGTGGAAGCACAGTCCCACCATTTGCCATGGACTGATCCAGACTGCACTGGAAAAGGGTGAGGCTCCAGAACACTTACAGTACGTTGATGACATCATCATGTGGGGCAACACAGCAGAGGAAGTTTTTGAGAAAGGGGAGAAAATAATCCAGATTTTCCTGAAAGCAGGTTTTGCCATCAAAGTCAAGGGTCCTGCCCAGGAAATTAAGTTCCTAGGAGTTAAGTGGCAAGACGGACGCCCACAGATTCCAACCAAGGTGATCAGTAAGATAGATGCTATGTCTCCCCGACCATCAAGAAAGAAACACAGGCTTTACTAGGTGCCATGGGTTTTTTGAGGATGCACATCCCCAAGTACAGCCAGATTGTAAGTCCTTTCTACCTTGTGACACGAAAGAAAAACAACTCCAAGTGGGGCCCTGAGAAACAGCAAGCCTTTGAACAGATCAAACAGGAGATTGGCCATGCGGTAGGCCTTGGCCCAGTCAGGACAGGACAGGATGTGAAGAACATGCTCTGCACCACAGCTGAGGATAATGGTCCTTCTTGGAGCCTCAGGCAGAAGGTACCTTGAGAGACTCGAGGATGACCTCTCAGGTTCTGAAGTGGGGGATACAGTGTTGGGGCCCTCCCCCCTGCCATGTAGTCCTGGGAGAGGGGCCCTAGGGGGGAGACACGGGGTTTCCCTAGCCCCTGGTCAACCTCGTTCCCCATTGGTTGTTTTGTGTTCCCCTGCGCGGGCAAGGACCCTCGGGTCCCGTGATTGCCTCAGTTCCTCGGCAACCTCCAGCCATGCGGCTGGAGAAATAAACATCTCTCTGAAACATCTATCAAGAATCGGTCCATATATATATTTCTTTCCACGGGCCTCGTTTTCTGATACATCGTGTTACAGTATCCGCACTGTAACAATACAGAGGATCTGAGGCCAGCTACACCCCAAATGAAAAAGAAATGTTAGCAGCTTATGAAGGGGTTTAAGCTGCCTCAGAAGTGATGGACACCAAAGCACAGCTTCTTCTGGCACCCTGACTACCAATGCTGAGCTGGATGTGTAAAGGAAAAGTCTCTGCAACACATCATGCCCCTGATGCAACATGGAGTAAGTAGATTGCTCTCATCACGCAGTGAGCTCGAATAGGAAATCTGAATCGCCCTGGGATCTTGGAGGTCATCATGAACAGGCCCAAAGGTGAGCGTTTTGGATTGTCATCAGAAGAGGAAGATGAGCAGGTGACACATGTTGAGGAGGCCCCACGGTATAACCAGCTACCAGAAAGTGAGAGGCAATACACACTCTTCACTGATGGATCCTGCCATATTGTCAGGACCAATTGAAAACGGAAAGCAGCTGTATGGAGCCCTATGCGGTGAGTCATGGAAGCTACTGAGGGACAAGATGAATCGAGTCCAATTACAGAGCTGAAAGCTATCCAGCTGGCTTTGGACATCGCCAAGCAAGAGAAATGGCCAACACTCAACCTCTACACTGACTCATGGATGGTAGCAAATGCTCTGTGAGGGTGGCTGGAAAGGTGGAAAAAGGCCAATTGGCAGCGCAGAGGAAAACACTTATGGGCTGCTGAAGAGTGGCAAGACATTGCTACCTAGGTAGAGAAGCTGATTGTGAAAGTCTGTCCTATAGATGCACATGTGCCGAAGAGTTGGGCTAATGAGGAGCACCACAACAACAAACAGGTGGATTGGGCACCAAGATCAAATTGTCACAGGTAGATCTGGATTGGCAACATAAGGGAGAGTTATTTCTGGCTCAGTGGGCCCATGACACCTCAGGTCATCAGGGAAGAGATGCAACATACCAATGGGCTCATGATGAGGGGTGGACTTAACCACGGACACTATATCCCAGGTTATCCATAAGTGTGAAACATGTGCTGCAATCAAAGCAGGCCAAGTGGGCAAAGCCCCTGTGGTATGGGGGTAAGTGATCTAAGTATGGGGATTCCTGGCAGATCAATTACATCACACTGCTGCAAACCTGGCAAGGCAAGCGTTACATGCTTACAATGGTAGAACAAACCACTGGATTGCTGGAGACGTACCCTATGCCTCACACCACTGCCCGGAACACCATCCTGGGGCTTGAAAAGCAAGTCCTTTGGTGACATGGTACCCCTGAAAGAATTGAGTTGAACAGTGGGAGTCATTTCAAAAATAGCCTCATAGACACCTTGCCTGGAGAACATGCTATTGAGTGGGTGTATCATATTCCCCATCATGCACCAGACACTGGGAAAGTCGAACGGTGCAATGGACTGTTGAAAACCACACTAAAGGCAATGTGCAGTGGGACCTTCAAGCAGTGGGATCTGCATTTAGGAAAGGCTATATGGTTCTGATGCCTTAAGAGTGAGGGAGGTATCTTTTCAGCTTTTAACCGGCTAGCGCTTGTAGTTTAATGCCTTAGAAAGCCTCGAGCAACCCAGAGAGGTAGCACAGGCAATCTAGCATTGTAGTAGCTCTAAAATCGGTAACTGTATCAGCTGCAAAGCAAACACTACCAGCAGAAGCAGAGGGAGAAATATAGATCTCTGCTCACGCTTAATTTCCCGCAGTTAGAAGCTTTCAAAAGAAACAGACAACAAGAGATGTTCACAGAAAGGGTAGCAGAGCCAAAAGAGGGCGGGGCCTCCCTTGATCTTCTCTTTTATTCGGAGAAGGGGAAAGGGGAGGACTGGGGGCAGACCCGGGGTGACCGGCCAATCAGATACTGCGAAAGAGTTTGAGTTACATTTGGTTTTGCCCGAGTTTGGAACAAAGGAGCTCAGAGCACGTGGCAGAGGCAAGTGTCTTGGGGAGGGGGAGGAGAAGCTCAGAACAGGCAGCAACAATTCCCTATTTTTTTTTCTTTAAAGCTGGGTTGTAACTCTTAGTAACTTAGAAGTGCATAGAACAGTAACAAAACAACAGGGCAAAACATAATTGGAATCTATTGTCCCTACAACTCGACAGTACCTAGGATGTCTTAAAACAAGTTCCCCAGTCAAAACTTAGGGGGTTAGTCAGGACATCTATGGTATGGGGTATCAGGACGAAGATTTACAAAATACAGTGCAAAATGTGAGTGCAAAACAGTGCAACTTAACTGATTAACATTGAAATCTGGAGTAGGGGGTTTATATGAGGGTCCAAAATCAGGATCCCTTTTACGGCGTCTCTTTCAGGAGGCAGTTTTAACCTCCTTAACTTTTGAGGAAGTGACATAAGGTTTTACCCATTTCCCTGGGATCCATCTCAGTCCTTGAGGGGTAGATACACTGGCATACCCACATCCCCAAGCTACAAGTTTGTATGGTCCTTGGATTTTTTGAGTCTCTGGGTCCTGGATCAGGACTTCTGGATTTTCCTTCAGTTTCTGTCTCCCGGTGTTCTGGAAATGAAGATAGATGGGAGGGTTTGGATCCTTGAAGGTGCCATTCAGGAAGTTTATGGTAAACAATGCTTTGCTGAGTCTGAAGACAGGTGAGTTGAGTTTGGTGGTCCCTGACTGTTGTAGCAGCATTCGCTTGAGGGTTTGATGGGCACGTTCAACAATGCCTCGTCCAGTTGGGGAGTGAGGGATACCTGTAACATGTCGAAATCCCCACTGCTGACGAAAGTTTTTAAATTCCTAAGAGGTGTAGGCAGGTCCATTACCAGTTTTTATCTCCTCAGGTATACTGAGCACAGCAAAAGCTTGGACAAGATGTTTTTCAACGTCCTTAGCCTTTTCACCTGCATGTGCAGAGGCATACATAGCACCAGAGAAGGTATCAATAGAAACATGAACGTATTTTAATCTCCCAAATTCAGGGAAATGTGTGACGTCCATCTGCCACACTTCACCGCTATTAACGCCTCTGGGATTGACCCCCATGCCCAGTGATGGAAGCTGTAGCTTCTGGCAGTTGGGACATGTTGCCACTATTGCTTTTGCCTGCGTCCACGACAGATGGAACATGTGGATAAGAGCAGGAATATTTTGATGGTACATGGCATGGCTCAATTTTGCTTGTTCAAAAACTTGGGGGAGCTTTGGTAAGTCGGCTGATAGAACTATGTCTGCTGGCATAGCCAGAGCATCAGCTCTACGATTACCCTCTGCAATAAATCCTGGCAGGTTTGTATGTGACTTCACATGCATGACAAAATAGGGATGCTCTCTGTGGGAAACCAGATAAATTAGCTTTGAGAGCAAATCATATATTTTTTTGTTTGAGATTTCTTTTAGGAGAGCATGCTCAGCTCTAACAGTTACTCCAGCTACATATGCTGAGTCTGTGACCAAATTAAAGGGTTCTTTGAACCTCTCAAATGCTCTAACAACAGCTGCTAGTTCAGCTACTTGTGGTGATCCCTGGATTACCTTGATGTCAGATACCCACTTTTGCATGTCTGGGTTTTTCCATGTGATCACGGATTTTTAGTTTTTCCTGAAGCATCAGTAAAAAAGGTAATCGCATAGAGGGGTTTTCTACTTTGAATCGCTCGAGGGATGAAAGAAAATGGCAGATTAAACATGTCATGTTTTGGGTAATGATTTGAGATTTGGCCTGAGTAACTATCTAATGCAAATTGTAAATTTATATTTTTTTGAAGCAGGTGATCTAATGTGCCTGTTGTTACAGGTAAGTAGATGCATGCAAAGTCACATCCTGCCAGGGTGCGGAGCCTTGCTCTACCCTTCATGATAATTTTTGCCATTAGTTCTTGTGGCTGTGTGATGGTTTTAGGAGGTTGGAGTGGAAGGAATACCCATTCAATTATGATGAGGGGTTCCTTCTGCTCCTTGTCCCACTGAAATATGAGGCCGTGAAAGCGTGGTACCTTCCCTAGAATGACAAGCTTAAAGGGTAGGGAGGGCTGATACCTGTGTGCTTGTCTGGTGGAAATGATCTCTTGTATCTTTCTGAGAGACTGCCTTGCCTCTTCTGTCAGGGATCTAGGGGATCCTGGACCGTCTTCCCCTTTTAACAGGTTTGCAATCGGAGCTACATCTTCTGTGGTGAGTCCTAACCAGGGTCTTAATTCAGTGTCCCACAGATCTGTTGCACTTCCTCTAATGTTTTTGGGTTATTATTAATGGTGACAGGTGTTGGGGTGATGGAGGTTTCTGTGATTTTGAGTCCGAGGTATTTCCAAGGGCTTGTTCTCTGCATTTTTTCAGGTTGTAATTCAAAGCCCTTGGCCTCTAGGGCCTCAATCACCATGTTAAGTGTCTGCTCGAGATACCGATTATTGGGAGCGCACACCAGCACATCATCCATGTAATGCAGGATGATGGCTTTCTCTGCTTTGACACGGATGGGAGATAGAATTTTAGCAATATACTCTTGGCAGAGAGTTGGGGAATTTTTCATACCTTGGGGAAGCACAAGCCAATGATAACGTTCCATGGGAGTTTCACGATTAATAGAGGGCACAGAAAATGCAAATCCAGGGGCATCTGCAGGGTGGAGTGGAATATGAAAGAAGCAATCTTTAATGTCAAGAACAGCTAAATGCCAATGTTGTGGGAGCATTGAAGGTGATGGCATACCCGGTTGAAGGGGTCCCATGTCTTCAGTAACCTTATTAATTTCTCTAAGATCTTGGAGGAGCCTATATTTGTTCTTTCCCAGTTTTTGTATTACAAACACGGGTGTGTTCCATGGGCTGTTAGTTGGAACTATATTTCCTTTAGCCAATTGTTCAGCTACTAATGTTTTGAGTGCCTCTAAGTTTTCTTTTTTTAGTGACCACTGGTTAACCCACACTGATTCATCTGTTTTCCAAGTTAATTTATGTGGCTGGCACTCTGCTCCAGTGGCCGCAAGGGAAAATTTTGATGTCTAGGGGTGATATCAATTTTTGTTCCCAACTGAGACATGGCATCCCTTCCCCACAGGGTGAATTTGGTGTCTAGGACATACGGACAAAGTGTCGATATTTGTCCTTCAGGACCTTCAATTTGAATGGTGTTTTTGGATTGCTTTGCAATTTGGGTACCTCCAATCCCTTGTATGATGCCCTGAGACTGCAATTCCCATTGCGCAGGCCACTGATCAAATGGAATGACAGACACATCAGCACCTGTGTCTATCATTCCCATTATACGGATTTTATGTGATTTGTGATGGAGCTTACATTCTATTACAGGTTTGTCGTTTCCCAAAACCTCAGTCCAACAGATGGCTGGGATATGACCATCTGTGGGCAGGTATTTGGGCAGTGGAATGGCCTGTGCAATGACTTGACCCTTTGGCATAAAGTACGGTGGATATATACATTTTACAATTAGTTTAGAACACCCGTTCTGATCCACTTTCATGAGTGTGGGTGTAACCTCTATCCCAGCAGGTGTTTCCCGAGTGTCCCCAATAACAAAAAGGTGTGTAAAGTCTTGCATGTAGTCCACATTCTGGAATGAGATGGGTATTGCAGTCTGTTTGTTGTTGTTGAAATGGTGTGTTTCATCACAGGTTACCTTAAACCTGAGTCCAGAAGTCCAAGTTGCTTTGTCTGCAGCCCTATTTATGTCTGAACGCAGAGATGTTAGGACGCGTTGAGTCACTAGTTTCCCCACTGTTGACCTGTGGAAACAGTCTTTGGAGAGTTTTTATCAGCAATTATAATTGTTCTGCAATTGCAAGCTACATTTCCCTTTTTCTGACAATGATAGCATATAAAGTTACTACGCGATTGAATTTCTCCTGTACCTGTAGCATTCTCCACAACTTCCCCAACCATCCCCACTTTTTTCAAAAAGGGAACAGCGTTCAGCTGCACCTTCTTTGTACAGACTTCGAGGATGGATTCAATAGTCGGAGGGGGATGCAAAGGGAGAGTGAGGATGACTTGTTTGCAAGCATCATTCGTATTCACTTGGAGAAGTTCAAGTAGGAACACTTGTTGGAGGTCAGGATTAGGGACCTGGGAAAAGATAGCTTCCCACAAATGGTTATAAAAGTGAATAATATTTTCATTTGGCAATTGTTTGATGTTGGTATAATGAGATGTAGGTGTCTGAGGTGGTAGTAATGTTAAAGCCTTTTCAGCAGTATGTGTGATTTCAGTAAGAACTGGACGAGGGATAAGCATTGCTTGTTTTTGAGGATTTGCCACATTACTGTCACCAGATAAAAGGTCTAATGTGATATAATTGTTGTCAACGTCCAGGTAATTATCTGGAGTTTGCCACAAAATTTGCAATATATCAGATAAAATTATTTTCCATTGCTTTTTCCACACCATAAAAATCACCAGGTGTGAGAAGAGTTTGCATTAATCTAATTAAATCATGAGGTACAAGTAAGCGAGTTGCAAAAGTAGCACTTAAAAGGCTCTTAAAATAATTACTATGCATCCCAAACTCCTTAATTGCCTTGCACAAATCCTTACTATTAGAATAAGGAAAGGGCGTCCAGCCAGGATTTCTTCCATTGCTAGCACGAGAGAATGTAGTAGTAGCAGCTGGAGTTACTTCCTGGTAGCCATGGGTTTCAGGATTCAAGTGGGTAGTCACATGATTGTGGGAACCTGGGGCGGGACAATTGGAAGCAGGGGCAGGGAGTGGAGGGACAGGGGCGGGGAGTGAAGGCAGGGGCGCAGCCGGAGGAGGGGAGGGGTTGGGGGCGGGGTTGTGGGAGGCAAGGGTGGTACTTGCATCATGGGCGGGAACAGAGGGGGGGTGAAACACGACACTGTGGGGGTGGGGTTGGGGGCAGAGTCAGGTTCTGACATGGGAGTGGGAGGGGATGGGGACAAGAAGGGATTTGTGGGGTGGGGGAGAAAGGGATTGTGGGAGATGTAGTTTGGAGATGAAGAAACATTGCGTCCGCCATTACTGGAGACAAACAAACTCAGAGAAAAGCGGTTGGGGGGAGGGGGTTATTCCCAGGCTGCGAGCACATGGCAATGGCTGTCCCTGGGAACAAAGAGGTCAGGGGAGAATGGGTTTTTTCGCGCGCTTAAAACATGAGGGCTAGAAACTGGGGAAAAAGGAGTGGAGAAGAGGTTTTGGAAAGGTCCTGGGACAGGCTCCGGATTCCCGTCCAAGGCAGGGTGCTGAGGAAACACGGGTGAGCCAGGAGGACGATAGCTCTCCTGTGCTAAAAAGCAGTCTGCTCTAGCTGTGTTTTCCAGCATAGGGGAAGAGGGGTCAGGGACACAGGGGTTGGAAGAGGGTATAAGGGAATTAACAGGGGGCTTTTTGCAGTGGCTTTTCATGTACTGCTTTTTTCTCTGGCAAAGTATAACTTAGTAAGAGGAGAGGAAAAAATTTTGAAACTGTTTTGTCTTCTGAACACCTAAGAGAGGAGAGTTTTCTCCCCACCTTATCCCAAAATTCAGAAGATCTCATGTCTTCGGAAGTCAGATTAGGAAAGTACTGAAAAAGCCATAGTACAAAAGATTGAACTAGATTTTCAGAGTATTTATGCCCAGTACAAGAAAGGTAGCTTTGAACTTGGTAGTATATTTCTCTATGGCGTGCAAAAACCTCAGATCCCATGACGAATGCAGCACCCCAAACCTCAACCCCTAATCGCAAAAAGGAGGAAAAAAAAGAGAAACTTTGCACCAGCACCAGCTCAAGACAGGAGCCTCTAAACCAGCAGGGAAATACTTACCAGAATTCTGGATTTATCACAGGAAAGCAGGTCCGGAGAAAAAAAAAACGTGCGAAATGGGTCTTCTGCTTTCAAGCTGTTCCCTCACCACGTGGTGTGGGGGAGGGTACAGGCTGAGACTCTGGGCTCGCTGTTATGCAAAAAGTAACAACTCGCTACACAGAGCTGGCACAGCAGGACGTGCAGAGCTAACTCCAGCAGACATACAGCTGCTGGGACATCCTAAAAGTCTCTCAGAACTGGGGTTCAGAGATAGCACGCTGGGCGCCAAATGCGGGAGGTATCTTTTCAGCTTTTTACCGGCTAGCGCTTGTAGTTTAATGCCTTAGAAAGCCTCGAGCAACCCAGAGAGGTAGCACAGGCAATCTAGCGTTTTTGTAGCTCTAAAATTGGTAACTGTATCAGCTGCAAAGCAAATACTTCTAGCAGAAGCAAAGAGGGAGAAATACAGCTCTCGGCTCGCTCAATTTCCCGCAGTTAGAAGCTTTCAAAAGAAACAGACGACAAGAGATGTTCACAGAAAGGGTTCCAGAGCCAAAAGAGGGCAGGGCCTCCCTTGATCTTCTCTTTTATTCGGAGAAGGGGAATGGGCACGACTGGGGGCAGACCCGGGGTGACCGGCCAATCAGACACTGCTAAAGAGTTTGAGTTACATTTGGTTTTGCCCGCGCATAGAACAAAGGAGCTCAGAGCACATGGCAGAGGCAAGTGTCTTGGGGAGGGGGAGGGGAAGCTCAGAACAGGCAGCAACATAAGAGGTCTCCTAGAAACGGAGACTAGACAGGAGTAAGGGAATAAAAGTAGGTATTTATTTGAAAGGCCTTCACAGGTACCCCCTGGGGGCCAGAGGCTATTTCCAAGATGGACCCCAAGATGGACTACCAGTCACGAGTTCTTCACCCTTTTATAGGTTTGGTGGTTCATTTGCATAGCAGGGTTAATTCTCCAATTAAAGCCTCAGTTTTCCCTTAGCTTACCCCCTCCCCCCCCCCCTTCCTTAGCGGGCCTTTGGTCTAGGACAGTCTAAGTGTCCTTGAAGAGCAGGCCCGGAGAGGCTTTGTTATGTGTACCTCACATGAGAGAGCAGAAATTAACAGGCTACAAGAAACTTCAGAGTTACACACTAAGCAGTACAGAATTTGAAAAATATAAAAGTTAAAACCTAAGGCATTGTACTAGTTTGAAAACAAACCAGTGGGAGGCACCAAGTCAGAATAACAATTTAATGGGGAAGTTAAAGAAAAGGAAAGAAAAAACTAAAAGAAAACACTGGTTCAAACTGACAGAGTCAAGATACAACCTGAGTCCCTGTTAGGCAGGGTGGTGGTAGCAGTCTGGTAGAATGGTGGCTGCAGTCCTCTGAAGCGGTGATCCTGTAGAAAAAAGGGTCTGCTCTTCCTCAGAAGGTCCAGTGGTGGCTGTGTAGCTCCTGTCCTCTGGAAATCCAGTGGAAAGGCCTTGTCTCTGGTGTTCAGCCTCAGCTTATATCCACGATGGGATGCTTGGTTCCTCCCTCTGGGTGGAGCATCTCACAATGGGGTAATGAGTCATGAGGCCAAGTGTTGATTAGGCTCATTAACAGAAGATAGTCCAGAGGGAGTTATCTATGAGTCATGTGGCAGGACAATGATGGGCCATTAACAGCAAGATAGTCTGGGGGGAGGAGGCAAGGAAACACTGCCCCACCTGATTTCAACACCTCATGAGGATGGTGATAGAATACACTGCAACCCAGGACAGGCATCAGTTGGTTAACTCCAGAAGTTCCACTAACTGAACTGGCCCTGCTCAGTCCAAACGCCTGCGTACAGCTGACGGAGATAAAGTCCCTGTGGTGCATATGAGAGGTACATTAGGAAAGATGGTGTGGATTAATCTCACTTTGAGCAAAGGCAAACCCATCCGTGGGATTGTTTTTGCTCAAGGAGCTGGTTACACTTGGTGTATAATGCAAAGGGACAGGGAAACGTTGTGTACCTCAGGGTCATTTGACTTTGGGTGAGAACAGCCTGTAACATTGGAATGCATATGTAACCCTGGTTGCTGAATGGCACTGCCACTGCATGTTTTAACTACTATGGACAATGAGAATGGACTGCTCCAGTTACATCAGTCATGGACCAAATGAACTCAATCCGTATCCTGGGGGATAGTCAGTGGCTACTGAAATAATAATTGCATTTGTATATAGTTATATGTATATCTATAGATATGTATACATCTGAAAGGTATTAATTTGGGCATGAGGTAAATGATATGGAGTAAGGGGTGGATAATGTCCTCAGTATCCCAAGATGTTGATGTACTCCATATCTATCTGTTTCAAAAAGTTGTTACTGTCTCTTTAAGTCCAGGCAGTGCAGCCAGAAATGGAATCGCAAAATCGGGAGGTGGTGGTCTCTTTAAAAAGTTGGGGCACCCAAGCCAAGTCCTTTTTTTCCTGGTGGCTTTTGCTTGGGGCAGAAGCTTCATATCGTTGCAGGTTGTCTCAGGTGGGTTTTTCTGAGTTGGCAACAGCAGCAACTCAGAAAAACTGCATTTTGCAATCAGAAACTCTTTCGGAGTGAATTTTGCAAACCCTGTCAGTGACACAAAGCTTGAGCTGGTCCCAAGGCCGGGCCACCTTGCGTCGGTGCAGAGAGACCGTTTCTTCCCACCCTGTCCCTGCCCCCCCCCGCAACACACTAGCAGCACCAACACCGGTGGAGTCCAGCTGGTGGTAGGAGGAAGCAGTGGAAGCTGCAGAATGGAGGGTGAGCAGTGCCAGATCTCACCACCATGGAGCTTCAGCTTTCTGCTAAAGTCCAGCTGCCTGTATGGGTTTGGGATGGGGCTTTTATGGGGTTTGTGATGATGCTGGTGGAGGACTTTTGTTGCTTGGTTGCTTATTTAAGGATCATTCATTACTTGCATACACTTGCCTGGTCCTGGAACTTCACCTATGAGGTTTGTGTGAGCTTCCCAGCTCCTGCAGAAAGGAGGTCTGCAGGGAGTATTCATTTTAGCACAAAAAGGTTTTATTAGAGGAGACAAAGCCACCAGAAATGTCTGGGAGAGTTTCTGATGGACATATTTTTGTTCTAGAATTTTGACCCCCCACTGGTAAGGTAGCATTAAAAAGTTGTTCATCTTTGTCAATTAGTCAGAAGTTTTGGGGAAATATTGAGCTTGGTTGTGCTGGTGAGTTTGAACATGAGTATATTTAAGCCATACTTGAATGGACTATTTCAGCTTCAACAGAAGTTTCAACAATTTTTAATTTAACACTTTTTCTTTTAAAAATATTTTGGTTTTAAATATATATATTAACAGGGCATGATAAAGATGAGGAATGTGAATGGGGAAAAGACCACAGGCCATGAGTTAGAGCTAGGAGACAAGCTGATTTAGTGAACAGGTACATGTGATTTTTATCTAACTGGTTTGTGCTGTACCCGCTGGCTTGTCTTGGTGAGTTTGGACATTGATGCGTGATGCTGCCAACCTCCTCATTTCTCAGAAGTGTTTTATTGTGGTCAGCCACATCTCTGGAATTTGCAGGTTGCCTGTAGAAAACCACAACCAAAAGTTGGGTCCACTGACTATAACTGAATGGTGATGTTTATATTCAGTGTGTGTTTTAAAGCAAAGGGTGGGTGTGGATGCTTGTCATGGGGTGACTTTATGATGCATATCCCCTATCTCTGCTCTATGCCCAGAAATTAATTTTGTGCCTTTCTGTGCCTTTAAACTGAGCCTGAGAGGGGGAAGAGGAAAAAACCAAGCAAACTTTTCAAAACAGTTGTTCAAGGACACACATACACACTTCTCTGCATTCTCCTGCCGTGGTAGCAAGAGTGGAGGAAGCACCCTTCTTACTTTTCAGCCAGCTTTCGGCTTCTTTTCTCCGAAGGGAGACAGAGTTGAACTTTGTTTTCCTGGGACTTCGGTTTTTCCCTTCTTCTCTTCTGGACTGTTTCAACATCAGAACACATCAGGAGGATTTTCCACCGAGGCCCCAGAGGTGGGCCCATATCGACCCAGCTCTGAGGAGGAGGAGAGAGACCACACCTACAGAAGGACTCTGAAATTTTCCCAGGTTTCTCTCCACAGCAAGAGGTTTTATTATTTAGCATTATTATCCTTTTCCTGTGTGTTTGTTAAATAAATAGTTTTTATCTTTCATTTTCCTCCAAGGAAAATTTTTTTTTCCCCAAACCTGGTGGGGGAGGGGTGGTTGTAACCTGCCTTCTATCAGAGGATATTTTCCTCCAAATTTCTCCAAACCGGCACAATGTTGATGTGGTCCTGTGATAGCATTTGACACAGAAATTTTTCATACATGGATGAACAAAATGTTCAATGTGTAGGATACAGTAAACCGGTAATTAAGCCTTAGAACATCTAGGTGGTGAAGGGTCATGTCTCCCAACCACCTTTTCAGTTGCTGCACATCTTTCTCACATCAAATGAGATATTTCTCACTTCTCAGGATGCCTGCAAGGCTGGATCTTCCCCAAGGCTTCCTAAAGTGGTCACCTGCTTGTATCTCACAAGTGGCATCGATCAAGTTTGTTTTCCCTCTGTGTCAATTTAACAGCTCTCTTAACTTTGTGCCACTCAGTATTTCTCAGCCATTGGAGATTCAGGTCAGGGTGTGATGAGGAGGGAAATAAGGTGCTTTCTACTGTTATTGTAACATGGTGGGAATAACCACAACCTCTCAAGTCTCATCTATAGACAACTTGAAAACCAGTTGACCTCCTCTTTTGAAGTCAGTACTGATTTTAGGCTATAGCAACCACAATATATTTGAGCTTACTTGAAACTTGGTCGGTTTGAGGATGGAGAACATGCAGCTGGAGCAATACAGAAACCAGCACTGATGTGTTTTGCTTCCAGTCCCTCATGTTGGGTAAATGTTGGGGTTTTAGTTTAGTTTTAGTTTTTTCCTGTTAAAGGAATTTTCTCCCATATGCATGTTGCTAGGGGACAAATAGCTGTACTTAAGAAAGACAAAAAGGGGGGTGGGGCGGGCCTGGCTACTCCTTTGTTTACACCTGGGTGTGGGGTCAGTTCGCTCTCAGCGTCTGGAGAGAGAAGCTGCAAAGAAAGGAGCTGCTGGTCCTTTTTTTTTCGGCCGTTTTTCTTTCTGCTGGAAACAACGCCGGGATCCCAAAAGCCGCTTTCCCTGCCCTGCTGGAGGCCAGGCTGTGGCCGCCCTGCCCCGCTGCTGCTTCGAGCTTTCGCTGCGCTGTAGCCGTGCTCTCCCTGCCTGCGTGGACCTCCGGGGGGTTCCCCTTTTGGATACATCTCGTCTGCCACCCGGGATTTGTGTTTGTGCCTGCCGCTCCAGCCTGCCGTTCCAGCCTGCCGTTCCAGCCTGCTGTTCCCGAGAGTCCGGGATCGGCTGCCCAGGGGTTTGTGAAGCCTTTGTTCCATCCTTCCCCGGGATCCCCGGGGCACCAGTGCCGCGTGCTCCCCGAGCTCGCTCCGGAGCGCCCCCTGCAGCCGCGGGGGAACCATCGCACCTGCCCTGCTCACCGGGAGCCGCCAGCGCCCCTGCCGGCTGCGAGCGGAACTGCACCCGAGGGGAAATAGCCTAACAGCCAAGAAGGCTGGGACTGGGTTTGTGTTTGCTGTTACTGCCATAGTTGTTGTTGTTTTGTTTGACTGGTTATATATATATATATATATATATAGTAAAGAACTGTTATTCCTATTTCCCACATCTTTGCCTAAAGGCCCTTGATTTCAAAATATAATAACTCAGAGGGAAAAGGGGTTATATCTGCCACTTCAAGGGAGGCTTCTGCCTTCCTTAGCAGACACCTGTCTTTCAAAACCAAGACAGTAAATACTTACATGTTTCTTGTGTGCTAAGATTGATGAGCGGAAAAGACTCCACTACCAGAATAAGTAGTAAAAGTAGGTATGTTTTATTCCAGTGATGAGCAGAAAAGACTCCACTACTAGAATAAGTAGTAAAGTAGGTATGTTTATTCCAGTGCTGGGACGCATGGGGGATAGCTCCTCCAAAGTCATGCGTGCCGACAGCTGCATTCAGCTTGGTATTTATCGGGTTACAAGTTCCATATTCATTAAGTTTCCCAATACGCCTATACATATTCATCACCTAGCCCCGCCCAGCCTCGCTTTGTATTAAAATGAGCCCAAAAGTCATTTACATCTATGTTGCGCGTGCGCAATGGTGTCTGTTGGCTTTGGTAGGGGTCTCCGAGGGTCTTCCTTCGATGAAGTCAGGATTGTTCCTCATCCTGAACTTTTCACCTTTCCTCCCTGCGCATGCTCTTTATACCCCTGGCCCGAGTTCAAGCTTCGAGACTGGTTTGAGCTAGTTTTGGGTTGAGCACAGGATGTCTGTCCGAGACTCCCCCTGCCCTTATCAGTGGTCTCTTATCTTTTCTTCCTGCTCTGGTATGCTGACCAAGCTAGATGCATTGTTCCTAACAAACTAATTCTTCTGCTTCCCATCCCACTGATTCACCAGCGCTGGGGCGCACGGGAGATAGCTCCTCCAAAGCCATGTGCTCTGACAGCTGCTTTCAGCTTGGTATTTATCAGGTTACAAGTTCCATATTCATTAAGTTTCGCAATACACCTATACATATTCATCACCTAGCCCTGCCCAGCCTCGCTTCGTATTAAAATGAGTCCAAAAGTCATTTACATCCACGTTGCGCTTGAGCAGTGTTGTCTGGTGGTCGTGGGCAGGGGTCGCTGAGATGGGATAAGAGTCTTCCTCGGATGAAGTAAGGAGTCTTCCTCATCCTGAACTTTTCACCTTTCCTCCCTGCACATGCTCTTTATGCCCCTGGCCCGAGTCCAAACTTCAAGACTGGTTTGAGCTAGTTTTAGGTGAGAAACAGGGTCTCTGGTCTGAATCCTTTTAGCCTTATCAGTGGTCTCTTATCTTCTCTTCCTGCCTTGGTATGCACAGTAAGAGCTGAGCAAGCCGTATGTATTGTTTCTAACAAACCAAATATTTTAACCCCTGCTTCCCCCTCCTCCCCCTGATTCAAGATCAGTTCTGGACCACTGGGTAGCATGACCTTAGGTAGTTTAGGGTCTGCTGTGGAACTGTCTCCCTGACCTATCCAACCCAGGTGGTAGTGGTGGAGCTGGGACCTGGTCTGTGCCCTCAAATTAGTGACCTGGACTTGGCTGTTGTGTGCAAAGAGGAAGTTTGAGTGGTGAGTCCTTTTGGTTCTTGAAGGCCAAGGTTGCTCTGCCCTTGCCTTAGCCCATGGCGGTGTCTGCAGGACCTCATGTAGTCCTGCAAGGATGTCTGAGGCAAGAGAAGCCTTCTTTAAGTGTCAGCTCTCACACCAGTCCTAAAATGAATGCTCCCCTTTGTATTTCCCAGGTTTTCAAAGTGCTTGAAACAGTTGAATATTCTGCACTCTGGGATTTCATGTCTTTTTTTAGGTCACTTCAAAAGTCTTTCCCAAGCCTCTGAGCAAACTTTTTGGAGCAATAACCCTGACAATATACACCCAAGCACCTCGTGGGATATTTATGTACATAGGGCTGGTCAGGTGAGTTATTCTGTTTTTCAGATGACTCATCTTGCCCTCAGGGCTGCCAGGTGAACAAGAAACCTGCAGGTTGCTTGACAGAAGAACTAGTGTAGGAGAATAAAGGAGAACATTGGACACAGCTCCTTAAGAGGCAAAAATAGTTATTTCTGCAATGTGTCTCCTCGTGAACTCCACGTGTTTTCAGGTATGTTAATAGTTGGACTCCAACAGCGGGCTAAGCAGAGGGAAAAACTGACTGAGAAGTTGATTTGGTCTTGGGAGAGGAATTAATGATGTAGGATAGGATAGGACAGGATAGAAGAGAACAGAATAGAATATTGTGGTTGGAAGGGACCTACAGTGATCATCTAATCTAACTGCCTGACCAATTCGGGGCTGACCAAAAGTTAAAGAATGTTGTTAAGGGCATTATGTAAATGCCCTTAAGCAGTTTTTAGAGGATGTGGGCTTGCTGAATATGCACAATTAATCCTCATGAAAATAGAGGAGGTAAGTATTATTTTCCCCATGCATATACTATAGCACTAGAGCCAAATCTTATCTTCACTGAAGCCTCACACAATGTCATCCCTTTGAAAAGTGTAAATAGAACGTGTTAAAGGACTCTTGAGAAAATCCCGAAATCAGGGCATTAGGCACGGACATGGTTTTGTAAGTGCTTGCATGTGTGATCTGGGAGCTGAAGCTCTCCTGGCTCACCAGGTTGGTGGTTTTTGCTGGTGTGGGATGTTGTTGCCCTTGACTAAAGTGAGCTGTTAGTTGTTTCCAGAAGAGTGGGATCACAGTAGCAGTGGGAGCTCAGGATCCTGTCTGGGGTCAGGCTCCAGGCATGGGTCTGGATCCAGGTCTGGCAGCCATGAGAGAAGCAGCCAGTTCAGGCAATCAAACAAGGTATACCTGGTAGCAACATACTGAAGTGGTGTTCTTTGCTTGTTGTTTATTGGAGGTATACTCCTAAAAACTTGTTTTGTGTGTGTGTGTCACACATAGGGTGTGAGTGCATGTCTGTTGGGGTTTTGGGAGTTCCCTTTCTGTTTTCTTTTTTCTCTTGAGGAATTTTCCCCATATATGTTGCCGGGGAGACAAATTGCTGGGTGCTTGGGAGAAACAAAAGACCTGGCCACTGAAGGAGTCCAACCGGCTACACTTTTTCACCTGGGCTTGTGGGCAGTTAGTTCTCGGTGTTTGGACAGGGAGAGAGGCTGGAAGGAATTCGTCAGCACGGCAGGCTTCTACTTTTTCGGCTGCCTTCCTTCTAGCGGAGAAACCCCAGGGTTCCCAAGCCCTGTGAATCGCGCTGCAACGGGGCCAGGAGACACTTCAGAGACAGAGTCAGAGAAGTGGGTATTTGCTTTATTCGGCGCACCGGAAGTGTGGGGATCGCTCCTCCAAACACACACACCGGTGCTCCCTACAACACAGTATTAAGGGTTAAATTATGAATATTCATCACATTCCTTGGGACAGGTGTGGCTATACAAATTATTTCTCGGAAGTCATTAATATCATTAGCATACGGGCCATGCATGCGCTGTATGTCCTGGTGGTCGCACTGAGGAAGGCTCCTCTTCTTCCTCGGGGGTCTTTCTGATGAAGGCCAGTAGTCATCCTCACAGTGCACTTTTCACCTTTCTCCCTGGGCATGCGTAGTCCTTTGAGGAATGATTCAGCAGTCTCTGAGATAATCCTTGTCCCCTCTATCTTGACAAGATAAGGGTGAATTCGGCTTCTTAGATTTTGTAATTAACATCTGCTGTCTGAACTAACATTTGCTGTCTCTCAATAGTTAACTTGTGCTTACATGAGTTAGTTATTGACTGCCCCTTCTTCACCTGCCCCTGCCATTGCTTCGAGCCTTCGCTACTCTGTAGCCCTGCACGTCCTGCCTACTGAGACCTCCGGGGGTTGCTTTTTTTTTTTTTCATTTTAAGGGAGACTCCTGCCTTCCTTGGCAGACACCTGTCTTTCAAACCAAGACAATGTCAGTTATGAAGGACACCTCAAAGACCTACTTAATTGCTCCATAATGCATAACCTGGCTGCTGAAGGCTGTAGCTGTCCTTCAACCTCAAGAAATCTGATGAGATGTCCTGAGTGCCTTAATAATGGGAAAGTCCCTAGTCAGCTGGTTTAGTGTGTGGAATACAGCTTTTTACCGGCTAGCGCTGGTATTTCAATGCCTTAGAAAGCCTCGAGCAGCCTAGAGAGGTAGCACGGGCAATCTAGCATTTCAGTGGCTCTAAAAGCGGCAAATAGTAGCTGCAAAGCTAATACCACTAGTAGAAGCAAAGAGGGAAAAATATAGCTCTCAGCTTAAGCTATCGTCCTGCTTTCAATAGGAGACAGAGACACACAGATGCTTGCAGAAGGAATGCAAAGCCAAAGAGGGCAGGCCCCCTCTCGGGTCCTTCTTTTATTCGGAAAAGGGGAAAGGGGAGAACTAGGGGCAGACCCGGGGTGACTGGCCAATCAGACACTGCTAAAGAGTTTGAGTTACATTTGGTTTTGCCTGCCCTTGGAACAAAGGAGTTCAGAGCACATGGTGGAGGCAAGTCCTGGCTTGTCTTGGAGAGGGGGAAGGGAAGCTCGGAGCAGGCAGCAACATTAGTGCAAAGGAAATTGGGTTTTTCTCTTTATTTGAAGTCTTGGAATAATTTAATTTTGAGAAATTAAGAGATGTCTGTATTATTTTTTGTTAAGTCTTCATTAGAAGTTGATAGATGAGTGGACACCACATAGATGGAGTTAAATGGTGACAAGATATTCTCAAGTGGTCAAAACAACAAAAAACTTTACTGGCAACTTCAGAAAATCAGAGAACTTTGGCAAAAGTTTAGAGCAGCATTCAATCAACATAAAACATTTCACAAAGCATTAACTTAGCCCATTCAACTTAGAAAACACCAAGCCCATCCGATTTTAAGTTACTCAAAACTCTGAGAAGAGGGAATTAGAAGGAGAAAGAGAGGAAGAGAGAAAAGATATAGAAAAGAATGAATATAGCTACCACTCCTGGTTCCAGTGGTGTTCAGCTGATATAAAGTCCAAGGGAAGATAGGGTCATGACATGTGCTTGCCTCATGTTCTGTCTTAAGTAAACTTTGGCTTTCCTGGGCCATTCCCCCAGGTAAGACTTCCAGTCATCGGGCCACTCTGGGGCTAGATTGAGGCTCTAGGGGTGGGGTGTGGAGCACTGCCTCCGATGTGCGAGTGATTGATGGCCACTGTGGGGGCTAGGCTCTAGTGGGGTGGGGGGGGGGGAGGTGTGCAAAGCAGGGCATCGCCTCACCAGGGCAAGACTCAACCTTCCCTTTTCTCCACACACGCACCCAAAATGTTTCAAGCCAACAATCCTTCCAGTCTCTCACAGCAACTGAGGAGGAAAGGTGGGTGAAGCTCCTCAAAATTAGAACTGAAAAATGCTTGAGGTAACACATGACACAGGATAATTCCTGAATTTATCCCATGGATTGAGCCGAGCACTTGGTATTGTTCTACGTCAATGCCAAGCACAGAGATGAACTAACAAGGCTGCGATCATGCAACAAAGAGCATTATTTTGTATTTGTAATGCTTTGCTGGAGGATGATAATAAGGAATGTCAAGGGGGGGATGCTGAGCTAGGCTTTGAAAAGTTGCTGCATGCATGCAAATACAGACTTTGTGGGGAATTTGCTGAAGTTGCATGCATGGGTAAACAGTCAGTCCATGTGGTTGGTAGTGTGGTCCATCCCTCCTCAGCTACAGGGGTTGGGCAGTGGTGGATGGAGGTGACGTGTGCTCACAGGGGCTGGAAGACAGATGTTATTAATGTGCATTTAAAACATTCTGTGTGTAGGATCTGCTTTACCAGCCCTCTGACCTCTCTGAGTACTGATGTCATTCTTGTTAGTGTGCATCTCAATCATCATTCCCAGTGACTTAATTAATTTTCAGTTGTACTAGCTCCTTTGCAGGTGATGCCATGAAGATTTTTTGCCTTTTCTTTTATACCCCTGTTATACCTTTTTTACAACTTCTGTATTCTTAGTGCTTTTTTGCCTACATTCTTGGACTTGTTTGTCAAGCTGAGAGACTAAACATTTTAGAAGCTTCATAGGTAAGGGATCAGTGTGCCCCAGACCCCAAGGTCCTCTCCAGAACACATTCTGTAAACTAAGATAGAACCATGCAGGGGAAGGCTCCTTGGGGAGGGGGGCTCATTCAAACCTCTCATTGGGGAATCTTTGATAGATATGCTAATTAGTAAGACCTATAATGTTATACCAGATCTTTTGGGGGTGTGCATTGTGGTGTGCATTTTGGTACATTTAACCTGGATGTGTGCACCGAAGGATCCTTAAAATAAATACCAAGGTAAAATCCCTTTTTCCCTTCTAACCGTGTTTGACTCTTGATTTTAAGACCAGGAAAAGGCATCAGTTGCTGGCGACCATGAAGGGACCCTAAAGACCTTGAAACTCGCAGTCTTGGGTTGGAAAAAATCTTGCTTTGCCCCTCTCTTTGCCGGCAAATTACAGAGGGGCCGGAGCGATGATCCAAGACTGACCAGGACTTTAGGACCCAGCACAGCAAGGCAGAAGCACAGAAAGGAAGGTGAGTTAAAAAGGGGACTGATATTGTGCTAACACTAGGGAAGGAGATCTCCGAAGGAGGTGGAAAGGTTGGGGGCAGAGAAGCCCACAAAAGGGGAAAGTGTTGGGGTGGCTCAGCCTGCTCTCGGGCTGAAACCATCAAATGTCAGTCACCAGAAGAGATCTCTGAGGTCTAGGTTACCTCCCCCTGGGTGGCTCCCAATCCTAAATTACCTCCCTCTGTTCCAGAAAGTTCTCCCATTCTTAGTTATTAATTGGTTCCCTGTTATGACTCCTGCCTCCCTGTTTTCCCCATTTGTTCTGAAAAATTGTATCCTCCCCTCTGCTTGTACCCCATTGGTTGTTTTCTCTTTCCCTGCCTTGCTCCACCCCCCCATAAAGGGGCGAGCCCGCTTTTTCTCGAGGCTGCTCTGGTCCCTGGACCCTCCTGCAAATAAACCTGTTGGAACTCACACCAGAAGCCCCTCCCGCCTTCTTTGCCTCCGGGCTAACGCAAGCCTAATCCATCGGCCGCCCGACGTGCTTCCTCTGAGGAGGAGCCAGCGCACACACCCATCTCACGCCAATTCCACTGAGCTGTCCAGCGAGGACGTTGTGGAGGCTAACGAACGCTGCGTCCCCTCTGCCCGAGGGCACGCCGGGGCTTGTGATAACAAGCCCCCAGTTGCGTTAGGAGAGCCTAAACCTTTCCCCTGCAAACTGTGGAAAGGAGGGGACGCCCTCCGTCAAATCCACAAGAGCCCAGAGGCTGCACTCCATGCAGCAGCAGGAGTGGCTCGGAGGTTTGAGAGGTTGGCTGGTTGGTTGATTGGTTGGGACATCAGGAGGCTGTGGGATCAAATCTTCTTGAGACCAGATTTTCGGGCACGTGCATTTACTGTTTGCTAAAACTAGTTGCTTTTTAGTATTTTAAAGTGCTGCAGTTTGTGTATTAAGCTAGATAAACTGCCTGGGAAGTTGGAATTCCGAGGCCAGATTGCAGGCTGAATTCTGGAGTTAAAAGCTTCCCTCTGGCAGAGTTTTCCTGTCTGTGAGCAAACATGGGTGGTGTTTTTTCAGATGAAAACAAGAAAATCCCTCCTAACAGCCCATTATAGTTGATAACAAAACACTGGAAATGGCTGACAGGGTGGAGAATTACCCTGGACACCTGCAAATTGGTCAGACTGTCCACACAAGTTTGGCTGACTTTAAAATTAAGTCAAGGAAGTTGGCCTTACTTTGGTATCTTGGAAAATAACATCATTACTGACCTGATGGTAGAACTGAGATCATTACGTAGATTTGATGAACTAAGATATGCAGAACTTTTTACTATGCATCTGAACAGGGAAGAAGCATATATGGCAATAAGGACTGGAAAGTTATGCCCGTGAACAAAGACCAGGCTTGTGCCATTGGGGCTGTGGTCCCAAATATAACAATATTTGACCATCTTGAAAAACCAAATGAGAGGAGTAAAAGATCTCTTAATCCCGTCATTAAACGTCCCACACTTTTCCATAGCCAGTTTGAAGGCATTTTCCTTCTTCCTTTCATTACATGCCCTTGTCTAAAGTCCCTGTCCATCTCTCTCGTAGGCTCCCTTCAGGTACTAAAAGGCTGCAATAAGGTCACCCCAGAGCCTTCTCTTTTCCAGACTGAACAACCCCAGCTCTTTGATCCTTTCCTCATGAGAGACATGTTCCATCCCTCTAATAATTTTGGTGGCCTCCTGTGTTGGTTTTGCACAGCCTGGTTTTTGGTAGCAGGGAGGCCACAGAAGTGGCTTCTGTGAGAAGCTGCTAGAAGCTTTCACCGTGTCTGGCAGAGCCAATCCAGATGGCTCTGAAGATGGACATGCCACTGGCCAAAGCAGGGCCAATTAGAGAGGCTGGTAATGCCTCTGTGATACCATATTTAAGGAGAAAATCAAAACAAAGGGGGGCACACACAGTTTTTTATTCTAGCCAGAGAAAAGGAGGAGGTGAGAACATGTGAGCGAAACAACATGGAGACACCAAGGTCAGTGGAGAAGGAGGGGGAGGAGGTGCTCCAGGCGCCGGAGCCAAGGTTCCTCTGCGGGCCATGGTGATGACCATGGTGAAGCAGGTTGTCCTGCAGTCCATGGGGATCCATGGGGAATGCAGAGATCCACCTGCAGCCCATGGGGGAGGTGCCCGTGCCAGAGTGGGTGGATGCCTGGAGGAGGTTGTGGTCAAGTGGAAGACCTGGTGGAGAGAGAGGTCCCCTGCTTCCAGGCTGGAGCAGCCTGTCCTTGGAGAACTGCACCCCGTGGAAGAGTGACCCATGCCACAGCAGTTTTGGGAGGACTGCTGCTTGTGAGATTGGAGCCACGCTGGAGAAGTTCATGGACAATTGTCTCCCGTGGGAAGGGACCCCACGGTGCAGCAGGGGAAGGACTCCTCTCCCTGAGCAGCAGAAAAAACCTCAGGTGATGAACTGACCAAACCCCCACACCCTGTGTCCCTGCACTGTTGGTGGGAAGGAGGGAGGGGTTGGGGGAAGAAAAGGTTTTTTTAAGGGCTTATTTTACTTCTCATTATCCTCCTCTGACTCTGTTAGTAATAAATTCACTTTGTACCTCTAAGCTGAGCCTATTTTGCCCTTGTAGTGTTTTCTTCCAGTCCTTATGTCAATTAATGAACCCTTTGTTAAGTTTTTTCTCTCCTCTTTCCAGCTGTGGCAGGGGAGGGTGAGTGAGTGGCTTTCGTGGGTGCCTGGCATTTGGCCAATGTCAAACCACAACACCTCCTCTGAATACACTCCTACAGGTCAATGTCCTTTTTGTGCTCTGAACCCCAGAGCTGGATGTAGCACTCCAGGTGGGGTCTCACCAGAGCAGAGTAGAGGGGCAGAATCACCTCCCTTGACCTGATGTCCGCTCTTCTTTTGATGTAGCCCAGGATACAATTGGCTTTCTGGGCTGCAAAAGCACATTGCCAGCTCATGTC
Source organism: Corvus moneduloides (assembly GCF_009650955.1). Classification (NCBI taxonomy): domain Eukaryota; kingdom Metazoa; phylum Chordata; class Aves; order Passeriformes; family Corvidae; genus Corvus; species Corvus moneduloides. The sequence continues at coordinate 3,522,808 of NC_045510.1, forward strand.
CAGCCTCTCATCCAACAGCACCCCTAAGTCTTTCTCAGCAGGGCTGCTCTTGATCTGTTAATCCCCCAGCCTGTATTGATATTGAGGGCTGCCCCAACCCCAGTTGAGGATCTTGCACTTGGTCTTGTTAAACCACATGAGATTCCTATGGGACCACTTCTCGAGCTTGTCCAGGTCCCTCTGAATGGCATCCTGTCTTTCTGGTATGCCAACCGCACCACTCAGCTTGGTGTCATCTGCAAAGTTGCCAAGAGTACACTCGATCCCTTCATCTATGTCATTAATGAAAATATTAAATAACACTGGTCCCAATATGGACCCCTGAGGGACACCACTTGTCACTGTGTAGTGAGTTGAGCCTAACTGGATTCCAAGAACCCACCAAAGCCACTCTATCACTCCCTTCTACATTTGGACAGGGTGTTTTGCTGGTGGGTACGGTCAACACCAAAAACATAGACATCATATTAAGGAATAGTGTAATTTACTATAATGCAAAACTGCAAAGAATTACAAAAGGATAAGCTAAGCAATGCACCTAATCATTACTACAGAAGATTGCTTATAGTGATTAAGAAAGAGACATCACCAGTTACCCTAATACATTACTCCTTCATCCAGATCCGCAATCATCAGCTGGGGGAAGTTGTCACAGTGAAGGACTGGAGAACTACTCCCAGTAACTGGGAAATCCTGCGATGCATCCACCTTTGCAGGCAATGAGGCTTCCGACTTCGCTATGAGAGTAGCCCAGCTTTTACCATAAGCAACCTACCATTACTTCTAGCTGACTTCGGTGGGGGAAACCATGCAGACAATCAATGTGATGGATAAGCAAGCTTCGTTTATTAGCAATACAGAGGCACTTATATAGTATTGAATACAAGCTTATCAGTTCTTTAATTAGTTTAAGCTTACAAAGGCGCATTCTTACTTCTACATAATTGGGTTAGATAAAAAACTACATTTGGCAAGCTTTATGTTTTGTTTTGAGAGATCAAAAATCTTCCTCCCTTCTCATGGTCAGTATATCTTATCAGCACAGGACTGTACCTCCTTAAAACTCCCTTTTTGTTTCTCAGGCCTGTTTCTCACACAGGCACTTTCTCATGGAGGTTTTTCTCATGCAGGCCTTTGCTTGCAGGCCTTTGCCTGCACAGCTCTTCTATTGATTTGGTTTTATCAATAATCCATGTCCCTGATCCTCTAATCATTTTGCAACAATTCCCCTTTTTTCTTTTTGTAAAGGCAATATTTGATTGGCTACAGATGTAGTAACTTTATATATCATTTTTTGCAAGCATTGGCATAGGCAAAGTAAGCACACTATTATTAATAATATTACTAGTCTTACAGTAATTAAATGCTACACGAGTAAAACTAGCCATAGTCCTAAACCTAGTAACTTTAACCATCCTTTTAAGCTGAGACTGTCTTCTTTCTGTAATTGGGTGGTTAATTGATGTAACTCACTTATCTGCTTGTGAATTAGGACAGAGTGGTCAGAAAGATTCATACAGCACATACTGTGGAACTTTTCACAGCCGTGGCTGTGAGCTAATAGTAAAAAATCAATGGCTACTTAATTTTGTATGTCTAACACTAGTAATATCTACGCTTAACTCACCAAGCATCTGCAAAGTTATGTTTAACTTATCCCTCTCCCAGCAAGCAAGTTTATGCAAAATAGCGTGAGCCCTGGCTGCTAAAGCACCAGGTAAAAACATAGATGCTAGCCAAATTGACTGCCTTCACTTGATCTAAATGGGTGGACAGCTGATTGAAAATGTCTGCTAATGCTCTTGTCTCAAGACAGTCAAAAAACAATTTTTCACTCTACTTCTGTGTTTGGTGTTATACCCAAAAATTTATGCAATTCTCCTTCTTAGTTTTGCCTTTGGAGAGAGTTCCCCAACACCCACCACAAGTCACTAGCAACCACCTAGGGCATCTGTTATATTCGCCCAGGGTCTCGCTACTTCTCCTGCTACGGAGAGTGGTGGATCTGGCAAGTCCTCAGGTCCCTCACTCAGCCACGTCTGCAGCCTCTCCCAAGGCTTCTCGGGACAGAGGTCTCAGGGTTCCAGCTGTTGAAGTAGTGGCGTCACTTTCCTCAGGAGCTGATGCTGACTGCACCTTCTTGCTTCGGGGTCCTGTAGTACGGCACCACTTGCTGGGCACCCCTCTGGTCAGTGCTGCGGCGATGACTTGTCCCTGTTGTTGCAGGACATTCTGCAGCATTGAAGTAAAAACAGCTGTTTGAGATGACTGTTTTGCACAGGTAGCACGTATGAGCATCCCATTTACACCTGCTCCTTGGGGCAGCATAGCAAGAATTGTCTTAGCTTGCCTATTAGCATTTTCAAATGCAAGTATTTGGAACATTTGCTCTTGGAGCTCTTCAGAGAGCTCAGTTGCATCCTTTAAGGCTGCTGACAAACAGTCAATGCACTGATCATATGGCTTTGACAGCCCCTGTTGGACTGCTGCATACAGGGGAGACTTCTTTTCAGGTACTGACAACAAGGCTTTGTGGGCAAGAGTCTGTGACAACTGATGAATGACTACGGGCATGGTCAGCTGTGTTACTGTCGCCCCGTAAGCTCTGCTTCCAGTTAGCATGTTGGCTTGGAGTGCATGCAGTGGGTCTTGTGTGTCACTTTGATGTTTTCCAGCTTCTTCTTGTGCTAGCTGTTTCCACGTTCGTTCCCAGAGCAGGAACTGTGAAGGGGTTAATAACAACTGTGCGATGCTGATGCAATCATTCGGACACAGGACATTTGCTGTAAAAATAGATTGCAAAATGCTTCGTGTAGATAAGTCAGCAAGCTTTTTGATTACTTCTTGCATCATTTCTTGGTGCTTCTCCCCCTCCCGGGGCCGACTCCCGGCAGCCCCGGTGAAACTGCAGAAGCTGCTTCGCAGCCGGAAATTACTCCGTTGTTCGGCAGGGGGGGTTGCTCTCTGCCGCTTTCGGCCGGGCAGCAGGACTGCCTGTGTCTCCTTGGCCCACCTGTGGCCCGCCCCCTGGGTCGGACAGCTTTGCTTCCGCGTTCGCAGCCATTTCTTTCTCGGCCATCGGAGGGATAACATCCTGCTCTGCTGAGTTTAGCAGCTCCTGGAGTGAGCGGATGGGTGCTGCTGTGCTTCTAATCGGTTTTCTCGCGGCCAGCCCGAAGGACCATGCTACCCTGGACTCTGCTCCGGTCTCTGCCCGCCCCTCCATAAGACCCCCGTCTGTTCCTTTCCCGGAGCCACCACACCCGGAGCTGCCACTCTCTATGGCCGCTGCGGCCACTGTCCTCTCTGTTTTCATCTCTGCGAGAGTGCCAGTTACTGCTCTCCAGATTAAACCAACAGCTTTTGCTTCTTTAGCTTTCTTTTTGAATGATCTTGGATCAGCTAGTTCCTTACAAAGGTTTACTTCTTTAACTCCTTGCTTTTCTAAAAAGCGTAAAAATAAATCAAGGGTCACCTCTGTTTCCCTATCTGCGTCCTACCGCATCTGCGTCTTACCGCAATCCCCGTCAACAGGATTTGTGCAGCCTTTTCCCAGGTTTGCCCTTGTCAGCCGATACGGCAGACCCCTGTGTCAGGTCAGTCCAGGCACGGATCAGACGCTTGCCTGCAGCTGCTGATCTTTTGCCCCCCGATTGCTGCTATATCGGTGCCACGTCGGTCTCCCACCTTAGTCAAGAAAACGAATTCCCAGTCTCTGCTCGGGCGCCAAAAGCTGACTTCGGTGGGGGAAACCATGCAGACAATCAATGTGATGGATAAGCAAGCTTTGTTTATTAGCAATACAGAGGCACTTATATAGTATTGAATACAAGCTTATCAGTTCTTTAATTAGTTTAAGCTTACAAAGGCGCATTCTTACTTCTACATAATTAGGTTAGATAAAAAACTACATTTGGCAAGCTTTATGTTTTGTTTTGAGAGATCAAAAATCTTCCTCCCTTCTCATGGTCAGTATATCTTATCAGCACAGGACTGTACCTCCTTAAAACTCCCTTTTTGTTTCTCAGGCCTGTTTCTCACACAGGCACTTTCTCATGGAGGTTTTTTCTCATGCAGGCCTTTGCTTGCAGGCCTTTGCCTGCACAGCTCTTCTATTGATCTGGTTTTATCAATAATCCATGTCCCTGATCCTCTAATCATTTTGCAACAACTTCTAATGCGGGAACATCTGGTTTTATTCTCCTGTTGGGTTTCTCCTAAAGCCTGGCCAGGGCTTAAGGAGGAACCAAGGGAGTTGTCTTTGATCCTGCACCCCCAAACAAGGCCAGATGTGGCCTTGTCCAGTTTCTAAATAAGGAAAGATAAATACATGTTTCACCAATTAATGGATACATATATCATATTGCTAATAATACTTTGTTAATGAGTGGATGCATATAACATTTGGTTGGAAGGTTCATCTAGAGGTCAACTTTGGCTCAGGGCCTGTTGTTCAGGCCTTAGTACTTCACAGAGGAGACAATATATAATGAAGGGTTGATGAGTTAAGGACAGAGACATCACTCACCAAATACTGTTACAGGCAAAACAGGCTGGAATTAGAGATATTAATTGAATTTATTACTAGTAAAATCAAAGTAGGACAATGAGAAGTAAAATAAGACCTTAAAAATACCTTTCCCCCATCCCTCCCTCCTTCTCAGCTCTATCTCCTCCCCCCCAGTGGTGCAGGGAGACAGGGAATGGGGGTTACGATCAGTTCATCACGTTTCTGCCATTGCTCAGCGAGAGGAGTCCTTCCCCTGCTCCATCGTGAGATCACTCCCATGGGAGACAGTTGTCCACGAACTTCTCCAATATGAGTCAATCCCATGGGCAACAGTTCTCCACAAACTGCTGCAGCGTGGATCACTCTTCCATGGCTGCAATCCTTCAAGTACAGGCTGTTCCAGCACAGGCCTCCCACAGGGTCACAGCCTCGTCTCAGACATCCACCTGCTCCAGCATGGGTCTCCTCCACAAGCTGCAGGTGGGTGTCTGCATCCCTGTAGTCTTTTGTGGGCTGCAGAGGGACAGCCCGCTTCACCATGGTCTTCACCAGGGGCTGCAGAGGAATCCCAGCTCTGGTACCTGGAGCACCTTCTCCCCCTCTGTAGTGGTTTGGTCCAAAATACTCATTACTGTTTACCTTCTGTGAGATAAGAATTAGGAGAAACACAAAGCAGGCACCAAACTTGAAAGAATATAAAGAAGTTTATTAATAAACCTAAAATAAGGAAAAAGAAAAGGGAAAAAATCATACCACACCTTCAGAACACTTCTCCTCCCCCCACCTTCCTCACTTCTCCCACTGACAATGTAAAAAGAAAACCCTTGAGATGTTCAGTCTGTTTACCACTTCTGTAATAGCCTTGTTCAGTTCATTTAGGAAGAGGAGTCTCTCTTGCTCATGCTATGGAGGAATTATCACAACAAGCCAGCGGCCTGGGTTGGTTCTCTGCTCGCATGTGAGTCCCTTCCCCCAACTTGCAGCTTTTCCCACAACTGCTTTCGAGGGTCCACTCTTGAATTACTGGGGTACAATTTTAAGGTTGAGCTGTTCAGAAACAAAAGTTCTCTTCACCCATCTCTAAGAACAGAGGCCCTTCTCCTTCCCTGGGAGGAAAGGGTCTTCCTCATCTTCATCTCTAGGACTATCTCTGGGAGTATCTCTAGGAACAGAGGTCTTCCCCTTTCCATGTGGAATAAGAGTCCTCATCACTTCAATCACTCCCTGTTCAAACTTCTCATCAAATTACAGCTGCGTCAGCATCTGCCTATCTCAGCGCAGGTTCTTTTGCTCACAAGTACAAGTTGAACGCTCCACCCTCCATGCCTTCATGAAATTACAACGGGTACTCTGATACATCATAGCTTTACAACAGAATTTCAGCTTTAAGCATCTCCTCTTTCTCTTCCCTCAGGTTTTCAGCTCTTCACAGCACTAAAAGGGTTAATCTCACCTAGGCCTTGCAGCTGGAATGAAGCTTATCGCTGTAGGTCACATGATCTTTTGTGGGCCAGCAGGGCAGCTTCAGCTGAATCTTGGCAGCACTGGAGAGGGGGAGCCAGGCCGCTCCGTCTGCCCACGGCAGGGCTGGGGGGGGGGGGGGGGGGGGGGGGGGGGGTTCCGCGGGTGGAACAGGGCCCATCAGCTCCAGTGCCGGAAACAAGAGAGAGCTCTGCCTGAGGTTTGTCTATTCTTAAGTGTGGATCACAGAGGCGGTCAAAATTCGAAGTGGCTTAAAGAATTGTCCATATTCAAACTGGCCAGCTGATAGGTTCTATCAGGTCCCAGAGGAAGCTGTAAGCACCCCTTAGCAAGGACATCTCTTCCGAGACTATGCTTTGCTAACCCATGACACCCTCCTTCTCCACTGGCCTTGGTGTCTGCAGAGTTGTTCCTCTCACATATCCTCACACCACTTTCCACTAGCTGCAATTACATCTGCATAATAACTTCTTTTTTTTCTTCTTCTTAAATATGTTATCACAGAGGCGTTACCACCATTTCTAATTGGCCCAGGCTTGGATCTAGCTGGCATTGGCTCCGCTAGACATGGCGGACGCTTCTAGAAGCTTCCATCAGAAGCCACCCCGTAACCCCCCCCACTACCAAAACCTGGCCATGCAAACCCAATACACACTGATGTCCATCAGGACTCTGAGCCATTGACCACTACCCTCTGGATTCAATCATCCAACCAATTCCTTATCCATTGAACAGTCTACCCATCAAATCCATATCTCTCCAATTTAAAGGGAAGGATGTTGTGGGGGACCGTGTCAAAGGCTTTACAGGAGTCCAGATAAATGACACCTGTAGCCCTTCCTTTATTCACTGACGTAGTCACTTCATCATAGAAGGCCACTAGGTTGATCAGGCAGGACTTGCCCTTGGTGAAACTGTGCTGGCTGTCTCAAATCACCTCCGTGTCCTCCACGTACCTTAGCAGAGCTTCTAGGAGGATCTGTTCCATTATCTTCCCAGGCATACCAGTGAGACTGACAGGTCAGTAGTTCCCAGGGTCCTCCTTTCTACCCTTTTTAAACATGGCTATGGTGTTTCCCTATTTCCAGTCACCAGGGATGTCACCTGACTGCCATGACTTTTCAAATATCATGGAGAGAGGCTTGGCAGCTACATCAGCTAATTCCCTTGGGACTTTGGAATGCATCTCATCAGGTCCTGTGGACTTATGTACAATCAGGTTCCTTGGGTGTTCACAAACTTTTGTTATGACCCACTCCAGAAGGCAAGAGTAACCCAGGTGAGGGAGGTATCCTTTCAGCTTTTTACCAGCTAGCGATCGTAGTTTAATGCCTTAGAAAGCCTCGAGCAACCCAGAGAGGTAGCACGGGCAATCTAGCCTTTTAGTAGCTCTAAAATCGGTAACTGTATCAGCTGCAAAGCAAATACCTCTATCAGAAGCAAAGAGGGAGAAATATAGCTCTTGACTAGCCTAATTTCCCACAGTTAGAAGCTTTCAAAAAGAAACAGATGACAAGAGATGTTCGCAGAAAGAGTAGCAGAGCCAGAGAGGGCAGGGCCTCCCTTGATCTTCTCTTTTATTCGGAGAAGGGGAAAGGGGAGGACTGGGGGCGGACCTGGGGTGACCGGCCAATCAGACACTGCTAAAGAGTTTGAGTTACATTTGGTTTTGCTCGCGCATGGAACAAAGGAGTTCAGAGCACATGGCAGAGGCAAGTGTCTTGGGGAGGGGGAAGGGAAGCTCAGAACAGGCAGCAACACCCAGGTTCTTGTTAATAGATCCCTTTGGGTGGATTAGAGTGAAATGTCACTGAATGATTGGTGTTTGTAAATATATGTATGTAGGATTTATTTTAGAACAATTTGGCTGCAGTGGAAAGCAGGTATGTAGCCATTTTGGTTATTATCTATAGTAATATAGCAATATGAAAGCATAAAAATATCACTTAAGAAATATATCACCACCAATGAATCTCCCAACGAGACTTGATTGTTGCAATTAATATGTCCGTTGGTCGAAGTGATGGTCTTAGTCTTGTCAAAGTGATGGTCACCATCTTGAGCTGTTGGGGTAGGCAAAAAAGCCCATGAAATACAAAATACAATGGGTTAATATATGCTCAGGCTAGGTGGGAACTCCCAGGTACTTTCCCTGGGGGGCTGGGAGCTTTCAGTCCTCTGGTGAAAGGCCTCAGAAATTAGTCTGGACACGATTTGGGTGGTCTTTGATGGTTTATGACACCTTCTAAGATATGACAGCTGCCTCTCACCTCTGTGCAGTTGAGCCAGTTATGCCCCATCAGAAGGGATGAATACCCTCAAGCCTTTGTTTGAATGTCCCATGTGAATGTGACCTTCCCCAGGGGCTGTGGGGGCGGGGGCGGAAGTTTTGCAACTTAGCCAGTTTGTGTAAGGGAGGACAGTTGTCATGATAAAAAGCACCATCCTATCTCTGCAGGGGCTGCCTCATCTGGTTTGTAGCTTCCGTGGTGGGTGTTCTCCTCTGTTTTATGCAGACCAGAGGCTGTGCCACCACACACCCAAACATACCTCCTCCCCCTAAGGGAGTGAAAACCTGGCCTTAGAAAAGCACCCTGCTGCCTCCAGAAATGGCTGATTGTTTTGAGTCATTAACCATTAACATTTCAGTCTCTCACAACCTGATCTTCACTTATAGTGGGAAGCACTTTCTTCCCCCAGTCCTCATCTGTAGAATTTCGCACGTGTTCCACTTGACAGAGGAAATAACTTTCAGGGATGGGACTACACGATTACATGGATTTATTGTTTAAAATAACAAAACGCATCAGTCAAGGCGTGAGATTTTACAATACCTCCGAATAATGGCGATTAGTCACAAGATTTAGAGTTACATCGTAATTTATAACTTTCTAATCCAATAGGCACTTAAAATGACACTTTGTTTTGGATTTATGACCTATCACCTGTGGCACTTCTCACTGCAATGCAGCTATGTCTTGACCAATAACTTCTCATGTCACGTACACACAGATGTTTCTCTTATACCATCTACATTCTTAACTTAAACTATATAAAATCAAACTATTATATTTTAAAACCCTCCACCAAAACACCCAGTGTACAATTTTACTTATAATGATAGGAACACAGGCTTGTAATCCTTTTGCTTAAGATCTATAAATCTCTGTCAATTAAGCCAGACCTAGTCTCTTCCAGGGTTGTAAATCAAAACCTCCTTTAATTGCAGGAGTTTCTACTCCTCTGTCTCCCACATCTCCCCCTCCTTTCTGCACCAAAAAAAACTCCCTTGATGGATTTATCAAACATTCGCTGTACACATTGAAACAGACAAGGTACCATTATGAGAACTATTACTATAACTGCCAAAATGTATAGGCCTGTTGTAAGACATTTCTTTACCCACGATGCTAAACCCCATCCACTAAACAAATCATCCAGCCAAGTTACATCATTGATTCTTATTTTCGACACACCCTCTTTAAGTTGTTGTATGCTCTTATGAATAGATTCTGAGTGATCAGACAGATTCATACAGCACATCCCTTCAAAGTCTTTGTATCCATGTCCATGGGACAGCAAAAGAAAATCAATGGCTGCTCTATTTTGCAAAGTTGCATGCCTCACATTTTTGAGATCTGCTAAAAGGCCACTTAATGCAAGGGACGTGGCATTAGATTGTTTACTCAGCCAACATCCCAACCGATCCAACTGCTTTAACGCAGCTACTGAGGCAACTGGTGGCATAAGCAGAGATGTTGCAAGCCTTTTTCCATAACCCCATGGGGTAAAATCATCTTTGCATTCTGGTCCATATTGATGCAGAGCAGATCTTTTTTGTCTGTGTCTCATGTTGGCAATTGTCTTCATATTAGGAGTAAATAATGTAAGCTCTCCCAAAGTACACTGTTGCAATGGGGATTGTTGCAACATGTGTATCAATGAGGCTCGTGGAAAAGAATATATGGACCGATTCTTGGTAGATATTTTCTGAGATGTTTATTTCCCTAGCCGCATGGCTGAGGATGCCGAGGAAACTGTGGCAATCACGGTGTGGAAGGGTATTTTTTTCAGCTTGATACCGGCTAGCGCTTGTATTTCAATGCCTTAGAAAGCCTCGAGCAGCCTTGAGAGGTAGCAAGGGCGATCTAGCACTTTAGTAGCTCTAGAATCAGTACCTGAATCAGCTGCAGAGCAAATACCATCAGCAGAAGCAAAGAGGGAGAAATATAGCTCCCTGCCCGCTCAATTCCCTGCAGTTAGAAGCTTTCAAATGAGACAGACGACCAGAGATGTTCACAGGAAAGTAGCTGAGCTGAGAGAGGGCGTTTGCCTCCCCTCGACCATCTTTATTAGGAGAAGGGGAAAGGGGAGGACTGGGGGCAGACCTGGGGTGAGCGGCCAATCAGACACTGCTGAAGAGTCTGAGTTACATTTGGCTTTGCCCGTGCTTGGAACAAAGGAGCTCAGAGCACATGTCTTTGGGAGGGGGGAGGGGAAGCTCAGAATAGGCAGCAACAATTCCCTATTTTTTTTCTTTAAAGCTGGGTTGTAACTCTTAGTAACTTAGAAGTGCATAGAACAGTAACAAAACAACAGTGCAAAATATAATTGGAATCTATCGTCCCTACAACTCGACAGTACCTAGGATGCCTTTAAACTAGTTCCCCAGTCAAAACTCAGGGGGTTAGTCAGGACATCTATGGTATGGAGTATCAGGACGAAGATTTACAAAATACAGTGCAAAAACCTGAGTGCAAAACAGTGCAACTTAAGGGATTAACATAAAGATCTGCAGTAGGGGGTTTACATGAGGGCGCAAAATCAGGATTCTTTTTACGGCGTCTCTTCCAGGAGGCAGTTTTAACCTCCTTAACTTTTGAGGAAGTGACATAAGGTTTTACCCACTTGCCTGGGATCCATCTCAGTCCTTGAGGGGTAGATACACTGGCATACCCACGTCCCCAAGTTACAAGTTTGTACGGTCCTTGGATTTTTTGAGTCTCTGGGTCCTGGATCAGGACTTCTGGATTTTCCTGCAGTTTCTGTCTCCTGGTGTTCTGGAAATGACGATAGATGGGAGGGTTTGGATCCTCAAAGGTGCCATTCAGGAAGTTTATGGTAAACAGTGCTTTGCTGAGTCTGAGGACAGGTGAGTTGAGTTTGGTGGTCCCTGATTGTTGTAGCAGCATTCGCTTGATGTTGGGTGGAGTCGCGGGAGACAAGCCTCACGGCATTGTGGTCAGCAAGTCTCGTTTATTGTAATAATCTACACATACTTATAGTACTACTAATTAGCTCATACATATTGCAAAAGCTGAGCTCCTTATTGGTGGGAGCTATTCCATGAGATCTGCAAACATAGGGGTCTTATTTTCCTCTTCCATATGGTTTCTTTCAGCTTACTTATCTGGACTCACATCCTGTTGTTTATACAACTCCTTGCACAAGGATTTAGTATCCTTGCCAAGTCTGCATCTTTACTAAGCCCGCTATGTCATCATGACCTTTGCTTTTTAGCCATTCTTCAGAAAGACTCTCAACAGCTTGAGGGTTTGATGGGCACGTTCAACAATGCCTTGTCCAGTTGGGGAGTGAGGAATACCTGTAACATGTCGAAATCCCCACTGCTGACGAAAGTTTTTAAACTCCTGGGAGGTGTAGGCAGGTCCATTATCAGTTTTTATCTCCTCAGGTATACTGAGCACAGCAAAAGCTTGGACAAGATGTTTTTCAACATCCTTAGCCTTTTCACCTGCATGTGCAGAGGCATACATAGCACCAAAGAAGGTATCGATAGAAACATGAACGTATTTTAATCTCCCAAATTCAGGGAAATGTGTGACGTCCATTTGCCACACTTCACCGCTATTAATGCCTCTGGGATTGACCCCCATGCCCAGTGATGGAAGCTGTAGCTTCTGGCAGTCGGGACATGTTGCCACTATTGCTTTTGCCTGTGTCCGCGACAGATGGAACATGCGGATAAGAGCAGGAATATTTTGATGGTACATGGCATGGCTCAATTTTGCTTGTTCAAAAACTTGGGGGAGCTTTGGTAAGTCAGCTGATAGAACTATGTCTGCTGGCATAGCCAGGGCATCAGCTCTACGATTACCCTCTGCAATAAATCCTGGCAGGTTTGTATGTGACCTCACATGCATGACAAAATAGGGATGCTCTCTGTGGGAAACCAGATAAATTAATTTTGAGAGTAAATCATAAATTTTCTTGTTTGAGATTTCTTTTAGGAGAGCATGCTCAGCTCTAACAGTTACTCCAGCTACATATGCTGAGTCTGTGACCAAATTAAAGGGTTCTTTGAACCTCTCAAATGCTCTAACAACAGCTGCTAATTCAGCTACTTGTGGTGATCCCTGGATTACCTCAATGTCAGATTCCCACTTTTGCGTCTTTGGATTTTTCCATGTGACCACGGACTTTTTAGTTTTTCCTGAAGCATCAGTAAAAACGGTAATCGCATAGAGGGGTTTTCTACTTTGAATCTCTCGAGGGATGAAAGAGAATGGCCGATTAAACATGTCATGTTTTGGGTAATGATTTGAGATTTGGCCTGAGTAACTATCTAATGCAAATTGTAAATTTATATTATTTTGGAGTAGGTGATCTAATGCGTCAGTTGTTACAGGTAAATAGATGCATGCAAAGTCACATCCTGCCAGGGTGCGGAGCCTTGCTCTACCCTTCATGATAATTTTTGCCATTAGTTCTTGTGGCTGTGTGATGGTTTTAGGAGGTTGGAGTGGAAGGAATACCCATTCAATTATGATGAGGGGTTCCTTCTGCTCTTTGTCCCACTGAAATATGAGGCCATGAAAGCGTGGTACCTTCCCTAGAATGACAAGCTTAAAGGGTAGGGAGGGCTGATACCTGTGCGCTTGTCTGGTGGAAATGAGCTCTTGTATCTTTTTGAGAGACTGCCTTGCCTCTTCTGTCAGGGATCTAGGGGATGCTGGACCGCCTTCCCCTTTTACTAGGTTTGCAATAGGAGCTACATCCTGTGTGGTGAGTCCTAACCAGGACCTTAAATACTTCAGTGTCCCACAGATCTGTTGCACTTCCTCTAATGTTTTTGGGTTATTATTAATGGTGACAGGTGTTGGGGTGATAGAGGTTTCTGTGATTTTGAGTCCGAGGTATTTCCAAGGGCTTGTTCTCTGCATTTTTTCAGGTTGTAATTCAAAGCCCTTGGCCTCTAGGGCCTCAACCACCATGTTAAGTGTCTGCTCGAGATACTGATTATTGGGAGCACACACCAGCACATCATCCATGTAATGCAGGATGATGGCTTTCTCTGCTTTGACACGGATGGGAGATAGAATTTTAGCAATATACTCTTGGCAGAGAGTTGGGGAATTTTTCATACCTTGGGGAAGCACAAGCCAATGATAATGTTCCATGGGAGTTTCACAATTAAGAGATGGTACAGAAAATGCAAATCGGGGGGCATCTGCAGGGTGGAGTGGAATATGAAAGAAGCAATCTTTAATGTCAAGAACAGCTAAATGCCAATATTGTGGGAGCATTGAAGGTGATGGCATACCTGGTTGAAGGGGTCCCATGTCTTCAATAACCTTATTAACTTCTCTAAGATCTTGGAGTAGCCTATATTTGTTCTTTCCCGGTTTTTGTATTACAAACACGGGTGTGTTCCATGGGCTGTTAGTTGGAACTATATTTCCTTTAGCCAATTGTTCAGCTACTAATGTTTTGAGTGGCTCAAAGTTTTCTTTTTTTAACGACCACTGGTTAACCCACACGGGTTCATCTGTTTTTCAAGTTAATTTATGTGGCTGGCACTCTGCTTCAGTCGCCTGCAAGGGAAAATTTTGATGTCTAGGCGTGATATCAATTTTTGTTCCCCACTGAGACATGGCATCCCTTCCCCACAGGGTGAATTTGGTGTCTAGGACATACGGACGAAGTGTCGCTATTTGTCCTTCAGGACCTTCAATTTGGATGGTGTGTTTGGATTGCTTTGCAATTTGGGTACCTCCAATCCCTTGTATGATGCCCTGAGATTGCAATTCACATTGCGCAGGCCACTTATCAAATGGAATGACAGACACATCAGCACCTGTGTCTAACATTCCCATTACACTGATTTTATGTGATTTGTAACGGAGCTTACATTCTATTACAGGTTTGTCGTTTCCCAAAACCTCAGTCCAACAGATGGCTGGGATATGACCATCTGTGGGCAGGTATTTGGGCAGTGGAAAGGCCTGTGCAATGACTTGACCCTTTGGCATAAAGTACAGTGGATATATACATTGTACAGTTAGTTTAGAACACCCGTTCTGATCCACTTTCATGAGTGTGGGTGTAACCTCTATCCCAGCAGGTGTTTCCCGAGTGTCCCCAATAACAAAAAGGTATGAAAATTCTGGCATGTGGTCCACATTGTGGAATGAGATGGGTATTACAGTCTGTTTGTTGTTGTTGAAATGGTGTGCTTTATCACAGGTTACCTTAAACCTGAGTCCAGAAGTCCAAGTTGCTTTGTCTGCAGCCCTATTTATGTCTGAACGCGGAGCTGTTAGGATGCGTTGAGTCGCTAGTTTCCCTGCTGTTGACCTGGGGAAACAGTCTTTGGAGAGTTTTTATCAGCAGTTATAATCGCTCTGCAATTGCGAGCTACATGTCCCTTTTTCTGACAACGATAGCATACAAAGTTACCGCGCGATTGAGTTTCTCCTGTACCTGTAACATTCTCCACAACCTCCCCAACCATCCCCACTTTTTTCAAAAAGGGAGCAGCTGTGTTCAGCTGCACCTTCTTCGTACAGACTTCAAGGATGGATTCAACAGTAGGAGGAGGATACAGCGGGAGAGTGAGAATGACTTGTTTGCAAGCATCATTCGTATTAACTTGGAGAAGTTCGAGTAGGAGCGCTTGTTGGAGGTCAGGATTAGGGACCTGGGAAGAGACAGCTTCGTACAAACGGTTATAAAAGTGAATAATATTTTCATTTGGCAATTGCTTGATGATGGTATAATGAGAATTAGGAGTTTGAGATGGTAATAATGTTAAGGCCTTTTCAGCAGCACGTGTGATTTCAGTAAGAACTGGACGAGGGATAAGCATTGCTTGTTTTTGAGGATTTGCCATATTATTGTCACCAGATAAAAGGTCTAATGTGATATAATTGTTTTCAAAATCCAGGTAATTATCTGGAGTTTGCCACAAAATTTTTAATAAATCAGATACAATTATTTTCCATTGCTTTTTCCACACCATAAAATCACCAGGTGTGAGAAGAGTTTGCATTAATGTAAGTAAATCATGAGGCACAAGTAAGTGAGTTGCAAAAGTAGCACTTAAAAGGCTCTTAAAATAATTACTATGCATTCCGAACTCCTTAATTGCCTTGCACAAATCCTTAATATCAGAATAAGAAAGGGGTTTCCAGTCAGGGTTAGCTCCATTGCTAGTACAAGAGAGTGTAGTAGAAGCAGTTGGAGTTACTTCCTGGAAGCCATGGGTTCCCGGATTCAGAGGGGCAGTCACAGGATTGTGGGAACCTGGGGCAGGACAATGGGAAGCAGGGGCGGGGAGTGGAGGGGCAGGGGCGGGGAGTGGAGGCGGGGACGCGGCCGGAGGAGGGGAGGGGTTGGGGGCGGGGTTGTGGGAGGCAGGGGCAGTACTTGAGCCATGGGCGGGAACAGAGGGAGGGGTGAAACACGACGCTGTGGGGGCGGGGTTGGGGGCGGGTTCAGGTTGTGACGCAGGAGTGGGAGGGGATGGGGACAAGAAGGGATTTGTGGGATGGGGAGAAAGGAATTGTGGGAGGTGTAGTTTGGAGAGGAAGGAACATTGCGTCCGCCATTACTGGAGACAAACAAACTCGGAGAAACGGGGTTGGGGGGAGGGGTTTTTTCCCGGGCTGCGAGCACATGGCAATGGCTGTCCCTAGGAACAAAGAGATCAGGGGAGAAGGGGTTTTTACGCGCGCTTGAAACATGAGGGCTAGAAACTGGGGAAAAGGGAGTGGAGAAAAGGGGTTGGGAAGGTCCTGGGATGGGCTCCGGATTCCCATCCAAGGCAGGGTGCTGAGGAAACACGGGTGAGCCAGGAGGACGATAGCTCTCCTGTGCTGAGAAGCAGTCTGCTCTAGCTGTGTTTTCCAGCGTAGGGGAAGAGGGGTCCGGGACACAGGGGTTGGAAGAGGGTATAAGGGAATTAACAGGGGGGTTTTGCAGTGGCTTTTCATGTACTGCCTTTTTCTCCAGCAAAGTATAACTTAGTAACAGGAGAGGAAAGAATTTTGAAACTGTTTCATCTCCTGCACGCCTCAGAGAGGAGAGTTTTCTCCCCACCTTATCCCAAAATTCAGCAGATCTTATGTCTTCGGAGGTCAGATTAGGAAAGTACTGAAAAAGCCATTGTACAAAAGATTGAACTAGATTTTTAGGGTATTTATGCCCAGTTAAAGAAAGGTAACTTTGAACTTGGTGGTATATTTCTCTATGGTGTGCAGAAACTTCAGATCCCATTATGAATGCACACGAAACCTCAACCCCTTAGTCGCCAAAAAGGAGGAAAAAAAGAGAGAAAGTTTACACCGGCACCAGCTTAAGACAGAAGCCCCTAAACCAGCAGGGAGATACTCACCAGAATTCTGGATTTATCACAGGAAAGCAGGTCCGGAGAAAAAAAAAAAACGCAAGAAGGGTCTTCTGCTTTCCAGCCGTTCCCTCGCCACGTGGCGTGGGGGAGGGTACAGGCTGAGGCTCTGGGCTCGATGTTACACAAAAAGTAACACCTCGCCACACAGAGCTGGCACAGCAGGACGTGCAGAGCTAACTCCAGCAGACACAGCTGCCGGGACACCCTGAAAGTCTCTCAGAACCGGAGTTCAGAGATAGCACGTTGGGCGCCAAATGTGGAAGGGTATCTTTTCAGCTTTATACCGGCTAGCGCTTGTATTTCAATGCCTTAGAAAGCCTCGAGCAGCCTTGAGAGGTAGCAAGGGCGATCTAGCACTTTAGTAGCTCTAGAATCAGTACCTGAATCAGCTGCAGAGCAAATACCATCAGCAGAAGCAAAGAGGGAGAAATATAGCTCCCTGCCCGCTCAATTCCCTGCAGTTAGAAGCTTTCAAATGAGACAGACGACCAGAGATGTTCACAGGAAAGTAGCTGAGCTGAGAGAGGGCGTTTGCCTCCCCTCGACCATCTTTATTAGGAGAAGGGGAAAGGGGAGGACTGGGGGCGGACCCGGGGTGAGCGGCCAATCAGACACTGCTGAAGAGTCTGAGTTACATTTGGCTTTGCCCGCGCTTGGAACAAAGGAGCTCAGAGCACATGTCTTTGGGAGGGGGGAGGGGAAGCTCAGAACAGGCAGCAACATCACGGGACCCGAGCGTCCTTGCCCGCGCAGGGGAACACAAAGCAACCAATGGGGAACGAGGTTGACCAGGGGCTAGGGAAACCCTGTGTGTCCTGCCGCCAGGGCCCCTCTCCCAGGACCACATGGCAGGGGGGAGGAACCCCAACAGTATACAGACCTCCTTAATGTTTGAAGGGATAGCTGGCCATGCTCTGTCTCCACATACAAAAAACATTTCTCTTGGTAATTGCAGAGGAATAGAGCCAGGTGCAGATGAGACTATATAATTACTATTACACCAAAAGGAGTGGTTCTTATACACAGGGTGATGTGGAGAAACATCTCTCATCAGTGATTGATTAGTGTTTGTAGAATGGAATTCAACACAGAATTTTACTTTTACAGAACCAAGGATTTCTAATTCTTGGGGTTCATCAGAGGCTTTAGGAAGATAGGGAGTCCACCATTCCCATGTATTTACTGGGGTATAGTGTTCCCAAACTTTTGATCCTGCAAAGGTACCTCATAGAGCTCTATCAATTTTCTCTGGGATTGGCCAATTCTCTATTGGAACATTGACTAAACCAGTTGAAAATGGATTTTTTGGAGTTGTGGTAGACAAACATAGAGTATCCAACTCTGAAGCATTAGCTAAAGTCACCCAAACATTGGTCTTAGGTTGATCAACTGGCAAAGCTACACTACTAAAAGCAAACAAAACAAACAAAGCAAAAGACAAACTTAACATTTGACTAAATTTCATGTTTCTTGAAAGTTGTCTTGGCAAAAGACTCCCTCTCAAATTTCAACCTTTAAATGAATTTTTAAGAACATTTTTTGTATTTTTCCAATTTTGTTTACACTTCATTTAATGATTAGGCACAAAGATATTTTGTACCTTCTTTAAATAGAAAGATGAGGATTATTTGCCAAAAGCACTTTACAATATTTTCATTTATGCACTCTTACATTGACCTAAAACCTAAAATCTACAGCTTTAGCAATAAAACAAGAGATTGCAGGTATGGGTTGTATTCTCTGCGAAGTTCACATCTGCATACTCTCTTCTCTACTTGTGGAGTCGTCAATGTCTTTCTGCATGCAGTATGGTTTCACATTCTTTGCAGGAAGCCACCTAGGTCCTGTACCTGTAGAAACACAAGCAAACCCTTTGCCCCAGGTTATTAATGGGAATGGACCTTCTATTTGTCGTATTTCTGGATTTCTAATCAGAACTAAAGGATTTTCTTTTAATCTTGCATGTGTGCTATTAGAGAAATGCCTAAATATTGGAGGATCAGGCTCTGCAGAAGAACTATTCAAAAAGTTATAAACATACAAGGCTTTACTTAATCGCATCTGTGGTGTTGCTTGTGCTACATCTCCTTTTTGCTGATCTAAAATACATTTTAAGGAATGATGTGTTCTTTCCACAATTGCCTGACTTGTGGGTGAATAAGGAATGCCAAAAGTATGGCGAACACCCCAGTTCATCAAAAATGTGGCTACTTTCTGGGCTGTATAAGCAGGACCATTATCTGTTTTTATTTCTTGAGGCACCCCCAAGGAAGCGAAAGCTTGCAAAAACTGCTGACACACATGATTTGCTGTCTCACCTGTGTGTACAGAAGCAAAAACTGCATTGGAAAATGTATCCACTGACAGATGGATATTTTTATATTTTCCAAAAGGCAGATATTTGGTGATATCTGCTTGCCACAATTGCAAACTCTGTAGTCCTCGAGGATTTACCACTCCTGTGGAAACAGGGGGCTGTACCAGCTGACAATCTGGGCAGGTATTTACAATTGCTCTAGCCTGATCTTTGGAAAGGTGAAACATTCACATAAGAGCCTGTGCATTTGTTCCGGTTTGGCCAAATTTAGAAATATATCCTCTGAGAGAAGGCACAACCACCCCTCCCCCACCAGGTTCGGGAAAAAATAAATTTTCCTCAAAGGAAAGTGAAGGAGATAAAACTATTTATTTAACAAACACACGGGAAAGGAAAATAATGCTAAATAATAAAATCTTTCACTGTGGAGGAAAAACCTGGGAAAGCATTAGAGTCCTCCCTTTGGTCTCCTCAGAGCTGGGGCTTGGGCCAGGGCCAGGCCCTCTGTGCCCAGTGGAAAGTCCTCCCGATGTGCTCTGATGTTAAAGCAATCAAGCAGTCCAGTAGAAAAGGGACAAAATCTGAAATTCCAGGGAAGGAAAAATTCAACTCTCAGTCTCTCTCTGGAGAACAAAGCAGGTGAACCACTGGCCAAAAAAAAACTGTCCTGGGCGCAGCAAGCCAGGTGCTTCCTCCCTCCCCTGCCGCAGCTGGGAAACAAATTGCTATCTCTGTGTGACCTTGAACAAGCTGCAAACTGCTTTGAAAAAGTTTTGCTCCCTTTTTTTCCTTCCCCCTCTCAGTCTCAGTTTAGAGGCATAGAAAGGCACAGGAATTAATTTCTGGGCATAGGCTAAGGTCACCCCAAGACAGCATTCTGATGAAAAAAGGCATGACTCAGTTTCGCCTGTTCAAAAATATTTGGCAAGGTGTTCACTATGGCTACTGTCAATTTATCAGCCCTGGAGTTGCCTTCTGCCAGGAATCCTGGGAGCGAAGAATGACCTCTAATATGAGAGACAAAATATTGATTAGTTGTATTTTGCACAAGTGTATAAAGACATGTAAGATAACAATATAGAGCATCATTGCTAACATCCTTTAAAACTGATCCTTCTATTCTCTTAACTGTATTAGCAACATAAGCAGAATCCGTAATCAAATTAAAGGGCTCTTGGAAAAGCTGAAATGCTCTAACTACTGCTGCAAGTTCTACCACCTGGGTTGAACCCTCTACTATTTGGATATTCTGTTTCCATGTGTCATGGGTTATCTAGCATAGTCCCGGAAGTGATGTCCTTGCAAAGGGGTGCTTACAGCTTCCTCTATGACCTGATGGAACCTATCAGCTGACCAGTTTGAATATGGACAATTCTTTGAGCCACTTAAAATTGTGACCGCCTCTGTGATACACACTTAAGAATAGTAAACCCCGAGGCAGAGTCTCTCTCTCGTTTCTGGTGCTGGGACAGGTGGCTGCGGGCCCTGTGAGGGGGCCAGTGGGCCTGGCCCAGGCCCTGCTCGGGCCAGGCCGGGCTGGGCCACGGCCATCCTGGAGCCGATGGGCCCTGTTCCACCTGCGGAATCCCCCCCACAGCGCTACTGTGGGCAGCCAGAGCGGCTTGGCTCCCCCTCTCCACTGCGACAAGCCACATTCCAGCTGCAAGGCCAGGGTGAGATTAACCCTATTATTGCTGTGAAGAGCTGAAAACCTGAGGGAAGAGAAAGAGGACATGCTTAAAGCTGAAATTCTGTTGTGAAGCGATGATATGTCAGAGTATCCCGTTGTAATTTCATGAAGATATGGGGGGTGGAGTGTTCAGTTCAACTTGTGAGCAAAAGCACCTGCCCTGAGATGGGCAGATGCTGACGCAGCTGTAATTTCATGAGAAGTTTGAACAGGGAGAGATGGAAGCGATGAAGACTTTTGCTCCAAATGGGAAAGGAGAAAACCTCAGTTCCTAGAGATGCTCCCAGAGATAGTCCTAAAGATGAAGATGAGGAAGACCCTTTGCTCCCAGGGAAGGAGGAGGGCCTCTGTTCTTAGAGATGAAATGCTCCCAGAGATGGGTGAAGAGAACTTTTGTTTCTGAATGGCTCAACCTTAAAATTGTACCCCAAAAACCTTCAAGAGTGGACCCTCGAAAGCAGTTGTGGGAAAAGCTGCAAGTCGTGGGAAGGGACTCACATGCGAGCAGAGAGACCTCTTCCTAAATGGACTGAACAAGGTTATTATGGAAGTGGTAAACAGACTGAACATCTTGAGGGTTGTCTTTTTGTATTGTTAGTGGGAGAAGGGAGGAAGGTGGGGGAAGGAGAAGAGTTCTGATGGTGTGGTATGATTTTTTTTTCTTCTTTTAGGTCTGTTAATCAACTTCTTTATATTCTTTCAAGGTTGGTGCCTGCTTTGCATTTGTCCTAATTCTTATCTCACAGAAGGTAAACAGTAATGAGTATTTTGGTCCAAACTACTACACTAAATTGGTGTTTCTGCTCGGTTACAAACCCAACCCGCTACACCATGCTTTAGTTTCTGGGTCTTGCTACACTACCACTGAGCGATGTGTCTTTCCTGACCCATCACTAAAAATTGTCACAGCATCCAAAGGCACTTCACTTAACAGTGGTCTTTCTCTAAATCTTAATTTTGCCTGCAATAATTTATGACTAGGAAAATAAATAGAACAGATGCCTGGGTAATTCAATAATGCAATTTGAAGTTATTCTGATTTTTGCAGTGCCCAATCAAAGTATTGCTTCTTCGGAGGTAAATAAATCATTGCAAACTCTTTGTCTGTTATAGTTAACAGCCTTGACCTGCCTCTGATTATGATCTGAGCTAACATTTCCATCATTGTGAAGATTGTTTTTGGAGATCTGTAAGGCAAAAACCCATTCTAATATCAATAAAGGATCTTTTGCAGAAGCATCCCATTGAAATATAAGACCATACAATTGCATTTTTTCCCCCAATACTGCAAGGAAGAATGGTTGTGAAGCTACACAATGATGTGCTTGTCTTTTCTGAAAAGCCTCTGCTACTCTGTCAAGTGCCTTTAGAGCTTCAGGTGTGAGGGTTCTTGGGGATGTAATGTCACAATCTCCCCTTAGCAAGTCAGAAACTGGAGCAAGTTCATCATTAGTAATCCCTAAAGTAACTCTAATCCAATTTATCTCTCCAAAAGCTGCTGCAAATCTTGAAAAGTATTAACTTTAATTCGAAGCTGTATCTTCTGTGGCATTATTGATTGTTCCGTCATTTTCCATCCCAAATATTTCCACGGTGGAGTTTCCTGTATTTTTGATGTAGAAATCTCAAATCCAGCCCTTTTAATCTCTGTTACAACACTGTCACAAGCTTCCTCCATCTCCTTCCGTGTTGGTGCCGAGGTTAACAGATCATCCATGTAATGTAGAATCCTTGCTTCAGGATGTTTTTGCCTAGCTGGAGACAAGGCTTTTGCCACAAACCATTGACATATAGTAGGTGAATTTTTCATCCCCTGAGGAAGCACAACCCAATGGTACCTTAACAATGGCTCTTGTCGGTTAATACTTGGGACAGAGAATGCAAAATGTGGGGCATCTTCTGGATGAAGTGGAATATTGAAAAAACAGTCCTTTAAATCAATGATAACTAAAGGCCAATCTCTGGGAATCATAGAGAGTGAAGGAAGTCCAGGTTGGAGGGGTCCCATATCTTCTATTACTTCATTGATCTTTCTAAGGTCTTGAAGCAGCCTCCAGGTATCAGAGGCCTTCTTGTATATAACAAACACTGGTGAATTCCAAGGACTAGTTGTTTCTTTGATATGTCCTTTCTGCAGTTGTTCCTGAACTAATTTCTTAAGGGCACTCAATTTTTTCTCCTCTAGGGGCCATTGATTAACCCAAATGGCTTCATCGGTTTTCCACGAAAGCTTAGGGGTGATGAGTGCCTGCATGGCCCCCACTAAAAATCCACTTCCAACTTGACTCCCCACTGAGATAACAAGTCTCTTCCCCAGACTGTAATAGGCTTCTTTACAATAAAAGGACGAATGACTGCTGTTTTTCCCTCAGGTCCTCTGACAGTAATCACAGATCCACTTTGTAAGCATACAGTGGCGCCCCCTATACCTGTGAGGGTATCCAGGGGAGTCACCAGCTTCCAGTCTTTTGGCCAAAACAAGTAAGAAATGATAGTAACATCTGCTCTTGTATCTAATAGACCTTGAACCATAATTGTTTTGTTGTTATGCATTAAACTGCGAGTCAATAATGGCCTGTCACGTCCGATATGTTCTGTCCAAAAAACCTCTGGTCCCAAGTCTGAGTTTTCTGTTATAGGTTGCTGGCCTTCCATCTCTATTGCTCTGCATGCAGCTGTAGTAGGCACTGAAACAGCTGTGGCTAATTGTGTTCCTGCAGGAACAACTAAATAAGGTTGTAACGCTTGAGCCAAAATTGTAATCTCTTCTTAACAATTTGCTGAAACAATTGTTGGATAGACTACCAGACCTATAACACGACATGCATCTTTTCCCATAATTAAAAAGTCCTGCCTCTCTTCAGATGTCCCAGTAACTCCTGTGGGTATCAAGTAATGGGAACTGTTTATAAAGCATATTAATTTGGAGGCTGCCAAGGTACAGAATGCTCCAGGGGGCAGGAGGTTTGGGTCACTCGGGAGGCATTTGACCATTCTGCTGACTGTATGTGACTTTGGTCTCCAGAGGATTGGAGCTCTGACTGATTGACTGCTGCTATTTGTTGCATCACGCGGCGGAGCATCATGCTCAAAAACTTGTTTCCCAGAAAAAGATTCCCATCTACATCATACCTAGAGTGACACCTGTTAGCATAGTGTAGAGGGATTCCTTGTGGAACAGGGACATATGATATCCCTGGAAAGATTGGACAACCTAGGGTTGCTGAGGAAAAACCCCTGAATTGCCCCCTGGCTGCAGGGAAGCCTGGAAGACACCTGGCTGCAGACAGCCTTGAAAGTTCTTGGCAAAGTTATACACTGGTCGGCTCCCCCGCGGATCAGGGGCCACCTAGAGGGACTGGGCGTGAATCTTTGCAAAGTAGATATAAGCTTGTATAGTTAAACAATAAAGCGGAGAACGATGCTCAAATCGTATCGGTGCATGGGTCGTTTAATCTGGCCAGCTCTTCAGCACTCAGGACCCCCCCCCCCGCAAAAGCATAGTTCCTGAGCAGGGACTCGAGTGACTTTTCGCTTAAATGCCTTTCACTTGGATATGGTTTGTTTTTCGCTTAAATGCGTTCCGCTTGAATGCGGTAAGACTCCGAATCATCACACCGGTGAGGAGCCTGGAGAGCTGGGAGCGGGAGTGTCCCGGCAAAAAAGTTGAGTGGAGCCGGAGACCAGAGCTCGCACGGCCGAGCCAGTCCCCGCAGGTAAGAAGCTATGGAATACGAGGCTGGCACTCATCTCCTAGCCAGTATCCTCTTTAAGAGAGGTGAAACTGTAAAAGATCGAGATCTTTATGCCCTGATTACGTGGGCCCAGGAACAAGGGTTTTTGAAATGCATTTCGCTTTTGTTCTCGAACAAAGAGTGGTGGGAAATTGGAAACAAACTGTGGTGGTCCACAATTGAGGGTGGAAAGGAAGGTAAAGAAGGTAAAGCTCTCAGATTAACATGGAGAGCTGTGACTAATACCCTTGCAGAAATGAAAGCAGAGAGGAAGGTGGCCGCGGCGGCCATGGAAGCCCTGGGGGGTGGTGGCCCCGGAAAGGAAAGAGAGGGGGGTCTCACGGAGCGGCGGCTGGAGGCCAGGGCAGAGTCCAGGGTTGTGTGAATCTTCAGGCTGACTGCAGGTCGACCAATGAAGGGAACAGCAGCACCAGTGCACTCGCTGCAGGAGCTGCTGGACGCGACGGGGAAGGAAGTTACCCCTCAGAAGTCTGAGGGAGAAATGGCAGCAAAGGCAGAAGTGCAGGCTCCTGACCCTGGGGGCGGGGTGCAGGCGAGCAGAGGAGAAACGAGCAGTCCTAGCTCCCGGCCGAAAACAGCAGCACGCCACCCCCCTCTGCCGGGCAGTGGATCATGGTCTGACTGCGAAGCAGCCTCTACAGCTTTGTCGTCCACAGAGACAGAGCCAGCCAGGGCTGCCGGGGGTCAGCCCCAAGAGGAGGAGAAGCACCGAGAGATGATGCATGAATTAATGAAGAAGCTTGCTGAATTGTCTATGCGTCAGGACGCGCTGGAATCTAAGGCTTGCGAAACCACACCATCAGCACCATGGCATCCTGTGGACCCACCGGTCAGGACAGCCACCAGAACTCCTACGTTCCCGTCAGGAGAATCGGGCAGAGTGCCTATAGCCCCTCCCTTCCTGCAAGAGGACGTGCAGCCATTGCGTCCATCAGCCCCGACGGTGAGGACTGACCCATTGCAAAGGAGATGGAATGGACTTATCCGTGACGCAATTATTGAAGGACACTGGCAAGCCGTAGATGCCCTAGCCTGCCCTGTAGTGATACAAGGGGACACTGCAAAGTGGGAACCCCATGACTGGAAGATCTTGCAGCAAGCAAAGCAAATGGTCACCACGCACGGCTTACAGTCCGAAGCTACACGGAGCATTCTGCACTTTATCTTTACAGCAGATGTCCTGTGTCCGAATGATTGCATCAGCATCGCACAGTTGTTGTTAACCCCCTCACAGTTCCTGTCTGGGAGCGAACGTGGAAGCAGCTAGCACAAGAAGAAGCTAGCAAACACCAAGGTGATACACAAGACCCACTGTATGCACTCCAAGCTGACATGCTAACTGGGAGCGGGGCTTTTGGAGCGACGGTGACGCAGCTGACCATGCCCACAATCATTCATCAGTTGTCACAGACTCTTGCCCGTAAAGCCTTGTTGTCAGTATCTGAAAAGAAGTCTCCCCCGTATGCAGCAGTCCGACAGGGGCTGTCAAAGCCGTATGGTCAGTTCATTGACCGTCTGTCGGCAGCCTTGAAGGACGCAACTGAGCTCTCTGAAGAGTTCCAAGAGCAAATGTTCCGGACCCTTGCCTTTGAAAATGCTAATAGGCAAACTAAGACAATTCTTGCCATGCTGCCCCAGGGAGCAGGAGTAGACGAGATGCTCGTGCATGCTAGCCGTGTGGAGCAGTCGTCTCAAACAGCTGCATTCACCGCAACACTGCAGAATGTCCTGCAAAAACAGGGACAAGTCATTGCCACAGCACTGACCGGAGGGGCACAAAGAAAAAAGGGGGTGAAGGCCGCTGGCCTACCTCCTGGTCCCCGAATAGGTGGAGTAGCCTGTTTCCAAAGCGGTGAAGAGGGGCACCTGAGGCGCACTTGCCGGAAAACAGTGTGGTGCCACAACCATGCCACCATAGTATGCCACCGTGTGAGAAATGGCCAGTGCAGCGTGGTGGGGCCATGCGCCAGGACACAAGTGAGTGCCCCAAAGAGCCACAAGTCGAGTGCAACCATGGTGGTTTCCTTCACCAGAACCAGCCAGCCACCCGAGGGAGCCTCAGAGTGGACGTGGCAACCTCAATAGAAGTCACGCTGAAGAACCACCAGGTCACCCTGATCCTGACCACAGCCAAGGGCCTCCTGTCATCAGATGGCCCTCGTCTGGGTGGCCTACTCGTGGGGCGGTCATCAACCATCCGGCAGGGAGTAGTGGTGCTCCCTGGAGTCATCGATGCTGACTACACCAGCGAAATTAAGATCATGGCCTACGCGCTGCAACCACCCATGACTATCCTGCAGGGCAGTCGCATTGCCCAAATCATCCCCATTCCCCTAATGACCAATGGGGGAATCAGCAACAACAGTGTTCACAGAGACCACGCTTCTGGGTCCTCTGGGTTTGACGTGTTTTGGACATTGAACCTGGCCCAGAGACCTCAGCGGCAAGTGATCCTGCGAAGGGGGACAGAAGCCATCAAAATACAGCCGCTTTTCGACACAGGGGCCGACGTTACCATCATTAACCAGGCGGTATGGCCACCTGGTTGGGGACTAGAAAAACCAGCAGCCACGCTGGTAGGGGTGGGAGGAACACAAATCCCCCAAGTAAGTGCAACCCCAATTGCCCTAGAGTTTGAGGACAATCAAACCATTGTGTGTCGCCCCTATGTTATGAAGCTGCCTCAGACCCTGCAAGGCCTGATCGGATGTGACATCCTTGTGCAGCTAGGCCTTGTGCTCACCACAGACCAGCATTTATGCTGATGGCCGCTGCCGACCAGCAGCCCATACGGGCTCTCACCTGGTTACCAGATGACCCTGTCTGGGTCTAGCAGTGGCCGGTAACAGACGAAAGGCTGAAGATAGTAGAACAGCTTGTTGCAGAACAGCTAGCGGCAGGACACATCAAGCCTTCGGTCAGCCCATGGAACACCCCCATCTTTGTGATCCCAAAGAAGTCAGGAAAATGGTGCCTCCTTCATGACCTTCAACAAGTGAATGCGCGCATGCAAGCTATGGGGTCGCTGCAACCTGGGCTACCAGCTCCTACAATGATCCCAGCAGGATGGCAAATCACTGTAATTGACTTAAAAGACTGCTTTTTCACAATCCCACTGCATCCAAAGGACACAGAATGTTTTGCCTTTACAGTGCCCACTAAGAATTGCAGTGAGCCTACTAAGCGCTACGAGTGGGTTGTCCTGCCCCAGGGGATGAAAAATTCCCCCACGCTGTGTCAGCTATATGTTGACTGGGTGCTACATCCGATTCGACGACCCTACGCAGAAGCACTCATCTACCATTACATGGATGACATCCTGATAGCTACTGCTAAAGAGTTCCCAGATAAAGAGATGCAATGGGCCAGAGAACACTTGCATAAGACTGGATTAGAGATCGCCCCCAAGAAGATCCAGCAGACTGCACCATGGAAGTACCTGGGCTGGCTCATATTAGACTTGCAAATTAGGCCTCAAAAGATTAAGCTAAATAGAGAAATCTCCACGCTTCATGATGCGCAACGGCTGCTAGGAGATCTGCAATGGGTCTGCGGAGTCGCGGGAATCACGAACGCCTACCTCGCCCCCTTCCTGCCATGGCTGCATGGGACGAGCTCTGCCAAACCTTGAGAATGCTCCCCAGACCAAGCAGCAGCTCTCGTCAGGGTCGCAGATAAGCTGCGGCACACATGGGTATCATGCAGAGAAGGAGTCCCACTTGCCATCCTTATCACCCTGATCAGTGCAGCAGGTTCACACGCCATCATCCATGAATGGCAAAAGAAAAAGGGGGAGGACATCCATATTCTTGAATGGATCTTCCCGCCGACTCAGCCACGCTTCAGACTGCAGTCCAGGGTAGAGATGGTGGTGTTTTTAATCCGAAAGAGTCACGACCGAGTGGTGGAGTTGGACGGCAGAGAGGCAGAGGACATCAGTATACCAGTCCGAACGGGGACTTGGAGTGGATGCTACGCCATGCAGAGGCACTGCAAGAAGCTCTGCTCGGATTCACTGGCGTGGTCCATAACAAGTGCCCACAGGGAAGGCTGGTGCAGTTGCTGGGGCTCTATGAGTGGCTGGACCGCCCGCTGCATGTAGAATGGCCAGTACTAGGGCACACAGTGTTCACGGATGCAGGGAGGAAGACGAAGCAGGTCACCTGTGGGTGGAAAGAGAATGACCACTGGAAGACTCATGTCATAGCGGGAGAGCCGGCCGACAGCTTGCAAACACTCGAACTGCGCACCATGATATGGGCCTTACAACAGTGGTCGAAGGAACCGGTGAATGTAGTCAGCGATTCCTTATATGTCGTTGGAGTAGCCCAGTGGATCCATGATGCAGAAATCCGGCATACTAACAATGAACATTTGGGCAGACTGCTTATCACATTGCGGCATACCCTGCAACAACGGAAACACCCCTACTGTATCCTGCACGTTCGGAGCCACCAGTGGAACATCGGGCTGGGAGAGGGCAATGCCCGTGCAGATGAGGCGGTGACCTGTGTCCCCATAGTGCGTCTCCCACCAGTGAGCACTTTTGAGCAAGCCAGATGTAGCCATGATTTGTTCCACCAAAATGCAAAATCCCTGCAGAGACAGTTTAGGATCCTGCTGTTAGAAGCGAAAGGCATAGTGCGGGCTTGTCCCCGCTGTAGCCATCAAGGCCCTGGGTTAGGTGTGGGGGTTAACCCCAAGGGTTTGAAAGCCCTCGAGCTCTGGCAAATGGACGTCACTCATGTCCCTGAGTTCGGCCGACAGCGCTATGTCCATGTAACAATTGACACCTTTTCACACTTCTTGTGGGGCTACCGCTCAGACAGGAGAGAAAGCACTGCATGTGGAGCAGCATCTGCTCTCTTTCTTCGCAGTAATGGGGGTACCCAAAAAGATCAAAACAGACAATGGGCCAGCATACACCAGGGGTCGCCTAGCCAGATTTATGTAGCAGTGGGGGGTAGAACATATCACGGGGATCCCACACTCGCCCACCGGTCAGGCAGTGGTAGAGAGAGCCCATCGTACACTAAAAGAATATCTAGGCCAACAGAAAGGGGAAGAGATGGAACCAAGTAAACGGCTAAGCAAAGTGCTGTTTACATTGAATTTCCTCTCTGTGGCTGGGGATAGGGAGGAGCCTCCAGTGGCAATCCATCATCAGACGGTTTGTAGGAGAATCGAACAGGCCCTTCCAGGAATAAGTATTTTGTACCGTAACCCTCGAACAGGTTTGTGGGAGGGTCCCAGCCCAGTGCTATTTAACGGCCGAGGATATATGTGTGTTTCCTCCCCAGAGGGACTGCTGTGGGTGCCCAGCAAGTGGTGCCATGCTACGCATGCAGGACCCCGAAGCGAGAAGGCACAGTCAGCATCGGCTCCTGAGGAAAGTAACGCCACTACTACAACAGCTGGAACTCTGGGACCCCCGTCCCGAGAAGCCTTGGGAGAGGCTGCAGACGTGGCTGAGTGAGGGGGCTGAGAACTTGCCAGGTCCACCACTCTCTGTAGTGGGGGCGATAGCGAGACCCTGTGGCGAATGTAATGGCTGCCCTGGGTGGTTGCTAGTGACTTGCAGTGGTTGTCGGCAGAGCCTCTGGATACACAAGCTAACGTTAGAAAGCGGGTGGTATACGTGCCCGCCTTGTGCGGACCGTGATTGAAGGCGGAACCAAGAAGGGGAGTTGCGTAAATTCTTAGGTATAGCACCAGACACAGAGGTAGAGTGGGGAATTGTTTTTGACTGTCTTGAGACAAGGGCATTGGCGGACATCTTTGATTGGCTGTGCGCCCGTTTAGACCGAGTGAAGGCAGTATGGAGTGTGGCAGTGTTAGGGTGAGAGTGTAGCACACAGGTTCATGTCCCGCGGCACCATGTGATGGCCCCCGAGTGCTGGGAAGCGACAAAGCAGCGCTGGGCCCGCAAACATTCTGAGAGGTTTGCTTCTTGTAAGCATCCTAACTGGGTCCCACGCAATGTTGACAGCAATCCAAAAGAGACAAAACATGTGGGTCACCCTAGCTAATTTAATGGGGCAAGACTCCATGTGTCTGAGCCTGGCCACGCCAGGGGACCCATTTCGCACCTGCTTAATTGGGGTCCCATATTTTAACCCGCAAGACTTCCGAGGGATGCTAGACAACAGCTCCCTGATAGGGAACGCCACAAGCAATGGGA
Organism: Corvus moneduloides; assembly: GCF_009650955.1. Taxonomy (NCBI): domain Eukaryota; kingdom Metazoa; phylum Chordata; class Aves; order Passeriformes; family Corvidae; genus Corvus; species Corvus moneduloides. Next base: position 3,553,394 of record NC_045510.1, read on the forward strand.
ATTGTTCAGGGCTGATCAGACTCAAGCCTGCGCAGCAGCGTGCCTGCTGGCAAGCTGCATTCTTGAAAAGCATCAATGTCACCATGGGAACACCAGAAGAGTTAGATCTATTGGGTTCCACAAACCAAACTGGGGATGGTTACATGACATTCGAGCTGCCCACTACCAGTCAATTAAATGTTAATAGGTGCCTTTGGGCCACTGTTGACCCTCTTGCAGACTGGTTTCTGAGAAACTACGAGTCCGAAGCAATTTACTACCGAATCAACCTCACGGGTCAAGCCCCGAAATGACTCCCCAGTGGTACGTTCTTAATATGCGTGGAATGGGGTTCCCGCCAACCCACATGGGGGACTGTGCTACTTAGGGAAACTCACCTTGTTCCATCCAAACCTGCATCAACTCTTGAATATCACCCACTGCATTGAAACCAGGGTGAGGCGTTCAGTCCATGAGGTCAAATGTGAAGGGACTGAAGAGCCCGTCTTTTGGAGTCGTGGTATAATTTGGCTAGCATCTATGTTTTTACCTGGTGCTTCAGCAGCTAGGGTGCACGCAACATTACACAAATGTTGCAATATTATTAAAGGATCAGGGACATGGATCATTGATAGAATTATGGGACCAATAAAAGAACTATACAAGCAATAGGCCTGCAAGCAAAAGGCCTGTGTGAGAAAAACTCTGCATGATAAAAATCCTTGTGTGAGAAACAAGCCTGAGAAACAAAGAGGGAGTTTTGAAGATTTACAGCTGTGTAGATAAGACCCAGAGAGGGGAGGCTGAACTCTGAATTCTTTTAATCATAACATAACTGTAGAAGCTTGCCAATGTAAGTCCAATTATGTAGAAGCAGAAATTCGCTTTGATAAGTTTTAAGCCACTTAAGAGTTAACAAGCTGGTATACTATATAAGTGCCTCTGGTTTGCTAATAAACGGAGCTTGCTTTTATCAACCACATTAGTTTTGGACTGCAATTTCTCTCCCCGCTGGAGTCCACGGACTTTTTTTGATTCCAACACACATAACTTCGCAGATGTTTGACGAGCTAAGCGCAGATGTTACTAGTGTTAGACATGCAGTATTACAAAATCAGGCAGCCATTGATTTTCTGCTATTAGTCTACGGCCATGGCTGTGGAGAGTTCCAGGGTATGTGCTGTATGAATCTTTCTGACCACTCTGTCTCAATTCACAAGCACCTCTCTGACCTCCAGAGGGGCCTGCACAACCTTCGGGAGACAGACGACCCTATTGGAGATTGGCTAAAGGGTCTGGGTATCACCGGATGGCTGTGTACCTTGGTAGTAGAAGGCTGCCGATTGCTATTTGTAGTTATATTAGGCTTAATAGTATTTGGGTGCATTTTTTCTTCCATTAAAGCGGGGCTGCGAAAGATCATTGACTAGGCCTGGGTTGCCCAAAAAGAAAATGGGGGATGTGTAGAGGGATTCCTTGTGGAACAGGGGCATATGATACCCCTGGAAAGATTGGACAACCTAGGGTTGCTGAGGAAAAACTCCTGAACTGGCCCCTGGCTGCAGGCAAGCCTGGAAGACACCTGGCTGCAGACAGCCTTGAAAGTCCTTGGCAAAGTTATACACTGGTCAGCTCCCCCGTGGATCAGGGGCCACCTAGAGGGACTGGGAGTGAATCTTTGCAAAGTAGATATAAGCTTGTATAGTTAAACAATAAAGAGGAGAACGACGCTCAAATTGTATCGGTGTACGTGTCGTTTATTCTTGACAGCTCTTCAGCACTCGGGACCCCCCCCCCCCGCAAAAGCATAGTGCCTTCCCTTTTTACATTTTGGACAACGAAGCGGTACTGTTGGAATCTCTCTAAGCCCTGGACAATTTCTCATTAAATGTCCAGGCTTGCCACATCGAAAACATGTTCTTTCGTCTGTATCAGCTCGTGTCATTGCTCGAGAATTGCTTACAGCAACAGCATTAAGTGCTGTTACAAGTCTCTTATCCAAAACCTCAGCTTGAGCAGAGAGCCTTTTGTCCATCATCTCAGCTTGATTGTTAATTGCTCTTTCCAGTCTTTCTCCTAATGTATCAGCTTGGATGACAGCCGTATGCTGTGCAGTGCCAGCTTTACTACATGCTTCAAGCATATCTGAAATACTTGGTTGTATCCCTGGTAAAGCTCTAATAGTTCACTGACACTCCTCATTAGCATTAACATAAGCAAGATTCTGTAATAAAATTGGACGAGCAACATCATCATCACACTGTCTCTCCAAAGCCTGGGTCAGCCGATCAATGAAGGAAGAAAAGGTCTCGGTAGGACCCTGCTTAATTTGTGTATAGGCACCTTGTGGAGAACCCACAGGCTCAATTTGCAAAAGTGCCTTTTTAGCTGCTTCTTTGATATCACCAAGGACCGCCCTTGCCAGGTCTGCCTGATCTGGCCTGTCATGAGGTGGATCCCCTGCCAGATGTGCAAGTGTCAGAGCTGCATTAGGACCTCCTGCATAATTCTCTATAAGTTTTCCAAGAAGTCTATGCCACTTTAAATCCCACAATAAATACTGTGAATCAGTTAAAAGCATTGAAGCAATGTTTTTACAGTCAAAAGGTGTCAAGTCCACATGATCTAAAGTTGCTTTTAACAGCTGCTTAAAATAGGGAGATCCCAAGCCACTCTCCTTTATAGCTCTCCTTAAATCCTTAATGTCGTCATGTTTGAAAGCTTCCCATCTTGGGTTTGCTCCTGCTCTGCCATACTTCACCGGCAATGCTAACAACGATTTACGAGCTGGGATAAGATCATCCTCGTTAGATACCTCCCAATGTATAGCATTCCAATTGGTTAAAACAGGCTTTTCTCTCAAATTTATTTCTCTCTGCTTATCAGCAGAGGAAAGCCTATTCATATCTTGAAGGCTTAAATCAAATTCATCCACTGAAGGGAAACACTCATCCTGAGTGTGCACATCTACTTTGCTACTAACAACCCTCCGAGTTGTCATGGGGGCATTCATCTTTGTTTTCATCACTTCTGGAGATGTAATTTCCGGGGCTTCCCACCCCCCAGCACCCTGCATCACTGCCGAGGGTTCCCCCCTCCCTTCTTCACCACTCCCTCTGTGGGGTGCAATATCACAAGCGGCCGGAGGGGGCGACTGTGAGGGACCCCATGGCGCAGGTAAAATTTCGGAGCCACCATTAATCACCGAGCAGTTCAACAATTCTATCACCACTTGGCAAGTGGGGAGTAAAACAGCCGCCGCTTTATCACGTTTCTATTACCGCAGGCCTAGGCCCTAGGGTATATCACCATGTCTTGCAGCTGTAGAGGAGGAGGAGGAGAGAAGATCCAGCAGGCAGGAATTGTGCAGCAAGATTGATTTATTTAATTCTTTTACAAACTCCTTTATAGAATTTTTTCTTCATAGTCTAATTGGACAAAGGATCAGCCACCCCTTGGGGTGATTGGCTAAAATCCTAAAACATTCATTGTCAAAATATTTTTCTACTGTACTATAAACAAGACTTTTCAAGGCTGCAGGTGTTTGGTTGTTTACATAACTCTGCTACCTCTTCTGTGAGAGAGAAAAGTCTCTCATGGACTTAGAAAATAGCAAGAAAATCCTTGCTAGCAGCATTTTTGTATCCACACATTTTGAAGCGAGATCGTAAAGTCTAGTTGCAATATCATCCCAGACAGGCTTATTAAGAAGAAGTTCAAAGTTAACGTCAGGGCAATTATGAAAAACCCAAAGCAATAAATCTTTCACTTCCCTGCTGGGAAGAGGCTCAGAATGTAACTTGAGCAAGGCATCTAACTTATTATAAACATCCCTTTGCTCTTTTGAGATATTTTCTCCCATCTCATCCCGTCCTGGCCCCTACCTCCACCCAACTTAGAAGGCAGTTCTTCTACCGGCATGCTATGGGAGAAATCGGCCCACAATGCTCCTTCAAGCTTCCTTTCAGCTTTAGCTGCCGCTGGATCACCCTTCATTTCAAGGTTAGACTAAATCAGGCTCACGTCGACTGGGGGCATCCTCTTCCTGACTCCAACCTTACCGCCGTAAATCCGCCACCAACTGTAGAATTTCACACATGTTCCACTCATCGGAGGAAATAACTTTCAGGGATGGGACTACGCGATTACATGGATTTATTGTTTAAAATAACAAAACGCATCAGTCGAGGCATGAGATTTTACAATACCTCCGAATAATGGCAATACCTCCGAATAATGGCAACTAGTGACAAGATTTGGAGTTACATTGTAATTTATAACTTTCTAATCCAATAGACACTTAAAATGACACTTTGTTTTGGATTTATGACCTATCACCTGTGGCATTTCTCACTGCAATGCAGCTGTGTCTTGACCAATAACTTCTCATGTCACGTACACACAGATGTCTCTATTATACCATTTACATTCTTAACTTAAACTATATAAAATCACACTATTATATTTAAAACCCTCCACCAGAACACCCAGTGTATATTTTTACTTGTAACTATAGGAACACAGGCTTGTGATCCTTTTCCTTAAGATCTATAAATCTGTCAATTAAGCCAGACCTAGTCTCTTCCAGGGTTGTAAATCAAAACCTCCTTTAATTGTAGGAGTTTTTACTCCTCTGTCTCCCACACCCATCTTGTGGTCCACCCGCTTGAGAGGTGTGGGAAGAGAGGCTGTAACGCAACCGGGGGCTTGTCACCACAAGCCCCGGCGTGCCCTCGGGCAGAGGGGACGCAGCGTTAGCCTCCACAGTGTCCTCGCTGGACGGCTCAGTGGAATCAGCGTGAGATGGGTGCGTGCGCTGGCTCCTCCTCAGAGGAAGCACGTCGGGCAGCCGATGATCAGGCTGGCGTTAGCCCGGAGGCAAAGAAGGCGGGAGGGGCTTCTGGTGTGAGTTCCAACAGGTTTATTTGCAGGAGGGATCAGGGACCAGCAAAAGCCCCGAGGAGACGTGGGCTAGCCCCCTTTATGGGGGGGTGGAGTAAGGCAGGGAAAGGGAAAACAACCAATGGGATACAAGCAGAGGGGAGGATACAATTTTTCAGAACAAATGGGGAAAACAGGGAGGCAGAAGTCATAACAGGGAACCAATTAATAACTAAGAAAGGGAGAACTTTCTGGAACAGAGGGAGGTAATTTAGGATTCGGAGCCACCCAGGGGGAGGTAACCTAGACCTCAGTGATCTCTTCTGGTGACTGACATTTGATGGTTTCAGCCCGAGAGCAGGCTGAGCCACCCCAACATCTCCCCCTTCTTTATTACATTGAAATGAGGGGAAAGGCTTAAGGGATTTCAAAACCAAACACTTAAAAATGGGAAGGGCTAATAAAATTAACAACTCCATAAAGAAACCCCATACAATGTCTTTGATAATTGAAGGAATCCAGCTACTGGAGCTCCCAGTGTAAAGGAGGAGCTGCAGCAGCAGGTGGGACAGCAGCATGTAGGATGTCATCATGCAGTTATGGGAGATAACTTTAGGGACAGTGTAACATAAATAAAATTAATACAAATACAATTAACTTAAATAACAATGGCTCCCTTGGACTCCCCCTCTTTCAAAGCAAAGCGCCACTTAGGGGAGGGAAACACATTAGAGAAGGTGGGAAAGGGAATGTTTGTCTTTGCAGCCTGGGAGGAGAATTTCTTGTTTATTCAGGAGGTCTTGTTTCTCCTCCTTTTCCAGGCAGTTGCTACTGCGTTTTCAGGCTGCTTTGGTTTTTATGTCTTTGTTAAGAAAGGTTTGATCCACTTTCCAGGGATCCATTTAGGTCCTTCTGGGGTTGAAACACACCCGTAGCCTCTACCCTGGGTGACTAGGGGGTACGGGCCACGTATCTGTAAAGTGTCAGGGTCCTTTATTAGGACCTCAGGTCTCTCAGTCAGTTTATGTTTGGCAGAGTTTGTGAAGTGTCTCAGGATGGGAGGATCAGGTTCCTCATAGGAACAGTTTAAAAAGTTCAACGTGAACAACACTTTGGACAATCTTATGGTGGGGGCAGCGATCTCATTGCCACCCTTTTGTTGTTCAAGCAGTCTTTTTAGTGTCTGATGTTTCCTCTCCACGATGGCTTGGCCTGTGGGCGAGTGAGGGATGCCAGTGATGTGATCCACACCCCACTCACTCATGAATCTGTTTAACTCTGCAGAGGTGTATGCAGGGCCATTGTCAGTTTTTAATTTATTTGGTGTCCCCAACACAGCGAAGGCCTGGACTAGGTGGTTGATGACATCTTTGGCCCTCTCCCCACGGTGAGCTGAGGCAAAGGTTGCACCAGAAAAAGTATCCACGGAAACGTGAATATATTTCTGGTGGCCAAACTGGGGGAAGTGGGTAACATCTGTTTGCCATACCTCACAACTGCCTAGGCCTCGGGGGTTAACCCCCTGACCTAATGATGGAAGCTGATGTTTTTGGCAGTTGGGGCATGTCGCCACAATGGCTTTCGCCTGGTCTCTAGTGAGGTGGAACATTCGGATGAGAGCTGGAACATTTTGATGGAACATTGCATGGCTCAGCTGGGCTTGCTGGAATCTGTTAGGCAGATTCGCTAGCTCGATGGGCATAGCTAGGGCATCTGCTCTCCTGTTCCCTTTGGCAATAAATCCTGGCAGATCAGTGTGTGACCTCACATGCATTACGTAAAAGGGTTGCTTTCGGTGGGAGACAATTTGGATTAGCCTCGAAAGCAATTTATAGATTTTTGGATTTGCCACCTCTCTGAGCGATGCTCTTTCTGCTCTGGACACCACTCCTGCTACATACGCGGAATCTGTTACCAAATTAAAAGGTTCGTTGAACCGCTCAAATGCTCTGACCACTGCGGCAAGCTCTGCAACCTGCGGTGATCCTTCGACCACCTGCACATCAGACTTCCACTTCTGAGTGCGAGGATTCCTCCAAGTGATGACAGACTTGTGAGATGCCCCAGAACCATCCATAAAGATCGTCAGGGCATTGAGGGGTTCACGACTCTGAATTTCTTTTGGAATTAATTTAAAGGCCGAATTGAACAATTTGTGTTTCGGGTTGTGAGATGATATTTGTCCCGAATAACTATCAAAGGCAAATTGGAGATGATTGTTGTTTCGAAGGAGATGGTCCAGTGCATTGGTTGTTAGTGGCAGGTAAACACATGTGAAATCACACCCCGCAAGGGTACAGAGGCGAGACCTAGCCTTTATCACCAGCTGAGCCATGAGCTCCTGTGGCGTGGTAATACTTTTGGACGGTTGGTGCGAGAGGAAAACCCACTCAATAATCAGAAGGGGATCCCTCAGCACCTTGTCCCACTGGAAAACCAGCCCATGGAGGTATGGCATTTTCCCCAACACTATAAATTGAAAGGGCAGACCTGGGGCATAACGATGGGCTTGGCGAGATGACAGCGCCTCTTGGACTTTAATGAGGGAGTTTCTTGCCTCTTCTGTCAACTGCCTTGGGGATTTGAGATCCTCGTTCCCACAAAGCAGGTTGAACAGAGGGGCAAGGTCTTCAGATGTCAGTCCCAGGAGCTGCCTCACCCAGTTGATGGATCCACAGAGTTGATGGAGTTCCTGCAGAGTCTTGGGGTTATCATTGATCTTTAACGGTTAGGGCACCACTGTCTGCTCCTCTATTTTGAGACCTAGATATTTAAAAGGTGAGGTCTTCTGGACCTTATCGGGATGGATTTCGAATCCATCTGCCTCTAAAGCCCTGATTACCTCCCCCAGAGTCCAGTCCAGGTACTGCTGCGTGGGCACACACACCAAAACATTGTCCATGTAGTGTAGGATCACAGCTCTAACTGCCTTTTTCCGGACAGGGGACAGAATGCGAGCGACATACCACTGGCAGATGGTGGGCCAGTTTTTCATGCCTTGCGGCAGAACTCGCCAGTGGTAGCGCTGCATGGGAGCCTCTCGGTTGAAGGAAGGCACCAAGAAGGCAAACCGGGGCGCGTCATCCAGATGCAGGGGGATATGGAAGAAACAGTCTTTGATATCTATGGCTGCTAGCTTCCACTGCCTAGGGAGCATAGAGGGTGATGGCATTCCGGGCTGCAGGGGTCCCATGTCCTCAATGACCTCGTTAATTTTCCGCAGGTCGTGAAGGAGTCTCCACTTGTCTGTGCCCGGCTTCCAGATCACAAAGACTGGGGAGTTCCAAGCGCTGTTGGAAGGCTCAATGTTCCCCTTCCCCAGCTGCTCCTCCACGAGTGCAGTGAGCGCTCTCAATTGGTGTGTTTTTAAAGGCCACTGATCCACCCAGACCCTTTTATCGGTGAGCCAATTCAATTTCTGGGTGGGGCGCTCCGCAGTGGCCCCTACTAAAAATCCCGGGGTTGAGATGGGATCTCAATCCGGGCTCCCCACTGAGACATGAGATCCCTGCCCCACAATGTAAACCCAGAGTCAATAACAAATGGACGGACTGTTGCAATCCGCCCCTCTGGACCCTCAATCTGGACAAGCGTCCTGCTTCTCTGGGCAGCCACAGATCCTTCCACACCCGTAACAATGCCTTCCGCAGGTTGCAACCCCCAATGTGACAGCCAGTTGTTGGAGGCGATGGCCGTCACGTCTACCCCTGTGTCCATCATCCCTGCTAGGCTGATGTCCAAGCCCTGGCATGGAATCTTGCAGCTTAGCATCGGCTTGTCCTCCCCTACCACCTCAGCCCAGAAGACGGATGGGTTGTAGTTATCTGGTGAACTTCTGGGCATGAGGATGGCCTGGGCGAGAACCTGGCCAGCTGCAAGAAAGAAAGGTGGATGAATACATTGGATGTTAATTGTAAAGAGTCCTTGTGATCCTACTTGGACGATCTCTGGTGTTATTGAGATCTCTGGTGGTGTACATGTGGTGTCTCCTATTATAAACAAGCAGCAGTCTTTCAGTCCTTTGCAGCTCATGAGGACCCGTTGAGGTGTGATGGAGTCCATCGTGGTTGCAGTAGCGTTAGTCACAGTTTTTCTGGTTGCGGCTTCTTTATTTATGTCATCACGCGGGGCCGCAGATCCGTGCTGGGTCCTCAGTTTCCCGGCTGTACCTCCATGGGATTGGGCGATGCTACTTGCCCTGGGGAAACAGCTCGGGAACTTTGATTAATTGGGGCTGGAGCTCTGCAGTTCCGGGCCACATGTCCTGGCTTGCCACATCTGTGACAAGTCCAGGTTCTGTTTGTCGTACTCTCGTCCTGAGGTGTCGTTGCCTCAGTGGCACCCGCAGCTCCTACCACATTCCCCCTCGTTTTTAAATTTGGTTGGCCAATTGGAACTAAGGTTGTGCAGTGTCGAATCATCTGCTTTAACGTTGGTGGAGGATCAAGTGGAAGGGTCATAATCACTCTCTTACAAGGTCTCCTCCATTTTGGGGGAGTGCAGGAACAGCAGGGAAAGGGGACAAAACGGTGGATGAAGAAAAGCCTTCGCCGTCATTTTCAGGGCAATAAAACCGGGAACCGCTTTTTGGGAGAACAACTGGGGAAGAGGGCATAGGAGAGAGGGTTTGGGTAGAAGCCAAAACAGCCTGGCCAGAGCTACTTCGCCAGGGCGGCTGAGAGGATCGAGGCGAGTCAGGGAGATGGTGGCAGCCCTGTGCCTTTGGGCATTTTACAACTCCCGGTCTTTTCAGCGACGGGGTAGTGGGATGAGGAACGCGAGGGGGGGAAAGAGGGACTTGGGAAGAACTGGGGAGAATTTGGGGCTTTTCTTTTATTTTCTGATTAGCTTTGTGTATATCTCTCAAAGCCCAGACCATGTAGAGAAACCTCTCTCTGGAGGAATCTCCCCTTTGGTTTAATTCTAATATTTTGTCCCCCACAAATTGCCAAAACGTGGCTGACTTCAAATTAGCAGGGGACATCTGGGGAAAATAAAAGCCACTTAACAAACCTTTTCAAAAACCCCTTTGATAACTTTAACCCACAATTCTTCAGGGACTCCCCAACTTGGACATAAACCTCCCACTGAGGCTGAGAAAGCTTAGCTCCCATCTTAAACATCAGCCTCTACTTCACCCACCACCGGCAAAAAGGAGAAATTAAAAATAATTTTCCAGGGGCCGGGAATCACAAGAATACTCACAAGAAGACACAGGCGTCCGGTCCTGGAAACAAAAAGGCACGGTGGGGTCCTCCAGGACAGGCTGTTCTCCTGGCAGGAGTTGGCAGCCTCCTCTCGGAGCGCGGCTTTTAAAACAGAGCGCGCTGCCGCGAGAGGCGTCGGCAGCTCCGAATCGCTGACATTCGCAGCCTCCTGGCAGCGAGGACGATGCAGGAACGCACGTGTGTCGTCCCTGTTCGATGTGCCAACCTAACGCAACCGGGGGCTTGTAACCACAAGCCCCGGCGTGCCCTCGGGCAGAGGGGACGCAGCGTTAGCCTCCACAGCGTCCTCGCTGGACGGCTCAGCGGAATCGGCGTGAGATGGGTGCGTGCGCTGGCTCCTCCTCAGAGGAAACACGTCGGGCAGCCGATGATCAGGCTGGCGTTAGCCCGGAGGCAAAGAAGGCGGGAGGGGCTTCTGGTGTGAGTTCCAACAGGTTTATTTGCAGGAGGGATCAGGGACCAGCAAAAGCCCCGAGGAGACGTGGGCTAGCCCCTTTATGGGGGGGTGGAGTAAGGCAGGGAAAGGGAAAACAACCAATGGGGTACAAGCAGAGGGGAGGATACAATTTTTCAGAACAAATGGGGAAAACAGGGAGGCAGGAGTCATAACAGGGAACCAATTAATAACTAAAAAATGGAGAACTTTATGGAACAGGGGGAGGTAATTTAGGATTGGGACCCACCCAGGGGGAGGTAACCTAGACCTCAGTGATCTCTTCTGGTGACTGACATTTGATGGTTTCAGCCCGAGAGCAGGCTGAGCCACCCCAACAAGGCTGCAATTGAAGACTGAGGCAAAAAAGCCATTGAGTACCTCAGCCTTCTCATCTGTTGTTAACAGTTTGCCAGCATTGTTTATCAGGCTTTGTTTATCTCAGCCTCATTGCAACTTAAAATATTCCATGTCCATAGGAAACATTTAGGGACATGGCTGTCATGGGTTAGCAAGCATAGTCCCGGACGTGATGTTCTTGCAAAGGGGTGCTTACAGCTTCCTCTATGACCTGACAGGACCTATCAGATGGCCAGTTTGAATATGGACAATTCTTTAAGCTACCTAAAGTTGCGACCGCCTCTGTGATCCACACTTAAGAATAGAAACCCCCCCCCCCACAGCTCTGTCTCGTTTCCGGTGCTGGGACAGGCGGCTGTGGGCCCCATGTGGGGGCCAGCGGGCCCGGCCCAGGCCCTGCTCGGGCCAGGCTGGGCCGGGCCATGGCCATCCTGGAGCCGATGGGCCCTGTTCCACCCGCAGAACTCCCCCACAGCCCTGCCGTGGGCAGACGGGCAGCTCCCCCTCTCCAGTGCTGCCAAGATTCAGCTAGAGCTGGCCTGCTGTCCGGAAAAAGATCATGTGACCGACAGCAATAAGCTTCATTTCAGCTGCAAGGCCGAGGTGAGATTAACCCTTTTAGTGCTATGAAGAGCTGAAAACCTGAGGGAAGAGAAAGAGGTGATGCTTAAAGCTGAAAGTCTGTTGTGAAGCTATGATATGTCAGAGTACCCATTGTAATTTCATGAAGGCATGGGGGGTGGAGTGTTCAACTTGTACTTGTGAGCAAAAGAACCTGCCCTGAGATAGGCAGATGCTGAAGCAGCTGTAATTTCATGAGAAGTTTGAACAGGGACAGATGGAAGCAATGAGGACTTTTGCTCCAAATGGGAAAGGAGAAAACCTCAATTCCTAGAGATGCTCCCAGAGATAGTCCTAAAGATGAAGATGAGGAAGACCCTTTGCTCCCAGGGAAGGAGGAGGGCCTCTGTTCTTAGAGATGAAATGCTCCCAGATGGGTGAAGAGAACTTTTGTTTCTGAGTGGCTCAACCTTAAAATTGTACCCCAAAAAACTTCAAGAGTGGACCCTCGAAAGCAGTTGTGGGAAAAGCTGCAAGTCGTGGGAAGGGACTCACATGCGAGCAGAGAACCAACCCGGGCGGCTGTCTCGTTCTGATAATGTTTTCATAGCACGGACAAGAGAGACTCCTCTTCCTAAATGGACTGAACAAGGTTATTATGGAAGTGGTAAACAGACTGAACATCACAAGGGTTGTCTTTTTACATTGTCACGGGGAGAAGGGAGAAAGGTGGGGGGGGGGGGGGGGAGGAGAAGTGTTCTGAAGGTGTGGTGTTGCAAAATTGTTAGAGGATCAGGGACATGGATTATTGATAAAACCAGATCAATAGAAGAGCTGTGCAGGCAAAGGCCTGCAGGCAAAGGCCTGCATGAGAAAAAACCTCCATGAGAAAGTGCCTGTGTGAGAAACAGGCCTGAGAAACAAAAAGGGAGTTTTAAGGAGGTACAGTCCTGTGCTGATAAGATATACTGACCATGAGAAGGGAGGAGAAACTTTGATCTCTCAAAACAAAACATAAAGCTTGCCTAATGTAGTTTTTTATCTAACCCAATTATGTAGAAGTAAGAATGCGCCTTTGTAAGCTTAAACTAATTAAAGAACTGATAAGCTTGTATTCAATACTATATAAGTGCCTCTGTATTGCTAATAAACGAAGCTTGCTCTACCAATCACATTGATTGTCTGCATGGTTTCCCCCACCCGAAAGTCGGCATTTTGGCTCCCGAGCAGAGACTGGGTCTTCGTTTTCTTGACTAAGGTGGGAGACCGACATGGCACCGATAGCAGCAATCGGGGGGCAAAAGATCAGCAGCTGCAGGCAAGCGTCTGATCCGTGCCTGGACTGACCTGACACAGGGGTCCGCCGTATCGGCTGACAAGGGCAAACCTGGGAAAAGGCTGCACAAATCCTGTTGACGGGGATTGCGGTAAGACGCAGATGCGGTAGGACGCAGATATAGAAACAGAGGTGACCCTTGATTTATTTTTACGCTTTTTAGAAAAGCGGGGAATTAAAGAAGTAAACCTTTGTAAGGAACTAGCTGATCCAAGATCATTCAAAAAGAAAGCTAAAGAAGCAAAAGCTGTTGGTTTAATCTGGAGAGCAGTAACTGGCACTCTCACAGAGATGAAAACAGAGAGGACAGTGGCCACAGCCGCCATAGAGGCTTTAGAGAGAAGCGTCTCCGGGAAAGGAACAGACGAGGGTCTTACGGAGCGGCGGGCAGAGACTGGAGCGGAGCCCAGGGTAGCACGGTCCTTCGGGCTGGCCACGAGAAAACCGATTAAAAGCACAGCAGCACCAGTCCGTTCACTGCACGAGTTGCTGAACTCAGCCGGGCAGGATGTTATCCTTCCGACGTCTGAGAGAGGAATGGCTGCGAACGCGGAATCAGAGCCGCCCGACCCAGGGGGCGGGGTGCAGGTGGGCCAAGGAGACACAGGCAGTCTGGGTGCCCGGCCGAAAGGGGCAAAGCAGACGTGCGGTCCTAAAATCCCCCTGCTGAACAGCGAAGCAACATCCGGCTGCGAAGCGGCTTCTGCGCTTTCGTCGCCTGCAGAGCCGAAGCTGGCCGGGGCTGCCGGTGGTCGGCCCTGGGAGGGGGAGAAGCACCAAGAAATGATGCAAGAAGTAATCAAAAAGCTTGCTGACTTATCTACACGAAGCATTTTGCAGTTTATCTGTAAAGATGTCCTGTGTCCGAATGATTGCATCAGCATCGCACAGTTGTTGTTAACCCCTTCACAGTTCCTGCTCTGGGAACGAACATGGAAACAGCTAGCACAAGAAGAAGCTAGCAAACATCAAAGTGACACACAAGACCCACTGTATGCACTCCAAGCTGACATGCTAACTGGGAGCGAAGCTTACGGGGCAACAGTAACACACCTGACCATGCCCATAGTCATTCATCAGTTGTCACAGACTTTTGCCCACAAAGCCTTGTTGTCAGCAGCCTTAAAGGATGCAACTGAGCTCTCTGAAGAGCTCCAAGAGCAAACGTTCCAAATACTTGCATTTGAAAATGCTAATAGGCAAACTAAGACAATTCTTGCCACGCTGCCTCAGGGAGCAGGAGTAGAGGAGATGCTCGTGCGTGCTACCCGTGCAAAACAGTCATCTCAAACAGCTGCTTTTACCGCAACACTGCAGAATGTCCTGCAACAACAGGGACAAGTCATCGCTTCAGCACTGACCAGAGGGGTGCCCAGCAAGTGGTACCATGCTACGCTTACAAGACCCCGAAGCGAGAAGGCGCAGTCAGCATCAGCTCCTGAGGAAAGTGACGCCACTACTTCAACAGCTGGAACTCTGAGACCTCCGTCCCGAGAAGCCTTGGGAGAGGCTGCAGACGTGGCTGAGTGAAGGAGCTGAGGACTTGCCAGATCCAACAATCTCTGTAGCAGGAGAAATAGCGAGACTCTGCAGCGAATGTAACAGCTGCCCTAGGTGGTTGCTAGTGACTTGTGGTGGGTGTCAGGGAACCCTCTCCAAAGACAAAACTAAGAAGGAGAATTGCATAAATTTTTGGGTATAGCATCAGACACAGAAATAGAGTAGGGAATTAGTTTTTTGACTGTCTTGAGACAAGAGCATTCGTGGACATTTTCAATCAGCTGTCCACCCATTTAGATCAAGTGAAGGCAGTCAATTTAGCTAGCATTGATGTTTTTACCTGGTACTTTAGCAGCCAGGGCTTACGCTATTTTGCATAAACTTGCTTGCTGGGAGAGGGATAAGTTAAACATAACTTCCCAGATGCTTGGTGAGTTAGGCGTAGATGTTACTAGTGTTAGACATACAATATAACAAAATTAAGTAGCCATTGATTTTTTACTATGAGCTCACAGCCACGGCTGTGAAAAGTACCAAAGTATGTGCTGTAATCTTTTTAACCACTCTGTCCTAATTCACAAGCAGATAAGTGAGTTACATCAATTAACCACCCAATTACAGAAAGAAGACAGTCTCAGCTTAAAAGGATGGTTAAAGTCACTAAGTTTAGAACCATGGCTAGTTTTATTCATGTAGCATTTAATTGCTGTAAGACTAGTAATATTATTAATAATAGTGTGCTTACTTTGCCTATGCCAATGCTTGTAAAAAATGATATACAATGTTACTACATCTGTAGCCAATCAAATATTGCCTTTACAAAAAGAAAAAAGGGGAATTGTTGCAAAATGGTTAGAGGATCAGGGACATGGATTATTGATAAAACCAGATCAATAGAAGAGCTGTGCAGGCAAAGGCCTGCATGAGAAAAAACCTCCATGGGAAAGTGCCTGTGGGAGAAACAGGCCTGAGAAACAAAAAGGGAGTTTTAAGGAGGTACAGTCCTGTGCTGATAAGATATACTGACCATGAGAAGGGAGGAGAAACTTTGATCTCTCAAAACAAAACATAAAGCTTGCCAAATGTTGTTTTTTATCTAACCCAATTATGTAGAAGTAAGAATGCGCCTTTGTAAGCTTAAACTAATTAAAGAACTGATAAGCTTGTATTCAATACTATATAAGTGCCTCTGTATTGCTAATAAACGAAGCTTGCTCTACCAATCACATTGATTGTCTGCATGGCTTCCCCCACCCGAAAGTCAGCAGTGGGGTATGATTTTTTTTCTTCTTTTAGGTCTGTTAATAAACTTCTTTATATTCTTTCAAGTTTGGTGCCTGCTTTGCGTTTCTCCTAATTCTTATCTCACAGAAGGTAAACGGTAATGAGTATTTTGGACCAAACCACTACACTAAATTGGTGTTTCTGCCCGGTTACAAACCAAACCCGCTACAATGGCTTCGTGGTGGACTTAGCAGTGCTGGGTTAATGGTTGGACTCAATGATCTTAGAGGTCTTTTCCTACCTTAATGATTCTATGATTCTATGAAATGGAAAGAGAAATGGATTTGTCTACAAGATGATAGCTGAGAAGACCTGCCCATGTGTATTTTCATTATACTGCATGAGGATGATTCTACGGATTTAGAAAACTAATTTATCTCCTTGGTGGGAGAAAATCATGCTTGCATTTGCCTAAAATAAAAAGATCAGTTTCCATAACTGATCATGAGAATTTCATATATTTCTGGTGTTTTGTTTCTTTGTGAAGACATGTTAACCTGCAGATCCCTGGAGGTTAAAATCATAGTCCATAAATCCCTTTGAAGACACCAAAAAAAGGGGAGCAATATGGCTTTGTTTGGAGTATGTGTTGTCTAAATTGATTGTACTGGGAACGGCTGTGAAGTGTGACCATTTATAACGTGCACTGAGGATGTGTGTCCTGCTCATTGGGAAAAGATTCATCACTTTATGGGCAGATTGAGGTCTGGGACTTCATTAAGAAATGCTCACATTTTTATGAGTTTTTAGTGTCTTGGTTATTATTAATAATATTTTAAAAATATAGAAATTATACAATTGCGAGTATATGGAAGCCACCTTCTCCAGCATGTTTCACCAGAGTGGGACTATTTGTGCTGAAATACTTCAATAATCTGACTATGTTCAAGATTATGAATAATCTGAAAATGCGTAAGAAATGTGGGGGGAAAATTGGTAATATGGGATTCCCTATTTGTGATGCATTTACATGTCCATCCCGTGTAAGTCTGAGTAATTTGATTTCTTGAATGGTCTTGAATTTTAAAATCTGATCTGCTTTACTTCTTCCCCTGTAAAGGGTAGAGATGGCAGCCCTCTTTCTGCAAGGAGGATATGTGAGGGCTGATGACTGTAAAGAGGCCTTGAAGGATGTGTAAGGTCTTCACCTTAGTGTTGGTGGAAGGTGTACCAGAATAACTGTGTGAACCCATTTGCTGGTGTGCATGGCAGAGGTGGCACAGTGCAGGATTCCAACGTTCCCTCCCTGTTTTTAGAGCAAGGAGAAGTCATGGCACCATGACTCCTTGAAAAAACAGGATGACTTTCCCCATCCTTATTGGTGACAGCAGGCTCTGATAGCTGCTGGTAAAGAGTATCTCCATCCTTACAGATATTCAAAAGCCATCTGGATGTGGTGTTGGGCACCTGATTTGACTAGGTGACCTTTAAAGGTCCCTTCCAACCCAAACTGTTCTATATTAGGTGGCCCTGCTTGAGCAGGAGGGCTGGACAAAATGAGCTTCAGAGGTTCCTTCCCAGCTCAACTGGTCTGTGACTCTGAAGCTGAGCGTCTTCATGACTGGAATGTCAATGTGCTCACTGGACCTTGGTGGGTCTTGAAGCTTGTGGATAGTGGGGCAGGAGGACAGGGCTGGAGTCAGAGCTGAGTCTATAAATTGTCTGCTCCATGTTGTCCACAGCTTTGTGTCCTGAAGGCTGAAACTCTCACTCCTTGCTTTCATGGTGCACTTTTGCAGTGGGCAAGGGGACTCTGCATTGCAGTGAGCATGGATTCACATAGGAGTGGAGGAGCCCACATGCAGAGCTGGAACACTTCAGCAGCTGGCAGTGGGAGAGGCTGTGCAAGGCTGTGTTGTGGTTCGGATAGCACCTTGTGCCTTCTGGCGAGTAACTGCCTTTCCCTCCCTCCTAGAATGGCAACAAGGAGAGCTCCCTTGACATGCTGGGCACGGACATCTGGGCTGCCAACACCTTTGACTCCTTCAGGTAAGTCAGTTTTAAAATGCTTTAAGGGAGAGATGAACTGTGGCCTCTCTTAGCCTTTGCCTGCATATCCATCCTGCCAGTACCCAAGTGCCAGCGAGTACCCTGCCAGTACTCACATCACTGCTCCTCCTCCTCTCCATCCCAATTTAACCTGCAGCACTAAGCACGATCAATCTACTTAAAGTATCCTATGTGCTTTGGAGAAGCTTCTGGATGGGTTTTCAGTCCAAACATCTAAACCTGGTACTGATTCAATTACTTGTAATCATCCAAGAGCTGCACAGGCAAGACTTGAGAAAGCTCTGAGTTACTGCTCCAGGTTTTTACTCTTCTTCCATTAATTGGAGGTATGATCATGTGTTGGCTTTGCAGCTACTGGAAAGAGCTCTTCAACTCCTGCTTCAACATGGGGAAAGCAGTGAGATATGCTTTCTGTCCAGTTTTATGCATCTCTCTCTCTGTGCCTGGAGCACTGCAAGAGTCTGGGGGGGTTGAGTTCCCACCTGGCACTTACTCCAGGCCATTGGAGCAGGTTGTGCAGGACCAGAGAACATTTCCATTGCATGGACCAGACCACTACCTGTTGTGATACCCCCTTTATACAGAGAGCAAGTATAGCTTGCAAGGTGTGTGCTGGATCATG
This sequence comes from Corvus moneduloides, assembly GCF_009650955.1. NCBI lineage: Eukaryota > Metazoa > Chordata > Aves > Passeriformes > Corvidae > Corvus > Corvus moneduloides. The sequence goes on from NC_045510.1 coordinate 3,571,588, forward strand.
CTGCATCGTATATCAAAACTAGGGGTTTAGATCAAGGAACAGGAGCTCAGCATCTCAAAAAAACCCGAGAAAAAATTAAAAGAAAGGAGATGCAGAAGTATGAAGGTTGGAGGCCTGCATCCATGCGTTCTGCAGCAGGGAGTGGTACCTTGAGAAATACCAGCTTTCCTTGCCTGTAGGCTCTGATGTGCCCTCTGGTCTTCAGCTCAGGGGTGTTTAGTTAGTAGTGGACTTTCTTTCTTTGTTTTTTCCTGTTTTTCTTTCCTAGTGGTGCAACATGGGACTTGCAGCCTGAAAAACTAGATTTCACCCAATTTCACAAGAAGCTGCAAACCACCTCCAAACACCTGTTGCCTCACATAGACAGAGAAGGGTGAGTGCCGTGCGTGCAATACCATGCTGAAAGGGACCAATTTGATTTTTATTTATGCCTCAACATATGTTATACATGAGGTGAAAAATTACTAGAGGGGCTGTACACGTGCTGCGAGCCTTAACATGCATCACGTGTTAAGGAGGCAGAAAATGAGGGGGAGCCCTGTCCCTGGGGGGACTTTGCCTGGCAGCCAATCAGGGGAGAGGAAGCTTCCGTGATTGGGCTGCAAGCGACCCTCCCCCCTTTGCCAGCGGGGCAGACTCCCGGATGTCCCGGAAAACAAAAAAATACCCAGGAAATCAAGCTATGGGAGGAGCCTTATCACATAAAAGCAGTTAACTGCGCCACAACGGGCAGCATTTTTCTTTGGGTTTCTTGGAGGGAGCAGGGGCTCACCTGGAGGGTCAGCTTGGCCCCCCTCCCCCCTTCGCCTTTTTCTCCCTGCGGTCCTGCTTCCCTGTCCGCACCTGTCCATCTGCCCTGCTTCGCCGCTTCCCTGAGGCAGCTCATTGCTGGGACAACCTAGTGCTCTGCTGTTTCCCCAATGGAGCAGCTGCCGCCTGCACCCTGCCTGCACCCAGCCCGCAGCCGTCACCGCCGCCATGTTTCCCGTCTTGCCCGTCAACAGCCCGCAGCAGACAGTCCGCAGCCGTCGTTTGCTGGCCGACGCCAAAGGCAGGCTGCCTGCCGCCGCTAGGAAATCGCGCCTGGCCGGTCACAAGAGCCGCGCAGGCTCACCGTAGCTTGCAGCACACACGCCCTATCTGCCGAGCTGACGCCGACAGGGCATCCGGGATCCTAGTGGTAAAGCTGTCCCTGTCTTCTGTTTCTCTCTCCATCTCTCTTCCCCCCCCCCCCGCTCCCTTTTCTAGCCCCCTTAAGTAGGAACACTTATCTTTCTTTATCAATAAACAGTTCTCCGATATAATATTTGCTACTTTGGCGCTTTATTTTCGTATGAGAAATCTATAAAAAAGAATTCTCCCCAACTCCCCCTTTTACAGCGGGACGGGACGTGCTCTCTGGGAAGGTCTCTAACTTCTCCCTTTTTGTAGGAATGCTAGCATGGTGGCATGGCTCATGTGGAGAACATGGGGAAAAGGTGCTGGACCACATACAGGGTTTGAGGATGCCACAGTGTATCTATCTGACTCTTCTATCATCCTGTTCTGGGCTAAAGCAGAGTTGTTCACTGTATTTTTGCCTTGCTTGGTAGAATTCAGTCTTTAGACTATGCTGGATCCAAGTTTTCTAGATCTAAGTCTCCTAAGAGTTAAACATCTCAGGATATTGGAGTAAAGATCCTGTCTTACTGCTGATCCTGGTTACAGGTGACTGGTCTTCCGCTGTTCTCCCCAGCAAGATTTCAGAGAAGGAAAGAGCATCAGTGTGATAAATGTAGATCCAAGTGTTCATCCCCTGCTAGCCATAAAACTGTGAAAATATGAAACAGCTCATTTTGGTGGTGACAGTCTCTAGGGGCTTCCATGGTATTGCTGTGTGGGGCATGCCCAGCCCCTGCCCTGGAGGGAGGCCTGCTGATAAGGATATTGCATAACCTCCCAGCAGAATCCCCTTGGAAAAGGCAGCACTTTTCAGTTAGGGTGAGAGAAAACAAGGACCATGATCCTCTGGGAGACCCTATGTAGATTCTTTGTAACCCATTGGCTTTTACCCTCTCACACCCATCCCTGTATCCCTATAAGATCTAGCCCTCTGCCCCTTTGAGCTCGGAGAACTTGTCCCTAGCCTTCCCCTTCGCAGGGGTACAGGCTAATAAAGCTGCCTCATGTGGAACTGCTATGCGGGCCTCCTGTCTCTTTCCTCCTGATCCAGCCTGGGGTTTGCCTCGCAGAACAAGAGCTGAAATCACTCTTGCTGAATCACTAAAGAGCTACTAGCCTGCTGAGAGAGGCCCCCTTTTCTGCAGAGGCACCCCGGCGGCCGAGGCATCACCACAGACCTCTGGAAGACTGTCCCTTGCAGGACACTCTCTCTGGAGCTGTCACGGCTTCCTGGGTCTGAGCCACAGACCCCATCCCGGCTGCTACATTGCTGGATTTCTCTTTGATTTTTGGTTGGTTAAGACAAATAAATGCATACTGGCACCAAGAGGATCACCGATATTGCTTAGATGACCATCACTGTTTCTCTGCAGATTCTTTGGAGAGTGAGAAACAAACACTACCTGAAAGGGGGATGTAGCAAGGTGAGGGCCAGTCTCTTCTCCCAAGTAACCAGTGATAGGACAGGAGGAAATAACCTCAAGTTGCACCAAGGGAAGTTTAGATTGGATATTAGAGAAAATTTCTTCACGGAAAGTGTCGGGGTCTCCTCCCTCTTCCATGTAGCCCTGGGAGAGGGGCCCTGAGGGGACAGAGACGGGGTTTCCTAGCCCCTGGTCAGCCTCGTTCGTCATTGGTTGGTTTGTGTTTCCCTGCGCTTGCAAAGACCCTCGGTCCGGTGATTGCAAGAGTTCCTCGGCAGAGCCCTGGCCATGCAGCTGGGGAAATAAACATCTCTGAAACATCTACCAAGAATCTGTCCATATATATTTCTTTTCCACGGGACTCCTGGTTTGATACATCATGTTACAGAATCCCCACTGTAACAAATGGTGGATAATTGCTGGCAGAACGATCCCCGATCCCTAAGCGACTGATTTGTGTAAGTAAACCCTAGAAACTTTGGATTCCTCTTCTTGGTGTTGTTTTGCTATTCCATATCTAAGCTATGGAGGAACCGTGGGAAGACTCTTGGCTCTCAGAGCTGCATATGGACATTTATCTTAAAATGATTCTTGAACAACGATTTGTAAATTTTAGCTTAATTCAAGCTCAAAAGGAACTGAAACACTTCCTGGCATGGTTGTTTAAGAACTCTTTCTATGTTTCCTGGGATTTGATTCTTACCAAAGACTTTTGGAACACCGCTTGGACCAAGTTAATTTTTGAGTCAAAATATATGCCGATGGAAGAATATTTTTGTGAATATTATTTAATTACCGAGACTGTTGAGCAATGTCAGCTGTGTCCTGGCGAAGGGAAGCCTGGCTCAGGGACCGTGCGACCGCGGCCACGTGTACCGAGCGCTCTGCAAGCAGCAGCGAGGCAGTTCCCGGGCGCGGGCGGAGCAACACGAGCTGCAGTGTCGGCGGCGGAGAAAGGCGCGGCGGGAGCAGCGCGACCCGGCGGTGCCCGCCCGGCCCCGCGCAGCGCGTGGTGGAGCGAGCCCCGTGAACGCCCAACCGAGAGGGGCGCCGTGCGGGCGGCGGCTGGCGGCGGTGGCGGCGGAGCGGAGCCGCGCCTAGCTGAGATGCGCACTGAAGCAGGGCGCGGGGGTGTAATCGCTCGGGGGCCTGGCTGAGACGCGGCTGCAGCGCCTGGCAGCGGCAGCGAACCTGCGACCAGAGGAGGCAATGCACGGAGAACTGAGTGGCGCGGCGCGGCCCGGCCCGCGTAGCCCCGAATGTGAGCCCAGGAAGAGCGCACAGACACGAGCAGCTCCGGCAGCCCGGCAGCCCCAGCAGCCCCGACAATTCCAACACGGGAGCGAGCGAAAGAGAAAGCAAGAACGCCGCGAGACAGAAAACAGCAGCCACTCGGAAAAAGGAAAAGATCATAGTAGCCAAGGTTTTAGGAATAGTAAAATGGTATAATGTTAAACAAAATTATGGTTTTATAACGAGATGTGACAACCAGCAAGACATATTCGTTCATAGAACTCCTATTAAAAAGAATAACCCTGAAAAATGCATCCCAAGCTTGGGAGATGGAGAGGTGGTAGAATTCAAAACTATACAAGGTCGAAATGGGTTACAAGCATCGCAGGTCACTGGGCCTGATGGTGTTCCTGTAAAAGGCTTTATATATGCTAAAAATTGTAGTCATGTTAGACAGTATCTCCATTATAAGCCCCCTCTACAGTCTCCCTTACCTAATCCCACCTTTCCCTTTTACCCTATGTCCTATTACCCCCAGTGTATTCCCAATCCGTTTTTTCATCCATGGTTTCCCTCACAAAACCATGCTTTTGCCAATTATTTCCCCAAAAATCCCTTTCCAATGCCGAGTGGAGGATGAAAAGGGGGAGGTGTGGAAGGTATCTTTTCAGCTTTATATCGGCTAGCGCTTGTATTTCAATGCCTTAGAAAGCCTCGAGCAGCCTAGAGAGGTAGCACAGGCGATCTAGCACTTTAATAGCTCTAAAATCGGTACCTGTATCAGCTGCAAAGCAAATACCATCAGCAGAAGCAAAGAGGGAGAAATATAGCTCCCTGCTTGCTCAATTTCCTGCAGTTAGAAGCTTTCAAATGAGACAGACAACCAGAGATGTTCACAGGAAGATAGCTGAGCCAAGAGAGGTCGGGGCCTCCCTCGACCATCTTTTTTATTAGGAGAAGGGGAAAGGGGAGGACTGGGCGGCGGACCCGGGGTGACCGGCCAATCAGATACTGCGAAAGAGTTTGAGTTACATTTGGTTTTGCCCGAGCTTAGAACAAAGGAGCTCAGAGCATGTGGCAGGGGCAAGTGTCTTTGGGAGGGGGAGGGGAAGCTCAGAACAGGCAGCAACAATTCCCTATTTTTTTTTCTTTAAAGCTGGGTTGTAACTCTTAGTAACTTAGAAGTGCATAGAACAGTAACAAAACAACAGTGCAAAATATAATTGGAATCTATCGTCCCTACAACTCGACAGTACCTAGGATGCCTTTAAACTAGTTCCCCAGTCAAAACCCAGGGGGTTAGTCAGGACATCTATGGTATGGAGTATCTGGACGAAGATTTACAAAGTACAGTGCAAAACGTGAGTGCAAAACAGTGCAACTTAACTTAAGGGATTAACATCAAAATCTGCAGTAGGGGGTTTACATGAGGGTGCAAAATCAGGATCCCTTTTACGGCGTCTCCTCCAGGAGGCAGTTTTAACCTCCTTAACTTTTGAGGAAGTGACATAAGGTTTTACCCATTTCCCTGGGATCCATCTCAGTCCTTGAGGGGTAGATACACTGGCATACTCATGTCCCCAAGTTACAAGTTTGTATGGTCCTTGGATTTTTTGAGCCTCTGGGTCCCGGATCAGGACTTCTGGATTTTCCTTCAGTTTCTGTCTCCTGGTGTTCTGGAAATGACGATAGATGGGAGGGTTTGGATCCTTGAAGGTGCCATTCAGGAAGTTTATGGTAAACAATGCTTTGCTGAGTCTGAGGACAGGTGAGTTGAGTTTAGTGGTCCCTGATTGTTGTAGCAGCATTCGCTTGAGGGTTTGATGGGCACGTTCAACAATGCCTTGTCCAGTTGGGGAGTGAGGAATACCTGTAACATGTCGAAATCCCCACTGCTGATGAAAGTTTTTAAACTCCTGAGAGGTGTAGGCAGGTCCATTGTCAGTTTTTATGACCTCAGGTATACTGAGCACAGCAAAAGCTTGGACAAGATGTTTTTCAACATCCTTAGCTTTCTCACCTGCATGTGCAGAGGCATACATAGCACCAGAGAAGGTATCAATAGAAACATGAACATATTTTAATCTCCCAAATTCAAGGAAATGTGTGACATCCATCTGCCACACTTCACCGCTATTGATGCCTCTGGGATTGACCCCCATGCCTAGTGATGGAAGCTGTAGCTTCTGGCAGTTGGGACATGTTGCCACTATTGCTTTTGCCTGCAACCGTGACAGATGGAACATGCGGATAAGAGCAGGAATATTTTGATGGTACATAGCATGGCTCAATTTTGCTTGTTCAAAAACTTGGGGGAGCTTTGGTAAGTTGGCTGATAGAACTACGTCTGCTGGCAGAGCCAGACCATCAGCTCTACGATTACCTTCCGCAATAAATCCTGGCAGGTTTGTATGTGACCTCACATGCATGACAAAATAGGGATGGTCTCTGTGGGAAACCAGATAAATTAATTTTGAGAGCAAATCATAAATTTTTTGTTTGAGATTTCTTTTAGGAGAGCATGCTCAGCTCTAACAGTTACTCCAGCTACGTATGCTGAGTCTGTGACCAAATTAAAGGGTTCTTTGAACCTCTCAAATGCTCTAACAACAGCTGCTAATTCAGCTACTTGTGATGATCCCTGGATTACCTCGATGTCAGATTCCCACTTTTGCGTCTTTGGATTTTTCCATGTGACCACGGACTTTTTACTTTTTCCTGAGGCATCGGTAAAAACGGTCATCGCATTGAGGGGTTTTCTACTTTGAATCTCTCAAGGGATAAAAGAGAATGCCAGATTAAACATGTCATGTTTTGGGTAATGATTGGAGATTTGGCCTGAGTAACTATCTAATGCAAATTGTAAATTTATATTATTTTGAAGTAGGTGATCTAATGCGTCAGTTGTGACAGGTAAGTAGATGCATGCAAAGTCACATCCTGCCAGGGTGCGGAGCCTTGCTCTACCCTTCATGATAATTTTTGCCATTAGTTCTTGTGGCTGTGTGATGGTTTTAAGAGGTTGGAGTGGAAGGAATACCCATTCAGTTATGATGAGGGGTTTCTTCTGCTTTTTGTCCCCCTGAAATATGAGGCTGTGAAAGCGTGGTACCTTCCCTAGAATGACCAGCTTAAAGGGTAGGGAGAGCTGATACCTGTGTGCTTGTCTGGTGGAAATGAGCTCTTGTATCTTTCTGAGAGACTGCCTTGCCTCTTCTGTCAGGGATCTAGGGGATGCTGGACTGCCTTCCCCTTTTACTAGATTTGCAATAGGAGCTACATCCTGTGTGGTGAGTCCTAACCAGGACCTTAAATACTTCAGTGTCCCACAGATCTGTTGCACTTCCTCTAATGTTTTTGGGTTATTATTAATGGTGACAGGTGTTGGGGTGATAGAGGTATCTGTGATTTTGAGTCCGAGGTATTTCCAAGGGCTTGTTCTCTGCATTTTTTCAGGTTGTAATTCAAAGCCCTTGGCCTCTAGGGCCTCAACCACCATGTTAAGTGTCTGCTCGAGATACTGATTATTGGGAGCACATACCAGCACATCATCCATGTAATGTAGGATGATGGCTTTCTCTGCTTTGGCACGGATGAGAGGTAAAATTTTAGCAATATACTCTTGGCAGAGAGTTGGGGAATTTTTCATACCTTGGGGAAGCACAAGCCAATGATAACGTTCCATGGGAGTTTCACGATTAATAGAGGGCACAGAAAATGCAAATCAAGGGGCATCTGCATGGTGGAGTGGAATATGAAAGAAGCAATCTTTAATGTCAAGAACAGCTAAATGCCAATATTGTGGGAGCATTGAAGGTGATGGCATACCTGGTTGAAGGGGTCCCATGTCTTCAGTAACCTTATTAATTTCTCTAAGATCTTGGAGGAGCCTATATTTGTTCTTTCCCAGTTTTTGTATTACAAACACGGGTGTGTTCCATGGGCTGTTAGTTGGAACTATATTTCCTTTAGCCAATTGTTCAGCTACTAATGTTTTGAGTGCCTCTAAGTTTTCTTTTCTTAGCGACCATTGGTTAACCCACACTGATTCATCCATTTTCCAAGTTAATTTCTGTGGATGGCACTCTGCTCCAGCGGCCGCAAGGGAAAATTTTGATGTCTAGGGATGATATCAATTTTTGTTCCCCACTGAGACATGGCATCCCTTCTCCACAGGGTGAATTTGGTGTCCAGGACATACGGACGAAGTGTCGCTATTTGTCCTTCAGGACCTTCAATTTGAATGGTGTGTTTGGATTGCTTTGCAATTTGGGTACCTCCAATCCCATGTATGATGCCCTGAGATTGCAATTCCCATTGCGCAGGCCACTTATCAAATGGAATAACAGACACATCAGCACCTGTGTCTATCATTCCCATTATACGGATTTTATGTGATTTGTGATGGAGCTTACATTCTATTACAGGTTTGTCGTTTCCCAAAACCTCAGTCCAACAGATGGCTGGGATATGACCATCTGTGGGCAGGTATTTGGGCAGTGGAATGGCCTGTGCAATGACTTGACCCTTTGGCATAAAGTACGGTGGATATATACATTTTACAATTAGTTTAGAACACCCGTTCTGATCCACTTTCATGAGTGTGGGTGTAACCTCTATCCCAGCAGGTGTTTCCCGAGTGTCCCCAATAACAAAAAGGTATGTAAAGTCTTGCATGTGGTCCACATTGTGGAATGAGATGGGTATTACGGTCTGTTTGTTGTTGTTGAAATGGTGTGCTTTATCACAGGTTACCTTAAACCTGAGTCCAGAAGTCCAAGTTGCTTTGTCTGCAGCCCTATTTATGTCTGAATGCAGAGATGTTAGGACGCGTTGAGTCGCTAGTTTCCCTGCTGTTGACTGTTACAGCAGGGATTACTGTAACACGCATATATCAAACCATGAGTCCCGTGGAAAAGAAATATATATGGACGGATTCTTGGTAGATGTTTCAGAGGGATGTTTATTTCTCCAGCCGCATGGCCGGGGCTCTGCCGAGGAACTGTGTTAGTCACGGGACCAAGGGTCCTTCTGCCCGCGCAGGGGAACACAAACCAACCAATGGGGAACAAGGCTGAGCAGGGGCAGGGAAACCCCGTGTCTGTCCCCTCAGGGCCCCTCTCCCAGGGCTACATGGTGGGGGAGGAGACCCCAACATCTCACCAGTTTTATTTTAATAAAAGGAGAATGAAAACAACAGGATAAACATAACATGAACAGTTTCAAAACAAAACAAGCCACCCTCCTGAGTCTTTAAATGTCCAAACAGATTCTGTGGAACATCTTAGGGCTGACAGAAGGGAGACAGGACTCTCTGAGCATGCTTTGTGGGGCAACTGAGGCAGGAGAGGGTTTAACTTCTTCCCTCCCCCTTTTCATCCCCCACTCGGCATTGGAAAGGGATTTTTGGGGAAATAATTGGCAAAAGCATGGTTTTGTGAGGGAAACCATGGATGAAAAAACGGATTAGGAATACACTGGGGGTAATAGGACATAGGGTAAAAGGGAAAGGTGGGATTAGGTAAGGGAGACTGTAGGGGGGGCTTACACTGGAGATATTATCTAACATGACTACGATTTTTAGCATATATAAAGCCTTTTACAGGAACACCATCAGGCCCAGTGACCTGCGATACTTGTAACCCATTTCTACCTTGTATAATTTTGAATTCTACCACCTCTCCATCTCCCAAGCTTGGGATGCATTTTTCAGGGTTATTCTTTTTAATAGCAGTTCTATGCATGAATATGTCTTGCTGGTTGTCACATCTCGTTATAAAACCATAATTTTGTTTAACATTATACCATTTTACTATCCCTAAGATCTTAGCTACTATGATCTTTTCCTTTTTCCGATTGGCTGCTGTTTTCTGTCTCGCTGCGTCTTTGCTCTCTCTTTCGCTCGCTCCCGTGTTGGAATTGTCTGGGCTGCTGGTGCCTGCGCGTTCTTCCTGGGGCCGCGTTCGAGGCTGCGCGGGTCGGGCCGGGCCGCGCCGCTCAGTTCTCCGTGCATCGCCTCCTCTGGTCGCAGCTTCGCTGCCGATGCCAGGCGCTGCAGCCGCGTCTCGGCCGGGCTCCCGAGCGACGACCCCCCCGCGCCCCGCTCCAGCGCACGTTTCGGCTGGGCGCGGCTCCGTTCTACTGCCGCCAGCCACCGCCCGCGCGCCGCCCCTCTCAGTCAGGCGTTCATGGGGCTCGCTCCACCACGCACTGCGCGCGGCCGGGCGGGCACCACCGGGTCCCGCCGCGCCTTTCTCCGCCGCCGACACTGCGGCTCGCTTGGCTCCGCCCGCACGTGGGAACTGCCTCGCTGCTGCTCGCACGTGGCCTGGGCCGCACGGTCCCTGCGCCAGGCTTCCCTTCACCAAGACACAGCTGACATTGCTCAACAGTCTCGGTAATTAAATAATATTCACAAAAATATTCTTCCATCGGCATGTATTTTGACTCCAATATTAACTGTGTCCAAACGGTTTTCCAAAAGCCCTAGGTAAGAATTAAATCCCAAGAAACATAGAAAAAGTTCTTAAACAACCATGCCAGGAAGTGTTTCAGTTCTTTTTGAGCTTGAATCAAGCTAAAATTTACAAATCGTTTTTCAAGAATCTTTTCAAATTTAAGATAAATGTCCATATGCAGCTCTGAGAGCCAAGAGTCTTCCCACGGTTCCTCCATAGTTTAGATATGGAATAGCAAAGCAAAAACAAGAAGAGGAATCCAAAGTTTCCAGGGTTTACTCACACAAATCAGTCGCTTAGGGATCGGGGATCGTTCTGCCAGAAATTATCCACCATTATGTTGCAGTGGGGATACTGCAACATGCATATACCAAACCAGGAGTCCCGTGGAAAAGAAATATATATGGACGGATTCTTGGTAGATGTTTCAGAGATGTTTATTTCTCCAGCCGCATGGCCGGAGCTCTGCCGAGGAACTGTGTCAGTCACGGGACCAAGGGTCCTTCTGCCCGCGCAGGGGAACACAAACCAACCAATGGGGAACAAGGCTGAGCAGGGGCAGGGAAACCCCATGTCTGTCCCCTCAGGGCCCCTCTCCCAGGGCTACATGGCAGGGGAGGAGACCTGAACAGTTGACCGGGGGAAACAGTATTGGAGAGGTTTTATCAGCAGTTATAATTGTTCTGCAATTGCGAGCTACGTCCCTTTTTCTGACAACGATAGCATGTAAAGTTACTACGCGATTGAGTTTCTCCTGTACCCGTAACATTCTCTACAACCTCCCCAACCATCCCCACTTTTTTCAAAAAGGGAACAGCTGTGTTCAGCTGCACCTTCTTTGTACAGACTTCGAGGATGGATTCAACAGTAAGAGGAGGATGCAGAGGGAGAGTGAGGATGACTTGTTTGCAAGCATCATTCGTATTCACTTGGAGAAGTTCGAGTAGGAGCGCTTGTTGGAGGTCATGATTAGGGGCCCGGGAAGACACAGCTTCGCACAAACAGTTATAAAAGTGAATAATATTTTCATTTGGCAATTGCTTGATGATGGTATAATGAGAATTAGGAGTTTGAGATGGTAATAATGTTAAGGCCTTTTCAGCAGCACGTGTGATTTCAGTACGAACTGAACGAGGGAGAAACATTGCTTGTTTTTGAGGATTTGCCATATTATTGTCACCAGATAAAAGGTCTAATGTGATATAATTATTCTCAAAGTCCAGGCAATTATCTGGAGTTTGCCACAAAATTTTCAATAAATCAGATACAATTATTTTCCATTGCTTTTTCCACATCATAAAATCACCAGGTGTGAGAAGAGTTTGCATCAATGTAAGTAAATCATGAGGTACAAGTAAGTGAGGTGCAAAAGTAGCACTTAAAAGGCTCTTAAAATAATTACTCTGCATTCCAAACTCCTTAATTGCCTTACACAAATCTTTAATATTAGAATAAGGAAAGGGTTTCCGGTCAGGGTTTGCTGCATTGCTAGTACGAGAGAGTGTAGTAGAAGCAGTTGGAGTTACTTCCTGGTAGCCATGGGTTCCCGGATTTAGAGAGGTAGTCACAGGACTGTGGGAACTTGAGGCGGGACAATGGGAAGCAGGGGCGGGCAGTGGAGGGGCAAGGGAGGAGAGTGGAGGCGGGGACACGGCCGGAGGAGGGGAGGGGTTGGGGGCGGGGTTGTGGGAGGCAGGGGCGGTACTTGAGACATGGGTGGGCACAGAGGGAGGGGTGAAACACGACGCTGTGGGGGCGGGGTTAGGGGCGGGGTCAGGTTGTGACGCGGGAGTGGGAGGGGATCGGGACAAGAAGGGATTTGTGGGGTGGGGGAGAAAGGGATTGTAGGACGTGTAGTTTGGAGATGAAGAAACATTGCGTCCGCCATTATTGGAGACAAACAAACTCTGAGAAAAGGGGTTGGGGGGAGGGGTTTTTTCCCAGGCTGCGAGCACATGGCAATGGCTGTCCCTGGGAACAAAGAGATCATGGGAGAAAGGGTTTTTACGCACGCTTGAAACATGAGGGCTAGAAACTGGGGAAAAAGGAGTGGAGAAAAGGGGTTGGAAAGGTCCTGGGACGGGCTCCGGATTCCCGTCCAAGGCAGGGTTCTGAGGAAACACGGGTGAGCCAGGAGGACGATAGCTCTCCTGTGCTGAGAAGCAGTCTGCTCTAGCTGTGTTTTCCAGCATAGGGGAAGAGGGGTCCGGGACACAGGGGTTGGAAGAGGGTGTAAGGGAATTAACAGGAGGTTTTTGCAGAGGCTTTTCATGTACTGCTTTTTTCTCCAGCAAAGTATAACTTAGGAGAGGAAAGAATTTTGAAACTGTTTCATCGCCTGCACGCCTAAGGGAGGAGAGTTTTCTCCCCACCTTATCCCAAAATTCAGCAGATCTTATGTCTTCGGAAGTCAGATTAGGAAAGTACTGAAAAAGCCATTGTACAAAAGATTGAACTAGATTTTTAGGGTATTTATGCCCAGTACAAGAAAGGTAGCTTTGAACTTGGTGGTATATTTCTCTATGGTGTGCAGAAACTTCAGATCCCATTACGAATGCCCCATCACAAATCCTCAGCCTCTTATTCGCAAAAAGGAGGAAAAAAAAGAGAAAGTTTGCACCGGCACCAGCTTAAGACAGGAGCCCCTAAACCAGCAGGGAAATACTCACCAGGATTCTGGATTTATCACAGGAAAGCAGGTCCGGAGAAAAAAAACATGCGAGAAGGGTCTTCTGCTTACCAGCCGTTCCCTCGCCACGTAGTGTGGGGGAGGGTACAGGCTGAGGCTCTGGGCTCGATGTTACACAAAAAGTAACAGCTCGCTACACAGAGCTGGCACAGCAGGACGTGCAGAGCTAACTCCAGCAGACACACAGCTGCCGGGACACCCTGAAAGTCTCTCAGAACCGGAGTTCAGAGATAGCACGTTGGGCGCCAAATGTGGAAGGTATCTTTTCAGCTTTATATCGGCTAGCGCTTGTATTTCAATGCCTTAGAAAGCCTCGAGCAGCCTAGCGAGGTAGCACGGGCGATCTAGCACTTTAATAGCTCTAAAATCGGTACCTGTATCAGCTGCAAAGCAAATACCATCAGCAGAAGCAAAGAGGGAGAAATATAGCTCCCTGCTCACTCAATTTCCTGCAGTTAGAAGCTTTCAAATGAGACAGACAACCAGAGATGTTCACAGGAAGATAGCTGAGCCAAGAGAGGTCGGGGCCTCCCTCGACCATCTCTTTTATTAGGAGAAGGGGAAAGGGGAGGACTGGGGGCGGACCCGGGGTGAGCGGCCAATCAGACACTGCTGAAGAGTTTGAGTTACATTTGGTTTTGCCCGAGCTTAGAACAAAGGAGCTCAGAGCATGTGGCAGGGGCAAGTGTCTTTGGGAGGAGGAGGGAAAGCTCAGAACAGGCAGCAACAGGGAGGGAAGAAATTAAACCCTCTCCTGCCTCAGTTTCCCCACAAAGCATGCTCAGAGAGTTCTGTCTCCCTTCTGTCAGCCTTAAGATGTTCCAGAGAATCTGTTTGGACATTTAAAGACTCAGGAGGGTGGCTTGTATTGTTTTAAAACTGTTCTTGTTATGTTTATCCAGTTGTTTTCAATGTTAAGTTTTAAATCTCTTTTTGTTAAAAATAAATGGGTGAAATGTTGGGGTCTCCTCCCCCTTCCATGTAGCCCTGGGAGAGGGGCCCTGAGGGGACAGACACGGGGTTTCCCTGCCCCTGGTCAGCCTCGTTCCCCATTGGCTGGTTTGTGTTTCCCTGCGCGGGCAGAAGGACCCTCGGTCCGGTGATTGCAAGAGTTGCTCGGCAGAGCTCCGGCCATGTGCCTGGAGAAATAAACATCTCTGAAACATCTACCAAGAATCTGTCCATATATATTTCTTTTCCACAGCTCTCCTTGTTTGGTACATCGTGTTGCAGTATCTGCACTGCAACAGGAAAGGGTTGTCAAGCCCTGAAACAAGCTGGCCAGGGAAGTGGTAGAGTCACCATCCCTGGAGGGATTTAAAAGACATGTAGATGTGGCACTTGGGGACATGGTGTAGTGGTGTGATCGGCAGTGCTGGGTTAAGAGTTAGACTTGAACTTAGAGGTCTTTTCCAACCTAAATGATTCTATTCTATCATTTGGGATTTCCTCTCCTTGTCGTTCAGGACATATGTGAAGGAAAAAATCAGAACAGGTCTAAAAGATGGGGTTGAAAAGATTGCAGGTGATGTATCATTGCCACTTTGCATGTGGGGATTGAAATCCTCTCTCAGAAGTTATTCTGTTGATACGTTGGTTTTGCCAAAGTACTGGCCAATACCATATGTCTGGGCTGCACATCTTCATTAGAAACACCAGGCCAGCAATCCCACCCCAGCCCAGGCTCAGCATCTGCAGAAGACTTCTATACCATATAGTGACAGGCAGGTTCACACAACTAGATAAGACTTTTTTTCCTGCACTGTTAATATTTACTGTAGGTATACAAGCAGAAATTTTCAGAATATTTGAAACAATGTGACACTAAATTTTTAAGTCACTATGTGCCTTAGACATGTTTACTCCCATTTTTACAGATGGTTTTGACAAATATGATGAAGTGCCCTCTGTAAAATAAGATATAATATGCTCCATGGTTGATGGCACTTGCCAGGTGATCCTGCCAGTGACACCTGCTACGAATAGGGAGAATGCAGCAGGGTCTGCTTTGTGGTTTGCCTCTGGTTCCTGGTGTACTGTGAATGCCCAGGATGAAAACAGGTAGAGAAAGCAGTGTGGAGGTGAGACATTTAATTACTCCTAAATATTACCGCTGTAAAACCTGAATAAGAATTAGTGTATACACAGAAAAGTTAAACAGCTGCTGTCAGCACAAGCAATGCATCTCCCAAAATGCAAGTCATATGAGTAACCTCTGTTAAAATACGGAAAGCACAGACAAAATTGTTTTAATTTTTTAAGTTGTCTGTATTGTGCATTCATCAGTTCTCTGTGCAAATATCTGTGCTGAGCATGATTCAGTTTGCTGAACCAAGAATCTCCACCTGCGAGCTAGGCATTTTCCCTCTTGCTTGAGTGGAGTTTTTTAACATGCTAGGTGTGCAATGAACAAATTAATAGAAAAAAAAAGGAAAGATGCCATTCAGTATGTTTTCTGCACTGTAAGTACCAAAGGGACCATTTTATTCCTTAGTCCAATCACTTGCCCAAGGTTGGCCATGTAGCTGTATTGAGTTGATTGACATTGTCACATTTGCTTGGAGGAAGCATTTTCCTCCAGAAAGACATCTGATTTTATTGGAAGATTCTGAGTTTGGTTGTATGATGAATAATCAAAGCAGAGTGGCTAAGGAAAACCAGGGAACTGTACCTAATTTCTGATCTGAATTAATCTGCCTTTAATTTCCAGCATTAGCTCTTGCTTTGCTTTTACTCTTCCAGTTTTTAGCAGGTTGGGTTTGTAACCAGGGAGAAACACCAATTTAGTGTAGTGGTTTAGTCCAAAATACTCATTACTGTTTACCTTCTGTGAGATAAGAATTAGGAGAAACGCAAAGCAGGCACCAACCTTGAAAGAATATAAAGAAGTTTATTAACAGACCTAAAAGGAGGAAAAAAAAATACACCACACCATCAGAACTCTTCTCCTCCCTCCACCTTCCTCCCTTCTCCCACTGACAATGTAAAAAGACAACCCTTGAGATGTTCAGGCTGTTTACCACTTCCATAATAGCCTTGTTCAGTCCATTTAGGAAGAGGAGTCTCTCTTGCTCATGCTATGAACACATTATCACAACGAGACAGCCGCCCACTTCCAAATAACTTTGTTCAGTCCATTTAGGAAGAGGAGTCTCTCTGCTCGCATGTGAGTCCCTTCCCACGACTTGCAGCTTTTCCCACAACTGCTTTCGAGGGTCCACTCTTGAAGGTTTTTGGGGTACAATTTTAAGGTTGAGCCGTTCAGAAACAAAAGTTCTCTTCACCCATCTCTGGGAGCATTTCATCTCTAAGAACAGAGGCCCTCCTCCTTCCCTGGGAGCAAAGGGTCTTCCTCATCTTCATCTTTAGGACTATCTCTGGGAGCATCTCTAGGAATTGAGGTTTTCTCCTTTCCCATTTGGAGCAAAAGTCCTCATCGCTTCCATCTCTCCCTGTTCAAACTTCTCATGAAATTACGGCTGTGTCAGCATCTGCCTATCTCAGCGCAGGTGCTTTTGCTCACAAGTACAAGTTGAACACTCCACCCCCCATATCTTCATGAAATTACAACAGGATACTCTGATATATCATAGCTTCACAACAGAATTTCAGCTTTAAGCATGTCCTCTCTCTCTTCCCTCAGGTTTTCAGCTCTTCACAGCAATAAAAGGGTTAATTTCACCTAGGCCTTGCAGCTGGAATGTGGCTTATCACTGTCGGTCACATGACCTCTGCCGGACAGCAGGCAGCTTTAGCTGAAATCTTGGCCTTGGCCGCAGTGGAGAGGGGGGAAGCCGAGCTGCTCTGGCTGCCCACAGCCCTGCTGGCGGGGGTTCCATGGGTGGAACAGGGCCCATCGGCTCCAGGATGGCTGTGGCCCAGCCTGGCCTGGCCTGAGCAGGGCCTGGGCTGGGCCCACTGGCCCCCGCACGGGGCCTGCAGCCACCTGTCCCAGCACCGGAAACGAGACAGAGCTGTGGGGGGGGGGGGTTGTCTATTCTTAAGTGTGTATCACAGAGGCGGTCACAATTTTAAGTGGCTTAAAGAATTGTCCATATTCAAACTGGTCAGCTGATAGGTTCTATCAGGTCATGGGCGAAGCTGCAAGCACTCCTTTGCGAGAACATCACTTCCAAGACTATGCTAGCTAACCCATGGCACAGTTCAAAAAACCTTTTGTAGCTGATATTTTCTCTTCATTCCAGATATCTCCCAAGCCCATGTATTACTTTAGTTTTTTCTGTACTCTAAGAAATTTCTCTCTTTGAAACATGACTGCCAATGCTGCCTGCGGTCCTGTAGTTCCGGCTCAGATGTGCATGCTGTCTCTAGAGGAAAGCTACCTTCATCCTCCTAATCCCTGTATCCTCATCCCCTGCCTTTATGCCACAGTCTGGCATCAGACATTCAACCTGGGACAGTCTCCAACCTTTTTAGACAACCTTTTCCTACAATATGGTTGCACATTCTGTACCTGCAACTGATTTTACTTGTCCCCAGATGTTTTACTTGATTTTTATAATATATAAAAATATATATACAAATATTTATTTACATATATATACATTCTATATTTTTCCCTTTGTAAATTAAAGTCACTATTTCATCTATGAGGGAAAGTCAATTGTTGAACACCTCTGATTTCCCATAAATCATAGAATCACAGAATGGTTTGGGTTGGAAGGGGCCTTCAAGACCATCTTGTTCCAACCCCCCTGTTATGGGGAGGGACACCTTCCACTACATCAGGTTGTAATTAGGGTGTTAATTAAATTAATTTTTTCCCTTCAGCTTGCTACTTTTTCAGCTTAGTACTTCAGCACATGCCATTTTTCTGTTTTTTCCCCCATTTGCTGTAATTCCACCAAAATATGTTGTTCTCTGACTTCCAGGCACTGATTACCTGTGTCTGCTGCTATCAAAGTTTCTGTTTAATATGTTATTTAACAAGATATTGATCAAAAAATACATTATCATTCTTGCATAATAAAAAAGATTGCCTCAATTGTTTATAAATGCAGAAGTATGATATTTATTGACCATTTTTTCTTCTTCTGTATTGTTACAAATTCTCTGCATCCAGTTAGTAATTATCTTTGGAATGGTTTTGTTCCTTTCTTGATACAAAAAAGTCCTTTACCTGCCAGCTTTGTGTTTGGTCTGTGAGTGCTTGGCTTCTCACTCCAATTATTTTTACTTTCAAATTGTATGTTTGTGTTTATACTGATTGCTGTTTGCTGTCTGAGATGTATGTTTGTGCTTGTTTACCAACGCCTTTCTCAGACATGGAACTGGAGCTCCTGTGGAAGACCAGCAAATGAGAAGTGAAGTGCTTCAAAGGAAACATTTTTCATTACTTTTTGTGTTCTTTTTTTTTTTTTTTTTTGTCCAGATGGGCTGTGCTTTTGGTTTTCCTTGAACTGGGAATCGAATCACCCAACGCCACTGCTCAGGATTGCCTTTGGTTTTCTCACTGCTGCTATTACCAAAAACCATTTGAATGCTGTGGCAGGTGGTACAGGTGCAGGACTGAGAAAAGCATTTAATTTTGTATTAACGGCTTTGTGCCTTCGTGGGAGTGTTTTGAAGGCACAGCATACTCGCTTCAGAAAGCCTCTTTGTTTTCATGAGGGTCTTTTGCAGTAAGAAGCAATCTTCCCCATGTGCCATAATAGAAAATTAGCTTTGGCTCCAGTGAGGTTTCACGTGGTTTTGTTTGTTTTCTTCTTGCCACAGGCTTGGAAAAGGGAAATTCGAAGATGGTGATAGCATCAACTTGAATGACATAGAGAAAGTCCTTCCAGTGTGGCAGGTAGGTGATGAGGACATCTCCTGCCCATGCTATGGTGGAGACCAGCAGTTCCTTCCCTGCCTTACCTATCCTTACAAAACCCTTCCCAGAAGTGGGAAAACTGCTGGGTTGGATGTGCCAAGCTATGGTCCTTTGGGGTTTATGATGGAGAATTATGCCTGTGGTTTCAGCAAGGCTTGCAATGACCCTTGATGCTGGGTGAGGGCAGTTATCATGTAGATTTCATTGGGAGGTGAAATATTGAGGACAGTATATATACATGCATACATATATATAGGTATATGTACACAAAGCTCATATATTTTAGGAAAGGAGATTTTGAAAAGCATCAACCCTCCTGACAGCTCCAAAATAAATTGCTGCCAGGAAGCCAGCAGTGATGGTGTGCTGACTCGGGTGTTTCCCCTATGCAGTGTACGTATGTTTGTATGCAGTGGTCATCCACTTGCATGTTTTCTCCAGCCTGTTCCTTCTCCAGATCTCTCTATACAGCCCAGTTTCAGTAGTTCTGGTTAAATGACCTTTAATGTTTGGATGTTGGGAAATAGCAGAATGAGACCCTCAGTTAAAAAGTCTAATTGAATAAGTCAATTTGTCAGCATCATATAATTTTTCACTTTCCAGAGCCCTAGTCCTCAATGGATCTGAGTGTCCTGGGCTGGGCAAGTTTCTGAGGATGCTCAGCATGTTTTTGCTGAAGTCTCCTCTTTGCCTTCAGAGGGAAGGGTGGAAACATCTCATGTGCTGTGGTAGTGTTACCCTTTCCAGTGCTGAGCAAAAAGCTCGTTGGGCTTCTTGCTCATGCATCATGTGAGAAAAAGCTTTGCTCATCCTGAAAAACATGGGATGATCTGCCTTATTGTTTCTTTTGGGTGAGCTAGCTGGCACTAAATACACAAATCAGTGGAAGGAGTGGAGAAGTGCTGCTAACTTTGCCAGGAAGCCTGCAGCTGCTTCCTGCTCAGTCTCTTCCATGCTTGATATGTCTGGACTTTAGGTCACAGGAAGAAAACATCAGGTTCAGCTGATACAGACCCCAGTAATTCTGCAAAATAAGGTGATTTTCCCTGAGGAATAATTGGAAATGAGAAATCAAACCATCTTTGATGAAAGGTGTCAGCAATTGAATCATGGACCCAGACCGGCAGGGAATCTGAATCGTTTATTCAAAGGAATGAGCTGGTTTTATACACTTTTCTAAGGAACAATATTTCTTTATATGGTAGTCTTTACTATGTGACCTATCCCGTGTTGCCACATCAGCAACACACTTCCTTCTATAGGATGATCACTTGCTGTTTACCCATCCGTCAGCTCTCGGCAGGCTCCTCTCTGTAGGGGTCTGCCGTGTGACACCTCCTCCCCCCAGGGTCCGGTGGAGACAAGCCTCTGTGTGCCGTCATGTGCTCCTTTGTGCTGCCATGTGCCTCTGCAGGCAGGTTTTACAGCTCACAACCCAATTGTCTCTTAAAATTCCCCATAAAAGGAACTTATTTTCTTCTCTAGAGTTTAACTTTCAGTCAAAAAGTATTAAATAAGCCAGACCCTCCTAGTCTGGTTATCACCTGATTGTGTCCTAACACCAAGTTGTCATCTTATCTTGTCCTAACACTGATGCCTTGAAGTGACTACTTGAAAACAGAGGCTAGACGAGATTAAGAGAATAAAAGCAGTATTTATTTGAAGAGCCTTCAAAGGTACACCTTGGACAGTCAAGAGGCTACACCCAAGATGGACCCTGGGTCACAGGTTTTTCACACTTTTATAAGTTTGGTTCATTTGCATATAAGCGTTAATTCTCCAATTACAATCTCAGGCAATGAAGTAATTACCCCCAGTTCCCCCCCCCCCCCCCCCCCCCCCTCCCCGGTTCAAAGGCTTTAGTTTACATATTTTGGGGCCTGGGACAACAAGGTGTGCTTGAAGTGCAAACCTAGAGAGGGTTTGTTATGTCTAACCAGAATGAGGGAACAGTAGCTAACAGGCTATATGAAGTTTCAGAGTTATATACTAAGCAGTACAGGATCTGAAAAATATAAAAGTTAAAACCTAAGGCATCAACACCAGGTTGAGTCCATTGACTCCAGTGAATTAATTCCAACATATAGCTTGATATCTAGATTAATTGCTATTGTGGCATCTCTAAGGTGGAAAACCTAGTGGGAATGCTGGATTTGGTGTTTTGTTTGTGCTTCTGGGCAGACTCGTGCAATGCTGCATTATTTTGGAGACACGCTTACCTAGGCATGTACAGTCATATGTGCATGTGGGAACTAGGAGCTGGGTAGTTCTGCATAAGGATTTATCTTGTTTGGCATTGACAAGTGAAATACTTGTGGACAGCTGGTTTAATCCTGACATATCATTAACTGGATTTGGATGCAATTGTGAAATGCCAACAATGATTCTGTTGGCCTTTATCCCTTGTTTTAAATGGCTCTGTGGAGCAGTGTGTGGGGGCATAAGGGAAAATATTTGCGTGAGCCTATGGAAGAAAAATCCACCTTCTATGGGGCTGTCCCACAC
This sequence comes from Corvus moneduloides, assembly GCF_009650955.1. Lineage (NCBI taxonomy): Eukaryota > Metazoa > Chordata > Aves > Passeriformes > Corvidae > Corvus > Corvus moneduloides. The sequence goes on from NC_045510.1 coordinate 3,592,891, forward strand.
TGTGGTTATTTTTGTGTCATATCCTGAAGAAGAGGCTTTTCAGGTTGGAGATACATAAACTCTTGTTCTGTCTCTGTTTAAGAACTCAGGGGTTGCTTACAGCAGCTGTACATGGACGGAGGGGTCAATCTGAGCATCCTCCAGTGCCACTGGGGTGGTCAGAGCACCCTCCAAGCACCACTGGGGTGGTCCAAGCATCCTCCAGCATGACTGGGTCAGTCCAAGCATCCTTCAACATGACTCAGCTGAAAATGTTTTGCTGTTGAGTGTGCTTCAGCAGCTATAGTAGGGTTAAGAGTACCATGTTTGAGAGATGTGGTGAGTCTTACTTGCAGGCTGCTTTGGAAATTTGGGTTTCATTTGATGATAAGGTATTATAGGACATGAATCAAGAATAATTTGTAGTGTACATCCAGATCTGTATGTGTATCTCTACAGAGAGATACAGTGACACCCCTAATGGGTTAAGCAGAATATTCTGGATATCTGGATGTTAATATATATACATGAGTTTTGCTGCTGGAATCTATCAATAGTATTTTAACAAAATATTCCAAGGAAAGCCTATAACTATTTGGCAATTAAAAGGTGAAAAAATAAACAAAACCCAAAACAACTTCCCCTAAAATCCTCTTATTTTGTTTGGAAATTGGAGGATGGATTCATCTGCTCCTCAGAGATGCTCTTACACCATGGCACACTGCCATCTTGTGAACGCGCACAGGCAGGCAAATCTGTCTCCACTTTGGCAGTGGGCGCAACTCCTTTGCCACAACTGGTATTTTGAAGCTTTCTCCTGCCCCATCTTTTCAAAGCTCATCTGAGGTGCTTGTTCTTACTGTTAAATAGGCTTTGTTTTGAAAGCTTCATGGCTAGGAGCTCATGCGGTCATTGCTTTGGCTCAGCTCATTAGCTGTAACCTTTTCATCTCTCCTTACTCATAAGAGTCTGTAGTTGGATTTGGGCAGTAATTCACCTAAGTGCTGCCAAAAAATGACTTTGGAAGAAAAGAATCTTTTGAAGATCAGTATTGCCCATTCATAAGATCTTTTTATTGCACTCCAGGGAGGATCAGTTATCTGCTGCATTTGAGACATGCAGCTCAGATGCAGAGCTGGTCTCCATCACCCTCTCCATTTTCGTCTCAGCTGGTTTGTTGGAGGAGACCACATAACCATCTTGGGATCATGAAGACATCACAGGGAGGGCTGAGTCAGTGCATTTTTCTTTTTCTCCCTTCAGCAAATGCTTGGAAAGACTTTCATGCTTGGATGTGTCACAGCCAAATGTCCCGGTCCTAGATAGAGTCTTCAGACTGCGAGCGCTTGGCAAACTCTACACTTACCAGAGAAAACAACCCAGGGGGTCATGTCCTACAAGATACTCCCCCTCCTCCCTGTGAAGCTGCTGTAGCTCACAAAGGATACAGGAGGCTGCATGTCATGGGGACATGCTGTAAATGCTGCTAGAAAATGAGCAGAGAGTTTTGGGACATATCTCAAGTGTTTTGTAGACTGGCATCTTGCATTTTTTGGCTTTCAGTTTGTTGGACTTGTTCCTCCAGGATGGGCTTGCCCTCCTCTTAACAGTGTGGTTGTGCCTTTGCTGGCCAGCTGCTCCTTGTCTTGTGTTATATGGCATTTTCCAAATGCTGGGCTTTACTGGTGCTATGGGATAAACTTGGAAGACGGCATTGATATAATTTGGTTTGGCGTCTTAATTGCCTTGCAGCTCGCATCCTTCTGTTTCCTTACTGATTTTTGACCCTTTTTGTCATATGCTTGGAGTTATAATAAACTGCTTGTTTCTCTTCAGGCTACACTTGTCATCCAGCTTCCTTGTTGGATGAAAAACAAGGGAGCAGCTCCTCAGGAGAAAAGCAGACTCTCTAATTGTTCACGTTCCTCTTAGCACCACTGTGTTCTTGACTTTGTCCAAACAGGCTTAGAAGTGCGGGGATTCTTGACTGTGCTGGGATCTCACCTGAATTTAGGCACCTACCAGGCATTGGAACCCTCCCTCATTGACAAGTATTTTCAAGTCAGACATTACAGTTCAGTATGGAGATCATGTGAGTAAAGGCAGGACCTCTGTGTGGGCTGGTCATTCAAATTTCTTGCCCTAGGAGAGGCATGGACACATTGGGACATGATTTGTTGCATCTCAGTGTAGAGATCCAGAGAAGGCTGAATGATTCCTATCTGAGGATACCCATGTCCTTTCCCTGTCAGCTCTGCAAGGAGCCCAGAGGGACCAGCTCGCATGTGGACTTAGTCAGATATGGTAGGTTCTTTAAGAGTGATGAAGTCAACCCATGTGTCCAGGGGGAGAAGGGTGGATCCCCTCTGCTGTCACTCTGAATGTGAGGGGGGAGGGGGGATCAGTGTCCAGCACTGGTGTGAGGGCTTGCTCCTGCACCCTACAGATCACTGACCCTTCCAGGGTGGTAGTGGCAGGGGGACGGATCTCTTTGGAGCTCAGGAACAGCTCTTTGATGGGGTGGTGTTATTTACTATCACCATACAGAGTCCTCATCCTCTCCACATCCTCTCTTGCCCACTCTTTCTGCACTGCAAGGTTGGGCAGTTGTCATTTTAGCCAGCTTGTTAGGCAGCCCAGATCCTTCCTCTTTCAGTCTTGCCCATAACGTGGCCCTCTCTCAGTAGTCTGTTTTGCACCCATGAAGCTGGGATGGGCTCATCCCTTTGTCTGGCATCCCCTCTGTCCAGGTTTAGGAATGGTATTCCCCAATTTAGTACTCCCACTAAAAAGAAAACCATGAGCCACTCCCCTCCCCCCTCCAGTGAGAGACACAAAAGGCAGAGATAGTGGGTTGAGATAAGAACAGTTAACTTCCCCCTCCTGAAATGCTTTTCTTGACCCCAAGCCATGCCCCTCTTCTGGAAGGGAGAGTTCCTTACTTCCACCCCTGGTAATGAGATTGTATAGAACAACAACCTAGACACACCCACATGGCTCCAGGGTCTGCCCCCTCACGGCTTGTGTGAAAAAATTAACTCTGTCCTAGCCAAAACTGGGACATTACCTACCCCTTTTTCTTTACCATCTACATCAAGCCCAAATCCTATCCTACACCTTCCAACTATAAATATATATATATATATAGAGATATATATAGATAGATATTTATATATTTATACACACACAAGCATGGGTGTAATTTCCATAGTCAACGGCCATTCCTCCAAGATGCCTGTTGAGTTCATTTAGTCCATGACTATGGGTTCTATCCATCCTAGATGTCTTCCAGGGCAGGGGGGCTGGCGTGCTGTCAGATGGTTGCAAGCTGCATCAAGAGCTCATGACTGCTGTATCTGGAGCAGTCCATCCTCATTGTCCATGGTAGTTCTGGCATACAGTGGTAGTGTCATTCAGCAACCAATATCATACAATTCAACATTACAGACTGTTCTCACCAAAAAAATCAAATCCTCCTGAGGTATACATCATGTTTCCCTGTCCCTCTGCATTACTCACCAAGTGCACCCAGCTCCTTGAGCAAAAGCAATCCCATGGATGGCTTTGCCTTTGCTTGAGGCAGGATTAATCCAAACTGTCTTCCCTAATACATTCCTTATTGTCTTGGTTTGAAAGACAGGTGTCTGCCAAGGAAGGTAGGAGCCTCCCTTGAAATGAAAAATGCAACCCCCCTTCCCTCCGAGTTATTATAACTTTGAAATCAAGGGGCTTTTAGGCAAAGTTGTGGAAAATAGGAATAACAGTTCTTTACTATTATATATCTATATGTGTATAACCAGTCAAACAAACAACAATAACTATGGCAGTAACAGCAAACAATCACAAACCCAGTCCCAGCCTTCTCCGCTGTCAGGCCCTTCCCCCTTGGGTGCAGTTACTGTCGCAGCCGGCAGGGGTGCTGGCGGCTCCCGGTGAGCAGGGCAGGTGCGATGGTTCCCCTGAGGCTGCAGGGGGTGTTCCAGAGCGAGCTTGGGGAGCACACAGCACTGGTGGCCTGGGATCCTGGGAAGGGATGGAACAAAAAAGCTTCACAAACCCCTGGGCAGCTGATCCCCGTGTCCAGCCGGACCCTCGGGAACAGCAGGCTGGAATGGCAGGCTGGAACAGCAGGGACGAGCACAAATCCCTGGTGGCAGACGAGATGTATCCAAACGGGGAACCCCCCCCCCCCGGAGTTCTGGGCAGGTCGAGCAGGGCTACAACGTAGCAAAGGCTCGAAGAAACGGCGGGGCAGGGCGGCCATGGCCCGGCTCCCAGCGGGGCGGGGAAGGCGGCTTTGGGATCCCAGGGCTTCTCCAGCAGAAGGAAAAGCAGCCAAAGAAAGCAGCCTCCCTCTCTGTCCAAATGCTGAAGACCGACATCCCACACACCCAGGTGAAACAAAAGGAGCAGCCAGGTCTTTTGTTTTTCTTAAGCCACCAGCAATTTGTCCCCCTAGCAACATGTATGGGGAAAATTCCTTTAACAGGAAAAAAAAAAAAACAGGAGAGCTCCTAAAACCCCAACACTTATATGCACCATGGGGACTTTATTCCCTTCTAAGGTACATGCAGGTTTTGATTGGGCAGGGTCAGCTTGATTGGTAGAGACTCGGGTGTTAACTAAGCAGGTGGCCTTTGCTAAATGTAGATCCCAATGTTTGAAGTTCCTACCTCCCATTGCCTCTGCTGTGATTTTTAGCAGTCCATTGTACCATTCAATTTTTCCAGAGGCTGGTGCATGATAGGGAATATAAGGGTATTTTTGAAATGAGTCCTGTTTCTGACTCAGTTCTTTCTGGGGTCCCGTGTTTCCACAGAAATTGTTTTTCAAGCCCCAAGATAGTGTTCTGGGCAGTGGTGTGAGGCACAGGGTACATCTCCATCCATCCAGTGGTTGTTTCCACCATTGTAAGCATGTAACGCTTGCCTTGGCGGGTTTGCGGGAGTGTGATGTAATCGATCTGCCAGGCCTCCCCATATTTATCCTTTGACCATCGTCCCCCATACCACAGAGGCTTTACCAGCTTGGCCTGCTTGATTGAAGTGCATGTTTCACAGTTATGGATAACCTGGGAGATACTGTCCATAGTTAAGTCCACCCCTTGATCACAAGCCCATCTGTATGTTGCATCTCTTCCCTGATGACCTGAGGCGCCATGGACCCACCAAGTGAGAAATAATTCACCCTTATCTTGGCAGTCCAGATCTACCTGACACACTTTAATCTTGGCAGTCCGATCCACCTGTCCATTGTTGTGATGTTCTTCAGTAGCCCGACTGTTGGGTACATGTGCATCTACATGATGTGCTTTTACAGCCAACTTCTCTACCCAGGTAGCAATGTCGTGCCACAGTGATGCCTTTTCCTGGTCTTAAAATCAAGAGTCAAACATAGCTAGAAGGGGAAAAGGGATTTTGCCTTGGTATTTTAAGGATCCTTAGGTGCACATGTCCAGGTCAAATGCACTGAAATGCACACCGCAGTGCACACCCCCAAAAGATCGGGTATAACATTATAGGTCTTACTAATTAGCATATCTATCAAAGATTCCCCGATGAGAGGCTCAAGTGAGCCCCCCTCCCCAAGGAGCCTTCCCCTGCATGGTTCTATCTTAGTTTACAGAATGTGTTCTGGAGAGGACCTTGGGGTCTGGGGCACACTGATCCCTGACTACGAAGCTTCTAAAATGTTTAGTCTCTCAGCTTGACAAACAAGTCCAAGAATGTAGGCAAAAGGCACTAAGAATACAGAAGTTGTAAAAAAGGTATAACAGGGGTATAAAAGAAAAGGCAAAACCTTCATGGCATCATTTCCCCCCTTTTAGAGACTAACAAAACTCTACTTTGTCTAGTCTCTACTCTACTCTATTCTTTACCCGCAGAACCGGTTTACACAACCGGCTGCTCCACAAGCTATTACACAGATAATAGCTACAATCGCAGCTATTATGAATATTTCTTTTACCCAGGCCTAGTTTGGTAACCATGAGGTGAGGGTATCACAAATATGATCAAAATTTAAGATGTTATTTCTAGAAGCTACTTCATGTAGAATTTGAGTTCCTTTCTAAATTTCATCCAAATCTTTCTTAATTCTCCCATTTTGGTCCACATAAGAACAACAGGTGGTATTGACAAAATCACAGTTCAGCAGCCCAGATGGATTTACCTCTGTTATGCCAACTGGTCTTTTTCCATGAGTCCAGCCACCCCTGTAGAGCATTTGCCACCATCCACAAGTCAGTGTACAGGTAGAGCACTGGCCATTTCTCTTGTTTAGCGTTATCTAAAGCCAGCTGGACAGCTTTCATCTCTGCAACATGATTTGATCCACCTTGTCCCTCAATAGCTTCTGTGACTCACCTCGTAGGACACCATACAGCAACTTTCCATTTTCTATGTATAGCTATGATACAGCAGGAACTCAGTGAAGAAAGCGTATCACTTTTCATTTTCTGGTAGCTGATTACATGGTTGGGCCTCCTCAACATTTCACCTGTTCCTCCTCCTCTTCTGATGATCGTCTGAAATTCTCAACTTCAGGCCAGTTTGTGGTGACTTCCAAGATCCCAGGGCGATTGGGGTTTCCTATTCAAGCTCACTATATGATCCAAGCTATCCACTTACTCTACCTAGCATCAGTGGCATGATGCATGGAAGGGACTTTCCCTTTGAACATCCATCCCAGCACTGGCAGTCAGGGTGCCAGGAGTAGCTGTACTTCAGTGCCAATCACTTGTGAAGCAACTCAAACCCCTTCATAAACTGCCAGCATTTCCCTTTCAGTTGAGGTGTAACAGGCCTCGGATCCTTTTTATCCCCGACTTCAGAACCCCAGGGGTCATCCTCAAGTCTCCCCAGGTACTTTTTGCCAGAGACTCCAGGAAGGACCATTCTCCCCAGCTGTGGTGTAGAGCACATTTTTTACATCTTGTCCTGTCCTGACTGGCCCAAGGGCTACTGCATGAACATTCACCTGTTTAATCTGTTCAAAAGCTTGTTGTTTTTTGGGTCCTGTCAGAGACTGAAATACTATAGTTTATGACAAACATTTTCATGAAGGACTTAAAACTGTATTACAAAAGCTGCTGAGAAGACCAACACACCCTGAATGGGGCTTTGAGAGGCCCTACACACAGCTCACTGATGAAGATAAGATAAAGTGACTCAGGTCTGGGCTGGGGGAGAAAGAGACTTTCAGAGGGATCAAGCTTAGCACCTTTGGGGTGGAGGCCACAGCCCCAGGGCTATCAGCTGCCAGGCTCGAACAGACCCTTGAACCAAAGGGTGGGGGGAGAGATGCTTTGGGTGTGTGTTGGAAAAGCCTCTGGTCAGAGGCACAATGAACACCCATCCTCCGCTGTGCAGAGAAGCCCAGCTGAGGGGCCCTTCACCCGGGGAAAAAGCTGCATCCATGTGAAGGACAGCAGAGGGGGTGTCATGGCCCATCAAAGGTCCCCCCCAAGGGGTCCCTAGACCCTGCACCAGAGATGATGCAACAAATCCTCAGTGTTGCAAGGGACAGTGTCAAACTGACCTCCTGCAAGGGAGGCACGTGGGTGTTCCCACCTGGCCCAAAGCATATATTAATCTACTGGATTCTATACTCTTCTGCCTGTGGCGGCGTGTGGTGGCCTGGCGCAGCTTGGCTGAGGCAGCGGGGGACCCTCACCACCAGAAGACCAGATGGAGGGGAGCAGCAAGACATCATTGGGACCCTCAGAAGGATGATATGCTTCCACCTAGCCCCTGTCACTTCTCTCCCTGTTCCCCCACCTCCTCGCACTTACTTCACTTACTTTCTCTCTTTCTTTCTTTCTTTCTTTCTTTCTTTCTTTCTTTCTTTCTTTCTTTCTTTCTTTCTTTCTTTCTTTCTTTCTTTCTTTCTTTCTTTCTTTCTTTCTTTCTTTCTCCTTGCCTCTTTCACTATTAAATAAAATATATTGTAGCAGGCTTGGTTTGTAACCGGGCGGAAACACCAATTTAGTGTAGTGGTTTGGTCCAAAATACTCATTACTGTTTACCTTCTGTGAGATAAGAATTAGGAGAAATGCAAAGCAGGCACCAAACTTGAAAGAATATAAAGAAGTTTATTAACAGACCTAAAAGAAGAGAGAAAAAAAATCATACCACACCTTCAGAACTCTCTCCTCCCCCCCCACCTGTCTCCCTTCTCCCACTGACAATGTAGAAAGACAACCCTTAAGATGTCCAGTCTGTTTACCACTTCCATAATAGCCTTGTTCAGTCCATTTAGGAAGAGGAGTCTCTCTGCTTGCACGCGAGTCCCTTCCCATGACTTGCAGCTTTTCCCACAACTGCTTTTGAGGGTCCACTCTTGAATTACTGGGGTATAAATTTAAGGTTGAGTCATTCAGAAACAAAAGTTCTCTTCACCCATCTCTGGGAGCATTTCATCTCTAAGAACAGAGGCCCTCCTCCTTCCCTGGGAGCAAAGGGTCTTCCTCATCTTCATCTCTAGGACTATCTCTGGGAGCATCTCTAGGAACTGAGGTTTTCTCCTTTCCCATTTGGAGCAAAAGTCCTCATCGCTTCCATCTCTCCCTGTTCAAACTTCTCATGAAATTACAGCTGCTTCAGCATCTGCCTATCTCAGCGCAGGTGCTTTTGCTCACAAGTACAAGCTGAACGCTCCACCCCCCATGCCTTCATGAAATTACAACGGGATACTCTGACGCATTATAGCTTTACAACAGATTTTCATATTTAAGCGTCTCCTCTTTCTTCTCCCTCAGGTTTTCAGCTCTTCATAGCACTAAAAGAGTTAATCTCACCTCGGCCTTGCAGCTGGAATGAAGCTTATCGCTGCTGGTCACATGATCTTTTGCCGGACAGCAGGGCAGCTTTAGCTGAATCTTGGCCTCACTGGAGAAGGGGAGCCGAGCCACTCCGGCTGCCCACAGCCCTGCTGTGGGGGGAGTTCTGCGGGTGGAACAGGGCCCATCGGCTCCAGGATGGCCACGGCCCGGCCCGGCCTGGCCCGAGCAGGGTCTGGGCCGGGCCCACTGGTCCCCGCGCAGGGCCCCGCAGCCACCTGTCCCAGCACCAGAAACGAGACAGAGACTCTGCCTCGGGGTTTTCTATTCTTAAGTGTGGATCACAGAGGCGGTCGCAACTTTAAGTGGCTTAAAGAATTGTCCATATTCAAACTGGCAATCTGATAGGTCCTGTCAAGTCACAGAGGAAGCTGTTAGCACCCCTTTGCAAGAACATCACTTCGGGGACTATGCTAGCTAACCCATGACACATATCAAGTTTTTGGTGCCAACATCTAACCTCATTTTGTTTTAATCTCATTTTTTGATATATTTTGAACCTTCTATGTTCTTTCCATTTGTACCGGTTTGGCCAAATTTAGAAATATATCCTCTGAGAGAAGGCACAACCACCCCTCCCCCACCAGATTCGGGAAAAATAAATTTTCCTCAAAGGAAAGTGAAGGAGATTAAACTATTTATTTAACAAACACATGGGAAAGGAAAATAATGTTAAATGGTAAAATCTTTCGCTGTGGAGGAAAAACCTGGGAAAGCGTTAGAGTCCTCCCTTTGGTCTCCTCGGAGCTGGGGCTTGGCCCATAGCCAGGCCCTCTGTGCCCGGTGGAAAGTCCTCCCGATGTGTTCTGATGTTAAAGCAATCAAGCAGTCCAGTAGCAAAGGGAGAAAATCTGAAATTCCAGAGAAGGAAAAATTCAACTCTCAGTCTCTCTCCGGAGAACAAAGCAGCTGAACCACTGACCAAAAAAACTGTTCTGGGCGCAGCAAGCTGGGTGCTTCCTCCCTCCCCTGCCGCAGTGGGGAAAACCAATTGCTATCTCTGTGTGACCTTGAACAAGCTGCAAACTGCTTTGCAAAAGTTTTGCTCAGTTTTTTCCTTCCCCCTCTCAGGCTCAGTTTAAAGGCATAGAAAGGCACAGGAATTAATTTCTGGGCATAGGGCAGCGATATGGGATACACATCATAAGTTCACCCCAAGACACCGGTTTATACACAGACACTTAATTTTCTTTGCTCTTCTGGGTTTAGACCTGATTGCCAAAGGACCCCACTTTAAATTGTTGTTCTTCCATATCACATGATAGATATGGTTTACAATCTGAGTGTTCTGGAATATGCATTCTCCAAAAACCCACAGCACCTAGGAAACCCTGTGTTTTCTTCTTGCTGGTCAGTGGGGACATAGCTGCTATTTTGTTGACCAGGTCCATTGGAATCTGACAATGTCTTGCTATTGCTTTCAGGAGGATCTGAATTATTGTCTCTGCTTTCTCCAAAACATTCTCTGCTGTGTTGCCCCACACGATGATGTCATCAATGTATTGCAAGTGTTCTGAAGCCTCACCCTTTTCCAGTGCAGTCTGCATCAGTTCATGGCAAATCATGGGGCTGTTTCCACCCCTGGGGCAGTCAATTCCAGGTATGCTGGATGCCCCTCCAAGTGAAAAAAAACTGTGACCTGTACTCTGCTGCTAAAGGAATGGAGAAAAATGCATTAGCAATGTCAACAGTAGTACCAGTTAGCTGCCTTGGACACCAGTTCATTCTTGAATTCCAGCATGTCTGGCACAGCAGCACTCAGTAGTGGTCTGACTTTGTTCAGGCCATGATAGTCTACTGTCAGCCTCCACTCTCCACTGGACTTATGCACAGGCCATATAGGACTATGAAAGGGTGAGGGAGTCTATCACAGTGTCCTGCAGTGGTAGGGAGGAGGAGAGAGATCCAGCAGGCAGGAATTGTACAGCAAGATTGATTTATTTAATTATTTTACAAACTCTTTTATAGACTTTTTTCTTCATAGTCTAATTGGTCAAAGGATCAGCCACCCCTTGGGGCGATTGGCTAAAATCCTAAAACATCCATTGTCAAAATATTTTTCTACTGTACCATAAACAAAGCTTTGCAAGGTCACAGGTGTTCATAGTTATAGAAGTCTGCTAATATCTTCTGTGAGAGAGAAAAATATCTCACGAGACTGGAAAGAAGCAAGAGAAATTCTTGCTAGCTGCATATTTGTATCCACAGGAGTCTTGCTGACCACTCCATGGCTCTCCAGTTCACGAATCATTTATATGGACAGTGGTCACAGTGTCCTGGTTGATGCAGTATTTTTGATGGTGCACTGTTATTACTGTATCCTGCAGCCATAGGGAGGAGAGGAGAGAAGATCCAACAGGCAGGAATTGTGCAGCAAGATTGATTTATTTAATTATTTTACAAACTCTTTTATAGACTTTTTTCTTCATAGTCTAATTGGACCAAGGATCAGCCACCCCCTGGGTGGATTGGCTAGAAATCCTAAACATCCATTGTCAAAATATTTTTCTACTGTACCATAAACATAGTTCTACAAGGTCACAGGTGTTCATAGTTTATAGAACTTCTGCTAATCTCTTCATGAGAGAGAAAAGTATCCCACAGCTTAGAAAGCAGCAGGAAAATTCCTTGCTAACAGCATTTGTGTATCCACACACTGTTGTGATAGCAATTGGTACCTGTTTGTTGCAGAATGGTTAGAGGATCAGGGACATGGATTATTGATAAAGGGAACAAATCAATAACAGAACTGTACAAAGAAAAAGCCTGCAAGCAAAGGCCTGCATGAGAAACAGGCCTGGGAACAAAAAGGGAGTTTTTAGGAGGTACAGTGCTGTTCTGATAAAGATGTGCTGACCATGAGAAGGGAGGAGAAACTTTGATCTCTCAAGACAAAACATAAAGCTTGCCAAATGTAGTCTTTTATCTAACCCAATTATGTAGAAGTAAGAATGCGCTTTTGTAAGTTTAAACTAATTAAAGAACTGATAAGCTTGTATTCAATACTATATAAGTGCCTCTGTATTGCTAATAAACGAAGCTTGCATTACCTATCACATTGATTGTCTGCATGGCTTCCCCCACCTGAAGTCGGCACCTGTTATTCTTCAACCCTCAGCAGTCCCACAGCAGAAGGGTCCTCTGAGAGACCAGGCAAGGTATTCAGCTGTCTAATTTCCTCTGTCTCCACAGCAGCTATCCCAAAAGCCCAACGATGCCCTTTTGGGTCCTTGAAATACCTTCTCCTGAGGCAATCTATGCCAAGGATGCACAGGGCCTCTGGGACAGTCACAATGGGATGTTTTTGCCACTCATTCCCAGTCAGGCTCACTTCAGCTTCCAGTACAGTCAGCTGTAGGGACCCCCCTGTCACCCTAGAAATAGAAATGTATTCTGCCCCTACATATCTTGATGGTATCAGGATACATTGTGCACTCATATCAACTAAAGCCTTATACTTTTGTGGGTCTGATGTGCTAGGCAATCGGATCCACACAGTCCAATAGATCCGATTGTCCCTTTCCTCCACCTGGCCAGAGGCAGGGCCCCACTAGTTCTGGTCATAGTACTCATTGCTCACTTCTTGTAAATATGAACTGGAGGTCCCTTCAAGAGGATCAGAAGTAACATCAGCCCTTCTATTCTGTCTGAGGACTTGCCCACAGGAAACTGGAGCAACATTTAACCTTGAAGTATTTCTGTAGGAGATTAGGGACAGGCGTTCGGAAGATATCACGTTGTGCGGGACAGGTAGAACCCCTCCCCTCTACAGGTAATACGTGACCAGAAGGAAGTGACGCGGTAAACCCAGGTTATTTAACCCTATGTAACCCATGAATAAACGCCATTTTCCGTCCACCACATTGGTGCCTGTGAGCTGATGGCCCGAACGACCTGAGGTGGTCATCGTACCGTTCCTGAACCAGGTCGCTACGCCTCCGAGAGGCAACATATTTCTTATGGTTGTTTTCCCTTTCAAGTCACATCCCCGTGCTGCTAGGGCAGAGGTGGATTTTCCATCCCACTTCCTCATGTCCTCTCTGTGGTCATGCAGGCAAAACCACAGGTTACCTTGTCGTGTGGACCCTCTCTCTTGAGCAGGGGTGCACTTGCTCCCAGTAGCAGAGATTCTGGTCGATACTGGTGGGGCATGGGACATTTCCTCTCTAGTTTGCTCAAGTCTTTCCAATCTGTCCACAGTCTTGGACAGTCTTTCCACAGCCGTGGTGCAGGTTGGTAGGGAGGAAAAAAGATAAACTTCATATTGCCAGAGTCGGGTTGTCACCTGAAGCACTGACTGTTCTTTCATTGACATAAATGCCAATGAGTTGGCATACAGCGATGGCACACTCCGTGCAAACTTCTGCCGCATGGATTGTGTATACCAGACCTCATCTGAATCTGTAGGGGACTGCTTAGTTGAATTCCTATAGAGTACCTCCAGCACAGGTAATTCTCTCAGGTACCGAATACCTTTCTCCATGGCGTTCCACCTGCTTGGACACACTACTAGATCATCCTTGCAAGAATACCTTTCCCTCACACTTGACAGGTGTCACCTCCAGAGGCTTTCTGTCCTCTTCCCAATACCCTTGTCAATGCCCACATCTTGGGACAGGGATCCCAGTAGCTTGGCTTTACTACCATCTAGTTTCATATCGTGGGCTGCGCTATCCCAGCATCAAAGCAGCCAAGTCACCAGGGGCTCACCCAACTGGCATCTAAAATGTTTTCACATATCTCACAGCTCACCCAGATACAGGGATCGAGTGATTATTGCTAGCCCTTCCTCTTCCTCCTGTTGTGAGGGCCCTACTTCCTCTTCATCCCTCACTAAGCAAACTGATTTGGTCTTGGATTTCTTCTTCTGTATAGGGGCAACTGCTACCAGCACTGGTTGTTCCTCTGGTTCAGCTGCAGTTTGAGTGGCCACAGTGCCCATTGCTCTGCTTTTGTCCTTCTTCCCCTGAGGGTGCTGTCTAGTATCGAGCAGTGTCTGATAAATAGTAGCCAGGGCCCAACACACTGCAATAAGTTGCTCCTCTCTGGAGTTGCCACAGCATTCTCCTTGCAAATATTCTGTCACTTTATCAGGGTCCTGTAGTTGTTTGGGGTGAACTTCCGAACCATTGGAGCAAAGAATGTCCCCAAATATTGGCCCATGTCCTCCCACATTCCATGCCACTCAGGACTATCCACTCTTAGGGCAGATCTCTGAAGGACCTTCCTAGAAATCTCTTTTGTAACTCTAATCATGGTGATGACACTGAGGAGACCTGGCAGATTTAGCATCAAGAACATGCTTTCCTTAACATCCAAGGGGAATTCAAAATTCTCAAAAGCTGTTGTAACAGGCCTGAAGGAGGAAAAGGGGGTGAACAGGTTGGGAAAATAATCCTCTCCTGTTCCCCCCACAGGCTGGGTATGATTATTAATGAATTCCCGGAGGCAGCACCCAAGGCCAGGGCAGGAGAGCAACACTGAATATACATCCCAAATAACCTTCATTGCCCTTGATGTTATCATGTCATAAGCTGATATCACACAGGACATCAACAAAGCAATCCTGATCCCTTTGCCTGCTCTGAAAAAGAGCACTGAGAAGTGTAGGTTACGGGCGGGTTCGGTCGGGACGGAGACGGAGAGATCTCTATAGGCAGGTCTTGGGACACAGTCGGTTTATTGTAAAGGGCGTGGGTATTGGGGCACTGCTCAGAGCTGTTTGACTCAGCTCTGAGCAGGCCCAAGAAAGCAAGAGAGTAAGTGGGTGAGAGAGAGAGAGAGGGTGTAAGAGCAAGAGTGGAAGTAAGGAAGGAAAGGAATGAAGTGGAAGAGAAGTGTCTGAAGTCCTGGTTACAATACAATAAATCATCCTCTGTACTGAATATTCTAATTGTCACTAACCAATCTAATACAAGATACAAATCCTATAGCATTTACATACAGCCTATAAGAGTTCTTATATTACCATAGAGTGTTACATCTTAACTTCTAAAAACTACTCTTTGGACCCCTTCTGCTGAGCTAGTAGGGTCTGCTCTGACCCTTGGACCGCTTGCAAGCAGAGGGTATTGTTCCATCAAGAGGGGATTATCTTCAGTGGCCATACCATTGTTTTCTAGTTGTTCAGTAACTAAGACCTGGTATTTCAAAAGTGGCTTTCATTTCGATGTTGCCTGTAGTTTTCATATTCCCAAAATCTTTTGTCAGGCAATCATATCTACAAGGCTTTCCTGTTTCATCTTCCCCAACATCTCCCCTGTTCTGATGAACAAATAAGATATTAGACATAGTCCTACTCGTCATTTTTTGCACACACTGAAGTATACAAGGTACTGCTACTAAAACTATAATTATTACTACTAGAATAATCAAGCCTATTTTACAGAGTTCCCTTAGCCAAGGTGCAAAGCTCCAACCATCAAACAAACTGTCTAGCCAAGACGGGTTATCTGTTGTAATTTGGTTAGCTAGGTCCCTTAGGTTTTGTAACTGTTTGTGAATGGAAACAGAATGATCGGATAAGTTCATACAGCATAATCCTTCAAAATCTTCACAGCCATGCCCATGTGCTAATAAAAGATAATCAATGTAAGTTTGGTGTCTATGGCTGGGAGTTGGAGAAATGTGATCATTATCATATGGCCAATATTTATCATAAGTAACATTACTAAAACTTTCTGGTAAAGGCATTCCAACTAAACAAGTTGAAAAAGGTTTGTCAGGGCTTGTGTCAGATAGACAGATGGTATCGGAGCCTGCAGATTTGGCTAAAGCAACCTAGACATTTGTCTTCGGTTGATTTACAGGTAAAGCTTCACAACAAAAACTAAAACAAAAGGTTAAAAGCAACATGCATCTACACAAATAATGCTAAAACTCCATTCTTTTCTTGAGCTGTTTTTGGCAGACAATCTTCTCTCAGTGGTTCTGCCTGGTTCACATTTCAGTGCCGGCTTCTCGGCTTCCACTCGTGGGGTCACTGGCTGAAGTGGAACCGACAGTGGGCTTTGATGCGTGGTACAGCTTCACGTTCTTTGCTGGAGTCCACGTGGTTCCTTCACCTGTGGAGAGACATGCAAATCCCTTTCCCCACATTATAAGATCATAAGGTCTTTTTATTTTTCCTGATGCTAAATTCTTAATTAAAACTAGGGGGTGCTCCTTCAGTTTTGCTTTTTTGTTGTTTAAGAAATGTCTATAAATGGAGGGATCAGGCTCTTCTGCAGAGCTATTCAAGAAATTAAAAACATACAAGGTTTTATTCAACTTTCTTTGAGGTGTATCCTGGGCTTCTCCCCTTTCCTGTTGATTTAAAATGCGTTTTAAAGTTTGATGTGTTCCTTTTAGGGTACTTTTTAGCAGTTGCTTAAGGTATGGAGAGCAAATGCCACTGTATCTTACAGCATTTTTTTGTTCTTTAATTTCGAGAGTGTGGATGGGAGCCCACGTTTTAGGACTGTCAGGCTGTTGGCTAGCTATCACAGGCTTAGTTAATAGACTAAGACTTTCATCTTTATAGATTTGGGGTCTTATTTCATGGCAATCTGTTAATTTAGAATAATCTGAGCACTTTGGAGGATTTTTTGATTCAGAAGGTAGCGCTGACAAACTTTCAGAACTCGTTTTCTCTTTCTGGGTTGCAAGATCTCCGTCGCTCGCTGGCGGGACTCTGGGGTTCATTGCAAACAAATCTGGCTGCTTTTCAGAGTTTACTTGTGTTAAAGCATCAGCTCCGGCAGAGGGGCTCTCCGTCTCCCCTGCCACTGGAGCTGCATCATTGCTCTCTGTTCCCCCCCTGCTCGCGGCTTCTGAGGCGAGGCTGCGCTGCGCGGAGGGATACGGCTGGGCGGCGGAGGGATACGGCTGCGTGGTGTTGGGGGACCCCGGTGGGGGCGGCTGCGGCGCGGGGATGGGACCCGGCGGGGGCGATGATGACACGGCAGAGCTCAAGAGTGGTCCAGCCGATCTCGGTGGCGGCGGGCGAGGAGGCGGGGTGGAGCTGCGCGGCGGAGTCGCGGGAGGATGCGCGGCTGGTCCCGGGAGCGGTGCTGAGGTTGGAGAAGTTCGAGCGGAGTGATACCGGTGATCTGGGAGTTGCAGCAATTGCGCATGCGTGTGTTGCATCATCAGGTCCGCGCGGCAGGATGTAATGGCGGCAGTCTGTGTGGCAGGCGGTTGGGGCAGAGCAGGAGATGGCAGGACTGCAGAACCAGGGGCTGGGGCTGCGGCTGCGGGAGGCAGGAGGGCTGGTGGCTGGATCGCGGCGTGCTGCTGCTGGGAGCTTGTAGGCTGGGCTGGGGTGGGTGGTGGTGCCGCGGGTAGAAACGGCGGTGGCGGAGCCGCGGTGCCGGGAGACGGAGCTGGAGCAACGGCAGGTACGGGGGAGACTGCAGACATCCGTGCAGGCAGCGCGGCACCGGCATCATGTGGCTCGCGTCCGAGCGCAAGCGATGGTATGCCGGGATCAGGGAACCGCACAGGAACGGCAGCAGGGACGGGAGTAGACACAGGCGTCCGTGCTGCCGCGGGGTCGGGGGACAGCTCGGGGCGTGCTGTGTGCGCTTGAACGGCAGGGTGGGGGGGTAGGGTTTCTGCGGTAACGTGCACAGGGGGTGCCGGAGACAGCAGCGCGGCCGTGGCCCGCGCTGTAGGCGCCGGTGGTTTGGGAACGGCAGGGGACTGTGAAGACGCAGCAGCGGCGGCCGCGGATGGAACAATGGCTACTATCGGCGCCGTGTCGGGGGGGGGATCTGGGGGGCTGGAAGAAGGGTCGCGACTTGGGTTTGGGGGGGGCCGGCTATAATGGCAGCCATGGCCATAAGCGGCGCGGCTGGGGTAGGGGTAACACCCGTAGGCAGCAGGGGGGTAGGCGCTGGTCCCGCAGGGGTACCGCCAGGGGGCGGGGACAGCATGATGTCAGCAGCGGGGGGTGGGGTAGCAGTGACGGCAGCGGGGGGGGTGGAGCCGCGGTGACGGAACCGGGGGTGGGGCACGGGGGGGCAGGGGCAAGGAGCGGGGCCGCGGAGACGCTGGAACCGAGGGCGGGGGCAGCGGGGGATGGGAGAGCGGGGACGCGTGGGATGGCGGGGGCGGGGATGGCGGGAGGGGCCGTAGGGTCCGGTGGGGTGGCTGGGGCCGGGGTAACGGGTGCGGGGACCGCGAGCGCGGGGGGCGGGGCGGCGCGAGTCAGGCGGACCGCGGGTATCGGAGCCGCGGGGTCTGGCGGAGGGGCGGGGGCCGTACTCCGCTGCGGGCTCGCGGCGGCAAGGGGCGGACTCACTGCAGGAGCCGGGCTCGGCGGGGTGACTGCTGCGGGCGGCGCTATCGCAGTAAACAGCTCTACCAGCGCTCTGCAAGCTGGGAGCAGCTGCGCAGCTGCCATATCGCAGTAGGAGATATTATTAAAGAGCTTAACTCCAACTGTGTCCCAAAAGTCTCTTGTAAAGACGGCTGAACGGTCAGCATTTGGGAAATTCAGTCGGGTCCATTCTAAAAGATTTTTTAGCTCGTGTTTAGGCAGCTGACTTGGACCAGAACTTATAAGTAAATGCTTAAGTTGCTTATAGAGATCTCTGTCATGGGCAGAGTGGGTTTGTCCCATTTTTTTAGACCAGTATGATACTCACTTAGATGATGTAGCAGGAGCAGCGTCCTTACTCAGATGACTGTCGTGCGGGGCTGGCAGGCACTCCACTCAGCAGTCAGGACGCCGCTTTTCGGTCCTTTCCCAGAGCTCCAATTTCAGGCGTCGCTTGGCAACGGCTTTCCGTGCTCAGGACCTCACGGGTGGGTCCGCACTGAGAGCTCCAGTGCAGGCGGTGCTCAGCACTACTCGCCTGTGCTCGGGGCGTGCGGCAAGTTTCCCTCCGCAGAGCTCCAGTCAGCACTGCTTGGCAGCGTGTCCGTGCTCGAGGGGTGATACGGCAGACCTCCTCAAAGAGCTCCAGGGAGCCGCTGCGCAGCAGTGGCCGCCCGTGCTCGAGGTCTGCTAGGCGAGTCCCTCCAAGAGCTCCAGGTAAATCCCCGTGCTCGAGGGCTGCCTCCGCAGAATTATAGAGCTGCAGCTAGTACGATGCGCAGCATCGGTATGCTGTGCTCACGACAAGTTCTAGGTGGCTATAACTGGTCTTTTAGTTACCGTCCATGGAGAAGAGTCCCACAGATGGAGAAAAGCTGAACAGGGCGTTCAATCACGTTGTGCGCCAGACTGCAGGTGCTGGGTGCGGGTTCGGCAATCACGGTGGGCGCCAGACTGCAGGTTTCGGGCGGGTTCGGTCGGGACGGAGACGGAGAGATCTCTATAGGCAGGTCTTGGGACACATGGGGTTTATTGTAAAGGCGTGGGTATAGGGGCACTGCTCAGAGCTGCCAGACTCAGCTCTGAGCAGGCCCAAGAGAGTAAGCAGGTGAGAGAGAGAGAGAGGGTGTAAGAGCAAGAGTGGAAGTAAGGAAAGAAAGGAATGAAGTGGAAGAGAAGTGTCTGAAGTCCTGGTTACAATACAATAAATCATCTTCTGTACTGAATATTCTAATTGTCACTAACCAATCTAATACAAGATACAAATCCTATAGCATTTACATACAGCCTATAAGAGTTCTTATATTACCATAGAGTGTTACATCTTAACTTCTAAAAACTACTCTTTGGACCCCTTCTGCTGAGCTAGTAGGGTCTGCTCTGACCCTTGGACCGCTTGCAAGCAGAGGGTATTGTTCCATCAAGAGGGGATTATCTTCAGTGGCCATACCATTGTTTTCTAGTTGTTCAGTAACTAAGACCTGGTATTTCAAAAGTGGCTTTCATTTCGATGTTGCCTGTAGTTTTCATATTCCCAAAATCTTTTGTCAGGCAATCATATCTACAAGGCTTTCCTGTTTCATCTTCCCCAACAGAGAAGGGGTACATAACGGAATATATACAGGGTTAGATACCACAACCACATGAATAGACCAAGCAACCTTTTAACCAGTGGCTCTGTACCTAATACAGCAATGCTTAAATCAAAATTGTATCTGGAGTGGTGTCTTGGGGTGACCTTATGATGTGTATCCCATATCGCTGCCCTATGCCCAGAAATTAATTTTTGTGCCTTTCTATGCCTCTAAACTGAGCCTGAGAGGGGGAAGGAAAAAACTGAGCAAAACTTTTTCAAAGCAGTTTGCAGCTTGTTCAAGGTCACACACAGATAGCAGTTTTTTTTTCCCCAGCTGCGGCAGGGGAGTGAGGAAGCACCCAGCTTGCTGCTTTCCAGTCAGCTTTTGGCCAGTTGTTTCAGTTTCTTGTTCTCCAGAGAGAGACTGAGAGTTGAACTTTGCTTTTGCTTCCCTGGAATTCCGGATTTTCTCCCTTTTCTACTGGACTGCTTTCAACCTCAGAGCACATCAAGAGGACTTTCCACAGGGCACAGAGGGCCTGGCCCTGGGCCAAGCCCCAGCTCCGAGGAGACCAAAGGGAGGACTCAAACACTTTCCTAGGTTTTTCCTCCACAGTGAAAGATTTTATTATTTAGCATTATTTTCCTTTTCCCGTGTGTTTGGTAAATAAATAGTTTTATCTCCTTCACTTTCCTTTGAGGAAAATTTATTTTTTCCCGAATCTGGTGGGGGGGGGGGGGAAGGGGTGGTTGTGCCTTCTCTCAGAGGATATATTTCTAAATTTGGCCAAACCGCAACAAGTGGTTTAAAACAAGCGGGGAATTAAACCCTGTTTGAAAGACAGGTGTCTGCCAAGGGAGGCGAGAACCTCCCTTGAAATGGAGAATATGACCCCTTTCCCTCCAAATAATTATAACTTTGAAATTAAGGAGCTTTCAGGCAAAGATATGGGAAAAGAAATAACAATTCTGTCACGAGACGGTCGACGATGGAAGAGATGGGGCAGATTGTTTGGATGCAAGAAGCCGATTTTATTGATACAAAGCTGAGTATTTATACCTTTTCAGCAGTAACTAAAAATAAATTCTTATATAAGCAGCAATCACTATAACAACCATATCTATGTTTCTCAATAACATTGCAAAACTACAAGCTAGCACTAACCGACACAGGTACATACCAAGTATGCTGCTCCCTTATACTATTTTGTTATAGGCCATACTGCCTGTCACGGTTTGTGGCCTAGCAGCATTAGCGCGTCTACTTCTGACATGAGTTTAGCAGTGCTCTCATTTCTGCTTTCTAGCTCTATCTCCACACAGTTCTTTACTAGTATGTATATGGATAACAAGGCAAACAAACAAGAACAAACAAAACCAGAGAACCAGTAACAGCCTTCTCTTGGCTGCAGGCACTTTCCCCTTTGGTGTAGTTATGGTCACAGCTGGGAGGGACACTGGTGGCTCCAGGCCAGGCAGGGCAGGTGCGATGATTCTCCTGTGGCTGCAGGGGGCGCTGTGTCACGAGTTTGGCCGTCTCTCTCACGTGGTAATGACGGATGCAGCTGGTGGAAGGGATGGAAAAGGGGCTTCCTTTACAAACCCCCAGGGGCAGCTGATCTTGCTGCCCCCTCTGGATGGCGAAAGGAGCTGTAGCAGGAACCTCGGAAGCAGCAAGCTGAAATGGCAGGGATAAGCAAAATCCCGGAGTAGTAGATGAGATGTATCAGAAACTCCACAGCTGTAGCTGGAACCGCAGGACGTCCCGGCAGGCAGGGGGTGTGGGGCTGCAGTGTAGCAAATCCCAGAGCAGTGGCAAAGAAATGGCAGGGGCTGGGTCCAGAACATGGCCGAGAGAGTCTCCCTTGGAGGGGAAATGGGCTTGGGGTCCCAGGGTTTCCCCTGAGGCACCTGAGCAGATGATCAAAGTCTTTTTTTAATGAGGTAGGGTGTTAATAAAGTCCCAGTTCAGTGGCTGCTCTCACGAGCAAAGGCTCACCCACAGCAGAAGAAGCAAGACGGAGTGGGGTCCGGCAGCAGGAGTGAATTCCCCCCCCCAGTAAGCAGCAACTCAACCGTCCTTCTCCAAAGCTAAGAGAGCTAGGAGCTGTGCTCAGCCCAATTCTCGCGGTATCTCTGCCCCTCCAAGAGAAACCCTCAGATAAGAAAAGTGCAGCCAGGTGCCCTCCTCCCCCCTGAGCTTGGCAACTTCTTTTGTCTCTCTTAAGTATCGGTCGTTATTGTTTCTTAGGGACAGATGGGACAAAATTCCTGAGAGAAAGAAACAAAAAGAAAAATCCTAAACCCCAACAAACCCCAAATAAGCTACTCCCCTTCCCCCTGTCTCCCTCTGGTGACAAAGGGACAAAGGAAGAGACTGGGTTAAGATAAAAATTTATTAAAAAGAAACAGCAATGGGATGAGAAACAAACAATAACAGCACAATATTAATAACAGAAGTATACAAAAAGATGGTGATTTACACACAAAACATGCTCACCACCTTGACTCAGTTCCCCATTGCCGCCAAGACAAAGACAAGATGGTGGCCTTTTCTGCAGCCGTTGTTCTCCTTCCCAGACCCCAAGACAACGAAAAGCAATGACGGACAAACCTTCCAAGCCAGCTCATCCAGGCTGCACCACTCCAACTCTTCCCAGACTGGCCACCCTGTTCCGCTGGGCTCGGCTGTGTTTGACAGTTTTCAGCTGGGCTCAGCTCAACTCTGCTCTGCTCAGCTCCGTTTGGGTCCGCTTGGCCCCAATCGGCATGGCTCTGATTGGCTCTGGTCAGCTCAACTGTGTTCTCCTCTTGGAGTTGTGCTCTCCCAAGGAATGGGAAGGGACAAAAGCGAGAGTGATTTGCATGCAAAATGCTCACCAACTACCCCAGGCGATAATGAACAATGGCAGACGGGTTTTCCCCTCCCGCAATGCTTCTCTTGACCCCAAGCCATGCCCCTCTTCTCAAAGGGAGAGTTCCTTACTTCCACCCTGTGAAAAATGAGGTTCAGTCTTTATAAAATTTTAAAAGACCTTTAATAAAAGGGACAATTAGAAGACAATAGCAAAAAGGGTATTACGGCCAGGTGCTTTGGCAGAGATCCAAAGGCACACTTCTACATCCAAAAGATCCTCTTTAAAGTACATCTCTTATTGCATACTCATCACAATCATGCATGATTCATAAATCCTTTGGAGTTTCTGTGTATCATCCGATCAGCCTTATCTTCCTCCTTGGCTCCATTCCGTCTCTGCTCCCTCCATAAATTCTTCTCTCTGGTTTCTGGTTTTCTTCTTCTCTGATAAGATACTCCAGGAATGTGAAGACTTTCTCTGCCTATCTTCTCTAAATTGACTACATAAAAAATAGACATTCTATATCATGTATTACATTACAGAACCTAGGTAAAGTTTTTTCTAACATTAAGTAACATGCAAAAAAGCCAACATCACAATACATTCATAACAACCCCTGGCAATAACATGAAATTGTATAGAATAACAACGTAGACACCTCACGTGATGCTGCCCTGCTGTCCATGTCTCCAGTGTTATTCTGCTTTACCCTTCACCTGGTGGTACCACAGTGGAGAAACCCCTCATTGTTGGCTTGCTTTCTTTTTATTTTATTTTTTATATAATTCCTGTAATGTACAAGCAGAGAAACTATTGATAAAGCCTTATTTCTTCCTGCTTTTGTTACCTGCTTGATTATTTAATTTCTCATTGTACATTCTTCTGAGGTGCCTTGTCCAAATGGAAAGAAAATATGTGTGCTTATAGGAGCTGTTTGTTTCCCTTTGACTGAGAAAAAGAAAACCCCTTGGCTGGGCAAAATAAGCAGATATCGCAGAAGATACGGATTGCTTCTGCTTCCTGGTCCTGGGGAGGGAACCACCAACACTTGCTCCATCACACGCCTGTGAGCAACATTACTCCTTAAAGCTGGCGGGCTGTTGTCTTGGTTTGAAAGACAGGTGTCTGCTAAGGAAGGCACAAGCCTCCCTTGGAATGGCAGATGTAACTCCCCTTCCCTCCGAGTTATTATAATTTTGAAATCAAGGGCCTTTTAGGCAAAGATGTGGGAAATACTAATAACAGTTCTTTACTATTATATATATAACCAGTCAAACAAACAACGACTATGGCAGTAACAGCAAACAATCACAAACCCAGTGCCAGCCTTCTTGGCTGTCAGGCCCTTTTCCCCTTGGGTGCAGTTCTGCTTGCAGCCGGCAGGGGCGCTGGCAGCTCCCGATGAGCAGGGCAGGTGCGATGGTTTCCCCGCGGCTGCAGAGGGCGCTCCAGAGTGAGCTCGGGGAGCACGCGGCACTGGTGGTCTGGGGTCCCGGGGAAGGATGGAACAAAGGCTTCACAAACCCCTGGGCAGCTGGCCCCGGTGTCCGGCTGGACCCTCGGGAACAGCAGGCTGGAACGGCAGGCTGGAACGGCAGGCTGGAGCGGCAGGGACGAACACAAATCCCAGATGGCAGACGCGATGTATCCAAGCGGGGAACCTCCCGGAGTTCTGGGCAGGCAGGGCGAGCACGGCTACAGCGTAGCGAAGGCTATAAGCAGCGGCAGGGCAGGGCGGCCACAGCTTGGCCTCCAGCGGGGCAGGGAAGGCGGCTTTGGGATCCCGGGGCTTTCCAGCACAAGGAAAAGCAGCCGAAGCAAGCCGACTCCTCTCTGTCCGAACGCCTGTCCAAACGCAGGAGACCCAACTGCCCACACACCCAGGTGAAACAAAAGGAGCAGTCAGGTCTTTTGTCTCTCTTAAGCACCCAGCAATTTGTCGCCTTAGTAACAGTATGTAGGGGGAAAAAATTCCTTTAACAGAAAAAAACCTAGATCTCTTAAAACCCCAACATTATCCACCCCGAATTTTTTCCCATACTAACATGTTACATGAAACTTAACCCTTTTAACTATATAAATACATGCATCACCCGAATTATATACATATATACATGCTGATACTGATACAAGTACTAAGCCATGGGTAGTTCACCCTAAAACAAGGTCCCCTTGAGGTATGCATCGGGTCTCTCCATCCCTTTGCATCACCCACCAGGTGCAACCTGGTCCCTGAGCAAAAACAACCCCACGGATGGGTTTGTCTTTGCTCAAGGCAGACTTTACCCAAACAGTTTTTCCAAGCATACCTCTCATGTGCACCACTGGAACCTTATCTCCATCTGTTGTTTGTAGGGGTTTGGATTGGGCAGGGCCTGCTCGGCTGGTGGAGCCTCGAGTGTTAACTAACCAGGTGGCTCTTGCTAAATGCACCTCCCAGTTTTTGAAAGTTCCCCCACCTAGTGCCTTCAAGGTGGTTTTAAGCAGTCCATTACACCGCTCAACCTTCCCAGCTGCTGGTGCATGGTAAGGGATGTGGTACACCCACTCTATGCCATGTTCTCTAGCCCAGGTGTTTATAAGGCTGTTCTTGAAATGAGTCCCATTATCAGACTCGAGTCTCTCAGGGGTACTATGCCTCCAAAGGTCTTGCTTTTCAAGGCCCAGGATGGTGTTATGGGCAGTAGCATGAGGCACAGGGTAGGTCTCCAGCCATCCTGTGGTGGCTTCTACCATTGTGAGCACATAGCCCTTGCCTTGGCGGGTTTGAGGCAGTGTGATGTAATCAATCTGCCAGGCCTCCCCATACTTGTATTTGGACCATCGCCCACCATACCACAGGGGCTTCACCCGCTTGGCCTGCTTGATTGCAGCGCATGCCTCACAATCATGGATAACCTGGGAGATACTGTCCATGGTTAGATCCACCCCTCGATCTCGTGCCCACTTGTAGGTGGCATCTCTGCCCTGATGGTCTGAGGCATCATGGGCCCATCGAGCTAGGAACAACTCTCCCTTGCGTTGCCAATCCAAGTCTATCTGGGACACCTCTATTTTCGCAGCCTGATCTACCTGTTTGTTGTTACGATGTTCTTCGTTAGCCTGGCTCTTGGGGACGTAAGCATCTACATGATGGACCTTCATGGATAGCTTCTCTACCCGAGTGGCAATGCCTTTCCACTCCTCAGCAGCCCAGATTGGTTTTCCTCTGTGCTGTCAGTTTGCCTTCTTCCACCTTTCCAGTCAACCCCACAGAGCATTGGCTACCATCCATGAATCAGTGTAGAGGTAGAGCTTTGGCCACTTCTCTCTCTCAGCAATGTCCAGAGCTAATTGAACCGCTTTGAGTTCAGCAAATTGGCTCGATCCACCTTCTCCTTCAGTAGCCTGTGAAACTTGTCGTGTGGGGCTCCATACAGCGGCTTTCCATTTCCGGCTAGTGCCTACAATTCGGCAGGAACCATCAGTGAAGAGGGCGTATTGTCTTTCACTCTCTGGTAGCTTGTTATATTGTGGGGCTTCTTCAGCACGCGTCACCTGCTCCTCTTCTTCTTCAGAAGATAACCCAAAAGTCTCACCTTCTGGCCAGTTCGTAATTATTTCCAAGATCCCAGGGCGACTTGGGTTTCCAACTCGGGTGCGCTGCGTGATGAGTGCGATCCATTTGCTCCAAGTAGTGTCAGTGGCGTGATGCACGGAAGGAACCTTTCCTTTGAACATCCACCCCAGCACCAGTAGTCGGGGTTCCAGGAGGAGTTGTGCCTCTGTGCTGATTACTTCTGAGGCAGCTTGGACTCCTTCATAAGCTGCCAAGATTTCTTTCTCTGTGGGAGTGTAGTTGGCTTCAGATCCTCTGTAGCTTCGGCTCCAGAATCCCAGTGGTCAGCCACAAGTCTCACCACGGCCCTTCTGCCAGAGGCTCCAGGACAGACCATTGTTCCCGGCTGCAGAGTAGAGCACGTTCTTCACCTCTGGTCCCGTCCTGACTGGGCCAAGGGCTACGGCGTGAGCGATTTCCTGCTTGATTTGGGCAAAGGCTTGCTGCTGTTCAGGGCCCCAGTGGAAATCGTTCTTCTTGCGGGTAACCAGGTAGAGAGGGCTCACGATCTGGCTGTACTCGGGAATGTGCATCCTCCAGAAACCTATGGCACCTAGGAAAGCTTGTGTTTCCTTCTTGTTGGTCGGTGGAGACATTGCTGTGATCTTATTGATGACCTCGGTGGGAATGTGACGTCGTCCATCTTGCCACTTTACTCCCAGGAACTGGATCTCTCGGGCAGGTCCCTTGACTTTGCTCTTCTTGATGGCAAAACCAGCTTCCAGGAGAATTTGGATTATTCTCTCTCCATTCTCAAACACTTCTGTTGCGGTGTTCCCCCACACAATGATGTCATCAATGTACTGCAGATGTTCTGGGGCCTCACCCTTTTCCAGTGCAGTCTGGATTAGTCCATGGCAGATGGTGGGACTGTGCTTCCACCCCTGGGGCAGTCGGTTCCAGGTGTATTGCACACCCCTCCAGGTGAAGGCAAACTGAGGCCTGCACTCTGCTGCCAGAGGAATGGAGAAAAATGCATTAGCAATGTCAGTAGTGATGTACCACTTCGCTGCTTTGGACTGCAGCTCATACTGGAGCTCCAACGTGTCCGGCATGGCAGTGCTCAGCGGTGGAGTCACTTCATTCAAGTCCACAGTCAATCTCCATTCCCCGTCAGACTTGCGCACAGGCTAGATGGGGCTGTTGAAGTGTGAGTGGGTCTTGCTGACCACCCCTTGGCTCTCTAGCTCACGGATCATCTTGTGGATGGGGATCACAGCATCTCGATTTGTCTGATACTGCCAGCGGTGCACTGTCGAGGTGGCAATTGGCACTCATTGCTCTTCCACTTTCAGGAGCCCAACTGCAGAAGGATTCTCTGATAGTCCAGGCAGGGTGTTCAATTGCCTAATGCCCTCTGCCTCCACAGCAGCAATCCCAAATGCCCACCTGAGTCCTTTCGGGTCTTTGTAATAGCCGTTCCAGAGGAAGTCTATGCCCAGAATACACAGGGCCTCTGGGCCGGTCACAATCGGATGCTTTTGCCACTCCTTCCCAGTCAGGCTCACCTCAGCTTCCAACAGGGTCAACTGCTGTGATCCTCCGGTCACCCCAGTGATGGATACAGGTTCTGCCCCCACATGTCCCGATGGCATTAAAGTACACTGTGCCCCAGTATCAACCAATGCATCATATTTTTGTGGCTCTGATGTGCCAGGCCATCTAATCCACACTGTCCAGAAAACTCGGTTCTTCCGTGCCTCTTCCTGGCTAGAGGCAGGGCCCCTCTAGCCCTGGTTATCATTCTTTCCCTGGGTGTACATGCTCGAGGTACCTTCAAGGGGATCCGACATATCATCCTCCCTTTTGTAATACCTGGCAGCTCGGTCACGGGAGGCTGAGGCTACTTTCACTTTAGTGGAACTCCCTCCGTTAGTGCCTCCCTCCTTGAGTTCACGCACCTGCGCTGCCAGGACAGAGGTGGGTTTCCCATCCCACCTTCTCATGTCTTCCCCATGCTCGCACAGAAAAAAGCCACAGCTCAGCTCGTGGGGTGTACCCTCTCTCTCTAGATGGGGGATGATGGGCTCTGACTTGGGGGCCTGTGACTCGCACTGGTGCCACACTGACCTTCTTCATCTCCTCCCTCATCTCCTCCGTCATCTCCTCCCTCATTTCCTTCCTCATCTCCTTCATCTCCTCTTTGAGGTCCTGGACCACAGCAGAGACATGAGCTTTCAGTGGACCATTGACCATACTGTCATAATTCCTGAGCTTGTTGGCAACAGAGCCCACTGTTTCTTGGTTATTGTCAGCATCAATCGTTGCAATGAAGGTGGTGTATTGTGGTGGCCCTCGCTTTGCCAGATTCCACATCATCTGTCCTGTGCACCTGACCTTATCGGGGTCATTATCATGCTGTCCATCCCTCCCAAAGAGTACCTCTAATACTGCCACCTCTCTTAGCTGCTGGATCCCTTCCTCGAGTGTCTTCCACTGCATTCTATGATGGTGCTCCTGCACTCTGTGAACGAACCTTTCTCTCACACTCATTAAGAACCACTCCCAGAGAGAAAGGGGCTCTGGCTCCCTCACAAATATCTGGTCCACACCTGGGTCCTGGGTCAACGATCCCAGATACCTTGCCTCACCACTATCCAGTTGAACACCTGTGCCCATAAGGTCCCAAACCCGAAGCAGCCAGGTTGTATAAGGCTCACGCCCCCTTCGCACAATGTCTTTTCGCATACTACGGAGACTGTCGTACGACAGGGACTCAGTGATGATTTCTGGCTCTGGCTCTCCTGCTGGTTGTGAGGGCCCTGGTTCCCCATCATCATTAACTGGTCGTACTGATTTGGTCTTATACTTCCTCCTTTGCGCAGGGGCGACTGCTGCTGGCTGTGGTTGTCCTTGTGGTTCAGCTGAAACCTGGACGGTTGTAACATCTGTGGGTTCCATTGCTGCACCATCGGACTCACCCTCTTTGGGGCAGGGAGAGGGTTTTTCACTAGCTGAGGAGGTGTATTCCCTTAGCAATTGGCATATTCCCTGGCTCACCTGGCCCATCTCCTGGCACATCCCCTGGCGCACCTGGCCCATCTCCTGGCACATCTCCTGGCGCACCTGGCCCATCTCCTGGCATATCTCCTGCATCCCTTTCACCAGTACCCCCACCCAGTTCTGGTAGTCTATTTCTGAGGTGGGCTGTTGGGCGGTATCAGGCTGTGGGGCAGGGTCTCTAGTGTCTGGGGCTGTGTCAGGTTCTGGGGCAGGATCAGGCTCTGGGGTAGGATCTCTAGTGTCTGAGGCCGTGTCAGGTTCTGGGGCAGGATCAGGCTCTGGGGTAGGATCTCTATTGTCTGGGGCCGTGTCAGGTTCTGGGGCAGGATCAGTCTCTGGGGCTAGTGTCTGGGTAGTTATCTAAGACAATCTCAACTTATCCTTGAGTGCTAAATAGAGTAGGCCTACCAGCACCAGTTGGTTAGTACTCAGAGGGAATCTAAACCCTTCGAAAATTGGTGGGGTGGGCCCAAAGAACTGGTTGAGGGGTTGGGAGAAAACTTCCCCTGGTGTAATTTCCTCACAGAAGGTACCATTTTTAACATAACCCCAAAAACATGCACTTAGTGTGTGATAGCCCTTTATCCATGTACCCACATTCTGGAGGAAGTTAAAAACCCATGAATTCCTCACCTTCTCGACCCATAGCGCAAGCTGGATAACAGCAATGGTAGCCTTAGTCAGAGGACCCATGTTTAGGTAAGGAGCTGCAAAGGGGAAGAATATAGCCACGACCACCTGCCACCCGAACCAGGGTAAAGTAGACCACATAGTGCTGCCTAGCAAGGTTCCTATATCCAGCACACAAAAGTAAGTTATCCAGGAACTGTTATTCCTTTTTCACCTCTGTCTCTTAATGCCCGCAGGCCCCACAGTTGGGCGCCAAGATCTGTCTTGGTTTGAAAGACAGGTGTCTGCTAAGGAAGGCGGAAGCCTCCCTTGGAATGGCAGATGCAACCTGCTTCCCTCTGAGTTATTATAATTTTGAAATCAAGGGCCTTTTAGGCAAAGTTGTGGGAAATAGGAATAACAGTTCTTTACTATTATATATCTATATGTGTATAACCAGTCAAACAAACAACAATAACTATGGCAGTAACAGCAAACAATCACAAACCCAGTGCCAGCCTTCTCAGCTGTCAGGCCCTTTTCCCCTTGGGTGCAGTTCTGCTTGCAGCCGGCAGGGGCGCTGGCAGCTCCCGATGAGCAGGGCAGGTGCGATGGTGTAGTGGTTTGGTCCAAAATACTCATTACTGTTTACCTGCTGTGAGATAAGAATTAGGAGAAATGCAAAACAGGCACCAAACTTGAAAGAATATAAAGAAGTTTATTAACAGACCTAAAAGGAGAAAAAAAATTATACCACCTTCAGAACTCTCCTCCTCCCCCCACCTTCCTCCCTTCTCCCACTGACAATGTGAAAAGACAACCCTTAAGATGTTCAGTCTGTTTACCACTTCCATAATAACCTTGTTCAGTCCATTTAGAAAGAGAAGTCTCTTCTTGCTCATGCTATGAAAACATTATCACAACGAGACAGCCGCCCACTTCCAAATATTGTTCAGTCCATTTAGGAAGAGGAGTCTCTCTGCCTGCGTGTGAGTCCTTTCCCCCGACTTGCAGCTTTTCCCGCAACTGCTTTCGAGGGTTCACTCTTGAAGTTTTCTGGGGTACAATTTTAAGGTTGAGCCGTTCAGAAACAAAAACAGAGGCCCTTCTCCTTCCCTGGGAGCAAAGGGTCTTCATCATCTTCATCTTTAGGACTATCTCTGGGAGCATCTCTAGGAACTGAGGTTTTCTCCTTTCCCATTTGGAGCAAAAGTCCTCATCTGGTTCATCTCTACGGACTGAGGTTTTCTCCTTTCCCGTTGGGAGCAAAAGTCCTCATCTGGTTCATCTCTCCCTGTCCAAACTTCTCATGAAATTACAGCTGCGTCAGCATCTGCCTATCTCAGCGCAGGTGCTTTTGCTCACGAGTTGAACACTCCACCCCCCATATCTTCATGAAATTACAACAGGATACTCTGATATATCATAGCTTCACAACAGAATTTCAGCTTTAAGCATCTCCTCTCTCTCTTCCCTCAGGTTTTCAGCTCTTCACAGCACTAAAAGGGTTACTCTCACCTCGGCCTTGCAGCTTTGCAGCTGGAATGTTGAATTTTTCTTATCACAGTGGAGAGGGGGGAGAGCCGAGCCGCTCCGGCTGCCCACGGCAAGGCAGTGGGGGGGGGGGGGGGGGTTCCACGGCTGGAACAGGTCCATCGACTCCAGGATGGCCGTGGCCCGGCCCGGCCTGGCCCAGGCAGGGCCTGGCCGGGCCCGCTGGCCCCCACACGGGGCCCGCAGCCACCTGTCCCAGCGCCGGAAACGAGAGAGAGCTTGGAGGGGGAGTTTGCCTATTCTTAAATGTGGATCACAGAGGTGGTCACAACTTTAAGTGGCTTAGAGAATTGTCCATATTCAAACTGGCCAGCTGATAGGTTCTTTCAGTTCCCAGAGGAAACTGTAAGCACCCCTTAGCAAGGACGTCCCTTCCGGGACTATGCTTGCTAACCTATGACAGATGGTTTCCCCGCGGCTGCAGAGGGCGCTCCAGAGTGAGCTCGGGGAGCACGCGGCACTGGTGGTCTGGGGTCCCGGGGAAGGATGGAACAAAGGCTTCACAAACCCCTGGGCAGCTGGCCCCGGTGTCCGGCTGGACCCTCGGGAACAGCAGGCTGGAACGGCAGGCTGGAGCGGCAGGGACGAACACAAATCCCAGATGGCAGACGCGATGTATCCAAGCGGGGAACCTCCCGGAGTTCTGGGCAGGCAGGGCGAGCACGGCTACAGCGTAGCGAAGGCTATAAGCAGCGGCAGGGCAGGGCGGCCACAGCTTGGCCTCCAGCAGGGCAGGGAAGGCGGCTTTGGGATCCCGGGGCTTTCCAGCACAAGGAAAAGCAGCCGAAGCAAGCCGACTCCTCTCTGTCCGAACGCCTGTCCAAACGCAGGAGACCCAACTGCCCACACACCCAGGTGAAACAAAAGGAGCAGTCAGGTCTTTTGTCTCTCTTAAGCACCCAGCAATTTGTCGCCTTAGTAACAGTATGTAGGGGGAAAAAATTCCTTTAACAGAAAAAAAATAGACCTCTTAAAACCCCAACAGCTGTGTATGCCTTTGTTTGGTCAGCCTTCCTCTTGGGGCTATGAATAAATAGAACATAAAAACGTGTTCCTCATGTTTGGGTTGCTGCATGTTTACTAGATAAGAATGAGAAGGTTTAGGGTTGGTAGTTGCATGGACATGGTTTGCAGGAGCAGTGGGAGAGATGAGACACCCTGTCCGGTTGTTTCATGGTTGTTCCACAACAATAACCCAGACTGAAGCCAGTTTTTAAGATTCAAATGTGAAGTACAGATTTGCATTTGTTGTCATTTAAAAGAAAACATGAGTTCAGGATTATCTCCAGATTTCCAGCCTGATGGTACCAGCAGGGCCCACTGCTGCTGCTGGACCTCCTAGGCACGCCACAGCATGCTGGCAGTGGCTGGTCTGCTCCAGCCATTGGGTCTGTAGTCAATGAAACCTTGGGTTTCCAAAAGCAGAGTTCTAGGGTGATCTTTTGTTAAGCTTTCTTCTTGTTTTGGTTATTCCCATCCATGCCACTGGAGCTTGTTCAGCCCTGCAGCTAGGACCTCAGGTCTAGACAGCACTGGGAGATGTCAAGGACAGAGAAGCTTAAGGGTTGCCTGTGGTTGCACAACTAAGTCACCCTAAAGGTTATGGAGAACCAGGGGGCTAGGTGGATCATAGATGGAGTTAGAGATGTAACTGGCATGCTACAAAAATCATCCCCTCAATTTTGACCTGGAAACCCAATGATAGGTTTTGATACCTAGATTGCTGTAATGAAGTTTCCACTTGTGCTTTATTTTGCTTTCAGTGCAAATCAGCCCTGCATGCCTTAAGGCTTTGGGAGTTGATTCAGTCCCCATGTTCCACATGGCATCACTGCCCGGTGCCAGCAGTGTCCCAGAAAAACAGGTCACCACCCTGATAAGCAGAAAGGTGAGGAGTTCAACTCACACTAATATGGTATTTCAGTCAGTAAGAGCAAAAGGGGTAAAAAAATACCCTGACCATTAGGGTGTGAGCAGCCACCTTGCCTTGCAATAACAATATCGCTTTATTATTTTATTTTTTTATGGTTAGAGTAACAGTTAAAAGGCTACACTGTGCTTTGGGTTTTCTAGTCTGCTGCATCATGTGACCCCAGTGACTCCAAGTTAAGCCCCATTATATAATGGCAGGGTGTTTTTTTGGAAAACCTCAGTTTAATCCTTTCAGAGCAGAATTTGCTGGTTTTGTTTTCTTTTATATCATCATCTAATTTCCCTCCCCCCACCTACCCCTTTCCCTGCAGACACACACTGAAGGTGTCAGTCTGGGACCAGGGTCCTTTCTTCCCTTTTTTTTTTTTTTGATACTGCAGAGAAAGGGGGGGGGGGGGGAGAAAGTTTTATTTTTCCTTGGGTTACAGTGCCTTTCCCCTCCATCAGGGGGAAGGACTATGTGATGTGCAGCAGGTATTTTATTAGTGGAGTGCAACCCTGTGACTCTTCATTGCTTGTCTGAAGGGGGAGGGAGGGGAAAGAGAAAAAAAAAAATTAAAGCCACCACCCAGTAACTCCATCTGATTCGTTTTGGCTGGAAAACTTTTTCATCACTGTGGTTCTTAAGCCAGGAGGATGCTTTCTTCTGGCTCAAGAACAATAAAGGGATCAGCAGCCTAATCCTCCCTCCTTACATCCTCTTATTTCCATTGTGAGGGGTCTGTGCAAATATCCCAGACTGCTTTTGGTGGGGCCTGAGGGACATGAGCCACATATGTGACATTAAAGAGAGACTCTGCAAACTCAGTAATCTTGAGTTGCAAAAAGAAAAAAACCAAAAAACTTAAGTCTCCAAGGGGCTCTATTTCAGATGTAGCATTGCACTTGGAGAAGTATACCAATGAGTGTTTCTCATGGTGGGGGGAAATCTGTCCACTTACCATGCATAAGTGCTCCTCCACAATGCCATGGCAGCATCTTCCCCAGCATTTGCTCAAAAAGTGGCCAAATCCCCATAGAGGATAGGTGAACCCTCATGTTTCTCTGTTTGTCCAAGATGGGCAATTTCTGCTGCTCTCATAGTGCATGTGCAAAGCCTGTGTGCTGCTGGTGTATGGTCTCCAGAAAGGATGAGGTTGAAGGAGGCATAGCTGCTTGCCACGTTGTGTTTGCTCCAGGGATTGACTACCATCTGACAACACCCGCGTTTTCAAGCCAGCACTTTTAATGGCATGCCTGAAATCTGCCACCAGTCCTGTCCATTATTAAGGCAGCCTGCAGCTCTCTGTTAGGGGAGGTTGTACATGGATCAGAGGGCTACTGTGGTTTCTATGAAATTTCTTGTGAATCCAGAGCAAAACTTGCAGACTACGCTAGGTTCTGCCACCATGAACAGTGATACTTCTTCTCGGTGTTATCTGCCAGGCTAGATGCCACTTACCTTCCCAAAGGAGAAGGTGAGACCTGTGGTCTTCTGTGAAAGGCAAGTTCAATGTAGTAAACGTATCATGCTTAAAGACCTGATGCATTTGCCAGATGGAAAGTGGATGATGCTCATCAAATTGTAGAAACCCACCTCTTCTTTTCCCCCTTATTTTCTAGCACAATAACCATCTAATAGCATGTGTGACCTCCTCTTGCTTTTTCCCAGTTTGTTGGACCTTGGTACCAAGCAGTCTGATGCCTTTTCCTGGTCTTAAGATCAAGAGTCATACATGGTTAGAAGGGGAAAAGGGATTTTATCTTGGTATTTATTTTAAGGATCCTTAGGTGCACACGTCCAGCTCAAATGCACCAAAATGCACACTGCAAAAATGCCCCCCCCCCCCCCAAAAGATCGGGTATAACATTATAAGCTTTAATAATTAGCATATCTATCAAAGATTCCCCAATGAGAGGCTCGAGTGAGCCCCCCTCCCCAAGGAACCTTCCCCTGGATGATTCTATCTTAGTTTACAGAATGTGTTCTGGAGAGGACCTTGGGGTCTGGGGCACACTGATCCCTAGCTATGAAGCTTCTAAAATGTTTAGTCTCTCAGCTTGACAAACAAGTCCAAGAATGTAGGCAAAAAACACTAAGAATACAGAAGTTGTAAAAAAGGTATAACAGGGGTATAAAAGAAAAGGCAAAAAATCTTCATGGCATCAGTCACATGAATCATAATGGTAATTTTGCCATAAGGCAATTCCTGTTGTTATTACCTCCTTTCTGTGTCAATAATGCTTTGATGGTGATGGTCAGGATTTCCTCACACTACATGAGCTTTCCTGAAGATCAGCTCTGTGAGCAGTGGAGGAAGTAGCTGTTACAAAATTGCTCCTGGCTGCTGAGAACTGGGTGGCCAACTTCAAATGTATGTGCGGCTTGACAATCTGAAGAGCACAGCAGCAGCTTCTCTTTCCCCTTGTCTGCTTTGTCAGTGCAGGCAGGTGGGAACTCCTCTTTTGCAAATGCTCTGAGGGCTGAAGCAAGACCAAACCTAGTTATGAAAAACTGTCAAGAGACCAGGACTCCTGGCAATGGAGATGGAGGGGGGGGGAGTGGTCCCATGTCTTGCCTGAAATCCTAAAGGTATGGTGGGAACACTCATGGCCAGGGAGGAATTCAGGGTCTCACCCCCCACCCCTCTTGTGTTGCTACAGTCTTGGGACTACACACACTACAGAGTCCTTTAGCTGAAAGTTAAACTATTTGTAGTTCGCTTTATAAATGCTTAGGCAAACAGATTTAAACTCTTTTATTTTTTACAAATGCCCTTGTTTGACAGTAAAAACAAGCAAGCAGCAAATTATTCTTTCAGCTGCTTTTCTCCTGCTGCTGGAGCAGCTTTCTGATCTTTGTGTTCAGCATCTAGCTCCAGGATTTTGGTGGTGTTTCCAAGCAGAGTAATGAAAGATAATTACATGGGCTATATTGACCTTGGTGGAGGGCAGGTGAAGTATGACAGACTTCCAAGATATGGCTCCTTTGTTTCTATTCTTCATCTATCAGAAGAAATAGTGCCCAGCTGCCACAAAAATATAATGCAAGTAGTTCCAAGGGTTGCAAATGTACATGAGGCTGGGAAGCTGCTGCATTAGAGGTGGAGCTCCTTGACCACTAGACCATTCTGCTGTTCCTGTCTGAAGTAGGAGATTGCCTTGTTTGGCTTCTACTTGACACATCTTTTCATGGTGTGATTTGCATACAAGACAGGACTTGAATTTATTCTGCCAGTCCTGAGAGTTGTTTGTTCAGGAAGGGCAAGGCTGCAGTGCAGCAGTTGATGGTCGTACTCTTCTGGGAGGTCTAAGGTAGCTTTCCTGACATGAGGTTGAATCAAAAAGAAGGTGTTTTGGCAGTGCAGAAGTCTTTCTGCATGTGCTGCAGTGAAAATTGATGATGTACTGGTTGCCTAAAGTGGTTTGCAGTTTGAAGTAATCCAGGCATCTTTCACAGGTGCTTTTCCAAAGGTATTTGGTTATTTAGTGCCATTGCTATGTGTAGCACAGGCAAATCAGATGTTCGTGCCCTGGTGGGGAGGACTAACTGTTCAGGAGTAGATGATAATGCAGCAGAGGATGGTTAGAAGTGAATTGTATGGGGCTAAGTAAGGGATGGGAATGAGACTTGGTGATGTTCCATTAGTCCACTGTCA
The DNA here is from genome assembly GCF_009650955.1 of Corvus moneduloides. NCBI lineage: Eukaryota > Metazoa > Chordata > Aves > Passeriformes > Corvidae > Corvus > Corvus moneduloides. Next base: position 3,629,778 of record NC_045510.1, read on the forward strand.
AGTCTGGGCTAGTAGCTGCTCCTTGATAAAAGCAATCCTATTTCTAGATAAATCAACAACAAATATTAATCTTCTGTGTCCAGGTCTCTAATCTTTTGCTCATCTGTTTTGTCCCTATCTTTTAAGTCTTGCCTGTGATGCCTGTTTGGAGTGGTTGCCTCTGTGCTCAGGGCTTTCATTGCAGACCTGCTCACGTGCCCACAGCTACAGAGGTCCTAGCATGGGTAGATGCAATTGAAATAAAGTTTAAAAGCTCATGTGAAAGAGCATGGAAGGCCAAAAAAACAAGTCATGCAGGTGACCTCCAGCCCTTTAGCAGCTATGTGGCCATGTTGGGGTTTTAGGAGTTCTCCTGGGTTTTTTCCTTGTGTTTTTTTCTGTTAAAGGAATTTTTTCCCCCCATACATATTGCAAAGGGAACAAATAGCTGGGTGCTTAAGAAAAACAAAAGACCTGGCTGCTCCTTTTGTTTCACCTGGGTATGTGGGCAGTTGGGTCTCCGGCTTTCGGACAGAGAGGAGTCGGCTTGTTTCAGCTGCTTTTCCTTGTGCTGGAAAGCCCCGGGATCCCAAAGCCGCCTTCCCTGCCCCGCTAGGAGCCAGGCCGCGGCCGCGCTGCCCCGCCATTGTTTCGAGTCTTTGCTACGTTGTAGCTGTGCTCGCCCTGCCTGCCCAGAACTCCGGGGGGGGGGGGGGCGGTTCCCCGTTTGGATACATCGTGTCTGCCATCTGGGATTTGTGTTTGTCCCTGCCGCTCCAGCCTGCCGTTCCAGCCTGCCGTTCCAGCCTGCTGTTCCCGAGGGTCCGGCCGGACACCGGGGCCAGCTGCCCAGGGGTTTGTGAAGCCTTTGTTCCATCCTTCCCCGGGACCCCAGACCACCAGTGCCGCGTGCTCCCCGAGCTCGCTCTGGAGCGCCCTCTGCAGCCGCGGGGAAACCATCGCACCTGCCCTGCTCATCGGGAGCTGCCAGCGCCCCTGCCGGCTGCAAGCAGAACTGCACCCAAGGGGAAAAGGGCCTGACAGCCGAGAAGGCTGGCACTGGGTTTGTGATTGTTTGCTGTTACTGCCATAGTTATTGTTGTTTGTTTGACTGGTTATACACATATAGATATATAATAGTAAAGAACTGTTATTCCTATTTCCCACAACTTTGCCTAAAAGGCCCTTGATTTCAAAATTATAATAACTCAGAGGGAAGAGGGTTGCATCTGCCATTCCAAGGGAGGCTTCCGCCTTCCTTAGCAGACACCTGTCTTTCAAACCAAGACAGGCCTCTTTGAAGATTCCCCATTGGGTGCTGAACTTTGCTATGGGGTGGTTTCATGTATTTTGTGTTGCCACATCTCTCTTCTTTGCCTGGGTGTCCACCAAAAGGCTTTTCAGATCTTAACACATGCAGAGAGCCACATCCAGGGGCCAGGTTCAAGGAGGCTCCTGCCCTGGGAGATGAGGACTATGGTAGCTGGGGGTTTCTGCTGGAGCTTTAAGGACTCTCTCTGGTTTTGTAACTGTGTACAGTAGGAACAGTCATCAACCTCATCTTATGTACACCTCATCTCACTGGTTAGGATAATTTTCCCCGTGGAAACCATCAAGAATTTCTGTTATTTCCTTTCCAGAGGCTTTGTTTGGGTCGGGATTTCTGGAAGGTATTTCACAGGCAGGTATAAAGACATGCTTTGCCTGGAGGGTAGACAAGGTTTCTTTAAAGCCAAGCCTTTAGCCTGGTGGCAAAACAGAAACTGTTTGTTGCCTGGTCTGATGGAGAGAGGTCAGGGAAGAGGGGAGCTAATCAGCTGGAATCATCCCACTTAAATGCTGCACACCAGGGTTAAGGGCCTTATCCAGGAAATCCTTGAAATATGTGCTTAAAATTGTCTCCCTGACTTCAGTCTTATTACTCTTCTGCTTAACTTTAAGCATGTGCCTAAGTGCTTTGCTGGCTGAGGGCCAAGCCAAATAGCAGACGTAGGAGCAGATTCGCATAAAGAAAATGCTTTACTGGACTGAAGTCCTGAGGGACAGTGGATGCTATAGCAGGTCTGGGATGATGGAAGGGGATCATGTTGCATATCCCAGCTCCATCAAGTTTTTCGGCTTCAGATACCACAGACCTGGGACTATGCTTGCCTTATGGGGAACATCCTAACAGTGTAGTCTCTAAATGAGTGCCTTAATTTCTGTATTTCATATTTTGCTGTTCTGAAGGCATCAGCCTCATCCATAGCCTTGTGTATACCACAGAGTCTTAGAAAAAATATATAGCTTTTTCCTCTTTGTACTAGTTTGAAAACAAACCAGTGGGAGGCACCAAGTCAGAATAACAATTTAATGGGGAAGTTAAAGAAAAGGAAAGAAAAAAAACTAAAAGAAAACACTGGTTCAAACTGACAGAGTCAAGATACAACCTGAGTCCCTGTTAGGCAGGGTGGTGGTAGCAGTCTGGTAGAATGGTGGCTGCAGTCCTCTGAAGCGGTGATCCTGTAGAAAAAAGGGTCTGCTCTTCCTCAGAAGGTCCAGTGGTGGCTGTGTAGCTCCTGTCCTCTGGAAATCCAGTGGAAAGGCCTTGTCTCTGGTGTTCAGCCTCAGCTTATATCCACGATGGGATGCTTGGTTCCTCCCTCTGGGTGGAGCATCTCACAATGGGGTAATGAGTCATGAGGCCAAGTGTTGATTAGGCTCATTAACAGAAGATAGTCCAGAGGGAGTTATCTATGAGTCATGCAGCAGGACAATGATGGGCAATTAACAGAAAGATAGTCTGGGGGGAGGAGGCAAGGAAAACACTGCCCCACCTGATTTCAACGGCTGATGGGGATGGTAATAGAATACACTGAACCCCAGGACATTATCCACCCCTTATTCTATTACCATATACATCATCCCAAATCAATACCTTCTTTAAACTCTACACACACATACATATATATATATATATACAATGAAACCCTACACACAGTTCTCACCTAAGATTAGGTCTCCTTGTGGTACACAATGGGTTTCCCCATCTTTCTGCATTACCCACCAAGTGCAACCAGGTCCTTGAGCAAAGACAATCCCACGGATGGGTTTGTCTTTGCCTGAGGTGGGATTAATCCAAACAGTCTTTCCTAAAATACCTCTCAGGTGTACCGCAGGGACTCTATCTCCATCCACTGTGTGCAAGGGTTCAGACTCGGCGGGACCAGCTCGATTGATGGACCCTCGGGTATTGACCATCCAGGTGGCCTTTGCTAAGTTCACTTCCCAATTTTTGAAGGTTCCCCCACCAAGTGCCTTTAGGGTGGTTTTAAGTAGTCCATTACACCGCTCAACCTTCCCAGCTGCTGGTGCATGATAAGGAATATGATATATCCATTCGATACCGTGTTCTCTGGCCCAGGTGTTGATGAGGCTGTTCTTGAAATGAGTCCCATTATCAGACTCGATTCTCTCAGGGGTACTATGCCTCCAAAGGTCTTGCTTTTCAAGGCCCAGGATGGTGTTATGGGCAGTAGCATGAGGCACAGGGTAGGTCTCCAGCCATCCAGTTGTCGCTTCAACCATGGTCAACACGTAGCGCTTGCCTTGGCGGGTTTGGGGAAGGGTGATGTAATCAACCTGCCAGGCTTCCCCATACCTGTACTTTGACCATCGTCCACCATACCACAGAGGCTTCACCCGCTTGGCCTGTTTGATTGCAGCACAGGTGTCACAACTGTGGATGACCTGTGAGATGCTGTCCATGGAAAGGTCCACCCCTCGGTCACGGGCCCATCGGTATGTTGCATCTCTCCCCTGATGACCAGAGGCATCGTGGGCCCAACGAGCTAGGAATAATTCTCCCTTGTGCTGCCAGTCCAGATCCACCTGTGATACTTTCACCTTGGCAGCTCGGTCCACCTGCTCGTTGTTGCGATGTTCTTCATTAGCCCGACTCTTGGGTACGTGCGCATCCACGTGTCGAACCTTCACGGTCAGCTTCTCTACTCGGGTGGCGATGTCCTGCCAAATCTCAGCGGCCCAGATGGGCTTCCCTCTGCACTGCCAGTTGGCTTTTCTCCAGCGATCCAGCCATCCCCACAGAGCATTAGCTACCATCCATGAGTCGGTGTAGAGATAGAGCCTCGGCATCTTCTCTCGTTCAGCAATATCCAAAGCCAGCTGGACGGCTTTAAGCTCTGCAACCTGACTCGATCCACCTTGTCCCTCGGTAGCTTGTGCAACTCGTCGTGTGGGGCTCCATACTGCAGCTTTCCACTTCCGATTAGCGCCTACAATTCGGCAGGAACCATCAGTGAAGAGGGCATAACGTCTTTCAGTCTCCGGTAGCTCATTATATGGTGGGGCTTCCTCAGCACTTGCTCTTCCTCTTCTTCAGAAGATAATCCAAAAGTCTCACCTTCAGGCCAGTTTGTTATAATTTCTAGAATCCCAGGGCGATTCGGGTTTCCAATACGGGCACGCTGTGTGATGAGGGCGATCCATTTGCTCCATGTGGTGTCGGTGGCATGATGCGTGGAAGGAACCTTTCCCTTGAACATCCAACCCAGCACCGGTAGTCGGGGTGCCAGAAGCAACTGTGCTTCAGTGCCGATTACCTCTGAGGCAGCTTGGACTCCGTCATAGACTGCCAAGATTTCCTTCTCTGTGGGAGTGTAGTTGGCTTCAGACCCTCTGTAACTTCGGCTCCAGAATCCCAGTGGTCGGCCATGAGTCTCACCAGGCACCTTCTGCCAGAGGCTCCAGGACAGACCATTGTTCCCGGCTGCAGAGTAGAGCACGTTCTTCACCTCTGGTCCTGTCCTGACTGGGCCAAGGGCTACGGCGTGAGCAATTTCCTGTTTGATCTGGGCGAAGGCTTGCTGCTGTTCAGGGCCCCAGTGGAAATCGTTCTTCTTGCGGGTAACCAGGTAGAGAGGGCTCACGATCTGGCTGTACTCGGGAACGTGCATCCTCCAGAAACCTATGGCGCCTAGGAAAGCTTGTGTTTCCTTCTTGCTGGTCGGTGGAGACATCGCAGTGATCTTATTGATGACCTCGGTGGGAATCTGACGTCGTCCATCTTGCCACTTTACTCCCAGGAACTGGATCTCTTGGGCAGGTCCCTTGACTTTGCTCCTTTTGATGGCAAAGCCAGCTTCCAGGAGAATCTGGATGATTTTCTCTCCTTTCTCAAACACTTCCTTTGCTGTGTTTCCCCACACAATGATTTCATCAATGTATTGCAGATGTTCTGGAGCCTCACCCTTTTCCAATGCAGTCTGGATCAGTCCATGGCAAATGGTGGGACTGTGCTTCCACCCCTGGGGCAGTCGGTTCCAGGTGTATTGCACACCCTTCCAGGTAAAAGCAAACTGGGGCCTGCATTCTGCTGCCAAAGGAATGGAGAAGAAGGCATTGGCAATGTCAGTAGTGGAGTACCACTTCGCTGCTTTGGACTCCAGCTCGTACTGAAGTTCCAACATGTCCGGCACAGCGGCGCTCAATGGTGGCGTGACCTCATTCAGGCCACGGTAGTCCACCGTCAGCCTCCATTCTCCACTGGACTTACACACTGGCCATATAGGGCTGTTGAAAGGTGAATGGGCCTTGCTGACCACCCCTTGGCTCTCCAGTTTGCGAATCATCTCATGGATGGGAACCACAGAGTCTCTGTCGGTGCGGTATTGCCGACGGTGCACTGTTGCTGTGGCGATTGGCACCTGTTGTTCTGCAACTCTTAGCAGTCCCATGGCAGAGGGGTCATCTGAGAGGCCAGGCAATGTACTCAGTTGTCTGATATCTTCTGTCTCCACAGCAGCTATCCCAAAAGCCCAACGATGTCCTTTTGGGTCCTTGAAATATCCATTTCTGAGATAGTCTATGCCGAGGATGCACGGGGCCTCTGGGCCAGTCACAATGGGGTGTTTCTGCCACTCGTTCCCAGTTAAACTCACTTCAGCTTCCAGTACAGTCAGCTGCTGGGATCCTCCTGTCACCCCAGAAATAGAAATTGGTTCTGCTCCCACATACCTTGATGGCATCAAAGTACATTGAGCACCGGTGTCAACCAAAGCCGTGTATTTTTGTGGCTCAGATGTGCCAGGCCATCGGACCCACACAGTCCAAAAGACCCGATTCTCCCTTTCCTCTACCTGGCTAGAGGCAGGGCCCCTCTATTCCTGGTCATGTTGCATGTTGCTCCCTTCCGGTGAATACGTTCCTGAGGTCCCTTCAAGAGGATCGGTCATATTATCATTCCGGTACCGTCTGGAGTTCTGTGTGCGAGAGACCGGAGCAATATTGACTCTAGATGCGCTTCTTGTGGTAGTTGTCCCTCTTTTTAGTTCACGTACCCGAGCTGCTAAGGAGGAGGTGGGTTTTCCATCCCACTTACTCATGTCTTCTCCATGTTCCTGAAGAAAAAAACAGAGGTTACCTCGTGGGGTGTATTCTCTCTCCCTGGTTGGGGGACGCCAGCTCCTAATGGCAGAGACTCTTGTTGGTTCTGGTGAGATCGGGTAAATCTCTTCCTTAAGTTCCTTTTTCAATTTCTGATGGCCTTCTTCAATCAAGCTCCGGACTTGCTCAGCCAAAAGACTTGTTTCCACGGATGAGACATGGGTGCGAAACGGGGCTGTGACGGTGTCCTCATAAATCCTCAGTTTGTTCACCAAGACGCCCACCCTGTCCTCGCCTTCCCTCCATTGCAGCGTTGCCAGGTAACGGGAGTATATCTCTGGTCCAAGGCGTGCGAACCTCAACCACATCTGTGACGTGCACTGGACACCATCTGGGCTCTTCGGAAATCTCTCGTCTTCTGAGAAAATGATCTCCAGCACAGCCAATTCCCTCAGGCACCGGATACCTTGTTCCATTGTGCTCCATTTTCCTTGGTGCACCTGGAGGTCTTCTTTACAAAGGTACCTGTCCCTTACACTTGTAAGCAGTCGCCGCCAGAGGCTGAGGGTTTCTTGGGTTCTCCCAATCCCCTGGTCAATGACCACATCCCGGGATAGAGATCCCAGTTGCCTGGCCTCACTTCCGTCCAGAATGGTGTCATTGGCTGCAGCGTCCCAAATGCGGAGCAGCCAGGTCAGGATAGACTCATTCGTCTGGCGGGTGAATTCCCTCCGCAGGTCACGCAGCTCATCCAGAGATAGCGACCGAGTGATGATCTCTGGCTCTGCCTCTTCTGCTGGGTGCGAAGGTCCTGCTGCATCCTCGTCAGTCACTATGCGGACTGATTTGCTTTTTGATTTCTTCTTCTGCAAGGGGGCAACTGCAATCGGTTTAGGCTGTTCTGGTTCAGTGATGGTTTGCATGGGGACGCTGACAGTGCTTTTGGTTCCTTTCTCCTCTGTGACAGTCTGCGTAGACATGGACGCTGTTGTTTTGCATTTGGTTCCTTTCTCCTCTGTGACAGTCTGTGTAGAGATGGACACTGTTGCTTTCTGTTGGGTTTCTTTCTCCTCTGTGTCAGTCTGCGTAGAAATGGATGCGGTTGCTTTGCTTTTGGTTCCTTTCTCCTCTGTGACGGTCTGCGTAGAAATGGATGCGGTTGCTTTGCTTTTGGTTCCTTTCTCCTCTGTGACGGTCTGCGTAGAAATGGATGCGGTTGCTTTGCTTTTGGTTCCTTTCTGTGTGACGGTCTGTGTAGACATGGTATTTGCTGCTTTGCTCCTTTTTACCTCCTCCTCAAGCAGACGTTGCACCACACTAAGTCGTGTTTTGTTTCTAAGCATGGTGTACACAATGCAGGCCATAGAGAAAAAAGAGAAGAGAACTGACAAGAAGATTATACCATCCTTAATATCCAGAGGGAAGTCAATTTTTTCAAAAACTGCTGTGCCTGGCCTGAAAGGCTGGAAGAAACCACTCTCTACTCCTCCCACCAGGGGCTGGCTGTGATTGTTGAAGAGGTCCCAGACATAGGAGCCCAGACTAGGACAGCCAAACAAAATTGAGTATATATTCCGAATGGTATTCATCGCCTCGCAGGTTATTATGCTATAGACATAATAAACCAATAAAGCAATTCTCATATCATTCCCTGGTTTTAACAGGAGTAATACAACAGGCAGGTAGTTCCCCATGTGAGGAAAAATATAGAGAGCAAGATACAGTACCCATGCAGACCAGCTGAGCACCATGGTGAATAGATTTCTGTTTATACAAAATTGTAATTCTGACTTTTTCTCAGAGCAAGCCCCACATTGGGCGCCAAATTATGTGCTAGTTTGAAAACAAACCAGTGGGAGGCACCAAGTCAGAATAACAATTTAATGGAAATTAAAGAAAAGGAAAAAAAACTAAAAGAAAACACTGGTTCAAACTGACAGAGTCAAGGTACAACCTGACACCCTGTTAGGCAGGGTGGTGGTAGCAGTCTGGTAGAATGGTGGCTGCAGTCCTCTGAAGCAGCGATCCTGTAGTAAAAGAGTCTGCTCTTCCTCAGAAAGTACAATGGTGGCTGTGTAGCTCCTGTCCTCTGGAAATCCAGTGGGAAGGGTTGTCTCTGGTGGTCAGAGTCCCAGATTATATCCACGATGGGATGCTTGGTTCCTCCCTCTGGGTGGAGCATCTCACAATGGGGTAATGAGTCATGAGGCCAAGTGTTGATTAGGCTCATTAAGAGAAGATAGTCCGGAGGGAGTTATCTCTGAGTCATGCGGCAGGACAATGATGGGCAATTAACAGAAAGATAGTCTGGGTGGCGGAGGCAAGGAAACACTGCCCCACCTGGTTTCAACAGCTCCTGAGGATGGTAATAGAATACACTGCAACCCAGGACAAGTTCTGATGCTGATTCTTATAGAATCATAGAATCATTTAGGTTGGAAAAAACCTTTAAAATCATCAAGTTCAACTGTTAACCCAGCACTGCCAAGCCCACCACCAAACCATGTCCCCAAGTGCCACATCTACATGTCTTTTAAATCCCTCCAGGGATGGTGATTCCACTACTGCCCTGAGCAGCCTTTTGCAATGCTTGACATCCCTTTCAGTAAAGAAATTTTTCCCAATATCCAATCTCAATCTAATCTTCTTTGTCCTCACTTGGGTTTGATGAAACACTTGAAGGTGCATTCTCTTTTCCAATGTGAAATTAATTGAAGGGGCTTCACCCAGCTCTTGGCAGTCATAACAAAAGTTTCATGGCTTGACACTGGCCAAATGTCAGGCACCCATGAAAGCCGCTCACTCACCCTCCCTTGCTATAGCTGGGCAGAGAGGAAAGTTTAATGAAGGCTTCATGAGTTAAGGACCAGGAGAAAATACTCTGTCGCTGTTGCGCGCAGGGAACGGTGAAATCACGACATGAATCCAGGTCCGATGATATGGCCAAAGCGACCTCGTTTAATCACCCATACCTTTTATAGCGTGGTTCGTGAAAGAGAAATTACATGACTGGCCTATTAACCCACCACCTCTCAAGGTGATAGGTTGAGCAGTAAGACACCCATTTCCAAATATTATTCTTAGAGAAGGAAAATAATTTTCACAGTTCTCAAAACAACTTGCAGGTATAGAAATGGTTTACATTCTCTTAAACTGTTGTCCATCCAGTTTGCATGAGAATAAAAGCTTTCACAGAGAAGCTGTGAGAAGCTGGATTTCTCTAACTGCTCTCTCATGAGAAAGAAAAGTTTCACAGGAAAATTCCTCTGCTCCTGCCTTTTAGCATCCACAGTTTCCCCTTTTTGTCTGAGACCAAAAAGGTCACGTTTGTAATCCTCTGCGGGATCCCTTGCAAAGGAGAACAAACACAGCATAAGGGGTCTGTTTGGTAGTGGCCAGTTACCAAACAGAATCTAAATCAGATACTGATTTAAGGCAGGCAGAGAGATTCTTCAGCGGTGCCAAGGGAAATGCATCTAGCGAACCCAGCTATACCTCCAGTCATTAATTCAGAATAGCCTTAAGGGCACTACATCAATTACTACTTCTGGATAGCCTTAAGGGCTCTAACATTCTACATAACATTCTGACTCCATAACATAAAATTCAGTCTCTGAAATTCAGTCTCTGCTTGTAGAAGGACCAGGCTGACATCTTGGTCATCATCAGAGGGATCATTTGATGGATGATCTGCATTCTGGTCATCATTTGAAGCTGTTTTGGAGGTTGCCTGTTCTGCTGCTGGTGCTGCAGGCCAGAGCGAATGCATCTTGCAGGTAGCCATCATATCCCAGTATCTGTGGGAATACAAGCATACCCATGCCCCCAAGCAATAAGCTCGTGTGGGCCTTCCCACTTCTCAGTGAGTAGGTCCTGTACCCAGACCTTCGCTTGAGGCAGGTGCATCTTGCCTGCAGACTGCAATGAGAGAAAATAATTCAAGATAACAGGATTATTTGAATTTGGTAGCACTGTAAAATGATTATTTGCCCGTGTCTTCTGAGAGACATAGGCAAAGCCAGTATCAGTTTTCACAGAAGCACGCACGCCCAAGATCGCAAAAGCAAGTTTCCAATGGGCAATGACATCACGACCTTTCTCTCCAGTATAAGCAGATGCCCACATAACTGAGGAGAAAGTGTGAATAAACTTTTTTTGCAATGCCTTAGCTTATGCAATTTTGTCAGGCTGAGGTGCCACCCAGGCAGGGTTAGCCAGCATGTCAGCCCTAGCATTACCTTCTGTTATGAAACCTGGCAAATTAGTGTGCCTTCGAATGTGCAAAATGTAATATGGATGCACTCGAGCTTGAATTGCACTCCACAAGGCCTTCAATAATGAAAACAGAGCCGCATTATTCACTTCCTTCAAAAGCGAACAATCTAAGCGCTGAGTTATGTCTGCTATGTAGGCAGAATCAGTGACCAAATTCAAAGGAACCTGAGAAAACCACTGAAAAGCCATGGTAACAGCCCTCAGTTCAACCAGTTGGGCTGAGCCTGACTCATGGCCTTCCAGCACCTGCCACTCAGATTCTTCCCCCTTTTTTTTTTTCTTTTTTTTTCTTCAATGTTCTAAACTGACTGTTGCTACGGCATGCACATCCACACTGGCCAATCCCTGGGTGCCAGCTCTAAGCTGGCTGAGTAGGCCTGTCTCAGAGGAGCTATGCCCTGAGGAAATATTTGACTCCCTTTTGCGTTCCTGGTCAATTTCCCTAAACGTATCAGAGGTCGACCATTGGCATGATAAATAGACTGGCAGTAGTCTGAAGAATGACCTGGCATACCACATCTTTTGCAATGAACAACTCACCTGCTCTCCTTGTTTCTCTTCCTTTGTTTAAGCTGTTTCTGTGTGCTCTCAACCTTAGGTCTCTTTTGTCCACCAGAATTTAATTGAAGAGGTCTTAGAATTGCTGCTAAAGCAGATTTTTGCTCTCCAGATCCCACCTTAGCACAGGCATCAACCATCTCTGTAAGTGTGGGTTCCCCTGGCAAGGCATCAATAATCCTTCTGCACTCATCATTAGCATTATCTCTTGCTAGCTGTCTGCACAACAGCTGTCTCACGGCTTCGTCTTCAACCTGTTTTTCCAAGGCAGCAGCAAGCTTTTCCACAAAAGAAAAAATTCTCTTTCTGCCCCTGAGATATTTTTACATATCTTGTCTTAGGAGCAGCTGTATCTAAGCTCTTTATGAGAGCTGCCATGCCAACCTTCTGAATCTGTTCCAGAATATGAGGATGCCAGGTAGCCTGAACATCAGGGTCCCAATAATTATTGAGTCCCTGTCTTGGGGTGACCTTATGATGTGTATCCCATATTGCTGCTTATGCCCAGAAATTAATTTTTGTGCTTTTCTGTGCCTCTAAACTGAGCCTGAGAGGGGGAAGGAAAAACTGAGCAAAACTTTTTCAAAGCAGTTTGCGGCTTGTTCAAGGTCAAGTAGAGATAGTGACTTTTCCCCCCCCAGCTGCGGCAGGGGAGCAAGGAAGCACCCGGCTTGCTGCTTTCGAGTCAGCTTTTGGCCAGTTGGTTTTTCAGTTTCTTGTTCTCCGGAGAGAGACTGAGAGTTGGATTTTGCTTTTCCTTCTCTGGAATTCTGGATTTTCTCCCTTTTCTACTGGACTGCTTTCAACCTCAGAGCACATCGGGAGGACTTTCCATTGGGCACAGAGGGCCTGGCCCTGGCCCAAGCCCCAGCTCCGAGGAGATCAAAGGGAGGACTCGAACACTTTCCCAGGTTTTTCCTCCACAGCGAAACATTTTATTATTTAGCCTTATTTTCCTTTTCCTGTGTGTTTGGTAAATAAATAGTTTTATCTCCTTCACTTTCCTTCGAGGAAAACTTATTTTTTCCCGAACCTGGGGGGGGGAAGGGGTTTGTACCTTCTCTCAGAGGTATATTTCTAAATTTGGCCAAACCAGAACAAATTTAGTGGCACTCAACTGAGTGGCTCGAAGGAAAGTGAAAAAAAAAAAAAAAAAAACCTGCGCTAATTACATTTTGGTTTGAATTTACTTATTCTGTGTTGGAGTAAAGTAATCACCATGTTGGTTGAGTTCATAATGTCTCTCTGTCTTGATGTACTCATGTCTTTTTGGTCCTTAGGCTTCATTGAGGTACTGATTTTTTTTTGGTCCCTAGGGTTGTTTGCCTATCCACAACTTGCTCCAATCTTGTCCCTGATATGTAAATTTTACAGAGCAGGGAGATGAATCAGGATTTCTATCTTCTTGTGCTCGGTGATAATGATTTATAAGAAGTTGACAGAGGTACAGGCAGCTGTTCGAAGTGTGTATGATAAGTGGTTTCTCCGTCCTAACCCCAGTCCTAGCTTCAGTAGCCTGTTTTGGGAATTTATTAGTAATTGCACCCAGATTGTTAGAGGAGGAGGAGATGGGGTTTCCCTTCCCTTTAAATTTGATAGGTCATCTTTTGAGAATGTTCAGTTTCCCCTGGATGTTAAAGAGACCACCCTCCTGGTATTTCTGGTATTTTATCTGGTAAGCTTCCTCTATGTGCTCTGTATGTCTCGAAGCTTGTCTAGAATAAGAGCTCAGATTTCCAGGGTGACTGATGAGACACCTGACCCAGAGGTGGAACATCCTGAGTGGTGTGGGGAATGGGAGGATATGGGCCAAATCTTGAAGAAATTCTCTGACCCAATGGTTTGCAAGTTTCCCCCTGAAAAAGTTCAGAAACCAGCTGAGGTGGCAAAATATCTGAAAGAGAAATACAATGACAATTCCAATGAGAACAAGCTCCTTGCAATATGTTAGGCTTTGGCATATGCCTATTGCACACTGCAGCAGGTAATGGTAGAGAGGCAGGAAGATCAATCAGCAAAGCCTGCAGATACCCCAGTCACTCAGGCTGCAGATAAACCAGACAGCAAGCCCAAACCAGATGGAGAGTCTAAGCCACTGACAGTGGCTCCTGTCACAAGGAAAAAGCACACAACCAAAACTGATCGCCCAGTGAAAGATGATGATGATGCAGGGGAAGGGACCTTAAAAGATGCAGGGGAAGGAACCTCAAAACCACCAACGGACTCAGGCACAGAAACCATTACTGAGTCCATGTCCATAAAGGACCTTCACAGCCTAAGAAAGGATTACACCCGACGGTCCGATGAATCCATAATAAGTTGGATGGTCCGTATTTGGGATGCGGCAGGTGATGATGTGATGCTGGACGGTGCTGAAGTGAGGCATTTGGGATCCCTGTCACATGATCCAGTGATCGACCAAGCGATGAAAAGGGGGGCTGACTCTACCAGTCTTTGGAGGCGGGTTTTGACAGGCGTGGCCGAAAGATATATGTGCGGAGATGATCTCTACATGCAGCAAACCCCGTGGAAGACCATAGAACAAGGGATCCAGTGCCTGAGAGAACTAGGGGTGTTAGAGGTTATCTTTGCAAATGACCCAGGATTGAGAAGTCCAGACCGGGCCAGAGTTATTCCATACATGCGGCGAAAACTCATACATCTTGGGCCACCAGAATACGCTTCTGCTTTAGCAATAATGAAACCGGACTACGGTGCAAATGAGACCGTGCAGGATATGGCAGTGAAGCTCCGAGCATATGCAGACTCTGTGCACGGCCCAACACATGCAAGAATCGCAGCTGTGGAAACACGTATGCAGAAAATGGAAGATAAGATAGAGAAGAATCACCAGGAGATTAAAAAGTGCCTTCTCCGTGGACGTTCCCCAGAGAGAAGGTACATCCCACGAAGTGAGCTGTGGAATTTCCTGTGTGACAGTGGGGAAAACATGAGGAAGTGGGGTGGACAACCCACTTCTGCTCTGGCAGCACGAGTGAGTGAATTGAAGGAGCGCAAGTCTCAGAAAGGAGGATCTACCAAAAAGGAAGTAGCTCCAGTTGCCTGTAGCCAAACTGCCGGAAATGATGGAAAAGACGATGGAATGTCCAATTCCCATGAAGGAACCTCTAAGATACAGGCCCAGGGAAAGAAGGATAACCAGGCATAGAGGGGCCCTGCCTCTAGCCAGGTAGAGGTCAGGGAAAACCGTGTTTTTTGGACTGTGTGGATTCGTTGGCCTGGTATATCAGAACCACAAAATATGATGCCTTGGTTGACACTGGTGTGCAGTGTACAATAATTCCATCGCAGCATGTGGGAGTAGAATCTGTTTCTATTTCTGGTGTAACAGGTGGATCACAAAATTTGACCTTGGTGGAAGCCGAGGTGAGCCTGACTGGAAATGAGTGGAAGAGACATCTCATTGTGACTGGCCCAGAGGCCCCGTGCATTTTGGGCATAGACTTCCTCCGGAACGGGTATTTTAGAGACCCAAAGGGACTCAGGTGGGCTTTTGGAATAGCTGCTGTGGAGGCAGAGGGCATTAAGCAATTGAACACTTTGCCTGGGCTATCAGAGAACCCATCTGCAGTCGGCCATCTGAAGGTGGAAGAACAAAGAGTACCAATTGCTACCTCGACAGTGCATCGCCGGCAGTACCGGACAACTCGAGATGCTGTGATTCCCATCCACAAGATGATCCGTGAGCTGGAGAGCCAAGGGGTGGTCAGCAAGACCCACTCACCCTTCAAGAGTCCCATTTGGCCTGTGCGCAAATCTGAAGGAGAATGGAGATTGACTGTGGACTATCGTGCCCTGAATGAAGTGACTCCACCACTGAGTGCTGCTGTGCCGGACATGTTGGAGCTCCAGTACGAGCTGGAGTCCAAAGCAGCGAAGTGGTATGCCACTATTGACATTGCCAATGCATTTTTCTCCATTCCTCTGGCAGCAGAGTGCAGGCCCCAGTTTGCTTTCACCTGGAGGGGTGTGCAGTACACCTGGAACCGACTGCCCCAGGGGTGGAAGCACAGTCCCACCATCTGCCATGGACTGATCCAGACTGCACTAGAAAAGAGTGAGGCTCCAGAACATTTGCAGTACATTGATGACATCATTGTGTGGGGGAACACAGCAACAGAAGTGTTTGAGAAAGGAGAGAAAGTTATCCGGATTCTCCTGGAAGCCAGTTTTGCCATCAAGAAGAGCAAAGTCAAGGGACCTGCCCGAGAGATCCAGTTCCTGGGAGTGAAATGGCAAGATGGACGGCGTCAGATTCCCACTGAGGTCATCAATAAGATCACAGCAATGTCACCACCAACCAACAAGAAGGAAACACAAGCTTTCCTAGGTGCCATAGGCTTTTGGAGGATGCATATTCCTGAGTACAGCCAGATTGTGAGTCCTCTTTACCTGGTTACTCGCAAGAAGAATAATTTCCATTGGGGCCCAGAACAGCAACAAGCTTTTGCCCAAATCAAGCAGGAAATCGCTCATGCGGTAGCCCTTGGCCCAGTTAGGACAGGACCCGAAATGAAGAACGTGCTCTACTCTGCAGCTGGGAGCCATGGTCTATCCTGGAGCCTTTGGCAGAAGGTGTCTGGTGTGACTCGAGGTCGACCACTGGGATTTTGGAGCCGAAGCTACAGAGGGTCTGAAGCAACTACACCCCAACAGAGAAGGAAATCTTGGCAGCCTATGAAGGAATCCAAGCCGTCTCAGAGGTAATTGGCACTGAGGCACAACTCCTCCTGGCACCCCGACTACCGGTGCTGGGGTGGATGTTCAAAGCAGAGGTTCCCTCTACCCGCCCCGCCACCACTGCCACATGGAGCCAATGGATTGCTCTTATCACACAGCGCGCCCATATCGGAAAACTGAACCGCCCTGGGATTTTGGAAATAATTACAAATTGGCCTGAAGGTGAAAACTTTGGTCTCACTGATGAAGAAGAACAAGTGATACGTGCTGAAGAAGCTCCACCGTACAACCAACTGCCATCAGAAGACACACGCTACGCTCTTTTCACCGACGGTTCTTGTCGCATCGTAGGGATGAAACGAAAGTGGAAAGCAGCCGTATGGAGTCCCACACGACAGGTTGCAGAAGCTACTGAAGGAGAAGGTGGATCAAGCCAACTCGCTGAACTCAAAGCTGTTCAACTAGCCCTGGACATTGCTGAAAGAGAGAAGTGGCCAAAGCTCTACCTCTACACTGATTCATGGATGGTAGCCAATGCTCTGTGGGGATGGTTAGAAAAGTGGGAAAAAGCTAATTGGCAGCATAGGGGAAAACCAATCTGGGCTGCTGAAGAGTGGAAAAACATCGCTGCCCGAGTAAGAAAGCTGGTTGTGAAAGTCCGCCATGTAGATGCCCATGTCCCCAAGAGTAGGGCTAATGAAGAACACCAAAACAACAAGCAGGTAGATCAGGCTGCAAAGATAGAAGTGTCACAGATAGACTTGGACTGGAAACACAAGGGAGAGTTGTTCCTAGCTCGATGGGCCCATGATGCCTCAGGCCATCAGGGCAGAGATGCCACCTATAAGTGGGCACGAGATCGAGGGGTGGATCTGACCATGGACAGAATCTCCCAGGTGATCCATGATTGTGAGACATGCGCTGCAATCAAGCAGGCCAAGCGGGTGAAGCCCCTGTGGTATGGTGGGCGATGGTCCAAATACAAGTATGGGGAGGCCTGGCAGATTGATTACATCACACTGCCTCAAACCCGCCAAGGCAAGCGCTATGTGCTCACAAGGGTAGAAGCCACCACAGGATGGCTGGAGACCTACCCTGTGCCTCATGCTACTGCCCGGAACACCATCCTGGGCCTTGAAAAGCAAGTCCTTTGGAGGCATGGCACCCCTGAGAGAATCGAGTCTGACAATGGGACTCATTTTAAGAATAGCCTTATTAACACCTGGGCTAGAGAACATGGCATTGAGTGGGTGTACCATATCCCTTACCATGCACCAGCTGCAGGCAAAGTGGAACGGTGTAATGGATTGTTGAAAACCACTTTGAAGGCACTGGGTGGGGGAACTTTCAAAAATTGGGACCAGCATCTAGCAAAGGCCACCTGGTTAGTTAACACCCGAGGTTCCACCAATAGAGCGGGTCCAGCCCAATCTGAATCCCTGCATACAACAGATGGAGATAAGGTCCCAGTAGTGCATGTCAGAGGTCTGTTAGGAAAGACTGTGTGGATAAATTCTGCCTCGAGTACAGACCAACCCATCCGTGGGGTTGTCTTTGCTCAGGGACCTGGTTGCACATGGTGGGTAATGCAGAAAGATGGAACAACACGTTGTGTACCACAGGGAGATCTGATTGTTGGGTGAAAACCACCTGTAGTGTGAAATGCCTGTGTACCACTGCTTGCTGAGTGTCACTGTCACTGTTCGTACATAGCTGCGTATATATATATATATATATGTATTAATGTGTGTGTAGAATTAGAATATATTAGTTTGGGCATTGAGTCAACAGTATGGGATAAGGGGTGGAATGTCTTGGGGTGACGTTATGATGTGTATCCCATATTGCTGCTTATGCCCAGAAATTAATTTTTGTGCTTTTCTGTGCCTCTAAACTGAGCCTGAGAGGGGGAAGGAAAAACTGAGCAAAACTTTTTCAAAGCAGTTTGCGGCTTGTTCAAGGTCAAGTAGAGATAGTGACTTTTCCCCCCCCAGCTGCGGCAGGGGAGCAAGGAAGCACCCGGCTTGCTGCTTTCGAGTCAGCTTTTGGCCAGTTGGTTTTTCAGTTTCTTGTTCTCCGGAGAGAGACTGAGAGTTGGATTTTGCTTTTCCTTCTCTGGAATTCTGGATTTTCTCCCTTTTCTACTGGACTGCTTTCAACCTCAGAGCACATCGGGAGGACTTTCCATTGGGCACAGAGGGCCTGGCCCTGACCCAAGCCCCAGCTCCGAGGAGACCAAAGGGAGGACTCGAACACTTTCCCAGGTTTTTCCTCCACAGCGAAACATTTTATTATTTAGCCTTATTTTCCTTTTCCTGTGTGTTTGGTAAATAAATAGTTTTATCTCCTTCACTTTCCTTCGAGGAAAATTTATTTTTTCCCGAACCTGGGGGGGGGGAAGGGGTTTGTACCTTCTCTCAGAGGTATATTTCTAAATTTGGCCAAACCGGAACAGTCCCATAAAACCATCCACAGGAACTACACGCCTGGGATCAGTTTGAGGCAATTGCATATTCCCAGCTACAGCCTTCTCAGCCAACCTTCTCCAATTGGCTTAAAAAACTGAATATTGTACAGGTTGAAATAATGTCTGACCTAGATGCTTAATATCATATGGAGTGAGCAGATCAGTATTCAACACTCTAATAATCTGCATGACCTCAGGAGAGCCTAATCCATACTGGGCAACCTTAGTATGCAAATCCTGAATCACTTTCCAAGCGGAACACTCATGTTTGTCAGTCTGACCTGAATTAGGAAGGGCTTTCTGTACAGGAAAAGTCTGGACAATTCCATCTGTATCATCACTACTTTGCTGCATTGTTACATCGCTTTGTTCCCCCTTTTTTGTATTCTGAGGCAAAGTAGCAGGTTGGTCAGGCAAGCTGGTAACCCAATTCTTTCTAGCAACTCCCAGTCCCCGTCCCGCAATGCACCCCTTTTAACATGTTCCCAGAACTGTCTCGGATTTATAGGACGGACAGTCACTTCACCATCCGGAAGCGTCCAAGGATAACGGCGGGCTCGCCGCGCTGCACGCCGGTGCCTCTTGAGCGCCTTCACGGAGTCTAGCCGCGGGACAGGCGTCTCCATAGCAACAGAGCTTATCTCGTCCGAGGGCGTGCTGTATAGTCTCCCGGGAGACGGGCATACCGCGTCTGAGCCAGTGGGCGGGGTATCGACGGAGGCTGGGACTCCGGCAGGAGCTGGAGCGGCAGGGGGCGGAGTCGCAGAGGCTGGAGTGGTAGGGGGCGTAGTTTCGGAGGTTGGAATAGCGGCGGCCGCCGTGGCCGCTACGGCCGAAGCGGCGGCAGCTGCTCCTGACGCCTGGAACGTGGCGGGTCGAATTAGTGCCGGTTTCCGCTCGGGCACGGGCGCTGGCTTCTGGTCAGGCTCCGAGGCCGCCGGTTCACGCTCTGGCGGCATGCTCGGCTCTGGCGCAGGCGCGGTCTGCGGGGCCACCAGCCCCACGCCGAGGCTCCCGGCCGGGACAGCCGGAGCCGCCTGCAAGGGCGCGCTCGGTCTGGCAGCGGCCGCGCGGCCGGAACGACCGGTGGCGCGCCCACCGGCCCCGCAGTCAACCGCGCGACCGGAACGGCCGGTGCCGCCTGTAGCTCCGTGGACCCCGCCGCCGGCTCTAGCGGGGGCCCAGACGCTGCAAGCTGTTGCGACACTGCCTGCTGTACATCAAGCCGCTGCAATATCTTATGCAAAACTGCCAAGATCTGTTCCCCGAGAGAGTCCGAGAACAGCGAGCATGGCCGCTGCTGCGTCCCCCCTTGAGCCGAAAAATCCCCATCGCTTATATTAGCTCCTGCGGTCTGTATCACAGACTCGAATGCAGAAAGCAGCGTGCTGTCTTTTGAGGATTTCTGTTCCATTTTGCCCAGTTCAAAGTGCCGCATGGCCGGGGGGGGGGGGGGGGGGGGGGGGGGGGGGGCAGCCGCGGTCAGACTAACCCGGTCTGGTTGCGGTTATAGTACACGCGGGGTCACCAGATGTCGCTGTTGCGCGCAGGGAACGGTGAAATCACGACATGAATCCAGGTCAGATGATATGGCCAAAGCGACCTCGTTTAATCACCCATACCTTTTATAGCATGGTTCGTGAAAGAGAAATTACATGACTGGCCTATTGACCCACCACCTCTCAAGGTGATAGGTTGAGCAGTAAGACACCCATTTCCAAATATTATTCTTAGAGAAGGAAAATAATTTTCACAGTTCTCAAAACAACTTGCAGGTATAGAAATGGTTTACATTCTCTTAAACTGTTGTCCATCCAGTTTGCATGAGAATAAAAGCTTTCACAGAGAAGCTGTGAGAAGCTGGATTTCTCTAACTGCTCTCTCATGAGAAAGAAAAGTTTCACAGGAAAATTCCTCTGCTCCTGCCTTTTAGCATCCACAATACTCCAAGGGCAAAACAGGCTCATCTTAGAGATATTAAGTGAATTTATTACTAACAAAATCAGAGCAGGAAAATGAGAAGCAAAATAAGCCCTTAAAAAGACCTCTTTCCCCAACCCCTCCCTCCTTCCCACTGACAATGCAGGGAGACAGGGGGATGGGGGTTTTGGTCAGTTTGTCACCCAAGGTTTTCTTCCACTGCTCAGGGAGAGTCTTCCCCTGTGAGACCGTGGGGTCCCTTCCCACAGGAGACAGTTCTCCGTGAACTTCTCCAGCGTTGCTCCAATCTCACAAGCAGCAGTCCTCCCAAAACTGCTGCGGCATGGGTCACTTTTCTATGGCATGCAGTCCTCCAAGGACAGGCTGCTCCAGCTTGGAATCAGGGGGCCCCTCTCTCCACCAGGACTCCCACCAAATGACAACCTCCTCCAGGCATATACCTGCTCTGGTGTGGGCACCTCTCCCATGGGCTGCAGGGGGATCTTGGCATCCCCCGTGGATTCCCATGGGCTGTAGGGGGACAACGTACTTCACCATGGTCATCACCACAGCCTGCAGAGGAATCTCGGCTCCGGCACCTGGAGCACCTCCTCCCCCTCCTTCTCCACTGACCTTGGTGTCTCCATGTTGTTTCCCTCACATGTTCTCACCTCCTCCTCTTCTCTGGCTGGAATGAAAACTGCGCCACATGCTTTGTTTTGATTTCTTCCTAAATATGTTATCACAGAGGCATTGCCATCATCTCTAATTGGCCCAGGCTTGGCCAGCAGCATGTCCATCTTCAGAGCCATCAGGGATTGGCTCTGTCAGACATGGTGGAAGCTTCTAGAAGCTTCTCACAGAAGCCCCCTCTTTGCCCTCCCCACTACCAAAAACCAGGCTGTGCAAAACCAACACAAAAAGCAGATGTAACTCATGGTTTCTCTGGCAGGAAAGCTGATGTTTGAATGCTGCCAGTATCTTTGGAGTTTTCATGGCTGAGGTTCAGCCTTTGCAAGACACAGGAGAGTGGATACATCCCTCTTGCTGCATGTCCTCTAGTAAATTTGGATAAAAAACAGTTTTTCTGGATTTTTTTTTGGTAAAGTTTCCAAGTGTCACATTTGCAGACTGCTGTAAAGCAGCTACAAGCATGCTCTTCTTACCCATCCTTGGTGAGAAAGTTCTCCTAGTGCCTCTGGATCTATTCACATTGAAAGAAGAAAGAAGCCACCTCTTGTTTGTATGGTTGTGAAGTTTTCACTCTGCAAATAAGGGGTCTCATTGCTGTTGGACTGTTCCAACTCCTGGGAGCTTACATGAGCTGGAGCTCCTATGGGCTTAAACTCAGGTGTCATGGTTTAGCATAGTTTGGGTTTTTAGTTAAGTAGGGCTCCATCAGCCATGGAAGTGATTCTTTTGCAAGGAGGTGCTGACAGCTTCCTCTAGACCCCACAGAACCAATCAGCTGGCTAGTTTGAATATTGGCAACTTTTTTAAGCCACTTAAGAAGCTTGACATGCCTCTGTGATCCACATTTAAGAACAAACAAACCCTGGGAAATGTTGGGGTCTCCTCCCCCGCCGTGTAGCCCTGGGAGAGGGGCCCTGAGGGGACAGACACGGGGTTTCCCTGCCCCTGCTCAGCCTCGTTCCCCATTGGTTGGTTTGTGTTCCCCTGCGTGGGCAGAAGGACCCTTGGTCAGGTGACTGTAACAGTTCCTCGGCAGAGCTCCGGCCATGCGGCTGGAAAAATAAACATCTCTCTGAAACATCTACCAAGAATCTGCCTGTCCTATATATTTCCTTTCCACGGGACTCCTGGTTTGGTATATGCATGTTGCAGTATCCCCACTGCAACAGGGAAAGCTCTCTTGCTTCTGGATTTTGGACAGGTAACTGGGGGAGGCCTGTGGCGTGGGACAGTGGGGCCAGGCCGGGCCCTGCTCGGCACGGCCCAGCCGAGTCAGCCGCAGCACGGCTTGGCTAAGATCTCAGCCGCGTCTGCTCGCTGGACACCCAGTGCAGCCCCCTCAGTGCAGTCCGAGCCGGCCAGGAGACAGCCGCCCCGGAGCCGCTTGGCCCTGTTCCATCTGCAGCCCTACTCCATGCAGGTGGCCCCGCAGCACAGCTCAGCCAGGCCGGCCCTCGCCTAGTGCGGCTGAAATTCATATGAGGCCACTGCCCAGCAAAGATCATGTGACCAACTGCAAGGGGCGAATTCCAGCTGCAAGGTCCAGGTGAGATTAATTCTTTTAGTGCTGTAAGATTCCCCAGAACAGATGAAGCCTGCAGACATCAATCCTCTCCCAAGTCAGAGGAAGAGGAAATGTGAAGGCACATGAAGAAAACACCATAGACACACCAAAGTTAGTGAAGAAGGAAGAGTTGAAAGCCCGAGAGAGGAGAAAGAGGAGATGCTTCAAACCTAAAAGCTGAAATTCTGTTGTAAAGCTATGGTGATGGACTATGATATATCAGAGTACCCGTTGTAATTTCATGAAAGCATGGGGGGGTGAAGCGTTCAAACTGCAATTGTGAGCAAAAGTACTTGTGCTGAAATAAGCAAATGTTGAAGTAGCTGTGATCTGGTGAGAAGCTTGAAGAGAGAGAGATGAAATTGATGAAGATCCTTGCTCCCAGGGAAGAAGACCTCTGTTCCCAGAAATTAAGATGATCCCAGAGATAGATGAAGAGAACCTTTGCTTCTGAACAACTCATCCTTAAAATGGTACCCCATTAGCTCAAGATTGGACCCTTGAAAACAGTTGTGGGGAAAGCTGTAAGTCGAGGGAAGGGACTTTCACATGTGAGCAGAGAACCATCCCGGGCGGCTGTCTTGCTCTGACATTGAAGCCATGACAGAACTGTTTCTTGTGGAGATGTCTCAATAGCATGAGCAAGAGAGACTCCTCTCCCTATGTGAACTGAAAAAAGGTTATTATAGAGGTGGTAAACTGACTGAAAATCTCAAGGGTTGTCTTTTTACATTGTCAGTGGGAGAAGGGAGAAAGGTGGGGGGAAGAGAAGTGTTCTGAAGGTTTAGTCTGATTCTGACTTCTTTTTTTTCCTTTTAGTTTTGTTAATAAACTTCTTTATATTTTGTTAAGTTTTGTGCCTGCTTTGCTTTCTCCTAATTCTTATCTCACAGAAGGAAAATAAGTAAGTAATGGATATTTCGAACCAAACCACTACACCAGGTCCACCCAAGAGGAGATTTGTGGGATGCTGGTTCTAGGGGATTGCACAAATGCACATGGAAAATGGGCAATCTTTTGTTAATAATAAGGGTGACATGAAAATATACTTGGATACATCCCTTTACCGCCTGCTGAGAGCAAGGCTGAGGTTTGAGGTGAGCATGCTCGGTCAGAGGAGGCTGTACCAATGCTGGGGATTGCACAAATATTCAACAAGCCCTCCAGCTTAGAGGATGACCTGAACTTTGGTTCCAAACTCCCTGATGTCCTATGGAGTCTGTTTATAGGTTGCAGAGATTGATGAGGCACGGACTCTGCTGGGTGTTGCATGCAAAGCCAGTTTATTATACAAGTTACCAGCATTTTATAATTTTCTACTTCTGGGTAGTTCCATAGGCTCAAGCCCCCCTGCCCTATTCCCATAGCAACACTATCAAGTCCTTGCAGATTCCCTCTTGCGACAGCGGTGTCCTGGCTAATCATCCTTTTGCGCCAGAGGCTCAGGCCATGTCGTCCTGTTCGTCCCGTGTTTGCCTCTTGTTCTTGCCTTGGGCTTTGTTTTGTCTCTGCTTCTTATTCTTGCCTTGAGTTTTTATCTGTCCAATGGCTTTTGCGGCAAAAAGCTAGAAGATCTGCACAGCTATCAGCTTTCATTGCTCTCTGGCTTCTGTCAATTCCCCCTCTCTGTTCAACGATCATTATTTGCTTTATTGATTTATTAATTAATCTCTGAATACATTGAATCAAGCAAGGCAAGCATATCACTATGATTAACAGCACCCCTAATATAAACATTCCCATCTTAACTAAATTTCTGATCCATCCAGTGATCCCCCAGTCTACAAAAAGGCTATTAAACCAATCAGCACTATCTTCTACTCTTAATTTGGCTACACTATCTTGTAAAGCTTTAATACTTACATGAACCGATTGAGAGTGATCAGAAAGGTTCATACAGCACATTTCATCAAAATCTTCGCATCCATGTCCGTGCACTAGAAGCAAAAAAACAATAGCAGCTCTATTCTGCAGTGTAGCATGTCTAATTGAATCAATATTGATTAACAATCCTGTTAAAGCAAGCAAAGTAGCATTAGTTTGTCGTGCTAGCCCGCACCCTAGCTTGTTTAACAATCCCAGTGCCTTTCCGGCCGCTACTCCTGGAGCAAAAAAAGAGGATGCCCAACTTCGCTGTAGTGACCAAAAGTCAAGGTTATCATCACAATCGGGGCAAACGCATGAATACTGAGCTTTTCTTTCTGTGGAAATCTATGTTGCAAAATCATGGATGTGTTGGGTGTTAACACCGAGAATTGCCCTAAACTACAGGGGCCTCCCTTAATATGTGATGGAATAGCAGCCCAAGCTCTGTCTCCACAAATAAAAAACACTCCTGTTGGTAGCAATAATGAAGCATTAATAGAGCAAGAGATAATATTAGTAGTGTAATTACAGCAAACGCTTGCATTTCTAAATATAGGATGGATCGGAGAAACATCCCATGCTTTGGATTGGTTGCTCCTGGAATAATTAAACTTAACACAGAGGTCCATTTTTATGGACCCCAAAAGCTCTATTTCTTGGGGTTCAAGTGTTGCATGAGGGAGATATGGGACCCATTCGTCCCAAGCATCGGCATGATTCTCCAAATCAAGAATGTGAGCTTGAGAGGGGTGTGACCACTCATCTAAAGGTAAACCAACAAGGCAAGTAGAAAATGGATTCTCAGGAGAGGCCGTGGCCAAGCATAAAGTATCCTGCCCTGTTAGATTGGCTAAAGTTATCCATACATTTGTTTTTGGCTAATTAACAGGCCAAGTAAAAGTGACAGAAAGAAGCATTAATACTAAGAAAGCTTTTGTTAGCATAAAGCAAACTTTACCTTTTAACAAGAGTACTACTAGAATATTTGGCCACTGTAGTGGGCCATTGTTCAGCGAAGACTTCCAAGTGTTCAGGCAAACCATAGCTGTGCCCACACACTAGAGTCTTTATCTATATATCACTGATTCAAGGGTATTAATCCTTTTGTGTATTCTGATCAGCTGGTTGTTCGATGAAGGGTCTGATGTTCTTAGCTGGAACCCAATGAGGACCGGTATCTGTGGAAACACAAGCATAACCCCTTCCCCATGTAATGAGGGGAAATGGATCTATGATTTTCCCACTTTCTGGGTCTTTTACAAGGACTCGTGCTTTCTGCCCTGTGTCTAATGACGTTTCCTTAGAAGTGGAAACGTGTTTTATTATAGGGGGAACCTTGCTATCACCATAGCAATTTAAAAAATTAAAAACATACAGTGCCTTGTGTAGCCTTTCCATTGGTGTGCACCCCTGCATTCCCCCTTCTGTTGTGCTAGAAGATGCTTAAGTGTTGAATGAGCATGTTCAATAATAGCTTGTCCTGTGGGGGAGTGAGGGATGCTGGTAATATGAGAGATTCCCCATAGTGTGAAAAAGGAGAAAAGTCATTGAGAAGTGTAAGCAGGACCATTATCAGTTTTAATCTGCTGGGGAATCCCTAAAGCTGCAAAAGCTGCCATAAAATGGCGGCAAACCTTTGGCAGTTTCTCCTGTGTGACATGATGCAAAAAATGCACCTGAGAAGGTGTCAATAGATGAGTGAACATATTTGAGGCGGCCAAATTCAGGATAGTGAGTGACATCAGTTTGCCATACCTGGAGGCTTTGTAGGCCATGTGGGTTAATTCCCACAAAATTATGACACTGACAATCAGGGCGAGCAGCAATGATGTCTTTCACTTGTTGGCGCTTTAAAGCAAATGTGCAACAAAGGGCTGCAGCATTCTGGTGAAAAAAGGAATGGCTAAGTTTGGCTTGTGCAAAACAATCGGGAAGTACCTGAACAGGTAAGGTAAGCAAATCAGATTGTCGGTTTCCTTCTGCTATAAAACCAGGTAAAGTTGTGTGAGAGTGAACGTGAATAACAAAATAAGGATGTTGTCTGGTGTCTAAAAGGGAAATTAATTGTTGCTGTGGAGGGATTCCTTGTGGAATATAGGATACCCCAGGAGAGCTTGGGCATCCCAGGGCTGTTGCAGAAGTACCCCTGACGGGGCCCCAGGCTGAAGATAGGCTTGCAAGGCACCTGCTAGCTGGCAGCCTTGAACAGCCTTGGGAAAAGGTATACACTGGTCAGCTCCCCCGCTGCTTAGAGGCTTTCTCATGGGAAAGGGGCGTGAACTTTGGAAAAAGTATAACTTGGTGTAACCGAACAATAAGGGAGGAGCACGATGCTCAAATCGTATCGGTGTTCGTATCGTGACTCTGGCTGGATTCCCCTGCTCCCGGGACCCCCCCCCCCGCTACACGTGGCGCCCGAACGGCAGGGACCCGAGTGAGTTTTGCTTCAGGCAGGTTCGCTTAAACGCGGTAAGACTCCGAATTTCATCGTATCGGTGCGGCGGAGCCAGGGGAACCAGAGCGGGTGGCCCCAAAGCCGAGTAAAGCCGGGGGCCCGGTCTCAAAGCAGAATAGAAGGCCGGAGGATAAGTCCCAAAGCCGAGTAAAGCCGGGGGCTAAACCTCAAAGCCGAGTGGCCGGAGACCGTATTTTCGCGCGGCCGAGCGAATACCCGCAGCACAGAAGCTATGGACTACGGGGCAGGACCTCGACTCCTAGCTAATATTCTCTCTATGAGAGGCGAGATCGTAAAAGACCGAGATCTGAATGCCCTCGTTACGTGGGCCCGGGAACATGGATTATTGAGTTACACCTCGCGTTTGTTCTCAACCGAAGCGTGGGGGGAAGTTGGATATAAATTGTGGCTGTCCACGATTGAGGGAGGAAAGGCAGCTAAAGAAGCTAAAGCCCTCGGCTTAACCTGGAGGGCAGTAACTGGCACTCTCGCAGAGATGAACACAGAGAGGACAGTGGCTGCAGCTGCCATAGAGGCTTTAGAGAGTAGCAGCTCTGGGCAAGGAACAGACAGGGGTCTTATGGAGCGGCGGCCAGAGACCAGAGCAGAGTCCAGGGTAGCACGGTTCTTCGGGCTGGCTGCGAGAAGACCGATTAAAGGCACAGCAGCACCCGTCCGCTCACTGCGGGAGTTGCTGGACTTGGCAGGGCAGGATGTTATCCCTCCGACGGCCGAGAGAGAAATGGCTGCGAAAGCAGGAGCAGAGCCGCCCGACTCAGGGGGCGGGGCGCAGGCGGGCCAAGGAGACACAGGCAGTCCTGGTGCCCGACCGAAAGCGGCAGAGCAACCCAGAGGTCCTAAATCCCAGCCGAAAGCGGCAGAGCGTAACCCCCCTCTGCCAAACAGTGGAGCAATGTCCAGCAGCGAAGTAGCTTCTGCGGTTTCGTCGCCTGCAGAGCCAGAGCCAGCCAGGGCTGCTGGGGGTCAGCCCCAAGAGGGGGAGAAGCACCAAGAAATGATGCAAGAAGTAATCAAGAAGCTTGCTGACTTATCTACACGGCAAGACGCTCTAGAGTCCAAAGCTTGTGATGTTATGCCATCAACACCGTGGCGTCCCGTGGCCCCACCGGTCAAGTTAGCACTCAAAGCTCCTACGTTCCCATAGGGAGAATCAAGCACAGTGCCTACAGCCCCTCCCTCCTCGCGAGGGGAGGTGCAGCCATCGTTTCCATCAGCCCCGACGGAGAGGACTGACCCATTGCGAAGGAGATGGAATGGAGTTATCTGTGATGCAATCACTGAGGGTGATTGGCAAGCAGTGAATGCCCTCGCTTGCCCTGTACAGATACAAGGGGACACTGCAAAGTGGGAACCCCATGACTGGAAGATCTTGCAGCAAGCCAAGCAAACAGTCACCACGCATGGCTTGCGGTCTGAAGCTACACGAAGCATTCTGCAGTTTATCTTTACGGCAGATGTCCTGTGTCCTAATGATTGCATCAGCATTGCACAATTGTTGTTAACCCCTTCACAGTTCCTGCTCTGGGAGCGAACGTGGAAGCGGCTAGCACAAGAAGAAGCTAGCAAACATCAAGGTGACACACAAGACCCACTGTATGCGCTCCAAGCTGATATGCTAACTGGGAGCAGAGCTTACGGGGCGACAGTAACACAGCTGACCATGCCCGTAGTCATTCATCAGTTGTCACAGACTCTTGCCCACAAAGCCTTGTTGTCAGTACCTGAAAAGAAGAAGTCTCCCCTGTATGCAGCAGTCCGACAGGGGCTGTCAGAGCCATATGGTCAGTTCATCAACCGTCTGTCAGCAGCCTTAAAGGATGCAACTGAGCTCTCTGAAGAGCTCCAAGAGCAAATGTTCCAAACACTTGCATTTGAAAATGCTAATAGGCAAACTAAGACAATTCTTGCCACGCTGCCCCAAGGAGCAGGTGTAGACGAGATGCTCATACGTGCTACCCGTGCGGAACAGTCATCTCAAACGGCTGCCTTTACTGCAACACTGCAGAATGTCCTGCAACAACAGGGACAATTCATCGCCGCAGCACTGACCAGAGGGATGCCCAGCAAGTGGTGCCATGCTACGCTTACAAGACCCCGAAGTGAGAAGGTGCAGTCAGCATCAGCTCCTGAGGAAAGTGACGCCACTACCATAACAGCTGGAACTCTGGGACCTCCTTCCCGAGAAGCCTTGGGAGAGGCTGCAGACGTGGCTGAGGGGGCTGAGAACTTGCCAGATCCACCACTCTCCGTAGCAGGAGAAATAGCGAGACCCTGGGGCGAATGTAACAGCTGCCCTAGGTGGTTGCTAGTGACTTGTGGTGGGTGTCGTGGAACCCTCTCCAAAGGCAAAACTAAGGAGAGTTGCATAAATTTTTAGGTATAGCATCAGACACAGAAGTAGAGTAGGGAATTTAGTTTTTTGACTGTCTGGAGACAAGAGCATTAGCAGACATTTTCAATCAGCTGTCCACCCATTTAGATCGAGTGAAGGTAGTCAATTTGGCTAGCATCTATGTTTTTACCTGGTGCTTCAGCAGCCAGGGCTCACGCTATTTTGCATAAACTTGCTTGCTGGGAGAGGGATAAGTTAAACATAACTTTGCAGATGCTTGATGAGTTAAGCGTAGATGTTACTAGTGTTAGACATACAATATTACAAAATCGAGCAGCCATTGATTTTCTACTACTAGCTCACGGCCACGGCTGCGAAGAGTTCCAGGGTATGTGCTGTATGAATCTTTCTGACCACTCTGTCCCAATTCACAAGCACCTCTCTGACCTCCAGAGGGGCCTACACATCTTTCAGGAGATGGACGACCCTATTGGAGATTGGCTTAAGGGTCTGGGTATCACTGGATGGCTGTGTACCTTGGTAGTAGAAGGCTGCCGATTGCTATTTGTAGTTATATAAGGTTTAATAATACTTGGGTGTATTTTTTTGCCTTAAAGCAGGGCTGCGAAAAATCATCAACCAGACCTGGGTTGCCCAAAAAGAAAACGGGGGATGTGTAGAGGGATTCCTTGTGGAATATAGGATACCCCAGGAGAGCTTGGGCATCCCAGGGCTGTTGCAGAAGTACCCCTGACAGGGCCTTAGGCTGAAAACAGGCTTGCAAGGCACCTGCTAGCTGGCAGCCTTGAACAGCCTTGGGAAAAGGTATACACTGGTCAGCTCCCCCGCTGCTTAGAGGCTTTCTCATGGGAAAGGGGCGTGAACTTTGGAAAAAAGTATAACTTGGTGTAACCGAATAATAAAAGGGGAGCATGATGCTCAAATCGTATCGGTGTTCGTATCGTGACTCTGGCTGGATTCCCCTGCTCCCGGGACCCCCCCCGCTACAGTTGCAACCACTGAAAAAGATCAACATTAGAAACTTCTCTCAAAACAGCTCTTTCAAGAATTCCTGCAACATAAGCAGAATCTGTTACCAAATTGTCTTGGGGTGACTTTATGATGTGTATCCCATATCGCTGCCCTATGCCCAGGAATTAATTTTGTGCCTATGCCTTTAAGCTGAGCCTGAGAGGGGGAAGGAAAAACTGAGCAAATCTTCTTCAGAGCAGTTTGTAGCTTGTTCAAGGTCACACAGAGATAGAGAGGACTGCGTTCAGCTGCGGCAGGAGAGCAAGAGCGGAGGGAAGCACCCGGCTTGCTTTCTTTCCAGCCAGCTTTTGGCCAGTTTTTCAGCTCCTTTTCCTCCAGAGTGTTGAACTTTTGTTTCCTGGGACTTCATTTTTTTTCCCCTCTTCTCTGCTGGACTGTTTCAACGTCAGAATACATTGGGAGGACCTTCCACCTAGGCCTTGGCCCTTGAGGTGGGCCCACGACCCCGTCCCAGCTCCAAGGAGGGGGAGAGAGATAGACTACGGAAGGACTCTGAAATTTTCCCAGGTTTTCTCTCTACAGCTAGAGGTTTCATTATTTAGCATTAGTATTTTTTTTCCCTGAGTATTTGTTAAATAAATAATTTTTATCTCTTTCACTTTCCTTCAAGGAAAAAGTTTTTTTTCCTGAACCTGGTGGGGGAGTGGTGGTTTGTAACCTGCCTTCTCTCAGAGGATATATTTCTAAATTTGGCCAAACCAGCACACAAATTTAAAGGTGTGGGCCATTTTTGAAAAGCACGAACAACTGCAGCTGATTCCACAATTTGTGAGGACCCAGAAACTACAGTCACATTGGAGGCCCATGTACCAGTCTTATCATCCCTCCAAACTAAAACAGATTTGTGGGATCATCCAGAACCATCAGTAAATACTGTAACAGCTTTTAAAGGAGTTTCACTGCGCTTGGGTTTTTAAAGAATATTAAAGTTAGTAGTTAACAATTTATGAGGTGGTGAATGGAGGGTAATCTGACCTGAAAAATCAGCAAGTGCAGACTAGAAAGGTCCTGATGTCTGCAAAAGCCAATCCAGATAAACAGTAGTTGTAGGTACACAAATTTGTTTAAAATCACGACCTGCCAACATTTGCAATCTCTGACGTGCCTTAATGATAAGCTGTGCAAACATTTCATGTTGAATAACAATTGTCTTTGTCATCTGATGAGGTAAAAAAATCCATTCAATGATAAGCAGGAGGTCAGCTATATTAGGATCCCATTGGTACAACAAGGCATGTGGCTGTCATGAAGGGTTTAAAAGAATCAGTGAAAATGGAAGATCAGGTGCCCATCGTGACGCTTGCCTGTGGGCAATGGCATCTGCTACCTTTTGCAAGGCCAATTGTGCTTCATGATTCAAATGTCTTGGGGAAGACAAATCAGGCTCTCCTTTTAATAATGCAAAAAGGGGAGCTAGATCTGAATTTGTGATTCCCAGTAAGGGCCTTACCCAATTAATAACTCCTAATAATTTCTATGCTTCATGTCATGTAGAAATTTTGTTTTGAATTTGTAATTGCTGTGGCTGTACAGTTTGGGATCTGTAGAGGGATTCCTTGTGGAACAGGGGCATAGGATACCTCAGGAGAGCTTGGGCATCCCAGGGCTGTTGCAGAAGTACCCCTGACGAGGCCTCAGGCTGAAGATAGGCTTGCAAGGCACCTGCTAGCCGGCAGCCTTGAACAGCCTTGGGAAAAGGTATACACTGGTCAGCTCCCCCGCTGCTTAGAGGCTTTCTCATGGGAAAGGGGCGTGAACTTTGAAAAAGTATAACTTGGTGTAACCGAACAATAAAAGGGGAGCACGATGCTCAAATCGTATCGGTGTTCGTATCGTGACTCTGGCTGGATTCTCCTGCACCCGGGACCCCCCCCCCCCACAAAAGGGATCTAATACGCCAACCTAGATATTGCCACGGGGGCATTTGTTGAATCTTATCCTGGGCTATTTGCAATCCTGCACATTTTAGAGCCTCTGTGGTAAGGGCCGAGGTTTCTTTCATGTCTTCTTGTTTTTCAGCTGCAATGAGAATATCATCCATATAGTGATATAGTAACACATGAGGCTTTGCCTGTCGTACTGGGCTAAGGGCCCATGCGACAAACCACTGACAAATTGTAGGGCTGTTTTTCATCCCTTGGGGTAAAACCACCCAGTGGTATCTTTGCAAAGGCTCTTGCATATTCAAGCTGGGCACAGAAAAGGCAAATCTCGGTGCATCCTCTGGGTGCAGAGGAATTGTAAAAAAGCAATCTTTTAAATCGATGATTGTCAAGTGCCAATCTCAAGGAATCATAGTAGGTGATGGGAGTCCCGGCTGCAGGGCTCCCATGTCTTCCATGACTGCATCTATTTTTCTGAGATCATGAAGCAAACACCGCTTACCACTCTTTTTCTGAATGACAAATACAGGAGAATTCCAAGAACTTGTGGAGGGGACAATACGTCCTGCTTGTAGTTGTTCTTTAACTAAATTTTGTAAAGCACACAATTTTTCAGTTTGCAAGGGCCACTGAGGAACCCCAATTGCGTTGTTAGTTTTCCAGACCACCTTTAGGACAGTGTGCTATTCAGTGGCCCCTACAAAAAGTCAGATCCAATCCTGACTCCCACTTGAGAAAGCATGTCACGGGCCCATAACACCATGGGAATTTGCAAAACAAAAGGCTTGATGGTAGCAATATGTCCATCAGGACCCACAATTTGAATGAAATCTTTACTTTGGAAGCTGGTACTGTTCCCCCCAATACCAGTGAGTGCTTGGGGGACTGCAGTAAGTGGCCACGTATGGGGCCACTTAGCTTGTGAAATGACTGTAACATCAGGTCCCGTATCAATAATACCTGTGAGCGTGACATGCTGTCCCTGCCGGGACAGTTTACACTTACAAGTGGGATGCTGTAGTTAACTGCTGAGCCCAAAAGATTTGAGGTGCTCCTGTGGATCCAAAGCCCTCCTCCCCCCTCTGTTTTTGCACTGTGTTAGTAGGCATTGATGCTGTAAAAAATATTAACTGAGCAATTTTGGACCCTTGGGGTACAGTAAATGGGGGAAAGGGAGTCCAGACCATGATTTTGATTTCTCCTAGAAAGTCTGCATCAATCACACCTGGAAGTACAAACAGTCCCGTTAAAGTAGTTGAAGAGCACTCCAAAAGCAAAGCACTCCATCCTTGTCCTAAAGGTCCATTGACCCCTGTGGGGATCAGATGGACGGAGGAGTCTAAAATAGTTACTGTAAATACGGTGATGAGATCCAAGCCGGAACTACCAGAAGTGTCTGGTTGCAAGGCTGAAACACTCCTGCTGCTGCTGAGGGGGTCGGCTGAGGGATTTGTGTCTGCGCGCAGGGCCGACTCCCGCTCTGTTTCGCGTTTCCTGGAATTGGTTTGCCGTCAATATCATATTTAGACCGACACTAATTCGCAAAATGCCCCCCCTTTTCAGCAGCGCGGGCAAACTCCAGGTTTTTTGGACTTTGCTCCCTTTGAGGCATAGCAGTCTTTCTTAAGGTGACCCGGCTTTCCACAGCCGAAACAAGTCTGTCCCGTGGGACCAGGAGCCGCCTTAAGAGCAGCAAAGGCAGCAGCCATGGCTTCATATTTGTGTTCAACCGTTCCTATACGATTGCAAGCTTCAACCATTTCTACAATTATGGGGATTTAAAGTGGCCTTAAGACCTTCTGGCAGTCTGAATTCGCATTCTCAACCTCCAATTTTAAAAGAATAACTTCGCAGGCCTCCTGATGGGCTACCTGTCTCTCTAACGCCTGTCGCAATCGGTCTATGAACTGCATGTAACTCTTTCGGCCCCTGGGTTATGGATGTAAAAGACTTTTGCGGCTTGCTAACATCGGGGACTTTCTTGAAAGCATGATATGCATCATCTTTAATATAATTTAGGGCTTCGCACAGGATATCCCATGCTTGGGTTTCTGGTGCAGTGTGGAAGGTATCTTTTCAGCTTTATACCGGCTAGCGCTTGTATTTCAATGCCTTAGAAAGCCTCGAGCAGCCTAGAGAGGTAGCACGGCCGATCTAGCACTTTAGTAGCTCTAAAATTGGTACCTGTATCAGCTGCAAAGCAAATACCCGCAGCAGAAGCAAAGAGGGAGAAATATAGCTCCCTGCCCACTCAATTTCCTGCAGTTAGAAGCTTTCAAATGAGACAGACAACCAGAGATGTTCACAGGAAGGTAGCTGAGCTAAGAGAGGGCGGGGCCTCCCTCTACTATCGCTTTTATTAGGAGAAGGGGAAAGGGGAGGACTGGGGGGCGGACCCGGGGTGACCGGCCAATCAGACACTGCTAAAGAGTTTGAGTTACATTTGGTTTTGCCCGCGCTTAGAACAAAGGAGCTCGGAGCACATGGGCAGGAGCACGTGTCTTTGTGAGGGGGAGGGGAAGCTCAGAACAGGCAGCAACAGTGCAGAATGCTGGCCCGTTCCCATAAGGTGGTCAAATGTTAAAGCTGTGAGCTGTTGATTTGCATTCCCCACGTAAGTTTGCAATCTCACTTCTAACAACCTCTTCCACTCTGCTTCCCAAAGCGCATACTGCATAGGCGAAAGGAGCAGCTGGGAAAGAGATTTTAAATTGTGGGGGGTCATAACATAAGAATTGAGCAGAGTAGAAAGCATATTAGTGAAATAAGGAGAGGAAATACCATAATCAGTTACGCAAAGTCTTAATTCCTTAATAACTGAAAAAGGTAGTCCGTCCCACGGTGGTGGTCCCTGGCCGTGATATATTACTGGTGCTACTATAGCTTGAGCTAAGTGACCAGATTCCAACGCTCTTTGTTTCAACTTGCCCCAGTTGTTATGTAAATGAGGGCGATTTAGCTCGGGCTCCTTCTCAGGATCTACATATTCATAGTCAAAGGGGTCGTCTCCAAATTCCGAGTCCCCATCAGAAGCGACGAACTGGAGCGCCGGCGGCTCGTGTTCGCGTGGGTGGTGGAGGAACGAAAGACGGCAGGGAATCTCCTGCGATGCTTTGGCAGGGACTTGCAGCCGTCGGGAGGGCTGGGGCAGGGGAGCGCTGCACAGTGGGTGGCGTGGAAGCGCCGGCAGAGGCAGCAGCGGGGGGGCGCGGCGCGGTGGGTAAAGCAGCGGAGCCAGTGGTAGGAAGCGGCTCGGCAGGCAAAGCTGCAGAGCTGCAGCTAAAGCCAGCAACAGCAGTAGCCGACTTTTCCCTGGCAGTCTCTTGAGCTTTAAGGGTCTCTAAAATTGCTCTCCAAACAGGTAACAATTCAGCTACTAATTTGTCACCTTTAATTGCTTTGTCCCAAAGTTTCACCCCCACTTCGTCCCACAGTTCCGCTGTAAAGGCTGTGTCCCAGGGACTTAACCCTCTAACGTGTGATTGCGCCCAGCGCAAAATCAGCTTTGAGAGAGGGAGAAGCAACCGACTTCCCTTGCTTCTCCAAACATTTAGACATAAGTTCATAAACATGCCTCTCTTCTGAGGACATATTACCACCCATGTTCCCCACAGCTCACCTTCAAAACCTGAAGGGATTGATCAGCCGAATTCCCACTTCCTTTCAGTGGCACTTCGAGTTCTGTGGGGCGTCTCCACCGGCTGCCAGATAGGCAGCTTGTCGTACTCCTCACATGGGGTACACCATTTGTGGAGATTAACAAGGCACGGACTCTGCTGGGTGTTGCATGCAAAGCCAGTTTATTATACAAGTTGTTGAGCTTGGATCAGTTACCCTTCCTTTTTGGACCAGGGTAAGAGAGCAGAGGAGGCTGCTGTTCTGCTAAGTTCTTTATTTCATAGTCTCATAGCTTTCTTGAAGGCAGAGTTCGAAGGGGGTTACATGATAAAGTCAAGCAGCAACAGCAAACAGCAGGCAGAAAACAGCTTCTTCTAATTTTAGTTTATTCTATTTGCTCTATATTTTTCTTACAGAAGTGTGGATTATATTTGTTAATTGACCAATAAGATTAACACACGATTCTAGTTTTCCTTTTTTTAACCTTTCCTGGTCTAACAGTCCTAGTCTTACACAAGTGTTACATAGGTATTACACAGATTTGCATATACAGTTTCTATCAGCTCTTATTGTTTATGTGAACACTATCTAAAAAATGTGAACAGAATAGTTCTATCTATATTTTGTCTAAATTAAAGAATTCTGTGAAAAGGTAACACTGCTGCAGTAAGAACTGTGTTTAAGGTCTCTGCTGCACCTTTTCAATGTTTAAGGCACTTAGCATATATTTCTACTAAAAGTTAAAAATCTATACTTCTTTTTCACTTTGGTGTGGCTTCATGTATCTCAGCTTGTGCAAAGGTTTTAATTCAACCCCTGTGCTTTGGCTTCCCTCTGGGCCTGAGTCCAGAGAAGCTTTCACTCTAACACAAGTGTCTTGGTTTGAAAGACAGATGTCTGCCAAGGAAGGCAGGAGCCTCCCTTGAAATGAAAAATGCAACCCCCTTCTCTCCGAATTATTATAATTTTGAAATTAAGGGGCTTTCAGGCAAAGATATGAGGAATAGGAATAACAGTTCTTTACTAATATATATATATATATATATGCATAACAAGGCAAACAAACAACAATAGCTATGGCAGTAACAGCAAACAGATTCAGGAACCCAGTGCCAGCCTTCTTGGCTGTCAGGCCCTTTCCCCTTGGGTGCAGTTACTGTCGCAGCCGGCAGGGGCGCTGGCGGCTCCCAGTGAGAAGGGCAGGTGCGATGGTTTCCCCGCGGCTGCAGGGGGCGCTCCAGAGCGAGCTCGGGGGGCACACGGTAATGGCGGCTTGGGATGGACGAAAGGCTTCACAATCCCCCTGGGCAGCCTATCCCGGTGCCCAGCCGAACCCTTGGGAACAGCAGGCTGGAACAGCAGGGACGAGCACAAATCCCAGGTGGCAGACGAGATGTATCGAACTCTGGAGCTGCAGCGGGAACCCCGGGAGGTCTCAGCAGGCAGAGCGAGCATGGCTACAGTGTAGCAAAGGCTCAAAGCAACGACAGGGGCAGGGCAGCAGCAGCCCGGCTCTCAGCAGGGCAGGGAAAGGCAGGTTTGGGAATCCTGGGGTTTCTCCCTGAGGCACCCGAGCAGATGGTGAAAAGGTCCCTCTTTTAGTAAGGTGAGGTGTTAGGGTCCCAGTGTAACAGCTGCTCCAGCGAGCAGGCTCCACTCATGGTAGAAGGAAGGCAGCCGAAAAGCAGAAGCCTGCAGCGCTGATGAATGTCCTCCACAATGATGGCAGCCTCTCTGCCTCCGAACGCTGAGAACACCAGGTCGCTAGGGGCTGCAGCCAACCCCCTTTTTTCCAGTTCAAATCTCACGGCATCCCCCCACCTTACACGAGAAAACCCCAGGTGAAAGAGTGTAGCCAGTTGGACCCCTCCCCCTGTGGCCAGGTCTTTTGTTTTCTCCCAAGCAGCCAGCAATTTGTCACTCCATCAACATATATGGGGAAAATTCCTCAAGAGAAAAAGAAAACAGAAGGAGAACTCCCAAACCCCCAACAACAAGTTACCAGCATTTTATAGTTTTCTACCTCTGGGTAGTTCCATAGGCTCAAGCCCCCCTGCCCTATTGCAATAGCAACACTATCAAGTCCTTGCAGATTCCCTCTTGCAACAGCAGTGTCCTGGCTAATCATCCTTTTGTGCTAGAGGCTCAGGCCATGTCGTCCTGTTCGTCCCGTATCTTGCCTCTTTGTTCTTGCACTTGGGCTTTGTTTTGTCTCTGCTTCTTATTCTTGCCTTGAGTTTTTATCTGTCCCATGGCTTTCGAGGCACCAAGGCTAGAAGATCTGCACAGCTATCAGCTTTCATTGCTCTCTGGCCTCTGTCAATAGGTCACATTAAAAATCATTGGGGAGGTCCCTGTTGTGCCTGCATGTCTCTTTCTTGTGACATTGTCCACCACAATGGCACAATGGGGAGTTGTTGAGGGTGGATGGTGAATGAAGGGTCCTCCTGCCATCTTACCTGCCCACTTCATCTCGGCTGGAGAGGCATGGTCAAATGGCACATTGAGGTGTAAAAATGGGGGGTGGTAGGACAAGAGATGGGGAAAACAAGGCTTGGTAATGTGAAAAATGCAAAGGAAAAGTATACTTTAAAGAAATGTGAGGTCCCAGAGGGACTGAAATAGTTCAAGTTACAAATATTCCCATAGCAACCTCATAACACTGAGTCCCAGCTAAAGCAATCCCTCCCTCATCCCCAAACTAGCACAAGACAAGGAAAATGTAGGAAAAGCTTTTCAGAGCAGCACAGTCCTTTCTCAGGATGAGCTTGGGTTACCTGGATGGACCAAAAACCAAATAGCAGGTGTGGTGCCTACTGGTCGCAAGTAATGTGGTTGGTATTTATTCCAAATATTATCTGGAAAAGGCTCTCTTTTACAGGGAAAAGCAAAGCCAGGTCATCAACACTGTTTATTTCAATGATTCTTTAAATATTCTGCATTTAAGGACTCACAGCAATGGTGTGGTTATATCTATATTTACTGGATAAATATATTTATTTATGGATTGGATGCTTTATTGCTGACAGCAAGGTTTGGTTTTAAGCCTGACCAGGGTAGAGGAAATACATACAAATAAACAATAAACCTAAACAACACTAAAATAACATCAGTTAATTAGAAC
Source organism: Corvus moneduloides (assembly GCF_009650955.1). NCBI lineage: Eukaryota > Metazoa > Chordata > Aves > Passeriformes > Corvidae > Corvus > Corvus moneduloides. Next base: position 3,668,671 of record NC_045510.1, read on the forward strand.
TAATTCCACTCACAAAATATTGTTCCCATTTTGCTATAACATGGGGAAAAAACTCCATTTCCTAAGTCAGCTTGTAGCTGATTTTGGATTTGCAGATTCTTGTAACAAAAGGGGATTTCTTTTGTCTATTATTTATAGTCTTCCTATGGCACCATGCATCTGTGTCAGTGTGTCTGTAGCACCCTGTTTCAATGGAGCCACATTTCCATCCTGTCCCCATCTTGGTGGGTTAGCTGGGGCTTGCTGGCACTGGTTGGGCTTTTCTTCCTGCTGGTCCTTGTTGCACTAATATGCAGGTGTGTGTTTGCAGAGGCAGTTCCCCCTAGGAGACTTTGTCCTGGATTTTAAAGTTTTATTATCTCTGAATTATGTATAATTCAGGAGCTTAGGGGTCAAGAGTTAAAAATAGATCCCAAAAAACTCACTGTCAGTAATCAGCAGAAAGCATTGAGGAAGGTTCACATTATGTTTCACTTGGGATGTTTTGCTTAATTATTCTAATGCTTTAATTGCATTTGCATCCTTCACCCCACAGAGGGAGTTTCATGCTGGGTTTTTCTGCCATTCTGTGTGTCTTTCATGTTGTACCGGTTTGGCCAAATTTAGAAATATATCCTCTGAGAGAAGATACAACCACCCCTCCCCCACCAGGCTCGGGGAAAATAAATTTTCCTCGAAGGAAAGTGAAAGAGAGAAAAACTATTTAACAAACACACCGGAAAAAGGAAAATAATGCTAAATAATAAAATCTCTCGCTGTGGAGAAAAAACCTGGGAAAGTGTTGGAGTCCTCCCTTTGGTCTCCTCGGAGCTGGGGCTTGGGCCAGGGCCAGGCCCTCTGCGCTCGGTGGAAAGTCCTCCCGATGTGTTCCAATATTGAAGCAGTCCAGTGGAAAAGGGAGAAAATCCGAAATTCCAGGGAAGGAAAAAAAAAATTCAACTCTCAGTCTCTCTCCAGAGAAAAAGAAGCTGAACAACTGGCCAAAAAACTGACTCGGGCAGCAGTCAGCCGGATGCCTCCTCCCTCCCCTGCCGCAGCTATCTCCATGTGACCTTGAACAAGCTGCAAGCTGCTTTGAAAAAGTTTTGCTCAGTTTTCCCTTCCCCCTCTCAGGCTCAGTTTAGAGGCATAGAAAGGCACAAAGTTAATTTCTGGGCATAGGGCAGCGACATGGGATACACATCATAAAGTCACCCCAAGACACATGTCATCCCAGAGCTGGCTGCAGAGGGATGAGGTGGGAGAGCTTAGCTGCAACCAAGTATTTAATGCCATTTTAAATGCTGTCTTCCCTCTCTCTGGGTGTCTGCTCTCTTCTAGGAGCCAATAGCAAATGCCAAGGAGAGGCAGTGGAAAGATAAGGGTCTAAATGATACTTCTTCAGGTCTGAGACTGCATGTGTAGAGTCTGTAATTAATTAAAACACCCACAGTTTTATAAGAGGGGATGTATAGACCAGCATTAACACTCAGCAAGTGGGAATCCAAGAGGTTGCATCTTTGGGGCATTGTGGGAGGGTAGAGCCCTATAGGGAATAGTGCCAGTGTTTTTAATTATAACTAAAGAGTAGTTTTTAGCTATGAGTCCTGATCATCATCACAGCCATCTCCTCTCTGTGCTCCCACCCTTTTTTTGGAAAAAGTCTCCTCCAAAGTGCTCATCACCAAGGCATGCATGCTTATTATGGATTGAGTGAGTTTTAGACAAGCCCTGCCTTAGGCTCAGATTTTTGGCAGCAGATCTACTCAGGTGACCTGCATCTAAATTGCTCTGGCTCACAAGTTCTTAAAAATGGCAAATCAGGTCTATTATAAAATGAGTTATTTATTGAATAGACAGGAGATTAACAGACAAAATGCCTTAAACATTTCAGGGAATGTGCAGAAGATTTCTGCTTTGTAAAAGTTTGGTGTAGCTTTTATAGTTTTATAGCGCAGAGTTTGGTGCTTGAGGCATGAGCTCTGGCATGCCCCAGGTCAGAGACAGTCCATCTGCGTTACCTCCACGCGTCGTTGAAGCGGTTTCAGAGTCAGGAAAAGAGCTGCTTGCTGGGCTAGCTAGCTGGCTTCTTTGCAGAGGGAACATGGCAGGAGCTGATGATGTTGGCTCACATTAGCTTGGAGACAAAGGAAGAGAGAGGCTGTTCTGGTCTGGCTTCTAACAGGTTTATTGTTAGAAGTTTCACAACCCGAACAAGCTGGAATCCGATGAGATGGGATGAGATGGAATGCGATGGGATGATGATGGGATGGCTCGCCAGAGCCTTGTCCTCAGTTTTATAGGGAATTTGAAAACCCTGGTGAAAAGGGAAAAAAACCAATGAGTTACAAGCCAGGGGGAGGATACAATGTAACAAGAACCATTGGGGTAAACTGAGAGGCGGGGGTTATAACAGAGAACCAATGAATGACCCAGTAACCGAGAATTTTCCCAAACCGGGGGAGGTGGCTTGTACCCGGGCACTGCCCGGGGGGGATGCGTCTTAGGCTTCTGAGCCACCCCCTGAGTCTGACTCTTTGGGGAACTCGATCCAGGGGAGGAGCTGGGATTGATTGGCATCATGCTGCCCCAGCCCCGCAGGGGGCTGGGTCACACCAACAGTTTTATAGTTTGTAAGGTGAAGTGTCTGTCAGTCATAAATTCAAGGCTTATCTCCCTTCAATCTGCTCTCAAGGCAAGATGTTTATTGTCAGCTGGGAACACCTCCTCCATGGCGCCAGAGATAACTCACTGCTTGGGTTATCTCACCAATTAGCAGATTCATGTGAGGGGGAAGATGCCCTGAGTTATTGCACCAGCTGATAGACAGAACAGATAAGCTCTTCTGTGGCAGAGGGTGATAAGACTGATCAATAGTTAACTCATGTTGATGCCTTTTCCTCGTCTTAAAATCAAGAGTCATACATGGTTAGAAGGGGAAAAGGGATTTTACCTTGGTATTTATTTTAAGGATCCTTAGGTGCACACGTCCAGGTCAAATGCACCGAAATGCACCTCGCAAAATGCCCCCCCCCCCCCCAACGATCAGGTATAACATTATAGGTTTTACTAATTAGCATATCTACCAAAAATTCCCCAATGTGAGGCTTGAGTGAGCCCCCCTCCCCAAGGAACCTTCCCCTGGATGATTCTATCTTAGTTTACAGAATGTGTTCTGGAGAGGACCTTGGGGTCTGGGGCACACTGATCCCTAGCTATGAAGCTTCTAAAATGTTTAGTCTCTCAGCTTGACAAACAAGTCCAAGAATGTAGGCAAAAAGCACTAAGAATACAGAAGTTGTAAAAAAGGTATAACAGGGGTATAAAAGAAAAGGCAAAAAATCTTCATGGCATCAATGTAAACAGAGTTAACTATTGGGAGACAGCAAATGTTGATCACAAAACCTAAGAAGCAGGATTCACCTTAATCTTGTCAACACAAGAGGAACAAGAATTTACTTGAGACCAACACAGAAACCGCTGAATCATCCTACAAAGGACTACGCATGCCCCAGAAAGAAAGATGAAAAGTGCATTGTGATGAAGACTACTGATCTGCATCAGAAAGATCCCCGAGGAAAAAGAGGAGCCTTCCTCAGTGAGACCACCAGGACACACCACGCATGTGTGACACATATGCTAATGGTATTAATGACTTCCGAGAACTAATTTGTATAACCACTCTCATCCCAAGGAATGTGATGATGTTGGGGTTTTAGGAGATCTCCTGGGTTTTTTTCTGTTAAAGGAATTTTCCCCATACGTGTTCCTAAGGGGACAAATTGCTGGGTACTTAAGAAAAACAAAAGACCTAGCCATTGGAGTGGGGTGCATCTGGCTACTCTTTTGTTTCACCTGGGTGTGTGGACAGTCAGTTCCCGGAGTTTGGACGGAGAGAGAGGCTACTCCTTCAGCTGCTTTTCCTTCTGCCAGAGAAACCCCGGGATCCAAAGCCTGCCTTCCCTGCCCCGCTGGGAGACAGGCCTGTCTTGGGGTGACTTTATGATGTGTATCCCATGTCGCTGCTCTATGCCCAGAAATTAACTTTGTGCCTTTCTATGCCTCTAAACTGAGCCTGAGAGGGGGAAGGAAAAACTGAGCAAAACTTTTTCAAAGCAGTTTGCAGCTTGTTCAAGGTCACACAGAGATAGCAGGTTTTTCCCCAGCTGCGGCAGGGGAGGGAGGAGGCACCCGGCTTGCAGCTTTCCAGTCAGCTTTTGGCCAGTTGTTTCAGCTTTTTTTTTCTCTGGAGAGAGACTGAGAGTTGAACTTTGTTTTTCCTTCCCTGGAATTCCGGATTTTTTCCCGTTTCTACTGGACTGCTTCAACCTCAGAGCACATCAGGAGGACTCCGAGGAGACCAAAGGGAGGACTCTAACACTTTCCCGGGTTTTTTCTCCACAGTGAGAGATTTTATTATTTCGCATTATTTTCCTTTTCCAGTGTGTTTGTTAAATAAATACTTTTATCTCCTTCACTTTCCTTTGAGGAAAATTTATTTTTCCCCAACCTGGTGGGGGAGGGGTGGTTGTGCCTTATCTCAGAGTATATATTTCTAAATTTGGCCAAACCGGAACAGGGCCATGGCTGCCCTGCCCCTGCCGTTGTTTGAGCCGTGCTCGACCTGCCCAGACCTCCAGGGGGTTCCCACCGCAGCTCCGCAGTTTGGCTACATCGCGTCTGCCCCCCGGGATTTTTGCTCATCCCTGCTGTTCCAGCCTGCCGTTCCAGCCTGCTGTTCCTGAGGGTCCGGCCGGACACTGGGATCGGCTGCCCAGGGGTTTGTGAAGCCTTTGTTCCAGCCTTCCCGGGATCCCAGGCCACCAGTGCCGCGTGCTCCCCGAGCTCGCTCAGGAGCGCCTCCTGCAGCCGTGGGGAAACCATCGCACCTGCCCTTCTCACTGGGAGCCGCCAGCGCCCCTGCTGGCTGCGACCAGAATTGCACCCGAGGGGAAAGGGCCTGACAGCCGAGAAGGCTGGCAGTGGGTTTGTGATTGTTTGCTGTTACTGCCATAGTTACTGTTGTTTGTTTGACTGGTTATACACATATAGATATATAATAGTAAAGAACTGTTATTCCTATTTCCCATATCTTTGCCTAAAAGCCCCTTGATTTCAAAATTATAATAACTCGGAGGGAAGGGGGTTGCATTTTTCATTTCAAGGGAGGTGTTGGAGAATGGTTTGAGGGTCAGGGACATGGATTATTGATAAAGGGTACAAATCAATAACAGAACTGTACAAGCAAAAGCCTGCACAAGAAAATGCCTCCATGAGAAAATGCCTGTGTGAGAAACAGGCCTGAGAACCAAAAGGGAGTTTTAAGGAGGTACAGTACTGTGCTGATAAGATATACTGACCATGAGAAGGGAGGAAGATCTTTAATCTCTCAAGTCAAAACATAAATAATAGAAGCTTGCCAAATGTAGTCTTTTATTTCACCCAATTATGTAGAAGTAAGAATGCGCTTTTGTAAGTTTAAACTAATTAAAGAACTGATAAGCATGTACTTTCACACTATATAAGTGCCTCTGTATTGCTAATAAACGAAGCTTGCTTTATCAATCACATTGATTGTCTGCATGTTTTCCCCCACCCGAAGTCAGCATTTGGCACCCGAACAGGGACTGGGACTTTGTTTTCTTGACTAGGCGGGAGACCGAAGAGGCACCGATAAGCAGCAATCGGAGGGCAGAAGATCAGTAGCTGCAGGCAAGCATCTGATCCATGCCTGGACTGACCTACAGAGGGGTCCGCCGTTACAGCTGACAAGGGCAAACCTGAGAAAAGGCTGCAAAATTCCTGTCTACAGGGACAGCGGTAAGACGCAGATTGCAGTAGGACGCAGATATGGAAATAGAGGTGACCCTTGATTTATTTTTACGCTTTTTAGAAAAGCGGGGAGTTAAGAAGTAAACCTTTGTAATGAACTAGCTGATCCAAGATCGTTCAAAAAGAAAGCTAAAGAACCAAAAGCTCTCGGATTAACCTGGAGAGCAGTAACTGGCACTCTCACAGAGATGAAAACAGAGAGGACAGTGGCTGCGGCCGCCATAGAGGCTTTAGAGAGTGGCAGCTCCAGGTGTAGCAGCTCCGAGAAAGGAACCGACGGGGGTCTTACGGAGCGGCGGCCGGAGACCAGGGCGGAGTCCAGGGCAGCACGGTTCGTCGGGCTGGCCGCAAGAAAACCGATTAAAGGCACAGCAGCACCCATCCGCTCACTGCAGGAGTTGCTGAACTCAGCAGGGCAGGAAGTTACCCTTCCGACGTCTGAGAGAGAAATGGCCACGAATGTGGAAGCAGAGCTGCCCGACCCAGGGGGCGGGGCACAGGCGGGCCAAGGGGACACAGGCAGTCCTGGTGCCCGGCTGAAAGCGGCAGAGCAGACGTGCAGTCCTAACTCCTGGCCAAAAGCGGCAGAGCGCACCCCCCTCTGCCGAGCAACAAACTAACGTCCGGCTGCGAAGCGGCTTCTGCGGTTTCGTCGCCTGCAGAGCCAGAGCCAGCCAGGGCTGCCGGGGGTCAGCCCCAAGAGGGGGAGAAGCACCAAGAAATGATGCAAGAAGTAATCAAGAAGCTTGCTGACTTATCTACATGAAGCATTCTGCAGTTTATCTTTACAGCAGATGTCCTGCATCCGAATGATTGCATCAGCATTGCACAACTGCTGTTAACCCCTTCACAGTTCCCGCTCTGGGAACAAACGTGGAAACAGCTAGCACAACAAGAAGCTAGAAAACATCAAGGTGACACACAAGGCCCACTGTATGCACTCCAAGCTGATATGCTAACTGGAAGCAAAGCTTACGGGGTGACAGTAACACAGCTGACCATGCCCGTAGTCATTCATCAGTTGTCACAGACTCTTGCCCACAAAGCCTTGTTGTCAGTACCTGAAAAGAAGAAGTCTCCCTCGTATGCAGCAGTCCGACAGGGGCTGTCAGAACCATATAGTCAGTTCATTGACTGTTTGTCAGCAGCCTTAAAGGATCTCTCTGAAGAGCTCCAAGAGCAAATGTTCCGAACACTTGCCTTTGAAAATGCTAATAGGCAAACTAAGACAATTCTTGCCACGCTGCCCCAAGGAGCAGATGTAGACGAGATGCTCGTATATGCTACCCGTACAGAACAGTCATCTAAAACAGCTGCTTTTATTGCAACATTGCAGAATGTCCTGCAACAACAGGAACAAGTCATCACCGCAGCACTGACCAGAGGGGTGTCCAGCAAGTGGTGCCATGCTATGCATACAGGACCCCGAAGTGAGAAGGCGCAGTCTGCATCAGCTCCTGAGGAAAGTGACGCCACTACTTCAACAGCTGGAACTCTGAGACCTCCATCCCGAGAAACCTTGGGAGAGGCTGCAGACGTGGCTGACTGAGGGGGCTGAGAACTTGCCAGATCCACCACTCTCTGTAGCAGAAGAAATAGCGAGACCCTGGGGCGAATGTAACAGCTGCCCTAGGTGGTTGCTAGTGACTTGTGGTGGGTGTCGGGGAACCCTCTCCAAAGGCAAAACTAAGAAGGAGAGTTGCATAAATTTTTAGGTATAGCATCAGACACAGAAGTAGAGTGAGAAATTGTTTTTTGACTGGAGACAAGAGCACTAACAGACATTTTCAATCAGCTGTCCGCCCATTTAGATCGAGTGAAAGCAGTCAATTTGACTAACACCTATGTTTTTACCTGGTGCTTTAGCAGCCAGGGCTCATGCTATTTTGCATAAACTTGCTTGCTGGGAGAGGGATAAGTTAAACATAGCCTCGCAGATGCTTGATGAGTTAAGCGTAGATGTTATTAGTGTTAGACATACAATATTACAAAATTAAGTAGCCATTGATTTTCTACTATTAGCTCACGGCCACGGCTGTGAAGAGTTCCAGGGTATGCGCTGTATGAATCTTTCTGACCACTCTGTCCTAATTCACAAGCAGATAAGTAAGTTACATCAGTTAACCACACAATTACAGAAAGAAGACGGTCTCAGCTTAGAAGGATGGTTAAAGTCACTAGGTTTAGGACCATGGCTAGTTTCACTCGTGCAGCATTTAATTATTGTAAGACTAGTAATATTATTAATAATAGTGTGCTTACCTTGCCTATGCCAATGCTTGCAAAAGATGATATACAAAGTTACTACATCTGTAGCCAATCAAGTATTGCTTTTACAAAAAGAAAAAAGGGGAATTGTTGGAGAATGGTTAGAGGATCAGGGACATGGATTATTGATAAAGGGTACAAATCAATAACAGAACTGTACAAGCAAAAGCCTGCACAAGAAAATGCCTCCATGAGAAAATGCCTGTGTGAGAAACAGGCCTGAGAACCAAAAGGGAGTTTTAAAGAGGTACAGTACTGTGCTGATAAGATATACTGACCATGAGGAAGATTTTTGATCTCTCAAGTCAAAACATAAATAATAGAAGCTTGCCAAATGTAGTCTTTTATTTCACCCAATTATGTAGAAGTAAGAATGCGCTTTTGTAAGTTTAAACTAATTAAAGAACTGATAAGCGTGTACTTTCACACTATATAAGTGCCTCTGTATTGCCAAAAAACGAAGCTTGCTTTATCAATCACATTGATTGTCTGCATGTCTTCCCCCGCCGAAGTCAGCAGGGAGGCTCCTGCCTTCCTTAGCAGACACCTGTCTTTCAAACCAAGACAGATGACTATTCATGAATTTTACCCGTAATATTGTGTTGTAGGAAGTGCCGTGTGTGTGTGTTTGGAGGAGTGATCCCCCACGCACCCGGCGCTGAATAAAGCAAATACCCACTTCTCTGACTCTGTTTCTGAAGCATCTCCTGGCCCAGTTTGGGGCGATTCAAGGGGAATGTCGTGCCACAGTGCTGTAGCTATGCATTCTGCTTTTGCTGGTGATGTATGGTTAATGGTGTGCTCTCCAAAGATGCAGTTAATTGGAGAATCATCCAAACTGGGACATCTCCCAAGAAACGATTTCCTATGCCTCCTCTTTGAGGCATGTTGCACCATGCCATGATTCATCGGGCGAGCACATCCTCCTGTCAAGGTGCCACAGAGCATCCCTCCTCTGCCATGGGACTTGTCAGATCAGTGGTGGAAAAACCAGAGGAGCTTTGCTCCTTTTCCAACTACTGGGTGGTTGGAAACTAAGTCCTTTTTGCCAATCCTATAGTTTAATTTAGCTTTGGCTCCAATGACTGAGGTTGAAGAAAGCATCCTTGGAGGTTTCCAGGACTCGTGTGTGCTGTGTTGTGGGTGAGAAGTGATGAGAAAGCCACAACTGTGATGTGCTGTACGGATTTACCCCTTTTATCTTGGGTGAGGAGTATTTTGTAAAATTGTTGCACTTTTTATTCCATTGATGTTAAGCACCGACTGATTCCTTATTCAGAAGCTACTCTTATTATAAGCACCTTCCAGGAAAAATTAATAGCTTGCAATTTGAAGAAAGAGATTTTTCACTTACATTTTAACAGAGAAGAAATAATTTCCAGGTGACTTCCTGACATTGTTTGGTATTCTTCAATGGTCTCCAAAGCAAGTCAAGAATTTGGGTTGTGCCCGGCTCTCTCCTTTCAAGAAGTAAAAAATTCCCCTCGTGTAAGAAAGGAGAGTAGATGGCAGGTCAGTGTCATGAGAGTCCCTGGAAGGGGAAAAGGCAGTAGCAAGTGGCCTCCAAGGAGATGGCTCTGCTGGAAGTGCCCACAAGACTTGTATGTTGATAAATCATAGAATGATTTGAGTTGGAAGGGACCTTAAAGATCATCTAGTTAAAACCCCCTGCAATGGAGGCCTTGGATGGGTAGAGGTGATGGGGATGCTGCCAGTGAGGAGATAGTGGTGCCTTTGCCATGTTTTTCATGTGCAATGGACTGGCTGAGATGGCTGTAATGAGTATTGGCACATTCAATCCCATAGACATCACAAGTGTGGAACCGGCAAATAAAAGTTAAATATATCAGCAGCTCTGTGCTGTCCGGGATTTTCCTGCCATGGATAATCCATCTGATAGGCAGATGAAAGCCTTATCACTGGGTGTTTCAAAGCACGGGGTTGGTTTCTGCAGATCATTTCTTTTTATGTTCCCTCTATCCTCAGTATTTCTGTTGTTGTCTTTGCACAGGCAGATGGGGAGTCTTCTGGGCTGCCGTGAACCCGACCCCACCTCACCCTTCCTGCCTTGCCAGAAAATAAAACCCACCCTGAACTTTCTGTGCAGTAAAATCAAGCAAAACTCCCAGCACCTACTGAAGGCCTAATAACCTGTTCATTCAGTTCAGGCCTTCTGCAAATATTTGTTTAAGATAAGCAAGGGTGGAGATGTTTCTTGAGGGCACAAAATGTTCTTGAGATAAAACTCCTGCAGACTGATCCTGCAATATGGCCTAATTTTTCTTTTCCTTCTCTCATCATCCCAGCATTGCTTTTTTTTCCATCAGTCCAGTTGCTTTTCTCAACATTTTGTTCACTCTCAGGGTTTCAGTGTTGCTGTTTCCTATTCAGGCATCTTCACCTGCTTGACCATCACAGGCTGGGAGTGTTTCTGCTGCATGGGGAACATCTCTGGAAGAGGCTGAATTAGTGGGTATGAGTGAAGACAGTCACTTTGTGGGGTGAGGTTTCAGATCTGAAAGTCAGGCTGTGTTAGACATGAAGACCATGGGGATGAAGCAATGGACCCCAAGCTCTCACAGCCCCTCAAGTCTTTGTGAAACACCCATAATTTCAGACACCCCTGGCAACAGTTGCTCTTGGAAGTGTAGAAGTGGGGGAGAAGGAGGGAGGGTGCAGGTTGGTGCCAAATAGGACCATCTCTTTTGTAAGGCAGTTGTTTTCAGAGGCTGAAGGAGTTTCTGGGATTTTCTACCTGAGTGGTTACAGAAGGAGCAGCAGCAGCAAAAAAACCTTCTTCCTTTCTGCTTACTTCCTTGTGATTTGAGAGTATTGGTTGATGAGAGGCTAGACATGAGGTGACAGCCCCCTTCTACTCCACTCTCATGAGACTCCACTTGGAGTACTGCATCCAGCTTTAGGGCCCCCAACATGATAAGAAGGATGTGGACCTGCTGGAGCAAGTCCAGAGGAAGGTTCAAAGATGCTCAGAAGGCTGGATCACCTCTGCTATGGAGACAGGCTGAGAGAGTTGGGGTTGTTCAGCCTGGAGAAGACAAGGCTCTGGGGAGATCTTAGACCACCTTCCAATACCTAAAGGGGCTACAAGAGAGCTGGAGAGGGACTTTGGACAAGGGCATGGAATGTTAGGACAAGGGGCAATGGCTTCAAACTGACAGAGGGCAGGTTTCGATTAGATATTAAGAAGAAATTCATCCCTGTGAGGGTGGTGAGGCACTGGCACAGGTTGCCCAGAGAAGCTGTGGCTGCCCCATCCCTGGAAGTGTTCAAGGCCAGGTTGGATGGGGCTTTGAGCAACCTGGTCTAGTGGAAGATGTCCCTGCCCATGGCAGGGGGTTGGAACTAGATGATCTTGAAAGGTTCCTTCTAACCCAAACCATTCTACGATTCTGTCATTCTGTCATTTACTGTCACCAGTAAAAGAGGCAAAGCTGGTGCCTTCCTTTAACTTCTTCAGCTGATGATGATGCAGAGGAGGCATGAGAAAAATAATAACAAAGCTCCTGCTTGTAGCAGGATAGCTCTAAAACTAACCATTTCCCTTCTCTGGTCCTCCCCCTCTGCCTTGTGTCCATGCCAGGCCAGTACCCCACAGCTTTGGTGGGAAGGCTCAGGAGAGGGATGTTGCTGGGGAGAGGCAGGTATCAGTGTGGGAAGAGGTGGAGGCTCTTGGTTGCTGCAGATTGCCAACCAAATATTGAAAGCTTTTTATTTGTTCTTTCATTAAACTTTGATGTAAATGGGTCTGGGGAAACAGAGAGGCAGATGCCAGCTTTCTGCATTCCTTCAGTCAAGTGGACAGGGTTGAGGGCTGGATAGACACCTTCATTAGGAAGGTAAAGCTCAAAAAGTGTGCACATGGGCTTCAAACTTGCTTCCCTTTACTGTCTTTTTGCAACAATTCCGGTTGACAGATTTCCCTTGGCATATGCTAGCTGCCCATATGACAGTCACCTAAGCTTCACAGTCATATCACCTTCCCTTCTTCAAGAGCTGAATACGCACATCACAACATAGCTTATATCTAGGGGTCTGGCCCAGAAAGCAGACCAGGCCCAAACACCCCTTCTTTTCCAGAGCTATTGGCCTTTTATTGTTAGAGTGCAGATTATTATGATTTAAACTTGAATGTATATGCATTAGAAGTCCCATGGGCTTCTCAGGTTCTACTCCAAACTTCCCACCATGTAAACCACAGAATGTTTAGCTCAACAACTGAAAATTACCCCAATAGCAATCCTTCCTGAGACCATGGTCTCCTTGTTCTTTGCTTTTCCCACACCCCTTGCTTCCAGAACTAGCAGCACTGAAATGTTGGTTTGTTATGTTCTCCTCCAGCCACCTGTGAATAAATATCAAAGTAAAACCTATGTGGGAAAGAGACCTGTCTCGGTTTCGAGACAAATTTCAGGAGAAAACACCCTGGAATTAATGTTTTCTCTAAAGAGAAGGGGTCCAATAATCCTTTTTTGCCAATAAGAAAAATGAATACCGGGGTGAAAGTGGAAAAAAACCCCTGTTTATTAACAAAAAAATAAGGGTACCCGCAAGACACAGAAAAAAAAAAAAAGAAAAAGAAATTGCATAAATTCTAGATATTTAAATTGTGGAACCTTACCCCCTCCCTGAAACCCAGTAACAGCCTTCTCTTGGCTGCAAGTGCTTTCCCCTTTGGTGTAGTTATGGTCGCAGCCGGCAGGGGCGCTGGTGGCTCCCCAGCCGGGCAGGGCGGGTGCGATGATTCCCCCGCGGCTGCAGGAGGCGCTGTGGCGAGAGGCCAGCCATCTCTCTCACATGGGTAAATGGCCGACGCAGCTGGCGGAAGAGATGGAAAAGGGGTTTCCTTTACAAATTCACAGGGAGAGCCGATCCTGGTGCCTCCTCTGGATAGCAAAAGGAGCTGTAGCAGGAACCTCAGGAGAAGCAAGCTGGAACAGCAGGACCTCCCGGCAGGCAGGGGGTGAAAAGCTACAGTGTAGCACAAACCCGGAGCAATGGCAGAGGTACCGCGGGTTTGGGCAGCAGCAGCCCGGCTCCCAAACACAGTAGGGAAAAGGCTCCCTGGGACTTATCACTGGCGCTGGCTGGTCCTTAGGGTCCGGGCTGTGCGGAGGAAGGGGGCCAGCCCCCCGGCGGGAAAAACGAGGGTGTTCCCGGGTCCTGGCAGGGCATGCACTGGCTCTGGGCTTCCCGACAGCAAAGCAGCAAAAGAAGCCAAGCCAGCAAGCTCAGTCACAGTGCCGAAGAAAAAAAACCAAACCAAAAAAAAAAAAAAAAAACAACCCAAAAATAAGCAGGCAGAATCCACAGAAACAGCAGAAATTTGTACAGCTGGGTTTTAGATAAATATACAAATGAAGCAGCCCAGTGAAAGTGGGTGGTTTAGGTGCACCAGTGTCAGCAGTGTCATGTGAAGTGGGTGAATTCCCTGTCAATGGTGTGTATTGGGATCCATCCATCCATGGCCCAGCTATTTGCCCCATGTGGTTTCTCCCATACAGAAATTGCAGATAACTTCATCTGCTCATTGCAACAGCCCTGAGAGTGTACAAATCTGTGGATTTTCAGTCCTGCTTCAATAGGGTCTGAGATGTTGTAAGGATGTTTGGATGGCAACTGTTTCTTTTATCACACTCGCATGTTGAATGTACAGCTCTCTCTCTGACCCCTTCCATATTGATGCCTCCTGTCTCTTGAAGCTGATCATTGCTTTTCCCTCTGTTTTACAGGGCTACCATTCATTGCCTCATGAAGCTGAAATCGCACACACCAAAAAACTGTTCAGAAGGAGGAGAAACGACCGGAGGTAGATGAAACCTCTAATTTTTTTTTTAAATCTACTCTTCTTTGTTGCACATCTTCTCCCACTCTCATGTAGTGTCTTTGGACAATACTGCTCTTTAGCAGCTGCCAGCATTGGGTTAATGCATAAACCCTTATTTGAACACTAATGTCTTGAAAATACAGTCTGTCCATCCCCTTGGTTTGTCTGGGTTATGTCCTATATTGTTCCAGAAGTATCTTAAGGACCTTCTCTTCTCTTTATACTTATTCCAGCATAGCCAGATCCTCCCAGTTATATTAGAAGAGGCATTTGGCAAGGTATTACCTTGTAAAAGCTTTGAGTCCTTGGGACTTGCTTCCCCTCTGTCTCTTGAAAAGCAAAATTTGCTGACATTCAGGATGCCTACAAAGTGGACATGGTTTGGTTGAGAGGGGGTTGCAGTGAACCTCAGATGCCTGTCTGCTAAATAGGCAGCTGAGTTCCTGTGGCATTGGTGATTTCAATCCCTTGAGTTAATTTAATTGGGTCAATTGGATATTTAATTGTGTAAATTGAAAATTTAATTATTCAAGGGCATATAGAGTCCTTGATAGGAGTCATGACTATGGTTAAATGTGAAAATAAGCGGGAAATAAGGGAGTTAGTTGTACATGCAGCTTTATTTCTGCAGATGTGTTCTGCTGTGGCTGAGACAACCATTTTTAAAACTAGGAGTTTTCAAGGTTAATGTGATTGAACAGGAGAAAAAGTGGCCAATTTTTTCTCCTAGAATGAGCTGAAATCTGTGTTTGAACTGTGATGCCTCACAGGGAAGATTTTCAGAGAAGTCCTACAGACACCTGTAACAGTAGTTGGAGTGTATCCTCAAATCTCCCCATTGCTTCTCGACTCATGAACAGCCATGATGTAGCTAATTCTGTGTGTGGTTTGGTTTTCCTGAATTTTACCAAGTGACCAAAAAAAAAAAACTGCTGAAAAGAGTTTGCTCAGGCATCCTAGAAACATTCTTTTGTGGTCTGGGCAGTTCTTCAGAAGTAAATTCTATTTCTCTCCTCTTTGGGGTTCCATCCTTTTTTCTGTATGCAATTTAAAAGCCAATTTAGTCTTGTGATTTAGGAAAAAAAAGGTCTTGTTTCAGCTGGGTTGCAGCCCTGTGATCACCAAAACATGGTTAAAACCAAGCTGAAGTCTGATTGTATTAGAAGATCAAGCTGGGTGGGCTTCCTCACAGTACTGGGCTGGACTCTCCAAGAAATTGCAGTGGAGTTGGAGGATTCTGCTTCTATGCCAGTTCACTGATATACCGCAGGCCTAGGCCCTAGGGTATATCACTGTGTCTCACAGCCGTAGGGAGGAGGAGGAGAAGAAGATCCAGCAGGCAGGAATTGTGCGGCAAGATTGATTCATTTAATTATTTTACAAACTCTTTTATAGACTTTTTTCTTCATAGTCTAATTGGACAAAGGATCAGCCACCCCTTGGGGGTGATTGGCTAAAATCCTAAAACATCCATTGTCAAAATATTTTCTACTATACTATAAACAAGACTTTTCAAGGTTGCAGGTGGCTTGGTTGTTTACATACTCTGCTACTTCTTCTGTGAGAGAGAAAAGTCTCTCACGGACTTAGAAAATAGCAAGAAAATCCTTGCTAGCAGCATTTTTGAATCTACAATTCCCCCTTTTTGTTTTATAAGATAACAATTCTACTATGTATTAATCCTAAATAGAAATCTACATCAGTTATTAATTCAAAATATGTCCTTAAGGCTTTAACTATCTGACTCCATAACAAGAAATTTAAAGTTCAGTCTCTGCTTGTTGAAGGACCATCTGCCTGATGGTTGACAACTTGGTCATCATCAGAAGAGTCATTAGGCTGATGATCTACATTCTGGTCGCCATTTGGATGGTTGGCGTTCTGGTCATCATTTGGAGGTCACCTGTTCTGCCTCTGGTGCCGCAGGTCAGGGTGAACACATTTTGCAGGTAGCCACCGTACCCCAGTATCTGTGGAAATGCAAGCATACCCACGACCCCAAACGATAAGCTCATGAGGGCCTTCCCACTGGTTAGTAAGTAAATTCTGTACCCAGACTTTTGCCTGGGGCAATTGTGTCTCGCCTGCAGACTGCAATGAGAGAAAATGATTTAAAATAACAGGATTATTTGAATTTTGTGGTACTGTAAGGTGATTGATTGTATACAAAGATTTTTCTAGTCGGCTCTGTGGGGTTTCTCCATGCATTCCCCTTTTCTGTTTGTCCAAAACACGCTTCAAAGTATCATGAGCGCGTTCGACAATGGCTTGACCAGTAGGAGAATGTGGGGTACTGAAGGTATGGTCTACACCCCATAGGTGTAAGAACTGCCGCGTCTTCTCCGAGGCGTAGGCAGGACCATTATCGGTTTTTACAGAAGCTGGCATGCCCAGGACTGAGAAAGCCAATTTCCAATGGGCAATGACATCATGGCCCTTATCTCCAGTGAGAGCAGTAGCCCACATAGCTGAGGAGAAAGCGTCAATAGACACGTGCACATATTTCAGCCGACCAAATTCTGGGATGTGTGTTACATCCGTTTGCCAAATCTGCAAGGCTTTTAGCCCTCTGGGGTTTACCCCCACTGGCAAAGGCGCAGCGAGTCCGTGACAGTCAGCACAAGCGCTGACAATGTCGCGCGTCTCGGTTGGCGTTAAATGAAACTGCTTCTGCAGGGTATGTGCACTTTGATGGAAGAAACCGCGCAATGCCTTGGCTTGTGCAATTTTGTCAGGCTGAGGCCCTACCCATGCAGGGTTGGCCAGCATGTCAGCCCTGGCATTGCCTTCTGTTAGAAAACCTGGTAAATTGGTGTGGCTTCGAATGTGCAGAATGTAATACGGATGCACTCGAGCCTAAATTGCAGACCATAAGGTTTGCAACAGTGAAAACAGAGCCGCATTTTTCACCTCCTTCAGAAGTGAACAATCCAAGCCTTGGGTGATATCTGCTACATAAGCAGAGTCAGTAACCAAATTCAAAGGTTCCTGTGAGAATTGCAGGAAAGCCATGGTAACAGCCCTTAATTCAACTAACTGAGCAGAGCCTGACTCGTGTTCCTTCAGCACCTGCCATTCCGATCCCTCCTTCCAGGTAACAATGGCTTTCCCAGTTTTCCCTGAACCATCCGTAAAGACGGTGGGTCCTTGCACCGGCACTCGGCTATTTCTCGGCCGCAAGGAAAGCACGGTCGATTTTGCCAACTGAAGTAATTTATGGCTGGGCAGATGGTAAGTGATCTGCCCTGAAAAGTTTTGCAGAGCGCTTTGCAAAGGAGTGCTATGGATAAGGCTCCACTCAAAGTATTCCTTTGAGACTGGAATGACAATTACTGCAGGATCCGCAGCCATCAGTTGCAAACACCGTTGACGGCATTTGATTATCAGAGAAGCGACCAATTCAAACAATGTGGTCACAGTCCTTTCCGGCTGATGAGACAAAAAGACCCATTCTAGGACATGCAAAGGATCAGGCCATTGTGCATTCCACTGGCCAATGATACCTGTAGGATGGAGGTCTGGAATGGTAATGAAAACAGTGATAGCAATGGAGGGATCCACTCAATAAACCTGATGAGCGGAAACAGCCTGTTGGACCTCTTGCAGCGCTCGTTGCGCTTCCGGGGTCAACTCCCTAGGTGAATTCAGATTGGGATCCCCTTTTAACGTATTAAAAACTGGGGAAAGTTGCTTTGAGGTTAGACCTAAATAAGATCATAGCCAATTGATGACACCCAGCAGCTTCTGAGCATCATTCAAGGTTTTAATCGAATCCGGGAATTGCACCTCTTGGCATTGGATAGTTTGGTCCAAAATTTTCACTCCTAAATATTTCCAAGGAGGATGCTGTTGAACTTTCTCCGGAGCTACCTCTAATCCATAGGCATGCAGAGCAGCGAGCAGCTGAGGCTGTATTCTCAGCAGCTTGCCCTGAGTGGACGCTGCCACCAGGATATCATCCATGTAATGGTAGCAGCGTGCATCAGGAAACTGCTTGCGAACTCCGGCTAAAGCTTGGGCGACATACCACTGACAGATAATTGGGCTGTTTCGCATCCCTTGAGGGAGAACCTTCCATTGGTATCTCTTAGCAGGTTCAGCATTCTAAATGGCAGGCACAGTAAAGGCAAATTTTGGTTTGTCATCAGGATGCAAAGGAATTGTGAAAAAACAATCCTTTAAATCAATGATCAGGATGTCCCACCCCGTAGGAATCATGGTGGGAGAGGGCATGCCAGGCTGCAATGCCCCCATACCTTCCATTACTGCATTAACTTTCCGGAGATCCTGCAACAGTCTCCATTTCCCTGATTTCTTCTTAATTACAAAAACAGGAGTATTCCAGGGGCTAGTAGAAGGTTCAAGGTACCCCTGTTGTAACTGTTCCTGAACCAGCTGATGAAGGGCGTCTAACTTCTCTTTTGGTAGGGGCCACTGCGGCTCAAAGATTGGTCTGTTGGTCAACCACTGCAAAGGCAGTGCAGGATACTGTGCGCCCTTACGCACAGTGACCCCTGCTAAAAATTTGTCCCAATCCGTACCCCCCAAGCTGCCAACATGTCCCGTCCCCAAAGGTTAAGGGAAGTGGTAGTAACATAAGGCCTAATTGTAGCTGTGTGCCCCTCTGGGTCCCTCATCACCACAGGCCGTTCGCTTAGATAGCTCTGTGTGGATCCTCCTAATCCTGCGATGGCCGATCCCACCAGGGGCTAGAGGCCATGAGAGAGGCCACGCAGAGAAGGAGATGTTAGTTACATCAGCACCCGTATCAATCAAACCTCAAAGATGAGTCCAGGGTGGACGGGCGTTTGGCAGGATCAGGGTACATGTCATCTGTGGCCTTTGGTCAGAGATGTCTGCAGTCCAGAAGGCCTGCGGAAGTCCCGTAGATCCACTGCCATTATCTTCGTGAGTTTGTTGTTCTATCCTGGGGACACAAGACTTAAAAGGCACTAATTTAGCAAGGCAGGTCTTTTCAGGAATAGTTACAGGGGGTTTTTGCATGGAGACCATAGTGCAAATCTGACCTTTAAAGTCAGCATCAATAACTCCTGAGTGCACTAAGATTCCTTGATGGGCAACATCAGGTTTTCCCACCAGCATCGCACTGGATCCCTGGGCTAAGGGTCCATATGCATCCAAGGGAACCTTATAAATACCGCTAGAGTCTAAGATGACTGCGGCTGCGGTGTGTATGTCAAAACCGTCTGATCCCTGGGTGCTGTCTCTAGGGTGGCTGAGTAGGCCTGTGCCTGTACCTGTGCCACTCTCTGGGGGAGCGACTGCATCGGAGAGCAATTCCCCCTCCTTGCACCCCGGCAGAAGTTTCCCGACAAAGGCTGACCATTGGCATGAGTCTGGGATCGACAATAGTCTGAGCGATGCCCTGGCCTGCCACACCTTTTGCACTGGGGGATCGGTGTGTTCTCTTTTTGGTTTGGCTCAGGCCGCTTCCGTTTTTTCGCCTGTTTTGGTTGCTTTGGTTCACTATCAGAAGATGTGTGAACAGGCTGCAGGAACGCAGCCAAAGCAGACCTTTTCTGGTTCCCAGATCCCACCTTAGCGCAGGCTTCAACCATGTCTGTTACCTCAGGATCCCCTGGTAAGGCATCTATGATTTTTATGCACTCCTCGTTTGCATTATCTCTCACTAACTGCCTTAACAACTGTCTTAACCGGTCATCCTCAACCTGCTTCTCGAGAGAAGCAGCGACTTTCTCTACAAAGGAGAGGAATGACTCTGATATCCTTTGAATTATTTCAGTATATCGCTTTCTAGGCGCAGACAACTCTATGGTTTTCAACAGGGCAGCCATGCCGACCTGTTGAGCTTGCTGCAGGACGCTAGAGGACAAAGTACCCTGTAGGCTGGGATCAGAGAAGGGACCAGTCCCCATAAGAGCATCCATTCCTGCTGTCTGTCTAGGATCGTCAGCAGGGAGCTGCATTTTCCCTAATGCAGCCTTGTCGGCCAGCTTTCTCCAGGTTTTCTCAAAAACTGTAAATTGTACAGGTTGAAATAGGATTTTACCTAAGTGTCTGATATCAAATGGAGAAAGCAAATCTGTATTTATCACCCTTATTATCTGCATAACCTCAGCAGAACCGAGCCCATATTGTGCCACCTTGGATCGCAGTTCCTGGGCAACCTTCCAAGCAATCACCTCATGGTTGTCATGCTCCCCTGAGTTTGGGACAGCCTTATACACTGGGAAAGCTTGGATCTCCCCTTTTGGGGTATCACTACCATCCTGAACTTCTGGCACAGCCTGTGGATGGAGTGTAACAGCTTCCCGATTACTCTCAGTATCCTCAAATCTATTTGGCATTCCAAGTGTTTCCAATAATCTCCAATGTCCTTTAGCGGGGGGGGGGGGGGGGGGGGGGGGGGTGGTCCCGGGTGCAGGGGAATCCAGCCAGAGTCACGATACGAACACCGATATGATTTGAGCATAGTGCTCCCCTTTATTCTTTACTTACACCAAGATACACTTTGCAAAGTTCATGCCCCTTTCCCATGAGAAAGCCTCTAAGCAGTGGGGGAGCTGACCAGTGTATACCTTTTCCCAAGGCTGTTCAAGGCTGCCAGCTAGCAGGTGCCTTGCAAGCCTATCTTCAGCCTGAGGCCCTGTCAGGGGTACTTCTGCAACAGCCCTGGTATGCCCAAGCTCTCCTGGGGTATCCTATGCCCCCACTCCACAAGGAATTCCTCTACAATGTCCCTCCTCCAACGCTCGCATTTTAACTGACTCTAAGAAGCAATTGTAGTGGGTCGGACGCACTGTTACCGTGCAGTCCTGAAAGGTCCGGGGGCGAGACTGGAGCAGCCTTTTCCTTTGCCCCCCGGCTACAGCAGCTTTATGCCCCGGGACCAGAACCTCATCTGCCTCACTTCCTGACGAGGAATCATCAGGCAAAGGCAACTCTGAGACTCTGTGAGCGAACAGAGGTGGGCAGAGAGGGGCACTTTGGCTAGGTTTACTAGGGGCCGAACAGACAGCATAGACTACAGCTGGCTGTGCTGCAGTTTGAACAGCAGCCTCTTTACAGGATGCCATCTCGGCCAGTCCCGACCGAACTGGGACCAGAGCTGCTGCAGCCGTCTCTGGGGCTGCAGCCGTGCCCGGCACTGTGCTCGTTTCTTGCACCGCAGCAGCATTTGGCGTTGCCGCTGACCCCATGCTGCAGCCGTGCCCGGCACCACGCTCATCCCTTGCTCCACGGCCGCGTTCGGCACTGCTGCCAGCCGGGGCGCGGCCGCCGCCGCTTCCTGGTTCGGAGCTGGGCCACCCGCGCCACCTGTGGGAGACTTGGGCCCGGCGCACCCTGCGTGGCGGGATGCCTCTGGCATCTTCATCAGCTGCTTTTGCAAGCTGAGCAGTTCCTCCATCTTCCGTGATATGTTCAGTAACTCTGTCAGCAAAGGCAGATGCTGTATTAAAAGGTCGATGGCTCGGTTCTGCAGCAGTGCAGAACCATCCAGTGCCAAGGAGGGCAGCAGACCACACCCAGGCAGTCTCGGTGCAGGCACGCCTGGAGCTGCGCTGGCCAAGAAGGTAGATCCGGGCAGTTTTGGCTCTGCTGGCGCATACACGGGCTAGGAGCCGCCACGGTCCAGTTGGCTAAACCGCTAATTTGCGGCCCTGGATAAGCTGTGGCCACTGCCGAGCCGAGCGGCAAGGCGGACTGCGTGCCTTCCTGCTGCCCCGACACCCCCGCCTCTGCCGGTGCGGGGTCCCTGGGGGCGGTGGAGTCCTGCGACTGTGCAGGGTGAGGCGGCGCAGTCTCTGCCTGTGGAGCCGAGGGTGTTTTTTCGGCTTCACCATCACTTGCCCCTGGAGCCCAGTCAGCGGGGTCCCCTTTGGATATCCCTCTGTCACTCATCACCGAAATAGGCGAGCCAGCTCTGCTGCCACAGTCAAGGTCTGTCAGCAGCATAAATAACGAACACCAAGTTCGGTATAATTCTAACACTGCTGGGTCCCCAAACGGGAGCTCGTGCCGGACAGCACAGCCAAGTTCTTGACATACTCCAAAGTCCAGGGCAGTATCTCTGTCCATGGAAATACCTTGCAAGGCAGCCCAATCTAATAATTCCCGAAGTGAGTTTTCAGGAAAGGAGGTGTGCACTGTATTAAACACACCTTTCCAGACCATTACCACAGCGTTGGTTTGTGAGCCGCTGTTCGCCATTTCTCAGTCCCGTCAGACCTCCTGGTCCCAGCGGGGGGGGGGGAGGGGAGGGGAACAGCGTACCTCTAGAGAAATTCACTTGGTTCGCAGCAGCAGGACACTTCGCAGTGTTCAGATCACGTCGGGGTCACCAAATATACCACAGGCCTAGACCCTAGGGTATATCACTGTGTCTCGCAGCCATAGGGAGGAGAAGGAGGAGAGAAGATCCAGCAGGCAGGAATTGTGCAGCAAGACTGATTCATTTAATTATTTTACAAACTCTTTTATAGACTTTTTTCTTCATAGTCTAATTGGACAAGGATCAGCCACCCCTTGGGGGTGATTGGCTAAAATCCTAAAACATCCATTGTCAAAATATTTTCCTACTGTACGATAAACAAGACTTTTCAAGGTTGCAGGTGGCTTGGTTGTTTACATAACTCTGCTACCTCTTCTGTGAGAGAGAAAAGTCTCTCACGGACTTAGAAAATAGCAAGAAAATCCTTACTAGCAGCATTTTTGTATCTACACACTGAGGGGATCTTCCTCTGCCATCTGAAGAGTGCATGATGCTGAGGGAAAGGATACCTTCTGCCTGAACCCCCGTTGCCCAAAACGGTGCTGGACCAGAGACATGGAAATGCATGTTGGTTCTTCCCTCCCATCCAATAAAACAGCCAGTTGGAGGGATCACACTAGATGTTAATTTCTATTTATATTTCTTTTTCTTTCTGGTTCCTTTAGATAAACCATCAGCAGACAGAGGTATTCAGCCCCCCAGGGCATCCCTGCCTCCTGCACAAATGGCAAGGAGAGATAGCAAAAGAAACTGCCTTGGGCTGGGGTTGGACAATGGAGGGGTGAGATGCAGCCCAAACCTAGTAGCACTGGGATAATATCCCAGGAGGAGAGACAAAAGCCTTAAAACCCAATTGATACAGCATCATTTGGGGGAGGAGACATGGGGTTGTTTCAGCCCTAATCAGTCACAAATGAAATAAAATGGAAAGAGCAGAGGGTATGCAGTCCTGCCCAAGTTTTTCACAGTGCTGTCAAAACTTAGACAGAAAAACAGAATTTTAATTGCAAAAAGCTAAGAAGCCCAGGTAGAGGAAGCTGGAGTGAAGCAACAGTCTCTTAAATAATTATTTAAGCAGAAAAGTCATGGTCCCATCCCCTAGACTTTGGCTGGGGACCTCAGCAGCCCTCCTCTCCCCATGCCATGTGGTTTGATGCTGGGGGTTTTCAAGGTCCCTTGTCTCTGCAGTGCATTTGGGACTAGGAGGGGAGTTTTAGTCCATATAGTGCTGCTTAAGTTGCCCCCAGAGAGCATTTGCTCCTTAAAATTGATTTCTAGCAGTAAATGAAGTCTCAGAATTGTTACTTTAAAAGCATGGTAGAAATAAGGGGGGGAAGATAGAAATAAGGGGGGGGGGGGGAAGGGAATAGGAAAAAAATCCCAGACTGCATTGGAGAAATTTCTGCATGGAAGGGGTAGTTAAACATTGGAGTGGGCTGCCCAGGGAGGTGGTGGAATGACCATCCCTGAAGGTGTTCAAGAAATGACTAGATGTGGCACTTATGCTATGGTCTAGTTGACAAAATGGTGATCAGTCAAGGGTTGGACTTGATCTCAGAGGTCTTTTCCAAACTAAATGATTCTGTGATTCTGTGGAGCACAAACAGGTTACAAAGCTGTTTATACTTTATTCAAGTGCTATTGCCTTCATGTCCCAGGCATCATTCTGGGAGAGAAAAACTTCATTTCAGAGCTGGTAGAGCCACACAGGTGGTATAAACATCCCTCAGGGTGAGATTTTATGGCCAGCAAAATAGTTGTGAGTTCTGGGCTTTTTATTTTAAACTTCATCTGGATATGGAGAGACTCAAAATTGCAAGACTGTGGATGGGGCATTCAAAACAGAGAGGCTTGGGAGAGACTGAGCAGAGCCATTTGGTGGTGCATGGGTTGGGAGAGGGTTAGGAAAGGTTGGTAGCAGCTAAGGGAGTAGGGTTGACATGCAATGAATTTGCAAGAAGAGAAGAGGTCATCCTGCTCCATTGGTTAGAAGCAGTGATGCCTTTTCAGCCCTAAAATCACAAGCCAAACAAGAATAAAATGATAAAAAGCGGTTACTGTTTACTGTTTATTGAAGGTCCTCCAGGTGCACTTATGGTGGAATGCACCCGTGATATAGGGCTTCAACACTTTTATAAGTTTAGCAAAATAGCATAATTTACAAGAATCCCCAAGTAGAAATACAGTTAATGAAGTAATTCCCCGCTTGGTTCGGCCCCCTACTGTAGCCTTTCCCCTTGCTTCTAGCCCCATATTGTTTATGTCTAAATACATGGGAAAACGACATGGCCTTGGTTCACTGAAGAAGCAAGATTAGAATAGGATTCCAGGAATGTGTTTGTCTAATGAAGTATTGGAGTTAGCTTAAGAAACTATATAATTATCCAATAATAATCCACAGAGCTATGATTATATGGAAAATATATAAAAAGAAAAAATCTTTTGGCATCAGCAGGTGTGGCCCCAAAGCCCTGGCACAGTTGGGTCTGGTTTTCATTGGGCAGCTTTTCCCCTTCTCCTGAAGGTGATGAGCACTTAGCAGCACCGCAGACCCCATGAGCAATGCCTTTACATGGTGCACTGTCTCTTCCCCCCTCAGGACCTGCCTCATCCAAGGATGACACATCCCAAATGACCATGGTGGGCATCCTTCTGCCATGTGCAGGAGTCATTGCTCTCAAGTGGACATCCAGCTTGGGTTGAGGAGTCAACTCTCAGGCTGACCTCTGCTTGATGCACAGGTCCAGCCTGGTTGTAGCTGGCCTTCAGGTTGGCTGGTACTGTATATAACACAGCTATTATAAAAAAGCTGATAAAGCATATTGGTACCCAGAAATCTGCCTATTTTTTTCTAGCTAGTCTTATAAATGATACTGATTCCTCCCCAGAGCATGTGCAGGCTCCTCTCCCCTCCCTGATGGTGATACTCAGAAAGGATCACATCTTGGGCTAGTGAAGCACCTTTTGTTTCTCATGCAAAACGATGCTGATGTCCAGCTGTGCTATAAATAGTTCTTGTCCCTGCTTCCTTTCCATCACCTTTCCTCGGGAAATGCTATCACCGCATCGCAGTGGAGCGCAGCTCACTTACCTGAGGTCTCTGTCATGGACCTTTCACTCCCTTGGGGAGAAGCAACCCTATGGATGTGGAACCATAGCTCTCTCCTTGCATGTAGGATATGTTTTTATGTTCCATGAGTCATTTTTCCATGGGATGCATGCTTCATTTTTTGCATAAAATAGACATGAAGAGCAAATTAGAGGTGTTATTAAAACAGTCTTCAACTTTCCCAGTTACGGACCACTGCGGGTCTTTTGGTGTCTTGGTTTGAAAGACAGGTGTCTGCTAAGGAAGGCAGGAGCCTCCCTTGGAATGGCAGATGCAACCCCCTTCCCTCCGAGTTATTATAATTTTGAAATCAAGGGGCTTTCAGGCAAAGATATGGGAAACAGGAATAACAGTTCTTTACTATTATCTATCTATCTATCTATCTATCTATCTATGTTGGAATTGTAAAAAGAAGAGAGGCCCGGGCTCTGGCGGGGGGGGGGGGGAGGGGAAATTGCAGTCCAAAACCAATATGGTTGATAAGAGCAAACCTCCCTTTATTAGCAATCCAGAGGCACTTATATAGTATACCAGCTTGTTAACTCTTAAGTGGCTTAAAACTTATCAAAGCGAATTTCGACTTCTACATAATTGGACTTACATTGGCAAGCTTCTACAGTTATGTTATGATTAAAAGAATTCAGAGTTCACCTCCCTTCTGTCCCGGTTAGCACATCTTATCAGTACAGCTGCATCGTTTCAAAACTCCCTCTTTGTTTCCCAGGCCTTTTCTCACACAGGCCTTTTGCTTGCAGGCTCTTGCTACAGTTCTTTTATTGATCCCATAATTCTATCAATGATCCATGCCCCTGATCCCTCAATAATTCTGCAACATATATATATATATATATAAAACAAGGCAGGAAAAAAACTGATTTAAACTGACAGTCAGATACAACCTGACCCTGTTAGTCAGGGTAGCAGTAGCAGTCCAATAAGGTGGTGGCTGCAGTCCTCCTGAAGTGAATGGATGTGGTTCTGTTGAAGCGGTGATCCTGTGTAGAAAGATCTAGTCTTCCTCAGAAGGTCCAGTGGTAGGTATGTAGCTCTTGTCCTCTGGAAATCCAGTGGGAAAAGGCTGCTTGTGGTCTTCAAAAATTGCAGTTTATATCCAGGATGGGATGCTTGG
Source organism: Corvus moneduloides (assembly GCF_009650955.1). Lineage (NCBI taxonomy): Eukaryota > Metazoa > Chordata > Aves > Passeriformes > Corvidae > Corvus > Corvus moneduloides. Next base: position 3,695,087 of record NC_045510.1, read on the forward strand.
TTTCTCCCTCTGGGTGGAGCATCTCACAGTGGAATGATGAGTCATGAGATAAGGCACTGATGGGCTCATTAACAGGACATAGTCTTGAGGGAGGAGGCAGGGAGCACTGCCCCACCTGGTTTTAACAGCTCATGAAGATGGTGATAGAATACATGCTTGTGGGCACATCTTACATTGTAATCTAGGACAGTTGGACACATTTTTGGTAACAGTGATCAACATCAGAGCCACATCTGGTGGAAGGTTTGGTTCCACAGGGTGTTGTAAAAGCCTACATGAGGTGGTGAGGTCCCTACTGCAAAGAGATTATAATCAGGGCAGGAGACCAGGGAGACGTATCACCCTCCCTACCTCACCCAGCAGAAATCCCGCACCTGGTGTTTTCTCTGTTGGCTGACACATTAGGTGTAATTGCCACCTCCTGATGAGGGTGATGGAGGACATCACCATTTGATGGGATCATTGAAGGAGAGCAGCAGAGGCAAATTTTTCATAGATGTCCATGTGAGCAGGTGTCAAACACCATTGAGGGTTTTATTGTGCCGAATGCAATTCCGCTGTTTGCCATCATACAAGATCCATCCTACCAAGATATCACCAAGGGCAACTTGGTTTGACCTCCCATAAACAACTACTCTAGGGAGGGAGGGAGTTTTCCTGGGCAGTGGCAGGACCTCTCCTACAAGAAAAAAATATTCTGGGAAATGGGGCACAATGGACCCATTTCTCAAGTCCTCTCCTCGGACCCGTCCCAACCCAATGTGTCTCTGCTAGCAGATCACAAGCTGTGCTTGAATGTTGTCTCCTTGGGCAGGTGGGCTCTGAGTTTGGCCCTTCGTTTTTCAAAAAGTTTGAAAAACCATCTGTCATAGGTTAGCAAGCATAGTCCCGGAAGGGACGTCCTTGCCAAGGGGTGCTTACAGTTTCCTCTGGGAACTGATAGAACCTATCAGCTGGCCAGTTTGAATATGGACAATTCTTTAAGCCACTTAAAATTGTGACCGCCTCTGTGATACACACTTAAGAATAGACAAACTCCCCCCCAAGCTCTCTCTCGTTTCCAGTGCTGGGACAGGTGGCTGCAGGCCCCGTGTGGGGGCCAGCGGGCCCAGCCAGGCCCTGCTTGGGCCAGGCCGGGCCGGGCCACGGCCATCCTGGAGTCGATGGACCTGTTCCAGCCGTGGAACCCCCCCCGCCACTGCCTTGCCGTGGGCAGCCGGAGCAGCTTGGCTCTCCCCCCTCTCCACTGCGATAAGCAACATTCTACATTCCAGCTGCAAAGCTGCAAGGCCAAGGTGAGATTAACCCTTTTATTGCTGTGAAGAGCTGAAACCCTGAGGGAAGAGAGAGAGGAGATGCTTAAAGCTGAAATTCTGTTGTGAAGCTATGATATATCAGAGTATCCTGTTGTAATTTCATGAAGATATGGGGGGTGGAGTGTTCAACTCGTAAGCAAAAGCACCTGCGCTGAGATAGGCAGATGCTGACGCAGCTGTAATTTCATGAGAAGTTTGGACAGGGAGAGATGGAAACGATGAGGACTTTTGCTCCAAACGGGAAAGGAGAAAACCTCAGTCCCTAGAGATGGACCAGATAAGGACTTTTGCTCCAAATGGGAAAGGAGAAAACCTCAGTCCCTAGAGATGCTCCCAGAGATAGTCCTAAAGATGAAGATGATGAAGACCCTTTGCTCCCAGGGAAGGAGAAGGGCCTCTGTTTTTGTTTCTGAACGGCTCAACCTTAAAATTGTACCCCAAAAAACTTCAAGAGTGGACCCTCGAAAGCAGTTGCGGGAAAAGCTGCAAGTCGGGGGAAGGGACTCACACGCAGGCAGAGAGACTCCTCTTCCTAAATGGACTGAACAATATTTGGAAGTGGGCGGCTGTCTCATTGTGATACTGTTTTCATAGCATGAGCAAGAAGAGACTTCTCTTTCTAAGTGGACTGAACAAGGTTATTATGGACATGGTAAACAGACTGAACATCTTAAGGGTTGTCTTTTTACATTGTCAGTGGGAGAAGGGAGGAAGGTGGGGGGAGGAGGAGAGTTCTGAAGGTGGTATAATTTTTTTTTCCCTCTTTTAGGTCTGTTAATAAACTTCTTTATATTCTTTCAAGTTTGGTGCCTGCTTTGCATTTCTCCTAATTCTTATCTCACAGCAGATAAACAGTAATGAGTATTTTGGACCAAACCACTACAGATGGGAACTAGAGAAACCCTGTGCAGCACCAAGTTGACATGCAAGGCTTCAATATATACTTAAGAAATGATGGTGTAGTGGTTTTGGCTTCACAAACCCCTGGGCAGCTGATCCCGGTGTCCGGCCGGACCCTCGGGAACAGCAGGCTGGAACAGCAGGGACGAGCAAAAATCCCAGATGGCAGACGACGTGTATCCAAATGGGGAAACCCTCCAGAGGTCTGGGCAGGCAGGACGAGCACAGCTACAACGTAGCGGAGGCTTGAAGCAGCGGCAGGGCAGGGCGGCCACGGCCCAGCTCCAAGCGGGGCAGGGAAGGCAGGCTTGGGATCCTGGGGCTTCTCCAGCAGAGGGAAAAGCGGCCGAACAAAAAAGAAGCTTTCCTCTCTGTCCCAACGCTGAGACCGACTGCCCCCACACACTCAGGTGAAAACAAAAGAGTAGCCAGATGCACCCCACCCTGTAGCCAGATCTTTTCTTTTTCTTAAATACCAAGCCATTTGCTCCCCTGGCAACATGTATGGGCAAAATTCCTTTAACAGAAGAAAACCCAGGAGAGCTCCTAAAACCCCAACAGGCCCACATGAGCAAGACTTCAGGAGTTGCCTATCCATTACTGTTCTCCATATCTGCTCTGTCCTCCTTGTGTGTCTAGATAAAGGCATATCGCAGAAGGGTTAAAAGATACTCATATAAGCAAATTTAATCCTTTCTTTTCATTGTTCCTGTTTTTTTTAATGCCAGGAGGCAGTGGCAGGACTGAGCCAGGTATGTTTTCCACCTCCAGGTTTGCCACCTCTCAATTGAGAGATGTTTTGTCATTACATAAAAACTCTACAACACAAGAGTTTTTATTCCCTATTTTATTTTAACAATCTTGGTGATCCCTTGTGGCAGCTGGTATGGGGTCTGTGGCTCAGACCCAGGAAGCTGTGACTGGTCCAGAGAGATGGTCCCACGAGGAACTGTCTTCCAGGGACCGTGCAGCTTTCCCTCAGCTGCTGGAGTACCTTTGCAGAGAGGTGCCTGTTTCAACAGGCTAACAGCTCTTTAGTGATTTTCAGCTAGTGATTTCAGCTCCTGCTCTGCAAGGCAATCTCCAGGCCAGACCAGGAAAGAGAGACGAGAGGCCTGTATGGCATTCCCGCATAGGTGGCTTTATTGTCTTGCACCTGCGAAAGGTGGCCAGTGACAGGCTCGCTCTTCTGACTGAGCTAGCCAGGCTTCTTTAATGGGGATATGTAGTGGTTAGGTTCAAAATATCCATTACTTACTTATTTTGCTTCTGTGAGATAAGAATTAGGAGAAAGCAAAGCAGGCACAAAACTTAAAAGAATATAAAGAAGTTTATTAACAAAACTAAAAGAAAGAAAAAAAAAAATCAGACTAAACCTTCAGAACACTTCTCTTCCCCCCACCTTTCTCCCTTCTCCCACTGACAATGTAAAAAGACAACCCTTGAGATTTTCAGTCAGTTTACCACCTCTATAATAACCTTTTTTCAGTTCATGTAGGGAAAGGAGTCTCTCTTGCTCATGCTATGGAGACATCTCCACAAGAAACAGTTCTGTCATGGCTTCAATATCACAGTGAGACAGCCGTCCGGGTTGGTTCTCTGCCTGCATGTGAAAGTCCCTTCCCTCGTCTTACAGCTTTCCCAACAACTGTTTTCAAGGGTCCAGTCTTGAGCTAATGGGGTACCATTTTAAGCATGAGCTGTTCAGAAGCAAAGGTTCTCTTCATCTATCTCTGGGAGCATCTTCATCTCTAGGAACAGAGGTCTTCTCCTTCCCTGGGAGAAAGGGTCTTCATCAAATTACAGCTACTGTCATTTGCTTATTTCAGCACAAGTACTTCTGCTCACAATTACAGTTTGAACTCTCCAACTCCCCATGCTTTCATGAAATTACAACAGGTACTCTGATGTATCATGGTCCATCACCATAGCTTTACAACAGAATTTCAGCTTCTAAGCTTGAAGCATCTCCTCTTTCTCCTCCCTCAGGGTTTCAGCTCTCCCTGCTTCACTGACTTTGGTGTCTTAATGGCGTTTTCTTCATGTCCCTTCACCTTCTCTCTTCCTCTGACTCCGGAGATGATTAATGTCTGTAGCCTTCATCTGTTCTGGAGGAAACTTACAGCACTAAAAGGGTTAATCTCACCTGGGCCTTGCAGCTGGAATTCGCTTATTGCTGTTGGTCACATGATCTTTGCCAGGCAGCAGGGCAGCGGCCCCAGACGAGCCCCGGCCATGCCAGGGGCCGCCTGCATGGAGCAGAGCCGTGGGGGGGCTGCCTGCACTGAGTAGGGCTGTGGGGGGGGCCGTGGATAGAACAGGGCCGTGCCACAGCTGCCCCGGCCGGGCCGAGGAAGGCCCGGCCCAGCCCCACTGGGCCACCTGCAGGCCCCCCCCGCTACCTGTCCAAAAGCCGGAAGACAAGAGAGCTTTCCTGGGCTCTGTTTGTTCTTAAATGTGGATCACAGAGGTGTGTCAAGCTTCTTAAGTGGCTTAAAAAGTTGCTAATATTCAAACTAGCCAGTTGATAGGTTCTGTCAGGTCGTAGAGGAAGCTGTAAGCACCTCTTTGCAAGAGAATCTCTTCCGTGGCTGATGGAGCCTTCTTTACTAAAAAACCAAACTATGCTAAACCAAAGGTGTGTGTGTGTGCCTGTTTGGCCAAATTTAGAAATATATTCTCTGATAAAAGGCAGGTTACAATCAGCCCTCCCCCACCAGGTTTGGGAAAAATGAATTTTCCTCGAAGGAAAGTGAAAGAGATAAAAACTATTTATTTAACAAACACACAGGAAAAGAATAATAATGGTAAATAATAAAACCTCTTGCTCTGCTGAGAGAAACCTGGGAAAATTTCAGAGTCCTTCTGTAGATCTCTCTCTCCCCCTCCTTGGAGCTGGGACGGGGTGGTGGGCTCCCCTCCAGGGCCAAGGCCTTGGTGGAAATTCCTCCCAATGTATTCTGATATTGAAACAGTCCAGCAGAGAAAAAGGGAAAAAAACGAAGTCCCAGGAAAACAAAAGTTCAACTCTCCGGAGGAAAAGGAACTGAAAAACTGCCGAAAGCTGGCTGGAAAGCAAGCCGAGTGCTTCCCCACTCTCACTCTGCTGCCACAGCAGAACGCAGAGAACCGTCTCTATCTCTGTGTGACCTTGAACAAGTTGCAAACTGCTTTGAATAAGGTTTGCTCAGTTTTTCCTTCCCCCTCTCAGGCTCAGTTTAAAGGCATAGAAAGGCACAAAATTAATTCCTGGGCATAGGGCAGCAATATGGGATACACATCATAAAGTCACCCCAAGACATTGTGAGAGGGTAAAAGCCAATGGGTTACAAAGGATCTATATAGGGTCTCCCAGAGGATCATGGGTCTGTGTCCCCTCTTGCAGTAACTGAAAAGTGCTGCCTTTTCCAAGGGGATTCTGCTGGGAGGTTGTGCAATCTCCTTATCTCAGCAGGCCTCCCTCCAGGGCAGAGGCTGGGCATATCCCACAACTCCCCCTTCTGTATTTAGTAAAAAGGCATCTCCAGCAGCTCTTCTGCAGCAACGTAGAAGGCATGAGAACATAAGTAACACGATAAGAATTACAATGAATACCCACAAAGCTCCCTTAATCAAAGATGCAATCCATCCCGTTATTCCCCATCGTCCAAAAAGTTCATCGACCCAGTCTAGGCTCTTATCTACTTTTAGGTCTTTTACTAGTCCTTGTAGTTTCTGGATGTTCACCTGGATGGATGTTGAGTGCAAAGAAAGATTGAAGCAGCACATCCCTTCAAAGTCTTGGCAGCCATGTCCGTGGGCAAGCAGTAGGTAGTCGATTGCTGCTTGATTCTGTAGGGTTGCGTGTCTGGTAGTCTCCTCATCTTTTAAAAGATCGCTCAAGGCAGCAGATGTCGCATTGGCCTGCTTGCTTAGCCAACACCCTAGGTGATTGATATCCCCAAGGGCTTTGAGTGCAGCTAACCAAGGAGTGAACACAGAAGCTGCGATTTGCTCTACCCTATTCAAATTGTAAATGTGGCTGTCGCAATTATCATCAAATTCAGCAAAGGATCTCTTTTGGTGTGTGGATATGTTTGTTAGTCTCCAGTAATGTAATAATATGATATTTGGGGTGAGGGTAGAATGCTTGCCAAGGCTACAGGGACCTCCTTGGAGACGTGAGGGGATCCTGGCCCATACTCTGTCACCACAGACAAGAAACACCCCCCGGGGTAACACTTTGGGGTGGAGACTGGACATAGAGAGTACGTGGCTGGTGTAATTGCACCAAACCTGACTATTATACGCTTTGTTAATTGGTGATATGTCTTTTCTGTATGTATTTTTTGCTTGGTCAATCCCTGGCCAGCGTTGGCTTTGCTGTCTAAAGTAAAATTTGACACAATATGTTGCTTTGGAGGACCCCAGCAGGTTCAATTCTTGGGGTTCATCTTGAGCATTTGGCAGAATCTTTGTCCACTTGTCCCAAGTGACTACCAGGTTGGGACTCTTACCTGTGGTGCAGAGGAGCTCTGAGTTAGTGATGGGCCAATCATCTGCTACCAAGGGAATTCCTACCAGACACGTGGAGAGTGGGTTGTCTACGCTGCCCATGGACAGGCACAGATTGTCTTGTTTGAGTGTCTTTGCTAGGGTCACCCAAATATTATGGCTAGGCTGTGGGACAACCCAGCTGAAGGCATGTGGTACGGCGAAGAGCGTCCAGGCAGCGATGAGGACAGCATCAACATAGATAAATTTAATCTTTGGACAGGGATGGGGCTTCTGAGAGGGAATATAAGAGAGATTTGTTAGCTTTATGGTGAGATGGGAGGGTTTTAGGGTTTAGGGAGGTTTGGCAAGGGTTGAGGGAGGGGGATATTTTGGGGTAAAGGGGGTGATAACATATAGACTAGGAATAAATTTTTTCAGGCTGTGTCTGGCCTATGGCCTGACTTCTGCCGTAGCATCTTGTTCAGCTTTCTGTTTCGTCTGCTGTCGTGTGGTGGGACAGTCTTTTCTCTGGTTTGCGGTCATTCGGCGATGTCTCCGTCTCCATGCAGAACTGGTCTGGTTTTGGGGAGGTCCTGTATTTGACTCAGGAGAGTTCTTGTTGGTGTCTGTGGGAGCAGTGTTTGCAGGGCCTAGGTATGGTTTTATATTTTTTCCTGGGAACCACTTCGGGCCAGATGGTAGCTGGACACAGGCGTAGCCTCTCCCCCATGTAATCAACTGGAAAGGCCCAGAGAACTGGTGTGATTCTGGGTCCTTCACTAGTACTGGTGGTTTCTCTGTGAGCTTAGCTTGGGTCGAATTTGAGAAGTGGAGGAGTATTGGGGGGTCAGGCTCTGATGAGGTACCATTTAGGAAGTTAATGACATAGAGAGCCTTACAGAGTCTTTTGACAGGAGACAAAATTTCTGTTTCTCTCCGTTGCTGATTGAGGACTCTTTTGAGGGTTTGGTGGGTCCTTTCCACGATGGATTGCCCTGTGGGATTGCTGGGTATGACTTTCTTGTGTTGTATCCCCCATTGGTTGAAGAAATCTTTCAACTTACGGGAGGCGTAGGCGGGCCCATTATCTGTTTTGATTTCTTCAGGGACTCCCAGGGTGGCAAAGGCAAGGAGAAAATGCTTGATGGTGTGGATGGCATCTTCCCCTGCGTGGGCTGACGCAAACACTGCCCCAGAAAACATGTCAACTGACATGTGCACATATTTAGATCTCCCAAAAGATGGGAAGTGGGTTGCGTCCATTTGCCTCAATTGGCAGCTGTTCAGACCGCGGGGCTTGACTCCGGTACCCATAGATGGTATTTGGTAATTTTGGCAGTTCAGGCACGTTGCAATGATAGCTCTCGCTTGATCTTTTGAGAGCTTAAACATTCTGACGAGAGCAGGCACATTTTGGTGATAAAATGCATGTGACAACTTCGCCTGGGTGAAGATGTCAGAGACGTTTGCAGTCTCTGCTGGAATGGCCAGTGCATCTGCCCTCCTGTTCCCTTCTGCAATGGCGCCTGGGAGGTCAGTGTGTGATGCATAATGTGATAAGGTTGCTTTCTGTGGGAGACTAGATAAATTAATGTAGAAATCAATAGGTATAATTTTTGATTGGAGACCTCTTTGAGAAAAGCATGTTCAGCCCTCATGGCTATGCCAGCGACATAAGCCAAATCTGTGACCAGATTAAAGGGTTCATCTTTGAATTTCTCAAAGGCTCTGATGACAGCTGCTAGCTCGGCAATCTGTGGTGATCCCTCTAGTATTTCGATATAAGACTCCTATTTTTGGGTCTTGGGATCCCTCCATGTCATTACTGATCTATAAGATAAACCAGAGCCATCTGTAAAGACGGTCAGAGCTTTGAGAGGTTTTCTACTTTGGATTAATTTTGGAATCAATTTAAAGGCTGCATCACGGTAGAAAAGTCTTATGTTTTGGCATGTGGATGGAAATTTGGCCTGTGTAGCTGTCTAGGGCTAACTGGAGGCTCTCATTGGTCTGGAGCAAATGCTTCAGATCTCCAGTGGTCAATGGCAAGTATATGCATGTGAACTCACACTCTGCAAGAGAGCGGAGGCGAGTTCTGGCCTTTTTTATTAAATGTGCTATTACTTCTTGAAAGGTGGTTATTGTCTTTGTTGGTTGATTGCTTGTGAAGACCCATTCAAGTATCAGCAAAGGGTCTCTGAGTTGAGGGTCCCATTGGAAGATCAGTCCTTGGAAACGGGGAGCCTTACCCAGAACTGCAAACTGGAGAGGCAGTCTGGGTTCGATGCGATGGGCTTGGCATGAAGACAGGGCTTCCTGGACTTTGGTGATGGTATCTCGGGCTTCAGGCGTGAGGGCGTGTGGAGAGTCTAAGTCTCCGCTGCCGCGAAGAAGGTTGAAGAGGGCGAGGTCTTCTGTTGTGACCCCTAGTAGGGGGCGTATCCAATTTATGGATCCGCACAAGCTGTGTAAGTCTCTTAGGGTCTTTGGATCATCTCTTTGATGGTGAGTTGCTGGGGTACAATGGTTCTCTCACGGATCTGGAGGCCAAGGTAAGTCCACGGGCTGGAGTGTTGCACTTTGTCATCATGAATCTCGAACCCTGCTTCTTCTATGGCTTCAATTGTCTTTTTAAGAGCTCTGTCCAGGTAAGATTTTTGTGGTGCACAGACCAGGATGTCATCCATATAATGGTGGATGATTGCTTCTGGGAACAGGCTCCTGATGGGGGACAGAATGTGGGAGACGTACCACTGGCAGATGGTCGGGCTGTTCTTCATGCCTTGTGGGAGGACAAGCATGTGGTATCTTCTGAGTGGGGCTTGTTCGTTAAGAGAGGGGACGGAGAAGGCAAACCGTGGGGCATCCTGGGGGTGGAGTGGAATGTTAAAGAAACAGTCTTTTCTATCTATGATGGCAAGCATCCAGTATCGGGGCCGCATCGATGGTGATGATAGACTGGGTTGGAGAGGCTCCATGTCTTCAATGATTTCATCGATTTTGCGGAGATCATGAAGAAGTCGCCATCTGTCTTTTCCAGGCTATTTCAGCACAAAGACAGGGGAGTTCCAAGGGCTGGTGGTCTCGGTGATATGGCCCTTGACAAGTTGCTCTTCCACCAGGGCTTTCAATGCACGCAGTTTTACTTCTGAGAGGGGCCATTGTTTAATCCATCTTGGGCTGTCACTCTTCCAGGTGAGCAGGGGAGTGGATGGTAGCGCGCGTTTCTCAGTGGCCCCGATCAGAAATCCTGGCTGGGAATGGTAAGGGTGGCACCCCACTGGGATAGAAGGTCTCTACCCCATAGGGTGATGGGGGCTCTTACCACGAATGGTTGGGTGGTCGCTATCTTGCCCTCAGGTCCTTCGATGATGACATTTTGTTTGCTCCTCATGGATACTGCGACTCCACCAATTCCGGAGATCATACCCGCCACTGGCTCCAGTTCCCAATTCCCTGGCCACTCGTAGCGGGTGATGATGGTCATTTCTGCTCCGGTGTCCAGCATCCCTGGACGGCAGATTCTCTCTCCTTTACAGAACAAGCTGCACTCGATGGTCGGTTTGTTTGAGCCCACAATCTCTGTCCACATTGCTGTTGGATTGAGTGGCATCTGTTCTGGGCAGTTCTGTGGAAGCAAAAAGGCTTGTGCAATCGGTGTTGCCTGTGTGAGAAAGAAAGGTGTGTCCGTGCAGCAAAGCTGGACAAGAATCTTTTTTCCAGAGTGTACTGTTTGTATTTCTTGTTGCCTCTCGGAGGCGTAGCGACCTGGTTCAGGAACGGCACGATGACCACCTCAGGTCATTCGGGCCATCAGCTCACAGACACCAATTTGGTGGACGGCAAATGGCGTTTATTCATGGATTACATAGGGTTAAATAACCTGGGTTTACCGCATCACTTCCTTCTGCTCACGTATTACCTGTAGAGGGGAGGGGTTCTACCTGTCCCGCACAACGTGATATCTTCCGAACGCCTGTCCCTAATCACCTACATTTCCCCCCCCTCTATCCTGAATTACCCACATTTCCCCCCCCGCCATGATTGATTAAAAAACATGCAAAGTATAAATGGTAAAAAATTTCAAGAACTAGTAAAAACCTACATAACAAATTATAAAAAGTGATATAACATTTACAAAATAAATGCGCTCTAGATCAATTGTTGGCAGTCAACAAATAGAATGTTAACCTTTTCTAACCGGCTTTTAACAAATGACACTAATTTGTTTAGTATGCAAGGCCCGAAAATCAACGTTAGGAGTAACATAGTGAGGGGGCCAATTAGAGTGGAAACAAGGGTGGTCAGCCATGGAGACTGGTTAAACCATGACTCGAACCATCCTTGTTGGGCTTCTCTTTTTCTCTGGGCTAGCCTTTCTCTTAGTTCGGTCATTGAGTCCCGTACAACTCCGGTGTGGTCTGCATAAAAGCAGCATTCCTCTTTCAAGGCGGCACACAGGCCTCCTTGTTGCATGAGCAAGAGGTCCAGTCCTCGCCTGTTCTGCAGGACGACTTCTGAGAGAGAGGAGACAGATTTCTCTAGAAAGGAGATGGATTTTTCAATTCTTTGTAAGTCCTCATCAATAGTCATCTGCAGCTGAGAAAGTCCCTGGTGTTGGGTCACGAGGGCTGAAACACCTGTGGCCACGCCGGTGGCTCCAAGGCCGAGCAGCATTGCGATGGTTATGCCTGTTATTACTTCTCTCTTGTGGAGCCGGCTAGGTTCTTCAAAAAGGTGGTACATTTCTTCTTCTTGGTGATACAGGACTCTAGGAACAATTAAAACTTGGACACAAAAATCAGCAGAGTTATCGAATTTATCAAGAAGCACACAGGGGCTTATTCCGGATTGCTGGCAAACAAACATTCCTGACGCGGATGGGACCACCCACTTATTGATCGTTTTGTCAAGTTTGACAAATTCAGTACAGACATTGCCTATTCGTTTTGCTAAGACTGCATTGCCAAAGCACTTGCCTTGGCCTGTGATCTGACTCAGAGTAACTCCTCTCCGGGGGGTGTCCCACCTGCACTGGTGTGGATTTTGTGCTGCTAAGTAGCCAAAAGGAACATTAAGTGCAATGCCCTCATAAAAAGGGGGTTGGGCGTCACAACACAACCAGCATGATTTTGTAAGGTTCGGGTTTGATTGATTCAATGACAAAAAGGTAGCGTTTAGTACGCTGAGAAACGGATCGTAAGGAGCTGATTTAGGTATTCGATAGGTAACTAATGGGCTGGGTGGGGTGAAGATAGGATTTCTATTTACCGTAAGAATCTGATTAGGCCCGACTGGTTGGGATTCTGACAGTAGGAGCTTGACAATTTGTACGTTCACCCAATAGTTGTGAGGGGCGCGAATATACACTGTCCATGCTCTACCCGAGGCCCAACTCTTCTGGGCTGGCTGTAGAATTGTCATTCTGTAGTGTGTGCAAGTGTGTCTCCTCCCGTCTTGGGGCAGGTATATTCGCTTGTCAAGTGCGAATTTTGGCTCGCGACAGCCTTGGGGTGCATACTTGACTTGGAGGAACTCATCAGGTTTCTGCGGTTGCCATCTATCGCTTGTCACGATAGTCTCACACCCCCAATACCCACAATAACCGTACCCTGGATAGTTACAGTAGCTTTTACCTGGGTTTGAAGCAGGACATCAATAGGTTTGGTACATTGTAGATGCAAGGGAAAAATGTCTTTTAGCTTAAACTCGAAAGATGGGCTGTCTGGTGTGATGGTTTCTTTGATTGCTTTGTCGCCCGAAAGGTGGCGTAGGACCCACCTGAATGGCTGGTGAGGGTGATGTTCTGCATTGGCTTGCCCTCTGCCAAGGAGCTGTAAAAGCAAAATTACGCAAAGATACCGTTGTTGCTTGGATTTCAGTGGTGTAGGATTCTTGGGTGCTGTTGGGCTGCTCGATGACTTGTCGCTTCCTTCAGGCACTGGGATGTATGGGTCACGGGGGCGTCCAAAGATCCAGTCCTGCAAACAAAACCTCGCAGCTTTCATTAGTCTTATTCTGAAGGTCAGGTTTGATTGACTTAAGTGGACACCATTTGACTCTACCATCTTTTTTAACAGCCGCGTACCCTCGCCCCGTGAGCACTAGTCTCCAGCCTTGTTCCCATTCCCCCAACTCATTTTTGATTACAACTTGCGGGCCTTTGTCTAGTGCTCGAGTGGCCCAGTGTTTTTGGGCGGGACTATTTGTCTCATCCCCCCTAGGGAATTGGTTCAGTGCTAGCAGGGCAGTTGCCAGTATGCGCGCCTGGTCCCCTGGGGGAATAGAATTGGTAAAGCCCTCTGTTTTTGCTAACACTTCCAATTTGGTTTTCAGGGTTTGATTTGCCCGCTCAACAATGGCCTGCTCGGTGCTATTGTACGGGATGCCATGTACCAGAGTGATACCCCACTTTGAAGCGAATGTTTGGCTCGATTTTGAAATAAAGTTCGGACCGTTGTCTGTCTTGATCTGCTTCGGAACGCCGAGCCACGCCATAGCTGTTAGCCAATGTTGGATGGTTGCTTTAGAATCAGTTCTTAGGTGTTGTGTGGCCACGATCATTCCGCTATATGTGTCCACAGTCACTGCAAGCCATGCTCGGGGTTTTAGTAGATGACATAGTGTAAAGTCTGTTTGCCATATTTCTGAGGCTTTAAGGCCTCTGGGGTTAACTCCACTGGACCACAGCGGTGATTTTTGACAGTGGGGGCACGTGGCTACGATGTGTTTCGCATCAGCAGTTGAAATCCCGCACCTTTTTGCTAGTGCTCTAGCTCCGATGTGGAGAGACTCGTGTAGCTGACGGGCATCTCTCAGTGTCCACAGTCCTTTTGTGGCGGCGTCTGCCTTGTCGTTTCCGATTTGAAAGAATCCTTTAACCGGGTTGTGGCTGTTAACGTGGATGACAGATATGGTGCCCTTCCGCAAAAAGAGCGCTTCTTCAAGCATCACAGCCACCGTGGACACTGACACTCCGGGCCCTGACATGGCTAGGCAAAGCTTAGCCACAAACATAGAGTCAGTTACAATGTTGAGGTGCTCTTCCAGGAACAGTCCACATGCCAGCACAACAGCAGCTGCTTCGAGTTGTTGGACTGAAAGCGTAGGGTCGGTTGCTTTGATGCACTGCTACTGCTCTCCCGACTGCCATACCGCTGCTGCAGTTGAGGTTAGCGACGATGCGTCTGTGAAGATCGTCGGTCCCGGTTGCGGTCGGTTGATGACTTTTGGCGGGAGATCGATGTCGATGATCGCAAGCAGCTGGGTCCATGGGGGTTTTGCAGCATAGCGAATCTCTCCTCCAAAACCAGTGAGGGCTATGGCTAAAAGCTCTGATATTGTCGTTGATTGCGCCGAGAGCTGTTTGCGGAAGGGTAGGTATATCTCGGAGGGTTCCGTGCCTAAGTGCCTTAGGGCAAGTCTTCTCCCTTTCATGATAAGGTTGCCAAGACACTCAACTCCCGGGGAAAATGCGCGCGACGGCTTTCCCAAGACTACTCACTGTATCAGTTGGGCTTTGTCAGGGGGCCCCTGGGCTAGCACTCCTACCCCTCCTTTCTTTGTAAAGTGAACATATAAATCAAGTGGTGCTCCTGGGTCCCACCTGGTAAGCATACTCACAGACATTTGCTGCTTGATAAAGTCGAGCGAGCTTGTTGCTTCTGGTGTCAGAACTTTCTGTTCCCATGAGTTTTTTCCTCTCAGGAGGTCATTTAAGGGGTCCATGACCTCGGGAGGAATCAGGATGATGTTACGGAGCCATTGTAGAGATCCTACCAGCTGCTGCATATCATGGAACGTCCTGATATCCCTGCGGATTTTTATCTGGAGCGGGGTTATGTAGGAGCTTGTAATTCCTACTCCTAGAAAGGTTACACATGGTCCCTTTCTTATTTTTGCGCTCGCGATTTCAAAGCCATTTGCTTTCAGGGTCTCTGAGACTGTCGACACCAGTCGGTCTACCTGGCTCGTTGATGGCGCAGCCATCAGGATGTCATCCATGTGCTGAATGATGGTTGCGGCTGGGTCGCTGCGCCGGACTGGCGCTAGTGCTCGGTCTACCGTGATCTGGCAGATGGTGGGGGAGTTGACCATCCCTTGGGGTAACACCTTCCACTGGAAGTGCAGGTTAGGCCGTTGACTGTTCGGGAAGACAATGGAAAAGGCAAACCGCTCTTTGTCTTCATCATGCAGGGGTATGGAAAAGAAACAGTCTTTAATGTCAAGCACTGCGCAGGGCTGCCCTTTTGGTATCATCGAGTTCATGGGCAGCAAAGTTTGGACTGGACCTATTGGTTGGATTTCCTTGTTCACCTCCCGCAGGTCGTGCAGGAGGCGAAAGCCCTCGCCAGATCGTTTGGGTATTACGAAAACCGGGGTGTTCCATGGGCTTGTGGAGGGCTCTATGTGGTTCCGCTGTAGCTCGCGGCTAACTAGCTCGAGGAGGGCGGTCATTCGAGGCTTTGACAAAGGCCACTGCTCGACCCACACCAGGTCAACCGATTTCCATACCAGTTTGATGGGCAGCGGTGGGTATGCGGCAGTGGCCCTTAGAATAAATTTGTCACCCTGACTTTCAGTAGGGCAAGAGCATCCCTCCCCAACAAGGGTGGACATTTTGGCATAACATATGGGAAAAGGGTGATAGTTTTCTCCGGTCCTCTTTTGGTGCGGAGCGTTATCACTATCAGTTGGGTGCTTTTTTGGGCCCGAGATAGTCCCCCAACTCCACCCACCATGGGGGCCTCCTCCAGTTCCCAATGTATAGGCCAGTATGTTTCTGGGACAACGGTAACATCTGATCCCGTATCAATCAAAAAGGGGAGACGAATAGCAGAGTCATCTGAGTTGTTATGGAGACAGCAAACTCCCCACACTATCGGCGGGTGGCTGCCCACTTTCATGGCCAAAGCCACCCAGGGATCTCGCTCCCAGGGGGTTGTTCCTGCTGTGCCTGGAGCGCAGACAGGTTTAACTGAGCCATCGGTTGAGCTGTGGAATTGGTCATTTCCCGGGGGCGCAGTGGGTGCGGGAGCTCCATGGCCCATTGAGGATTGGCATAGCTGGGCCGCTTCATGTCCCGAGTGGGAGGGAGCTGTGTGTGGCCTGGATGCCCCCTCCCCCTCCCGTTTCCCTGGAGCTTTGATCTGCATTCTCTGGCAAAATGTCCCTTTTTCCCACATGCCCAGCATGGCCCTCTAGGTCGGGTCTGGCGTGGGGGAACTGCTGTTGATGGAGGCTCTAATTGGGGGCAATTCATTACAACGTGGCCTGCCTGGCCACACTTAAAGCATGCCATTACACTGGTTATTGCAATGCAGACGGCTGCCTGGATTGGGGCCAGATGTTCTTCTTTTGCGACATGCTTAATCATATCTGCAATACTGGACCCGGCTGGTAATGACCGTAAAATGTCCTTAGTGGCAGAATTGCATTGTTGACGCAAGCATTCTGCCACCACAGGGTCCTTTGCTTCTGGGGGCAAAGCAGAGGAATCGACTGCTGCCTGGAGGCGGTCCACAAACTGTGTGAAACTTTCACTCTCGCTCTGCTTTATTGTGGACCATGGCGATGGTCTAGCAATAACTCTGGAAGCAGAGCGGATATCTTCTCTAGTGGCGCGGGTAGTTGCCATGACTTCGTGGGCCCGTAGGCCCTCGGCCTGCGCCTGGGGTGTGATCATGGTTGGGTCCGTGCCCATTAGCCGCTGTAGGCTGGAGCCGTGGAGGGGGTGGTCTGCCCCAGTTACTAGGGCTATTTGCTTTGCACAATTGTCTTCCCACTCTTGTTTGAAAACAATCATCCCTGCCCCATCAAAAATTAATCTGCAGGTTTGTTTAATGTCAAATGGGAGCATGTCATCCCCTCCAAAAAGGCTGTCGATGAGGGTGGAAACCATAGCCGAATTAATCCCTCTGTCTGCAATTGCTTTAACAATTGCTTGTATATCTTTAGGATTTATCGGTGAGTAAGTCCTCTGGTTTCCGCCTTGCCCTCCTACCCGGACCGGGAAAGCTAGCGTGGCTGAAGGGGCCCATTCAGCACAGGCTGTTTTTATCTTTCTCCAGTCTGTAAGCGGAGTACGTTCTTTTTCAAATTTCCCCTTGGCCCGAGTAGGAGCGCGGTGGTTATAGCTTTTATCTATTCTTGAATAATCTTTGTCGGAGTCGGAGTCAGTTACGGACCATTCGTCAGGCCACTCGCTCCAGCTATAGTCCGACTCGAAGCCGGAAGTCGACTGACTGGATACTTCCGGGCTCCGGAGCTTTTTCACTGGGCTCCTACCCCGCCCCCTTCTCTTAGGACTGGGCCGTTCCTTCCCCCTGGGCTCGCCCCGCCTCCTGCTGAGGGAGGGTCTTGCTATATATGGGCATGTTTCCGGGCGAGCGCTCTGATTGGCCCTGGTTCCCCCTCCGGGATTCCCCCCCCTTTTCCGTTCACGCGCGTCTGCTTTATCATGCGGCCCTTCTTTGATCCCACCGGCCGCGTCTGTGTTATCTGGCGCACCTCCCCCGCTCCCGCCGGCCACGTTTGTGTTATCTGGCGCACCTCCCCCACTCCCGCTGGCCGTATATGTGCCTCCCTGCGCACCTCCCCCGCTTCTGCCGGCCGCGTGTGCGCCCCCCCATCCCCTCCGGGGTCGGCGCCATTCTGCGGGGCATAGGGCGGGGGTCTCACCCACGCTGCTTCGGACTCCACTTTAATGGCAGCCCCCCTGGCCTCCTCTACCAGCCCGCCCCAGAATGACTGCGCCCGCTCCTTTCCCTCTGTAGGTGGGGTTGGGCTGGGGGTCCGTGGAGAGGGTGCTTGCTCCTGCGAGTCTGTGCGCTCGGCAGGGCTGCTTTCATCTGCCGTTTGCATGGTTGCCCCAACTCCCAACCGAGGTGCGGCCAGCAAACAGTTCCGTGTGGCTTTCCAGGTCTCCTGCTCTTGCAGGGCCTTACGCAAAGACTGCACGACTTTTCCCCATAATTTAAGGTATTTCCCCGAACCCGAGGACGTTTCATCAGCTAGAACCTTGGAACATTTGTCCCATACTTCTGGGTGGAGTATATCCACCGGTCAGTCTATGACCCCAATTTCCAAAAGCCTCGCTACAGCGAGAGTAAAATCTTTTGGCTTGCAATCAATACCCCATTGCTTATGAATCTGAGATAAGACCTTCGCGAGAGCTTCCATCCTCCTCGCTGGTCCGGGAGCGTCCCCCCCGCCGGGCTGGTCCTGCCGCACCGGCCACCGTTCACCTGTCCAGGCGAATTCCCGATCCCGATTCCGATTCCGGATCCCGGGTTTCGGCACCACTTGTTGCCTCTCGGAGGCGTAGCGACCTGGTTCAGGAACGGCACGATGACCACCTCAGGTCGTTCGGGCCATCAGCTCACAGACACCAATTTGGTGGACAGCAAATGGCGTTTATTCATGGATTACATAGGGTTAAATAACCTGGGTTTACCGCGTCACTTCCTTCTGCTCACGTATTACCTGTAGAGGGGAGGGGTTCTACCTGTCCCGCACAATGCGATATCTTCCGAACGCCTGTCCCTAATCACCTACAATTTCTGGTAAAACAAAAATTTGTTCCGGACCATGGCAGGTGTCACCTAGGATGAGAATGTCCCATGGGCCATTCTGTGGTCTGTACTTTCCTGTGGGGATACGATAGAAATGCTTGTCAACAAGGTTAAGTGACAGTGACGTTACCAGTTGACGTCTGGTTCCCATCGGTAGCGCTCCGTGTGTTGGATCCTTCTCATGTGTTCTGGGATGACCTGGGATGATGGTGCCTTGCGAGGTCCAGTTGCCTGCTCCCGGTAATCTGATGTGGAGTTTGCAGCCAGGGTGGGGTAGTATGGCCTTTGATTTGTTATCTGAGCACGGGGCCTTGATACCACTCTCCGATAGGAGATTTTTGAGTGCTGCTGGTGCTGCTGCTGTCTCTTGTGCTTTTGGTACGTGACGCGACAGTCCTGGGTGGGTGACCTTTCCGGACAGTCCTTTATAAAGTGTCCAAGTTCACCACAGTAGAAACAGTGGATATTCTCCTTAGAGACTGCTCCTGCAAATGCACCGGAAACTCCCTCTGTAATGCCCTTAACAACTGCTTGGGTCATTGTGTTTTCGGTGGATGAATAGCATGTGCAGCTTTCCACCATCTGCTCTATGGTGGGTTCTGTGTCCATGGGTAAAGCCCTTAAGATAGTCTTACATTGTTCATTAGCATTTGCCATGGCAAGTTTACCCAAAATTCTTTTTCGTCCATCAGGACTCTGTTTCTCTAAGATTGTTTTTAAGCGATCAACGAACTTAATGAAGCTTTCAATTACTGACTGTTTGATGTTAGAAAATGTTGTGTAGGAACAGAGTCATCAGGAGTAAGGAGCAGCGATGTCTTTGCGATGATAGATATGTCCTGTAGTGCTACTTCAGGTAAGGTGGTAGCTTGGTCTGAGGGTTTCTGGAGGTCACCTTCTCCGGCTAATTGTTCGATTGTCCAATCTGTCTGATTTGTGTCTTTAGCATAGGTGTCAGACAATGTTTTTAAATGTCTCTTCCAATGCCTTTCCCATAGCATATATTCAGCAGGGGAAAGGAGGCAGTTAATAATGTTTTTAATATCATGTGGTACGAGCGTATAGGCGGAGAAGGTGGCTTCCAATAAGTTTCTAAGACCATGTGATCCTCCTCCATGTTCTTTTTCTGCCTTGCAAAGCTCTTTGACTTCTTTGTATGGGATAGGTTCCCATGTTTTTGTAGTTGATGGTCTACCCCTCCTCCCTTTCCCTATAACGACTGGGAAGGCTGAGATCTTTTGAGCTAGCTCCCAGTCTCCCTCTCAGGTGGCTTCCCTACCTGTCTGTGCCCAGCGATCCTCAGTATCTGATTCAAAATCCGAGCTGCTGCTATTTTCCTCTGAAAATGAGGAGCTAGCCATGGCAGGGTGGGGCTGGGCTGCAGGGGGCGTAGCGCGGCCTTTTTTAAATGCCGGCTTTGCCTTAGCCAAGGCGGGAGTGGCAGGGGGTCAAGGGTGTTGTGAGGGGGGCGTGTCCTGGCAGCAGGGGGGCGGCGGGGAAGCTGTGCTACAGCTGCACGTTATGGGGGGGGTCGGGTTGCCGCTGTAGCCGCCCGTGGGATGTTGTGTGAAGTCGGGATAGGCTCCAGGAGGTTGCAGGGGGGCTGGGAGCGGCGGGATTAGTGCTGGTAGCAAAGGAAGTGGGAATTGCGCAAGAGACCGTGGGGGAGGGGGTAGGAACGGGGGGGGGGAGGGATTAGTAGCGGAGGAAGCGGGGGTTGCACAAGACCCAGTTGGGGGGGGGGGGGGAAGGAGGGCAGTTTTCCGGCGCTTGCCAGGCTGGCAGTGGTGCTGCTAACGGGGGGAGGGGGGAGGGGGCTTCTGTTCCACGGGCAGCAGGCTGCCACGGTGGCGCAGGAGCCTCGTGGTACTCTTGCTGTCCCCCGCCAGCGGCGGTGGACACAGACGCTGGCGGCGGCTGCTGCAGTGTGACACATGGCGTGTGCACTGTGCCCAATTGTGCCTGTGCTGGGTTGCGTGGGAGCGGTGCCGTGCTGTATGGTTCTTGCACCAGCAGTGTGGGCTGGGGCAGGGCGGCTTGGTGGAACATCACGGGCCCCGCGGCGCCGGGAGGGGGGGGAAGTGCGACAGCGATGGCCTGGAGCAGGGACACGGCGGCAGCAGGCAGCGGCTGGGGTCACGGCAGCAGCGTGGCGGGCAGGGGCTGGGCCAGCAGCGCAGCGGCGGTGGGCAGTGGCTGGGGTTGCAGCGGGGCGAGCAGCACGGCTGCGGGCTGGGGCAGCTGCCGCAGCGGGGGTGCGGCGTGGGGCGTTTGCTGCACCATGCTCGCGCCGGTGGATCCGGGCGGTGCCTGAGCTGGCGCCTGTGCCACTGCGGCGGGGTGGGGGGGGAGCGGGGGGATTTCGGTAGGGATGGGAGTGGCAGGGTCAGATGCACCACGAGCTGGCACGGGAGGGGGGTTGGTGTCGTGCGCGAAGGGTTGCGAAATAGCAGGGGCACAGGGGGTTGGGCGGGACGAGGCTCAGAGCTGTCCGTCACGGGGGGAAGGGGTGGAGGTGGGGTGGATCCCGTGCACGCTCCCTGGGGAGTGGCAGCGGGACCGAAGGGACGAGCTGGGGGAGGGGCTGGGGATGGGAGAACTGCTGGGAATGGGGGGTCGGGATTGGATGTAGGGGTAGCCTCCGAAACAGCTTGGCCAGAGCTGGGGGGGCTGGCATGCTCCGCATACAGGCGGAGTCTGTCTCAGGTGGAGAGGCAGGATGAGGGAGAGGAGAGGGAGGGGGTAGGTTTGGCGGGGGGTTGCTTGCAACGTGACACGTCTTTTGTATCGACTTAACTATTAAAGGGATATACCGAGAGACAGAAAGGTCTCCCGAAGCTTGAAAAGAATAGATCTTCTTCCCCACTTTGTCCCAGAATGAATTAGAAAGGACAGAATCTCTGCTGACATCAGGAAAATTTCGAGATATCCAATAAGTGAAAGATTTAAGATTTTTCTTAGAAAGAGCACCCTTAGAGAATTTAAAGTCGGTTTCGAGGAGGGGATTTAAGAGAAGGGAGTATAAGTGTCTCTCTGGTTGGGAGAGGTGGGGTTTACCCAGCCTGCTTCCCATGTTTGAGTTCCCTACCTCACTCAGCAGGAAAAGAGAAAAAGAGAAAAAAAAAGCGAAGAAGGACTCGGAAATGCGTGCAAAAGACCCCAATTTTAAACTTACAAATCGCGTCTTCAGGCAGGGCTGGGTCTGGTCACATCCAAAAGAAAATCTGCTGGGTGAGTGGTCAGCCTACAGTTCGATCCTCAGGATTCTCATCCTAGATGGGAGGCGAGGGTCTCGAACCATCCACTTCAGAATGTGTCTACTGTAACGCAGATGCAGTCTTCAGAGGAGCGACGCACAAACGGCTGTTTCTGTCTTGAAGCTTTTCAAGACGCAGCTCAAGCCGTGGTCTGGGGTCCGGGGTCCAATGGCTGTTTGGGCGCCAGCTGTGGCAGCTGGTATGGGGTCTGTGGCTCAGACCCAGGAAGCTGTGACCGGTCCGGAGAGATGGTCCCACGAGGAACTGTCTTCCAGGGACCGTGCAGCTTTCCCTCAGCCGCTGGAGTACCTTTGCAGAGAGGTGCCTGTTTCAGCAGGCTAACAGCTCTTTAGTGATTTTCAGCTAGTGATTTCAGCTCCTGCTCTGCAAGGCAATCTCCAGGCCAGACCAGGAAAGAGAGACGAGAGGCCTGTATGGCATTCCCGCATAGGTGGCTTTATTGTCTTGCACCCGCGAAAGGTGGCCAGTGACAGGCTCGCTCTTCTGACTGAGTAATATAAACAAAATTGCCGAATCAAAATTAATAAAGAAATGACATTTATTATGCGACCGAAATATCGGTTTCAAACGCCACGATCGAGAAAAACAGCACCGAGCCTGGGGTTGGAGCTGGGTGGACACGCATAGATCTGATCTCTATCGCATGAGACCTCCCAAGTTCACGACTGCTGCTTTGGCTGGTCCCTTTTTACACAGTTTTTGGGCAGAGCCCGAATTAATTCTATTCTTCTCGTATTCATGAAGTTTTCTTGTCCCGGAGTTGGGCCGCACAAAGCCTTTCCTGGGTCTGATGAATTGTCCATCCTGGGTGATGAGTGGGCCATTTCTGCTGATGGATGGGCCATCTCTGGTTCCTGGAATAGTTATTTTTAGTTCCTGGAATGTCTGATTCCTTATCAGATGCAATGTAGATATCAGAGTGTGGTGATCAAGTCGTCATGGTGCAAATGTCCCGGTGATAAGATCCAACCCCACCTAGGTGGAATCCTCACTTATTGTGAAAGAAATACTTTTAGTGTTGTGAAATTTTTCTCTCAGCCAGGCTGGTGCAGGGATTTAGAAACTCGGTCTCTGTAGGGTCTAATTATATTTCAGTTTTATATATAATAGCACGAATTACATATTTTATTTAAACCAATTCCCCCCCTTTTTATATGGAAACATTAATTCGTGCTACCTTTTGTTACTTAAAAATAGAAATACTATTATCAAATACTACAAATATAAAGGTATGAAAATTCAAACAAAAAAATTCTTTTTAGTTATAGCTATTTAGTTTTTCTTGTAACTCTAGCTTTTCCTCCTTAATCTGCTTTTCAAACTTCATCAGAACCTCAGCAGCTTTAATATTTGCTTCTCCTTCTTTTAATTCCATGATTTTAGAGATTTTATTGGTTTTGCCTAATCCTCCAGCAGCTAGTTCCGGGTCCATGGGCATCGCAGCTATTTGCATACCTTGTACTACTGAGTGTATTAATCTAATAAAACATGGTATTATGCAGGGTATGAATATCACCCCGGCCACTGAACAAAGTATGAAAAATGCTGCTTTCTTCCACCATGTACCATCAAATAATTGTTCCCACCAAGATGCTTGTAAGATGGAATTCCATTTTTGGACTGGAACGTGTGCCACCTTTTTGATCTCAGCTGCGAGGTCCCTGATGGTCTCTCCATAGTCATCAATTTCTATGCAGCGTTCTGATTCATTGAACTTGCCACAGACTCCCCCTTCCTCAGCTAACAAATAGTCTAATGCAATTCGGTTTTAGTATACAAAGGCCCGCATCTGAGAATGTTGTTTAGCTAACAGTTCTAGTGCATCCGAGGTATGATTTGAAACCACTTCTACTACAGCTTGGAGCCTTATGAGCCGATTGAGTAAATAGACGGGGGTTCTATACCCCCAGCTCCCATCCTGTGCCCAAGTTGCTGGGCTATAATATTGGATTATTCTTTCTGCGGGCCATTCTTCTTCACCCCATTTTTGACTCTCACCTGCTATAGGTAGTGTTTTCTTTATCCCCCTTTTCTTTCGGCTTAAGGTTTCGTATAGAGGGGCTCCTAACAGGCCACTTTCTGATCTAGGGAGTGTAAAGAAAGAAGGTCGAATCATACCTAGAGTGCATGAACCTTTCCATTTGCTGGGCAGTTTGCTGTATGCCTTTTTGCCACATATCTAGTATATACCATCAGGGGCTTTCCATTTTATTCTCGTATTTTCTGGTTCTCTCCAATATTCTTTTAAGTCCTCTAAGGATTGGTAAGGGTTAGCTCCAGATTGCTTGTACCAGCAAAGGTTAACTCGACTATTCCAATCACAATTTGCTTTTTTTTCTTGACTCCAATATCCTGCAGGGGGTTCTGATTGCCAGATTTTACTTTTGTTATTTGAATATATTGCTAGGGTGGATATACATGGGGTGTATCCCACAACCTCAGTATATTAATTTCCTTCCCTGCTGATGCAAATTATTCCTATTACTCGTTGGTCTAGAATCCAACCTTCAGGCCTCTGTGTAGTCATTGAGAACTGATTTTTATCTCTTTTTAGAAGTTGTTCTGGAGCTAAGCCTTCACCCTTCCAAGGCCATTTTTCTGCTGATTTTAGCCCCCCACATATCCAACAGTTGGATAAACCTAACTCAGTAGCGATTTCTTGCATTAAGTCTATGAACAAGTTAGTGTTAGGGGCTGGCCATTCCCAATCATTATACTGCTTTTCTAGCAGGTCGTATTGTTTGCTTAATGCCAATAGTCTCTCTTGTTCTAGTCTCTTTTTTCTTATTTCTGATTCTTGTCTCTTGAGGTCTAATGTTACCTGTTTCATAGTGTTTTCTGGGTCTATGCCATCCTTGTTCTTAGAAAAGCAAAAGGTGTTATCATATTGCAAGCATGCCCTGTCATCATTTTCCTCAAGGAGGTCTAGTATAACAGGTTCGTTGCCGAGGGGTGATCTGTCTTTGTACCTTAAATTTTTCCCCACCCAGTAAGTTTTTCCATCCATCAAGCACATGCTTAATTTTGAATTATCATAACATAATTTGTTGATCTGGGAATAGGCTACGAAGATAGATTTTTTCTTCCCTCCAACCCATACAGTATGATTACAGTGGTCACAGATTGAAACCGGCATTTGGTCTATATTTCTCTTATGTCTCTTATAGTATTGGTTTCTAGTTTTGAAAGGAGGAACTTCTGACTTCCTTTTCTTAAACCTTGCATTTTGAGATAAACATTTAATTTTTCCTTCTAATTCACAAATTTGAAATTGAGTGCCATTCAGATCACAATGTTTGCCATTTCCCTTGCAATTCTCTGGGCTCTGATGTGTCTCCTGTTCCTTCAGGAGGACCTGCTGACACAGTTCGCAAAGACTGTCAGCTTTTTGGCCCTCTTTGGGGGACAAACCCTCTAGTGGTGTATTAAGTGTTAGGCATATGGTCAGGCTCAGAACCATCAGGAACCCCCATAGGTGTATCTCTCTGCCTTTGCCTTCGCCCACTGGAGTGCAGCCAGTGGCGAGGTAAGCCATCTTCTTGGCAGCAGGAATATTCTTCTGGGGTCCTATGGCTGGACCGAATAGCATACCTTTTCTTATATATGTTCCACCTAGAGAGCTTTATTGTGTTTCATGTGCAAGATACTTTTGATTGTTTTTCCGGCACTCAACTGTTAGAATTTCTGCTTGTGCATCCAATTTTCCCCTGACCCCGTATTTATATATGGCGTATCACTCAGGGGAATCTAGTTCCAATTTCCTTATGTTAGTAGCAAGGGTTAAGTATTGGCTAGTCAGGTCTCGCTCCTCCTCCAAGCACTTTGTACACGGGCCTCTGGGCCTATCCCCTCTGTGACAATGAGCAACCCAAATTTCGTTATAATATTCACACTTGAAAGAGACAAAGGGATAACATTCACAACCAATTACATTACAACTTATCTGATCCCTTCTGGTCATTTGTTGGGTCTGTGAAATTTTATTTTTAAATCTCCTGGTGAAGAGGTGATCCTCCACTCAGGTGTTCCTTCCTGGACTTTGATTTTCTTCACTCGAGAAGCGTGCGTCCAGCCTTTCTCTGCCGTCTGAATTGCTGCATCTGTAGTGAGGAGGACAAGAAATGGACCCTCCCAGTGAGGAGTGAGAGGGGTTTCCTTCCATGTTTTTAATAAGAACTTTGTCCCCCTATTACAGGTGGTGGTGGGGTCCGAGGCTGTGACCCAGGAAGAGATGACCGGCCCGGGGAGATGGTCCCGAAAGGAATCGCCTTCCCGAGGTCCGGTGTCTTCCTCTCAGCTGCTGGCAGAGGAGCCCTTGCAGAGGCTGTCAGCTCTTTAGTGATATCAGCTCGTGATTCCAGCTCAGCTCTGCAGGGCTGCCTCTAGGCCAAACCAGACCAGAGAGAGAGACGAGAAGGCCCATGTGGCTGGTTCCGCACGAAGGTAGCTTTATCATGGGTCCCCTCCAGTGAAGGGAAGCCAGGGACGAGCTCTCCCTCGAGGGGCTCGAGGGAGCTTGCCTTTATAGGGATACAGGGGATCAGCAAGGGGACCAATGGATTACAGAGGGTCTGGGACAGACCAATGGGTTACAGAACGATCTGCATAGGGTCTCCCAAAGGATTGTGGGTCTACCTTTCCTCGCCATGACCCAAAAGTAGTTGCCTTTCCAGGGAGTCCTGCTGGGCGATTGCAAAATCTTTTATCTCAGCAGACATCCCTCCAGGGCAGTGGCTGGGCATATCCCACACCCCCCGGCTGTACCTTGTGGATAGCAAATCCCAGGGGGGGATGCTGTGCCACTAGCCCACATTTCCTTAACTCCTGTAAATTTTTATTGATTGCTGTCAGATAAGGATGGATTTGTCCATCCTCTATCCCAGGATGCCCTACTGGCATTCTGTGTTCATAAGGCATCCCATACAGCATCTCAAAGGGTGACAGCCCTGTCTCTGAGTGTGGCATAGTTCGGATGTTTAGGAGGGCTAAGGGAAGACACTTTATCCAGGACATTTTTGTTTCTAACATTAATTTTGATAATTGTGCTTTTAGAGTTTGGTTCATTCTCTCGACCTGGCCTGAGTTCGGAGGGTGCCAAGGGGTATGATATTGCCATCGAATCCCTAGTGCCTCGGCCAATTGCTTAATAATTTTTGAGGTGAAATGTGTCCTTTGATTCGAATCTATGTAGTCTATTATACCATATTATTACCGCAGGCCTGGTTCCTACGGTATATCACCGTGTCCCGCAGCTATAGGAAGGAGGAGGAGAAGAAGATCCAGCAGGCAGGAATTGTGCAGCAAGATTGATTTATTTAATTATTTTACAAACTCTTTTATAGACTTTTTTCTTCATAGTCTAATTGGACAAAGGACCAGCCACCCCTTGGGGGTGATTGGCCAAAATCCTAAAACATCCATTATCAAAATATTTTCTACTATACCATAAACAAGACTTTCCAAGGTTGCAGGTGGCTTGGTTGTTTACATTCCCTGCTACCTCTTCTGTGAGAGAGAAAAGTCTCTCACGGACTTAGAAAAATAACAAGAAGATCCTCACTAACAGCATTTTTGTACCTACAATTCCCCCTTTTTGTTTTATAAGATAACAACCCTACTATTAATCCTAAATAGAAATCTACATCAGTTATTAATTCTAAAAATGTCCTTAAGGCTTTAACTATCTGACTCCATAACAAGAAATTCAAAATTCAGTCTCTGCTTGTGGAAGGACCATCCCAGTCTCTGCTTGTAGAAGGACCATCTGCCTGATGGTTGACATCCTGGTCATCATCAGAAGAGTCATTAGGCTGATGATCTACATTCTGGTCGCCATTTGGATGGTTGGCGTTCTGGTCATCATTTGGAGGTTGCCTGTTCTGCCTCTGGTGCCGCAGGTCAGGGCGAACGCATTTTGAAGGTAGCCACTGTACTCCAGTATCTGTGGAAACGCAAGCATACCCACGACCCCAAACGATAAGCTCATGTGGGCCTTCCCATTGGTTAGTGAGTAAATTCCGTACCCAGACTTTTGCCCGGGGCAGCTGTCTGTCGCCTGCAGACTGCAATGAGAGAAAATGATTCAGAATAACAGGATTATTTGAATTTTGTGGTACTGTAAGGTGATTAATTGTATACAAAGCTTTTGCTAGTCGGCTCTGTGGGGTTTCTCCATGCATTCCCCTTTTCTGTTTGTCCAAAACACGCTTCAAGGTACCATGAGCGCGTTCGACAATGGCTTGGCCAGTAGGAGAATGTGGGATACCAAAGGTATGGTCTACACCCCATAGGTGTAAAAACTGCCGTGTCTTCTCCGAGGCGTAGGCAGGACCATTATCGGTTTTCACAGAAGCTGGCACGCCCAGGACTGAGAAAGCCAATTTCCAATGGGCAATGACATCACGGCCCTTCTCTCCAGTGTGAGCAGTAGCCCACATAGCCGAGGAGAAAGTGTCAATAGACACGTGCACATATTTCAGCCGACCAAATTCAGGGATGTGAGTTACATCCGTTTGCCAAATCTGCAAGGCTTTTAGCCCTCTGGGGTTTACCCCTGCTGGCAAAGGCGCAGCGAGTCCATGACAGTCAGCACAAGCGCTGACAATGTCGCGTGCCTCGGTTGGCGTTAAATGAAACTGCTTCTGCAGGGTATGTGCGCTCTGATGGAAGAAACCGTGCGATGCCTTGGCTTGTGCAATTTTGTCAGGCTGAGGCCCTACCCACGCAGGGTTGGCCAGCATGTCAGCCCTGGCATTGCCTTCTGTTAGAAACCCTGGTAAATTGGTGTGGCTTCGAATGTGCAGAATGTAATACGGATGCACTCGAGCCTGAATCGCAGACCACAAGGTTTGCAACAGTGAAAACAGAGCCGCATTGTTCACCTCCTTCAGAAGTGAACAATCTAAGCGTTGAGTTATATCTGCTACATAAGCAGAGTCAGTAACCAAATTCAAAGGTTCCTGTGAGAATCGCTGAAAAGCCATGGTAACAGCCCTTAATTCATCTAACTGAGCAGAGCCTGACTCGTGTTCCTTCAGCACCTGCCATTCCGATCCCTCCTTCCAGGTAACAATGGCTTTCCCAGTTTTCCCTGAACCATCCGTAAAGACGGTGGGTCCTTGCACCGGCACTCGGCTATTTCTCGGCCGCAAGGAAAGTACGGTCGATTTTGCCAGCTGCAGTAATTTATGGCTGGGCAGATGGTAAGTGATCTGCCCTGAAAAGTTTTGCAGCGCGCTTTGCAAAGGAGCACTATGGATGAGGCTCCACTCAAAGTATTCCTTTGAGATCGGAATGACAATTACTGCAGGATCCGCAGCCATCAGTTGCAAACACCGTTGACGGCATTTGATTATCAGAGAAGCGACCAATTCAAACACTGTGGTCACCGTCTTTTTTGGCTGGTGAGGCAAAAAGACCCATTCTAGGATATGCAAAGGATCAGGCCATTGTGCATTCCACTGGCCAATGATACCTGTAGGATGGAGGTCTGGAATAGTAATGTAAACAGTGATAGCAATGGAGGGATCCACTCGATAAACCTGACGAGCAGAAACAGCCCGTTGGACCTCCTGCAGCGCTTGCCGCGCTTCCGGAGTCAACTCCCGAGGTGAATTCAGACCAGGGTCCCCTTTTAATAAATTAAAAAGAGGGGAAAGCTGCTCTGCAGTTAGACCTAAATAAGGTCGTAACCAAGTGATGACACCCAACAGCTTTTGAGCATCATTCAAGGTTTTAATCGAATCCGGGAATTGCACCTCTTGGCGTTGGATAATTCGGTCCAAAATTTTCACTCCTAAATATTTCCAAGGAGGATGCTGTTGAACTTTCTCCGGAGCTACCTCTAATCCATAGGCATGCAGAGCAGCGAGCAGCTGAGGCTGTATTCTCAGCAGCTCGTCCCGAGTGGACGCTGCCACCAGGATATCATCCATGTAGTGGTAGCAGCGTGCATCAGGAAACTGCTTGCGAACTCCGGCTAACGCTTGGGCGACATACCACTGACAGATAATTGGGCTGTTCCTCATCCCTTGAGGGAGGACCTTCCATTGGTATCTCTTAGCAGGTTCAGCATTGTTAATGGCAGGCACAGTAAAGGCAAATTTTGGTTTGTCATCAGGATGCAAAGGAATTGTGAAAAAACAATCCTTTAAATCAATGATCAGGATGTCCCACCCCGTAGGAATCATGGTGGGAGAGGGCATGCCAGGTTGCAATGCCCCCATACCTTCCATTACTGCATTAACTTTCTGGAGGTCCTGCAATAACCTCCATTTCCCTGATTTCTTCTTAATTACAAAAACAGGAGTGTTCCAGGGGCTAGTAGAAGGTTCAAGGTGCCCCTGTTGCAACTGTTCCTGAACCAGCTGATGAAGGGCGTCTAACTTCTCTTTTGGTAGGGGCCACTGCGGCTCAAAGACTGGTGTGTCAGTCAACCACCGCAAAGGCAGTGTAGGATGCTGTGCGCCCTTACACACAGTGACCCCTGCTAAAAATTTGTCCCAATCCGTACACCCCAAGCTGCCAACACATCCCGCCCCCAAAGGTTAAGGGAAGTGGTAGCAACATAAGGCCTGATTGTAGCTGTGTGCCCCTCTGAGTCCTTCACCACCACAGGCCGTTCGCTTAGATAGCTCTGTGTGGATCCTCCTAATCCTGCGATGGCCGATCCCACCGGGGCTAAAGGCCATGAGGGAGGCCACGCAGAGAAGGAGATGATAGTTACATCAGCACCCGTATCAATCAAACCTCGAAGCTGAATCCGGGGCAGACGGGCGTTCGGCAGGATCAGGGTACATGTCATCTGTGGCCTTTGGTCAGAGATGTCTGCAGTCCAGAAGGCCTGCGGAAGTCCCGTAGATCCACTGCCGTTATCTTCGTGAGTTGGTTGCTCTATCCTGGGGACACAAGACTTAAAAGGCACCAATTTAGCAAGGCAGGTCTTTTCAGGAATAGTTACAGGGGGTTTTTGCGTGGAGACCATAGCGCAAATCTGACCTTTAAAGTCAGCATCAATAACTCCTGAGTGCACTAAGATTCCTTGAAGGGCAACACCAGGTTTTCCCACCAGTATTGCACTGGATCCCTGGGCTAAGGGTCCATATGCATCCAAGGGAACCTTATAAATACCGCTAGATTCTAAGACGACTGCGGTTGCGGTGTGGACGTCAAACCCGTCTGATCCGTGGGTGCCATCTGATCCCTGGGTGCCGTCTGATCCCTGGGTGCCGTCTCTAGGGTGGCTGGGTAGGCCTGTGCCTGTACCTGTGCCACTCTCTGGGGGAGCGACTGCATCGGAGAGCAATTCCCCCTCCTTGCACCCCGGCGGAAGTTTCCCGACAAAGGCTGACCATTGGCATGAGTCCGGGATCTACAGTAGCCCGTGCAATGCCCTGGCCTGCCACACCTTTTGCACTGGGGGATTGGTGTGTTCTCTTTTTGGCTTGGCTTAGGCCGCTTCCGTTTCTTCACCTGTTTTGGTTGCTTTGGTTCACGACCAGAAGATGCGCGAACAGGCCGCAGGAACGCAGCCAAAGCAGACCTTCTCTGGTTCCCAGATCCCACCTTAGCGCAGGCTTCGACCATGTCTGTTACCTCAGGATCTCCTGGTAAGGCATCTATGATTTTTCTGCACTTCTCGTTTGCATTATCTCTCACTAACTGCCTTAACAACAACTGTCTTAACCCGCCATCCTCAACCTGCTTCTCGAGAGAAGCAGCAACTTTCTCTACAAAAGAAAGGAATGACTCTGATTTGCCTTGAACTATTTCAGTATATCGCTTTCTGGGTGCTGACAACTCTATGGTTTTTAACAGGGCAGCCATGCCGACCTGTTGAGCTTGCTGCAGGATGCTAGAGGGCAAGTTACCCTGTAGACTGGGATCAGAGAAGGGACCAGTCCCCATCAAAGCATCCACTCCTGCTGTCTGTCTAGGATCAGCAGCAGGGAGCTGCAAATTTGCTAATGCAGTCTTCTTGGCCAGCTTTCTCCAGGTTTTCTCAAAAACTGTAAATTGTACAGGTTGAAATAGAATTTGACCTAAGTGTCTGATATCAAATGGAGAAAGCAAATCTGTATTTATCACCCTTATTATTTGCATAACCTCAGCAGAACCCAGCCCATATTGTGCCACCTTGGATTGGAGGTCCTGGGCAACTTTCCAAGCAATTACCTCATGCCTATCATGCTCTCCTGAATCTGGGAGAGCCTTATACACTGGGAAAGCTCGGATCGCTTTTGGGGAACCAGTACCATCCTGAACGTCGGGCACAGCCTGCGGATGGAGTGTAACAGCTCCCCGGTTACCCCCAGAATCCCCAGATCTATTTGGCAGTCCAAGGATTTCTAATAACCTCCAGTCACCCTCCCCCAATGCTTGCACCTTAAGAGACTCTAGGAAGCGATTATGATGCGTCGGACGCACTGTTACCGTGCAGTCCGGAAAGGTCCAAGGGCGAGACCGGCGCAGCCTTTTTCTTCGCCGCGCGGCTACAGCCGCCTGACGACCTGGGGCCAGAACCTCATCTGCCTCACTGCCTGATGAGGAATCATCAGGCAAAGGCAACTTTGGGGTGCCGGGAGGGAACAGGAATGTACGGGGATGTGAGGCACTTTGGCTAAGTTCGCTAGAGCCAGAACAGAGAGGACAGACTGCAGCTGGCTGCGCGGCAGTTTGTACAGCAGTCTCTTTACGGGAGGCCGTCTCGGCCAGATCCGACCGAGCCAGTACTGAAGCTGCAGCCGACTCTGGAGCTACGACTGCGCCCGGCGCCGCGGTCGGCGCCGCGCTCGTCTCCCGCACAACAGCCACGTTCGGCGCGGTTGCCGCTTCCTCTGCTGCTTCGCGCTCCCCGGGCGCGCTCGGCGCCGCCGTCTCTGGCCGGCGCTCTGCGGACGCGCCCGGCGCCGCTGCTGGCCCGCGCTCCGCGGACGCGCCCGGCGCCGCTGCCGGTCCGTTCTCTGCGGGCGCTCCCGGCGCCGCCGCCTCTGCCCGCCGCTCAGCAGCCGCCGCCGCTTCCGCGTTTTCCCGCGGCAGCGCTGTTCCCGGTTTCGCTGCCGGCCGCGCCGTTTCTCGGGTCGGAGCTGCGTCTCCCGCTTCTGGCAGGGGGGGCGCGGGCGGCGCAGACGGCACGGCCGGCGCTGGCGCCGCTTGCGGCGCGGGCTCGGGCATTCGCCGCTCTAACAGGCTGAGCAAGTCCCCCATCCTTTGGGATAGGTTTCGCAGCTCTGCCAGAAAGGGCAAATGCTGCATAAAAGGGTCCATGGTTCGGTTCTGCGACTGCGCAGAACAGTCCAGCGCCAGGGAGGGCAGCGGACCATAGCCAGGCAGTTCCGGGGGGAGCACGCCCGGCGCTACGCCCGCTAAGTTAGATCCAGGTGCATACGGAACCGAACTAGGACGCTCTCTGGGCGTCCAGTTGGCTAAGCCGCTGATCTGCGGCCCTGGATAAGCCGTGGCTGCCGTCCAGCCGAACGGCAAGGCAGGCTGTGCAGCGCGCTTCTGCCCTGAGCCCCCCGCCTCTGCCGGCGTGGGGTTCCTGGGGGCTGCGGAGTCCTGCGATTGTGCAGGGTGAGCCGGCGCAGGCTCTGCCTGTGGAGCCGGGGGGGTTATTCCGAATCCACCATCACTTGCCCCAGAAGCCCAGTCAGCGGGGCCCCCCTCGGACATTCCTCCGTCACTCATCACCGAGATAGGCGAGCCAGCCCTGCTGTCACAGTCAAGGGCTGTCAGCAGAAAAAATAATAAACGCCAGGTTTTGTATAATCCTGACACTGCCGGCTCCCCAGTCGGGAGCTCGTGTCGGACAGCAGAGCCGAGTTCCTGCCATAAGGCAAAGTCCAGGGCAGTATCTCTGTCCATGGAAATCCCTTTTAAAGTAGCCCAGTCTAATAATTCCCGAACTGAGTTCTCAGGAATGGAGGTTTGCAATATGCTAAACACACCTTTCCAGACCAGTACGACAGCGTCATTCTGTGAGCCGCTGTTCGCCATTTCTCAGTTCTGTCGGACCTCCCGGTCCCGGGGGGTAAAAGGAACAGCGTACCTCTACAGGAATTCGGCTTGGCTCGCAGCAGCAGGACACGTCAGAGAGTGCAAATCACGTCGGGCAGCACCAAATATTACCGCTGGCCTGGTTCCTACGGTATATCACCGTGTCCCGCAGCTATAGGAAGGAGGAGGAGAAGAAGATCCAGCAGGCAGGAATTGTGCAGCAAGATTGATTTATTTAATTATTTTACAAACTCTTTTATAGACTTTTTTCTTCATAGTCTAATTGGACAAAGGACCAGCCACCCCTTGGGGGTGATTGGCCAAAATCCTAAAACATCCATTATCAAAATATTTTCTACTATACCATAAACAAGACTTTCCAAGGTTGCAGGTGGCTTGGTTGTTTACATTCCCTGCTACCTCTTCTGTGAGAGAGAAAAGTCTCTCACGGACTTAGAAAAATAACAAGAAGATCCTCACTAACAGCATTTTTGTACCTACACCATATTGGGGTATAATTTCTTCCAATAATATCTTTGAAATTGTCTGGGCTGTTGCCCTTGAGGTAGGGAAAGCCTCCACCCAGTGGGTTAGTTTATCAACTAATACCAACAAATTTTTATATCTTCCGACTTTAGGAAGCTGAGTAAAATTTATTTGGATCCTTTCAAAAGGCCGATGAGCAGCAGGACGACTTCCCAGTACTGCCTGTCGGGAGTTAGCCCGGTTTATTCTCTGGCATATCATGCACCCCTGTACCTCCTGCTTTGCTAATTCATAAATACCTTTACATCTGAAAAATTTTAAAAATTGATCTGCTAGGGCCCTTGTCCCCCAATGAGTTTGCTGGTGCAGTCTTTTTAGAGTTTTTCTACTATATTCCTTTGACAGCAGCTCCCTCCCATCCGGTAACCTCCACTTACCTTTTCCTTGTTTTGCTCCTATTTTTAGGTAGTCTTCAATCTCCTTTTTGGAGGATCGTGGGGAGTATTTTCTGGATTCTCCTTGCTCGACCTCTGCGGTACTTACCTTTAATAATGCTGCGGGTTTTTTTGCTTCTTTATCAGCTAGATTATTTCCTCGGGTCTGGAACTGCATCCCAGTCTGGTGTCCCTTAACATGCACTATTGAGATCGCCTCTGGCTCCCTGACAGCTTTCAGGATCTGTTTTTATTATTTCTCCATGGATTAATCCTCTCCCTCTGGTGTTAATTAACCCTTTTCCCAAATTTCCCCAAAAGTGTGTACCACACCAAATGCATACTTGGAGTCTGTAAAAATAATTCCCCCTGGTTTTTGTTTTTTTTTTTCTCCTTCCGTTAGCCAATGTCCCAGGTATTCTACCTCTGGTTCAGTGAACTGGGGTTTTGATTTGGAGACTTTTAACCCCTTGTCTCCTAAGAAATTTAACAGCCTTATAGTGGCTTTTTTCACATCCCTTTCTGCTGGTCCAGCCACCAGAAAGCTATTCACGCACTGAGGCAGCCTGGCTCTCCGAACAAAACCAGCTGAGCACTTGCTCAAGAGCTCGACCAAACAAGCTCGGTGAGTCCAC
The DNA here is from genome assembly GCF_009650955.1 of Corvus moneduloides. Classification (NCBI taxonomy): domain Eukaryota; kingdom Metazoa; phylum Chordata; class Aves; order Passeriformes; family Corvidae; genus Corvus; species Corvus moneduloides. The sequence goes on from NC_045510.1 coordinate 3,730,179, forward strand.
AAACCCCTGAGGCAAGGAGGCTCACCAGAGCCGCCGCCCCCAGCGGGTTCCGGGATCCCCCCCACCGAAAAGTGTAACAATCCCAGCTTTCCTCTGTCAGAGTACAAGTCCAAAAGGCACCTCTCAAGTATACCACACTACACCAGGTATCTGAGCGGGGGTGTCACCCAGCAAAGTGCACGGATTAGGGGACCGTGGGGAACAGCGCCCCAGCTATTACTTGCTTTAGTCCCTTTCTCCCTTCTATAGGAAGAGGATATTGTTTAACCCCGTGCCTCCTGAAAAATCAAGCTTACCTCCAAAGCCACCATCAGATCTCTTCCTAACAAATTGTAGTTCGCCTCTTCAATCAACAAGACATTACCTAGGCATGTCCTGGTTTCAGATTCGAACTCTACATTTTTAATAACCGGGACCTTAAAGGAATCCTCTTTTTCTCCGACCACCGTCGGGGTATCTTTGCTTGTTGTACATCCACTCGGCAGTCACTGAACGGTGGTTTGTTCAGCTCCCGAGTCTACAAAAAATTAGTTCTTGCTTTAAGGGTCTGACTTTTAATTTTATCAAGGGCTTCCTGGACCTTAAATTGAGAAGCCTCTGACAGTACTAGACGTCCTGAAAGATTTTCTCATCTTTCATCCTTCTCCCATGAATCAACCCCTTTTTCTTCTTGTGTGCTAAATATTTGAGATCTGCTCAAACTTTGGTGTTTGCTTCTCCTTTAAGAGAAACGGCAGAAGCGGTCGTTGCCAAGGGAACGGTGCAGGCGAGGGAGGGGGGGTAAGAGGTGAGGATCCTCTCCGGGGCTGACTCTTCCAGGAGGGGGGGGGATAAGCGGAAAGTGCCGCTGGAACTGGCAAGGGGACAAGCTCCTCTGACGGACACCAGAGCCCGGCGTGGACCCTCTGCACGGGTCCACAGCAGCCACGGCGGCAGAACTCTGCTGCTGGCTGGCCCGGCGCCGCCCGTGGGGCCGCAGCCGGGTTCAATGGAGCTGTGTCAGACAACGCAGCGGGGGCAGGGGTCGGCGGAACGGCCGCGGACATCGGGACCGGGGCCGGAGCCGAGACTGGAGCTACCACCGGGGCCGGGGCAGGGGCACGGGCGGGAGGCCATAAGAGGATGCTGGTCTGCCGCCGGACCCGCAGGGGCTGGAGGGGGCGGCGGGAACACCGGGGCTACCGGCGGAGCCGCCGCCGCTGGGACAAGCGGTGGAGCCGCGGGTGGTGCCGTGAGAGCCGGGACAGGCGGGACCTCCGGCTCCAGGAGCGGCGGCGCAACAGGAGCCTGGGCTTGGCGGGGGGGGGGGGGGGGGGGGGGGGGGGGGGGGCAATGCTTCGGGACAGTCCCCACAATGTTCCAGCCTAGGGACTACTTCTCGGGATTTCAGGTATCCCTTGTTCCTTCCCACCCCCTGATTTTTCTTGGGGTTTTCTCGGGATTTTACTCTTTTTCTGTTTCATCTTAAAGAAAAAAAATTACTTCTTACCTGGACTTTGTGCAGCGTCCTCTAAGTTCCTGAATTCGGTACCGTTTCGAATTTGTATTTAATATGTTACCGGTATAGTAGCCCTCGCAGAGGACCGGTCTGGGGGTTTTCCTCCGGTAACTGCTCTCGAAGTTCTGACTTTTACCTGGACTAACTATGTCCGAGACTAGGGGGCTTACCAGTCCTTGAACTCGATAAAGGACGTACCCTTCCCCCTAGCCGTCCGCGACCGATCCCCCGAATTTCTCGATTTATTCGGGCTTGACTTGTGGAAAAAAAAATTAGGTTTTTCTTTCGCTTCCCCCGTGACCGACCTCTTCCCTCGCGGGAGAAAGGAACTGCGATCGTGGGGTCCACACTCGCTTCGTGACAATATCGCGTCTCACACACGCTCGTTCGCCCTCACTCAACCACGCAATACTTACGGTCCGTTTTCCTGCGTGGATTCTTCGTGCACGTAGATTTTTAGGAGTGAATTACCCTGCAGCGGCTCCGGGGATCCCACCCTGGGTCCCCCCCGAGTTCCATGAGAGCTCGTTTTATTTCCTTTTCTCGATCGGGGTGCTACTTTAAATTAGGTTCGTTGATCCGATTGGTCCGCAGGGTCCCCTGTCTGGCCAGACCGCTAGAAAAATTAGCAGAGCGCCTCCTGGGCGAAAAGGGGTCTGCGGTACCCCAAATCGGATCACGTCGGGGTCACCAAACTAATATAAACAAAATTGCCGAATCAAAATTAATAAAGAAATGACATTTATTATGCGACCGAAATATCGGTTTCAAACGCCACGATCGAGAAAAACAGCACCGAGCCTGGGGTGGGAGCTGGGTGAACACGCATAGATCTGATCTCTATCGCATGAGACCTCCCAAGTTCACGACTGCTGCTTTGGCTGGTCCCTTTTTATACAGTTTTTGGGCAGAGCCCGAATTAATTCTATTCTTCTCGTATTCATGAAGTTTTCTTGTCCAGAGTTGGGCTGCACAAAGCCTTTCCTGGGTCTGATGAATTGTCCATCCTGGGTGATGAGTGGGCCATTTCTGCTGATGGATGGGCCATCTCTGGTTCCTGGAATAGTTATTTTTAGTTTCTGGAATGTCCGATTCCTTATCAGATGCAATGTAGATATCAGAGTGTGGTGATCAAGTCGTCATGGTGCAAATGTCCCGGTGATAAGATCCAACCCCACCTAGGTGGAATCCTCACTTATTGTGAAAGAAATACTTTTAGTGTTGTGAAATTTTTCTCTCAGCCAGGCTGGTGCAGGGATTTAGAAACTCGGTCTCTGTAGGGTCTAATTATATTTCAGTTTTATATATAATAGCACGAATTACATATTTTATTTATAACACTGAGCTAGCTGGAATTCTTTTATGGGGATACAAAGGTGAGCGTGAGAGGGTAAAAGCCAATGGGTTACAAAGGATCTACATAGGGTCTCCTAGAGGATCACGGTTCTGTGTCCTCTCTCACCATAACCGAAAAGTGCTGCCTTTTCCAAGGGGATTCTGCTGGGAGGTTGTGCAATCTCCTTATCAGCAGGCCTCCCTCCAGGGCAGGGGCTTGGCATACCCCACAATACCTGTCCTGCAGACTAAATTTAACATGATTTGCCAAGCTGCCAGTAGACTTTATAGCATCAGGAGGCTTTTGCTGATTGTTTTTCTCCATCTCTGCAGCTGATTGAAAGACTTTATGTATCACTGGCAAAACATGCTACTGTTATCAAACTTCTGGGCTTCACCTCCATGATCTCAGGTGCTATTTCAGATACCCTAGCATATAGTGAAATCCATGCAAGGAGCTGGCAGACATCAGACCTTGTGACACCTGCACCAAAATGGAGTGGGAGCCAGACAAGATGGCATAAAGCATCTCCAGTTGCACCACCATCTGGATCCTACTCCATGTGTCCATAACTATGTTAATCATATATGAACTGAGTGCCAAAGTTCCCTTTATGCTCAGAGGGGATGTGGTCAGTGGAGTTTGGAGGATGGTTCACCCCAACACAAAAAAAATTAGTCTGGCCATCTTATAAGAACAGGTTTCCTTGATTTATTTTGCCTTCCCATGTTGACCGGAACCAAGGAAGTGTGAAAAACAAAGAGCCGTGGCAGGAGTTGAGCCAAAACATCTTGCACTGGAGGAAGCGCTGAGACAGGGATTTGTTTCTGGGGTCTCTTCAGCGAGAACAAAGACTTGAAACTGGGCATCCCATTTTTCCCATCTCATGGAGGGGAAATCCCTTCTCAGCCAAGGAAAGCAAGGGTTTCCACCAAGAGATTTTTATGTTTGCAGAGAGTGCCACCTTGCCACTTCTTGAGAAGCTTTGGGGGCAGCAGTCTCCACTTCAGACCATGCTTACCATAAGTATTTCTGGTGTCTGAAGATAATTTCCTTGTGTCTGTACCTGGAAGATGCACATGGCTGATGAGGATCCCTCACCCACTTTTAGCTCAACTCCTTTGTTGGGGTTTTAGGAGTTCTTCTTTTGTTTTTTTTCTCTTAAATAATTTTCTCCCATATGTGTTGCTAGGAGACAATAACGACTGGATACTTAAGAGAGACAAAAGACATGGCCACAGCACGAGGGAGGGGTCCAGCTGGTTACTCTCTTTTACCTGGAGTTTTCTAGTGTAGGGCAAAGATGCCGAGAGATTTGGACTGGGAAAAAGGGGTTGGGTGGAGCCCCTAGCTCTCTTGTTCTCTCAGCGTTCAGAGGGGAGAGAAGCTGCGGTCGCTGTGGGGAAAATTCATCACCACTGCAGGGTTCTGCCTTCTGCTCCCTTTCTTCTACCATGAGTGGAGCTTTGCTCGTGGGAGCGGCGGTTGCATTGGGACCCTATTCAACACCCTACCTTACTAAAAGTGGGGCTTTTCACCATCTTCTCGGGTGCCTCAGGGGAAAAACCTCGGGATCCTGAGCCCACCTTTCCCTGCCCCGCTGGGAGCCAGGCCACTCCCTGCCTGCCGAGAGGTCCTCTGGCTCCCACTACAGCTCTGGAGCTTGATACAACTCATCTACCACCTGGGATTTTGTGCTCATTCCTGCTGTTCCAGCTTGCTGCTTCCAAGAGTCCTGCTGGGGCTGGGGGATCCGCTGCCCCAAGGGGTTTGTAAAGCAAGCCTTTCTTCCATCCTTTCCCATCTCATCCAAGCTGCCAGTGCCGCGTGCTCCCTGAGCTTGCGCCGGAGCGCCCCCTGCAGCCGCAGGGGAATCATCGCACCTGCCCTGCCCACCTGGAGCTACCAGTGCCCCTGAAGGCTGTGGCCATAACTAAACCAAAGGGGAAAGTGCCTGTGGCTGACAAGGCTGTTACTGGGTTCCTGGTTGTTTGTTGTTACTGCCATAGTTACTGTTGTTTGTTTGCTTTGTTATACATAGTAGTAAAGAACTGTTATTCCTATTTCTCATATCTTTGCCTGAAAGACCCTTTATTTTAAAATGATAACAATTTGGAGGGAAGTGGGTTACATTTTCCATTCCAAGGGAGGCTCCTGCCTTCCTTAGCAGACACTTGTCTTTCAAACCAAGGCATCCTTGTTGAGGCTGCCTGACTTCACTGAACAGAGAAAGCCCCTTAACCATCAGCTGGGTAGGTAGACCCTACCAAGGTCTACCAGCCAAGCGTGCTTGGTGCCGTTAATGAGCAAGAGTTGACACCAGTCACTGGTGTTTCAGCAGCCCTGGTGAAATGTGTAGTAGGCTTTTTTTGCCCTTGGTTTTTCATAAACAGGTGTCAACAAAACTGTTGTCATCATAGATGGAAGGGTTTAGCCCTGAGCCCCTTAAAGGCATTGTCAACTCCTGCTACGACCCCTAACTCATTTTCACTTCAATTAGCAATTTTTACCTTCTTCTAGAAGGCCTCTTTTAGAAGAGAACTGGTAGGTAGATGCACAGTTGATGTATCTGTTACGTCCTAAGGCAGGAGCTGGCTTAACTGGAGGGGTCTGAGGAGATGATGCCATCTCAAAACATGCCCAGCAGGGATGCTTTTGACACTAAGATTTCAGTCGAAACGTGAGCTGATCCAAACCCTTGGGGTTGGGTGGGATTTTTGGTGATGCCTTTTCCTGGTCTTAAAATCAAGAATCAAATACGGTTAGTATGGGGAATTTTAAGAGAGAATTAGGTTGTGAGCTGCAAAACCTGCCTGCAGAGGCACATGGCAAAACAAAGGAGCACATGGCGGCACAGAGAGTCTTGTCTCCTCCGGACCCTGGGGGGAGGTGTCACATGGCAGACCCCTACAGAGAGGAGCCTGCTGGGAGCTGACAGACGAGTGAACAGTGAGTGACTGCCCCATAAAAGGACACTGAGAAAGTGTGTTGCTGATGTGGCAACATGGGATAGGTCACGCCATATAAGGAAATACTGTGCCTTAGAAAAGTGTATAAAACCAATTCACTCCTTTGAATAAACGATTCAGATTCCCAGCTGGTCTGGATCCGTCATTCAATCGTCGACAGGTTAGAAGGGAAAAAGGGATTTTACCTCTGTATTTATTTTAAGGATCTATCGGGGTCCCTTCCCCCTGCTATGTAGCCCTGGGAGAGGGGCCCTGGGGGGGAGGCATGGGGTTTCCCTAGCCCCTGGTCAGCCTCGTTCCCCATTGGTTGTTTTGTGTTCCCCTGCGCGGGCAAGGACCCTCGGGTCCCGTGATTGCCACAGTTCTTCGGCAGAGCCCCAGCCATGTGGCTGGAGAAATAAACATCTCTCTGAAACATCTATCAAGAATCGGTCCATATATATTTTTTTTCCATGGCCTCCTTGTTTGATACATCATGTTACAGTATCCCCACTGTAACAAATGGTGGTGAATTGAGAGCAGAATGATCCCCGATCCCTAAGCGACTGATTTGTGTGAGTAAACCCTGGAAACTTTGGATTCCTCTTCTTTTTTTTGTTTTGCTATTCCATATCTAAACTATGGAGGAACCATGGGAAGATTCTTGGCTCTCAGAGCCGCATATGGACATTTATCTTAAACTTGAAAAGATTCTTGAACAACGATTTGTAAATTTTAGCTTAATTCAAGCTCAAAAGGAACTGAAACACTTCCTGGCATGGTTGTTTAAGAACTCTTTCTATGTTTCTTGGGATTTAATTCTTACCAAAGACTTTTGGAACATCTTTTGGACACAGTTAATATTGGAGTCAAAATATATGCCAATGGAAGAATATTTTCGTGAATATTATTTAATTATCAAGACTGTTGAGCAATGTCAGCTGTGTCCTGGCGAAGGGAAGCCTGGCTCAGGGACCGTGCCACTGCGGCCATGTGTACCGAGCGCTCTGCGAGCAGCAGCGAGGCAGTTCCCGGGCGCGGGTGGAGCGACACGAGCTGCAGTGTCAGCGGTGGAGCGAGGCGCGGTGGGAGCGGCACGACCCAGCGGTGCCTGCCCGGCCCCGTGCACCGCATGGTGGAGCGAGCCCCATGAACACCCAACCGAGAGGGGCGGCGCAGGCGGCGGCTGGCGGCGGTAGCGGTGGAGCAGAGCTGCGCCTAGCCGAAAGGCGCGCTGGAGCAGGGCGCGGGGGGGGGTCATCACTCGGGGGCCCAGCCGAGACGTGGATGCAGCACCTGGCAGTGGCAGCGAAGCTGCGACCAGAGGCGGCCATGCACAGAGAACTGAGCGGCGCGGCCTGGCGCAGCCCACACCGCCCCAAATGCAACCCCGGGAAGAGCGCGCAGGCACGAGCAGCCCCGACAATTCCAACACGGGAGTGAGCGAAAGCGAAAGAGAAAGCAAAAATGCAGCGAGAGAAAACAGCAGCCACTCTGAAAAAGGAAAAAATCACCATAGCTACGGTTTTAGGAATAGTAAAATGGTATAATGTTAAACAAAATTATGGTTTTATAACGAGATGTGACAACCAGCATGACATATTCGTGCATAGAACTGCTGTTAAAAAGAATAACCCTGAAAAATGCATCCCAAGCTTGGGAGATGGAGAGGTGGTGGAATTCAAAATTGTACAAGGTAGAAAAGGGTTACAAGCATCAGAGGTCACTGGGCCTGATGGTGTTTCTGTAAATGGCAGTATATATGCTAAAAATCGTAGTCATGTTAGACAATATCTCCATTATAAGCCCCCCCTACAGTCTCTCTTTCCTAATCCCACCTTTCCCGTTTACCCTATATCCTATTACCCCCAGTGTATTCCCAATCTGTTTTTCCACCCATGGTTTCCCTCACAAAACCATGCCTTTGCCAATTGTTTCCCCAAAAATCCCTTTCCAATGCCGAGTGGGGGATGAAAAGGGGGAGGGAAGAAATTAAACCCTCTCCTACCTCAGTTTCCCCACAAAGCATGCCCGGAGAGTCCTGTGTCCCTTCTGTCAGCCTTAAGATGTTCCAGAGAATCTGTTTGGACATTTAAGGACTCAGGAGGGTGGCTTGTATTGTTTTGAAACTGTTCTTGTTATGTTTATCCAGTTGTTTTCAATGTTAAATCTCTTTTGTTAAAAATAAACAGGTGAAATTTCAGGGTCCCTTCCCCCTGCCATGTAGCCTTGGGAGAGGGGCCCTGGGGGGGAGGCACGGGGTTTCCCTAGCCCCTGGTCAGCCTCGTTCCCCATTGGTTGTTTTGTGTTCCCCTGCGCGGGCAAGGACCCTCGGGTCCCATGATTGCCACAGTTCTTCGGCAGAGCCCCGGCCATGTGGCTGGAGAAAGAAACATCTCTCTGAAACATCTATCAAGAATCGGTCCATATATATTTCTTTTCCATGGACCTCCTTGTTTGATACATCGTGTTACAGTATCACCACTGTAACAAGGATCCTTAGGTGCGCTACATCCAGGTCGAATGCACCCCCATGCACTCCGCAGTGCACATGCACAATAGATAGAATATAACATTTTAAATCTTACTAATTAGCATATCTATCAAAGATTCCCCAATGAGAGGCTCGAGTGAGCCCCCCTCCCCAGGGAACCTTCCCCTGCATGGTTCTATCTTAGTTTACAGAAGGTGTTCTGGAGAGGACCTTGGGGTCTGGGGCGTTCTGATCCCTAACTACGAAGCTTCTAAGATGTTTAGTCTCCTAGCTTGACAAATAAGTCTAAGAATGCCGGCAAAAAGCACTAAGAATACAAAAGCTATAAAAAGGTATATAAAAGGGGTATAAAAGAAAAGGCAAAAAATCATCATGGCATCATTAGGAATGAGTTGACAAGCTGCAGAGTCCTCAGCTCTGCCTAGGCTGTGCTGTGGTTGCATATATGCTCCCTTGGATTTGGTCCTAAATGTTAAGAGAAAAGAAATATATATGGCTAGGTGAATCATGTGCACATAAAATCCTGGGAGGATTGGGAATGGACCCTAAAGCAGTGTGGCTTGTAGTCCTATGTGTGAATTTTAAAGCTATTTTTTCTAGCTTGTATTTAAAGGACAATATTCCTTTATTTTATGTGAAAATCTGCTATTCCACATACATTATTATATAATTTTGAGTTCTCAGGAATTATCTTCCTGTCCACTGTTTGTTCTTTTATAAAAAAATGTTTTTCCTTCTTGTCCTTAATCTTTCACTCTCTGCTTAAAGTTACATATATAAACACATATATAACTAAGAAACATATACATATAACCAAGTTGTCCCAGCATTTTGCCTCACAAAATGTTTTCTCAGCAGGACTTGACTAAAAGAAATCTCTGTGCTTGTTCCCACAAACATCCCATTTGCAAGTCAAGAGGTTGGGATCACACTTGCAGGCATCTGCTTCGGGCCAGGTAGTTTTTGTGCTGGAAAGATTGCTAAGAGAAGCCTGACCATCACTGGGGAGTGTGTAATGCAAGGTATTTATTTTAGAACTCGTTGTGAGAAATGAGACAACTCTTAAAAAGATTAATTTATTGAAAACAGAAAAATGGAAAAATTACAGAAATCAGAAAAATATAAAAATTTGGGATCCTATGGCTCAGTAGATGGTATGCCCCAGGAGCGCAGGGATATGAGATCTTCTGGCTGAGACAGCACTAGACCTCAGGTAGAGAAAAAGAACTTGCAGTGCTGGGCTGACTTTTAAAAAAATTACTAAAAGCCCCTTAAAAGGGGTAAGGCTTTTAATGCCCAGCACCGATGCCTCCCACAGCTGGTCTGAAGAGAGCAAGAGGGGAAAAGAGAAGAGGGCCCGCCTCTCGGCTTCGTCCTTTTTATAGTTTTTGCTCCGCCCACAGTCTGCCCAACGCCCGCCCCTTCGGTCCAAAGCGATTGGTGCTTTCCCTTTGATAGATCATCTCTGTCCACCAATGGCTCATCGTTGTCGGGGGGGGGTGGTATCAGTTTGAGATAAGGGGAATACAATACCTTCATTAAAATTCAGGTATTCAGGTTGCCATGGAACTTGCCTGCAGAGTAATGGCTCTGTAGCTAAAAATAGCTGCTGGCTATTAAGACTGGGTGGGGGTTTTGGCCTTGGAATCAAAATGCAAGTGAAACGCCTACAAAAAGTATTAAAATACATCCAACACACCTCAAAACACTTGTAAAAGTATACAGTAAACACAGGAAAGGTAACTCTTATGGTGTACCAGTGGTTTGAAGTTTGAAAAGGGCAAGTTTGTGATTTTTTTACTGGGAAAATTTTAACTGGGAAGGGTGCAACTCTATTAATAAACTACTTTAAACAAATGAAAACACTGATAATGGAACTGGATTTTTGTACCTGGGCTGATGGGTTAATTGTAACATTCAATTTAAAAATAATTAACTCCAAATTAAGTAATTAAAGCACTTAATATGCAAAGACCAAGCACAAATAGGGATTTCATGTATGACAAGTCCCCCCTTTTTCTCTTATGCTCTCATCTTTGGTCTTTGCATTTAAGTGAAGGTGGGTAGCTTCTTCAGGGATGGATTCAAGCTGTTTAAAACTGTCCCACACTTGCTGGGCAATTTTTCTTTCCTTTTTGGTTTTCTTCTTATTATTGATATACATAATCTTTTGAGTGGATGGTGGATACTGCTGTTGTCCCTGGAGGTCTTGGATCAGTGGCATGCTTTGGACGACAGTGGTGATTAAACGGACGAAACAAGGGATTAAACAAGGGAGAAAAATAAGTCCTGTAAGGGAAAGTCCAACAATAATTAAAGCTTTCTTCCACCATTGTCCTTGGAAAATATTTCCCACCATTCAGAAGTGATCAAGGGCTGCCATTTCTGCACTGGAACACGGGCTAGTTTCCTGATGTTTTGGGTAATCTTGGTGATGGCTTCACCGTGATCATCAATGTGGATGCAGCAGTCTGAGGTGTTAAACTTGCCACATACTCCACCTTCTTCTGCTAGTAAATAGTCCAATGCCAGCCGATTTTGGTACACGGCTGTTCGAGTTTGCCCTTGTTGTGCGTTAAGTAGTTCAAGAGCAAGAGAGGTCTCATTGGTGATTACCTCAATTAGTGCTTGCAGTCTGATGATCCGGTTTAGCATGTAGATGGGAGTTCGGTACCCCCAGCTCCCATCTTGTGCCCATGTTGCAGGTCCATAAGTCTCTAGGATCCTCTCGGCTGGCCATTCTTCCTCTTCCCATCTCTGGGTCCCCCCTATTACATGTCTTTTGGTACGGGAAAGTTCGTCATAAAGGGAGATTCCAAGGTGGGCTCCAGCATTTTCAGCAAGTAGGAAGAAGTTTGGCTGAATGGCTCCAAGAGTGCAGCTCCCTTTCCAGCGAGGTGGTAAGCTGGAGTAAGCTCGGTTACCACAGATCCAATAGAGGTCTTGTGGTGCTTCCCAGAAGTGGGGTTGTATACTTGCTGCTGTGATCCAGTATTTGGAAATTTGTGGCAGGACAGAGAATGGATTTCCTTGATCCCAACACTGCCAGAGTTTTTTAACAGGATTCAAAATGCAATTTTTGTTTTTAATCTTTTCTGCAGACCAGAATACATCTGGTTCTTGGGGTATCCACCAGTGTTTTTGCCCATCAGTTACCAGGTACCTTTTGCATATTGTCTCACCAACTTCTTCTAAGAATTTTCTTCCTTTCCTCCACATGCATTCTTCTCCAATAACAGAATTGCTTAGCAGCCAGGTTTCATTGTCATGTCGGGTTGTGGGGGAAAGATTACTCAGTCGGAGTAAATCGGGGGGTCCAAGACTGACTCCCCGCCAAGGCCAACTTTCCGATTCTAAAGTTCCTCCGCACACCCAGCAATTTGTTAAATTTAGCTGTTTTCCAATCCTTTCTGCCAGGTCAATAAATAAGTTTTTCCTTGACATCAAAGGATTGTTTTCTTTTTGTTTTTCTTTTTCTTCTATGACCACCTCTTGAATCAGGTCGGTGTCATAGGTCTTTCTTTTTAACAAATCTTCTGTCCTGGTTATGTATCTAAAATTGAAACAGAGCCAATTGTCTTGGGAGGGGCACTCTCCCTTCTGCTTGTGTGTTTGGGTGCCAATGTTTTTGCCAATCCAATACTTGTGACCTTTTTCTGAGCAGATACCCAGCTCTGTTATGTTGTAACAAGATGGATTAACATAAGTATGTGCTCAGAAAAAGTTTCGAATTTGGAATGAGCTTCCTTCTGCCTGATACACCGTCTTGTAACATTTGTTACAGCGGCTGTCGGCTGCTTGTGTGAAGGGAGGCCAGAGGACCCAGAGACAGATGACATTTAGTAGCAGGATGTTGCTCACTTTCCCCTTTAGGCAGACCCGGGAGCAGTTGTTAGTATTTGGGTTGCCTCTGCTGGTGGGGCTTGTCATCTTTGCTTCTTTAGTCCTTTCTTTAGGCTTCTCACCTTCAGATGGTTCTTCTTCAGTTATCTCAGGCTTCTGGAAACTCATGGTTATTTTGGGGTTGGCCTTGTCAGAGATTAGAGTTATCATGCCCGTAAATTTGGAGTCTGATTGGACTGTTATTGAAAGAGAATGCTGGCTTCAAATGGAGCCTTACTATACAGGTGATGTGACAATATGGTTGTGTGAAGGCAGAGTCTGTAAAAGGGAATAACAAGGAACAGAATTAACAGCTAAACATTTTCAACTTAATTAAACAACTTGTAGCTAGCACTTATTACCGAGGTATAACTGGGGATAAACTGCACTTATTAACGGGGTATAAGTGGGGATAAACTGGGAGTTCAGGGTTTTATTAACTTGGACTGAGGGATGCTGAGTGGAGTTTTCAAACAGGGTGTTCAGTTTGATGGTTTGTCCAGAGGTTTCTTTTCTTCAATTGGTGGTGCTACCGGACCCTTCACTCTCTTGACGTGTGTCCAGCCCTTTTCAAATGTTCGGACAGCTGTTTCGGTGGTTAGCTGGACCTGAAATGGACCTTCCCAAGATGGGGTTAATGACTTTTCTTTCCAGGATTTTATTAACACCCAGTCACCTGGATTGATGTGATGTAAATTAACATCAAGTGGGGGTGTTTGTGGAAGAAGATCTGTTTCCCTTAGCAACCCCAGATTTTTGGCAATTAACTGTACATATTGTTGTACATTGGTGTTTCCACACTCTTTTGCATTCAGCTCTTGTGATGTAGCAAGGTAGGGCAATCCATACAACATCTCGTATGGTGAACAACCCAAATCAGATCTTGGCTGCGTTCTAATTCTAAGAAGAGCGAGTGGAAGGCATTTTACCCAGGCCCATTTTGTTTCCAGCATTATTTTTGTGAGGGTGTTCTTGATTGTCTGGTTCATCCATTCCACTCTCCCAGAGCTTTGTGGATGCCACGGGGTATGTAATCTCCAATTTGTTCCTAATTGCTGAGCCAATTGTTGTACAATTTGGGAGGTAAAATGTGTACCTCGATCTGAGTCTATGCGGTGGACTATCCCGTAACGTGGGATAATTTGCTCGAGGATCACCTTACTCACTGTCTGGGCTGTAGCATTGACAGTTGGAATAGCTTCCACCCAGTGAGTAAGGTGATCAACGATTACCAATAGGTATTTCCACCTCTGGACAGGAGGCATTTCTGTAAAGTCAATTTGAATGTTTTGGAAAGGCCTGATTGCTAATTCAATTCCTCCACCAGTGTTCTTTTTCATTACCTTTTTGTTAACTTTTTGACAGATTACACAGTCCCGTGTTATTTGGTTGGCTATTTCATAAACACCAATGCATCCAAAAGTTCTGAGGTAGTGATCCGCCAGAGCCTTTGAACCCCAGTGATTGGTTTGGTGGATATTTTGTAGAATTTCTCGGGTTAAATTTTTGTTTAAAATTTGGCGTTTGTCTGGTAAATACCAGCGGCCTTGAGAATCCTCATTAGCTCCAATTAAAACTAATTTTTGTTTTTCCTGATCAGTAAAAATGGGCGTGGGTAAAGTGTTAGATTGTGGAATAGTGTCAGTTGTGGTGGTGTTGGTTGGAAGTTGGTTCACTTCCATCACTTTTACCTCTTCTTCCACTGCTGCTTCTTTTGCTGCCAAGTCTGCTAGGCTGTTTCCTCGAGCTTCTTTTGTGGTTCCTGATTGATGGCCTGGAATATGCACCACTGAGATCACCTGAGGCAGTTGTAGTGCTTTTAGAATTTTTAGAATCAATTCCTTATGTAGGATATCTTTTCCTTTGGTGTTTAGGAACCCCCTTTCGGACCAGATTCTTCCAAAGGTGTGGACTACGCCATAAGCGTATCTCGAGTCAGTGTAAATGGTCCCAATGCTTCTGGCTAGTCGGTGGAGTGCTTTTTCTAGGGCATAGTGCTCACAGACTTGAGCTGACCAGGTTGATGGTAATTTGCCCTTTTCTAGCACGCACATTTGGTGTCCATCGACCACTGAATAGCCAGAGCACCATTTTCCATCTACCACTCGAGATGACCAGTCAATGAAGAGGATTTCCCCTTCATTGAGGGGACAGTCCACCAGGTCCTCTCTAACTTTTGTTTGGATGTCAATTATATCAATGCAATTGTGTTCTATTTCACTTTCTGAAGGGGTCCCATAAAGAAATTGGGCTGGATTTTGGTGTGCACATACAACTAGCCTCAGGTGGTCTGAGTGCATGAGAATGGCTTCATATTTGACCATTCTCGGGTCAGTTAACCACTCTGCAGCCCTGTGTGCTAAGATGGTTTTTATTGAGTGTGGTGTATGTACTGTCAAATCTCCACCAAAAATGAGTTTTTGGCTCTCCGAAACCAGAACAGCTGCTGCAGCGACGGACTGAATGCAGAATGGCCATCCTCTGGACACTGGATCTAGTAATTTGGAAAGGAAAGCAACTGGCTTCCTGACTCCACCCCACTCCTGGGTCAAGACGCCATAGGCAATTCCCTTCTCCACATTAACAAATAGATCGAAGGGTTTTTCTAGCGAAGGGAGGCTTAAAACGGGTGCTTTTGTTAATTTCTCTTTCAAATTTTGTAATTTCTGTGTGTCTGAGTTATCCCAATTAAAAGGTTCCTCTTCCATTAATTTCTCATATAAAAATTTGGCAGATTGTGAATACTGATTGATCCACAGTCTGCAGTATCCAAATAGGCCTAATAATTGCCGAATTTCTCGTTTTGAAGTTGGAGGTGGTAGATTTAGGATCCCTTCTATTCTTTCAGCACTGAGTTTCTTTGTGCCATGGCTAATTAAGTGTCCCAAATACTTCACCTCCTGTAGCACGAATTGTAATTTAGGTTTTGACACCCTCAGCCCATTCCTCCCTAGAAAATTCAGTAACTGAATTGTAGCAGTTCTTACCGTAGACTCCTGTTCCCCAGAGAGGAGCAGGTCATCTACATACTGAGTTACCTGAACCCCTTCGGGTGGAAAAAAGGAACTTAATAAATCTTCTAGCGCTTGGCCGAAGAGTGTGGGTGCCTCGGTGTAACCTTGAGGCAGGCGAGTCCAGCGCAGCTGCTGCTTCCGTCCAGTGTCTGGATCTTCCCAGGTAAATGCAAAGATGTCTCTGCAACGAGAATCTAGAGGACATGACCAGAAAGCATCCTTAAGGTCAATAACAGAGAACCAGGCATGTGTTGGGGGTACCCGACTCAGGAGTGTATAAGGGTCCTGCACCAACGGATACCTGGTTTGGACTCTCTTATTGACCTCACGCAGATCTTGTACCAGCCGGAATGACTTATCTGGTTTCTGGACAGCCAAAATTGGAGTGTTGTAGGTGGACTTGCAGGTCTCGAGAATTCCATCTCGTAATAAGTCCATGATAACAGGCTTCAGGCCCTTTCTTTTGTCCTTGGAGAGGGGATACTGTGGTACGCATACTGGCTGGCTGTTTGGGAGCAACTCAATTGTTAGAGGTGTGATGTCCATTTTTCCCCGGTTGCTAGGTTTGGCCCACACTACCGGGTCTATGTGTTGCTCATCTACTAAAGACAAAACAAACAATTTAGTGGTCATTTATCCACCTTGCGGAACCACCCCAACTCTCAGAGGTATTTGGAGTCACGTCCTAAAAGATTGATCCCAGCTTGAGGTAGATATAGAATGTCCCCTGTATGGGTGCGCCCTTGTATGGAAAAGGTTACATTTTTAATTACAGGAACAGCGAAACTTTCACCATTAGCACCACATATGTCTAATGTATCTTGAGAAATAAAACATCCTGGAGGTGTTTCAGTGACACAGGTTCTTTCAGCACCTGTGTCCACTAAAAACTCCACTTGCTGTCTCCGGGGTCCAACTTCTAATTTTATCAAGGGCTCTTTAAGATGTTTTTGCCCCAGAGAATAGAGCCCCTGACCCCTTCACTTGTTCAAAATTTGTCCCTCCATTTGGAGGACTCCTTGGTCTCTCTGCCTTTTAAAACAGTACCAGTGCCCGTGGCCTTGTTTATTACAGTATGTGCAGATTAACCTCTTAGGTCCTTGAACAATTGAGGTAGATTGTAGGGTTGGTTGTATATTGCTAGTGCAAACTTGTGGCTGTTGGTGAGAGCAAATTTGGGTTTGCTGTTGTGGGATGCCCCCTTGGAAAGTTCTTTGTGTAGGAGGGTTGTGGATTGGAGTATTAATGCTGTTATTCATTATTCGGCTTTTGGCCTTCATCCTCTCTTCATCCCTCCTAACAAAGACCTTTTGGGCTTCCTCCAGTAATTCATCCAGTTGCCTCTCTGGCCATTTTTCTAATTTTTCCAATTTTCTCCTGATGTCAGGCCAGGAGTGAAGCACAAAATGTACTTTTAGCATAGTTTTGCCTCCTTCACTGTCTAAATCAATTACAGAATAAAGTTGGATGTTGTTCCTTAACCGAGCCATCCAAGCTGTTGGGGACTCATCCTTTTCCTGTTCCCCACAAAATGCCTTTTTCATATTATTAACTCGGGGAACAGCTTCTCTGATACCTTTTACAATTAGATTTCTGTAATCTTTCATGTTCCTCCTGCCCTCTTCAGAATTTGGATTCCATTCAGGATCTGTCAGTGGTAGTTTTTGTTCTCCAATTGGGCCCTGATTAGAATTATTTTCTCTGTCCCAGACTGTCACTCCTGTGGCTCTAATCAATTTTCGTTCTTCGACGGTAAATAAGGAATGTAGGATGGATTGTATTTCTCCCCAATTATAAATATTAGGGCCGAGGAATTGATCAAATTGATCAGCTAGCCCAATGGGGTCAGTCATTAGACTTTTCATTTCTTTTTTAAATTCTCGTACCTCTGATGAAGCCAGAGATATGACTACATAACCAATTCGTCCTTGAGCATTATCCATGGGTACCTGTCTAAGAGGTAAAATTTTAGACTCATGGGGAGTGCTAAGGCAGGTGGGACAGTCAGGTGTTTTAAATGATTTCTTTCTAGTGCAAGATGCTGGGCCATCCTGACTAGAAGAAATCCTTTGTCCGGTTGTCTTTTTGTGAGAGCAGGAAGGAACAGAAATTTCTTTTTCACTTTCATTCTCACTTTCTGAGTCCCTTTCAGTTGGGTGACTTGATGAAGGAAGGACCCTCCTTTCTGGAGGATTTACTGGAGGAAGGTAGTCTAGGGGGTCCCACTTTGGTTGATTTAATGTAGTTTTTTGTTTTTCTTTTTGTTTTGGTTCTTCTGCAATGGAAAAAATTTGGTTTGAATTTTTATTAAGTCCAATTGAATTAGATTGTTTCCTCTTCCAATTCTCTTTTTTTGTCTTGTTCTTCATTTTGTTTTTGCCAATAATTTAACAAAATTTTAGCATAGTCTAATTCGTCAGAATGTTTTGGAGCTTTGTAATGTACATAAGAACGCAAAGCTTCACAAAGCCACTTTTCAGAAGACCCATGCTTGGGCCATTTGAGCCCATCTTTGTTAATTTTATGTTTTGGCCACTTAAAAACACAGTATCTAATCATTTGGCATTGGTCTTTTTCTTTAGTTAAAAGATTTTCTTCCCACTTTAAGAGCATTTGTCCTAATGGACTGTTCCGGTTTGGCCAAATTTAGAAATATATCCTCTGAGAGAAGGCACAACCACCCCTCCCCCACCAGATTCGGGAAAAAAAAATAAATTTTCCTCGAAGAAAAGTGAAGAAGATAAAACTATTTATTTAACAAACACACGGGAAAGGAAAATAATGTTAAATGGTAAAATCTTTCGCTGTGGAGGAAAAACCTGGGAAAGTGTTCGAGTCCTCCCTTTGGTCTCCTCGGAGCTGGGGCTTGGGCCAGGGCCAAGCCCTCTGTGCCTGGTGGAAAGTCCTCCCGATGTGCTCTGATGTTACAGCAATCAAGCAGTCCAGTAGAAAAGGGAGAAAATCCGGAATTCCAGAGAAGGAAAAGCAAAGTCCAACTCTCAGTCTCTCTCCGGAGAACAAGAAGCTGAAAACAACTGGCCAAAAACTAACTGGGAAGCAGCAAGCCGGGTGCTTCCTCACTCCCCTGCTCCAGCTGGGGAAAAAAAACCTGCTATCTTTTTGTGACCTTGAACAAGCAAAAACTGCTTTGAGAAAGTTTTGCTCAGTTTTTTTTCCTTCCCCCTCTCAGGCTCAGTTTAGAGGCATAGAAAGGCACAAAAATTAATTTCTGGGCATAGGCAGCGATATGGGATACACATCATAAGATCACCCCAAGACATCTCTGGGAAGATTTTATATTTCTTCATTGGGTCTTTTCTTTTGCTATTTGCTTGTCCCATTTTGTTACTGGGAAGCAAACAAGTAGCTTGTGCAGAAGAGGATTTTTTTTTTTAAATTAAATTAAATAAACCAAAGTATTATATTGTATAAGAAGATATTACAAAATAACCTAAAATCAATACAGTATCACAATATAAAATTACAATGGTAATAGATTTATAAGCATAAAATACAATACAACTAATGTAGAGAAAAGTAAGTAGGGATAGTAGATGTAAAAGGGAATTAATGATGGTGAATATGTGGGAAAATTAAATATGGTAGGCTGTGAGAAAAACAAATATGGTGCACAAAAATTAATTTTAATTATAATAAGAATAATTAATATGTATTTAAATTGTTTAAAGTATTATTGGAATTTAGATAGCTTTATATATATATACTAAGAGACAAGAGTTGTCTTAATTAGCAAAGGAAAGGTAAATTTAAAATATTTATAATCGAATTAAAGAAAAAAGATTATAATGAATAACACAAATAGTAATCTAAAATACTAAAGTGGTATCTTATTATTAAAGCAGATAAAGCAAATTACAACTATAATAACTCAAACAATCTGAACTAACAGAAAGTATAAAGGTGCTAGATAGCACTGACCAAAAGAGTCAAACTAAAACAAGTTCACATTCACTTAGAACAACAAAAGGGTGTAGTTCAAATTACAAGGACACAAAATGGCGGCCGCTGCCGCTGAGAATACAAAATGGCGGCCATTCGCGCCGAAATTCAAAACTACAAAATGGCGGCCCGAAAAGAAAGAAAAGAAGGGGTTTAAAATGAGGTTTCTCCTTGGTTCTAGACCCGAGGAGACTGAGACACTGATAAAACTGAATTGGGGCTGCGCGCACCCCTAAAACGTGGAAACCTCCCCCAGAAAGGCTGACTACCCCACTCGATCTTACCCTCTGTGTCTCTAAAGGGTGATCCCTCGTGGTGTCCCTTATAATGAATCCTTTCAAGCACACTCACTCTCACACTGGGGACGGCCAACCCCACACTCACTCTCACAAAAGGAATTCCACCCGGAGGTTTCCCCAAAAGCTAGTAGCCCTTAAAAAGGGTAAGTCCTAACTAAATTCCCCTTTAAGAAGGGTTCAAGCCTTACCTCCAAGTCCTTCTCCACCGGAGGTGTCCTTTCTCCACTGCAGTAATCCTCGTGGCAGCCCGGAAAATCCAAGGGAAAAAAAATCAAAAAAAAGCGCAAAAATTCAAAAATAATAAAATTAACCAAAATCCCTGGATTTTAAGGGCAAAAAGAAGGATCCCGGACAAGTCCCCAAAAGAGTTGTGAGAAATGAGACAACTCTTAAAAAGATTAATTTATTGAAAACAGAAAAATGGAAAAATTACAGAAATCAGAAAAATATAAAAATTTGGGATCCTATGGCTCAGTAGATGGTATGCCCCAGGAGCGCAGGGATATGAGATCTTCTGGCTGAGACAGCACTAGACCTCAGGTAGAGAAAAAGAACTTGCAGTGCTGGGCTGACTTTTAAAAAAATTACTAAAAGCCCCTTAAAAGGGGTAAGGCTTTTAATGCCCAGCACCGATGCCTCCCACAGCTGGTCTGAAGAGAGCAAGAGGGGAAAAGAGAAGAGGGCCCGCCTCTCGGCTTCGTCCTTTTTATAGTTTTTGCTCCGCCCCCAGTCTGCCCAATGCCCGCCCCTTCGGTCCAAAGCGATTGGTGCTTTCCCTTTGATAGATCATCTCTGTCCACCAATGGCTCATCGTTGTCGGGGGGGGTGGTATCAGTTTGAGATAAGGGGAATACAATACCTTCATTAAAATTCAGGTATTCAGGTTGCCATGGAACTTGCCTGCAGAGTAATGGCTCTGTAGCTAAAAATAGCTGCTGGCTATTAAGACTGGGTGGGGGTTTTGGCCTTGGAATCAAAATGCAAGTGAAACACCTACAAAAAGTATTAAAATACATCCAACACACCTCAAAACACTTGTAAAAGTATACAGTAAACACAGGAAAGGTAACTCTTATGGTGTACCAGTGGTTTGAAGTTTGAAAAGGGCAAGTTTGTGATTTTTTTACTGGGAAAATTTTAACTGGGAAGGGTGCAACTCTATTAATAAACTACTTTAAACAAATGAAAACACTGATAATGGAACTGGATTTTTGTACCTGGGCTGATGGGTTAATTGTAACATTCAATTTAAAAATAATTAACTCCAAATTAAGTAATTAAAGCACTTAATATGCAAAGACCAAGCACAAATAGGGATTTCATGTATGACACTTGACAATAAACTGACAGCCAGTATTGATGCAATTTTCATGCTGTCTTGAAGGGTTGTGCTATTTCCAGAGCCACTCTCTGCCAATCTATTCATGGCCAGCACTAGGGCTCCTTTCACAAACAAAAATTGTCACAGGAATGGTCCTCACCCTGGATTTTAAGATTGCAAGTTGTTTTGGGTGAAGTTGAATGTGTTTTAAAGCTGACATGAATATGACAGGTTTAAGGTTGTGAAATTTTGGAAAAGCCCTAGAAACCTGTTCCCAGAGGTCACCAGGACAAACCTCTCCTGCTGGGCGAGTGAATAGAAATGAGTTCATAATTACCGAGTATAATAGTGACACATTTGCTTTTTCATTGTTTAATAGAGATTTTCAGAAAAGAAAAGAAGCCAACGCAGAAATGTCTTTTGTTCTTTCAGGGCCATTTACTGAAGGCTTTGCAATGAGAGGAGAGGATGTTTATTAAAGAAAGCAACAATATTAAGATGTTGTTTTAGTGGTGAAGTGCTGTTCCTAACTGGAACAAAACAAAATGTTTTTGATGAACTGGGTACTTGCTGAAAACTAGCATCAAGCTAAATGACTTGCAGCATATTTACTGAACTCAACAAATGGTGTTTAAACAGAAGAAAGAGAGAGGAAGGAAAGGAATTGAAAAGGTTGAAGCACTCTTTTCCTTCTTAGTAGGATTTCCAAATCAAATTAATTAGGTTTAGCAGTGTGTGGGTCTTGATGCCTTAAAGAACCTAGAAATGAAACAACACACTTCTGAGATAATATTAGTATAGGAGGTAATATAAAGGCTGGTCTATTGGAGGCCTCCAAGGGGCAGATATGGAAAATACCCAAAATGCCCACCCCCCGCGCGGGGTGAATACAGTTTTATAAGTTTAGCAAATTAGCATAATTGACAAAAATCACCAATTAGGAGCACAAGTGGTGAGGCAATTCCCCCCCCGTTCAATCCCCTTCTAAATCCTCCCCCCTCAGATGGGAACTAAACTTTGTTTATAAAAATATGTCTCAAAGAGCTGGTCTCAACCTTGGTTGCCAGGAAGAACTAAGATAGGATAGGAGCCCTGGAATATGTTTTGTCTTTCTATCAGGGTACTGAAAAGGTAGGGAAAAGTATTGGGGCTAGCTAGGAACTATATAACTATACAAAATAGTCTACAGAGCTATGAATATATATGAAGGAAATATAAAAGCAAAAATCATTCTGGCAACAGTCTGAACCCTTGAAGCAGCATCTGGAAATCAGGTTTTCATCTTCCTCCTTATGCTCCTGTCTTCTCCATGCCCTCCTGGGAGCTGATGGGGGTTTTGGTGAAGCCACCACAGGGACTCTCTTTTGGGGTGCAGAGGGAACATCCCAAGTCCACTGGGGATGTCACAGCTGTCCATGTTGAGCAGGGTGCAGACTTGAGCCAGTGTAATGGTGGCGATGGAAAGCTGTCGTTTGTGGGTGAGCTCTTCTCTTGAGGAAACTCAGGAGCAATAACTTTTTTTTTTTTTTAAAGGACAATAGTAAGCCTGGTAGTATACTTTCCTGCAAGGATCAGCAGCAATAGTAGCATGTAGCTAAAGCATAGTGTTTAGAGTGTAAAGATGTAAAAACTTCTAGGAAGCTGAAAGCACCTAAGCAGAGATGCTGTTAAAATGATAGTCACTGTCCTGTTTAAGATTTGGAAACTGTGAAGCAGTGAAGGACAGGCCATGTTTTCAGGAACAACTGCACTAAATGTTCATCTCAGAAAGGAATCGTAGAATAACTCAAGTTGGATGGATCCCATAGGTATCATCAAGTCCAACTCCCTGCTCCTTGCAGGACTACCTAAAACTAAACCATAGGACTAAGAAAGCTGTGCTGGCTGAAGCTGACCATCCTGAAGAACAAGGTGAAGAACTTATTGGAGTGCTAGTCCTTCA
Source organism: Corvus moneduloides (assembly GCF_009650955.1). NCBI lineage: Eukaryota > Metazoa > Chordata > Aves > Passeriformes > Corvidae > Corvus > Corvus moneduloides. Next base: position 3,752,873 of record NC_045510.1, read on the forward strand.
CAATGAAGTTCCTCAAGGATTAAGTGTTCATATGCATGAAAATCCCGAGTAAACAGTTGGTACTTGCTCCACCTGCCCAAGCAGACCTGGTGGTTGCAGGACATCACCTGAAGGGTTGGGTACAGGCAATTTAGACACAGGTCATAATTTCTTTTGGTTTGATTGCCTGCAACATCGCTGGGAGTTAGTAGACTAAATTAATTCTCTGAACTGCAGGTCCCTGGAGGATAATATTATCTCAGTGGTTTGTTCCTAAAAGGGTTCAGAGGGGTGATTGTGTTACTGTGGCTTAATGAATTACGGCACATGAGCTGAGCAGCAGTAATTGCCTGCGTGTGCTGCTGGTTGTGTGTGAAGAGTGCTTTGAGCTGCAATCCCTCCACCCAGTTGGGAGATAACTCATCTTATGGTTTCCATGCCATCCTGCATCAGCAGAGGGGCAGGAGTTTTTAATTTGCAATTAGATGTGCAAGTGGCATGCTGGAGCTGGTTGGGAGGTCATTAAGAGCAGGAGGAGAGCTGTGATGGGTCACACCAGACCACCTGGCTTGGTGACCAGTAATGGACTCCAGAAGTGTGAGAATAGGGTATGCATGTAATGCTGCTTCCCAGCAGTGCTCTCCTTTTCTTAATGCTTGGACTTGATGGTCTTAAGGTTCCAAATGAAATGATTCTCCAGGAATTTACACTTTGAGGATCTACAGCACCACATACGAGCACCTTTGTGTACAGTAGCTCCTGATGGATTTTCTTTTCATGAATTGGGCAGTGTGCTTTTTGAAGCCTTGTAAACTCCTGGTACTTACATTTCCTATAACATATCTCCACAGTTTAGCTGTGCATTATGTGAAGAAATAACGCTGTCCCTGGCTTGTTTCCACGAGCTCTGAAGTGTCCTCAGTCAGAAGAGAATGCAGCATTACTTCTGTGACATCCTACAGGACCGGCTTCAGCAGCAGAAAGGCGCTGGCTGGGCGCACGTTCTGGTTCCTCCACAAAGGAGGCACTTCAGGGACCTGATGGTCTGGGCTCGCGTTAATCTGGAGGCAAAGGAAAAGAGAGGGGCTTCTGGTCTGGCTTCTAACAGGTTTATTGTCAGAAGTCCAGCAACCAGAAAATGGCCCTCAGTGACTTAACGCTTTCAGTTTTATAGGGGGTTTGAAAACCGCGGGGAAAGGGAAGGCAACCAATGAGATACAAGCTAGGGGGAGGATACAATTCAACAAGAACCAATGGGGGAAACCGGGAGGCAGGAGTTACAACAAGGAGCCCATGAACAATAAAGTAACAGAGAATTTTCCCGAACAGGGGGAGGCGGTTTGGACCTGGGCGCTGCCCAGGGGGATGTGGCTTAGGTCTCTGTGCCGCCCATCGACCCACCCTCAATGTCACTGTCCTGGGTGGGGAAATCCACCCAAGGGAGAGCCCTGAATTGACTGACATTCGCCTGCCCCAGCCCAGCAGTGGGCTGGGTCACCACAACAAAAAAATACCTCCTTTTGCTTATTTTGAACAATCCTTCTTTTCACATCATGAGAATTAAAGTGCTGATGTGGCTGTAGCTGTGCCTGCAGTCTAAGTGCCTGTTGAGCACTACCTTAGCTCTTTGGTTGTGTTCAGCAAAGTGGGAGTCAGCATTTAAAACAGGTTTTGCCATTTTGAAAGCAAGACCATAAGACTATCAACAGAAGCATTTAGCGGTGCCGGCTCTGGGATCAATAGAATGGTTTGGGTTGGAAGGGAAGGCAGTCTAGTCCAAACCCCCTGCAATGAGCAGGGACACCTTCCACTAGACCAGGTTGCTCAGAGCCCCGTCCAGCCTGTCCTTGAATGTTTTCAGGGATGGGGCATTGTCCTGAGTTGTGAGGTGTTGTCTTGGGGTGACTTTCTGATGTGTATCCCCTATCACTGCTCTATGCCCAGAAATTAATTTTGTGCCTTTCTATGCCTTTAAACTGAGCCTGAGGGGGGGAGAGAAAAAAACCGAGCAAACTTTTCAAAACAGTTGTTCAAGGACACAGATACACACTCCTCTGCTTCTGCTGCGGCGAGAGGAGCGGAGGAAGCACTCTGCTTACTTTTCAGCCAGCTTTCGGCTCTTTTCTCCGGAGGGAGACAGTGAGTTGAACTTTGTTTTTCCTGGGACTTCGGTTTTTCCCTTCTTCTCTTCTGGACTGTTTCAACATCAGAACACATTGGGAGAATTTTCCACCGAGGCCCCGGAGGTGGGCCCACATCGACTCAGCTCCGAGGAGGAGGAAAGAGACCACACCTACAGAAGGACTCTGAAATCTTCCCAGGTTTCTCTCCACAGCAAGAGGTTTTATTATTTAGCATTATTATCCTTTTCCTGTGTGTTTGTTAAATAAATAGTTTTTTATCTCTTTCACTTTCCTCTGAGGAAATTTTTTTTTTCTCCAAACCTAGTGGGGGAGGGGTGGTTGTAACCTGCCTTCTATCAGAGGATATTTTCCTCCAAATTTCTCCAAACCAGCACAGGTGTAAGCAAACTATGTATTCTACACCCATCTATGTTATTCTTGGTGAACTGTTAATGGTGGGTTGTTTGCAACAGCTGTCCAGTGCACACCCCACCCCTCAGGCTTTTAGCCTTTGAATGAGATAAGGAAAAAGGGGCAACCTTGCAATGCAGTGTATTGTTTCTTTTTCTTCACACCAATGACTCAGCCCTGATAACTCCCTCCGGGGAAGCAGCAGCACAGTCCCACCCATCCTGAAGGGGTCTCTTTCTCTCTGTTAATGGGCCATAATGAACCAAAAAGGCACCAGTTGAATAGGCAGCTGGAACGACCTTTAGGAACTCCAAAAATATCCTATGACTAATAGGATTGCATCATTCCATTGTGAAACTCCCCGCCCTGGGGAAGGTACCACCTGAACTCCACCTTATATAATCTAGGCAGTTTGGGGACTTGGGACACCACCACCACTGGACATCCAGAGGAGGACCTGAACTTCTACAGGAGGACCAGACCTTCTGCAGGACCACCACTTTTGACAAGACTGCAACCATCACTTCAACAGCACAGGAACCACTGTTTAATCGGACTGTGACCACCACCCTGACTAACAGGGGCCAGGTTGTACTCTGACTTTGTGGTTTTAAGGCAGTTTTTCGGTATTGTTGCATTCATCGTAATCTTTCTATTAAATCGTAACTCTGACTTGAAATCTCTTGCAAGGTATTTGTGTGGGGTTAATTTCTCACAATGGTTTACTTTCAAACCAGCACAGGCATCCATCACCTCTCTGGGCAACCTGTGCCACTGTTTCACGACCCTCATCATAAAAAATTTCTTCCTTCTATCTAGTATCAATCTTCTACCCTCTTTCAGTTTAAAATCATCACCCCTTGTCCTATTGCAACAGGCCCTGATAAAAAGTCTGTCCCCATCTTTTTTCTACACCCCATTTAAGTACTGAAAGGCTGCAATATCACAGAATCACAGAATAACAAGGTTGGAAGAGACCTCCAAGATCATCGAGTCCAACCCATGCCCAAACACCTCAACTAGACTATGGCACCAAGTGCCATGTCCAGTCTTTTTTTAAACACATCCAGAGATGGTGATTCTACCGCCTCCCTGGGCAGACCATTCCAGTACTTTATTATTCTTTCAGTGAAAAACTTTTTCCTAATATCCAACCTATACCTTCCTTGACACAGCTTGAGACAGTGTCCTCTTGTGTGGATACAAAAATGCTGCTAGCAAGGATTTTCTTGCTATTTTCTAAGCCCATGAGAGACTTTTCTCTCTCACAGAAGAGGTAGCAGAGTTATGTAAACAACGAAGCCACCTGCAACCTTGAAAAGTCTTGTTTATGGTATAGTAGAAAAATATTTTGACAATGGATGTTTTAGGATTTTAGCCAATCACCCCAAGGGGTGGCTGATCCTTTGTCCAATTAGACTATGAAGAAAAAAGTCTATAAAAGAGTTTGTAAAATAATTAAATCAATCAATCTTGCCGCACAATTCCTGCCTGCTGGATCTTCTCTCCTCCTCCCTGCAGCTGCGGGACAGGGTAATATACCCTAGGGCATTTTTTTTAATACTCTTGTTCTGTCAGTTGCTGCCTGGTGGAAGAGACCAACCCCCACTTGTCTACAACCTCCTTTCAGGAAGTTGTAGAGAGCAATAAGGTCACCTCTAAGTATCCTTTTCTCCAGGATAAACAACCCTAGTTCCCTCAATCATTCCTCATAGGGCTTGTGTTCCAAGACCCTCACCAACCTTGTTGCACTCCTCTGGACACGCTTAAGCATCTCAATGTCCTTCCTAAACTGAGGGGCCCAGAACTGGACACAGTACTCAAGGTGCAGCCTCACCAGTGCCGAGTACAGGGGAAGAATGACCTCCCTGTTCCTGCTGGTCACACAGTTCCTAATGCGGGCCAGGATGCCGTTGGCCTTCTTGGCCATCAATGCACACTGCTGGCTCATATTCAGTCGGCTGTCGATCAGCACCCCCAGGTCCCTTTCCACCTGGACACTGTCCAGCCACACTGTCCCCAGTTTGTAATGTTGTAGGGGATTTTTGTGGCCAAAATGCAGAACTCGGCACTTAGACTTATTAAACTTCATCCTGTTGGACTCTGCCCATCCATCCAACCGATCCAAGTCTCTCTGCAGAGCCCTCCCACCTTCCAATAGATCTACACACACTCCCAGCTTAGTGTCATCTGCAAATTTACTAATGAAGGACTCAATACCCTCATCCATGTCATCAATAAAAATATTGAACAAAACTGGTCCCAGTACAGACCCCTGAGGGACACCACTGGTGACTGGCCACCAGCTGGATGCTGCACCATTCAGTATCACTCTCCAGGCCTGACCATCCAGCCAGTTCCTGACCCAGCGAAGAGTGCTCCTGTCCAAGCTGTGGGCTGCCAGCTTTTCCAGGAGTTTACTGTGGGAGACAGTGTCAAAGGTAAATAAGGTCTCCTCAGAGCATTCTCCAGGCTAAACAACCCCAGCCCTCTTAGTCTTTTCTCATAGGAGAGGTGCTCCAGCCCTCTAATCACTTTTGTGGCCTTCTGCCCATGGCACCTTGATCACCTTGGTTGTATTGGTGTTGCTTTGGTAGCTAATTATGTTACTTATTTCTTTTTAACCAACTTGGCATGAAAGTCCTCATCAAACATAAGGTGCTGTTGGGTCAATCAGCTGTAGGAAGGGTTATGGGGAAGCAATGCAAAAGCTGCCCCCAGGGAAGACAGCCAGAGATGAAACAATGCTGCAGTGTTTTGTTGTCCATCAACCTCAAAATACTTTTTGGCAAAGGGCTGCTCTCAGCATTCCCCATTTCCTTGGGAGAAAACCAAGGCAGAAAGGAGGGAAGGGGCTATGGTTGGACCTTCCCCCACTGCAGATCTTGCAATGAACTTGTGGCCACCAGATCTTCATATGTGTGAACCTCATCACCCATGAGACTGCCTTTCAAGGTGTCATGATATGGCTATTAAAGTTCATAAAAATGCCTCTGCCCAAATTAAGGTGCAAATGAGACCATATGCCAATGTCAGTAGTATGGGTTTTATTTGATAGTAAATATGAGAGCGAGAGAGAGAGACAGAGGGAGGGAAAGAAAGAAATAAATAGAAAATAGGTGGGGGGACAGAAAGAGACTGACAGAGCAGAATAAAGAAAATATCACCATCCGTGGATCCCAAAGATGTTCCGTTGATCCTCTCCAGCTGGTCTTCTTGGTGGTGATGGTCCCCCCCGAAAAGCATAGAATCAGATGGGTTAATATATGCTCAGGCTAGGTAAGAAAACCCAGGCACCTCCATGGGGGAGAGGAGTAGCCATTATCTCTTACAACAGAGTCTGGATTTGTTGCATCACGTGCAGTCCTGTGGTGCGAGGCTTCAGGAATTACTCGGGGGGGGCATTTTGGGGGGCCATTGATGGATTAAGGCACCCCCTCAGTTGCTCCTCATGTGAATGTCCCATGGATGTAGCCTTCCTGGGGTTGGGGGTTCCATAGCCAGTTTGTGTAAGGGAGGATGGGTTCACTGCCCCTGAGCAGAGGTTACGACACACTGAATCTTCCTCCCCCCACCTCGGCTAGGGGGGAAATCTGTGCAAACCTGCTCCCAGCAAAATGGGGCTGTGGGCTGTGGCCTCCCTCACCCGAAGCAAGCCAGAGATGATTCTTAGCATGGCTGCTGGGTTTGGCTCGCATTTTTTTCCTTGTTTACTTGTTTGTTTCTCCCCAGGCCTGAGCTGATTGAAGAATGGGTTTTCCCTTTATCTAATCTCAGCAGTTTGACTTTCAGTCCAAAGTTCTTCAAGGAGGTTTCTGTGGTTGTGCTGGGAGTGAGGATTTTTCCTTTTGTTTCTTTCCCTCATGGAATTTTGTCCCATAAGTTTCTAGGAAACAATAACTACCGATACTTAAGAAAACAAAGATGTAGCTGGGTGTCACAACATTCCATTGAAATGGCCCTGGCTGGGAGGGGGTTGCAAGTGATAACACCAGAAAAAAAGGTGAGGGGATGTCTTGGTTTAGCACAGATTGGGTTTTAGTTAAAGAGAACTCCATCAGCCATGAAAGTGATTCTTTTGCAAGGAGGTGCTGACAGCTTCCTCCAGACCCGACGGAACAAATCAGCTGGCTAATTTGAATATTGACAACTCTGTTAAGCCATTTAAGAAGCTTGACACGCCTCTGTGATCCACATTTAAGAACCAACAAACCCCGGGAAAGCTCTCTTGCTTCCAGCTTTTGGACAGGTAACTGGGGGGGGGGGCGGTGTGGCCCGGTGGGGCCGGGCCAGGCCCTGCTCGATGTGGCCCCGCTGGGTCGGCCCTCGGCATGGCAGCATGGGCCTGGGCCAGCCGGGAGACAGCCACCCCAGAGCCATGTGGCCCTGCTCCATCCACGGCCCTGCTCCGTGCGGGCTGGCCCATGGCGCAGCTCAGCCAGGCCCTCCCCCCCACCGTGCAGCCACTGAAATGAAATGCTATATTACTGCAACCCTCAGCCGTAGGGAGGAGGAGAAAAGATCCAACAGGCAGGAATTGTGCAGCAAGATTGATTGATTTAATTATTTTACAAACTCTTTTATAGACTTTTTTCTTCATAGTCTAATTGGACAAAGGATCAGCCACCTCCTGGGTGGATTGGCTAGAAATCCTAAACATCCATTGTCAAAATATTTTTCTACTGTACCATAAACATAGTTCTACAAGGTCACAGGTGTTCATAGTTTATAGAACTTCTGCTAATCTCTTCATGAGAGAGAAAAGTATCCCACGGCTTAGAAAGCAGCAGGAAAATTCCTTGCTAGCAGCATTTTTGTACCTACAATTCCCCCTTTTTGTTTTTTAAGATAACAATTCTACTATCAATCCTAAATAGATATTTACATCAGTTATTCATTCTAAATATGTCCTTAAGGCTTTAACTATCTGACTCCATAACAAGAAATTTAAAGTTCAGTCTCTGCTTGTGGAAGGACCATCTGCCTGATGGTTGACATCTTGGTCATCATCAGAAGAGTCATTAGGCTGATGATCTACATTCTGGTCGCCATTTGGATGGTTGGCGTTCTGGTCATCATTTGGAGGTCACCTGTTCTGCCTCTGGTGCTGCAGGTCAGGGAGAACACATTTTGCAGGTAGCCACCGTACCCCAGTATCTGTGGAAATGCAAGCATACCCACGACCCCAAACGATAAGCTCATGAGGGCCTTCCCACTGGTTAGTGAGTAAATTCCACACCCAGACTTTTGCCCGGGGCAGTTGTGTCTCACCTGAAGACTGCAATAAGAAAAAATGATTCAGAATAACAGGATTATTTTAATTTTGTGGCACTGTAAGGTGATTGATTGCATACAAAGTTTTTTCTAGTTGGCTTCAGTAACCAAATTCAAAGGTTCCTGTGAGAATCATTGAAAAGCCATGGTAACAGCCTTTAATTCAACTAAGCAGAGCCTGACTCGGATTGGTGTGTTAGTCAACCACTGCAAAGGCAGTGTAGGATACTGTGCACCCTTACGCACAGTGACCCCTGCTAAAAATTTGTCCCAATCCGTACCCCCCAAGTTGCCAACATGTCCCATCCCCAAAGGTTAAGGGAAGTGGTAGTAACATAAGGCCTAATTGTAGCTGTGTGCCCCTCTGAGTCCTTCACCACCATAGGCCATTCTCTTAAATAGCTCTGTGTGGTTCCTCCTAATCCTGCGATGGCCGATCCCACAGGGGCTAGAGGCCATGAGAGAGGCCACGCAGAGAAGGAGATGTTAGTTACATCAGCACCCATATCAATCAAACCTCGAAGCTGAATCTGGGGTGGACAGGCATTCGGCAGGATCAGGGTACATGTCATCTGTGGCCTTTGGTCAGAGATGTCTGCAGTCCAGAAGGCCTGCAGAAGTCCTGTAGATCCACTGCCATTATCTTCGTGAGTTTGTTGTTCTATCCTGGGGACACAAGACTTAAAAGGCACTAATTTAGCAAGGCAGGTCTTTTCAGGAATAGTTACAGGGGGTTTTTTCATGGAGACCATAGAGCAAATCTGACCTTTAAAGTCAGCGTCAATAACTCCTGAGTGCACTAAGATTCCTTGATGGGCAATGTCAGGTTTTCCCACCAGTATCGCACTGGATCCCTGGGCTAAGGGTCCATATGCATCCAAGGGAACCTTATAAATACCACTAGAGTCTAAGATGACTGCGGCTGCGGTGTGTATGTCAAAACCATCTGATCCCTGGGTGCTGTCTCTAGGGTGGCTGAGTAGGCCTGTGCCTGTACCTGTGCCACTCTCTGGGGGAGCGACTGCATCGGAGAGCAATTCCCCCTCCTTGCACCCCGGCGGAAGTTTCCCGACAACGTCCAACCGTTGGCATGAATCAGAGATCTGCAATAGCCCGAGCAATGCCCTGGCCTGCCACACCTCTTGCACTGGGGGATCACTGTGTTCTCTTTTTGGCTCGGCTCAGGCCGCTTCCATTTGTTCGCATGTTTGGGTTGCTTTGGTTCACGATCAGAAGATGCGTGAACAGGCTGCAGGAACGCAGTCAAAGCAGACCTTTTTGGTTCCCAGATCCCACCTTAGAGCAGGCCTTGACCATGTCTGTGAGCTCAGCTTCTCCTTGTAAGGCATCTATGATTTTTCTGCACTCCTCTTTTGCGTTATCTCTGTCTAACTGCCTTAACAAGAGCCTTAACCTGTTATCGTCAACCTGCTTCTCAAGAGAAGCAGCGACTTTTTCCACAAAAGAGAGGAATGACTCTGATCTCCCTTGAATTATTTCAGGATATCGCTTTCTAGGAGCAGACAGCTCTATGGTTTTCAACAGGGCAGCCGTGCCGACCTGTTGAGCTTGCTGCAGGATGCTAGAGGGAAAGGTACCCTGTAGGCTGGGATCAGAGAAGGGACCAGTCCCCATCAAAGCATCCATCCCCACTGCACATCTAGGATCGTCAGCAGGGAGCTGCATATTCCCTAATGCAGTCTTGTCCACCAGCTTTCTCCAGGTAGTCTCAAAAACTGCACATTGTACAGGTTGAAATAGGATTTGACCTAAATGTCTGATATCTAATGGAGCAAGAAAATCTGTATTTATCACCCTTATTATTTGCATAACCTCAGCAGAACCGAGCCCATGTTGTGCCACCTTGGTTTGTAGATCCTGGGCAACCTTCCAAGTAATTACCTCATGGTTATCATGCTGGCCTGAATTTGGGAGAGCCTTATACACTGGGAAAGCTTGGATCTCCCCTTTCAGGGCGTCACTACCATCCTGAACTACTGGCACAGCCTCAGGATGCAGTGTAACAGCTTCCTGATTGCTCCCAGAATCCTCAAATCTCTTTGGCATCCCAAGTGTTTCCAATAACTTCCAGTCACCCTCCTCCAAAGCCCGCATCCTAACTGACTCCAAGAAACTATTGTAGTGGGTTGGACGCACTGTCACAGTGCAGTCCGGAAAGGTCCGAGGACGATACCGGAGCAGCCTTTTCTTTCGCCGCCTGGCTACAGCCGCTTTACGACCTGGGACCAAAGCCTCCTCTGCCTCACTGCCCGACGATGAATCATGGGTTAAAGGCAACTTTGAGGTGCCGTGAGCAAACAGAGGTGGGTGGGGAGGAATGAGCTGACCAGAAGAGAAACTGACAGCAGACGCTGCAGTTGGCTGTGCCGCGGTTTGAACTGCAGCTACTTTTCGGGATGCGGTCTCATCCGTTTTCAACCAACTCGGCACTGGAGCTGCCGCAGCTGTGTCTGGTGCTGCTGTCACGCCTGGAGCCGCTGCTGTCTCCTGTGCTGCGGCAGCATCTAGAGCCACTGCTACCTCCTGCACCGTGGTCGCCCCCGGAGCCGCTTCTGTCGCTGGTCTCGGCTCCACTGGCAGCTGGAGTGCCTGTGCCGTGCCGGCGGGTAACGCAGGGATTGCTGCTGCGGCGGGTTCTGGGTTGGGAGCCCCTGGCCCCACCACTTTCGGGTTCCCCACTGGCCACGCCACTTCCGGGTTTGGAGCCGCGTCTCTCGCGGGCGGCGCGGATGTCTCCGGCAGCTGCAGCAGCTGCTTTTGCAAGCTAAGCAGTTCCGATAGCTGCCGTGATATATTTGGCAGTTCCGATAGCTGTCGTGAGATATTTGGCAATTCTGTCAACAAAGGCAGATGCTGTATTAGAAGGTCGATTGCTCGGTTTTGAAACTGCGCAGAACAGTCCGGCACCAGAGAGAGCAATGGCCCGCATCCGGGCATTCTCGGTGCAGTAGATGCATGCGCAGTATTGTCCGGGGCTATGCTGGCCAAAAAGGTCCATCCAGGTATCCTCGGTGCGGCAGGCGCTTGCGCAGACGGGCTAGGAGCCACCATCGCCGTCCAAGATGCCAGACCACTATACTGCGGCCCCGGAAAAGCAGTGGCCGCCACTGAGCCAAATGGTAAGGCAGGCTGTGCGCCCTCCTGCTGCCCCAACACCCCCGCCAGTTGCTCTGCTAGTGCGGGGTCCTTGGGGGGTGCGGAGTCCTGCGACTGCACAGGGTGACCTGGTGCAGGCTCCAGGGCATGCTCCACCCGTGGAGCCAGGGTGGATTTTTTGGATGTCTCTCCTTCACATTCCACTGAGGCAGGAAGCCAGCTTTACTGCTACAGTCAAGGTCTATCAGCAGGTTAAATAAAAACCGCCATGTGTGTAATAATTCTAGCACTGACGGATCCCCAGATGGAAGGTTGCGCCGGATAGCACAGCCCATCTCCTGCCACAGCCCACAATCCAGGGCGGTGTCTCTGTCCAGGGAAATGCCATGCAGGGCAGCCCAGTCTAATAACTCACAAAGTGAATTTTCAGGAATGGAGGTGCGCATTATACTTAAAACACCTTTCCAGACCGTTTACACAGCGTCGGTTTTTAAGCCGCTGTTCGCCATTTTTTCAGTCCTGTCGGACATCCCGGTCCAGGGGGGAAAAGGGAACAGCGTACCTCTAAAGAAATTCGGCTTGGCTCGCAGCTTGCAGGACACGTCGCAGCGTGCAGATCACGTCGGCATGCACCAAATATTACTGCAACCCTCAGCCGTAGGGAGGAGGAGAAAAGATCCAACAGGCAGGAATTGTGCAGCAAGATTGATTGATTTAATTATTTTACAAACTCTTTTATAGACTTTTTTCTTCATAGTCTAATTGGACAAAGGATCAGCCACCTCCTGGGTGGATTGGCTAGAAATCCTAAACATCCATTGTCAAAATATTTTTCTACTGTACCATAAACATAGTTCTACAAGGTCACAGGTGTTCATAGTTTATAGAACTTCTGCTATTATTTTCTGCGAGACAGAAAAGTATCTCACAGCTTAGAAAGCAGCAGGAAAATTCCTTGCTAACAGCATTTTTGTATCCACAATGCTACACCAAAATGAGTTCCAGCTGCTGCCCAGCAGAGATTACGTGACCAACAGCGAGAGGTGAATTCCAGCTGCAAGGCCAGAGTGAGATTAACTCTTTTAGTGCTGTAAAATTCTCCAGAACAGATGAAACCTACTGACATCAATCCTCTCCCGAGTCAAAGGAAAGGGAAAGGTGAAGGCATGTGAAGAAAACACCACAGAGATACCAAAGTCAGTGAAGAAGGAAGAGCTGAAGCCCAGAGAGAGGAGAAAGAGGAAATGCTTCAACCTAGAAGCTGAAATTCTTTTGTAAAGCTATAGCGATGAACTATGATACTGTTGCTGTTGTCCGCAGGGACGGCATGAAGAACGACACAGAAGTCCAGGATAAAATTGATTATTTATTAATTACAGACTCATTTATATAGCTTTGTTCTCAAGAGTGGTACAGCATCATTGGGTGCTTGACCATCTGTACTAGTTTGAAAACAAACCAGTGGGAGGCACCAAGTCAGAATAACAATTTAATGGGGAAATTAAAGAAAAGGAAAAAAAAAATAAAAGAAAACACTGGTTCAAACTGACAGAGTCAAGATACAACCTGAGTCCCTGTTAGGCACGGTGGTGGTAGCAGTCTGGTAGAATGGTGGCTGCAGTCCTCTGAAGCAGTGATCCTGTAGTAAAGGGGTCTGCTCTTCCTCAGAAAGTCCAGTGGTGGCTGTGTAACTCCTGTCCTCTGGAAATCCAGTGGAAAGGTTGTCTCTGGTGTTCAGAGTCCCAGATTATATCCACGATGGGATGCCTGGTTCCTCCCTCTGGGTGGAGCATCTCACAATGGAGTAATGAATCATGAGTCCAAGTGTTGATTAGGCTCATTAACAGAAGATAGTCTGGAGGGAGTTATCTCTGAGTCATGCGGCAGGACAATGATGGGCAATTAACAGAAAGATAGTCTGGGGGGAGGAGGCAAGGAAACACTGCCCCACCTGATTTCAACAGCTCCTGAGGATGGTAATGGAATACACTGCAACCCAGGACACCATCTACCTCTATAGTGGTTTGGTCCAAAATACTCATTACTGTTCATCTGCTGTGAGATAAGAATTAGGAGTAATTCAAAGCAGACACCAGACTTGAAGGATATAAAGAAGTTTATTAACAGACCTAAAAGAAGGGAAGAAAAAAAAAAATATACCACCTTCGGAACTCTCCTCCTCCCCCCACCTTCCTCCCTTCTCCCACTGACAATGTAAAAAGACAACCCTTAAGATGTTCAGTCTGTTTACCACTTCCATAATAACCTTGTTCAGTCCATTTAGAAAGAGAAGTCTCTTCTTGCTCATGCTATGAAAACAGTATCACAACTAGACAGCCGCCCACTTCCAAATATTGTTCAGTCCATTTAGGAAGAGGAGTCTCTGCTCGCATGCGAGTCCCTTCCCCCGACTTGCAGCTTTTCCCGCAACTGCTTTCGAGGGTCCACTCTTGAAGGTTTTTGGGGTACAATTTTAAGGTTGAGCCGTTCAGAAACAAAAACAGAGGCCCTTCTCCTTCCCTGGGAGCAAAGGGTCTTCATCTGGTCCATCTCTAGGAACTGAGGTTTTCTCCTTTCCCGTTTGGAGCAAAAGTCCTCATCTGGTCCATCTCTCCCTGTCCAAACTTCTCATGAAATTACAGCTGCGTCAACATCTGCCTATCTCAGCGCAGGTGCTTTTGCTTACGAGTTGAACGCTCCACCCCCCATATCTTCATGAAATTACAACAGGATACTCTGATATATCATAGCTTCACAACAGAATTTCAGCTTTAAGCATCTCCTCTCTCTCTTCCCTCAGGTTTTCAGCTCTTCAGAGCAATAAAAAGGGTTAATCTCACCTTGGGCTTGCAGCTTTGCAGCTGGAATGTTGAATTTTTCTTATCGCAGTGGAGAGGGGGGAGAGCCAAGCCGCTCCAGCTGCCCACAGCAAGGCAGTGGGGGGGGTTCCACGGCTGGAACAGGTCCATCGGCTCCAGGATGGCAGTGGCCCGGCCCGGCCTGGCCCAAGCAGGGCCTGGCCGGGCCCACTGGCCCCCACACGGGGCCCGCAGCCACCTGTCCCAGCACCGGAAACAAGAAAGAGCTTGGAGGGGGAGTTTGTCTATTCTTAAATGTGGATCACAGAGGCGGTCACAACTTTAAGTGGCTTAGAGAATTGTCCATATTCAAACTGGCCAGCTGATAGGTTCTATCAGTTCCCAGAGGAAGCTGTAAGCACCCCTTAGCAAGGACATCCCTTCCGGGACTCTACTTGCTAACCTATGACAACCTCCCAGAGTGATTGGCTGAACGCTATAACACCCATTTACAAAATATTTTTCCCAGTGTGGAAAACAAGACACAAACAGCTTGCACCTGCAATATAGTTTACAAAACAGCAAACCGTTTTCCCAGCTAGTTTGCGTGAGAAAGGAGACTTTCACAAGTGGCTGTAAAAAGCTGGGAGAATTTCTCTGCCAGCTTTTTTAGCATCCATATGATACATCAGGGTACCCTTTGTAATTTCATGAAAAGCATTTGCGGGGGGGTGAAGCATTCAAACCGCAACCATGAGAAAAGGTACCTGTGCTGAAATAAACAAATGTTGAAGTAGCTGTGATCTGGTGAGAAGCTTGAAGAGAGAGAGATGAAATTGATGAAGACCCTTGCTCCCAGGGAAGAAGACCTCTCTTCCCAGAAATGAAGATGATCCCAGAGATAGATGAAGAGAACCTTTGCTTTTGAACAGCTCATCCTTAAAATGGTACCCCATTAGCTAAAGGTTGAACCCTCAAAAGCCGTTGTGGGGAAAGCTGTAAGTCAAGGGAAGGGACTTTCACATGTGAGCAGAGAACCAACCCAGGTGGCTGTCTTGCTCTGACATTGAAGCCATGAGAGAACTGTTTCTTGTGGAGATGTCTCCATAGCATGAGCAAGAGAGACTCCTCTCCCTACGTGAACTGAAGGAAGGTTATTATAGATGTGGTAAACTGACTGGAAAAGTCCCAAGTGTTGTCTTTTTGCGTTGTCAGTGGGAGAAGAGAGGAGAGATGGGAGGAGGACAAGTGTTCTGAAGGTTTACTCTGACCCTTCACCCATTTCTTTGGGCCAACCCCACCAGTTTTCAAAGGGTTCAAATTACTTCTAGATGCTAACCATGTGTTGCTGATAGGCCCATTCTATTTAGCGTTCAGAGATAAGGTGAGATTGACTTGGATAACCACCCTGACACCTACCCCAGACTAGGGATGCTGCCACAGAGCCTGACACTGCCCCACAGCCCACCTCAGAAATTAACCACCTGGATTGGGTGGGGGTACTGGTGAAGGAGATGCGTGAGATGTGCCAGATGCTGAGGGAATACACTTCCCCAGCTGGTGGGAAACCCTCTCCCTGCCTTAAAGAGGGAGAGTCTGATGGTGCAGCAGTGGAACCCACAGACATTACAACCATCCAGATTTCAGATGAACCGCAAGGGCAGCCACAGCCAGCAGCAGTCCCCCTGTGCAGAGGAGGAAGTATAAGGCCAAATCAGTGCGCCCAGCTAATGATGATGAGGTACCAGGCCCCTCACAATCAGCAGGGAAGCTGGAACCTGAAATCATCACCGAGTCCCTGTCGTACGACAGTCTCCGTAATCTGTGTGAAGACATTGTGCAATGGGGGCATGAGGCTTATTCGACCTGGTTACTTTGGGTTTGGGACCTTATGGGTCCAGGTGTGCAACTGGATAGTGGCAAGCCAAGGTATTTGGGATCCTTGACCCAGGACCCAGGTGTGGATCAGATATTTGTGAGGGAGCCAGGGCCCCTTTCTCTCTGGGAGTGACTTTTAATGACTGTAAGAGAGAGGTTTGTTCACAGAGAAACAATGCAGGAATACCATCATAGAATGCACTGGAAGACCATTGAGGAAGGGATCCAACAGCTGAGAGAAGTGGTAGTAATACAGGTGCTCTTTGGAAGGGATGGACAGCACGGTAATGACTATGACAAGGTCAGGTGCACAGGGCAGATGTTGTGGAACCTGGCAAATCTAGGGCCATCCCAATACATCACCTTCATTGGAAAGAATAATGCCGAGGACAACAGAGAGACACAGTTCCGTAGCCAACAAGCTCAGGAATTATGAGAGCATGGTCAGTGGCCCAATGCAGGCTCATGTCTCTGCTGTGGTTAAGAGCCTCAAAGAGGAGATTAGGGAGGAGGTGATGGAGGAGGTGAGGAAGAACAGTTCCCATGTGGCTCCAGTGTGAGTCACAAGCCCCAATGTCAGAGCCTGACGTCCCCCAGCTAGGGAGGAGTACACTCCAAGAGCTGACCTGTGGTTCTTCCTGTGTGACCATGGGGAAGATATGAGAAGGTGGGATGGAAAACCCACTTCTGTCCTGCGTCAACTCAAGGAGGAAAACACTAACCGAGGGAGTTCTGCTAAAGTGAAGGCAGCCTCAGCCTCGTGTGACCAAGCTGCCAGGTGTAACAGAAGGGAGGATGATGCGTCTGAATCCCTTGAAGGAACCTCCATAATATATGCCCAGGGAGGGAATGATAGGCAGGACTAGAGGGGTCCTGGCTCTAGCCAGGTAGAGGCATGGGAGAATCGTGTCTTTTGGACTGTATGGATCTGATGGCCTGGCACATCAGAGCCACAGAAATACGAAGTTTTGGTTGATACTGGTGCTCAGTGTATGCTAAGGCCATCGGGACATGTGGGGGCAGAACCCGTTTCTATTGCTGGGGTGACAGGGGGATCGCAGCAGTTGACCTGTCACTGTTGAGATGGGCATGACACATACAGATCCCAGAACAGTTCCAGGCAAAACCCCCATTTATTCTATGAAGCCAGTGTCATTTATAGACTTTTGTATGTTTATCATTCATGTCACTTATCCATTGGTCACTCAACTACTACAATAGACTTATTGGCTATTATGTAACTATAATATATCATTATTGGTTCTATGCAGCATAAGCATCCTAAGCATTCTAAACGTTCAGAAAAACACCAGGTGCAAGTTTGTTGCTGTTCTCTCTCTGTATTTTTTAGATTTCTTGCCTCTGTTTCTCACGGGTATAAATGTGTTGTGCCAAGATCAATGTCAGAACCACACAGGCTTGCTGACCTGCTGTTAATTCGCACAGTTCCCCTTTTTTTGTTTTCAACCATAAATTCGGCGTTTATGGTCCTCTGCAGGGCCCTTTGCAGAAAGGACAATAAACACAGCACAAGGGGTAAAATGACAAAGATGGCAATCACAATCAAACATCCCATTTTCAGGAGATTTTTGATCCATCTGGTAAATTGCCAATTACCAAGCAGAACATTGAACCAATTAGATTCACTCTCCTCTCTTAACTTTGAAACACTTATTTGTAGTTCTTTGATATTAGCAAACACCGATTTAGAGTGGTCAGAGAGATTCATGTGTTGGGGAAGATGAAACAGGAAAGCCTTATAAATATGATTGCCTGACAAAAGATTTTGGGAATATGAAAACTACAGGCGACATCAAAATGAAAGCCACTTTTGAAATACCAAGTCTTAGTTACTGAACAACTGGAAAACAATGGTATGGCCAACTGAAGGTTATCCCCTCTTGATTGAACAATACCCTCTGCTTGCAGGCAGGTCCAAGGGTCAGAGCAGACCCTACTAGCTCAGCAGAAGGGGTCCAAAGAGTAGTTTTTAGAAGTTAAGATGTAACACTCTATGGTAATATAAGAACTCTTATAGGCTGTATGTAAATGCTATAGGATTTGTATCTTGTATTAGATTGGTTAGTGACAATTAGAATATTCAGTACAGAAGATGATTTATTGTATTGTAACCAGGACTTCACCTTTCCATTCTATTCTCATCACTTCTTCTTCACTCTCATTCCTCTCGCTCTCTCTTACCCGCTTACTCTCTTGCTCTCTTGGGCCTGCTCAGAGCTGCCAGCTGCAGCCCTAAGCAGTGCCCCTATACCCATGCCCTTTGCAATAAACCGCATGTGTTCCAAGATCTGACTTCAGAGATCCGTCCTTCCCGACCGTCCGACCCACCCCAAAGCTCTTACATTCATGCAACACATGCCATCGAATTCTTCACAACCATGCCCATGTACTAACAGCAAAAATCAATGGCAGCTCAATTTTGCAAAGTAGCGTGTCTAATAGAATCTACATCAGTTAACAATCCTGATGAAGCAAGCGAAGTAGCACTAGCCTGTTTAGCAAGACAGCAACCTAAGTTATTCAGCAATCCCAGGGCCTTTGCTGCCACCACCCTTGGGACAAAAAGAGAAGATAAAACACGTTTTTCCAAATTTCAGAAATCAAGGGTGTCATTGCAGCCACTTGCAAAAGAATGCAAGGACTGTTTGCTACGAGTTGCATGCGTGTGATTTGCAATCGTAGTTAAATTTGGAGCGAGCATAATCAGGCGGCCAATAGTACATGGTCCGCCAACAGCATGAAAGGGCATTGCAGGCCACGTGCAATCTCCGCAAATCAAGAGCACTCCTCGAGGCAATTTACGCGGTGTGTGGTCTGAAGCTGCTTGGTAGTATGTAACACCATCTCGATTTAGAACTGTCCAATCACACCAAGCTGAAGCATTCTGAAATACAGGATTTTCAGGTGACACGTCTTGAGTACTGGGACAACGTGGGTTATCCCAGCACCAAGTCCATGTGTAGTTAAAAAAGACACACGCTGGTGCCCTTATTGATCCCAGAATATCTATTTCTTGTGGCTCAAAGGTGGTAGGGAGTGCAACAACCCATACATCAATGTCCCGAAGACACTTTTTCATGGTATTACGACAAGCAATTTTAGGAACACGGCTATTGGCCTCCTGAATTATTACAGAAGGTTCAACTGGTACACCAACCAAACATGTGAAAAGGCGATTGTGGGGTCGTAAGAGATAGGCATAAGGATGATTGATTCAGGGTGTAGACAAGGGTCAGCCACACATTGTCCTTTGGCATTGGGGGTAACATGGTAAGCCCTTGCTCTATCTCAACCTGAAGCAGGATCATCCAACCACTGATCCATGCCATCATTATTGACACTTTACCGTGCCGTAAATCAAGTCTCTCCTGATGGGAGAGAATCTGCTGAAAGTCCTTGCAAGGAGTTTGAGAGATAAACTGAGACTTTTCTTTTAGTTTCAATGCTTCCAGATAGTTGTTTATTAAGTCTTATCAGAGGAATAGAGCCACTTAGCGTGACCCAGGTACAGCATAGAAGGAGGAAAAGTAGGAGTGAGTCTCATTATCAAGATTTACACAGCCTTTTAAAGATATTTTTACCAATAGTTACTAAAAACGTACATTATTTTCACTTTCTTACCAATTATTCAGTAACACAACTAGGAAATGCGGAATTTTCTATCCAATCATTCCAAACCACTTTTACTGCAGAATATGGAGTAGTAGAAGAAGGAAAAGAAGGTCTAGAGAACAACAACAATCCTCCATTTTGGCATTTTTTACTCTTATCTATGTACTAAAAAGAGAAGCCGAAGACCTCTAAATTTTTCACCCTGTGACAATCTTACATAGTAGTCTATCACCTAATTCACACCATTGTATTTTCTAGTTCTTTTCTGACTGTTGGTAATTTTTTCCAAGGTTTGAAGCTAAAACAGCGTTGTTCAGGGGGGTAAGAACCCTTAAAAACAGGCAGAGAAATATTCTCGGCACTCTGGGTTCCTACAATTATCTTCTGAGGGTTGCTTGTTGGTTTGTTGGTCCGCACCGTTGTCATCTTCTGAAGGTTGCTTGTTGGCCTGTTGACTCTTTTGATGTCACAGATCAGGGCGAACACACCTTGGGGTATCTGTTCCGGTTTGGCCAAATTTAGAAATATATCCTCTGAGAGAAGGCAGGTGACCACCACTCCCCCACCAGGTTCGAGAAAAATAAATTTTCCTCGAAGGAAAGTGAAGGAGATAAAAACTATTTATTTAACAAACACACGGGAAAAGGAAAATAATGCTAAATAATAAAATCTTTCACTGTGGAGAAAAAACCTGGTAAAGTGTTAGAGTCCTCCTTTTGGTCTCCTCGGAGCTGGGGCTTGGCCCAGGGCCAGGCCCTCTGTGCTCGGTGAAAAGTCTTCCCGATGTGTTCTGATATTGAAGCAGTCCAGGGGAAAAGGGAGAAAATCTGAAATTCCAGGGAAGGAAAAAACGTTCAACTCTCAGTTTCTCTCCGGAGAAAAAGAAGCAGCTGAAAAACTGGCCAAAAGCTGACTGGAAAAAAAACGCAAGCCGGGTACTTCCTCCCTCCCCTGCTGCAGCTGGGAAAAAAAAGTCACTATCTCTGTGTGACCTTGAACAAGCTGCAAACTGCTTTGAAAAAGTTTTGCTCAGTTTTTCCTTCCCCCTCTCAGGCTCATTTTAAAGGCATAGAAAGGCACAAAAATTAATTTCTGGGCATAGGGCAGCGATATGGGATACACATCATAAAATCACCCCAAGACAGTATCCAACACACACCAGTATCTGTGGAAACACAAGCATACCCGTGCCCCCAAGTGATAAAGTCCCACGGGCCTTCCCATTTGTTAGTGAGTAAATCTCGTACCCATACTTTCGCTCGGGGTAGGTGCGTCGCCTGTAGACTGCAAAGAGAAAAAATGATTCAAAAGAACAGGATTATTAGAATTTGGTGGCACTGTAAGATGGTTCATTGTGTACAAAGCTTTTGCCAGTCGGCTCTGTGGAGTTTCTCCAAGCATTCCTCCTTTCTGTTTTTCCAAAACACACTTTATAAGACCATGAGCACGCTCGATAATAGCAATACTAAATTTATGTGTCACACCCCACATTTGTAAAAACTTTCATGTTTTCTCAGAGATGTAGGCGGGGACATTGTCAGTCTTCACAGAGGAAGGTATGCCCAAAACGGCAAAAGCCAGCCGCCAGTGTGTGATGGCATGGCAACACTTCTCCCCTGTGTGTGCAGATGCCCACATGGCAGAGGAGAAGGTATCAATAGAAACATGCATGTACTTGAGACGACCAAACTCAGCAATATGAGTGACATCTGTCTGCCAAATCTTCAAGGCCTATAGGCCTTTGGGGTTGACGCCTGCTGGTAAAGCTGCGGTGAACCCTTGACAGTCAGAACAGGAATTGACAATGTTATGAGCCTCAGTAGGCATTAGCAAAAATTGCTTTTGCAACGTACATGCACTCTGATGGAAAAAATTGTGTGATTCTTTGGCTTGTGCTATTTTATCACGTTGAGGTGCTACCCACACAGGATTGGCTAACTTATCAGCTCTGGCATTACCCTCTGCTATAAATCCTGGCAAAGTGGTGTGACTTCTTATGTGTAAAATGTAATAGGGATGGACTTGGTTCTGAATCTCACACCACAGGGTTTTCAATAGCAGAAAAAAAGCAGCATTTTTAACTTCCTTCAAAAATGAGCAATCAAGGCACTGTGTAATGTCTGCAACATAGGCAGAATCAGTAACAAGGTTCAGTGGTACATGAGAAAAATGCTGGAATGCCATAGCCACGGCCCTTAGTTCAACAAGCTGGGCAGAGCCTGACTAGTGGCTTTCTAGCACCTGCCACCCAGACTCACCCTTCCAGGTGACAATGGCCTTTCCCGTTTTTCCTGATCCATCAGTAAAAACTGTGAGTCCTTGCAACGGCACACGACTGTTCTCTGGCTGTAAGGACAAATTGGTTGATTTTGCCAATTGCAGCAATTTGTGGCTGGGCAGATGGTAAGCAATCTGCCCTAGAAAGTTTTGCAGTGCACTCTGTAAAGGAGCACTGTTTGCAAAGCACCGTTCAAAATGCTCTTGTAGAACAGGAAGCACAATTTTTGCAGGGTCCTCGGCCATCAATTGTAGACACCTCTGCCGACATTTGATGATCAGTTGGGCAATTAGTTCAAACAGCGTAGGTGCTGTTTTCTTAGGCTGCTGAGCCAAAAAGACCCATTCTAAAACATGCAAGGGATCAGGCCATTGTTCATTCCACTGTCCAACCATCCCTGTAGGATGGAGATCTGGAATGACAAAAAAAATAACGACATCAATGGAAGGATCCACTCGATATACTTGACGGGTGGAAACAGCATGTTGAACCTCTTCTAATGCTCGTCGTGCTTCAGGAGTCAGGGTTTGTGGTGAATTCAAATCTAGGTCTCCCTTCAATATATCAAACAATGGAGACAATTGAGCTGTGGTTAGCCCTAAATAAGGACATAGCCAATTAATGGTACCTAACAATTTCTGAGCATCATTCAGAGTATTAATCGAATTTTGGAACTGCATATCTTGATGTTGTATGGTTCATTCAAGAATTTTGACTCCTAAATATTTCCAAGGAAGGTGTCGCTACACCTTCTCTGGGGCCACTTGCAGCCTGTATGACTGCAATGCAGCGAGCAATTGAGGCTGAATCCTCAACAGTTCCTCCTCAGCCAGTGTTGCTACCAATATATCATCCATATAGTGATAGCAATATGCACCAGGAAACTGTTCACGAACAATAGACAAGGCTTGTGCCACGTACCATTGACAAATGGTTGGGCTGTTTTTCATACCTTGAGGCAACACCTTCCACTGATATTGCTTCACAGGTTCAGCATTATTAATTGAAGGCACTGTAAAGGCAAACTTCGGCACATCTTTAGGATGTAAAGGGATGGTAAAAAAACAATCCTTCAAATCAATAATCAAAATGTCCCACCTCATAGGTATCATTGTGGGCGAAAGCATTCCAGGTTGTAAAGTTCCCATGCTCTCTATCACTGCATTAATTCTACAAATCATGGAGCAATCTCCATTTCCCTGATTTCTTTTTGATCACAAAAACAAGTGTGTTCCAGGGACTTGTAGATGGTTCAATGTGTCCCTGCTGTAATTGTTCTTGAACCAATTCCTGAAGGGCGGCTAATTTTTCTTTTGATAGGGGCCACTGGTTTTCCCATATAGGCCGTTCTGTGAGCCACTGCAAAGGCAGTGTAGGGTACTGTGTGCCCTTCTGCACAGTGACCCCTATCAAAAATCCGTGCCAATTCTCACCCCCCAGGCTGCCAGTACATCCCTTTCCCAGAGATTCAAAGGTGCTGCAGTAACATAAGGTCTGATTGTGGCTACTTGCCCTTCTTCATTTTTAACCAACACAGGCTGCTTGCTTAAATAACTTTGAGTTGTTCCCCCCAACCCTGCAATAGCCGACCCTACGGACGTTAAAGGCCCCGTAGGAGGCCATTCAGAGAAGGAAATGATGGGCACGTCAACACCAGTGTCAATCAAACCTTGGAGCCGGATGTGTGACAGACTGGCTTCAGGCAGAATTACAGTACAGGTCATGTGCGGCCTTCGTCTGGAAATGTCTTTGGCCCAAAAAACCGACGGCACCCCAGTGGATCCAAAACCTCCATCTCCACAAATTCATTGATCTGTTCTGGAAACACATGACTTAAAAGGTACAAGTTGAGCAATGTGAGTCTTTTCTGGAATTGTAACAGGGGGTGTGGGAGTAGAAACCATAGCGCAAATTTGGCCCGTAAAATCAGCATCAATAATTCCAGGGTGAACAAATATTCCTTCTATAGTGGCATGTAGAAATCGCATGTTCCACTCATAGGAGGAAATAACTTCAAGAGATGGGACTATGCGACTAATCAGATTTATTGCTTAAAATAACAAAACGCATCAGCCTCGAAGAGTGAGATTTTACAATACCTCCGAATAACGGCAACTAGTCACATGATTTAGAGCTACATAATAATTTATAATTTTCTGTCATAGGTTAGCAAGCATAGTCCCGGAAGGGATGTTCTTGCTAAGGGGTGCTTACAGCTTCCTCTGGGACCTGATAGAACCTATCAGCTGGCCAGTTTGAATATGGACAATTCTCTAAGCCACTTAAAGTTGTGACCGCCTCTGTGATCCACATTTAAGAATAGACAAACTCCCCCTCCAAGCTCTTTCTTGTTTCCGGTGCTGGGACAGGTGGCTGCGGGCCCCGTGTGGGGGCCAGTGGGCCCGGCCAGGCCCTGCTTGGGCCAGGCCGGGCCGGGCCACTGCCATCCTGGAGCCGATGGACCTGTTCCAGCCGTGGAACCCCCCCCACTGCCTTGCTGTGGGCAGCTGGAGCGGCTTGGCTCTCCCCCCTCTCCACTGCGATAAGAAAAATTCAACATTCCAGCTGCAAAGCTGCAAGGCCGAGGTGAGATTAACCCTTTTATTGCTCTGAAGAGGTGAAACCCTGAGGGAAGAGAGAGAGGAGATGCTTAAAGCTGAAATTCTGTTGTGAAGCTATGATATATCAGAGTATCCTGTTGTAATTTCATGAAGATATGGGGGGTGGAGTGTTCAACTCGTAAGCAAAAGCACCTGCGCTGAGATAGGCAGATGTTGACGCAGCTGTAATTTCATGAGAAGTTTGGACAGGGAGAGATGGACCAGATGAGGACTTTTGCTCCAAACGGGAAAGGAGAAAACCTCAGTTCCTAGAGATGGACCAGATGAAGACCCTTTGCTCCCAGGGAAGGAGAAGGGCCTCTGTTTTTGTTTCTGAACGGCTCAACCTTAAAATTGTACCCCAAAAAACTTCAATAGTGGACCCTCGAAAGCAGTTGCGGGAAAAGCTGCAAGTCGGGGGGAAGGGACTCGCAGGCAGAGAGACCTCTTCCTAAATGGACTGAACGAGGTTATTATGGAAGTGGTAAACAGACTGAACATCTTAAGGGTTGTCTTTTTACATCGTCGGTGGGAGAAGGGAGGAAGGTGGGGGGAGGAGGAGAGTTCTGAAGGTGGTATAATTTTTTTTCTCGCTTCTTTTTGGTCTGTTAATAAACTTCTTTATATTCTTTCAAGTTTGGTGCCTGCTTTGCATTTCTCCTAATTCTTATCTCACAGAAGATAAACAGTAATGAGTATTTTAGACCAAACCACTACACTAAATTGGTGTTTCCGCCCAGTTACAAACCCAACCCGCAACACTTTCTAATCCAATAGGCACTTAAAATGACACTTTATTTTGAATTTATGACCTATCACCTGTGGCACTTCTCACTGCAATGCAGCTGTGTCTTGACCAATAACTTCTCATGTCACGTACACACAGATGTCTCTATTATACCATCTAAATTCTTAACTTAAACTATATAAAATCACACTATTATATTTAAAACCCTCCACCAGAACACCCAGTGTACATTTTTACTTATAACTTGTCCTGGGGTGACTTTATGATGTGTATCCCATGTCGCTGCTTATGCCCAGAAATTAACTTTGTGCCTTTCTATGCCTTTAAACTGAGTCTGAGAGGGGGAAGGAAAAACTGAGCAAAACTTTTTCAAAGCAGTTTGCAGCTTGTTCAAGGTCACACAGAGATAGCAGTTTTTCCCCCAGCTGCGGCAGGGGAGCGAGGAAGCACCCAGCTTGCTGCTTTCCAGTCAGCTTTTGGCCAGTTGTTTCAGTTTCCTTTTCTCCGGAGAGAGACTGAGAGTTGAACTTTGCTTTTCCTTCCCTGGAATTTCAGATTTTCTTCCTTTTCCCCTGGACTGCTTTCAACCTCAGAGCACATCAGGACGACTTTCCACTGGGCACAGAGGGCCTGGCCCTGGGCCAAGCCCCAGCTCTGAGGAGACCAAAGGGAGGACTCTGTTTCCCAGGTTTTTTCTCCACAGCGAAAGATTTTATTATTTAGCATTATTTTCCTTCTCCTGTGTGTTTGTTAAATAAATAGTTTTATCTCCTTCACTTTCCTTCGAGGAAAATTTATTTTTCCCAAACCTGGTGGGGGAGGGATGGTTGTGTCTTCTCTCAGAGGATATATTTCTAAATTTGGCGAAACCGGAACATAACTATAGGAACACAGGCTTGTGATTCTGTTGCTTAAGATCTATAAATCTCTGTCAATTAAGCCAGACCTAGTCTCTTCCAGGGTTGTAAATCAAAACCTCCTTTAATTGCAGGAGTTTCTACTCCTCTGTCTCCCACAGTGGCACTAGATCTCCCCAAAAGCAATGCACTTAGTCCTTGGTCCAAAGGCCCACACACATTCAAGGGAATTTTGTACACCTGGTAAGAGTCCAAAGTTACTGTCGTTGTGGTGGAATCATCCACGCTGGCTGCTCCCTTGGTGCTCCCGCTAAATTAGTCGAATAGGCCTGTAATGGTGACATTCCCCGGGGAAGTGCTTGTGTCCACATGTCCTTCCCCTTTGCGCTCCTCTTTCCCTTTCCTGACTCCCTCAGAGGCTGACCATTAATATGATACTTAGATCTACAATATCTCGCATAATGACCAGGCTTTCCACAATGATTACATGAAAAACCCCAAAATTTCTAACCTCCTTTTCCTTTTGTCCTATCTGTCTCTGTTTACAATCAGCCTTTATGTGTCTCTGCTGCCCACATGTAAAGCATCTCTGGGATGGGCGCAGGACAGCAGCTAAAACAGACATTTTGTGTTCTACTGACCCAATTTTAGATCAGGCAGTGACCATATCAGGTAGACTAGGATCCCCCTGCAGCACTTCAATAATTTTCCTACAATCTTCATTTGCATTGTCCATAGCCAATTGTTTGCAGAGGATTTGCCACAAATTCTCGTCCTCCACTTGCTTCTCAAGAGCGGCAGCAACCTTTTCTATGAACTGTAAAAAAGGTTCCCTCACCCCTTGCCGTATTGTACCATATTGTGGCTTTGGGGATGCCAGCTCCATTGTTTTTATCAGTGCTGTCATGCCAACTCGCTGACACTGCTCCAGCACAAGGGGATCCCAGTGAGCCTGTATCTGAGGGTTAGCAAACAACTGAGAACCCATTAAGGCATCCACTCCCACAGCATGTCGTGAATCTTGGTGGGGGAGCCGCATATTTTCTAATGCAGTTCTCTCAGCAAGCTGCCTCCAGGTGTTTTGAAAAACAGTAAACTGCACCAGTTGAAATATCACTTGTGCCAGGTGGGAAATATCATAAGGTGCATGGAGATCAGTGTTAATAACCCGAATCACCTGCATTACTTCTGTAGAATTGATTCCATATTTATCCATTTTGTTTGTAAATCTTGCACAACCTTCCACACTATAACATTATGGTCATCATTTTGGCCTGAATTAGGGGCTGCCTTAAAAACCGGGCAGGCCATCTGTTCACCCACCCCTTTGGTCACCCCCCCAGCAGTTAACTCATCACCGGATCTAGGCATTCCAATTTTTTCGACCAAATCCCAGTCCCCAACCTCCGCGGCCTTCCGTCTCACGTGATCCCAAAATCGGAGAGGCTGTCTGGGTTGCACAGTCACCTGACAAGGAGGTAGTGTCCATGGTTGTCCTGGTTTTGATCTATTCAAGGGATGGTGGTTACAGTCCGTCTGTCCCTGCTGACACTCCTTCCTTGCAACCACGACAGAGTCCTCTGCGTCACTCTCACTCTCAGAGCTGCAAGGCAATGGGGGATAGGGTCCCTCCCCCAGCGGTTGACAATTGCCACCCAGGTCGGGCGGAGACAGGGGGGGGCGGAACGGAGGGCACAGCTGGAAGCGCGTCCTTGTGATGTTTCAGCGAAAGCTCAGCCAGCTGCTCAGCAGGAGAAGGGTACTTAGGTTTAACATAGTCAGCAGGGGAGGGATACATAGGTTTAGCATAGTGTCTCCGAGACAGATACGTGGAAGACTGGCCGGGATTCTTTTTTACTTCTACTTTAACAACATTGGGCATGCTGTTCAGCCCACCAAAGCAGGCACCCGAAGCAACTGAGGTCTCCCCCCTCCTCCGCTTCCGCCATCGGCATGTCCCCTTCCACGTCAGCCCCTAACTGCGCAGCTTCTGCAGCCTCCCTGTCTTGCTGGTCCTGCTCGCTTTTCCACTCCTTCAGCGTTTCATACAGCATTCTTGTCTCCAGTGGATATCACATCCCAGAGTTTCTCCCCCACCGCCTTCCATGCAGACACACTGAATGCTACCTTAGCATCCACAGGGAAGTCTGGGGACCGCGCCCACAGCAAGACGCTTTGAAGGGCAAAGTCTGTGGTTTTAACACCCTTCCGCTTTAAAAGCTCCTTCCAGGGCGACACTACAGTCTTTTCCTCCTTTGATAAATGATTTCCCATTTTAATCTGGTCCTGGCTGCTTACCTTGAGAAAAACTCCACAAGGTATCAAATCACAACCCGGGACATTGGCAGAACTCCTCTGCTCTTTCAGCTACACCAGGCTCCGTCTCCACGGCACCTCGCCCTGCCGTTGCTGTGATCGTATCACTTTTCGCTAAGTTGTGACATCACTGTTCGATACAGAATCGCTTTTCGCTGCAATATTACTTCGTGTTGCAATATCGCGTGGGGTCAGCAGATGTCACTGTTGAGACGGGCACGACACATACAGACCCCAGAACAGTTCCAGGCAAAAAACCCATTTATTCTATGAAGCCAGTGTCATTTATAGACTTTTGTATGTTTATCATTCATGTCACTTATCCATTGGTCACTTAACTACTACAATAGACTTATTGGCTATTATGTAACTATAATATATCATTATTGGTTCTATGCAGCATAAGCATCCTAAGCATTCTAAACGTTCAGAAAAACACCAGGTGCAAGTTTGTTGCTGTTCTCTCTCTGTATTTTTTAGATTTCTTGCCTCTGTTTCTCACGGGTATAAATGTGTTGTGCCAAGATCAATGTCAGAACCACACAGGCTTGCTGACCTGCTGTTAATTCACACATTGACTCTGTTGAAGCCGAGGTGAGCTTGACTGGGAAGGAGTGGCAGAAACAACTTATTGTGACTGGTCCAGAGGCCCCGTGCATTTTGGGCATAGACTTCCTCCGAAGCGGGTATTTTAGAGACCCAAAGGGACTCTGGTGGGCTTTTGGGATAGCTACTGTGGAGACAGAGGGCATTAAGCAATTGAACACCTTGCCTGAACTGTCAGAGAACCCTTCTGCAGTTGAACTTGTGGAGATGGAGGAAAAACAGGTACCAATTGCCACCTTGACAGTGCACCGCTGGTAGTACTGGACAAATCAGGATGCCGTGATCCCCATCTGGAAGATGATCCACCAGCTGGAGAGCCAAGGGGTGGTCAGCAAGGCCCACTCACCCTTCAACAGCCCAGTTCGGCCTGTGGGCAAGTCTGAAGGGGAATGGAGATTGACTGTGGACTATCATGCCTTAAATGAAGTGACTCCACCATTGAGCGCTGCTGTGCTGGACATGCTGGAGCTCCAGTATGACCTGGAGTCCAAGTTAGCAAAGTGGTATGCCACTACTGACATTGCTAATGCTTTTTTCTCCATTCTTCTGGCAGCAGAGTGCAGGCCTCAGTTTGCCTTCCCCTGGAGGGGTGTGCAGTACACCTGGAACCAACTGCCCCAGGGGTGGAAGCACAGTCCCACCATCTGCCATGGACTGATCCAGACTTCACTGGAAAAGGGCGAGGCTCCAGAACATTTGCAGTACATTGATGACATCATTGTGTGGGGGAACACAGCAACAGAAGTATTTGAGAAAGGAGAGAAAATCATCCATATTCTCCTGGAAGCCGGTTTCACCATCAGGAAGAGCAAGGTCAAGGGACCTTCTCGAAAGATCCAGTTCCTCGGAGTGAAATGGCAAGATGGAGGGCATCAGATTCCCACTGAGGTCATAAATAAGATCACCGCAATGTCTCCACCGACCAGCAAGAAGGAAACGCAAGCTTTCCTAGGTGCCATAGGTTTCTGGAGAATGCACATTCCCGAGTACAGCCAGAATTTGAGTCCTCTCTACCTGGTTACCCGCAAGAAGAACAATTTCCATTGGGGCCCTGAACAGCAGCAAGCCTTCGCCCAGATCAAGCAGGAGATCGCTCATGGGGTAGCCCTTGGCCCAGTCAGGATGGGACCAGAGGTGAAGAACGTGCTCTACTCTGCAGCCAGGAGCCATGGTCTGTCCCGGAGCCTTTGGCAAGAACGCACCTGGTGAGACTCGGGGTCGACCACTGGGATTCTGGAGCCGAAGTTACAGAGGGTCTGAAGCCAAATACACCCCAACAGAGAAGGAAATCCTGGCAGCCTATGAAGGCGTTCAAGGTGCCTCAGAGGTTATTGGCACAGAAGCACAACTCCTTCTGGCACCCCGACTACTGGTGCTGGGGTGGATGTTCAAAGCAAAGGTTCCCTCTAGAGACCACGCCACTGACACCACATGGAGTAAATGGATTGCCCTCATCACACAAGGTGCCCCTATTGGAAAGCCAAATCACCCTGGGATCTTGGAAATAATTACAAATTGGCCTGAAGGTGAAAACTTTGGTCTCACTGACAAAGAGGAACAAGAACAGGTAACCCATGCTGAGGAAGCTCCACCATACAATGAACTGCAACAAGAAGAAACACACTGTGCTCTTTTCAATGACGGTTCCTGTCACATTGTAGGGACAAATCGAAAATGGAAAGCAGCTGTATGGAGCCCCACATGGCAGGTTGCAGAAGCTACTGAAAGAGAAGATGGATTGAGCCAACTTGCTGAACTCAAAGGCGTTCAGCTGGCCCTGGACATTGCTGAGAGAGAGAAGTGGCCAAAGTTCTACCTTTACACTGATTCATGGATGGTAGCCAATGCTCTATGGGGTTGGCTGGAAAGGTGGAAGAAGGCCAACTGGCAGCATAGAGAAAGACCAATCTGGGCTGCTGAAGAATGGCAAGACATTGCCAGCCGGATAGAGAAACTACCTCTGAAAGTCAGTCATATGGATGCGCATGTCCCCAAGAGTAGGGCTAATGAGGAACACCAAAACAACAAACAGGTAGATCAGGCTGCAAAGATAGAAGTGTCACAGAAAGATTTTGATTGGCAACACAATGGGAGAATTGTTCCTAGCTCGATGAGCCCATGATGCCTCAGGCCATCAGGGCAGAGATGCCACCTATAAGTGGGCACGAGACCGAGGGGTGGATCTAACCATGGACAGTATCTCCCAGGTTATCCATGATTGTGAGGCATGCGCTGCCATCAAACAGGCCAAGCGGGTGAAGCCCCTGTGGTATGGTGGGTGATGGTCCAAATACAAGTATGGGGAGGCCTGGCAGATTGATTACATCATACTGCTTCAAACATGCCAAGGCAAGTGCTATGTGCTCACAATGGTAGAAGCCACCTCGGGATGCCTGGAGACCTACCCTGTGCCTCATGCCACTGACCGGAACACCATCTTGGGTCTTGAAAAGCAAGTCCTTTGGAGGCATAGTACTCCCAATAGAATTGCGCCAAACAACGGGATTAATTTCAAGAACAGCCTTATAAACACCTGGGCTAGAGAACATGGCATTGAGTGGGTGTACCACATCCCTTACCATGTACCAGCGGCTGGGAAAGTTGAACAGTGCAACGGACTGCTTAAAACCACCTTGAAGGCGCAGGGTGGGGCGACTTTCAAAAAATTGGGAACAGCATCTAGCAAAAGCCACCTGGTTAGTTAACACCCGAGGTTCCATTAACAGAGCTGGCCCTGCCCAATCTGAACCCCTGTGTACAACAGACAGGGATAAGGTTCCGGTGATACATATGAGAGGTATGCTGGGAAAAACTGTTTGGATTAATTCTGCCTCGAGCAAAGACGAACCCATCCGTGGGGTTGTCTTTGCTCAGGGACCAGGTTGCACCTGGTGGGTGATGCAGAAGAATGAAGAGACACGATGTATACCTCAAGGGGACCTTGTTTTTGGGTGAACCGTCTGTCACACTGTGCCTGTATCTAGATCTAGATGTGTATATGTTTATAATTAGTTTAATACATATATGTATATAGTTTAAAAGTTTAAGTTTGATATAACGTTGGTATGGGAAACAATTCAGGGTGGATAATGTTGGAGGTTAGGATTTTAAATTTTTTTTCCTTTTTCTCAGGGAATTTTCTCTCATCTGTTTCCTAAGAGATAATAACTACTAGTACTAAAGAGAGACAAAAGAAGAGGCCAAGGTGGGGGAAGGGGTGCAGCTGGCTGCAGCCTCTTAGCCGGGGGCTTTTCTCTTGGGAAGGGCAGAGATACTGCAAGATTTTTGGCTGGGGGGTCAGGGGGCTGGGCTCAGCTCCTGGCTCTCTTTCTCGCTTTTGGGATCTGAAGGGAATGGTCGAGCTGCTACTACTGTGGGAGAATTCGCTGCCACTGCGGAGTCCAGCCTGGCACTGCTTCTTCTTTACCGTGGGTGAGCCTCTGCTCGTAAGAGCAGCCGGTAAACTTGGACCTTATTAACACCTGATCTGACTGGAAAGGACCCTCACCATCTACTCAGGTGCCTCAGTGGAAAAACCTGGGATCCCGACCCCCTCCCCCTTCCTGGAGGGCCGTATCTCCACAGCTGTGTGTGGCAGTTGCTATGGAGAAGCCCAGCTGCCCCTGCCCAGCCCTGCTGTTTTCTGCCGCTGCCTCGGGCTTTTTTGCTACACTCTAACCCAACACCCCGTGTCTTCCTGATCCCCCGCGGCTTCTGCTAAGGCTGTAGAGTTTTCTGTTACATTTTGTTTGCCACCCTGGGGTGTGCCCGCCTCTGCCGTTCCAGCTGCTGCTCTGAGCTTCCTGCTACAGCCCATTTCGCCATTACCCATGTGCAGAGAGGTGTCTGAGCTCGTGCCACAGTGCCCCCTGTAGCCAAGGGGGAATCATTGCACCTGCCCTGCCTGGCCGGCAGCCAACCACGCCCCTGACGGCTGTGACCATAACTACACCAAAGGGGAAAATGCTTGACAGCTGAGAGAAGGCTGTTATTGGGTTTCTGGTTTTGTTTATTGTTGCTGCCATTGTGATTGTTTGCCTTGTTATACATATGTATATATATATATATATATACACACATTAGTAAAGAACTGTTATTCCTTTTCCCATATCTTTGCCTGAAAGCCCCGTAATTTTGGAGTTATAATAATTTGGAGGGAAGGGGGTCACATTTTCTGCTCCAAGGGAGGTTCCCGCCTTCCTTGTGTTATGATCTGGTTTAAACTCAGAAAAGCAAAGCAAGCTAAGTCTCTTAGCATAAACCGGAAAGAACTTAGAAGGTTCTAAATACTCCCAGAAATGAGATTAAAACCAAACGAGATTAAATATTGTTGCTAAAAAATGTATGTATTTTATTTAATAGTAGAGAGGCAAAGAGAAGGAAAGAGAAAAGAATGAAAGAAATAGAAAAAGTGTGCGTGG
Source organism: Corvus moneduloides (assembly GCF_009650955.1). Lineage (NCBI taxonomy): Eukaryota > Metazoa > Chordata > Aves > Passeriformes > Corvidae > Corvus > Corvus moneduloides. The sequence goes on from NC_045510.1 coordinate 3,785,912, forward strand.
GGGGTGGGGGAACAGGGAGAGGTGACAGGGGTTAGGTGGAAGCATATCACCCATCTGAGGGTCCCAATGATGTCTCGTTGCTCCCCTCTATCTGGTCTTCTGGTGGTGAGGGCTCCCCGTCGCCGCTGTGGCCACACGCCATGCCACCACGCCAAAGAGTACAGAATCCTGTGGATTAATATATGCTGTGGGCCAGGTGGGAACACCCACGTGTCTCCCCTTGCAGGGGCTAGCTTGACACTGTCCCTTGCAACACTGAGGGTCTGTTGCATCATCTCTGGTGCGGGGTCTGGGAACCCCTTTGAGGGGGGCTCCTGTGATGGACCACGTCGCCCCCTTCTGCCGTGGATAAACTTCTGACCACAGGCTTTTCCAAGATACCCAAAGCATCTCCTCCCCCCACCCTTTGGTGTGAGAGTCTCTGCAAGCCTGGCAGCTGATAGCCCTGGGGCTGTGATCTCCATTTCTGAGGTGTTGAGCTTGTGCTTTGTGAATGTCCCCAGCTCTGAGTTGTTACTTATCTTCATCAGCGAGCAGTGTAAGGCCTCACTCAGGGCCCCATTCAGGGTGCAGTAGGCTTTTTTTGCAGCTTTTGTAATACAGTTTTAAAAGTCCTTCAGGAAAATGTTTAAGTCATAAATTACAATATTTCAGTCTCTGACACCTTGGCAGACACCTCTCCTTCAAACCAGGACAGCGGTCAAGAGGAGATAACTGTTCTTTTGACAGCAGTACAGAGTTAGGCAAACATTTGGAAAGTGGCTTAGGATTGTCATTGGATTGCAATAAGTCAATGTCCAGATCAATCCTGACTCCCAAAGCCCTACACTACATGCTATAGCATGCTGCATTATTTTTAAAGAAATTTATTTTATGTGTTTAATAAAGGCTTTTGCACATGTAAGTTCAAAGCATCTCTGTTTCTTGAGTTGGTGCTTTACCAAATCCCTGTGTTGAAAGTAACTGCTTGCCATTGACTTTGGGTCAGTTGTCTGGACAGCTGTTGGGACATCCTGTCAAATCTTGCCTTGGCTTCTACATGAAAGACATTTATTTCTTCACTAGAAAGTACTAGTATAAATAGAACATGGAAAAAAATCGTAGGATGTCTCCTTGCTGCAGATCAAAGAGTCACTGAGGTCTAAAGGAAGTCAGCTGAACACAAAGACAGAAGGTGGGGGCTTGTGCGTGCTATTTAAGATGTATCTTGAGGTACAGGGTTGTGGAGTGATGGTGGTGGGCTGTGTCTGTGCATCTTGTCATGAGTTTAAAGTTTATATCTTTTGGAGGATTATCACATCTCAGGATAAGTGATCAGCCTGGCTGTATTTTTAAAGGAGGCAGTCTGGAGTCTGAAGTATAAGTTCTTTTATTGCAAAGTAATAAAAGATGAATCTGTATTCATTCAAGTCACATTCTTATCAGAAGTCCAGGATCTGTCCGTCTTTGCACTCAGCAGATTTTTGGGAAATGCTTCGTATTCTGGTTGTGTATTTCAAGTTTAAACTAAACTGGATTCAATTCTTTGTCATTGTAGTTTTCAATGGTTTTCATGTAATTTTTGCAGTCATGTTTACAGTGCACTAAGAATCCAAAACCATAATTCCAAGTAATGGAGTTTATTCAGAGCACCATTTTCAAGCAAATTCTACCTGAAATCTACTGCAGTGATTTCTACACCAGTCTGGGCAGTCAGCCTTGAAGTCTGGAGGGATGTCTTCCTATCTGGTTGCCCACTCTGTGCAACAGGGGCCTTAATCTGAACATCCCTAATGATTTGTGGAAGATCCAGCAAAGCATTTAAAGAGCTGTTTTAGAGCTATCTTGCATGCCATCTGTACTTAGGATGTCTTTCCCAAGCTGGTGTTGCAAAACAGCTACTTAAATTCCTCCTGAAGATTCATTTCCACGAAGCTTATAAGAAAATAGCTGACTCAGGCAGCCTGTGTAGCTAAGCGTTGCAGAATGTGAGGACTTTCATTGGACTTCAGCAGTAGACAAGTTTGCTCTTCAATGCTTTGCTGAGTCTGCTCCGATGCACTTTGTACCACATCCTTTCGGCCCAGCAGTGCTGTCTTTGCTCCTGCAGCACATCCTGGGTGCTCATCTGGTGGTCCTGTGAATGGGGTGTCCAGCACTGTTGTGGGAGAAGTAGTGGACACCAATGGTGTGAAGTGATGCTGTAGGAAGCCACAGGGAGAAATCAGGTCCATTTCTGTGTTTGGAAAGGCTGACTCAAATGGCATCCCATAGCAGAAGATAGCACATCCTATGGTGAACCATGCTTTATGTCAATCCTACACCACTTTTTTGGATGCATTATTGCATGAGCACCTTGGGTGTCTCTGTGTGAAGCCCTTCCATCATATAATCAAAGAATCACAGAATTGTTTGGGTTGGAAAGGACCTTTAAAAGTTATCCAGTCCTAACGCAGGGTTAGGTGCTTGAGGCACCAACTCTGGTGTGCCCCAGGTCAGTCAGTCCAGCTGCATTACCTCCATGCGTTGCTGAAGCGACTTCGGAGTCAGGAAAAGAGCTGCTTGCTGGGCTAGCTAGCTGGCTTCTTTGCAAAGGGAACAGAGCAGGAGCCAATGGTGTCAGCTCACATTAGCTCAGAGACAAAGAAAGAGAGAGGCTGTTGGGGTCTGGCTTCTAACAGGGTTATTGTTAAAAGTTTCGCAACCCGAACGAGCTCAGAAGGCTGGAATCCGATGTGATAGGAATGATGGTATTGTGATGGGATAGCTCCTCAGAGCCTTGTCCTCAGTTTTATAGGGAATTTGAAAACCCCGGTGAAAGGGGAAAACAACCAATGAGTTACAAGCCAGGGGGAGGATACAATGTAACAAGAACCACTGGGGTAAACCGAGAGGCGGGAGTTATAACAGAGAACCAATGAACAACCGAGTAACCGAGAATTTTCCCGAACTGGGGGAGGTGGCTTGTACCCGGGCACCACCCAGGAGGGTGCAGCATAGGCTTCTGAGTCGCCCCTCGACCCGGCCTCTGAGTCTGACTCTTCGGGGAACTCGATCCAGGGGAGGGGCTGGGATTGATTGGCATTACGCAGCCCCAGCCCCGCAGTGGGCTGGGTCACACCAACACAGTCCAACCCCCTTGCAGTGAGAAGAGACATCTTCAACTAGATCAGGTTGCTCAGAGCCTTGTCCAGCCTGACCTTAAATGTTTCCAAGAATGGGGCATCTATAACCTCTTTGGGCAATATGTGCCACTGTTTCACCACCCCCACTGTAAAAATCAATGCTACTCTGTTGGTTTATAGTGAGTCTAATTATGTTGTAAAGGCTAAACCAAATAAACTCTAGCAAACAAGACAGATGCCATTGTCCAGACCCAAAGAAGGGTTGTCAACAGCAGCTGTACCCCAGGACCAAGGTGGTGACAAGAGGAGTTGTGCCCATATAGGCAGCTCATGTGAAGGTTTCATAAGGTTTTTCCCAGCAACCAGCTGCTGTGAAGCTCATCAGAAACACCTCTACCCCTCATAGTGTTGGTTTTGTTGGCTGTGCTTTTCTTCTGGAGTTCATTGTATATTTTCAAGGATGTGTACATGTAACATCTAAAGCACACACTGCATCTCAGCTGTTCAAAGATGATTTTAAATCCTGATCATCACAATTTTGACAGGTGGATTTTCTATGATTCCAAAATGCTGTGTCCATCCAGATGCATGGGCTCAGTCTAGTGATCAGGATAGTCTTTAACCCTAGTGATAGAAAGGCATAAAAGAAGTGTGAATAACTTCATTTCTGTTTTCAGAAGTGAACATGACATCTTGTTCTCTTCTCTTCTGAGGAAAATGCAAGCAGAAATTAAACTGGAGTCAATTTAAACCAGTTTTAAAGAGAAAGTCAAAGGAAAAACACATGCAAGTCCCATGTTCTTCATCCTTGGAGCTGGTGGTTGTTGCTTTCTGTGGGGTTTTGAGGTTTTTGATTAAATTGTGTGGACTGTGATACTCCCTGCACCAAAGCAATTCTGAGTTACTATTATAGATGAGTGTAAAACATCAGAGTGTCTTTGATGGATATAGGCTTGGTGAAGAATACTTTTGGGGGAAGTCAGGCCTCTGGAATAGAAATTCAGATCTTTCTCCTCATATTAGTAACAATATTCCCCAGACCTCCAGGACTAGATTTAGATATTATAAAATTCTATCAGCTCCTAACTGGGGTCCTTCAGGCCCTCCAGTTTGGACCACAATGTCCCTTAGGTGCCCAAAACCAGTGATGATGGGCACTTTTTACCTCAACAGCACTGCCTCACCCAAACCCCTCTGGCAGTGCCTGTTTGGGGATACCAGTCCAGTTATTTGTGGAGCTGCATTGCACAAGGTGAAGCAGCTGGTCTGGCTGGAATATGCTTAGTTCAGAAAGGCTGTGCCTGGAGAAATTGTTTTGTTATGGGTATGTTTCAGAGGACTTAGTGTCTTCCTATCCTTTCCCTTCTCAGGCTGAGTATTCTGGACAGCTAACTAGTACAGCTGGGAAGAACCCAGCTGCTATCCATCTCTGTGAATTTAACTCTTTCAGTGGTGAATTTAACTCTTTCAGTGGTGACTAAGAGGTTTTTATAATTTCCCTCCCTCAATGCAGAATTGCAGTGGGATTTTCAAAAAGAAGGTGGGGAAAGGTAGCCCTTTATCCCATAGAGCCAGCCCCACCAGGACTCCATTTGCAGGTACAGTTGCTGCATGACTTGAGGATGGTCTGCTTCTCCAGCTTTGAGGGGTGTTGCAGATAAGCGGGATCTGGGGTCCTTATGGGAGTGGAAGGTCCCACAGAGTCCATTTCTGCAGCAGATCTTAATCTATCCCTTATAATGGCAATTGCTACTTAATTGCAGGCATGTTAATAACAAAGCTGTTCATGAGATACTCCCAAGACTTAGCATCATATTCCTGGGCCTGATCCTGGCACATAGATGAGATCCTGCCTGGGCAGAAGAGTGGAGAGAAATTTATTGTCTGCCAACTGCAGTGAGGAATGTTTTCATTCAATCACCAGAAGAATGAAGGGGATGCAGAAGGATGCTCAGATCCCATGGCTAAGGGATGCATCCCCTGGCCATGGCAATGCTCTTCATTCCCAACCTCTTGCCTGAGTAGCTGCAAGCCCATATTAGTTGTTGTTCTGGTTTGGCCAAATTTAGAAATATATCCTCTGAGAGAAGGCACAACCACCCCTCCCCCACCAGGTTCGGGAAAAATAAATTTTCCTCGAAGGAAAGTGAAGGAGATAAAACTATTTATTTAACAAACACACAGGAGAAGGAAAATAATGCTAAATAATAAAATCTCTCACTGTGGAGGAAAAACCTGGGAAAATGTTAGAATCCTCCCTTTGGTCTCCTTGGAGCTGGGGCTTGGCCCAGGGCCAGGCCCTTTGTGCCCAGTGGAAAGTCCTCCTGATATGCTCTGAAGTTGAAAGCAGACCAATAGAAAAGGGAGAAAATCCGGAATTCCAGGGAAGGAAAAACAAAGTTCAACGCTCAGTCTCTCTCCGGAGAACAAGAAACTGAAACAACTGGCCAAAAGCTGACTGGAAAGCAGCAAGCTGGGTGCTTCCTCGCTCCCCTGCCGCAGCTGGGGGAAAAAAACCTGCTATCTCCATGTGACCTTGAACAAGCTGCAAACTGCTTTGAAAAAGTTTTGCTCAGTTTTTTCCTTCCCCCTCTCAGGCTCAGTTTAGAGGCATAGAAAGGCACAAAAATTAATTTCTGGGCATAGGCAGCGATATGGGATACACATCATAAGGTCACCCCAAGACAGTTGTTAAATGCTGGGTGACCCCAGCCATGCGCACCAGGTATTGGGCTGTTATGAATGGATGATGTGGGTGTAAATAAGTCCCTGCCTTTTGCCCAGGCCTCTGGCAGCAGACAGTCGTGTTATTGAGGTGGCCAGCACCCCAAGACCCACTCTCATTTGCAAGTTCTTTAATAATGGCTGATTCAGTCTATTACAGAATGAATTATTTATTTGACACAAAACTAACAGACATAAGACTTAAAACAGACTATTACTACATAGGAATAAGACAAAAGGGGATACTAGTATTATACACACGGGGTTAAAGGTACCATTAAATTTACAGCTAGCTAAGAAATAGTATAACTTAGGATCCAATGTTTCGTACCACCAAATTGTTGAAGGGGCACACATAGAAATCCTTTCCCTCAATTTCCAGAAAAGTAACCATGAAGTTGCATCCAAGCTTCGGGGAGAAATCGTCTTGCACGTTCCCAGGGAGTGTATAAGAGAGTTCTGCATCTGTGATAAACTCTAGTATTTTTATAGACATAAAAACAGGCCTTTTGGTCACCTATGTTTGTTTATCTCTTCCCACGTGTTAAACTGGCAGACCTTTTGGTGCCAGGAGATGATACCCACTGGGCCTTGCCCGCCTGGGTTATCTCTCCTACCTGCACTGGCCACCTGTGGAGATATACTCACAGCATTTTACCAGCTAGGCTTGCAGTTCAATGCCTTAGAAAGCCTCGGGCAGCCTAGAGAGGTAGCACGGGCAATCTAGCATTTCAGTAGCTCTAAAAGTGGCAAATAGTAGCTGCAAAGCTGATACCACCAGTGGAAGCAAAGAGGGAGAAACGTAGTCTTTGGTTGCCAATTCCTGCAATTAGAAGCTTTCAAACAGAAACAGAAACACACAGATGTTCACAGGATTGCAAAGCCAAAGAGGGTGGGCCCCCTCTCGGGCCCTTTCTTTTATTCGGAGAAGGGGAAAGGGGAGGACTGGGGGCGGACCTGGGGTGACCAGCCAATCAGACACTGCTAAAGAGTTTGAGTTACATTTGGTTTTGCTTGCGCTTGGAACAAAGGAGTTCAGAACACATGGCAGAGGCAAGTCCTGGCTTGTCTTGGGGAGGGGGAAGGGAAGCTCGGAACAGGCAGCAACAGCCACCTGTGGTGGGGAGAGGGGTGATATGCCCTGCCACACGGGCTCTGCAAAAAAACAGGACAAAACCAGAATCCCTTCACTGCAAGGAATGTAGCATGTCTGGGAGAGTTTTGTCCCATGGGAGAGTTGCTTGGGATTGAGGGCAAGAGTGGTGTCCAGGAAGGTTCTTCAAAGGCAAGAACCAGCATGTCCAGAGCACCCAGTCCCTGAGCACATGCACAGGATCTCAGTCTGTTTGGCCATACGGGATGCTCTGCATCATGAGGTAAAAGTCTCAAGTGTCATTGGGGATGTATAGAATTATAGAATCATGTAGGTTGGAAAACACCTTTAAGATCACTGAGTCCAACCGTTAACCCAGCACTGCCAAGCCCACTGCTAAACCATGTCCCGAAGTGCTGCATCTACACATCTTTTAAATCCCTCCAGGGATGGTGACTCCACCCATGCCCTGGGCAGCCTGTTCCAATGCTTGACAGCCCTTTTGGGGAAGACATTTTCCCTAATTTCAAATCTAAGCCTTACCTGACTCAACTTGAGGCCATTTCCTCTTGTTCTATTGCAACTTGGGAGAAGAGACAGAGCCCCACCTGATTACAACCTCCTTTTAGGTAGTTGTAGAGAGTGAGGTCTCCCTTGAGCCTCCTTTTCTCCAGGCTGAACACCCCCAGCTCCCTCAGCTGCTCCTCATCAGACTTGTACTCTAATGTAGCTCCTTACCTCTCAGTAATTTTAAGAATTGCCTAACCAAATCTGCATATAACCACCAGAAGAATGTAACCCCACATTGTCCTCAAGCTCTCCACATGCCAGACAAATGGTGGGGGTTCTCAGAGGACTTGTCTCCCTTAAGGGGTGTCCTAGTTACAGGAGTAGGGCACCAGTTTAGGACTATGTGGGCATAACCAAACTATGTATTCTACCCCCTCTACATCATTCCTGATAAACTGTTAATGATGGATTGTTTGCAGTAGCTGCCCAGTGCACACCTGACACCTCAGGCTACAAGCTGGGTGTTAAATGAGATAAGGAAAAGAGGCAAACCCTGTGAGGTAGGCTAGTGGGTTTTTTTTCTTCACACAAATGACTCAGCTGTGATAACTCCCCTCTGGGAAGCACCAGCACATTCACACCCAGCCTGAGGGATCATCTCTGCTAATGAGCCATAATGGATTCAATGTCTGTCTTCGTTTAAAAGGCAGATGTCTGCCAAGGAAAGATGACCCCCTCCCTCCAAATCATTATAACTCTGAAATTATGGGGCTTCCAGGCAAAAATATGGGAAAAGGAATAACAGTTCTTTACTAGAATATATATATATATGTAACAAGACAGAACAAACAACAAAAAGAAACAATAACAAATTCCTCACCCTTTAAGCAGTTTCCCCTTTGGTGTAGTTATGACTATAACCGGCAGAGGGCGCTGGTGGCTCAGGCAAGGCAGAGAGGCTGCAGTGACTCTCCTGCAGCTTCAGGGGATGCTCCAATGCGAGCCCAGAACCTCTCCAGGCAGTCAATGGCGGCTCAGAGAGAGAGTGGGAGGAAAGGGACGACTCCCTCAGGGTCTCACTCAAATGGCGATTGGTCCTTGGCACCACCTATGGCAACCTGCAGGGGAGGTGGGCAGGGCTTGGTTGCGATGTCGAGCTACTGCACAGAAAGGGAACAGGGAGGGGTGGCCCTGGCCTCAGATGACATCCCACGCATCAGCTCTGGACTCCCAAATGGCAGGGAAGCAGCAAAAAGCAGGGAGGCTTGCTGTGCCAAGACCGCAATGCAACGAAAATGTCATTGTATCTTTAAGATTTCACAGCCGCGGGGTGGGGGCACTGCCCAGGCAGTCTTTCTTGCCCTTGTGGTGTAGGATTGAAGATATCACGTGAAGGGAAGTGGCAGCGAGAGCTGGCACTGGAAGAAGGTGTGGCTCTCCTGCTGGGTGAAGGAGGAAGAGGTTGGAGGCACAGTGCTGCAGCGAGCAGTCCTCCTGCAATGACTTAACCCATCAGACTCCCAAAATATCCCATGACTCACAGTATTACATCATTCCATTGTGCAACTCCCCACCCTGGGGGAGGTACTGAGCATTCCCCACCTGAACCTGAGCATATCTTTGGGTTGTGGGACTTCTGGTACCACTCTGGATCCAGAGCAGGACCAGAACTTCAACAGGACTGTGACCATTACTTCGACAAGACTGCAACCATCACTCTGACCAACAGGGTGCCAGGTTTACTCTACCAGTTTTCTCTGTATCATTGTATTCATTGTAATCTCTTTAGTAGATTGTAACTGACCTGTAATCTTTCTTGAGGTAATTGAGTGAGGTTCATTTCTCCTGCCACTTTACTTTTAAGCTAGCACAGGGGGCTATGAGCAGGGCTGATGGAACAGACCAACTGTTTTAGACCACAGTTGTCCATGTGTCTGGAGTTATTTTCCCCAGCCCTGTGCCTTCCAGCCCCTTTCCTTGGGAGGAAATGATGTAGTAAAAAACTTGCAGGAATCCCATATTTCTGAGCATATAGACTGGTAATCACTAAGACAGCTGAAGCCTTAGATTTGTTTGCATAAGCTCCTCTGACAGAGTAGACATTTGTCAGATATAAATTCTGTTGAAAGGTATCTCATTTACTTAATTAAATTTAAAAATTGGTGGAGAAATGATAGCATGAACAATACCATCCTATTTCCAGTTTGGTAACCCTGACTGTCTCCCCTTGGTTTTTAATACTTCTGCAGTTTTTCTGTGACTCTGAATGTCTCTAGTTTCCACAGTGACCAATGGCCAAATCCTTTTTTTTCTTTGTTTTTATACTTCCCTGCCATTCAGCTTGCAAAAAACCCCAAAAACAACCCAAACAAAAAACCCACGTTGAATATCTCAGAAAACTGAATGTGGTGATTTGAGACTTAAGACAAATTCCTTCTACTGCCACTACCACGAAGCCTCTTCCTCCCATGTTTGCCAATCACGAACCCTCACTCTATGGTTATGAGCCAGTTGGCCTCAAATATAGGTTTTAACTCCTGGGGATGCCAAGGAATACAGATTCCATGGGCAGATGGCTTTGGCAGGCAGGGTTGGAAACTGTTTAGCTGCTGACCATTGAAATGTCTTTGTGAATGGCAAATTCCTTCATCTGACTGAGCATTAAAGCATCCCCCGTGCTCTCAGAGTCAAGACTGAGCATTAAAGAGGCATTGGAAAGGCAGGGAGGTGCTGCCCTGCTTAGGGCTAGCCCTGCACTGTCTTGGGTGAAAGTACACCATTCCAGGACAATTTCCTTCTTAGTTGCATCCTTGATGATGGCATTCTGTCTCTGTCTTCTCTGCTCGAGACAGCCATGCTGCAGCCTATGTGGAAATATGAAATGTCTGAGGCTGCCAAAGTGGTTTTTTCCATTTGACTGGTTTTTTTGGGGGGAGTTATCATCTCAGCTACTGGTTCTAGCCAGCACACAGGGGCTTGCTTGCCCCTTCTGAGTCACTGTAGTCTCTTGAGCCAACCATTTGCAGGCAGTTCCTCCTCTCTGTGGCTGTTGAATTTCCATGTTATCTGTTTGGAGCTGTATGCATATAGCCTATCTGGAGACAATGGTCCTGGCTCCCCATGCTGCCAGAGCCAAGCATGATCCTCAGCTTCTTCATCCATGCATGTGTCCTGTCCTGGTGTAGCAATGATGAAGGACATGCATAAAGAAAGGTTTATTGGGTTTGCATGGCCAAGCTTTGGTAGCAGGGGAAGGGGGGGGGGGGTGCTACAGGGATGGCTTCTGTGAGAAGCTGCCCTAAGCTTCCTCCATGTCCATCAGAGCCAATCCCTGGTATCTCCAAAGACGTATGTGCTGCTGGTCAAGACTGGGCCAAATAGAAATGGTGGCAACACCTCTGTGATAACATATTTAAGAAGAAGAAGAAAAAAGTTATGGCTCAGTTGCAATTGTGACCAGAGAAGAGCAGGGTGAGAACATGTGAGAGGACCAACTCTGCAGACACCAAAGTCAGGGGAGAAGGAGGGGGAGGAGGTGCTCCAGGCACCAGAGCCAAGATTCCTCTGCAGCCCATGGTGAAGACCATGGTGAAGCAGCTGACCCCCTGCAGCCCATGGAGATCCATGGGGATGCAGAGATCCACCCACAGCCTGTGGAGGACACTCACACTGGAGCAGATGGATGCCTGAGAGGAGGCTGTGACCCCGTGGGAGGCCTGGGGAGAGACGACCCCATGCTGGAGCAGCCTGTCCTTGAAGGACTGCACCCTGTGGAAGAGTGACCCACATGGCAGCAGTTTGTGAAGAACTGTTTCCCATGGGATGGACTCACATTGGAGAAGTTCACGGAGAACTATCTCCAGTGGGAGAGATCCCATGTTGGAGCAGGAGAAGGACTCCTTTCTCTGAGCAGCGAGAGAAATGACATATGATGAACTGACCATAACCCCCATTCCCTGTCTCCCTACACTGCTGAGGGTGGAGGTAGAGCTGGGAAGGGGGGAGGGGGGGGGGGGGAAAGGTGTTCTTTTAAGGTCTTATTTTACTTCTCATTATCCTGCTCTGATTTTGTTGGTAATAAATTCAATTAATATTTTTAATTTGAGCTTGTTTTGCCCATTACGGTATTTGCTGAGTGATGTCTCCCAGTCCTTATCTCAACTCATGAACCCTTTGTTTTATTTTCTCTCCCCTGTCCAGTTGTGGAGGGGAGTGATAGAGAGGCTTTGGTAGGTGGCTGGCATCCAGCCAGGGTCAACCCACTACAAAAAGCCAAACAAAACCATTTAGTGTGGGCACCTTGTTTACTTGGCAATTTACTTTTTAGCTTATTTTTTTCCACTTAGAAATTCCTGATACACTTTAAATTGTTCACTGCAAACCCATGCAGCAGTATGCCATGTTAGTACAGCAGAGATGGCAGTCAAGAGGAGCAAACAATGCTGTAGGCCAGGTGTATCAGGAGGTCCTTAGGTCTTCAGAAAAAAATATCTCCTGATATTTCTTGCCTGCCTGACTTCCCTTTGCTCAGCTGGGACTAACCAGATATTCCCTGGTTCAGTATGGAAGCAACACAGAAAACACAGAAAGCTGGGAGAGATTTTCCTGGTAACCAAAGTAATATATCTAACTGTTCATGAAAACTTTCAGCTGAAATATCCCTCTTTCTGAAAGAGATTTAGATGTGCGAGATTGTTAGATGTCAAGAAATTGAGTCCCCTCTTGTAGTAGGGAGACCCACAGAGCCCACCCACCAAGGGCCAGTCTGTTTGGTGGGACAGATGTGTTGACCAAAAAGGACCATGCAGAAAAGGTTGAACTAATGACCTTCTTTGACTTTCTAGGCGACAGCAGAGACTTCCTGGTGGGAACAAGTCTCAGCAGCATGCAGATCATCAGCAAGGTGGCACCAAACACAACAGGGACCACCAGAAACTCTACCAAGGAGGCCAGGCCCCTCACTCCTCAGGCAGGACAGGCCACCATGGCTACAGTCAGAACCGGAGATGGCACCACAACCAGAAACACTTGCCCAATGACAAAGAAACACACAGAAACACCAAAGAGACTGAGAACTTGAAAATCGAGGACACCTCCATCTGTGCAGTTCACATTCCCTTGGAGATGCACCGAGGCCTGGAGGCTATGGAGAAGCAGTCTCAGCAGTACATCCAAGAGTCAGAGACCAAGCAGAAAGACAGCATTCATGAACGCATTGGGGAAAGACCCAAGATCAGTTTGCTTCAGTCTTCCAAAGACAGGCTGCGAAGGAGACTAAAAGAAAAGGTATTATTTCTTAGGGAAATGTTGAATTTCCCTTTTTACAAGAGTCTGGCTGTTGGCCATTTTCCATACAAAGGGTGGGGTGGGCTCAAGAAACCTTTCCATCAATGCATCTTAATCTCCCAGTGTCAACACTTCTCTCAAAGTGTCTTCATGCTTCTTCAGGAGGCCTTTTATTGACACAATTAAGTCTTGGAGCTTGACTTCTTGGTTGAGGTTGCTACCAGCTTGAGTTCTTCAAAGACTGGGAACTCTTTTCCTGCATACCCTTGGGGAAAGCTGGTTCACACATGAGCTATGATGTGGGTGCACCTTCCAACTGACTCCCTTCCAGTCTGCAGAGCTCATCGACTTTGCAAAGAGGTCTAAAAAAGGCAATTTGTCTCTCTACAATTACAGAGCTAAATCCCAAGCTTTGACTTTTGAGTGCTGAATAGCTGTAGTCAGCTACTTCAATATTGATATCCATTTATCTCAGCAATTAATTGAAATGACCTTATCTTTCCCACTTCCTTCCAACAACCTAACAATAGCTAAACTATTGCATGCAAGTGACAGAGGAGAAATACTTTTTTGAAACAATATTCAGCATCAGATTTCTGAAGAATTTGGAGATGATATTTCCATTTTCCCCCTGTGAAACTCAGATTCTTTCTCTTGAGATTCTTTTGTCAGACTAGAAAATGAATCTGTAAGGGTATCTCCAATGAGATTTCCAAAATAAGTAGCAAAAATAACCTGAACATATACAACTCCATGGGAGTGCATGTTGGAAATGTATACCTTTGAATGCATGAGCATTTACTATTTATGTATGTGGCATGAGGGGGAGGAAGAGATTTTGTTAGTTATTTTTATGTTTTTTAAAGCAATAGGAGTATAGTAGAGACTTTCAGATGATTAATGCTCTCCCTGTGAATTTATAGTCTTATAAGAAACACATCACATAAGTACCCAATCTTAGGGGGTGGGTGGGTATTGTCAACACAACTGGCCTCCTGAAGGGAGTTTTGGACAATTCCAACTGCTGTTTGGCATTGGGGTTGTCCAAAAAATTGTTGCAGTTTTGTATTATATAGCATGTTTTAAGAGTTTTTCAAATGCTGGGATCATGTGACATCTTTAATCTCAATTTAAATCATTAAATATATCACAGAATCACAGAATATGTTGACTTGGAAGGTCCCACACAGATCATTGAGTCCAACTCCTGGCCCTGCACAGGACACCCCAAGAGTCGCACCATGTGCCTGAGAGTAGTGTCCAAATGCTTCTTGAACTCTGTCAGGCTTGATGCTGTGACCATTCCCTGGGGAGCCTGTTCCAGTGCCCAACCACCCTCTGGGTGAAGAACCTTTTTCTAATATCCAGCCTAAACCTCCCCTGACACAACTTCAGGCCATTCCCTCGGGTCCTGTCACTGCTCACCACACAGAAGAGGTCAGTGTCTGCCCCTCCTCTTCCCCTCATGAGTATATTAAAAAGTAGACATTTTCATAGGATTCTTATCTGAGCATTTTGCAAACATTGGTGCACTTTCAAAATAGAGACAAAAAAAAAAAATCCATTATCACCATGTGGCAGACACACACAGAAACCAGTCCAAGATGCCAAAGAAAGTCAGGGGTAGTCAGACTTTGACATCCTGGCTCAGGACCCTTGAGGAAATCTTCTTCCTGAGCTGAGGGGGAAGACTTTGGGATTGAGTGCTGTGGGAAATGGACAAAGAGCATTTCTGGGACAGGATTCATTCACTTGTGGTTTTCAATGCTGAGATTATACCATTGTGTTGCTAAAAGATGTTTTGTTTTTTCTGTCATGTCTATGTTTCTCCAATCCCCTTCCCCCTTTTCTGTTTGTGGAAGGACAAGGGCTGATATGTCTGTTTTTTCCTTGTGTAACAGATGCCTTGTCTTTCCCTTTCCACGGACCAGGACAAAGTCATGGTGGAAACCACCAATCCTGAAAAGAATAAAATGGACAAATTAATTGAAATTCTCAATAGCATGAGGAACAACAGCAGTGACGTTGACTCCAAGCTCACCACATTCATGGAGGAGGCCCAGAACTCTACCAACTCTGAGGAAATGCTGGGGGAGATAGTCAAGACCATCTACCAGAAAGCAGTGACAGACCGCAGCTTTGCTTCCACAGCAGCCAAGCTCTGTGACAAAATGGCCCTCTTCATGGTGGAAGGAACCAAATTCCGGAGTCTACTCCTCAACATGTTGCAGGTAATGAGATAAAATTAGTTGGTTAGATAACTGCAGCATCACCCTGCCTGGTCTTAGCATGCATTTGGACGGGAGCTGAGTTGCTATCAAATTCCTTTTGAACTCAGTTGATGAGAGGAGAACAGAAGTGTACCTGCAATTTTGTCTGTGCACATCTTTAATGGTTACCATAGATAACATGGCACTGAGTGCATTGTCAAGTTGCTCTTCATTCCCATTTCATGAGCTGTACATGTAATTACAGTATCTCACTCCAGGGCCTATCTGTGAAACTAGTGGGCTGCTTGTGGCAGCATCCCCATGTCATGAAGAGAACTCAGAGGGTCTTACAGTGGAGGGTCTATTTCAGCACCAGAGATACCAAGTTAAGTCATGTTCCCTGAGTAGGCTATTGGTTTCATCGCTTGGTTGAAGGGCTTGGTCCTGGTTTCTGATTGCAACACAGACTGAAATAATTTGTGTATTTGCTAATTATTTTGGGTGACTTGTTTATTGGTGTATGCAGCATTGGTTGACTGCTTACTCCAAAATCATCACTGACAATAAAACTGGGGGGGGGGGGAGAAAAAAGTAGTGGCTCTGTTCCGGTTTGGCCAAATTTAGAAATATATCCTCTGAGAGAAGGCACAACCACCCCTCCCCCACCAGGTTTGGGAAAAATAAATTTTCCTCAAAGGAAAGTGAAGGAGATAAAACTATTTATTTAACAAACACACGGGAAAGGAAAGTAATGCTAAATAATAAAATCTTTCGCTGTGGGGGAAAAACCTGGGAAAATGTTAGAATCCTCCCTTTGGTCTCCTCGGAGCTGGGGCTTGGCCCAGGGCCAGGCCCTCTGTGCCCGGTGGAAAGTCCTCCCGATGTGTTCTGATGTTAAAGCAATCAAGCAGTCCAGTAGAAAAGGGAGAAAATCCGAAATTCCAGGGAAGGAAAAATGCAACTCTCAGTCTCTCTCCAGAGAAAAAAGCAGCTGAAAAACTGGCCAAAAAAAAACCTGTCCTGGGGCAGCCAGTCGGGTGCTTCCTCCCTCCCCTGCTGCAGCTGGGAAACAAATTGCTATCTGTGTGTGACCTTGAACAAGCTGCGAACTGCTTGAAAAAGTTTTGCTCAGTTTTTTTTTCCTTCCCCCTCTCAGGCTCAGTTTAGAGGCATAGAAAGGCACAGAAATTAATTTCTGGGCATAGGCAGCGATATGGGATACACATCATAAGGTCACCCCAAGACAGGCTCTGATAACTGGTCCATGAGCTTAACAGTTGAACTTGATTATCTTGGAGGTCTTTTCCAGCCTAGGTGATTCTATGACAATGGTGGATGATGGGGAAACAGGACTGTCCTCAGCTGCCCACAATCTGCTGGGGGAAGCATGCTTTACTGTAGTGCCACAGTTTGCTTTCTGGGGAGGGTGTCACATGGGCCTCCATCTTTCTGCCTCTATGAAGACAGGACATGTAGAGTTGAAACCATGAATTCCTATCCTTAATTTAATATGTGTTTCCATTTGACTATTCCCTCATGCACCCATGCCATCTGTGGGGCATATTAAGCTCTCATTTCATTTGTCTGTGATATCCCTTGGTTGCTGTGCCTGGCTGCCTGTACCTTAAGTTGGCTTTTGGGCAACACAGCAAGCAGGAAAGAAGAAGCAAAATAAAATAATGAAAATCAATATTTAGCATAACCAAACATAATTCTGGAAAGTCACTGATTGGTTTTGCTTCTCTTGCTGCTCTGGGTGCGTATCAAACTCAGCATCTCTTCCTCTGCTTGCTCCTTCTCCACTGTCCCCTGCAAAGCCTTTGGGCAGCACACATATTTGCCCATTGCCTGTACCTGAACTGGATTTTTTCCTGATTGATTTATTTCCAAAGCAATTGTACAGCAGGAGGAGAAAAATTGTGGTCCTCATTAGTTTCAGATTTAACAGCAAGGGGCTGGAGGGAGTTCTAAACCTTCCATGCATCTCTCTCTTCCCATGCCAAGTAACTCTTATGTCTTCTCCCATTTGTCTGAGTGATGCTAAGAAATCCAAAATAAATTCCAGGAGCAATGGCCAGGGAGAAGCAGGGTGTTATCCAAAAATTGAGGACAGTGGGTTATGAAGGACTCTTCAAACTTACTTTCTTCTCTTGCCCCAGCATTTCCACCCCTACCACCAGACCCAATAGACTGACTTATACTGCAGCATTGTGTGCAATAATAAATGGTTTCATATTCAGCTCTTCATAGCATGAATGTAGGATAAATAATATATCTCATATCTACAGAGAGTCTCAAAGTGCTTATCAGGAACATGTAGCTGGACACGGCATGATGACAGCATGATGTCCTGTCCTGGTTCCGGCCAGGACAGGGTTAATTTTTGCGGTAGACAGGAGGAGCATGTCTAGAACCCTGAGGTTATTCTATACCACCTCATGTCATACACATGGAGTGAACAGGGATGGGTCCCTTCCAGTTGGGCCGGTGTCAGAGTGAATGGTCAGGGTAGCGCTGGGTTCAACATGGTGAGCACTTGTGGGTGAATCGTTCACCTGTCTTGTACACTCTGTTATTAATGTTGTTACCATTTGTTTCTTACTTCATTGCTGTTTGTAATATATTGTTCTTAACTCGTGATCTTTACCTTTTGTGCCTCCAATCCTCCTCTCCAGCCTGCCATATGGGGAGAGAGAGGAGGGAGTGAGTGAGTGGCGCTGGTTTGGAGTGTTTCAGTGGGAACACTAAATTGGGCAATACCATTCCTAAACCATGACAGCCTTATTTAGTGGCTAATATGGGGCTCGAAGGGTTGAGATGACAACAGATTTGCCCAGAGTGGGTTGGAACCAAATTGGATCTAAGCATTTGTTGTATTAGGTACAGAACCGATGGTCACAATGTTGCTTGGTCTGTTCACATGGTTGTGGTACCTAACACTGTGTATACTCCTGTATATGCAACATGTGGCTCCTCATTATGATCTTTTTCTGAGCAGGAAGAGTGATCAGAATTGCTTTGTTGCTGTACTGTGTGATATTAGCTTATGACATGATAACATCAAGGGCAATGAGGGTCATTTGGGATATGTATTCAGTGTTGCTCTCCTGCCCTTCCCTGCACTACCTCTGGGAAATTCATTAATAATTGTACCCAGTCTGTAGGGAGAACAAGGGAAGATGATTTTCCCCAGCTTTTCACCCCCTTTTCCTCCTTCAGGCCTGTTACAACAGCTTTTGAGAATTTTGAATTCTCTTTGGATGTTAAGGAAAGCATGTTCTTGTTGCTCAGTCTGCCAGGTCTCCTCAGTACAGTCAACACCATGTTTAGAGTTACAAAAGAAATTTCTAGGAAGGTCATTCAAAGATCTGTGCCAAGGGTGGACAGTCATGAGTGGCATGGAATGTGGGAGAATATGGGCCAGTTTTTGGAAAAATTCTCTGCTCCAATGGTTTGGAAGTCCACCCCTGAACAACTACAGGACCCTGATAAAGTGACAGAATATTTGCAAGGAAAGTGCTGTGGCAGTTCCAGAGAGGCACAAAGTTATTGCAATGTGTTTGGCCCAGGCTACTCTTTACTGGACGAGGTTTGACACTAGACAGCACCCTCAGGGGAAGGAGGAGGAGGAGGAAAGCAGACCAACAGGCACAATGGCCACTCAAACTGCAGCTGAACCAAAGGAACAACCCATGCCGGTAGCAGTTGCCCTTATACAGAAGAAGAAATCTGTTGTAACCGCTTAACTGCCTAGCAGGCTGCAGCTCCCTGTGAGCACAGTGGGAGTTACCTAGGGCCGTGCAACTAGTCACATCCCGGAGTCCATTTCGGACAGCCCCGCGATCTGGCTCCGGCAGCCAGCAGCGTTACAACACAGTGGTGATAAAGGAGGTAGAGAAGGGTCTCCCATGAGGGTGGTAAGATGGCTTTATTCACATCTTGTCCTGGCGCCCTCAGAGGCAGAGAGAGAGACCTCGTGGTCTGGGTGCAGGGTGGTTTTGTCAGGGGCCCAGGGGCAGTCCTTGGGTGGGGTTGGGGTACAGGAGCCAATAGGGAGAAACCGAGGGAGTGGCCAAGGCTAGGGCAGGGAACAGGGGGAACATGGCATCACAGAATCAGGGGGTTAACAGGCTACCACAGAAATCCAAGACCAAATCAGTTTTCTTAGTGAGAGGTGAAGAGGAAGTAGGTCCACGATTGGAAATTAGAGGGTAGTGAAGCCAAGCAGCTGGGATCCCTGTCCCAGTATGTGGGCATTGACAAGGGGATTGGGAAGAGAACAGAAACTCTCAGCCTCTGAAGGTGATTCCTGTCAAGCATGAGGGAAAGTTATCCTTTCAAGGATGATCTACCATTGTACCCAGGCAAGTGGAACAACATGCAGAAAGGTATCCAGCACCTGACAGAATTAGCTGTGCTGGAGGTACTTTATGAGGATTCAAATAACGACCAGTCCTCTTGTTGCCAGAATGATTTTTGCTTTTATATATTCTCTAAATTCTTTACACATATATTCTGGCTCTACTGTTGTGTAGTTATATAGTTCCTAGCTAGCCCCAGTACTTTCCCCTTCCTTGATAGGCAGAAAGACAAAACACATTCCAGACTCCAAGCAGGAGACCCAAGGCCCCTATCCTATCTTGGTTCTTCCTGGGAACCAAGGTTAAAACCAACTCTTCAATACACATTTTCATAAACAAAGTTTAGTTTCTGTCTGAGGGGAGAGGATTTAAAAAGGGGTTGAACCGGGAGGAATTACCTCACCACTTATGTCTCTAATTGTGGATTTTTGTCAGTTATGCTAATTTGCTAAACTTACAAAACTGTATTCACCCTGTGCAGGAATGGGCATTTAGGCATTTTCCATATCTGCCCCTGGAGGCCTCCAATAAAGACCAGCCTTTATATTACCTCCTATACTAATATTATCTCGAAAGTGTGTTGTTTCATTTCTAGGTTCTTTAAGGCATCACTCTATAGATCCAGATGAAGTCCAGTGTACACAATCCATGTGGCAGAAGTTTGCATGTAGCACGTCATTGCCATAAGCCAATTCATTGGCATTTATGTCAATGAAAGGAGAACAAACAGTGCTTCAGGTGACTACCCAACCCCAGCTATAGGAAGGACATCCTATCAACCTGTGCCGCAGCTGTAGAAAGACTGTCCAAGGACCACCAGCAATTTAAAGAGGACCTCAAGCAATTGAAAGAGGAAATGTCCCATGCCCTGCCACTACGGACCAGAATCTCAGCTATTAGGAAAAAGTGCCTCCCTGCTCAAGGGAGACGGTCCGCACCATGAGGTACCCTGCAGTTTTACCTGCATGACCATGGAGAAGACATGAAGTGGGATGGAAAACCCACCTCTACCCGAGCAGAACAGGGACGTGATTGAAAGGGAAAACAAACACTGCAGGAAACCCCTCAAGGATAAATGCTGCTCCAGTTTCCTGTGGGCAAGTCCTCAGACAGAACAGAAGGGCTGATGTTACTTCTGATCCCCTTGAAGGGACCTCCAGTTCATATTTACAAGAAGTGAGCAATGAGTACCATGATGTTTCGGTTTTGAAAGACAGGTGTCTGCTAAGGAAGGCAGAAGATCCCCTTGAAGTGGCAGATATAACCCCTTTTCCCTCCAAGTTATTATATTTTGAAATCAAGGGCCTTTAGGCAAAGATGTGGGAAATAGGAATAACAGTTCTTTACTATATATATATATATATGTATATAACCAGTCAAACAAAACAACAACTATGGCAGTAACAGCAAACACAAACCCAGTCCCAGCCTTCTTGGCTGTCAGGCTATTTCCCCTCGGGTGCAGTTCCGCTCGCAGCCGGCAGGGGCGCTGGCGGCTCCCGGTGAGCAGGGCAGGTGCGATGGTTCCCCCGCGGCTGCAGGGGGCGCTCCGGAGCGAGCTCGGGAAGCACGTGGCACCAGTGCCCTGGGATCCCGGGAAGGGATGGAACAAAGGCTTTACAAACCCCTGGGCAGCCGATCCCGGACTCTCAGGAACAGCAGGCTGGAATGGCAGGCTGGAACGGCAGGCTAGAGCGACAGGCTAGAGCGGCAGGCTGGAGCTGCAGGGACGAACACAGATCCCGGGTGGCAGACGAGATGTATCCAGATGGGAAAACCCCACGGAGGCCCAGGCAGGCAGGGCGAGCAGGGCTACAGCGTAGCGAAAACTCGAAGCAGCAGCGGAGCGGGGCAGCCACAGCCCGGTCTCCAGCAGGGCAGGGAAAGTGGCTTTTGGGGTCCCGGCGTTGTTTCCAGCAGGAAGAAAGAACGGCCAAAAGAAAGCAGCAGCGGCTCCTTTCTCTGCAGCTTCTCTCTCCGGAAGCTCAGAGCGAACTGACTCCACACCCAGGTGTAGACAAAGGAGTAGCCAGGCCCGCCCCACTCCCCTTTTTGTCTTTCTTAAGTACAGCTATTTGTCCCCTAGCAACATGCATATGGGAGAAAATTCCTTTAACAGGAAAAAAAACCTAAGACTAAACTAAAAACCCCAACACATAACCAGGACTAGTGGGGCCCTGCCTCTGGCCAGATGGAGGAAAGGGACAATCGGATCTATTGGACTGTGTGTATCTGATGGCCTGGCACATCAGAGCCACAAGAGTATAAGGCTTTAGTTGACACCAGCACACAATGTACCCTGATGCCATCAAGATATGTAGGGGCAGAATCTATCTCTATTTCTGAGGTGACAGGGGGATCCCAATGACTGACTATACTGGAAGTTGAAGAGAGCCTGACTGGGAATGAGTGGCAAAAACATCCCATTGTGACTGTCCCAGAGGCCCTGTTCATCCTTGGCATGATGAATATCCTCTCAGGAGAGGATATTTCAAGGACCCAAAAGGGCATCATTGGGCTTTTGATATAGCTGATGTGGAGACAAAGGAAATTAGACAGCTGAATACCTTTCCTGGCCTCTCAGAGGACCCTTCTGCTGTGGGACTGCTGAGTCTCGAAGAACAGGTACTGATCACTACCACAACAGTGCACCATCGGCAATATCACACTAACTGGGACTCCATGATGGCCATCTGTCTTGGTTTGAAAGACAGGTGTCTGCCATGGGAGGCGGGAAACTCCCTTGGAATGGAGAATATGACCCCCTTCCCTCCGAATTATTAGAACTTTGAAATTAAGGGGTGTTCAGGCAAAGATATGGGAAAAGGAATAGCAGTTCTTTACTAGTATGTATATGGATAACAAGGCAAACAAACAACAACAATGGCAGCAACAACAAACAAAAACAGAAACCCAACAACAGCCTTCTCTCAGATGCAGGCACTTTCCCCTTTGGTGTAGTTACAGTCACAGCTGGCAGGGGCGCTGGCAGGCTCCCCATTCTCCCGCGGCTGCAGGGGGCGCTGTGGCACGAGTTCAGCCATCTCTCTTACGTGGTAATGGTGGACGCGCTGGCGGAAGGGATGGAAAAGGGACTTCCTTTACAAACCCCCAGGTGATACGCGGAAAAGACTCCACTACTGGAATAAGTAGTGAAGTAGGTATGTTTATTCCAGCACTGAGACGCATGCGGGATAGTTCCTCCAAAGCCATGTGTGCCAACAGCTGCATTCAGCTTGGTATATATCGGGTTACGAGTTCCATATTCATTAAGTTTCCCTATACGCCTATACATATTCATTACCTAGCCCCACCTAGCCTCGCCTTGTATTACAATGAGCCCAAAAGTCATTTGCATCCACGTTGCGCTTGCGCAGTGTTGTCTGGTGGTCATGGGCAGGGGTCTCCAGGATGAAGTGAAGGATCTTCCTCCTGAACTTTTCACCTTGCTTCCCTGTACATGCTCTTTATGTCTCTGGTCCAAGTCCAAACTTCAAGGCTGGTTTAAATTAGTTTTAGGTTCGAAAACAGAATCTTTGGTCAAGATTCCTTCCCTTTATCAATAGTCTCATAGCTTCTCATTCTGCTTTAGTAGGCACAATAAGTGTTGAGAAAGCTGTATGCATTGTTTTTAACAAACAACTTCTTAGCAAATCATTTAACCTCTGCTTCCCCCTCTTCCCCTGATTCACAGGGGCAGCTGATCCCAGTGCCCCTCTGGATGGTGAAAGGAGCTGTAGCAGGAACCTCGGAAGCAGCAAGCTGGAACGGCAGGGACGAGCAAAATCCTGGAGTGGTAGATGAGATGTATCAGAAACTCCACATCTGTAGCTGAAACCACGAGATGTCCCGGCAGGCAGGGGGTGCGGGGCTGCAGTGTAGCAAATCCCAGAGCAGTAGCAAAGAAATGGTGGGGGCTGGGCAGAGGCAGCCCGGCTCCCGAACACAGTCTGGAGAGGCTTCCTTGGAGGGGAAAAGGGCTCAGGGCCCCGGGGTTTCCCCTGAAGCACCCAAGCAGATGGTGAAAGGGTCCTTTTTTAGTGAGGTAGGGTGTTAATAAGGTTCCAGTGCAACGGCCGCTTCCACAAGCAGAGCTTCACTCACGGTAGAAGAAGGCAGCAGGAGACAGAACCCAGCACTGGTGGCAAAATCTCCCCACAGCGACCGCAGCCTGTTTCCCCTCTAAATGCTGAGAGAGCAAGAGAGCTAGGAGCAGAGCCCAGTCCCCTTTTCCCCAGCCCAAATCTCGTGGTATCTCTGCCCCTCCAAGAGAAACCCCTCAGCTAAGAGAGTAGTCAGCTGCACCCTTCCCCTGAGCTGTGGCAACTTCTTTTGTCTCTCTTAAGTACCCCATCATTATTGTCTCTTAGCAACATATGGGAGAAAATTCCCTGAGAGAAAGAAACAAAAGGAAAAATCCTAAACCCTAAAACCATCGATATAAATGATCTGTGAACTGGAGAGCCAGGGAGTGGTCAGCAAGACTCCCTTACCCTTTCATGGTCCTATATGGCCTGTGCATAAGTCCAATGGAGAGTGGAGACTGACAGTGGACTATTGCAGTCTGAACGAAGTCAGACCACCACTGAGCGCTGTCATGCCAGGCATGCTGGAACTTCAGTAGAAACTGGAGTCCTGTTGGGGTCCCTCCCCTGCCATGTAGCCCTGGGAGAGGGGCCCTGAGGGGACAGACACGGGGTTTCCCTGCCCCTGCTCAGCCTCGTTCCCATTGGTTGGTTTGTGTTCCCTGCGCGGGCAGAAGGACCCTTGGTCTGGTGACTGTAGCAGTTCCTCGGCAGAGCTCCGGCCATGCGGCTGGAGAAATAAACATCTCTGAAACGGCTATCAAGAATGTGTCTGTCCATATATATTTCCTTTCCACGGGACTCCTGGTTTGATATATGCGTGTTGCAGGATCCCCACTGCAACATAATGGTGGATAATTGCTGGCAGAACGATCCCCAATCCCTAAGCGACTGATTTGTGTGAGTAAACCCTGGAAACTTTGGATTCCTCTTCTTGGTTTTGTTTTGCTGTTCCATATCTAAACTATGGAGGAACCGTGGGAAGACTCTTGGCTCTCAGAGCCGCATATGGACATTTATCTTAAACTTAAAATGATTCTTGAACAACGATTTGTGAATTTTAGCTTGATTCAAGCTCAAAAAGAACTGAAACACTTCCTGGCATGGTTGTTTAAGAACTTTTTCTATGTTTCTTGGGATTTAATTCTTACCAAGGGCTTTTGGAAAACCGTTTGGACACAGTTAATATTGGAGTCAAAATATATGCCGATGGAAGAATATTTTCGTGAATATTATTTAATTACCGAGACTGTTGAGCAATGTCAGCTATGTCCTGGCGAAGGGAAGCCTGCCTCAGGGACCATGCGGCCCAGGCCACGTGCACCGAGCGCTCTGCGAGCAGCAGCGAGGCAGTTCCCGCGTGCGGGCGGAGCCACGGGAGCCGCAGTGTTGGCAGCAGAGCGAGGTGCAGCGGGAGCGGCGGGACCCGGCGGTGCCCACCCGGCCCCGCACAGCGCGTGGTGGAGCGAGCCCCGTGAACGCCCGACCAAGAGGGGCGGCGCGCGGGTGGCGGCTGGCGGTGGTGGCGGTAGAACGGAGCCGCGCCCAGCCGAGACGCGCACTGGAGCAGGGCGCGGGGGGGTCGTCGCTCGGGGGCCCGGCCGAGACGTGGGTGCAGCACCTGGCAGCGGCAGCGAAGCTGCGACCAGAGGAGGCGACGCACGGAGAACTGAGCAGCGCGGCCCGGCCTGGCCCGCCCAGCCCCGAACGCGACCCCAGGAAGAGCGCGCAGGCACGAGCAGCCCTGACAATTCCAACATGGGAGCGACCGAAGGAGAGAGCAAAGACGCAGCGAGACAGAAAACAGCAGCCACTCGGAAAAAGGAAAAGATCATAGTAACTAAGATCTTAGGGATAGTAAAATGGTATAATGTTAAGCAAAATTATGGTTTTATAACAAGGTGTGACAACCAGCAAGACATATTCGTGCATAGAACTGCTATTAAAAAGAATAACCCTGAAAAATGCATCCCAAGCTTGGGAGATGGAGAGGTAGTGGAATTCAAAATTATACGAGGTAGAAAAGGGTTACAAGCATCGCAGGTCACTGGGCCTGATGGTGTTCCTGTAAAAGGCAGTATATATGCTAAAAATCGTAGTCATGTTAGACAATATCTCCATTATAAGCCCCCCCTACAGTCTCCCTTTCCTAATCCCACCTTTCCCTTTTACCCTATGTCCTATTACCCCCAGTGTATTCCTAATCCGTTTTTTCATCCATGGTTTCCCTCACAAAACCATGCTTTTGCCAATTGTTTCCCCAAAAATCCCTTTCCAATGCCGAGTGGGGGATGAAAAGGGGGAGGGAAGAAGTTAAACCCTCTCCTGCCTCAGTTTCCCCACAAAGCATGCTCAGAGAGTCCTGTCTCCCTTCTGTCAGCCCTAAGATGTTCCACAGAATATGATTGGACATTTAAAGACTCAGGAGGGTGGCTTGTTTTGTTTTGAAACTGTTCTTGTTATGTTTATCCAGTTGTTTTCATTCTCCTTTTATTAAAATAAAACGGGTGAGGTGTTGGGGTCCCTCCCCTGCCATGTAGCCCTGGGAGAGGGGCCCTGAGGGGACAGACACGGGGTTTCCCTAGCCCCTGCTCAGCCTCGTTCCCATTGGTTGGTTTGTGTTCCCTGCGCAGGCAGAAGGACCCTTGGTCCGGTGACTGTAGCAGTTCCTCGGCAGAGCTCCGGCCATGCGGCTGGAGAAATAAACATCTCTGAAACAGCTATCAAGAATCTGTCTGTCCATATATATTTCCTTTCCACGGGACTCCTGGTTTGATATATGCGTGTTGCAGGATCCCCACTGCAACAGAGTCCAAGGCAGAAGTGGTGGCACCAACATTGCTAATGTGTTTTTCTCCATTCCTTTAGCAGCAAAGTGCAGGCCACAGTGTGCTTTCACCTGGAGGGGCGTCCAATACACCTGGAACCAACTGCCCCAGGGGTGGAAACACAGCCCCACGATTTGCCATGAACTGATGCAGACTGCCCTGGAAAAGGGTGAGGCTCCAGAACACTTGCAATACATTGATGACATCATTGTGTGGAGCAACACAGCAGAGGAAATATTTGAGAAAGGAGAGAAAATCACCCAGATCCTCCTGAAGTCCAGTTTTGCCATAAAGCAAAGTAAGGTCAAGGGACTTGCCCAGGAAATTCAGTTTTTAGAAGTAAAATGGCAAAATGGACACTGTCAGATTCCAATGGATGTGTTCAACAAAATAGCAGTTATGTCCCCACCAACCAGCAAGAAGGAAACACAGGGTTTCCTAGGTGCTGTGAATTTTTGGAGGATGCATATTCCAGATTACACTCAAATTGTAAACCCTCTATCGTGTGCCCCAGAAGAAGAATTATTTCAAGTGGGGTCCTGAACAACATCTATCTTTTGAACAAATTGTCAGGAAAATTAATCCACAAACACCAGAGGTTTATGTCCAAAAAGGAGACAGAGGAGTCCTGTTACTTTATTCTAATAAAGGGAGAGGCCATGGGGCATTTCCCCTGTGGTCTCTCAAATTTTTGGAGGGTTCAGCCTCCTATTTATCCTAATTTTAGGCCGCATTTCCCTCTCTCTTTCCCCATTGGCTGAGGTACTTGAGAGGTACAGACTTCCTGGAATGCCTAATACCTAAGGTTCCCTTCTAATGTATAACCCCCCCTTATTTTTAGTTCTTATTGAATTTTATGATTTTCCCATTGTTTCTTTCATCTCTCAATATCCAATTTAATTTATCAGCAGACCTACAGTTTGTTTGTAGAGACAAATCTCTTTCCATTCATCAATCAGTGGAACCCTTCTCATTGTTTCTTTTATCTCTCAGTGCTAATTTCATCAACCAGCAGGCCCAGAGCTTGTTTGTAAAGACAAGTCTCTCCTTTCAAAATTAAAAAGGAGGTTGTTCGTTCAGTAACCCTGGGCCAGTCAGGACAGGACAAGATATGAAAAATGTGCTCTTCATAGCAGCTGGGGAGAATGGTCCTTCCTGGAGTCTCTGGCAAAAAGTACTCAGGGAGACTCGAGGATGACCCCTGAGGTTCTGGAGTGAGGGATACAAAGGATCCGAGGCCCATAACACCCCAACTAAAAAGGAGATGCTGGCAGCTTATGGAGGGGTCCAAGGTACTTCACAAGTGATTGGCACTGAAGCACTGCTCCTCCTGGCATTCTGACTGCCAGTGCTGGGCTGGATGTT
This sequence comes from Corvus moneduloides, assembly GCF_009650955.1. Classification (NCBI taxonomy): domain Eukaryota; kingdom Metazoa; phylum Chordata; class Aves; order Passeriformes; family Corvidae; genus Corvus; species Corvus moneduloides. Next base: position 3,813,478 of record NC_045510.1, read on the forward strand.
CAAAGGGAAAGTCCCTTCTGCACATCACACCACTGATGTCACATGGAGTTAGTGGGTCACGCTGATCACACAGGGAGCTCAAATAGGAAACCCAAATTGCCCAGGGATCTTGGAAGTCATCACAAACTTGCTCAAAGGAGAAAATTATGGACTATTGTCGGAGGAGAAGGAGGAGAAGGTATCACGTGCTGAGGAAGCCCCATCATATAATCATCTACCAGAAAATGAAAAGTGATACGCTCTCTTTACTGATGGTTCCTGCAGTATTATAGGACTACATCAAAAATGGAAAGCTGCCATATGGAGTCCTATGTGGCAAGTCACAGAAGCTATTGAAGGACATGATGGATCAAGTCATGTTGCAGATCTGAAAGCTGTCCAGCAGCCTTTAGGTAGAGCTGAATGAGAGAAATGGCCAGCGCTCTACCTGTACACTGACTTGTGGATGGTGGCAAACGCTCTATAGGGGTGACTGGACTGATGGAAAAAGACCAATTGGCAGTGCAGAGGTAAACCCATCTGAGCTGCTGAATTGTGGCAAGACATCACTGCCTGGGTAGAGAAGTTGACTGCGAAAGTACATGTCAATGTACATGTACCCAACAGTCGGGCTACTGAAGAACATCACAACAATGGACAGGGGGATCAGGCTGCCAAGATTAAAGTGTCCCAGGTGGATCTGGACTGGCAACACAAGGGTGAATTATTTCTGGCTTGGTGGGACCATGATGCCTCACGTCATCGGGGAAGAAATGCAATGTGATCGAGGGGTGGACTTAACCCTGGATGCTATCTCCCAGGTTATCCATAAGTGTGAAACGTACTGCAATCAAGCAGGCCAAGCAGGTAAAGCCTCCATGGTATGGGGGACGATGGTTAAAATATAAATATGGGGAGGCCTGGCAGATTGATTATGTCACACTCCTGCAAACCCACCAAGGTTTGCAAGTGCTATGTGCTTACTATGGAAGAAACAACCACCGGATGGCTGGAGACATACCCTGTGCCTCATGCCACTGCCTGAAACACCATCTTGAGCCTTGAGAAGGAAGTCCTGTGGAGACATGGCACCCCAGAAAGAACTGAGTTGGACAATGGGACTCATTTAAAAAATAGTCTCATAGACGCCTGGGCCAGAGAGCACAGTATTGAGTGGGTGTATCATATTCCCTGTTGTGCACCAGCCTCTGGGAAAATTGAATGGTACAATGGACTATTAAAAAAACCACTCTAAGAGCAATGACTGGTGGGACCTTAAAATATTGGGATCTACATTTACCAAATGCCACCTGGTTAGTTAACACTAGAGATTCTACCAATTGAGCTGGCCCTGCCCAATCAAAACCTCCACGTACTGTAGAAGGGAATAAAATCCCCATGGTGCATATGAGGAATGTGTTAGGGAAGACAGTTTGGATCAGTCCTGCCTCAAACAAAAGCAAACCCATCCATGGGATTGTTTTTACTAAAGGACCTCAGTGCACTTGGTGGGTAACACAGAGGGACAGGGAAACATAATGTGTACCTCAAGGGTGAGGTAAACAGAATTGCCCAATCAAAATTTATAAATAAATAACATTTATTATGCGACCGAAATATCGGTCTCAAAGGCCACGATCGAGAAAAGCAGCTCCAAGCCCGGGAGATAGACACGCATAGATCTGATCTCTATCGCACCAGACCTCCCAAGTTCACGAGTGCTGCTTCGGCTGGTCTCTTCTTATACAGTTTTTGGGCAGAGTCCGAATTAATTCTATTCTTCTCATAATTTTAGCATATTCATGAAGTTTTCTTGTCTTGGAGTTGGGCTGCACAAAGCCTTTCCTGGGTCTGATGAATTGTCCATCCTGGGTGATGAGTGGGCCATTTCTGGTGATGGAAGGGCCATCTCTGATGATGAATGGGCCATCTCTGGTTCCTGGAACAGTTATTTTTAGTTCCTGGAATGTCCTATTCCTTATCAGATGAGATGTAGATATCAGAAGGTGGTAATCAAGTCATCATGGTGCAAATGTCCCCGTGATAAGATCTAACCCCACCTAGGTGGAATCCTCACTTGTTGTGAGAGAACTTCTTTTAGTGTTGTGAAATTTTTCTCTCAGCCAGGCTGGTGGAGGGATTTTGAAACTCTGTCTCTACATGGTCTGATTACATTCCAGTTTTATACATAATAGCACGAATTACATACTTTATTTATAACAATTCCCCCCCTTTTTATATGGAAACATTAATTCGTGCTACCTTTTGTCACTATAAAAAAATAGAAATACTATCATCAAATATTTACTACAAATATAAAGGTATGAATATTCAGACAAAATAATTCCTTTTAGTCATAGCTATTTAGTTTTTCTTGTAACTCTGGCTTTTCCTCCTTTATCTGCTTTTCAAACTTTATCAGAACCTCGGTAGCTTTACTATTTGCTTCTTCTTCTTTTAATTCCATGATTTTAGAGATTTTATTGTTTTTGCCTAATCCTCCAGCAGCTAGTTCCGGGTCCATGGGCATCGCAGCTATTTGCATACCTTGTACTACTGAGTGTATTAATCTAATAAAACATGGTATCATGCAGGGTATGAATATCACCCCGGCCACTGAACAAAGTATGAAAAATACTGCCTTCTTCCACCATGTACCATCAAATAATTGTTCCCACCAAGATGCTTGTAAGATGGAATTCCATTTTTGGACTGGAACGTGTGCCACCTTTTTGATCTCAGCTGCGAGGTCCCTGATGGTCTCTCCATAGTCATCAATTTCTATGCAGCGTTCTGATTCATTGAACTTGCCACAGAGTCCCCCTTCCTCAGCTAACAAATAGTCTAATGCAATTCGGTTCTGGTATACAAAGGCACGCATCTGAGAATGTTGTTTAGCTAACAGTTCTAGTGCATCCGAGGTATGATTTGAAACCACTTCTACTACAGCTTGGAGCCTTATGAGCCGATTGAGTAAATAGACAGGGGTTCTATACCCCCAGCTCCCATCCTGTGCCTATGTTGCTGGGCCATAATATTGGATTATTCTTTCTGCAGGCCATTCTTCTTCACCCCACTTTTGATTCCCACCTGCTATAGGTAGTGTTTTCTTTACCCCCCTTTTCTTTCGGCTTAAGGTTTTGTACAAGGGAGCTCCTAACAGGCCACTTTCTGATCTGGGGAGTGTAAAGAAAGAAGGTCAAATCATACCTAGAGTGCATGAACCTTTCCATTTGCTGGGCAGTTCGCTGTATGCCTTTTTGCCACATATCTAGTATATACCATTAGGGGCTTTCCATTTTATTCTCCTATTTTCTGGTTCTCTCCAATACTCTTTTAAGTCCTCTAAGGATTGGTAAGGGTTAGCTCCAGATTGCTTGTACCAGCAAAGGTTGACTTGACTATTCCAATCACAATTTGCTTTTCTTTCTTGACTCCAATATCCTGCAGGGGGTTCTGGTTGCCAGATTTTACTTTTATTATTCGAATATATTGCTAGGGTGGATATACACGGGGTGTATCCCACAACCTCAGTATATTAATTTCCTTCCCTGCTGATGCAAATTATTCCTATTACTCGTTGGTCTAGAATCCAACCTTCAGGCCTCTGTGTAGTCATTGAGAACTGATTTTTATCTCTTTTTAGAAGTTGTTCTGGAGCTAAGCCTTCACCCTTCCAAGGCCATTTTTCTGCTGATTTTAGCCCCCCACATATCCAACAGTTGGATAAACCTAACTCAGTAGCAATTTCTTGCATCAGGTCTATGAACAAGTTAGTTTTAGGGGTTGGCCATTCCCAATCATTATACTATTTTTCTAGTAAGTTGTATTGTTTGCTTAATGCCAATAGTCTCTCTTGTTCTAGTCTCTTTTTTCTTATTTCTGATTCTTGTCTCTTGAGGTCTAATGTTACCTGTTTCATAGTGTTTTCTGGGTCTATGCCATCCTTGTTCTTAGAAAAGCAAAAGGTGTTATCATATTGCAAGCATGCCCTGTCATCATTTTCCTCAAGGAGGTCTAGTATAACAGGTTCGTTGCCGAGGGGTGATCTGTCTTTGTACCTTAAATTTTTCCCCACCCAGTAAGTTTTTTCGTCCATCATGCACATGCTTAATTTTGAATTATCATAACATAATTTGTTGATCTGAGAATAGGCTACTGTACTAGTTTGAAAACAAACCAGTGGGAGGCACTAAGTCAGAATAACAATTTAATGGCAATTAAAGAAAAGGGGAAAAAAAAAAAAAAGGTAAAAGAAAACACTGTCAAAGTGACAGAGTCAAGGTACAACCTGACACCCTGTTAGGCACGGTGGTGGTAGCAGTCTGGTAGAATGGTGGCTGCAGTCCTCTGAAGCAGTGATCCTGTAGTAAAACAGTCTGCTCTTCCTCAGGAAGTCCAGTGGTGGCTGTGTAGCTCCTGTCCTCTGGAAATCCAGTGGGAAGCCCGTGTCTCTGGTGTTCAGCCTCAGCTTATATCCACGCTGGGATGCTTGGTTCCTCCCTCTGGGTGGAGCATCTCACAATGGGGTAACAAGTCATGAGGCAGAGTGTTGATTAGGCTCATTAACAGAAGATAATCCGGAGGGAGTTATCTCTGAGTCAGGCAGCAGGACAATGATGGGCAATTAACAGAAAGATAGTCTGGGGGGAGGAGGCAAGGAAACACTGCCCCACCTGATTTTAACAGCTGATGGGGATGGTAATAGAATACACTGCAACCCAGGACATTATCCACCCCTTATTCTATTACCATCTACATTATCCCAAATCAATACCTTCTTAAACTCTAAAACACACATACATATATATATATATATATATATACACAGTGAAACCTACACACCGTTCTCACCTAAGATTAGGTCTCCTTGTGGTACACAACGGGTTTCCCCATCTTTCTGCATTACCCACCAAGTGCAACCAGGTCCTTGAGCAAAGACAATCCCACGGATGGGTTTGTCTTTGCCTGAGGTGGGATTAATCCAAACAGTCTTTCCTAAAATACCTCTCAGGTGTACCACAGGGACTCTATCTCCATCCACTGTGTGCAAGGGTTCAGACTCGGCAGGACCAGCTCGATTGATGGACCCTCGGGTATTGACTATCCAGGTGGCCTTTGCTAAGTTCACTTCCCAATTTTTGAAGGTCCCCCCACCAAGTGCCTTTAGGGTAGTTTTAAGTAGTCCATTGCAGCGTTCAACTTTTCCAGCAGCTGGTGCATGATAAGGAATATGATATATCCATTCGATACCGTGTTCTCTGGCCCAGGTGTTGATGAGGCTGTTCTTAAAATGAGTCCCGTTGTCTGACTCGATCCTGTCAGGGGTGCCATGTCTCCACAGGACTTGCTTTTCCAGGCCCAGGATGGTGTTCCGGGCTGTAGCATGAGGCACAGGGTAGGTCTCCAGCCATCCAGTGGTTGCTTCAACCATGGTCAACACGTAGTGCTTGCCTTGGCGGGTTTGGGGAAGGGTGATGTAATCAACCTGCCAGGCTTCACCATATCTGTACTTTGACCATCGTCCACCATACCACAGAGGCTTCACCCGCTTGGCCTGTTTGATTGCAGCACAGGTCTCACAACTGTGGATGACCTGTGAGATGCTGTCCATGGAAAGGTCCACCCCTCGGTCACGGGCCCATCGGTATGTTGCATCTCTCCCCTGATGACCAGAGGCATCATGGGCCCAACAAGCTAGGAATAATTCTCCCTTGTGCTGCCAGTCCAGATCCACCTGTGATACTTTTACCTTGGCAGCTCGGTCCACCTGCTCGTTGTTGCGATGCTCTTCATTAGCCCGACTCTTGGGTACGTGCGCATCCACGTGTCGAACTTTCACGGTCAGCTTCTCTACTCGGGCGGCGATGTCCTGCCAAATCTCAGCGGCCCAGATGGGTTTCCCTCTGCGCTGCCAGTTGGCCTTTCTCCAGCGATCCAGCCATCCCCACAGAGCATTAGCTACCATCCATGAGTCGGTGTAGAGATAGAGCCTCGGCCACTTCTCTCATTCAGCGATATCCAAAGCCAGCTGGACGGCTTTAAGCTCTGCAACCTGACTCGATCCACCTTGTCCCTCGGTAGCCTGTGCAACTCGTCGTGTGGGGCTCCATACTGCAGCTTTCCACTTTCGATTAGCGCCTACAATTCGGCAGGAACCATCAGTGAAGAGGGCATAACGTCTTTCAGTCTCCGGTAGCTCATTATATGGTGGGGCTTCCTCAGCACGAGTCACTTGCTCTTCCTCTTCTTCAGAGGATAATCCAAAAGTCTCACCTTCAGGCCAATTTGTTATAATTTCTAGAATCCCAGGGCGATTCGGGTTTCCAATACGGGCACGCTGTGTGATGAGGGCGATCCACTTGCTCCATGTGGTGTCGGTGGCATGATGCGTGGAAGGAACCTTTCCCTTGAACATCCAACCCAGCACCGGTAGTCGGGGTGCCAGAAGCAACTGTGCTTCAGTGCCGATTACCTCTGAGGCAGCTTGGACTCCGTCATAGACTGCCAAGATTTCCTTCTCTGTGGGAGTGTAGTTGGCTTCAGACCCTCTGTAACTTCGGCTCCAGAATCCCAGTGGTCGGCCATGAGTCTCACCAGGCACCTTCTGCCAGAGGCTCCAGGACAGACCATTGTTCCCGGCTGCAGAGTAGAGCACATTCTTCACCTCTGGTCCTGTCCTGACTGGGCCAAGGGCTACCGCATGAGCGATTTCCTGCTTGATCTGGGCAAAGGCTTGCTGCTGTTAGGGGGCCCCAGTGGAAATCATTCTTCTTGCGGGTAACCAGGTAGAGAGGGCTCACGATCTGGCTGTACTCGGGAATGTGCATCCTCCAGAAACCTATGGCGCCTAGGAAAGCTTGTGTTTCCTTCTTGCTGGTCGGTGGAGACATCGCAGTGATCTTATTGATGACCTCAGTGGGAATCTGACGTCGTCCATCTTGCCACTTTACTCCCAGGAACTGGATCTCTCGGGCAGGTCCCTTGACTTTGCTCCTTTTGATGGCAAAGCCAGCTTCCAGGAGAATCTGGATGATTTTCTCTCCTTTCTCAAACACTTCCTTTGCTGTGTTTCCCCACACGATGATGTCATCAATGTATTGCAGATGTTCTGGAGCCTCACCCTTTTCCAATGCAGTCTGGATCAGTCCGTGGCAAATGGTGGGACTGTGCTTCCACCCCTGGGGCAGTCGGTTCCAGGTGTATTGCACACCCTTCCAGGTAAAAGCAAACTGGGGCCTGCATTCTGCTGCCAAAGGAATGGAGAAGAAGGCATTGGCAATGTCAATAGTGGCGTACCACTTCGCTGCTTTGGACTCCAGCTCGTACTGAAGTTCCAACATGTCCGGCACAGCGGCGCTCAATGGTGGCGTGACCTCATTCAGGCCACGGTAGTCCACCGTCAGCCTCCATTCTCCACTGGACTTACGCACTGGCCATATAGGGCTGTTGAAAGGTGAATGGGCCTTGCTGACTACCCCTTGGCTCTCCAGTTTGCGAATCATCTCATGGATGGGAACCACAGAGTCTCTGTCGGTGCGGTATTGCCGACGGTGCACTGTTGCTGTGGCGATTGGCACCTGTTGTTCTGCAACTCTTAGCAGTCCCACGGCAGAGGGGTCATCTGAGAGGCCAGGCAATGTACTCAGTTGTCTGATATCTTCTGTCTCCACAGCAGCTATCCCAAAAGCCCAACGATGTCCTTTTGGGTCCTTGAAATATCCATTTCTGAGATAGTCTATGCCGAGAATGCACGGGGCCTCCGGGCCAGTCACGATGGAGTGTTTCTGCCACTCGTTCCCAGTTAAACTCACTTCAGCTTCCAGTACAGTCAGCTGCTGGGATCCTCCTGTCACCCCAGAAATAGAAATGGGTTCTGCTCCCACATACCTTGATGGCATCAGAGTACATTGAGCACCGGTGTCAACCAAAGCCGTGTATTTTTGTGGGTCAGATGTGCCAGGCCATCGGACCCACACAGTCCAAAAGACCCGATTCTCCCTTTCCTCTACCTGGCTAGAGGCAGGGCCCCTCTATTCCTGGTCATGTTGCATGTTGCTCCCTTCCGATGAATACGTTCCTGAGGTCCCTTCAAGAGGGTCGGTCATATTATCATTCCGGTACCGTCTGGAGTTCTGTGTGCGGGAGACCGGAGCAATGTTGACTCTAGATGCGCTTCTTGTGGTAGTTGTCCCTCTTTTTAGTTCACGTACCCGAGCTGCTAAGGAGGAGGTGGGTTTTCCATCCCACTTACTCATGTCTTCTCCATGTTCCTGAAGGAAAAACCAGAGGTTACCTCGTGGGGTGTATCCTCTCTCCCTGGTTGGGGGTCGCCGGCTCCTAATGGCAGAGACTCTTGTTGGTTCTGGTGAGATCTGGTAAATCTCTTCCTTAAGTTCCTTTTTCAATTTCTGATGGCCTTCTTCAATCAAGCTCCGGACTTGCTCAGCCAAAAGACTTGTTTCCACGGATGAGACATGGGTGCGAAACGGGGCTGTGACGGTGTCCTCGTAAATCCTCAGTTTGTTCACCAAGACGCCCACCCTGTCCTCACCTTCCCTCCATTGCAGCGTTGCCAGGTAACGGGAGTATATCTCTGGTCCAAGGCGTGCGAACCTCAACCACATCTGTGACGTGCACTGGACACCATCTGGGCTCTTAGGAAATCTCTCATCTTCTGAGAAAATGATCTCCAGCACAGCCAATTCCCTCAGGCACCGGATACCTTGTTCCATTGTGCTCCATTTTCCTTGGTGCACCTGGAGGTCTTCTTTACAAAGGTACCTGTCCCTTACACTTGTAAGCAGTCGCCGCCAGAGGCTGAGGGTTTCTTGGGTTCTCCCGATCCCCTGGTCAATGACCACATCCCGGGACAGAGATCCCAGTTGCCTGGCCTCACTTCCGTCCAGAATGGTGTCATTGGCTGCAGCGTCCCAGATGCGAAGCAGCCAGGTCAGGATAGACTCGTTTGTCTGGCGGGTGAATTCCCTCCGCAGGTCACGCAGCTCACCCAGGGATAGTGATCGAGTGATGATCTCCGGTTCTGCTTCTTCTGCTGGGTGCGAAGGTCCTGCTGCATCCTCGTCAGTCACTATGCGGACTGATTTGCTTTTTGATTTCTTCTTCTGCACGGGGGCAACTGCAATCGGTTTAGGCTGTTCTGGTTCAGTGATGGTTTGCATGGGGACGCTGACAGTGCTTTTGGTTCCCTTCTCCTCTGTGTCAGTCTGCGTGGACATGGACGCTGTTGTTTTGCATTTGGTTCCTTTCTCCTCTGTGTCAGTCTGCGTGGACATGGACGCTGTTGTCTTGCATCTGGGTTCTTTCTCCTCTGTGTCAGTCTGCGTGGACATGGACGCTGTTGTCTTGCATCTGGGTTCTTTCTCCTCTGTGTCAGTCTGCGTGGACATGGACGCTGTTGTCTTGCATCTGGGTTCTTTCTCCTCGGTGACAGTCTGCGTAGACACGGACGCTGTTGCTCTGCTCTTTTTCCCTCCCTCATCCTGAGGATGCTGTGCCATAGCTCTGATTCTAAGCATGGTGTACATGGTGCAGGCTGTACAGAGAAGACAAAGCAGAACTGACAGCAAGTTTATGCCGTCTTTGACATCCAGAGGGAATTCAATATTTTCAAAAACTGCTGTGCCTGGCCTGAAAGGCTGGAAGAAACCACTCTCTACTCCTCCCACCAGGGGCTGGGTGCGATTGTTGAGGAGATCCCAGACATAGGAGCCCAGACTAGGACAGCCAAACAAAACTGAGTATATATTCCGAATGGTATTCATCGCCTCACAGGTTATTATGCTGTAGACATAATAAACCAATAAAGCAATTCTCATACCATTTCCTGGTTTTAACAGGAGTAATACAACAGGCAGGTAGTTCCCCATGTGAGGAAAAATATAGAGAGCAAGATACAGTACCCATGCAGACCAGCTGAGCACCATGGTGAATAGATTTCTGTTTATACAAAATTGTAATTCTGACTTTTTCTCAGAGCAGGCCCCACATTGGGCGCCAAATTATGTACTAGTTTGAAAACAAACCAGTGGGAGGCACTAAGTCAGAATAACAATTTAATGGCAATTAAAGAAAAGGGGAAAAAAAAAAAAAAAGGTAAAAGAAAACACTGTCAAAGTGACAGAGTCAAGGTACAACCTGACACCCTGTTAGGCAGGGTGGTGGTAGCAGTCTGGTAGAATGGTGGCTGCAGTCCTCTGAAGCAGTGATCCTGTAGTAAAACAGTCTGCTCTTCCCCAGGAAGTCCAATGGTGGCTGTGTAGCTCCTGTCCTCTGGAAATCCAGTGGGAAGCCCGTGTCTCTGGTGTTCAGCCTCAGCTTATATCCACGCTGGGATGCTTGGTTCCTCCCTCTGGGTGGAGCATCTCACAATGGGGTAACAAGTCATGAGGCAGAGTGTTGATTAGGCTCATTAACAGAAGATAATCCGGAGGGAGTTATCTCTGAGTCAGGCAGCAGGACAATGATGGGCAATTAACAGAAAGATAGTCTGGGGGGAGGAGGCAAGGAAACACTGCCCCACCTGATTTTAACAGCTGATGGGGATGGTAATAGAATACACTGCAACCCAGGACAGCTACGAAGATAGATTTTTTCTTCCCTCCAACCCATACAGTATGATTACAGTGGTCACAGATTGAAACCGGCATTTGGTCTATATTTCTCTTATGTCTCTTATAGTATTGGTTTCTAGTTTTGAAAGGAGGAACTTCTGACTTCCTTTTCTTAAACCTTGCATTTCGAGATAAGCATTTAATTTTGCCTTCTGATTCACAAATTTGAAATCGAGTGCCATTCAGATCACAGTGTTTGCTATTCCCTTTGCAGTTCTCTGGGCTCTGATGTGTCTCTTGTTCCTTCGGAAGGACCTGCTGACACAGTTCGCAAAGGCTGTCAGCTTTTTGGCCCTCTTTGGGGGACAAACCCTCTAGTGGTGTATTAAGTGTTAGGCATATGGTCAGGGTCAGAACCATCAGGAACCCCCATAGGTGTATCCCTCTGCCTTTGCCTTCACCCACTGGAGTGCAGCCAGTGGCAAGGTAAGCCATCTTCTTGGCAGCAGGAATATTCTTCTGGGGTCCTATGGCTGGACCGAATAGCATACCTTCTCTTATATATGTTCCACCTAGAGAGTTTTATTGTGTCTGATCCGCAAGGTACTTTGATTGTTTTCCGGCACTCGACTGTTAAAATTTCTGCTTGTGCGTCTAATTTTCCCCTGACCCCATATTTATATATGGCATACCACTCAGGGGAGTCTAATTCCAATTTCCCTACATTAGTAGCAAGGGTTAAGTATTGGCTAGTCAGGTCTTGCTCCTCCTCCAAACACTTTGTACACAGGCCTCTGGGCCTATCCCCTCTACGACAATGAACAACCCAAATTTCATTACAATATTCCCACTTGAAAGAGACAAAGGGATAACATTCACAACCAGGTATATTACAACTTATCTGATCCCTCCCGGTCATTTTTTGGGTTGGTGCAGTTTTATCTTTAAGTCCCCTGGGACAGAAGTGATCTTCCACTCAGGTGTCTCTTTTTGAAGTTCTGTTTTCTTCACTCGAGAAGCGTGCATCCAGCTTCTCTCTGCTGTCTGAATTACTGCGTCAGTCCATGCCTTCTCAATCTCTGTAGATTCCTGTTAATTTCTAATAGGTATGGTTGTATTTGCCTATCTTCTATCCCGGGGTGTCCTACTGGCATCCCGTATAACATTTCGAAAGGTGACAGCCCTGTCTCTGAATGCGGCATAGTTTGGATATTTAACAAGGCTAAGGGGAGACATTTTACCCATGACATTTTTGTTTCTAGCATTAATTTAGATAATTGAGCTTTTAGTGTCTGATTCGTTTTTTCAACTTGACCCGAACTCTGGGAGTGCTAAGGAGTGTGATACTCCCATTGAATTCTCAGAGCTTCAGCCAATTCCTTAATAATTTTTGAGGCAAAATGTGTCCCCTGATCTGAGTCCATATAATTTATCATGCTATATCGGCGTATAATTTCGTCTAATAATATTTTTTTTAATAAGGTTTGTGCTGTACTTCTAGGGCTTGGGAAAGCCTCTACCCAATGTGTTAATTTATCTACTAAACTAACAGATTTTTATACTTCTCCACTGTAGGCAACTCTGTAAAATTTATTTGAATTTTCTTAAAAGGCCGGTGGGCTGCAGGGCAACTTCCCAACACTGCTCGTTGAGATTTAGCCTGGTTTACTTTTTGGCATGTCATGCATCCTTATACCTCCTGCTTGGTTAACTCATAAATTCTTACATCTGAAAAATTTTTTAAAAATTGTTCTGCTAGAGCCTGTGCCCCCCCCCCCCAGTGAGTTTGCTGATGTAGTCTTTTTAAAATTTTCCTACTGTATTCCTTTGACAGTAGCTCCCTCCCATCAGGTAACTTCTACTTACCTTTTTTTTTTTAAGGTTTTCCCTTATTTTTAAATAGACTTCAATCTCCTTTTTGGAAGGTTGTGGGGGGGGTATTCTCTGGGTTCTCTTTGCTCGACCTCTGGGGTACTCACTTTTAATAATGTTGCGTTTTCGCCTCTTTATCAGCTCCTCGGGTCTGGAACTGCATTCCTGTATGCACTATTGAAATCGCCTCTGGCTCCCTGACAGCTTCCAGGATCTGTTTTATTATTTCCCCATGGATTAATCCTCTCCCTCTGGTGTTAATTAACCCTCTTTCTTCCCAAATTTCCCCAAAAGTGTGTACCACACCAAATGCATACTTGGAGTCTGTAAAAATAGTTCCCCCCCTTTTTTTTCTGTTAGCCAATGTCCCAGGTATTCTACCTCGGGTTCAGTGAACTGGGGTTTTGATTTGGAGACTTTTAACCCCTTATCTCCTAAGAAATTTAACAACTTTATAGTGGCTTCTCTCACATCCCTTTCTGCTGGTCCAGCCACCGGCAAGCCATCCACGCACTGAGGCAGCCTGGCTCCCCAAACAAAACCGGCTGAGCAATTGCTCAAGAGCCCGACCAAACAAGCTCGGTGAGTCCACAAACCCCTGAGGCAAGGAGGCTCACCTGAGCCACCGCCCCCAGCGGGTTTCCGGATCCCCCCCCGAAAAGTGAAACAATCCCAGCTCTCTTCTGCCAGAGTACAAGTCCAAAAGGCACCTCTCAAGTCTACCACGCTACACCAGGTATCTGAGCGGGGGTGTCACCCAGCAAAGTGCACAGATTAGGGGACCGTGGGGAAAAGCACCCCAGCTATTACTTGCTTTAGTCTTTTTCTCCCTTCTATAGGAAGAGGATATTGTTTAACCCTTAATCAGAGCTTCTGGCCTTTTAATCTCGATACGAATGGGTGTCATTTCTATTCTGCCTGCTTCTCCTTTGGTATATGAGACTTTCGGATTCACCTTTTCTTTATCCTCTATGGATGGTTTGTATAAGCTCACTACAAGCTGTGACTCCCGAACAATCAAGCTTACCTCCAAAGCCACCATCAAATCTCTTCCTAACAAATTGTAGTCCGCCTCTTCAATTAACAAAACATTCTCTAGGCATGTCCTAGTTTCAGATTCGAACTCTACATTTTTAATAACCGGGACCTTAAAGGATTCCCTTTTTGCTCTGACCAACGTCGGGGTATCTTTGCTTGTTGTACATCCGCTCGGCAGTCCCTGAACGATGGTTTGTTCAGCTCCCGAGTCTACAAAAAAAATTAGTTCCTGCTTTAGGGGTCTGACTTTTAATTTTATCAAGGGCTTCCTGGACCCTAAATTGAGAAGCCCCTGACACCCCTAGACCTCTTGAAAGATTTTCTCATCTTTCATCCTTCTCCCATGCATCAACCCCTTTCTCTTCTTGTGTGCTAAATATTCCAGTATGCATAGTCCCCCCATCAACTAAAGCATACCCTTGTGGAAGGTATCTTTTCAGGTTTTACCGGCTAGGCTAGTGGTTTAATGCCTTAGAAAGCCTCGAGCAGCCTAGAAAGGTAGCGCGGGCGATCTAGCACTTTAGTAGCTCTAAAATCGGTACCTGTATCAGCTGCAAAGCAAATACCATCAGCAGAAGCAAAGAGAGAGAAATATAGCTCCCTGCTCGCTCAATTTCCTGCAGTTAGAAGCTTTCAAATGAAACAGACAACAAGAGATGTTCACAGGAAGGTAGCTGAACCAAGAGAGGGTGGGGCCCCCCTCGATCGTCTCTTTCATTAGGAGAAGGGGAAAGGGGAGGACTGGGGGCAGACCCGGGGTGACCGGCCGATCAGACACTGCTAAAGAGTTTGAGTTACATTTGGTTTTGCCCGCACATGGAACAAAGGAGCTCGGAGCACATGGCAGAGGCAAGTGTCTTGGGGAGGGGGAGGGGAAGCTCAGAAGAGGCAGCAATTCCCTATTTTTTTTTCTTTAAAGCTGGGTTGTAACTCTTAGTAACTTAAAAGTGCATAGAACAGTAGCAAAACAACAGTGCAAAACATAATTGGAATCTATCGTCCCTACAACTCGACAGTACCTAGGATGCCTTTAAACTAGTTCCCCAGTCAAAACTCAGGGGTTTAGTCAGGACATCTATGGTATGGAGTATCAGGACAAAGATTTACAAAATACAGTGCAAAACCTGAGTGCAAAACAGTGCAACTTAACTTAAGGGATTAACATCAAAATCTGCAGTAGGGGGTTTACATGAGGGTGCAAAATCAGGATCCTTTTTACAGCATCTCCTCCAGGAGGCAGTTTTAACCTCCTTAACTTTTGAGGAAGTGACATAAGGTTTTACCCATTTCCCTGGGATCCATCTCAGTCCTTGAGGGGTAGATACACTGGCATACCCACGTCCCCAAGTTACAAGTTTGTATGGTCCTTGGATTTTTTGAGTCTCTGGGTCCCAGATCAGGACTTCTGGATTTTCCTTCAGTTTCTGTCTCCCGGTGTTCTGGAAATGACGATAGATGGGAGGGTTTGGATCCTCAAAGGTGCCATTCAGGAAGTTTATGGTAAACAGTGCTTTGCTGAGTCTGAGGACAGGTGAGTTGAGTTTGGTGGTCCCTGATTGTTGTAGCAGCATTCGCTTGAGAGTTTGATGGGCACATTCAACAATGCCTTGTCCAGTTGGGGAGTGAGGAATACCTGTAACATGTCGAAATCCCCACTGCTGGCGAAAGTTTTTAAACTCCTGAGAGGTGTAGGCAGGTCCATTATCAGTTTTTATCTCCTCAGGTATACCAAGCACAGCAAAAGCTTGGACAAGATGTTTTTCATTGTCCTTAGCCTTTTCACCTGCATGTGCAGAGGCATACATAGCACCAGAGAAGGTATCAATAGAAACATGAATGTATTTTAATCTCCCAAATTCAGGGAAATGTGTGACGTCCATCTGCCACACTTCACCGCTATTGATGCCTCTGGGATTGACCCCCATGCCCAGTGATGGAAGCTGTAGCTTCTGGCAGTTGGGACATGTTGCCACTATTGCTTTTGCCTGCGTCCGCGACAGATGGAACATGCGGATAAGAGCAGGAATATTTTGATGGTACATGGCATGGCTCAATTTTGCCTGTTCAAAAACTTGGGGGAGCTTTGGTAAGTCGGCTGATAAAACTATGTCTGCTGGCAGAGCCAGGGCATCAGCTCTACGATTACCTTCCGCAATAAATCCTGGCAGGTTTGTATGTGACCTCACATGCATGACAAAATAGGGATGCTCTCTGTGGGAAACCAGATAAATTAATTTTGAGAGCAAATCATAAATTTTTTTGTTTGAGATTTCTTTTAGGAGAGCATGCTCAGCTCTAACAGTTACTCCAGCTACGTATGCTGAGTCTGTGACCAAATTAAAAGATTCTTTGAACCTCTCAAATGCTCTAATGATGGCTGCTAATTCAGCTACTTGTGGTGATCCCTGGATTACTTTGATGTCAGATTCCCACTTTTGCGTCTTTGGATTTTTCCATGTGACCACGGACTTTTTACTTTTACCTGAAGCATCGGTAAAAATGGCAATCGCATCGAGGGGTTTTCTACTTTGAATCTCTCGAGGGATGAAAGAGAATGGCAGATTAAACATGTTATGTTTTGGGTAATGATTGGAGATTTGGCCTGAGTGACTATCAAATGTGTTACAGTGGGGATCACTGTAACATGCATATATCAAACCAGGAGTCCCATGAAAAAGAAATATATATGGACGGATTCTTGGTAGATGTTTCAGAGATGTTTATTTCCCCAGCCGCATGGGCGGAGCTCTCCCGAGGAACCCTCACAGTCTGGACTGAGGGTCCTTGCCCGCGCAGGGAAACACAAACCAACCAATGGGGAACGAGGCTGACCAGGGGCTCGGGAAACCCCTGTCTGTCTCCTCAGTGCCCCTCTCCCAGGGCTACAAGGGAGGGGGAGGAGACCCCGACACTAATGCAAATTGTAAATTTATATTATTTTGGAGTAGGTGATCTAATGCGTCAGTTGTTACAGGTAAGTAGATGCATGCAAAGTCACATCCTGCCAGGGTGCGGAGCCTTGATCTACCCTTCATGATAATTTTTGCCATTAGTTCTTGTGGTTGTGTGATGGTTTTAGTACGTTGGAGTGGAAGGAACACTGTTGGGGAAGATGAAACAGGAAAACCTTGTAAATATGATTGCCTGACAAAAGATTTTGGGAATATGAAAACTACAGGCAACATCGAAATGAAAGCCACTTTTGAAATACCAGGTCTTAGTTACTGAACAACTGGAAAACAATGGTATGGCCACTGAAGTAATCCCCTCTTGATGGAACAATACCCTCTGCTTGCAGGCAGGTCCAAGGGTCAGAGCAGACCCTACTAGCTCAGCAGAAGGGGTCCAAAGAGTAGTTTTTAGAAGTTAAGATGCAACGTTCTATGGTAATATAAGAACTCTTATAGGCTGTATGTAAATGCTATAGGATTTGTATCTTGTATTAGATTGGTTAGTGACAATTAGAATATTCAGTACAGAAGATGTTTTATTGTATTGTAACCAGGACTTCAGACACTTCTATTCATTCTCACTTCCATTCCTTACTCTTACTTCCATTCTATTCTCTTGCTCTTGCTCTTGCTCTTACACACTCTCTCTCTCTCTCACCCACTTACTCTCCTGCTTGCTCTCTTGGGCCTGCTCAGAGCTGAGTCTAGCAGCTCTGAGCAGTGCCCCAATACCCACGCCCTTTACAATAAACCGACTGTGTCCCGAGACCTGCCTATAGAGATCTCCATCCGTTTCCGTCCCGACCGAACCCGTCCGTAACCTACAGTCTGGCGCCCATCGTGATTGCCGAACCCACACCCAGAACCTACAGAACACCCATTCAATTATGATGAGGGGTTCCTTCTGCTCTTTGTCCCACTGAAATATGAGGCCATGAAAGCGTGGTACCTTCCCTAGAATAACAAGCTTAAAGGGTAGGGAGGGCTGATACCTGTGTGCTTGTCTGGTGGAAATGAGCTCTTGTATCTTTTTGAGAGACTGCCTTGCCTCTTCTGTCAGGGATCGAGGGGATGCTGGACCGCCTTCCCCTTTTAACAGGTTCATAATAGGAGCTACATCCTCTGTGGTGAATCCTAACCAGTGTCCTTAAATACTTTAGTGTCCCACAGCTCTGTTGCACTTCCTCTAATGTTTTTGGGTTATTATTAATCGTAACGGGTGTTGGGGTGATAGAGGTTTCTGTGATTTTGAGTCCGAGGTATTTCCAAGGGCTTGTTCTCTGCGTTTTTTCAGGTTGTAATTCAAAGCCCTTGGCCTCTAGGGCCTCAATCACCATGTTAAGTGTCTGCTCGAGATACTGATTAATTGGAGCACATACCAGCACATCATCCATGTAATGTAGGATGATGGCTTTCTCTGCTTTGGCACAGATGGGAGATAGAATTTTAGCAATATACTCTTGGCAGAGAGTTGGGGAATTTTTCATACCTCCAGGAAGCACAAGCCAATGATAACGTTCCATGGGAGTTTCACGATTAATAGAGGGCACAGAAAATGCAAATTGAGGGGCATCTGCAGGGTGGAGCGGAATAGGAAAGAAGCAATCTTTAATGTCAAGAACAGCTAAATGCCAATGTTGTGGGAGCATTGAAGGTGATGGCATACCTGGCTGAAGGGGTACCATGTCTTCAATAACCTTATTAATTTCTCTAAGATCTTGGAGTAGCCTATATTTGTTCTTTCCCAGTTTTTGTATTACAAACACGGGTGTGTTCCATCGGCTGTTAGTTGGAACTACATTTCCTTTAGCCAATTGTTCAGCGACTATTTTTAGAGTGCCTCTAAGTTTTCTTTTTTTAGCGACCACTCGTTAACCCAGACTGATTCATCCATTTTCCAAGTTAATTTATGTGGATGGCACTCAGCTCCAGCGGCCTGCAAGGGAAAATTTTGATGTCTAGGGGTGATATCAATTTTTGTTCCCCACTGAGACATGGCATCCCTTCCCCACAGGGTGAATTTGATGTCCAGGACATACGGACGAAGTGTCACTATTTGTCCTTCAGGACCTCAATTTGGATGGTGTTTTTGGATTGCTTCACAATTTGGGTACCTCCAATCCCTTGTATGATGCCCTGAGATTTCAACTCCTATTGCGCAGGCCACCTATCAAATGGAATGACAGACACATCAGCACCTGTGTCTATCATTCCCATTATACGGATTTTATGTGATTTGTGATGGAGCTTACATTCTATTACAGGTTTGTCGTTTCCCAAAACCTCAGTCCAACAGATGGCTGGGATATGACCATCTGTGGGCAGGTATTTGGGCAGTGGAATGGCCTGTGCAATGACTTGACCCTTTGGCATGAAGTACGGTGGATATATACATTGTACAATTAGGTTAGAACACCCATTCTGATCCACGTTCATGGGTGTGGGTGTAACCTCTATCCCAGCAGGTGCTTCCCGAGTGTCCCCAGTAACAAAAAGGTATGTAAATTCTGGCATGTGGTCCACATTCTGGAATAAAATGGGTATTACGGTCTGTTTGTTGTTGTTGAAATGGTGTGCTTTATCACAGGTTACCTTAAACCTGAGTCCAGAAGTCCAAGTTGCTTTGTCTGCAGCCCTATTTATGTCTGAACGCGGAGCTGTTAGGATGCGTTGAGTCGCTAGTTTCCCTGCTGTTGACCTGGGGAAACAGTCTTTGGAGAGGTTTTTATCAGCAGTTATAATCGTTCAGCAATTGCGAGCTACATGTCCCTTTTTCTGCCAACGATAGCATATAACGTTACTACGCAATTGAGTTTCCCCTGTACTCGTAGCATTCTCCACAACTTCCCTAACTATCCCCACTTTTTTCAAAAAGGGAACAGCTTTGTTCGGCTGCGCCTTCTTTGTACAGACTTCGAGGATGGATTCAACAGTAGGGGGAGGATGCAGTGTGAGGATGACTTGTTTGCAAGCATCATTCGTATTCACCTGGAGCAGTTCGAGTAGGAGCGCTTGTTGGAGGTCAGGATTAGGGACCTGGGAAGAGACAGCTTCACACAAACAGTTATAAAACTGAATAATATTTTCATTTGGCAATTGCTTGATGGTGGTATAATGAGAGTTAGGAGTTTGAGATGGTAATAATGTTAAGGCCTTTTCAGCAGCACGTGTGATTTCAGTAAGAACTGGAGGAGGGATAAGCATTGCTTGTTTTTGAGGATTTGCCATATTATTGTCAACAGATAAAAGGTCTAATGTGATATAATTGTTTTTAAAATCCAGGTAATTATCTGGAGTTTGCCACAAAATTTTCAATAAATCAGATAAAATTATTTTCCATTGCTTTTTCCACATCATAAAATCACCAGGTGTGAGAAGAGTTTGCATCAGTGTAAGTAAATCATGAGGTACAAGTAAGTGAGTTGCAAAAGTAGCACTTAAAAGGCTCTTAAAATAATTACTCTGCATTCCAAACTCCTTAATTGCCTTGCACAAATCCTTAATATCAGAATAAGAAAGGGGTTTCCAGTCAGGGTTAGCTCCATTGCTAGTACAAGAGAGTGTAGTAGAAGCATTTGGAGTTACTTCCTGGTAGCCATGGGTTCCCGGATTCAGAGGGGCAGTCACAGGATTGTGGGAACCTGGGGTGGGACAATGGGAAGCAGGGGCGGGGAGTGGAGGGGCCGGGGTGGGGAGTGGAGGCGGGGACATGGCCAGAGGAGGGGAGGGGTTGGGGCGGGGTTGTGGGAGGCAGGGGCGGTACTTGAGCCATGGGCAGGAACAGAGGGAGGGGTGAAACACAACGCTGTGGGGGGTGGGGTTAGGTTGTGATGCAGGAGTGGGAGGGGATGGGGACAAGAAGGGATTTGTGGAGTGAGGGAGAAAGGGATTGTGGGAGGTGTAGTTTGGAGAGGAAGGAACATTGCGTCCCGCCATTACTGGAGACAAGCAAACTCGGAAAAAGGGGTTGGGGGGAGGGGTTTTTTCCCGGGCTGCGAGCACATGGCAATGGCTGTCCCTGGCAACAAAGAGGTCAGGGGGAGAAGGGGTTTTTTAACACGCGCTTGAAACATGAGGGCTAGAAACTGGGGAAAAGGGAGTGGAGGAAAAGGGGTTGGGAAGGTCCTGGGACGGGCTCCGGATTCCCATCTAAGGCAGGGTGCTAGGAAACACGGGTGAGCCAGGAGGACGATAGCTCTCCTGTGCTGAGAAGCAGTCTGCTCTAGCTGTGTTTTCCAGCGTAGGGGAAGAGGGATCTGGGACACAGGGGTTGGAAGAGGGTTATAAGGGAATTAACAGGGGGGTTTTGCAGTGGCTTTTCATGTACTGCCTTTTTCTCCAGCAAAGTATAACTTAGTAACAGGAGAGGAAAGAATTTTGAACACTGTTTCGTCTCCTGCACGCCTAAGAGAGGAGAGTTTTCTCCCACCTTATCCCAAAATTCAGCAGATCTTATGTCTTTGGAGGTCAGATTAGGAAAGTACTGAAAAAGCCATTGTACAAAAGATTGAACTAGATTTTTAGGGTATTTATGCCCAGTTAAAGAAAGGTAACTTTGAACTTGGTGGTATATTTCTCTATGGTGTGCAGAAACATTAGATCCCATTATGAATGCAGCACCAAACCTCAACCCCTTACTCGCCAAAAAAGGAGGAAAAAAAGAGAAAGTTTGCACCGGCACCAGCTTAAGACAGGAGCCCCTAAACCAGCAGGGAAATACTCACCAGAATTCTGGATTTATCACAGGAAAGCAGGTCCGGAGAAAAAAACACGCGAGAAGGGTCTTCTGCTTACCAGCCGTTCCCTCGCCACGTGGTGTGGGGGAGGGTACAGGCTGAGCCTCTGGGCTCGATGTTACACAAAAGTAACACCTCGCTACACAGAGCTGGCACAGCAGAACGTGCAGAGCTAACTCCAGCAGACAAACAGCTGCCGGGACACCCTGAAAGTCTCTCAGAACCGGGGGTCAGAGATAGCACGTTGGGCGCCAAATGTGGAAGGTATCTTTTCATCTTTATACCGGCTAGCGCTTGTATTTCAATGCCTTAGAAAGCCTCGAGCAACCTTGAGAGGTAGCAAGGGCAATCTAGCACTTTAGTAGCTCTAAAATCGGTACCTGAATCAGCTGCAGAGCAAATACCATCAGCAGAAGCAAGGAGGGAGAAATATAGCTCCCTGCTCGCTCAATTTCCTGCAGTTAGAAGCTTTCAAATGAGACAGACAACCAGAGATGTTTACAGGAAAGTAGCTGAGCTGAGAGAGAGGCGGAGCCTCCCCTCGACCATCTTTTATTAGGAGAAGGGGAAAGGGGAGGACTGGGGGTGGACCCGGGGTGACCGGCCAATCAGACACTTCTAAAGAGTATGAGTTACATTTGGCTTTGCCCGCGCTGGAACAAAGGAGCTCGGAGCACATGGGCAGGAGCACGTGTCTTTGGGAGGGGGAGGGGAGCTCAGAACAGGCAGCAACACCCACCTTATCCCAAAATTCAGCAGATCTTATGTCCTCGGAGGTCAGATTAGGAAAGTACTGAAAAAGCCATTGTACAAAAGATTGAACTAGATTTTTAGGGTATTTATGCCCAGTACAAGAAAGGTAGCTGTGAACTTGTGGTATATTTTCTCTATGGTGTGCAGAAACATTAGATCCCATTATGAAAGCAACACCACAAGCCTCAACCCTTATTCGCAAAAAGGAGGGGAAAAAAAAAAAAAAAAAAAAAAAAAAAAAAAAAAAAGAGAAAGTTTGCACCGGCACCAGCTTGAGACAGGAGCCCCTAAACCAGCAGGCAAATACTCACCAGAATTCTGGATTTACCACAGGAAAGGAGGTCCAGAGAAAAAAAACACGCGAGAAGGGTCTTCTGCGTTCCAGCCGTTCCCTCACCACGTGGTGTGGGGGAGGGTACAGGCTGAGGCTCTGGGCTGGATGTTACACAAAAAGTAACAGCTCGGAACACAGAGCTGGCACGGCAGAACGTACAGAGCTAACTCCAGCAGACAAACAGCTGCCGGGACACCCTGAAAGTCTCTCAGAACTGGGGGTTAGAGAGAGCACGTTGGGCGCCAAATGTGGAAGGTATCTTTTCAGCTTTTTACTGGCTAGGTTAGTGGTTTAATGCCTTAGTAAGCCTCGAGCAGCCTAGAGGTAGCACGGGCAACCTAGCACTTTAGTAGCTCTAAAATCGGTACCTGTATCAGCTGCAAAGCAAATACCTCTAGCAGAAGCAAAGAGCTCTCTGCTAGTTCAATTTCCCGCAGTTAGAAGCTTTCAAAAGAAACAGACAACAAGAGATGTTCACAGGAAGGTAGCTGAGCCAAGAGAGGGCGGGGCCTCCCTCGATCGTCTCTTTTATTTGGAGAAGGGGAAAGGGGAGGACTGGGGGCGGACCCGGGGTGACCGGCCAATCAGACACTGCTAAAGAGTCTGAGTTACATTTGGTTTTGCCCGAGCTTGGAACAAAGGAGCTCAGAGCACATGCAGAGGCAAGGTGTCTTGGGGAGGGGGAGGGGAAGCTCCGAACAGGCAGCAACATACCCTGACATTTTTTCCTTGTACACATCTGGAAGAACCGTCTACAGATATTTATTTCTCTTTCTGAAAGGGCTTGTTCATCGAGATCTGCTCGAAATTTGGTGTTTTGCTTCTCCTTTAAGAGGAGCAGCAGAAGCGGTCTTTGCCAGGGGAA
The DNA here is from genome assembly GCF_009650955.1 of Corvus moneduloides. NCBI lineage: Eukaryota > Metazoa > Chordata > Aves > Passeriformes > Corvidae > Corvus > Corvus moneduloides. Next base: position 3,836,580 of record NC_045510.1, read on the forward strand.
CGGTGCAGGTGAGGGATGGGGGTAGGAGGTGGGAATCCTCTCCGAGGCTGATTCCTCTGATTCCTCCAGGAGTGGGGTGGGGGGGGATAAGCGGGAAAGTGCCGCTGGAACTGGCAAGGGACAAGCTCTTCTGGCGGATACCAGAGCCTGGATTGGACCCTCTGCACGGGTCCACAGCAGCCACGGCAGCAGGACTCTGTGCTGCTGGCTGGCCCAGCGCAGCCCGCGGGGCCGCAGCCGGGTTCAATGAAGCTGTGTCAGACAATGCAGCAGGGCAGGGGCCAGTGGAACGGGCCGCAGACATCAGGACTGGGGCCGGAGCCGGGACTGGGGCCACCACCGGGCCGGGGCAGGGGCAAGGGGGGGCCCAAAAGCAGCAGGCTGGGCTGCTGCAGAGCGGATACCCGGCTAGGGACGGGCGGGACGCCGTAAGGGGATGCTGGTCTGGACCCGCCGGACCGCAGGGGCTGGAGGGGGGCGGCGGGAGCACCGGGGCTACCGGCGGAGCCGCCGCCGCTGGGACAAGCGGTGGACTCGCGGGTGGTGCCATAAGAGCCGGGACAGGCGGGACCTCGGGCTCCAGGGCCGGCGGTGCAGCTGCGAGTGGCGCCACAGGAGCCTGGGCTTGGGGGGAGGGGGCAATGCTTCCAGGGGGCTCCAACCCCTATCTTTCTTGTTTTTCTCCTTTCCTTGGGTTTATTACTCCTTTCGGGACAGTCCCCCCAATGCTGTAATATCCACCCTAGGGGACTATCTCTAGGGATTTCAGGTATCCCTTGTTCCTTCCCACCCCCTGATTTTTCTTGGGGTTTTCTCAGGATTTTACTCTTTTGTTGGAAAATAGTTAGAGGATCAGGGACATGGATTATTGATAAAGGGAACAAATCAATAACTGCACAGAGCAAAAGCCTGCAAGCAAAGGCCTGCATGAGAAAAAGCCTCCATGAGAAAATGCCTGCGTGAGAAACAAGCCTGAGAACAAAAGGGAGTTTTTAAAGAGGTACAGTGCTGTTCTGATAAAGATGTGCTGACCATGAGAAGGGAGGAAAGTCTTTGATCTCTCAAGACAAAACATTAAGCTTGCCAAATGTAGTCTTTTATCTAACCCAATTATGTAGAAGTAAGAATGCGCCTTCGTAAGTTTAAACTAATTAAAGAACTGATAAGCATGTATACTTTCAATACTATATAAGTGCCTCTGTATTGCTAATAAATGAAGCTTGCTTTACCAATCACATTGATTGTCTGCATGGTTTTCCCCACCGAAGTCGGCACTCTTTTTCTGTCCTATCTTAAAGAAAAATGAAAAAAAAGATAAAAAAATTACTTCGCTAGCGTATCTTACCTGGGACTTTGCGGAGAGTCCTCTAAGTTCTTGAATTTGGTACCGTTTTGAATTTGTATTTAATTTGTTACCAGTATAGTAGCCCTCGCAGAGGACCGCCCTGGGGGTTTTCCTCCGGTAACTGCTCTTGAAGTTCTGACTTTTACCTGGACTAACTATGTCTGAGACTAGGGGGCTTACCAATCTTTGAACTCGATAAAGGACGTACCCTTCCTCCTAGCCGTCCGCGATCGATCCCCCAAATTCCTCGATTTATTCGGGCTTGACGTGTGGAAAAGAATTAGGTTTTTACCCCATGTCTTTCGCTTCCCCCGTGACCGACCTCTTCCCTCACGGGAGAGAGGAACTGCGATCTTGGGGTCCGCACTCCCTTCGTGATAATATCACGTCTCACAAACACGCTCGGTTGCTCCTCACTCAACCACGCGATACTTATGGTCCGTTTTCCTGCATGGATTCTTCGTGCACGTAGATTTTTATGAGTGAATTACCCTGCTGCGGCTCCGGGGATCCCACCCTGGGTCCCCCCCGAGTTCCCTGAGAGCTCGTTTTATTACCTTTTCTCGATCGAGGTGCCGTTTTAAATTAGATTCGTTGATATGGTTGGTCCGCGGGATCCCCTGTCCGGCCAGGCCGCTAAAAAAATTAGCAGGGTGCCTCCTGACCAAAAAAGGGGTCGCGCGATACCCAAATCACATCATTTTGGGGTCACCAAACTGAGGTAAACAGAATTGCCCAATCAAAATTTATAAACAAATAACATTTATTATGCGACCAAATATCGGTCTCAAAGGCCCCGATTGAGAAAAGCAGCTCCAAGCCTGGGGTTGGAGCTAGGTGAACACGCATAGATCTGATCTCTATCGCACCAGACCTCCCAAGTTCACGAGTGCTGCTTCGGCTGGTCTCTTCTTATACAGTTTTTGGGCAGAGTCCGAATTAATTCTATTCTTCTCGTAATTTTAGCATATTCATGAAGTTTTCTTGTCTTGGAGTTGGGCTGCACAAAGCCTTTCCTGGGTCTGATGAATTGTCCATCCTGGGTGATGAGTGGGCTATTTCTGGTGATGGAAGGGCCATCTCTGATGATGAATGGGCCATCTCTGGTTCCTGGAACAGTTATTTTTAGTTCCTGGAATGTCCTATTCCTTATCAGCTGAGATGTAGATATCAGAAGGTGGTAATCAAGTCATCATGGTGCAAATGTCCCCGTGATAAGATCTAACCCCACCTAGGTGGAATCCTCACTTATTGTGTGAGAACTTCTTTTAGTGTTGTGAAATTTTTCTCTCAGCCAGGCTGGTGGAGGGATTTTGAAACTCTGTCTCTACATGGTCTGATTACATTCCAGTTTTATACATAATAGCATGAATTACATACTTTATTTATAACAAGGGGATTTGATTTTTGGGTGAGAACAGTCCATAATATTGAATTGTATATGTCTTGGGTACAGAGACAAGGGGTGGAGTTTTCATCACTGTCTATTCAAATGCCATTCATGTCACAGCTATGGGTGTGGTTTCGGCAGGGAAAAAGCCATGGCACAAAAGGAAAGGGGTCCATTTTCTCTGGCTTGCTGAAATGATCAGCAGACCCTGGCACTGGACAACCTGCGGGTCCTTTCCCATTTCCAAGCCTTTCCAACATGCTTCTGCAGGACAAGTGAGCTGAGAGGCAGCATGGCCATTCCCAAGCCAAATGGTGCTGAAGTGACAGCTCTGACTGCAGCTGGGGCCATAGGTTTTGGTGCCCGGCAAGTCCATTTTCTTCCCCCGCCCCTGCTCACTGCCCAATTGGCGCAGTGTCCCAAGACAGCAGCACAGACACCGAGTCCAACAGGTGTCAGGAGGAGGCAGCATGTGGCAGGACTGACCTTACACAGCCACACACCACTGCAGTCATAAGGAGCAGGGAAACACACCAGAGGTCCGGAGCTGCCCCAGACAATGCCAGCACACCCTATCTGCCACCAGAACCGCTTTGTAAGCCCCTACATTCATAGGTTTTTTTGTTCCAGGGGGAAGGTTGAGCCAAGAGGGACTTCTCCACGCTATTGTCCTTTGTCTTCTGCTCCATGTGGTCTCTATGGTGGCTGCCATCTTGTTTTTCTTTGTTCCGGGGAGGCCACAGGATTCAGCACATTTGTATCTAGTGGTTATTGCTGTTATCTTGGTTGTTGCTGGTTTTCTTTTTAGTAAAATGTTATTTTTTCACCTATATCTTCTCACATTTGTCTATATTGGTGAAAGGGGATTGGTTAAAACTAAAGGAGAGTTAACTCATTTTGGAGTCTCTGCCCTGTGTAATTGTCTTTAACTAAGACAGTATAATATTGGTTGCTGAATGACAGTGCCACTGTATGCCATAACTGTTATGATCCGTATTAACACAGAAGAGCAAGGAAAACTAAGTCTCTGTGAATAAAATGAATAGAATCCAGTGTTGGGGCTTTAGAGTTCTAGGTTTTTTTCTGTTAAAGGAATTTTCCCCCCCATACTGTTACTAAGACAACAAATTGCTGGGGTACTTAAGGAAGACAAAAGAGCTACCCACTGGGGGTGGGGTGGGCCTGGCTACTCTTTTGTTTCACCTGGGTGTGGGGTCAGTCGCTCTCTGGGTTTGAGAGAGAGAAGCTGCTTGTTCTTTGCGGCCGTTTTCTCTTTCTGCGGAGAAAGACCCCAGGATTCCCGGGGGCCCACCTTCCTTGCCCCGCTGGAGGCCGGGCTGTGGCCGCCCTGCCCCGCCGCTGCTTCGAGCCTTCGCTACGCTGGTAGCCGTGCTCACCCCTGCCTGCCTAGACCTCTGGGGGGTTCTCCGTTTGGATACATCTCGTCTGCCATCTGAGATTTGTGCTCGTCCCTGCTGCTCCAGCCTGCCACTCCAGCCTGTCGTTCCAGTCCGCCGTTCCAGCCTGCTGTTCCCGAGGGTCCGGCCAGGGGTTTGTGAAGCCTTTGTTCCATCCTTCCCCAGGACCCCAGGGCACCGGTGCCGCGTGCTTCCCGAGCTCGCTCCGGAGCACCCCCTGCAGCTGCGGGGAAACCATCGCACCTGCCCTGCTCACCGGGAGCCGCCAGCGCCCCTGCCGGCTGCAAGCAGAACTGCACCCAAGGGGAAAAGGGCTCGACAGCCAAGAAGGCTGGCACTGGGTTTGTGATTTTTTGCTGTTACTGCCACAGTTATTGTTGCTTGTTTGACTGGTTATATATATAATAGTAAAGAACTGTTATTAGTATTTCCCACATCTTTGCCTAAAAGCCCTTGATTTCAAAATTATAATAGCTCAGAGGGAAAGGGGTTGCATCTGCCATTCCAAGGGGGGCTTTCTGCCTTCCTTAGCAGACACCTGTCTTTCAACCAAGACATCCAGAAAGGTTGAAATATACCCTAAAACTTGATTAAAACCAAACGAGATTAGATGTTGGTGCCAAAAAAGTTGATATAATTTATTTAATAGTGTCATGGATTAGCAAGCATAGTCCCGGAAGTGATGTTCTTGCAAAGAGGTGCTTACAGCTCCTCTATGACCTGACAGAACCTATCAGCTGGCTAGTTTGAATATAGACAATTTTTAAGCCACTTAAAATTTTGACTGCCTCTGTGGTCCACATTTAAAAATGGACAAAGCCCGGGGGAGGTCTGTCTCGCTTCCGGCACTGGGACAGGTAGCTGCAGGGCCCGTACGGGGCCCGGCAGGCCCAGGCCAGGCTCTGCTCGGGCCAGGCCGGGCTGGGCCACAGCCATCCTGGAGCCGTGCGGCCCTGTTCCACCCGCGGAACCCCCCCATCCCTGCTATGTGCAGACAGCGCAGCCCCCCCTCTCCAGTGAGGCAGAAGATTCAGCTGAAGCTGCCCTGCTGTCCGGCAAAGATCATGTGACCAACAGTGATAAGCAAAATTCCAGCTGCAAGGCCCGGGTGAGATTAACCCTTTTAGTGCTATGAAGAGCTGAAAATCTGAGGGAGGAGAAAGAGGAGATGCTTAAAGCTGAAATTCTGTTGTAAAGCTATGGTGGTGATGGACTATGATATATCAGAGTACCAGTTGTAATTTCATGAAAGCATGGGGGGTGGAGCGTTCAAACTGTACTTGTGAGCAAAAGCACCTGTGCTGGAATAAGCAAATGCTGAAGCAGCTGTAATTTGATGAGAAGGTTTAACAGGGAGAGATGGAAGTGATGAGGACTTTTGCTCCAAATCGAAAGGAGAAGACCTCTGTTCCTAGAGATGCTCCCAGAGAAAGTCCTAGAGATGAAGATGAGGAGGACCCTTTGTTCCCAGGGACAGGGGGAGGGCCTCTATTCTTAGAGATGAAGATGCTCCCAGAGATGGATGAAGAGAACTTTTGTTTCTGAACAGCTCAACCTTAAAATGGTACCCCAGTACCTCAAGATTGGACTCTTGAAAGCAGTTGTGGGAAAAGCTGCAAGTCATGGGAAGGGACTCTCACATGCGAGCAGAGAACCAACCCGGGCGTCTGTCTCGTTGTGATACTTGAAGCCATGAGAGAATTTCTTGTGGAGATGGTCTCCATAGCATGAGCAAGAGAGACTCCTCTCCTTAAGTGAACTGAAAAAGGATTATTATAGAAGTCGTGTCTTGGGGTGACTTTGTGATGTGTATCCCATATCAGTGCCCCATGCCTAGAAATTAATTTTATGCCTTTCTATGCCTTTAAAACTGAGCCTGAGAGGGGGAGGAAAAAACTGAGCAAAACTTTTTCAAAGCAGTTTGCAGCTTGTTCAAGGTCACACAGAGATAGAGACTTTTTTTTCAGCTGCAGCAGGAGAGCGGGAGGAAAGGGAAGTACCTAGTTTGCTTTTCTTTCCAGCCAGCTTTCGGCATTTTTTTTGTTCCCCAGCTCCTTTTCCTTTGGAGAGTTGAACTTTTGTTTTCTTTGGACTTCGTTTTTTTCCCTTTTCTCTCTGCTGGACTGTTTCAACATCAGTATACATTGGGAGGACTTTCCACCAAGGCCTTGGCCCGGGAGGTGGGCCCACCACCCCATCCCAGCTCCAAGGAGGAGGAGAGAGAGATCTACAGAAGGACTCTGAAATTTTCCCAGGTTTCTCTCAGCAGATCAAGAAGTTTTATTATTTAGCATTATTATCCTTTTCCTGTGTGTTTGTTAAATAAATAGTTTTTCTCTCTTTCGCTTTCCTTTGAGGAAAATTTATTTTTTCCCGAACCTGGTGGGGGAGGGCTGATTGTGACCTGCCTTCTCTCAGAGGATATATTTCTAGATTTGGCCAAACCAGCACAAGTGGTAAACTGACTGAAAATCTCAAGGGTTGTCTTTTTACATTGTCAGTGGGAGAAGGGAGGAAGGTGGGGAGACGAGAAGTGTTCTGAAGGTGTGGTATGATTTTATTTTTTTTTTTCCTTCTTTTAGGTCAGTTAATAAATTTCTTTATATTCTTTTAAGTTTTTTTGCCTGCTTTGCTTTTCTCCTAATTCTTATCTCCCAGAAGGTAAACAGTAATGAGTATTTTGGACCAAACCACTACACTAAATTGGTGTTTCTGCCCAGTTACAAACCGAACCTGCTACAAATAGTGAAAGAGGCAAAGAGAAAGAAAGAAAGAAAAGAAAGAAAGAAAGAAAGAAAGAAAGAAAGAAAGAAAGAAAGAAGAAAGAAAAGAAAGAAAGAAAGGAAGGAAGGAAGGAAGGAAGGAAGGAAGGAGGAAGGAAGGAAGGAAGGAAGGAAGGAAGGAAGGAAGGAAGGAAGGAAGGAAGGAAGGAAGGAAGGAAGGAAGGAAGGAAGGAAGGAAGGAAGGAAGGAAGGAAGGATGGGCGAGGGGGGCAGAGAGAGAGTGACAGGGGTTAGGTAGTAACATATCACCATTCCGAGGGTCCCAACAACTTCTTGTTGCTACCATTCATCTGGTCTTCTTGGTGGTGAGGGTCCCCCGCTGCCCGCACCACCAAAAAGTATAGCATCCAATGGAGTTAATATGTTTGGGGCAGGTGGGAATGCCATGAGCCTCCCCTGGGGAGGGCAAGTTTGATACTGTCCCTTGCAACACTGTGGATCTGTTGCATCATGTTGCAGTGCTCTGGTGTAGGGTCTGGGGACCCCTTTGGGGGGGGGCCTTTGATGGGCCATGACACCCCCTCTTCTGTCCTTCACGTGGATGTGGCTTTTCCTGGGATGAAGGGGCCCCACAGCTGAGGTGGTCTGCACAGCAGAGGATGGGCATTCACTGCATCAGACCAGAGGCTTTTTACCACATACCCAAAACCTCTCTTCCTCCCTCCCTTTGGTATGAGGGTCTGTTCGAGCCTGGCAGCTGATAGCCCTGGGGCTGTGGTCTCCACACCGAAGGTGATAAGCTTAATCCTCTGGTGAATGTATTCTTTCCCTAGCCCAGACCTGAGTCACTTTATTTTATCTCCATCAACGTGCAGTGCAGGGCCTTAGAGCATGGTGGTCTTCAGCTTCTGTTATACAGTTTTGCTATAATAGGCAAAAGTCCTTCATTAAGATGTTTAAGCTATAAACTATAACATTTCAGTCTCCGACAATAACTACCATAGACAATGAGGATTGACTGCTCCAGATACACTAGATGTGAGCTCCTGATACAGCTTGTAACCAGGTGACAGCACACCTGCCCTCCTGCCCTGGAAGTCATCTAGGACAGATGGAAACCAAAGTCCTGGACTAAATGAACTCAACAGACATCATGGGGGGGATGGCCATTGACTATGGAAATGATACTCATACTTTTGCGTGTGTGTATATATATATATAGTTGGAAGATGTATGATCTGGGCATGAGGTAGATGGTATATAATAAGGGGTGGATAAAGTAAGGCTGTTGTGGTGTAGGAATGATATTCCCCAGTTAAATGTTCCCACTGAAACACTCATTAATGTGTGCTGCTCCCTCACTCCCCCTCCCCCTCCAGCAGGATGAAAAGGAGAATTGGAGTTTCAAAAGGTAAAGATCACAGGTTGAAATAAGAACAATTTACTAGGAACAGCAATGAAGTAAGAAATGAATGGTAACAACAATAATATTAATAACAGAGTGTACAAGCTAGGCAAACGATTCACACGCAAGTGCTTACCATGTGGAACCCAGCGCTACCCTGACCATTCACTCTGACACTGATCCAACTGGAAGGGACCCATCCCTGTCCACTTCCTGCGTAGTATGGCATGAGGTGGTATAGAATAACCTCAGGGTCCTAGCCATGCTCCTCCTGTCTACTGCAAAAATTAACCCTGTCCTGGCCAGAATCAGGACATGTCCATTGTGGAAAGCTGGGGAGAAATGAAGCACAAAGACTGAGTAGGGTGTACAGGTGACCCACTTAATTTTCTGAAGCATAGAAAAATATGCAAAAGGGATTTGCTCAGCCCTAAACTGCACATCTTTTATAAATGTCTTGATGGGGCAAAAAGGGGACATATCACTACAGGTCAAAAACTAACTGCTATGTGAAATTAAATAATTTGACATTTCCTTTCTGATAGTAAAGGATTTTGACTTTCTCCAAGCACAGTTTCTTTTTCTAACCAAAATAATCAGATACATTCACACGGATTCATTAAATACTTAAATCAAGCCCTAAACCAGGAATTTTTGTGATGCATTCAGGCTTGATAGCCCTGGCTGGAGATAGACCCAGGTATGAAGCCCAAAAGACTCATCACAACTGCTTTGGTGTGAAATAAGTTAGTTGATGGTATTGATATATGATATATTATCAATATCAATCTGACATATTGGATAATATATGATATTATGGATTAATATGGATATCATATTGCTATATTAATATATATTGATATATAGTTGATTCCACAATGTTGGTATATCGTATTAATATGATATATTGATACATGTTTGATGATATAACATTACCCAGCTCCCATCTGATACGCGGAAAGGACTCTACAACTCGAAAGTTGTAAAGTAGGTATGATTATTGCAGCACTGGACACATGGGGGGTAGCCCCCAAAAACCATGCGTGCCAACTGCAGTACTCAGCTTGAAATATATCTGGTTACAAATTGCATATGCATCAAGTTACACAGTACGCCTATACATATTCATCGTCTGTCTCTGCTTCGTATTATAATTAGCTCAGCATCTTATTAGGCCTGCGCAGTGCCGCCTGGTGGTCGTGGGCCAGGGTCTCCGGGATGAAGTAAGCAGTCTTCCTCAGATTTGAACTCTTCACCTTGCTTCCTTGTGCATGCTCTCTGAGGTCCTGGTCCAAGTCCAAACTCCAAAGCTGGTTTGGGCCGGTTCCAAGGTCCGAAAGCAGGATCTCTTGGTCACAGTTTCTTCTTCTTATCAATGGTCTGGCATCTTATCCTTATCCTCCCATACATTCTTCCCCTTTGCCTGGCCAGCATAGCAAATATTAAGCAAGCAGTATATTGTTTAGCAAGCAGCTGCAAAGTTTTGCCATACTAGCGGTACCCACAATCAGCAATTAACCTCTTAAAGCCTGAGCCTCCTGTATCACATCCTGGCTCCTCCATCAGACATTTCAAGATAATTTGCTGTTAATTAAAAAATAGACTGAACAACTTTAATAAAACACATTCCCCAGGGTTGGATTTATGTCTCTCTTGCACCTTTCAGACTAATCTGATCCCCAGACCTAAGGAGCTCAGCTCACTGGTGCCCAGCAAGCTGGGGAATTTCTCTGCCAGGGTGTGATAAATCAGGATCAATGTGATCAACAGATGCTTCTGTTTTGTAGGGGCGTGTTTCTCCCTTTCTCTCAGGACTGTGATGGCAACAGCTCAGTCCCACCAGAAAATCTGAGAAATTAACTCATTAATCCATTGAGCTGCCCTACCAGCATCCTGGAACCTATAGCCCACTGGACCTTAAAACAAGCAGCAAAGGTTTTTCCTGCAGAACAGGAATAAACTCTTTTTAACCTGGCTCCTCTTATATTTTCAGCTGTTTAACAAGGTGCTCATGCTCAGGGGCTGCACATTTGCAGCTTATCTTGGGGGATTTGTTTTGATCCCACATCCCACTGTGGCATGGGAATGTTGTCACATCATTCCCCTCTCTGTCAGCAGCTCCTCTAAAGAGCATCTCCCTGACCAGCGTTGCAGCATTTCAGTCTCTAAGGGGACCCATTGAGAAAACCATGCTTTGTGTTTTGGTCCCAAATCTTGGCTGAGTCTTGAATTTGGGTACTGAGAACCTTTCAGGAAGGGAAATGCAGAGTCATGGGCTGGGCAGCTGGTGGAGCTCGGGGAGATGCTGCCATGCAGGGTCTTGGTGCTGGGAGGGTCATTTGGCATCTGGGTGGGCAGGCATTGGAACAGGCTGCCCAGGGCAGTGGTGGAGTCACTATCCCTGTAAGGATTTAAAAGACATGTAGATGTGACAGTTGGGGACATGGTTTAATGGTGGGCTTGGCAGTGCTGGGTTAAGAGTTGGACTTGATGATCTTAGAGGGCTTTTACAACCTAAACAATTCAATTATTTGGGTTTGATTTACTGCTCATTGAGTTTGGTTTGGTGTTTGGTACAAAGAGTGATTTTGAGCTATGCAAGCCCTTGGGATGGACCTGGACAAATTGGGCCTGGGGAGCTTGGGCATCTGGGGGACATGCTAGGACATCTTGGTGGGCACACATACAGTTTCCTCACCCCTCTAGAAATACCTTCTTAATTAATACATTGAAAGTGTGTCTCCTCTGAGAGGTTTTTGCTTGTCAGTTTCACTTGCATTGGGGAGGTGTTAAGCAATGTGCCACAAACCCTTCACATGTAACATAAGTTGGAGTATTCCTCTGTTGAATCAGCCATGCTCTTTATAGCAGAGCTGTGTCTGCATCTGAGCTATGCAGAGTCAAGTTATTATTAGAATGGACATTACTGGGACTAACTGTACACTGCTCCCCTTAGCAACCATGGCCAACAGCACATCAAAAAGAAGGCAGATACCTTCTTTTAATTAAAAAAAAAACCCCAAACACTACAAATAGAACATCTCTGCCCACTTGAGAGTATTCACTGACTTGCAGGCAGAGCCAGAGCCTGGTGCATCCCTGCAGTTGAAAATGCTTCAGTGCCAGTGGAGAAGGGATGTTTCTGTTGCATATCCTATGGCATACCCTGCTGCATGCCCTGTTGGATACCCTACAGCATACCCTAATGCATACTCTATTGGATGTTGTATAGAATATTCTATGGCATACGCTATTGCGTAACCTAATGCATACCCTAGTGTATTCCAAAACTCATACATTATTGCATACCCTATTGCATATCCTATGGTGTACCCTAATGCATACCCTGTTGCATGCCCTGTTGGATACCCTATGGCATACCCCAGTGCACACCCTATAGTATACCCTATTGCATATCCTATAGCATACTATAGTGCATACCCTATGGTATACCATAATGCATACCCTATTGCGCACCTGTCATGGGTTGGCAAAGCATAGTTCCAGAAGTGATGTCCTTGCAGGGGGGTGCTTACAGCTTCCTCTGTGACCTGATAGGACCTATCAGATGGCCAGTTTGAATATGGACAATTCTTTGAGCCACTTAAAGTTGTGACCGCCTCTGTGATGCACACTTAAGAATAGAAACCCTGAGGCAGAGGCTCTCTCTTGTTTCCGGTGCTGGGAAAGGTGGCTGTGGGCCCCATGCGGGGGCAAGTGGACCCGGCCCAGGCCCTGCTCGGGCCAGGCCGGGCCGGGCCACGGCCATCCTGGAGCCGATGGGCCCTGTTCCACCTGTGGAACCCCCCCCCCCAGTGCTGCTGTGGGCAGCCAGAGCGGCTCAGCTCCCCCCCCTCTCCACTGCGATAAGCCACATTCCAGCTGAAAGGCCTAGGTGAGATTAACCCTTTTACTGCTGTGAAGAGCTGAAAACCTGAGGGAAGAGAAAGAGGACATGCTTAAAGCTGAAATTCTGTTGTGAAGCTATGATATATCAGAGTATCCCGTTGTAATTTCATGAAGATATGGGGGTGGAGTGTTCAGTTCAACTTGTAAGCAAAAGCACCTGCACTGAGATAGGCAGATGCTGATGCAACTGTAATTTCATGAGAAGTTTGGACAGGGAGAGATGGAAGTGATGAGGACTTTTGCTCCAAATGGGAAAGGAGAAAACCTCAGTTCCTAGAGATGCTCCCAGAGATAGTCCTAAAGATGAAGATGAGGAAGACCTTTTGCTCCCAGGGAAGGAGAAGGGCCTCTGTTCTTAGAGATGAAATGCTCCCAGAGATGGGTGAAGAGAACTTTTGTTTCTGAATGGCTCAACCTTAAAATTGCACCCCAAAAACCTTCTGTTGGGGAAGATGAAACAGGAAAGCCTTATAAATATGATTGCCTGACAAAAGATTTTGGGAATATGAAAACTACAGGCGACATCGAAATGAAAGCCACCTTTGAAATACCAAGTCTTAGTTACTGAACAACTGGAAACAATGGTATGGCCAACTGAAGGTAATCCCCTCTTGATTGAACAATACCCTCTGCTTGCAGGCAGGTCCAAGGGTCAGAGCAGACCCTACTAGCTCAGCAGAAGGGGTCCAAAGAGTCGTTTTTAGAAGTTAAGATGTAACACTCTATGGTAATATAAGAACTCTTATAGGCTGTATGTAAATGCTATAGGATTTGTATCTTGTATTAGATTGGTTAGTGACAATTAGAATATTCAGTACAGAAGATGATTTATTGTATTGTAACCAAGACTTCACCATTCCACTCTTACACACTCTTACTACTTCTTCTTCACTCTCATTCCTCTCGCTCTCTCTCTCTCGTTACTTACCCGCTTACTCTCTTGCTCTCTTGGGCCTGCTCAGAGCTGCCAGCTGCAGCTCTGAGCAGTGCCCCTATACCTACGCCCTTTGCAATAAACCGCATGTTCCAAGATCTGACTTCAGAGATCTCTCGTCCCCATCCGTCCCGACCGTCCGAACCCCCCAAGATACCCACGGTCTGGCGCCCATCGTGATTGCCGAACCCACACCCAGCACCCGCAGTCTGACGCTCAACGTGATTGAAGGCCCGATTCAGCTTTCTCCATCTGTGGGAGACTTCTCCATGGACGGTAACTAAAAGACCAGTTATAGCCACCTAGAACGTGTCGTGAGCACGGCATACCGTTGCTGCGCATCGTAAAAGCCGGAGCTCTATAATTCTGCTGAGGCAGCCCTCGAGCACGGGGATTACCTGGAGCTCTTGGAGGGAATTGCCTGGCAGTCCTCGAGCACAGGCGGCCACTGCTGCGCAGCGGCTACCTGGAGCTCTTTGAGGAAGTTTGCGTGGCACCCCTCGAGCACGGACACGCTGCTAAGCAGTGCCGACCAGAGCTCTAAGGAGGGACCCTGCCGCGCGCCCCGAGCACAGGCGAATAGTGCTCAGCACCACCCGCACTGGAGCTCAGTGTGGACCCACCTGCGAGGTCCTGAGCACAGAAAGCCGTTGCCACGCGACGCCTGAAACCGGAGCTCTGGGAAAGGACCCAAAAGCAGCGTCCTGAGCGACGAGTGGAGTGCCTGGCCAGCCCCCCACGACGGACCTCTGACTAAGGACACTGCTCCTGCGACATCATCTAAGTGAGTATCATACTGGTCTAATAATGGGACAAACCCACTCTGCCCATGACAGAGATCTCTATAAGCAACTTAAGCATTTACTAAGCTCTGGTTCAAGACAATTACCTAAACAGGAGCTAAAAAACCTCTTAGAATGGACTCTGATTAATTTCCCAAATGCTGACCGTTCAGCAGTCTACACCAGAGACTTTTGGGACTCAGTGGGAATCAAATTATTTAATGCCATATCACGCTGGGACAAGAGTACCACAGAACTCATCCCGGCTTGTGCAGCGTTAATGGAACTATTCGCCACGCCCCCCCCACCGCCGCGCTGCTCCGCCCCGCCCCCTCGCCCGCTGCCACGGAGATCGGCCGTGCCGGAGTCACGGAGCCAGTCCCCTGCGGCCCCGCCGCCTCCTCGCCCGCTGCCGCCTCAATCGGCCGTGCCAGTCACGGAGCCAGTCCCCTGCAGCCCCGCCGCCTCCTCGCCCGCCGCCACCGAGATCGGCTGCGCCACTCCCGAGCTCTGCCGTGCCATCACCGCCCCTGCCGGGCCCCATCCCCGCGCCGCAGACGCCCCCGCCGGGGTCCCCTGACACCGCGCAGCCGTATCCCTCCGCCGCCCAGCCGTATCCCTCCGCGCAGCGCAGCCTCGCCTCAGAAGCCGCGAACAGGGGGGGAACGGATGGGAATGATGCAGCTCCAGTGGCAGGGGAGACGGAGAGCCCCTCTGCCGGAGCTGATGCTTTAAATCTAACACAAGTAAACTCTGAAAAGTAGCCAGATTTGTTTGCAATGAGCCCCAGAGTCCCGCCAGTGAGCGACGGGGATCTTGCAACCCAGAAAGAGAAAACGAGTTCTGAGAGTTTGTCAGCGTTACCTTCTGAATCAAAAAATCCTCCAAAGTGCTCAGATTATTCTCAATTAACAGATTGCCATGAAATAAGACTCCAAATCTATAAAGATGAAAGTCTTAGTCTATTAGCTAAGCCTGTGATAGCTAGCCAACAGCCTGACAGTCCTAAAACATGGACTCCCATCCACACTCTCGAAATTAAAGAACTAAAAAAACCTGTAAGATACAGTGGCATTTGCTCACCGTATCTTAAACAACTGCTAAAAAGTACCCTAAAAGGAACACATCAAACTTTAAAACGCATTTTAAATCAACAGAAAGGGGGAAAAGCCCAGGCTACACCTCAAAGAAGGTTGAATAAAGCTTTGTATGTTTATAATTTTTTGAATAGCTCTGCAGAAGAGCCTGACCCCCCCATTTTCAGACATTTCTTAAACAACAAAAAAGCAAAACTGAAAGAGCACCCCCCAGTTTTAATTAAGAATTTAGCATCAGGAAAAATAGAAAGACCATATGATCTTATAATGTGGGGAAAGGGATTTGCATGTCTCTCCACAGGTGAAGGAACCAAGTGGATTCCAGCAAAGAACGTGAAGCTGTACCACACATCAAAGCCCGTTGTCGGTTCCACTTCAGCCAGTGACCCCGCGAGTGGAAGCCGAGAAGCCGGCACTGAAATGTGAACCAGGCAGAACCACTGAGAGAAGATTGTCTGCCAGAAACAGCTCAAGAAAAGAATGGAGTTTTAGCATTATTTGTGTAGATGCATGTTGCTTTTAACCTTTTGTTTTTGTTTTTGTAGTGAAGCTTTACCTGTAAATCAACCAAAGACAAATGTTTGGGATGCTTTTAGCCAAATCTGCAGGCTCCGATACCATCTGTCTATCTGACACAAGCCCTGACAAACCTTTTTCAACCTGTTTAGTTGGAATACCTTTTCCAGAAGGTTTTGATAATGTTACTCTTGATAAGTATTAGCCATATGACGATCATCATGTATCTCCAACTCCCAGCCATAGACACCAAACTTATATTGATTATCTTTTATTAGCACATGGGCATGGCTGTGAAGATTTTGAAGGATTATGCTGTATGAACTTATCCGATCATTCTGTTTCCATTCACAAACAGCTACAAAACCTAAGGGACCTAGCTAACCAAATTACAACAGATAACCTGTCTTGGCTAGACAGTTTGTTTGATGGTTGGAGCTTTGCACCTTGGCTAAGGGAACTCTGTAAAATAGGCTTGATTATTCTAGTAGTAATAATTATAGTTTTAGTAGCAGTACCTTGTATACTTCAGTGCGTGCAAAAAATGACAAGTAGGACTATGTCTAATATCTTAATTGTTCATCAGAACAGGGGAGATGTTGGGGAAGATGAAACAGGAAAGCCTTGTAGATATGATTGCCTGACAAAAGATTTTGGGAATATGAAAACTACAGGCGACATTGAAATGAAAGCCACCTTTGAAATACCAAGTCTTAGTTACTGAACGACTGGAAAACAATGGTATGGCCGACTGAAGGTAATCCCCTCTTGATTGAACAATACCCTCTGCTTGCAGGCAGGTCCAAGGGTCAGAGCAGACCCTACTAGCTCAGCAGAAGGGGTCCAAAGAGTAGTTTTTAGAAGTTAAGATGTAACACTCTATGGTAATATAAGAACTCTTATAGGCTGTATGTAAATGCTATAGGATTTGTATCTTGTATTAGATTGGTTAGTGACAATTAGAATATTCAGTACAGAAGATGATTTATTGTATTGTAACCAAGACTTCACCATTCCACTCTTACACACTCTTACTACTTCTTCTTCACTCTCATTCCTCTCGCTCTCTCTCTCTCGTTACTTACCCGCTTACTCTCTTGCTCTCTTGGGCCTGCTCAGAGCTGCCAGCTGCAGCTCTGAGCAGTGCCCCTATACCTACGCCCTTTGCAATAAACCGCATGTTCCAAGATCTGACTTCAGAGATCTCTCGTCCCCATCCGTCCCGACCGTCCGAACCCCCCAAGATACCCACACCTTCAAGAGTGGACTCTCAAAAGCAGTTGTGGGAAAAGCTGCAAGTTGGGGGAAGGGACTCACATGCGAGCAGAGAACCAACCCGGGCGGCTGTCTCGTTGTGATAATGTTTTCATAGCATGAGCAAGAGAGACTTCTCTTCCTAAATGGACTGAACAAGGTTATTATGGAAGTGATAAACAGACTGAACATCTCAAGGGTTTTCTTTTTACATTGTCAGTGGGAGAAGGGAGGAAGGTGGGGGGAGGAGAAGAGTTCTGAAGGTATGGTATAATTTTTTTTTCCCTTTCTTTTAGGTCTGTTAATAAACTTTATATTCTTTTAAGTTTGGTGCCTGCTTTGCATTTCTCCTAATTCTTATCTCACAGAAGATAAACAGTAATGAGTATCTTGGACCAAACCACTACAACACCCTAATGCATACCCTGTGTCCCGGTTTGAGACAAATTAAGGGAAATGCTCTGGGAGGAACGTCCCCTCTAAAGAAGGCAGGTTTCAGCCACCCCTCCCCCACCAGGTTTGGAAAGAAAATTCCTTGGAGGAAAGTGAAAAAGGAAAAAAAGTTATTTATTTAACAAACACAATGCATGCAGGCACGGGAAAAAAATAATGCTAAATAATAAAACCTCTCGCTGTGGAGAGAACCTGGGTAGATTTCAGAGTCCTTTGTGGGTGTGGCTTTCTCCTCTCCGGAGCTGGAGTTTGGCGTGGGCCCCTCCGGACGGAAGTGTAAGGTGTCCTGGCCGATGTTCTGGTGTTATTGAACAGTCCAGAAGAGAAGAAGAAGAAGAAGCCAAAGTCCCAGGGCTCCCTACTTTAGCTAACGAACAAGAAACTAGCTAAAAAGCAAAAGGAATGTAACTCTCTTCCCTGCTGCAGAAGCGGAGCAGCCCGGCAAAAGAAGCCAGTGAGCTTACCTCTGTTTTTGAACAGTGCTTAAGGAATTCCACCGGCTTCCCCCACCCCAAAAAAGGTCCGCCTTAAAGCTACAGAAAAGGCACAGGATTCATGTCTGGGCATAGAGGAGGTGATAGGGGATACATATCATAAAGTCACCCCAAGACACCCTGTTGCATACTTTATTGCGTACCCTATTGCACACCCTAATGCATACCCTGTTGCATACCCTATGGCATACATTATTGCATACCCATGCAAGGTTTCTTCATTGTCTTAATTTAACCTCTTGATGCCCCAGTGTCTTGGTGTTGTTTTCTATTCCCTGATCATCTGCTCTATGCCTATAAATGGTTGTCGTAGCTTTAAGGTGGGTCCGGGGGAGAGGGGAGCCTTGGGGCTCTTGCACAGGCTTTTGCAAAGCCTCACTCCTCAGGCATCCGTGGTGCCCTGCACATGGTGTTACTTTGTTGCTTAGCTAGCTTGGGGTTTTTTGTTAGCTTAGGCAAGAAGTTTTTTTCCCTTTCCCTGGCCTTGGAGACTGTGTGACTGTGGCAGCAATCCTTTAGCGCCCCTTTTCTTTTTTTTTTTTTTTTTTGCTGAACTGTTCAGTTTGGTTTTGGTCTGAGATCAGAGAATTGACGGGAGAAGGATTGGGCGTGGACTGGTGGGAAGCTGAGGGGTTGCTCCCTCCTTGCCCCAGACCTTGGAAAAGCTGAACCCACAAGAGAAAGGACACTAAATCCACCAGCTTCATCTGCTGTGAAGAGGAGATCAACATCAGAGATTCACCAGGTTCCCATCTGCTTTTGCCCGAGCTGCTGTGTGAACCTTCTGGTTTTTTATTCCCTGAGACAGAAGCTGGCACCATTTTGTTTCTCCCTGCCACGTGGTTGGCCGTTGTTTTTTCTTTCCCTGGCATTTTGGGGTGGTTTATTTGTTTTGTTCTGGTGGGGGGTGGGGGGGGGGTAAGGTCTGACAGTTCAATATCTAGCATTTATTCACCATTTTTTTCCCATGCCGTGCTGGCACTCTGTCAATAAACGGTTGTGGTTTTTTTCACTTTCATCCACTAGTATTAATCTCTCATTGGCAGAAAGGGATTGTTGGAACCCTTTTTTAGAGGAAACGCTCATTCCAGAGCGGTTTCTCCTAAACTTGTCTCTGAACTGAGACACCCAGAAATGGCCCTTCCTTGGTTTGCTGCTGTGCTTTGCTCTGGTTTTAAATACTTGAGTCGAGTCCCATGGTTTTTAATAGAGGTTGCACTCAGGTTTCAGTGGACTGGTCTGGGTTTGAGATGGTCAAGGGGCTCAACCAGGAAGGTGGTCAAAAACCTGTCATTGTCAGCCCAGGCAGAGGATGGAAGAGGAGAATTTAGTGAAGTGTTTACCATGCTGAGCATGAGGATTTGGGAGGAATGAACTGAAATTCGTCCTCTCCCATAGGCTTCCTCTTTATTTGAGCAACTGACTTAACCTCACAGTGATAGCAGCCCTTTCTGCATCATAGGGGTTCTGAGAATAGATGCTGAGGGGATACTGGGGGAATTGGGACATGAAAGTTGGACTCGATGATCTTAGAGGTCTTTTCCAACCTTAAGGATTCTATGCTAGCCTATAATATTCTAAGTAATACACATGGTTATTGCTGAAAGGCAGATTTTTTTTCTCCCTTAACATGATTAAGATCTGGGTCTTCGGTGGAGCAGTTTGTGATTTGGCACAGATGGAGGCAGGAGGAACCAAGCACAGCTGGAGAGCATCTGACCTGTATGCCATGTCCAACACTGACTGCAAAACTAATTGGCCCTCTTTATGTGGCTGTTTTTAATTTAATTTTAGATGGTCCAGTTCATGCACAGAAAACACAGTGGTACCACTTATCTTGGAAAAGACATAGAATCATAGAATATGCTGAGTTGGAAGGGACTCACAAGGATCATCAAGTCCAACTCCTGGCCCTGCACAGGACACCTCAAGAATCAGACCATGTTCCTGAGAGAATTGTCCAAGCACTTGAACTCTGTCAGTCTTGGTGCTGTGACCACTTCCCTGGGGAGCCTGTTTCAGTGCTCAACCACCCTCTGAGTGAAGAACTTTTTCCTGATTGTACTAGTTTGAAAACAAACCAGCTGGAGATCACAAGTCAGAATTATAATTTAATAGGAAAATTAAAATAAATGCAATAGTACAAGAACAGTGACAGAGTCAGGATACAACCTGACACCCTGTTAGTCAAGGTGGTGGTAGCAGTCCAGCTTAAGTGGTTCTGTTAAAGCAGTGATCCTGTAGAAAGGTCTGGTCTTCACCTGAACGTCCAGTGGTAGGTCTTATCCTCTGGGAATCCAGTAGGCAGGGCTGCTTGTGCTGTTCCAAACCCCAGATTACATCCAGGTGGGAATGCTTGGCTCCTCCCCCCTGAGCAGAGCATCTCACAATGGGCTGATGTAATTCTATGAGTCATGCAGTGGGTCCTTGATTGCCCATTAAACAGAGGTAGCCTCCTCCTCAGGAGTTATCAGGGATGAGTCATGGTAGGAGATAACGAACACTGCCCCACCTGCTTTAACAGCTTGTGAAGATGATAATAGAATACATGCTTTTGGTTACATCTTACATTGTAACCTAGGACACTGATAACTAACCTAAACCTCCCCAGCCCAAGAGGCATCAGAGAGGTTTCTTCACTGAAAGATAGGAGGGAAAAAGGGTCCCAAGGTCCCTGGAGCAAACCCTAAAGTCATAAAGGTGTCCATCTTGAGTGCCACAGCAGTGATGGTTCTCACACTCAGCTCCATGGAGCAGCACCATATCCATCTCATCAGTCTGTGCATGAGCCCAATGTTTCTGCCTTTGGTTTCTCTTTCAGAAGAGTTTGATGAGCTCTTCCCACAGTGAGGTGGTGATTCAATGGGGAAAGCTTCCTTGGCTCAATCTGCTCCCTACAGCTCTTCTGGGGAGAAGAGCAGTTTTGCAGATGAGATTTATTCTCTATATGCCCAGGGAATTCAAAGGCAATACTAAATTCATGCACACACATATATATATGCAGTATATATACAGGCTTGGAGACAGATGGGGAGTGCAGCCTCATGGGTGGCTCCAGAAGCATCTCCAGCTGCCTGCATCCTTCTGCTCTTAAGCACAGAGAAAAGGAGTGGGAAGGAGACACATTCCCTCATTTGCCTCCAGTTGTGTCTCTGAAGATGTTCTGTAATTCTGTAACAGAGTATTTATTATTTTAATTTTAATATTATTTATTATTTTATTATTTCTAGTAATAATCTATTGTTTTATTATTTTTATAATGTTATATTCTTATTATTTTAATTTTTTTCTTCTTTTGCATAGTCATCTGGGGCCAAAAGTAATGCCTACAAGTGTTGGCAGCAGGCAGGAGAAGGAGACGGGAGGGGCTGGCACCCTGCCTGTGCCAGCAGGTGAAGGGCAGACCCAGACATCAATTAAAGCTGGCCCTGCCGTTACCTGTGATTCTGGCCAAGCCATTGATGTCTGCCTGTAATAATAATACTCAGCTTTGCCATTGAGGTTATGGGAGCTGCTGGAAGACAGGAGCCCCAGATTAAATATCAAGCTGCGTGCTTTAAACTTGCCACTTTTACCTAGTGGAGCAGTGGCCATAGGAGCCATCCACCTCCTTCACAACCATTCCATGATGTGGGAACATGGCAGGGGTGAGGGAGCACTGGGCATCACCTCCTTGGAGGCTGATGGTGAGATGAGGGGGTTTAATGGAGCAAAAAAATAAAAGGCAATTTCCCATTGATAGGAAGGAGAGGATGGGGACAGCTGTGCCTCACTAGCACTAGGAGCCCTCTGAGATGGGAATAGTCGAACCAAACCTCAAACTAAATGGGCTGCGGGGTTGCACTGCACATCAGTCCTCAGCCCAAGCCCAGGGGTGATTTACCAAAATATGAATATCTATCTAATATCGATATCCAACTGAGACGGACAAAAACTCTCTAACAGTTTAGAGTTAGAAAGTGTATGTTTTATTTGGCGTCAGGCACTGTGTGGGATAGCTCCCTAAGACGCAGGGCCCCGATACAAGCAAACACAAAGTTTTTTATTTACAAAAATTATGAATATCCAAAATACAAATGAATATTCATAACATTAACACCTCCCATTCTCCGCTTCGTATGGAAATGAGCTTAAATGTCATTAAGCATGCATAGTGTGTGTCCTGAATTGAGTCGGTGGTCTCGAATTGGGTCAGTGGTCCCAGATAGATGAAGTAACTCATCTTCCTCATTTTGACCTTTTTCGCCTTTCTGAACTTTAACAATCCTAATTACTTTAGTGACCTCCAAATTTCCTCTTGCGTGACTTTTGAATAGGTTCCCACAGAGGGAGGAAATTGGTAATTGTCCTTGTTCCCTAGACCAACTTATCAATGTTTCTGTTCCTCATTCTAAGCACAGCTAAGCAAACATACAAAGGACAGGTCATCAATTATTCAGTAATCAATTACTAACATCTTAAAAACTGTTTCAGGTCCAGCTCTCTTAACTATTTTAATTAAGTCTAGCTGGGCCCGAATTCCTTCCTATTCTAATTTCAACACAGCTAGCCTATAACTAAAATCTTTATGTTTCTTTTAAATCTATGTTTCAGGGGTGGGTTTCGGGGCTCGCAGGCCATTGAGTTAAGATGCAGCTGGAGGTGGCCATAGGGCCACCAACATACCAGTGGGCATCACAGGGGATCCCAAGGGGGTCATTCCTGTCTTGGGGTGATTTTATAATAATACTGTATTCCCCTATCATCTGCTTATTGCCCAGAAATGGGTCCCACAGCTTTAAACTGGGTCCAGAAGAGGGGGGAGAGAAGCTGGGCGAATTCTTCAGTGCGTTTGTGTTCAAGGACTCACACACTCCCCCACGTTCTCACCGCTGCAGAGCCGAGGGAGCACCTTCCTGCTTTTAGCCAGCCTGTCAGCTGAGGCAAGAAATTTTCCCATACCGGCATACCAAAATCTTCCGGTAACAACTTCCTCTTCTTCGTCTTCTTCTTCTTTGTCTTCTTCTTCTTCTTCTTCTTCATCTTCTTCTTCGTCTTCTTCTTCTTTGTCTTCTTCTTCTTCTTCTTCTTCATCTTCTTCTTCGTCTTCTTCTTCTTTGTCTTCTTCTTCTTCTTCATCTTCTTCTTCTTCTTCTTCATCTTCTTCTTCGTCTTCGTCTTCTTCGTCTTCTTCGTCTTCTTCATCTTCATCTTCTTCTTCTTCTTCATCTTCTTCTTCTTCTTCTTCTTCTTCTTCTTCGTCTTCTTCCTCCTCCTCCTCCTCCTCCTCTTCTGGAACTGTTCAGCCTAGCTGTGATCCGAAAACCAGATCATTGGACCCTGTGGACCGGCAGGGAGGCTGCAGGGATGCCGCATCCCGGCCTCAGACCTCAGGAGGGGCTGAACCAGCTACAGAGGGAATTCTAAATCCACCAGCTTTCTCTGCATCGAGGAGGTTTAATATTTTAAGTTATTCGTTTTTTCCATGTGCCATGCGGGCACTTTGTTTGTTAAATAAATAGTTTTTTTCACTTTCCTCCAAGAAATTTCTTTCATATTGGTGGGGGAGGGAGTGCTGAAACCTGCCTTCTGGGGAGGAAACTCATGTAGTGGGTTCAGTTTGTAACCGAGCAGAAATACCAATTCGAGTGTAGTGGTTTGGTCCAAAATACTCATTACTGTTTACCTTCTGTGAGATAAGAATTAGGAGAAAGCAAAGCAGGCACAAAACTTGAAAGAATATAAAGAAGTTTATTAACAGACCTAAAAGAAAGGGAAAAAGTCAGACCACACCTTCAGAACTCTTCTCCTCCCACCACCTTTCTCCCTTCTTCCACTGACAATGTAAAAAGACAACCCTTGAGATGTTCAGTCAGTTTACCACTTCCATAATAACCTTGTTCAGTTCACTTAGGGAGAGGAGTCTCTCTTGCTCATGCTATGGAGACATCTCCACAAGAAGTTCTCTCATGGCTTCAGTATCACAACAAGACAGCCACCCATGATGGTTCTCTGCTCGCATGTGAAAGTCCCTTCCCCCAACTTTACAGCTTTCCCCACAACTGCTTTCGAGGGTCCAATCTTGAGCTACTGGGGTACCATTTTAAGGTTGAGCTGTTCAGAAACAAAGATTCTCTTCACCTATCTCTGGGAGCATCTTCATCTCTAAGAATAGAGGCCCTCCCCCTGTCCCTGGGAGCAAAAGGGTCCTCATCATCTTCATCTCTTGGACTTTCTCTGGGAGCATCTCTAGGAACAGAGGTCTTTCTCCTTTGGATTTGGAGCAAAAGTCCTCATCACTTCCATCTCTCCCTGTTCAAACTTCTCATTAAATTACAGCTGCTTCAGCATCTGCTTATTTCAGCACAGGTACTTTTGCTCACAAGTACAGTTTGAACACTCCACCCCCCATGCTTTCATGAAATTACAACGGGTACTCTGATATATCATAGTCCATCACCACCATAGCTTTACAACAGAATTTCAGCTCTTCTTTCTTTACTTAATGTCTGCAGGCTTCATCTGTTCTGGAGGAAACTTACAGCACTAAAAGGGTTAATCTCACCTGGGCCTTGCAGCTGGAATTCGCTTATTGCTGTTGGTCACATGATCTTTGCCAGGCAGCAGGGCAGCTTCAGCTGAATCTTTGGCTGCACTGGAGAAGGGGGGCGTGTAGAGCTGGGCTGTGCCGTCTGCATGTAACAGGGATGTGGGGGGCCGCAGGTGGAACAGGGCCGCACGACTCCAGGATGGCTGTGTCCTGGCCCGGCCCGGGCCGAGCAGGGCCCAGCTCGGGGCCCACTGGGCCCCATACGGGCCCGGCCCAGGTCCCTGTCCCAAGGCCGGAAGCAAGAGAGAGCTTTCCCGGGGTTTGTCCATTCTTAAATGTGGATCACAGAGGCGGTCAAAAATTTTTAAGTGGCTTAAAAAATTGTCCATATTCAAACTAGCCAGTTCATAGATTCTTTCAGGTCATAGAGGCATCTCTTTGCAAGAAAATCACTTTGGAACTATGCTAACCCATGACAACTTGTCTCAAACCGAGACAATTCCCCACTGCCCTGCAAGTTGCTGGGGGCTTTGAGCCACACTCATGGCTCTGCACAGAGAAGGTGTTTAGTTTGGAGTAGCAGGTCATCGTGCAGTTGAGAGATTGATTGGAAGCAGGACTAAATCTCAGGTGTGTCATGAAAAAATAGCCATCACCTTTACTCCATAAGTTGTGTGTAGTTTCTCCTGACTCCTTTTCACCCTGACAGGGCCAAGGCTTCAAGGCCATGGTGGGGACCAACCCCTGCTCCAGTGTGTGGTCTGATCTCAGGTATGGTCCTTGGTGTCCCATCATCTCCTCTGGCCAGTGGATGCCCTATCTGGGAATCTTCCAGTGGTGATGGGACTCAGCTGAGGTTCCTCTTGGTCCTGCACGTTGGTGGTGAGCAATGTCAGGAGCATCCCTGGCTGAGCTGCTGCCTGCTGCCACTGCCTGCTAAAAGCACAGCCAAGTTCAGACCAGGGGGCTTTGAGTGGTGGGATTTTTGAACATCATGTGTGTAAACTGTAGCATGGAGGCAATGCAGAGCAGAGGCTTTGCTGGGCTCCAAGTGGAGACTGCAGACTGTGCAGCCTGCCTGCAGCTCTGGGCCAGATACAGGCAATGGGCTACTGGTGGGCTGGGCTCCTAGCTGCTCCCAGTCATTGCTGGTGGGTGAGTATGCTTGAGGTCCCCTGGGGTTTTGCTAGGAGACGCAGCAGAAAAAAAGCCTCAAAATCCATGTATCCATTGATTTAGAGTCAAGAAAATGCTTGAGGACCCCCCTCCACCTGCTATGCTAGAGGCCTGGAAGGCACTTCGGCATTGAGACCACTCAGACCAGGCTGAACAGGCATCAGCTCTGGCTCTCCGTTTTCTTCTAAAAGGCTTATATCCAGTCCTAGGATGCAGGAGCATGTTCCTGCCAGCCCAGGGACTCAGCTGGCCTAAGGCACCTTCCTGCCAGACCATCTGCTCCTGCCTGCTCCAGCATAAATCTGGCTCAGCCTGCTGCAGCCACCACAAGGCAGAGATTTCATGATGCTGTGGGGTTGGAAGATCCCTGCTGCTGTTACCTGCAGCCACCTTGCCATCCCCAGCTGTTCTCTTAGCTGGTTCCCTTTGCCTCGCCTGTGGACAGGATTTTCAGAGGCTTATTGAGACCCTGCAATGCATTGTGCTGCCTGGGACCCGTCCTGCACACCCCCACATCCACTAGGCACTTTGATAGGGCATGAAGCATCCTTCTGGAAGAGGAACACATGGGAGAAGCAGGTGCCAGGGATGTCACCTCTTGAGCCAAGGCCAGAGCAAACACATGTGCCAGCATCAGCCCAAAGCTGGGGTTTGGGTAGAAGGACGTTGGAGAGGGCAGAACCTCTTTTTCATTCTTGGGAAGGGGAAAAAATGGGATAGATCGTGCTTTTCCTGGGCACACAGGATACGGGGGATGCTCCTGTGCTTGTCAGCAGGAAATCTCTTTAAGTATTTCTAGTTGAGCCTCAAGGATTTGTACCATATTCAGTTTCCAACCAAGTGGGCTTGATTGGTGTGCTCGAGCACAGACTGCCCCTAATGGATTTTGGTTGGTCTTGACAGCTGGCCTGCTGTGGTGGTACCTCAGAGGGACAGTCCTGTGGGACCTGCAGTGTGGGTGTCACAGCATGGACACCCTCAGCATCCCCCAACCAGGCTTAGGCTCATTTATTTTTCACTGCTGGATGTTTTTGTATGTACCTATCTGTCAAAATCTGGATTTGGAGAATCAGTGCTGCCAATGGAGTCCACATTCCCTTTACCTCCCCTGTGGGGATCATTTTGCACAGCCTCATAATTTCCTGCTGCTGGCATTTAAACAAGCAAATGTAAAAAGATGATGCAAAATGGCTTTAGTAGGATGAGTCCCAGGAGCAAAGGAGCCAGAGGGTATGAAATGGGTGAGGAATGAGATGCATAAGAATTGTTTAAGGTCCCTGTCCCATACCTGGCCAGGGCTGATACCAGCATGAAATACAGCATGCAAGTATCAAGGACAGGAGCAAACAATGTGTGGCCTCCCCCATGCTCTCCCCCTGTGCTGAGCATTCAAAACCAATGTTTCCTTCTACCCTCCCAGTGATAAATTCCTCCACCCACTTACCTACCTTCCTTCCTTCCTTCCTTCCTTCCTTCCTTCCTTCCTTCCTTCCTTCCTTCCTTCCTTTCTTTCTCTTTCTTTCTCTTTCTTTCTTTCTTTCTTTCTTTCTTTCTTTCTTTCTTTCTTTCTTTCTTTCTTTCTTTCTTTCTCTTTCTTTCTTTCTTTCTTTCTTTCTTTCTTTCTTTCTTTCTTTCTTTCTTTCTTTCTTTCTTTCTTTCTTTCTTTCTTTCTTTCTCTTTCTTTCTCTTTCTCTCTCTCTTTCTCTCTTTATCTCTCTCTCTCTCTTTCTCTCTTTCTCTCTTTCTCTCTCTCTTTCTTTCTCTCTTTCTCTCTCTCTCTCCATATTACTTTTTTAATCAAGAGGGGCTAGAAGGACCATCTCTGGCAGCACTGGGAACCCAAACCCAGCAATATCAGCTCCAGTCCAGGAGCAGCAGGAACTAAAAGCAAAGATGGTGAGAGCAAAGTGTGCACTGGCTAAGGAAATAGTGTCAGGCTAGAAAAACAAAGCCTTTCCATTTCTGATTCGTTAATAAGAGCAAGCTGTGTTTCCTTGCATATCTTTAATATTCCTGCCCATACCATCCAGTAGTCTTACGCAGAGATGCTCAGTCTACCAATACACTGTAAAATATGCCATAGTAATCATGAGCATCCCTTTAGACAGAGAAAGTTTGGAGGGATTGAAGGCTTTTACAGGTTAATGTTGTTTTCTGCAGCTCTTTTCTGTAATCTCAGCTTTTCCAGCATGGACATGCAGTTTTGGAGGCATTGTAGGATGCTCCATACCTGCATGCTTCAGGGGATGAGCAGAAAAAGTTAATGCATCTTTTACATTCATTAAAAAAACCCCAATCAAATACATCTCTTCAACATCTTCATAAAAGACTTGGACACAGGACTCAAAGGGATACTAAGTCAGTTTGCTGATGATACTAAATTGGAAGGGGCTGTTGACTCCCTTGAAGGCAGAGAGGCCCTGCAGAGACCTCAACAAATGAGAGGGCTGGGCAATCACCAACTATATGAAGTTTAACAAGGGGCAACACTGGTTGTGTGTATAGACTGGGGAACGAGAGGCTGGAGACCAGCACCACGGAAAGGGATCTGGGCATCCTGGTTGATGGCAAGTTGACTAAGAGTCAGCAGTGCCCTGGCAGCCAGGAGGGCCAATCATGTTTTGGGATGCATAAGGCAAAGCATTGCCAGCCAATCAAAGGAGGTGATTGACCCACTCTGCTCTGCATTGGTGCTGCCTCACCTCGAGTGCTGTGTGCAGTTTGGGGTGCCTCAATATAAGAAAGATATAAAGGTATTAGAGAATGTCCAAAGAAGGGCAACTAAGATGGTGAATGGTCTGGTGGGAAGCCATACAAGGAGTGACAAGTGGTCACGATGCCAAGACTGACAGAGTTCAAGAAGCGTTTGGACAATGCTCTCAGGTACATGGTGTGATTCTTGGGGCTGTTCTGTACAGGGCCAGGAGTTGGACTTCCATGGTCCTTGTGGGACCCTTCCAACTCAGGATATTCCATGATTCTGTAAACATTTCCGATAGCAGAAGCTCCCTGGCTGCATGGGCTTTGAAAATATTAGCCCCTGAGAAAGATTTTCTGAGCTCTTTTGGGTAATTAGCATTTTTTAGCAGACTGGTACTTCACCTCCAGGTCCTGGTTTTCAGTGGTTGCTTGTCCCGCACCCCAGGGAGCCCAGAGCTGTGTTTCCAGCAGGGAGCTCTGGCACCAGTACCTGATGCCCATAGGATACTTGACCAAAGTGGTGGGAGAGACAGGGTGAAAAGCAGGTGGAAGAGATAAGAGAGTTCTCAGCCCTTTGTCTTTCCAGCATGTTTGCTCAGCAATGTTGAGTGCTGTGCTAGAGCCACCACCTTCTTGCAGACTAAACAGTTTGCAGTGTTTTCTCCCATGATCAAAAGAATTTAGTAAAGGGTCCTGGTATGAAACTTTACATGAACTCTGGGTGCCATGAATATCTCTGGCTAGAAGTGTTAACTCCTTCAGTTCCCTCCTTGCCTGTGCAGTACAATGTCTGGTCAAATGAAGGGAAAACCTATCCCATGATGAATCTGATCAACTGCTCCCCATGTGCATACCTGATGTGTTTCTGCACACCCATCCTTCTGGGGTTTTTTTCCTTTCTTTTAAAGGAGGAATCCAAGATCTCTGGTCAATGGAGCTCTGAGGTCCTCAGTTCAGGAAAGACATGGACCTGTTGGAGTGGGTCCAGAGGAGACCATGAAGATGCTCAGAGGGCTGGAGTACCTCTCCTAAGAGGACAGGCTGAGAGAGTTGGGGTTGTTCAGCCTGGAGAACAGAAGGTGCTGGGGAGACCTTAAAGCACCTTCCAGTACTTAAAGGGGACTTAGAAAAAAGATGGTGTATTGGTTTGACATGGCCTAGTTTTAGGTAGCAGGGGGGCCACAAAGATGGCTCCTGTGAGGAAGCTGATGGAAGCTTCCCACCATGTCCGGCAGAGCCAATTGTTACAGTGGGGCTACTGTAACATGATGTATCAAACAAGGAGTCCCGTGGAAAAGAAATATATATGGACAGACTCTTGATAGATGTTTCAGAGACATGTTTATTTCTCCAGCCACATGGCCGGAGGTTGCCAAGGAACTCCCACAGTCACGGGACCAGAGGGTCCTTGCTCCCGCAGGGGAACACAGAACAACCAATGGGGAACGAGGCTGACCAGGGGCTCGGGAAACCCCGTGCCCATCTCCTAGGGCTACATGGCAGGGGGGATGAACTCCAACACTTCACCTGTTTATTTTTAACAAAAAGAGATGTAAAACTTAACATTGAAAACAACAAGGACAGTTTCAAAACAAAACAAGCCACCCTCCTGAGCCTTTAAATGTCCAAACAGATTCTCCAGAACATCTTAAGGCTGACAGAAGGGAGACATGACTCTCTGAGCATGCTTTGTGGGGAAACTGAGGCAGGAGAGGGTTTAATTTCTTCCCTTCCCCTTTTCATCCCCCCCTCGGCATTGGAGAGGAGTTGTAGGGAAAGGGAATTGTATAGGGAAGCCATGGGGTGAAAATCGGATTAGGAATAAACCGGGGATGGGGTAAACTTAGGAAAGGGTTCATATTGGGTATAGGGTAAAAGGGGAAAGTAGGTTGTGGGTAGGGAAGTTGCTGGGATGGATATTGTTTGTAATTTTGTGCATAACGGCTACCTTTGACTGGAATACCTCCAGGCCCAGTAACATTTGCTGCTTGTAAACCTTTCTTTCCTTGTACTATATCAAATTGTACAACTTCCCCATCTCCTACACTTTGCAGGTAATTTTTAGGGTTATTCCTTTTAATGGCAGTTCTATGGATGAATAAATCTTCCCCTGTATCATCTCGTGTTATAAATCCATAGTTGTTTTTTACATTGTACCATTTCACAGTTCCTGTGATTTTCGTGGCTACAACTTCTCCTATCACGTGCTTGTGTGTTTGTCGTGGCTGCTGGTCCTGCGTGGCTGCTGCCTCGCTGACTCCGACATCTCGGCCGGGCCCCCGCGTTGCGGCTGCTCTGCGTCCTCCGAGCGGCGCTGCTCCGGCACATGTCTGGGCTCTGCGTGGCCCCACGTTGCCATCGCCACCGGCCCCACGCCCTCCGAGCGGTTCCGCTCCACCAACTCCACGCTGCTTTGAGAGTGGCCTCGTTTCGGCTCGGCGCTGCACTGCGTGGCTTCTCGTGTCGCTGTGGAAACCGCCGCTTCTCGCTCTACAGGGCTCTCCGAGCCATGTGCTTGGAGCGGGCTTCCACGCCGACCCCCGGTTCCTGGCTGCTCGTGGCCCGTGGCCTGTGGCCCATGGCACCTGCGGTGCCTGCGGTGTCACTCCCTCACTCGCAGTCACACGGCCGGGGACCCCGAGACAGGGATGGGGTCCGCGATAAGGCGCACGCTCCCAAGGGGGTCGGGCGCATCCAGCGCAGGCACCTCCGCCGGCATGGCTGCAGTCACACGCTCCTTGGATGGCTGCCGCGTGGTCTCGGCCACGGGGTTACAGTCATCCTCTGCTTTAGGGGTAATGGGACCATATAAATGCTCCTGAAGAGCTTCAGTGATTACAAGGCCTCCACGGAGGGGTTCAATCACTAATGCATGTTCTGTTTGATCCTTCATCTCACACAAGATCTCGGACCAAAAACACCGGTAAATAGTTCCAGGAGGATTAATATCAAAAAGTAAGTCTCGAGAAATATAGAAGAAATTTTTGAAAAGCCAGTTAAAAAAATGTTCTAGATGTCCCGGAACAAATACTTTCTTGTTTTGCTGTTCAAGGATTCCTTTAACTTCTAGATGCATTTCTTTCTGTGGTTCAGAGAGCCACATTTCCCACGATTCTTCCATAGTCCAGAGAGAATATCCAAACCAAGGTGAGAAGAGAGAGATCTAGAGTGGTTTTTACTCACAAATTTTCTGTCCTTAGGGATCGGTGTCTTGCCAGCAATTCTCCACCATTATGTTACAGTGGGGATTCTGTAACATGCATATCAAACAATGAGGCCCATGGAAAAGAAATATATATGGACAGACTCTTGATAGATGTTTCAGAGAGATGTTTATTTCCCCAGATGCATGGCCGGGATCTGCCGAGGAACTGTTACAATCACAGGACCTGAGGGTCCTTGTCCCGCAGGGGAACACAAAACAACCAATGGGGAATGAGGCTGACCAGGGGCTCGGGAAACCCCGTGCCCCTCTCCTAGGGCTACATGGCGGGGGGGAGACCCCAACAGCCAATCCCTCATGGCTCTGAAGATGGACATGCTGCTGGCCAAAACTGGGCCAATGAGAGAGGTTGGTAACGCCTCTGAGATAACATATTTAAGAAGAAAATCCAAACGAAGTCACAAGATTTTGGGATTCTAGTAAGAGAAGAGGAGGAGGTGAGAACATGTGAGGGAAAACAACATGGCAACACCAAGGTCAGTGAAGAAGGAGGGGGAGGAGATGCTCCAGGCGCCGCAGCCGAGATTCCTCTGCAGGCCGTGGTGATGACCATGGTGAAGCAGATTGTCCCCCTGCAGCCCATGGGTCCACGTGAGATGCAAAGATCCACCCGCAGCCCGTGGGGGAGGTGCCCATGCTGGAGCAGGTGGATGCCTGGAGGAGGCTGTGTTCCAGAGGAAGACCCAGTGGAGAGAGAGGGCCCCTGCTTCCAAGCTGGAGCAGCCTGTCCTTGGAGGACTGCATGCCATGGAAAGAGAGAGCCACGGCACAGCAGTTTTGGGAGGACTGTTTGCCCGTGGGAGGGCCTCATGCTGCAGCAGGTGTGGTATGGCTGCTGCTCGTGAGAGTGGACCCATGCCAGGGAAGTTCATGGAGAACTGTCTCCTGTGGGAGGGACCCCACAGCCTCACAGGGGAAGACTCCTCTCCCAGAGCAGCGGAAGGAAGTCTCGGTGATGAACTGACCAAACCCCCATGCCCTGTCTCGCTGCACTGTCGATGGGAAGGAGGGAGGGGCTGGGGGGTGGAAGATGTTTTAAGGGCTTATTTTACTTCTCATTATTCTCCTCTGATTCTGTTAGTAATAAATTCACTTCACAACTTAAGTTGAGCCTGTTTTGCCCTTGAAGTGTTTCTCCCAGTCCTTATCTCACTCATGAAGCCTTCGTTAACTTTTTTTCCTTTTCCCTCCTCTGCCCAGCTGTGGCAGGGGAGGGTGAGCGAGCGGCTCTCGTGGGTGCCTGGTGCTGGGCCAGTGTCAAACCACGACAGATGGGGACAGACTTCCTAGTAGGGCCTGTGGGAACAAATATTCTGAGGGTGGTAAAACACAGGCACAGGTTGCCCAGAGAGGTGGTGGATGCCCCATCCCTGGAAACATTGAAGGTCAGGTTGGACAGGACTCTGAGCAACCCGATCTAGCTGAAAATTTCCCTGCCCATGGCAGGGGGATTGGACTAGATGACCTTTAAAGGTTTCTTCCAACCCAAACCATGATTCTACAATGCCCCATGCCTCTTGGACCTGTTTGTAGTCCTCTGTGTGCATTGAGGTCCATCCGAAGGTTGTCTGCTTCCCTGTACCAACCAGCTCAGGGACTTCCACTTCAGGGGCAGGTTTTAGGGATGGGATAAGCCACCAGGGCTTCATTCATCCACCAGTCCTGGCTTGAAGAGAAGCAGAGGTCACTCTACAGTCAGTTCAGGAGACTGATGGTCCCAGTCCCACTCCATGGTGATGCACCATCAAGCACGTACTCGCTAGAAAGTTCTTAGATCCCACAGGGAAAGCATCCTGCTGCCATCTTTCAGGAACCCAGGAAAACCCCTCCTAGGACCCAGACGATGTGAACTAGGAACTCCCATGCAGAAAAGCTCCTCATGGCAAATGGGATTAGCTTCCTGCTTTTTTTCTCTGCCTGGTTTCATTCATCTACAGGCAAGCTGGTGTTACAATAGGGCATCTTCATTTCAAATGCAAGTGGAATTTCTCCAGCTATGATGCCTGGATGAAGCAGCACCTGCATCCATGGCCACTTTTCCTTCTCTTATATCCCTCTTTCCAAACCTGGCCTGTCCCCATAGATCCCCTAGCACCTCTGCCTTAGAACGTTTCATGTGAAGTGCTTAAAATACGAATGCATCCTCCTGGCAAAATCCAGCTGGCCCCTATGCATGCCCCCAGGCTGCAAGGCTGAGTATCTCCAGCAGCGGCATTTGCAAGCAGGATCCATCCATCCATCAGCCTCTGCTGGGGTCCCAGTCATCGCCCCAAGTTGATGTTGGGCATTTTTTCAGGCACAGAAGTGGCCTCTAAGCAGATATGCATATGGTGTTGGGGCTCAGACCTTGCCCTGATGAGGGGAAGGGCTTGAAAACTGCCCATCAAACCATCCCTACCCATATAAAACAGCTCCTCTACACTTGTTTGAGGGATTTCTTCAAACCAGCATGGTTTTAAACAGAGCTCATGCTTTGGGAAATGCTGCCCATGGGCAGGGAGATTTATATTAATATATTTTACCATGGAATGGGAGTACTAGCACTGCTGCAGATGCTGGGATGAGCAGGGATCGGCTGTGCTTAATGCCCTCTCTTCCTACCACCTCCATGTAACAGGGAGGGGATTGCTGACCTGAGGACAGAATGCTCTTGGGGACATGGATGCTTTGCCCTGTCTCAGGGAATGGCTGCCCAGGAGAGGACTCATGGTGTCTCCCAACATCCAAAGGTAGCCTGAAGTTTTCCCACACATGCTTGCAAAGACAAAGGACACATCACTGCCTCAGGGTTCCTGCAGCACCAGGACTTAAACAAATATAGCAAGGATCTTCTGAAATGCTCCAGAGGAGCAAGCCTGCTGACAGAGAGCTGCCTCATCCAGGCATTATAGCCATGGGGCGTCTGCAGGGTCGGGTCGAATGGTGCTCTGATGACAACCCAGCAAGGAAATTGATTTGTATTTCTTCACAGTCCCTTGTCTCCCCACCACTCCCTCTCCACAGGACTGAGAGGTTGGCTTCTGGGTCTCAAAGGTATCATTAGTTCCCTATGTCTGTGTGTCCTGTGGTCTGTTCGTGTTCCTCTGCTCACTGTAAGGTCTGGCTAGGGCAGGCAATGACATTTTTCTGTGTGATTGTGTCTGGGTTCATGGGATAGCAGGGCTTTTAAGTGATGATAAACTGCTGTTATCCAGCTGAGCTGACATTCCTGGCAAGTGTTTGGAAATCCAGAAAGGTTCAAGATAGGAAGGGTGGCAATAAAATTAAGTAATGAAGAAGACAACTCCATCACCTGGGTACTGCTGGAGGAGGTGCTGGTGAACATCCAGGACAAAATGGTGTTTGCTGTTTGTGGTATGCAGACCATGCTACTTCACCCTCTTGGTCAACACAGAGCTTCCACCAAGACAGTGTTTCAAGATCTCTAGCAACTGCTAAGGTTAACAGCTGTGCTTTTCTATTTGCACATTCATCATTATCACAGAATCACAGAATGGGTAAAGTTGGAAGAGACCACAGTGGGTCATCTGGTCCAACCTCCCTGCTCAAGCAATGTTGTCCTAGAGCACATTGCACAGGATTGCATCCAGATGGTTCTTGAATATCTCCAGTAAGGGAGACTCCCCAACCTCTCTGGGCAATCTGTTCCAGTGCTAGGTCACTTGTACAGTAAAGAACATTATGTTCCCACCTGTGTGCTTTAGACCTCAGATAAATTGATAATTAACTACTTGCACCTCCACAGCCCCTGAGGACCTCAGAGACATTGCTAGTTCAAGGTGTGAGATGCCCACATTGGGTGGGTAATTGCTGCTGATCCTGGATCTGGAGCCAGAGAGGTTATCGTGAGACCAGGGGGGCAGGAGGTTCGAGTGACCACTCGCTTGGTTACCTCAGGATGTTTGGAGACATGGGAAGTACCCACAGCTCCTGTTGGCTCTGGTTATCAGCTGCCTCAGTTACCCAAGCTGGAGGAATTTCAAATTCATGTATGTTCCTAATCCTGGGAGTTTGCTCAGCATCTCCTTTAGGAGAGCCAGGAGTTTTCTGATCTTGGTTTCCCCTTTCTGCCCAAATTCTTTTGAGCGTAATAAGCACTATTTGTGTCTGTCTGATGGCTGCAGGACCTTTGGTGAGTTGTTCTTGTAGAATTGGTCAGTGGCATTTAATGCAAGTTATATATCAGCTGATGGTCAGCTGATGGGTGATAGGTGCTCACAGAGTGGTGGCCACAGTCCTGGTAACCTGGACCTTCACCACGCAGTGCATTTTGGAGACCTCTGTGATTAGAAACATTCAGAGAGCTGTGGCCATCATGGAACCAAGTCCACACTGAAGGCTGCCAGTAGGATTTACTGCTCTTCCCAAAGTGGCCAAAACACCCTGAAAAGAAGCCAGTGCTTCATCTGGTTAATATCCAGCTTGGAGGAAATTGTGTGATTAAAGTCTGTGAGAGTGAAATGCCTCATGGCTGAGTGAAGCCAGGACCTTTGTGAGTCTGGGCACAGGGTATCATCTGTAATTTAAAAGCTTTATCTGCTTTAAATGTCAATAGCTCCTTTTTTGGAGTAATAATAATTGCCTTTATTTGCATTTATCAGTCACACACTCTAAAGCACTTTGCATAGGAAGATGAGTAAATCGTTCCCATTTGCCAGCTGGGAAATCAGGGTACAGAGGTGATAGGACCCCACACAGGACTGGAAATCAATCTGTCTTCTGTGCTGTGGTTTCTCAGTCTTGTGTGGAAGCTGTCGTCTCAAAGCAGATTGTCTATCATGGTTATACTCTGCTTTGTCCTATTGTCCCTTTGGTAGCAGTAGCATGGACAGGGATGCTGTGGTGGGATCTCAGTATGCTTCAGTTCTCAGGGCCTGTCAACAGGGTGCAGGCAGAGAGGCCAGAAGTGTTGCTGTGGGTGACTGGAGGAAGAGCAGAGCCCATGGAAGAGCTGATGGTCCCACCTCATGTCCCACCATCTCCAGTACTTTAGTATAGCAAAGGAGCTTCTGTAGTGGTGTCCATGTGGAATGAGCTGTACTTGATGAAGCTGTGGGGAGTAGCTCTGATTCAGAAGCTCTTGGTGAGACTCCAGGCATCCACGGACAGAGCTGTTTGATCACTGCCTAGTGCTGTCACAGTGTTACGGTCTGGTTTTTAAAGTTATTAGAAATGCCTTTGCCCAAATTAAGGTGCAAATGAGACCATATACCAAAGTCAATAGTATAGGTTTTATTTAATAGTAAATATGAGAGAGAGAGAGAGAGAAAGAAAGGTAGAGAAAGAAATAGAAAAGAGGTGGGGCGATAGAAAGAGAGTGATAGAGACAGATTAAAGAAAATATCACCACTCTGGGGATCCCAACGATGTTCCGTTGATCCTCTCCAGCTGGTCTTCTTGGTGGTGAGGGTCCCCTGAAAAGCATAGAATCTGATGGATTAATATACGTTTAGGCCAGGTGGGAATGCCCAGGTACCTCCCCTGGGGGGGGGGGAAGTCTCTTGCAGCAGACTCTGGATCTGTTGCATCATTTTGCATCACGTGCAGTCCTGTGGTGCAAGGCCTCTGGGGAGTGCTTTGGGGGATCTTTGATGGATTATGACACCCCCTCATCTGCTTCTCAAATGAATGTCCCTTGGGTGTGGCCTGTGGGGTTGGGGGTTTCACAGCTGGGCCGGTTTGTGTAAGGGAGGATGGGTGTTCAGTGCCTCTGACCAGAGGTTACACCCCGCACCTGAAACCTCCTTCCCTCCTCAGTTGCAGGGGAGTCTGTGTAAACCTGACCTCTATGGGCTGTGGTCTCCCCCACCCCAAACAGCCAGGGATGATTTTCTGCTGTGTTTGGCTTTCTTGTGGATGCATTCTTCTCCCTCCACCTTGTTTGTTTTTCCCTAGGCTAGGAACAATAGCATCTTATCTAGGTGGTTTAATTTACAGTCCTAAGTTCCAGTCAGGTATCTTCAGGGAGGCTTCTTTGGTTGTAGCTTCTTTATACAGTTTTTGTTATAATGGACAAAACTCTTTTATATCAATGTTTGAGGCATGAACTATTTCAGTCTGACAAACTCACAGTCCAAAGTTCCAGTCAGGCATCTTGAAGGAGGGGTGGGCTTCTGTGGTTGTAGCTTCTTTATACAGTTTTTGCTATAATGGGCAAAACCCCTTCATAACAATGTTTAAGGCATGAACCATTTCAGTCTCTGACACACAGGTTTCTTCAATACCTCCTGAGCTTCTTCCAAATTCTGGTGCTATAAACTACTCATCTCACTGGGTTATACTCCCCAGAAAGCAAAGCTATGCTCTAGATCCTCCTCCAAGCCAGGACCTAAATGCAAGTAGTATTTAAATTATAAACAGGGAATAATGCAGTGATGTTAAGTGTTCAAAATGTCATTTATGGAACCCTTTCTAGGAGGGTTTGATTGTTGTCCTGCTTGACTTTGCCACCCACCAAAATTGGTAGAGGATGGATTTTCCTCCTCTCCTGTGGAATGGCTAGTCTTGGCTCTTCTAGCTTGGTCCCTATCTTGAAGGGAAATTAGTAATACAATTCATGTTTAAAAATGCAGCCAACCTGATGAAAGATAATTTGCTTACTGCCTTGACATCACTACTTAAGCATGAGGCAAGCCAATCCACAGGTTTTTATATAACTCCATGAGGCATTTCCAGAGCAAATAAAGTTCACTGGGCAGGGCAGTGACCTGGCCTTCTGGTTTCAGTGCTCTTCAGCCTCCTCAAGGCTTCTCATCAGTGGTGTGGAGGTCTGCGGGTCAGGGCATGGCTCCTTTGGATGTGCCCCAGGCACATAGGACATGGGTTTGGTTCTCTGCTGAGCTGCTCTTCGCTGTTGACCAGCTCTTCACCTCTTCCACACTGTTGGTCTGGCTCCTCCATTTTTATTGCACACCCTTTGGAGAAGCAATTGAGTTGCTCTTCATGTTCTCAAAGTCCAGCATGATGGGTTGCAGATCCTGCTGGGACCATGGCGGACATGCAGCCAGATGAATTGCACCCATAACTCCATTGATCAAATACCTAGATGACAGCAGTGGTTTCCTCAAACATGGACACCCAAGGGAGATGGGACACCTCTGCATGGGTGACATTCAGGTTGGCTTGCCTGTCTGTGCATGCTGTGGAACTGGTCAAACCTACTGTCTAAAGGCCAAATTTAAGGACAAAGCTCCCTGGACCACCTTCCTCATGTGCACTGTGACACCGGTGTAGCACTGCCCTGTGGGGCTGAAGCAGGTTGGTATCTCAGGATGCTTCAGGAGAACCCTAGCACTGCAAGTCCAGCTACCATGAAGGTTCACAGAATCACATCTCCTGACAAGCCCAACTCTTGCCTGTAGGCAGGCACGGTCCAAAAAATGTGATCCCTATCTCTGAAAAGGTGCTTTTCCTACTTTGTCAAATGAATTGATATCACACTCCCTTTTTGCAGAGAACATGCAACCTCCTTTTGCAAAATTTGGCCCAACCTGGGTGAAAATGTTCATGGTGACCTTTGAATCCATCCCACATTCCATCCCCTGCTCCCGTCCTTCATGAGGGTCCATCAAAGTCTGTACAAGCAGAAAAAAAGACCCCAGACCCTTTTCTTTTGCAAGGGTCTTCTTCAGATGCAAAGTTGCAGGCAGAGTTCATTGATGTCTCTGCTTGGTGGCATCACCCACTGGGTGCCATAGGATGAAAAAAGAGGGTACTGAGTGGTGGCATTCCTTCCTGTTCAGCTCCCATCCCAGGCCTGATGAGTTTGGTTTGGTTTGAGGGTTATTTTATGGAAATTTTTTGTTGGGTTGGTTGGTTTGATGGGGTTTTTTTACAGAAAATATTTTCTTAAAGAGAAAATGTTGAAGAGTCAGTTTTCTCTCTTGCAAGGCTGTGGAGCAGGGCGATGTGTTTGAAGCAGAAACAGGAAGGGAGTTTCCTGTGGTGGTTTTTATTCTTTCCCAGTAATCTGAGACCACAGAGCCCATGTGGTTATCCCAAGATGCTAGGAATTTCCTATCATGCCCTAGGGATCCTGAAATACTACACTGTGCCCTGTGTGCATCAGTGTGGACCTTCCCAGGCAGGACAGGACAGCTGTTGGAGCGCATCCAACCTGGAAGGGGCAGGATGGCTTGGGGGCTGGAGCCATGGGAGATGTGGAAGACAGCTCAGTGCTAGGGGATGGAAATGTCTCAGGGCAACAAGGAACAGCTCCAGGGTTCAAAGGGTGCTTTTTGTTCACCTTATGGGTGGATGAGGCAGGAGAGGGACATGGGATGCTGTCACTCATTTTAATTTTTCAATAGTCAGTACATCTTTTCTCTGACAGTTTTTTAAATTAAAATTCAAGTGAAAACTCCAGAATGAATAATTTGGTAACCCTGGGGTGATAACTTGAGCTGTCAAATAACTCTCTCCTCCATGGGACTGGCTGGATAATGAAAGGATTAACTCTGCAAACTTCCCCAGAGAGTCTAAAAAGACCCAACAAGATTGGGCTGCAGGTTGATTTCAGAGTCACAGACACAGTTGGGCCTTATAGAAATGGGTGAGGAGATGAATTAGTCATCACTGTTTGGTTAATAAGTGCCTCAGTTATTTTACAAATCTTTTTCCTTCAGATGCAAATTTTTTTCCTTTTGTAATGAAACATATAAATAGCTCCTATCTTGGATCTTCTATGCATACAGTTGTGTCATGTTAATAATTTTGCCTCTCTTTAGCAGCTGCTTTACTTACCTTTATTTCAAAAGAAATATCTCCTATGTGTAGTCTAGGCCATGAGAGCAAACTTTGGTGTGGTGGCTTTATAGCTCCCTGGCTTTGCAGAATACAGCAGCAGGTTGGAACATTCACAGCAGCAAAGCCCTTTGTCTCAGGAAGTAGGAATAAACAGAGATGAAAAAGATAAAGGATAACTTATTTAGTTGCTGGATTTCAAATGTCTTGCAACCTGCACTGGGAATACACTGTGTTGATAACAAACTTCTCCTGTTCTTTAACTTTCCACTATTTAGTGTCTACTAATTTTTAATACCAAAGAATGGTCACCATGGAGACAGACAAACAAAATCACATAGGACATCATGCAAGAAGCTCTGTAGCATTGCAGAGAGCACAGGAAAATCCTCGTCTCTGAGTGCAATGCATTCTCTTGTGCCATCCTCTAGAAATGTTTTTATTTGCTTTTCTTTTTGCCACACACACACAAAACACACATCCCTTTTCATATACTGCCTTTGGGAACCCCTCTTTTTTTTCTCTTGTATTGGGTTTGCATGGCTAGTTTGCCTAGTTTGGGTTTTTTGGGGGGGGAGGGGCAGAGGTGGCTCCTGTGAGAAGCTGCTAGAAACTTCCACCATATCCAGCAGAGCCAATCCCTGGTGGCACCAAAGATAGACATGCCGCTAGCCAAGGCTGGGCCAATTATAAAGGATGGTAATGCCTCTGTGATAACATATTCAAGAAGAAATCATAACAAAGGATGTGGTGCAGTTTTAATTATGACTAGAGAAGAGCAGAGTGAGAACATGTGAGGAGAACAACATGGAGACACCAAGGTCAGTGAAGAAGGAGGGGGAGGAGGTGCTTCAGGTGCCAGAGTCGAAATTCCTCTGCAGCCCATGGTGAAGAGCATGTGTTCCGGTTTGGTCATATTTAGAAATATATCCTCTGAGAGAAGGCACAGCCACCCCTCCCCCCACCAGGTTTGGGAAAAATAAATTTTCGTCGAAGGAAAGTGAAAGAGATAAAAACAATTTATTTAACAAACACACAGGAAAAGGATAATAATGCTAAATAATAAAAATTCTCGATCTGCTGAAAGAAACCTGGGAAAATTTCAGAGTCCTTCTGTAGATCTCTCTCTCCCCCTCCTTGGAGCTGGGATGGGGTGGTGGGCCCACCTTCACGGCCAAGGCCTCGGTGGAAAGTCCTCCCGATGTATTCTGATGTTGGAACCGTCTAGCAGAGAGAAAAGGGAAAAAAATGAAGTCCAAAGAAAACAAAAGTTCAACTCTCCAAAGGAAAAGGAGCTGAGGAAAAAAAACCTGCCGAAAGCTGGCTGGAAAAAAAAGCAAGCTGAGTGCTTCCCTTCTCTCTAGCTCTCCTGCTGCAGCTGGAAATAAAAGTCTCTCTCTGTATGACCTTGAACAAGCTGCAAACTGCTTTGAAAAAGTTTTGCTCAGTTTTTCCTTCCCCCTCTCAGGCTCAGTTTAAAGGCATAGAAAGGTACAAAATTAATTCCTGGGCATAGGGCAGCGATATGGGATACACATCATAAAGTCACCCCAAGACAGCATGGTGAAGCAGCTGTCCCCCTGCAGCCCATGAAGGTCTACGGGGATGCAGAGATCCACCCGCAGCCTGTGGAGGAGCCCATGCCAGAGCAGGTGGATGCCTAGAGGAGGCTGTGATCCTGTGGATGACTTGTGGATAGAGGGGCCTTGCTCCCATGCTGGAGCAGCCTGTCCTTGGAGGACTGCACCCCGTGGAAGAGTGACTCTCGCTGCAGCAGTTCTCAGAGAGTTGCTGATTGTGAGATGGAGCCACGCTGGAGAAGTTTGCAGAGAACTGTCTCCCATGGGAGGGACTCCATGGTGCAGCAGGGGAAGGACTCCTCTCCCTGAGCAGTGAGAGAAACAACGGGTGATGAACTGACCAAAATCCCCATTCCCTGCCTCCTTGCGCCACTTGGGTAGGAGGTAGAGCTAGGAAGGAGGTAGGAGAGCAGGGGAAGGTGGTTTTTTATGGTCTTGTTTTAATTTTCATTATCCTGCTCTGATTTTGTTAGCAATAAATTCACCTTATACCTCTAATTTGAGCCTGTTTTGCCCTTGATGGTATTTAGTGAACCATCTCTCCAGGTCCTTATCTCAACTCGTGAACCCTTCATTAAATTTTCTCTCCTCTGTCCAGCTGCAGAGTGTTGGGGGTCCTCCCCCCTGACATGTGGTCCTGGGAGAGGGCCCCCAGGGTAGAGGCAGGGCCTACGGGGTTTCCCTACTCCCTGGTCAACCTCATTCCCCATTGGTTGTTTTGCGTTCCCCTGCCCAGGAAGGACCCTCTGGGCCCATGATTGTTCAGTTCGTGGGCAGTCACTGGCCACACGGCTGGAAAAATAAACATCTCTGAAAATATCTACCAAGAATCGGTCCATATATTCTTTTCCACAGGCCTCGTTGTCTGATACACGTGTTGCAAGAATCCCCACTGCAACAGCAGAGGGTGTAGAGGAATTCCTTGTGGAACAGGGGCATAGGATACCCCAGGAGAGCTTGGGCATCCCAGGGCTGTTGCAGAAGTACCCCTGATGGGGCCCCAGGCTGAAGATAGGCTTGCAAGGCACCTGCTAGCTGGCAGCCTTGAACAGCCTTGAGA
Organism: Corvus moneduloides; assembly: GCF_009650955.1. NCBI lineage: Eukaryota > Metazoa > Chordata > Aves > Passeriformes > Corvidae > Corvus > Corvus moneduloides. Next base: position 3,879,310 of record NC_045510.1, read on the forward strand.
AAAGGTGTACACTGGTCAGCTCCCCCGCTGCTTAGAGGCTTTCTCATGGGAAAGGGGTGTGAACTTTGAAAAAGTATAACTTGGTGGAGGAAAACAATAAAACCGGAGCACAATGCTCAAATTGTATCGGTGTTCGTGTCGTGTCTCAGGCTGGATTCCCCTGCACCCGGGACCCCCTCCTGCTAAACCTGGCACCCGAACAGGGACCCGAGTGAGTCTTGCTACATGCAGGTTCACTTAAACGCGATAAGACTCCGAATTTCATCGTATCAGTGCGGCGGAGCCAGGGGAACCAGAGCGGGTGGCCCCAAAGCCGAGTAAAGCCGAGGGCTAAACCTCAAAGCCGAGTGGCCGGAGACCGTATTTTCGCGTGGCTAAGCGAGTACCTGCAGCAAAAAAGCTATGGACTATGAGACGGGGACTCAACTCCTAGCTAGCATCCTCTCTATGAGAGGTGAGATTGTGAAAGACCGAGATCTGAATGCCCTCATTACATGGGCCTGGGAACATGGGTGTGTGAAATACACTTCGCTTTTGTTCTCAGTCGAAGCGTGGGGGGAAGTTGGAAATGAATTGTGGCTGTCCACAACTGAGGGAGGAAAGGAAGCTAAAGAAGCTAAAGCTCTCGGCTTAACCTGGAGAGCAGTAACTGGCACTCTTGCAGAGATGAAAACAGAGAGGACAGTGGCCGCGGCCGCCATAGAGGCTTTAGAGAGTAGCAGCTCCGGGTGTGGTGGCTCCGGGAAGGGAACAGACGGGGGTCTTACGGAGCGGCGGCCAGAGACCAGGGCAGAGTCCAGAGTTGCACGGTTCTTCGGGCTGGCCGCGAAAAGACCAATTAAAGGCACAGCAGCACCCGTCTGCTCTCTGCGGGAGTTGCTGGACTCAGCAGGGAAGAAAGTTATTCCTCTGACATCTGAGAGAAATGGCTGCGAACGTGGAAGCAGAGCCGCCCGACTCAGGGGGCGGGGCGCAGGCGGGCCAAGGAGACACAGGCGGTCCTGGTGCCCGGCTGAAAGCGGCGGTGCAAACGAGCCGTCCTAATGCTCGGCCAAAAGCGGCAGAGCGCAACCCCCCTCTGCCAGACAGCGGAGAAACGTCCAGCAGTGAAGCAGCTTCTGTTGTTTTGTCGCCTGTAGAGCCAGAGCCAGCCAGGTCTGCTGGGGGTCAGCCCCAAGAGGGGGAGAAGCACCAAGAAATGATGCAAGAAGTAATCAAGAAGCTTGCTGACTTATCTACACGGCAAGACGCGCTAGAGTCTAAAGCCTGTGATATTACACCATCAGCACCCTGGCGTCCCGTGGCCCCACCGGTCAAGTTAGCACTCAAAGCTCCTATGTTCCCGTCAGGAGAATCAGGCACAGTGCCTACAGCCCCTCCCTTCCCGCGAGGGGAGGTGCAGCTGTCGTTTCCATCAGCCCCGACGGAGAGGACTGACCCATTACGAAGGAGATGGAATGGAGTTATCCGTGATGCAATCATTGAGGGTGATTGGCAAGCAGTGGATGCCCTCGCTTGCCCTGTACAGATACAATGGGACACTGCAAAGTGGGAACCCCATGACTGGAAGATCTTGCAGCAAGCAAAGCAAACAGTCACCACGCATGGCTTGCGGTCTGAAGCTGCACGAAGCATTCTGCACTTTATCTTTACAGCAGATGTCCTGTGTCCTAATGATTGCATCAGCATCGCACAGTTGTTATTAACCCCTTCACAGTTCCTGCTCTGGGAGCGAATGTGGAAGCGGCTAGCACAAGAAGAAGCTAGCAAATACCAAGGTGACACACGAGACCCACTGTATGCACTCCAAGCTGACATGCTAACTGGGAGTGGGGCTTATAGAGCGACGGTGACACAGCTGACCATGCCCGTAGTCATTCATCAGTTGTCACAGACTCTTGCCCACAAAGCCTTGTTGTCAGTACCTGAAAAGAAGAAGTCTCCCCCGTATGCAGCAGTCCAACAAGGGCTGTCAGAGCCATATGGTCAGTTCATCAACCGTTTGTCAGCAGCCTTAAAAGATGCAACTGAGCTCTCTGAAGAGCTCCAAGAGCAAATGTTCCAAACACTTGCCTTTGAAAATGCTAATAGGCAAACTAAGACAATTCTTGCCACGCTGCCCCAGAGAGCAGGTGTAGACGAGATGCTCATACGTGCTACCCATGCAGAACAGTCATCTCAAACAGCTGCTTTTACTGCAACACTGCAGAATGTCCTGCAACAACAGGAACAAGTCATCATCGCAGCACTGACCAGAGGACTGCCCAGCAAGTGGTGCCGTGCTATGCATACAGGACCCCGAAGTGAGAAGGTGCAGTCAGCATCAGCTCCTGAAGAAAGTGACGCCATTACTACAACAGCTGGAACTCTGGGACCTCCTTCCCGAGGAGCCTTGGGAGAGGCTGCAGACGTGGCTGACTGAGGGGGCTGAGAACTTGCCAGATCCACCACTCTCCGTAGCAGGAGAAATAGCGAGACTCTGGGGCGAATGTAACAGTTGCCCTAGGTGGTTGCTAGTGACTTGTGCTGGGTGTCGGGGAACCCTCTCCAAAGGCAAAACTAAGAAGGAGAGTTGCATAAATTTTTGGGTATAGCACCAGACCCAGAGGTAGAGTGAGAAATTGTTTTTTGACTGTCTTGAGACAAGAGCATTAGCGGACATTTTCAATCAGCTGTCTGCCCATTTAGATCGAGTGAAGGCAGTTAATTTGGCTAGCATCTATGTTTTTACCTGGTGCTTCAGCAGCCAGGGCTCACGCTATTTTGCATAAACTTGCTTGCTGGGAGAGGGATAAGTTAAACATAACTTTGCAGATGCTTGATGAGCTAAGCGCAGATGTTACTAGTGTTAGACATACAGTATTACAAAATCAGGCAGCCATTGATTTTCTACTACTAGCTCATGGCCACAGCTGTGAAGAGTTCCAGGGTATGCGCTGTACGAATCTTTCTGACCACTCTGTCTCAATTCACAAGCACCTCTCTGACCTCCAGAGGGGCCTACACATCCTTCAGGAGACAGACGACCCTTTTGGAGATTGGCTTAAGGGTCTGGGTATCACTGGATGGCTGTGTACCTTGGTAGTAGAAGGCTGCTGATTGCTATTTGTAGTTATATTAGGCTTAATAATACTTGGGTGTATTTTTTCTTGCCTTAAAGTGAGGTTGCAAAAAATCATCGACCAGATCTGGGTTGCCCAAAATGAAAATGGGGGATGTGTAGAGGGATTCCTTGTGGAGTGGGGGCATAGGATACCCCAGGAGAGCTTGGGCATCCCAGGGCTGTTGCAGAAGTACCCCTGATGGGGCCCCAGGCTGAAGATAGGCTTGCAAGGCACCTGCTAGCTGGCAGCCTTGAACAGCCTTGGGAAAAGGTGTACACTGGTCAGCTCCCCCGCTGCTTAGAGGCTTTCTCATGGGAAAGGGGTGTGAACTTTGAAAAAGTATAACTTGGTGGAGGAAAACAATAAAACAGGAGCACGATGCTCAAATCGTATCGGTGTTTGTGTCGTGTCTCAGGCTGGATTCCCCTGCACCCAGGATCCCCCCCCCCCCCCCCCCCACTAAAAGAGGGTTTAGAGGGGAGTGAGTGAGTGGCTTTCGTGGGTGTCTGTCATCCAGCAAGCATCAACCCACAACATCTCCCCAGCTGGTTAACTCCCCAGCTCCATAAATCATGTCACTTGGATAATCCTTCATCATGGCAACCATCAGCTCAGGAGCAGGGTGATCTTTCAATGCCAAGCTGAGGCTGCACTGATCATCTTCTGGTCTGTCAGGGACGCAGTATTACCATAATTTTGTGAGACTCCAAGGAGCAGCCAGGCCATTAGGATGCTTCTGGCCAGACACTGGGTCTGCTGAAGAATGAACAGGCTGGGCAGGTCCACCTTGACCACCAAACCCGGCCTGGCCACCAGCATTCATTGTGTTTCCCCTGCATTTCATTTAACCTCTTTGTTCCTGCTTTTATTTGATCTTGGTTGTGCATATGTCTTTCCAAGGGGGACAGCAGGCCACAGGGGACACCATGTCTAGCACAAGCCATGACAGTTATTGCAGGAGTTGGTAATATTTCTACCAGTACCTGCTTTCTGGTGGCTTTGCTGTGTTGAAATTCATGCCACTCCACGTGCGTTGAGAAATCTCCCTGCTGTTACTAAAGAGTCAGTCTGTCTGTCTTCCTCCCTGCCCTCCATTTCAATTTCTTCTCTAGACAGCCATTGCTTCTCCCGTGGTGATGCGGTTTTGCTGACATAGCCTGTTGTCTCTGTCCCTCTTGCAGAAGGACTTCACCATGCGGGAGGAGTTGCAGCAGCGGGATGTGGAGCACTGGCTGGGGTTCATCACCTTTCTCTGTGAAGTCTTTGGTACCATGAGGAGCAGCACCGGAGAGCCCTTTCAAGTGCTTGTCTGCCCCATTTATACCTGCCTCAGGGAGGTAAATACCTTCAGTTTGTCCTTCTCCACTGGTGGGCCAAGCTGTTGCGTTGCAGTGCTGAGGTGCTCATGATTCATAAATGACGCTGGCACAGGTTGCCCAGAGAAGTTGTGGCCCCCCCCCATCCCTGGCAGTGTTCAAGGCCAGGTTAGATGGGGCTTGGAGCAACCTGGTCTAGTGGAAGGTGTCCCTGCTCATGGCAGGGGGGTTGGAATGAGCTGATCTTTAAGGTCCCTTCCAACCTAAGCCATTGTAGTGGGTCGGGTTTGTAACCGGGCAGAAACACCAATTTAGTGTAGTGGTTTAGTCTAAAATACTCATTACTGTTTATCTTCTGTGAGATAAGAATTAGGAGAAATGCAAAGCAGGCACCAAACTTGAAAGAATATAAAGAAGTTTATTAACAGACCTAAAAGAAGGGAAAAAAAATTATACCACCTTCAGAACTCTCCTTCTCCCCCCACCTTCCTCCCTTCTCCCACTGACAATGTAAAAAGACAACCCTTAAGATGTTCAGTCTGTTTACCACTTCCATAATAACCTTGTTCAGTCCATTTAGAAAGAGAAGTCTCTTCTTGCTCGTGCTATGAAAACATTATCACAATGAGACAGCCACCCACTCCGGCTGCCCACGGCAAGGCAGTGGGGGGGGTTCCATGGCTGGAACAGGTCCATCGACTCCAGGATGGCCGTGGCCCAGCCCGGCCTGGCCCAAGCAGGGCCTGGCCGGGCCCGCTGGCCCCGCACGGGGCCCGCAGCCACCTGTCCCAGCGCCGGAAACGAGAGAGGGCTTGGAGGGGGAGTTTGCCTATTCTTAAATGTGGATCACAGAGGCGGTCACAACTTTAAGTGGCTTAAAGAATTGTCCATATTCAAACTGGCCAGCTGATAGGTTCTATCAGGTCCCAGAGGAAACTGTAAGCACCCCTTAGCAAGGACATCCCTTCCGGGACTATGCTTGCTAACCTATGACAGCCATTCTATGATTCTGTTTGTTTTATGATTCCTAGAGGTTTGCTTTGCTAGCATCAACACTTCCCACCTCAAAAGTACCTGCAGCTGCAGAGATGCTTGGCTTTTCCTGCATATTGTGTTTCTGCTAATTAAGAGCATGTGCTCCAAGCCAGACCCCTTTGTCCAAGGGTTTGCAAAAGCCAAACAGTTGGGATTGCAAACCCAACGTTTGAGTTTGCCAATCCCAGTGTTGTGAAAATCCCCACCTACGGGGCTTAAAAAGCTTCTTAAAGAAGGTGAAGTCACCTGAATAGATGAGATGGACTGAGGGGACAAAAGAGCAAAGAAGTAAGGTTCCATATGTTCCCCACCTAGCGCAGCAGAAACCCAGCCCTGCCACCAGGGTTGGGGACATTTCAGAACCCGAGCTCCTGATGAGCTTGTTTCAGAGCCTGAGAATCTCATGGTTTGAGATGGTGGCAGAAATCTTGGTGAGGACAAACAGAAAAGGCAACTCGAGGGCTTTCCCCCATCCTGTTTTAATGGTGGTTTTGTCTCCTGCTGCTGTCTGTAGAAGACTTTCTCAGAAAAACCTGCCTCGTTGCCCAGGGCTGGAGCTGTGGATCTCAAATTGTCAGTAATGCTTCTGTCGGGCCATAAACAACTTGCTGTAAAATAAGTTCTCTGCTAGACCCTTGGCAAAGGAAGCATAAAGAAACTACTGACAATGACTTTTAACATGTATGCGAAGTTTTCTCTGAATGAAAACACATCATAAACATTTTGTCTTTGAGGTAATATTGTACATAGGGTTCACAGATGGTGACTGTAGCAATGAGTAAGAGTGCAGACATCATGATGGGGCACACATATCCAGAGGAGGAGGTGGGAGAGGGATGCTAAGAATAGCCTAACTTCCCCAAAATCTCTGCTCATGGAGGTATGTGTCACTTTATGGGGAAGATCTGGGCATCTAGCAAAGTCCTTATTTCCCTCCACTTCCCATCACAGTCATGATACAACCCAGCCCTTATTCTGCCAGGATTTTTCTCTGCCCACTTCTGTCTACCCTTGCCATGCTGTCACAGTCCCTCTTGTCATCTTGCTGGTATGTGGGGATACAGTGACACTCTAGAGGTGCACAGAAGGACACAAATTTCTTGTATTAGGGATTTTTTTTTGCTACAGGGAAGATCCATAAAAAAGCCTTTACTAATTATATCAAGATGTCATGCATAAATTTGCTTCTTAAAAATACATCTCTGTTCCTTAGCAGGACAGCTCTGTCCCTGTGGTGTTGTTTGTAAGAGAAGACTCTCAGCTTAGCAGACATGGGTGAGCCTGAGTCTTCCAGTGCTTCTGCCCCAAAATGGTTGATCTGAGACTGCTCGCTCCACAGGGTTGTGGCGTTGACTCATGCTGTTTCTCTTCCATGGCTCTGCAATAGGTTTTCATCTTGCCACCATTTTTTGCCACCTTCAGCTAATCTTGATGCACAGGGCCAACCCAGGAGATCACCTATTTATCAGTAGCGATAGGTGCCAGGCTCTGAGATGGTTGCCAGAACCAAAGTCAGGCTGTAGATTCAGATGAGGAGGTGGTGGTGAGCTCCTCCAGCTTTACCCAGGAGAGGACAAGGATATTTGCACAGACTGGCCCTGCCGGGTGCTCTGTGACAGGGTGAAAATTCCCTAATAATGCAGAGTGCTTGTCTCTTGATGAGCTTCATGAAGCACATGGGCTGGTGTTCCAGGGCAGGAAGGGGTGTCACCATGGCCTATAAGGTTTGGGACCTCCACTTTCCTCAGGACAGGTTCACAGGGTTTTTTTCCCCATCCTGCTGATCAGCACATATGCCCCTGAGTACAGTTTCATCCCCTTGCCCCTAACTCCTACCCCCTTGGGCATCCCCCAGCAAACCCCCTCTGTGCTGCCCACAATTATGCTTAGCTCTCTCTGCCTCCATCCACCCATCCTTTGACAATGAATCATTAGCAGAGGCAAGATAACATATCTCCCTCTGCCTGTCCTTTCATCTCCTCTTGCTTTTTTGTTTCTTTTGTTTTTCTTTTTTCCTCTTCCTTTTCCTTTATAGCTCTGGCAGACTCAGTCAAAGCTCAGCAAACGAGGAAGGGGAAAGCTGCCTGATGAATGAGCCAGGAATGTCTCTTCCCTTTCCCCTGCAAAGCTTCCTCTCTCCAGCTCCTTTCTTTTCCCCAAAAATAAAAACTTATTAACACCATCATTAGTTGTGGAGCTGGCCAAGGTGGGAAGGAGCGAAGATGGCAGCAAGGAAATTTGTGCTAGGTGTCTTGTGGAAATACTCACAGCTTTTTACCAGCTAGGCTCGTAGTTCAATGCCTTAGAAAGCCTCGGGCAGCCTAGGGAGGTAGCACGGGCAATCTAGCATTTCAGTAGCTCTAAAAGCGGCAAATAGTAGCTGCAAAGCTGATACCACCAGTAGAAGCAAAGAGGGAGAAATATAGCCTTCGGTTTGCCTAATTCCTGCAATTAGAAGCTTTCAAACAGAAACAGAGACGCAGATGTTCGCAGAAGGAATGCAAAGCCAAAGAGGGTGGGCCCCCTCTCGGGCCCTTTCTTTTATTCGGAGAAGGGGGAAGGGGAGAACTGGGGGCAGATCCGGGGTGACTGGCCAATCAGACACTGCTAAAGAGTTTGAGTTACATTTGGTTTTGCCCGTGCTTGGAACAAAGGAGTTCAGAGCACATGGCAGAGGCAAGTCCTGGCTTGCCATGGGGAGGGGGAAGGGAAGCTCGGAACAGGCAGCAACAGTGTCTCAGTGAGGAATCTGTGCTGAGGACATGGCTGAGGTGTCAGGTGACAATGCAGTATTATTTATTGAGAGGTATGGATGGATTGGTGTAGTGGGTTGACCCTGGCTGGATGCCAGACACCCACCAAAGCCACTTTCTCATTGCCCTCCACAACTGGACAGGGGAGAGAAAATATAACAAAGGGTTCATGAGTTGAGATAAAGACCAGGAGAGATCATGCACCAAATACCATCATGGACAAAACAGGCTTGAATCAGAGATATTAATTGAATTTATTGCTAATGAAATCAGAGCAGGATAATGAGAAGTAAAATAAATCTTAAAAACACCTTCCCTCCACCCCTCTCTCCTTCCCAGCTCTACCTTTTCCCCCAGTGGCACAGGGAGATGGGGAATGGGGGTTATGGTCAGTTCATCAACAGTTGTTTCTGACGCTGCTCAGGGAGGAGTCCTTTGCCTGCTCCAACGTGGGGTCCCTCGCACAGGAGACACTTCTCCATGAACTTCTCCAATGTGAGTCCATCCCATGGGCAACCATTCTCCATGAACTGCTGCAACATGGGTCACTCTTCCATGGAGTGCAGTCCTTCAGGCACAGCCTCCTCCACCGTGGCTCCCCTACAGGGTGACAAGTCCTACCAGAAAACCTGCTCCAGTGTGGGCTCCTCCCTCCACAGGTCTGTAGGTCTCTGCCAGGAGCCTGCTCCAGCATGGGTTTCCCACAGGTTTACAGCCTTCTTTTGGGCATCCATCTGCTCCAGCGTGGGTATCCTCCAAGGGCAGGTGGATCTCTGCATCCCCATGGTCCTCCATGGGCTACAGGGGAACAGCTGCTTCACCATGGTCTTCACCACCGGCTGCAGGGGAATCTCAGCTCTGGCGCCTGGACCACCTCCTCCCCCTCCTTCTCCACTGACCTTGGTGTATGCAGAGTTGTTCCTCTCACATATTCTCACCCCATTTTTCTCTGACCGCAATTACAATTGAGCAATAACCTTTATTCCTTCTTAAATATGTTATCACAGAGGCGTTACTATCATTCCTGATTGGCTCGACCTTGGCCAGACCCACGTCTGTTCTGGAGCCAGCTGGCATTGGCTCTGATGGACATGGTGGAAGCTTCTAGCAGCTTCTCACTGAAGCCCCTCCTGTAGCCCCCCCCCCCCCCCCACCAAAACCTGGCCATGCAAACCCAACACATGGACTGAAACAAAAAAAATAAAAAAAGAAGTTAATTTCAGGCAAGGCTGGAGTGACAAATGCTAGGGTTTGCTGGTTAATTGAACTAGCACTCATCACCATCCTCGGGAAAGCAGGCAGACTGCGTTTTCATGTCAGGCATGGGAAAGGGTGTTTAATCACAGCAAAGGAAATTTAGATCAGAGCTGCCATCTTGCCTGGGAAGCATTTCAGGAGCCAAGGGAGTGGTCGTGCACCTTGGCACAAACATGGTCCATGCTGATCCCCCATCCCGGGGGCCTCTGCCCCATCCTCCTCTGTGCCCATTGCCTGAGCTGCCTTCTGGAAAACAGGGTGGGGGAAGAAGGAAGGGTCTACCACCACATACAACATGGTGGCTGCATCTCCTGGGAGCTGAATCCCTGTTATGGAACCAGTGAGAACTTCAGACAAGCCCTGCCTTAGGCTCAGATTTTTGGCAGCAGGTCTACTCAGGTGACCTGCACCTAAATTGCTCTGGCTCACAAGTTCTCAAGAATGGCGGATCAGGTCTATTATAAAATTAGTTATTTATTGAATAGACAGATTAACAGAACAAAGGCCTTAAACAAACTTACTTACTACACAGGATAAAACAAAAAGACCTACTAGTGGATTACATAAAAACAGTGCACGACATAAAGGTACCTATATTAAAGCTAGCAAAGAAATAGTATAGATTAGGAGTCAGTATAACTTACCACCAAAATGACAATAGTGTACACAGAGTCCTTTCACTCAACCCTCGAGAGAGTAACCACAAAGCGGCATCTCAACTTTGGGGAAAAGCCCAACACATTTCCAGGGAATGTGCAGAAGATTTCTGCTTTGTGAAAGTTTGGTGTAGCTTTTATAGTTTGTAAAGTGAAGTGTCTGTCAGTCAGAAATTCAAGCTTATCTTCCTACAATCTTGCTTTCAAGGTGTGCCGGTTTGGACAAATTTGGAAATATATCCTTTGAGAGAAGGCAGGTTACAACCACCCCCTCCCCCACAAGTTCGGAAAAAAAAAAGAATTTTTTTCCTCAAAGGAAAGTGAAAGAGATAAAAATTATTGGGGTGTCTTGGGGTGACTTTATGATGTGTATCCCATATCGCTGCCTATGCCCAGAAATTAATTTTTGTGCCTTTCTATGCCTCTAAACTGAGCCTGAGAGAGGGGAGGGGGAAAAACTGAGCAAAACTTTTTCAAAGCAGTTTGCAGCTTGTTCAAGGTCACACAGAGATAACAATTTTTTTTTCCCAGCTGCGGCAGGGGAGGGAGGAAGCACCTGGCTTGCTGCTCCCAGGTCAGCTTTTGGCCAGTTGTTCAGCTTCTTTTCCTCTGGAGAGAGACTGAGAGTTGAATTTTTTTTTCCCTTCCCTGGAATTTCGGATTTTCTCCCTTTTCTACTGGATTGCTTCAATATCAGAACACATTGGGAGAGCTTTCCCAGAGTGCCTGGCCCTGGGCCAAGCCCCAGCTCCGAGGAGACCAAAGGAGGACTCTAACACTTTCCCAGGTTTTTTCTTCACAGCAAGAGATTTTATTATTTAGTTTTATTATCCTTTTCCCGTGTGTTTGCTAAATAAAGAGTTTTTATCTCTTTCACTTTCCTTTGAGGAAAATTTATTTTTCCCGAACCTGGTGGGGGGAGAGGTGGTTGTGCCTTCTCTCAGAGGATATATTCCTAAATTTGGCCAAACCGACACAAATTTAGTGGCGCCCAGCTGCGTGGCTCGAAGGAAAGTGAAAAAACCTGTAGTAATTACATTTTGGTTTGAATTTACTTATTCTGTGTTGGGGTAAAATAGTCACCATGTTGGTTGAGTTCATAATGTCTCTCTGGCTTGATGTACTCATGTCTTTCTGGTCCTTAGGCTTCATTGAGGTACTAGTTCTTTTTTGGTCCCTAGGGTTGTTTGCCTATCCACAACTTGCTCCAATCTTGTCCCTGATATGTAAATTTTACAGAGAAGGGAGACGAATCAGGATGTCTATCTTGCTGTGCTCAGTGATAATGATTTATAGGAAGTTAACAGAGGTACCGGCAGCTGTTCGAAGTGTGTATGATAAGTGGTTTCTCCATCCTAACCCCAGTCCTAGCTTCAGTAGCCTGTTTTGGGAATTTATTAGTAATTGCACCCAGATTGTTAGAAGAGGAGGAGACGGGGTTTCCCTTCCCTTTAAATTTGATAGGTTATCTTTTGAGAATGTTCAGTTTCCCCTGGATGTTAAAGAGACCGCGTATTTTATCTGGTAAGCTTCTTCCATATGTCTCACAGCTTGTCTAGAATGAGAGCTCAGATTTCCAGGGTGACTGCTGAGACACCTGACTCAGAGGTGGAAAATCCTGAGTGGTGTGGGGAATGGGAGGACATTGGCCAAACCCTAAAGAAATTCTCTGACCTGATAGTTTGGGATTTCCCGTCTGAACAAATTCAGAAACCAGCTGAGGTGGCGAAATATCTGAAAGATAAATACAATGAAAATTCTGAGAAAAAGGTCTTTGCAATATGTTGAGCTTTGGCATATGCCTATCGCACACTGCAGCAGGTAAAGGTAGAGAGGCAGGAAGATAAATCAGCAAAGCCTGCAGACACCCCAGTCACTCAGACTGCAGCCACACCAGACAGCAAGCCCAAACCAGATGGAGAGTCTAAGCCACTGACAGTGGCTCCTGTCACGAGGAAAAAGCACACAACCAAAACTGATCACCCAGTGAAAGATGAGGACGATGCAGGGGAAGGAACCTCAAAGCCATCAACTGACTCAGGCACAGAAACCATTACTGAGTCATTGTCCGTAAAGGACCTTCACAGCTTAAGAAAGGACTACACCCGACAGTCCGATGAATCCATAATAAGTTGGATAGTCTGTATTTGGGATGCTGCAGGTGATGATGTGATGCTGGATGGGGCTGAAGCAAGGCATTTGGAATCCCTGTCACGTGATTCAGTTATCGACCAAGTGATGATAAGGGGGGCTGACTCTGCCAGTCTCTGGAGACGGGTTTTGACAGGCCTGATTGAAAGATATATGTGCGGAGATGATCTCTACACGCAGCAAACCCAGTGGAAGACCATAGAACAAGGGATCCAGCGCCTGAGAGAACTAGGGGTGGTAGAGATTGTCTTCACAGATGACCCAGGATTGAGGAGTCCAGACCGGGCCAGAGTTAATCCATATATGTGGCGAAAATTCATACGACTTGGGCCACAAGAGTATGCTTCTGCTTTAGCAATAATGAAACCGAACTACGCTGTGAATGAGACTGTGCGGGATATGGCAGTGAAGCTCTGAGCATATGCAGACTCTGTGCATGGCCCAACACATGGAAGAATCGCAGCTGTGGAAACACGTATGCAGAAAATGGAAGATAAGATGGAGAAGAATCACCAGGAGATTAAAGAGTGCCTTCTCCAAATCTCGACAGTACAGATCAGAGATTCTGATACCAAATGTGGACGTTCCCCAGAGAGAAGGAACATCCGACGAAGTGAGCTGTGGGAAATTCCTGTGTGACAGTGGGGAAGATGTGAAGAGGTGGGGTGGACAACCCACCTCTGCTCTGGCAGCACGAGTGCGTGAATTGAAGGAGCGCAAGTTTCAGAAAGGAAGTTCTACCAAAAAGGAAGTAGCTCCAGTTGCCTGTAGCCAAACTGCCGGAAATGATGGAAAAGATGGATGACATGCCCGACTCCCATGAAGGAACCTCTAAGATGCAGGCCCAGGGAAAGAAGGATAACCAGGCATAGAGGGGCCCTGCCTCTAGCCAGGTAGAGGCCAGGGAAAACCGTGTTTTTTGGACTGTGTGGATTCGTTGGCCTGGTACATCAGAACCACAAAAATATTATGCCTTGGTCGATACTGGTGTGCAGTGTACAATAATCCCATCGCAGCATGTGGGGGTAGAATCTGTTTCTATTTCTGGTGTAACAGGTGGATCACAAAATTTGTCCTTGGTGGAAGCTGAGGTGAGTCTGACTGGAAATGAGTGGAAGAAACATCTCATTGTGACTGGTCCAGAGGCCCCGTGCATTTTGGGCATAGACTTCCTCCGAAATGGATATTTTAGAGACCCAAAGGGACTCAAGTGGGCGTTTGGAATAGCTGCTGTGGAGACAGAAGGCATTAATCAATTGAACACTTTGCCTGGGCTATCAGTGAACCCATCTGCAGTCGGCCTTCTGAAGGTGGAAGAACAAAGAGTACCAATAGCTACTTCGACAGTGCATTGCCGACAGTACCAGACAACTCGAGATGCTGTGATTCCCATCCACAAGATGATCCGTGAGCTGGAGAGCCAAGGGGTGGTCAGCAAGACCCACTCACCCTTCAATAGTCCCATTTGGCCTGTGCGCAAATATGAAGGAGAATGGAGATTGACTGTGGACTATCGTGCCTTGAATGAAGTGACTCCACCATGGAGCGCTGCCGTGCCGGACATGTTGGAGCTCCAGTATGAGCTGGAGTCCAAAGCAGTGAAGTGGTATGCCACTATTGACATTGCCAATGCCTTCTTCTCTATTCCTCTGGCAGCAGAGTGCAGGCCTCAGTTTGCCTTCATCTGGAGGGGTGTGCAGTACACCTGGAATCGACTGCCCCAGGGGTGGAAGCACAAACCTACCATCTGCCATGGACTGATCCAGACGGCACTAGAAAAGGGTGAGGCTCCAGAACATCTGCAGTACATTGATGACATCATTGTGTGTGGGAACACCGCAACCGAAGTGTTTGAGAAAGGAGAGAAAATCATCCAAATTCTCCTAGAAGCCAGTTTTGCCATCAAGAAGAGCAAAGTCAAGGGACTTGCTCAAGAGATCCAGTTCCTGGGAGTGAAATGGCACGACGGACGACGTCAGATTCCCACTGAGGTCGTCAATAAGATCACAGCAATGTCTCCACCAACCAACAAGAAGGAGACGCAAGCTTTCCTAGGTGCCATAGGTTTTTGGAGGATGCACATTCCCGAGTACAGCCAGATTGTGAGTCCTCTCTACCTGGTTACCCGCAAGAAGAACGATTTCCATTGGGGCCCCAAACAGCAACAAGCTTTTGCCAAAATTAAGCAGGAAATCGCTCATGCCGTAGCCCTTGGCCCAGTCAGAACAGGACCCGAAGTGAAGAATGTGCTCTACTCTGCAGCCGGGAGCCATGGTCTGTCCTGGAGCCTTTGGCAGAAGATGCCTGATGAGACTCGAGGCTGGCCACTAGGATTCTGGAGTCGAAGCTACAGAGGGTCTGAAGCCAACTACACCCCAACAGAGAAGGAAATCCTGGCAGCCTATGAAGGAATCCAAGCCGTCTCAGAGGTAATTGGCACTGAGGCACAACTCCTCCTGGCACCCCGACTACCAGTGCTGGGGTGGATGTTCAAAGTAGAGGTTCCCTCTACCCACCAAGCCACCAATGTCACATGGAGCAAATGGATTGCTCTCATTACACAGCACGCCCGTATTGGAAAACTGAATCGCCCTGGGATTTTGGAAATAATCACAAATTGGCCTGAAGGTGAAAACTTTGGTCTCACTGATGAAGAGGAAGAAGAACAAGTGACACGTGCTGAAGAAGCTCCACCATACAACCAACTGCCATCAGCTCTTTTCACCGACGGTTCTTGTCGCATCGTAGTGATGAAATGAAAGTGGAAAGCAGCTGTATGGAGTCCCACACGACGGGTTGCAGAAGCTACAGAAGGAGAAGTTGGATCAAGCCAACTCGCTGAACTCAAAGCTGTTCAACTAGCCCTGGACATTGCTGAAAGAGAGAAGTGGCCAAAGCTCTACCTCTACACTGATTCATGGATGGTAGCCAATGCTCTGTGGGGATGGTTGGAAAAGTGGGAAAAAGCTAATTGGCAGCGTAGGGGAAAACCAATCTGGGCTGCTGAAGAGTGGAAAGACATTGCTGCCCGAGTAAGAAAGCTAACTATGAAAGTCCGCCATGTAGATGCCCATGTCTCCAAGAGTAGGGCTAATGAAGAACACCAAAACAACAAGCAGGTAGATCAGGCTGCAAAGATAGAAGTGTCACAGATAGACTTAGATTGGAAACGTAAAGGAGAGTTGTTCCTAGCTCGATGGGCCCATGATGCCTCAGATCATCAAGGCAGAGATGCCACCTATAGGTGGGCACGAGATCGAGGGGTGGATCTAACCATGGACAGTATCTCCCGGGTGATCCATGACTGCGAGACGTGCTGCTATGAAGCAGGCCAAGCGGGTGAAGCCCCTGTGGTACGGTGGGCGGTGGTCCAAATACAAGTATGGGGAGGCCTGGCAGATTGATTACATCACACTGCCTTAAACCCGCCAAGGCAAGCGCTATGTGCTCACAATGGTAGAAGCCACCACTGGGTGGCTGGAGACCTACCCTGTGCCTCATGCTACTGCCCGGAACACCATCCTGGGCCTCGAAAAGCAAGTCCTTTTTGGAGGCATGGCACTCCTGAGAGAATTGAATCTGACAATGGGACTCATTTTAAGAATAGCCTTATTAACACCTGGGCTAGAGAACATGGCATTGAGTGGGTGTACCATATCCCTTACCATGCACCAGCTGCAGGCAAAGTGGAACGGTGCAATGGATTGTTGAAAACCACCCTGAAGGCACTGGGTGGGGGAACTTTCAAATATTGGGAACAGCATCTAGCAAAGGCCACCTGGTTAGTTAACACCCGAGGCTCCACCAATAGAGCTGGCCCAGCCCAATCTGAATCCCTGCATACAGTAGATGGAGATAAGGCCCCAGTAGTGCATGTCAGAGGTCTGTTAGGAAAGACCATGTGGATGAATTCTGCCTCGAGTTCAGACAAACCCGTCTGCAGGGTTGTCTTTGCTCAGGGACCTGGTTGCACATGGTGGGTAATGCAGAAAGATGGAACAACACGTTGTGTACCACAGGGAGATCTGATTGTTGGGTCAAAACCACCTGTAGTGTGAAATGCTTATATACCCCTGCTTGCTGAGTGTCACTGTTCATATATAGCTGTGTATATATATATGTATTAATGTGTGTGTATAGAATTAGAATATCTTAGTTTGGGCATTGAGCCAACAATATGGGATAAGGGGTGGAATGTCTTGGGGTGACCTTATGATGTGTATCCCATATCGCTGCCCTATGCCCAGAAATTAATTTTTGTGCCTTTCTATGCCTTTAAACTGAGCCTGAAAGGGGGAAGGAAAAACTGAACAAAACTTTTTCAAAGCAGTTTGCAGCTTGTTCAAGGTCACACACAGATAGCAATTTGTTTCCCAGCTGTGGCAGGGGAGGGAAGAAGCACCCGGCGTTGCTGTTTCCCGAGGACAGTTTTTTTGGCCAGTGGTTCAGCTGCTTTTTCTCTGGCGAGAGACTGAGAGTTGAATTTTTCCTTCCCTGGAATTTCGGATTTTCTCCCTTTTTCACTGGACTGCTTCAATATCAGAACACATTGGGAGAGCTTTCCACCGAGCACAGAGTGCCTGGCCCTGGGCCAAGCCCCAGCTCCGAGGAGACCAAAAGGCGGACTGTAACACTTTCCCAGGTTTTTTCTCCACAGCAAGAGATTTTATTATTTAGCATTATTTTCCTTTTCCTGTGTGTTTGCTAAATAAATAGTTTTTATCTCTTTCACTTTCCTTTGAGGAAAATTTATTTTTCCCGAACCTGGTGTGGGAGGGGTGGTGATCTGCCTTCTCTCAGAGGATATATTTCTAAATTTGGCCAAACTGGCACATTAACAAACACACCGGAAGAGGATAATAATGCTAAATAATAAAATCTCTCGCTGTGGAGAGAAAACCTGGGAAAATTTCAGAGTCCTTCTGTAGGTAGCCTTTCTCCTCCTCCTCAGAGCTGGGACGGGGTGGGCCCTCCTCCAGGCCCTCCACCTCGGTGGAAAAAGTCCCGATGTGTTCTGATGTTGAAACAGTCCAAAAAAGAAGAAGGGAAAAAACCCAAAGTCCCAGGGAAACAAAAGTTCAACTCTCCGTCTCCCTCTGGAGAAAAAGAAAGCTGGCTGGAAAGCAAGCAGTGCTTCCTCCCGCTCCTCTCTCTTACCACAGCAGAACGCAGAGGAATCTGTGTGTATATATGTGTGTCCTTGAAACAAAAAAACTGCTTTGAAAGTTTTGCTGGGGTTTTTTTTTTCTCCCCCCTCTCAGTCTCAGTTTAAAGGCATAGAAAGGCACAAAATTAATTTTCTGGGCATACAGCAGTGATATGGGATACACTTCATAAAGTCGCCCCAAGACACAAGGCACGATGTCTATTTTCAGCTGGGAGTGTCACCTCCATGGTGCTGAAATAATTCACTACAAGACAAGCTGTCCTGATTGAGTAGTTTCACCAATTAACAAATTCATGTGAGGGGGAAGATGCTCTGAGTTATCGCAGCATCTGATAGGCAAAACAGATAAGCCCTCCTGTGGCAGGGGGGAACCTCCTGCCACAATCCCCAAAGAATCAAAAAGTTTAATTCCCAGAACCACTCTCAGGGTTTGAGGTGAGATTTGTGCAAGCAGTGAATGTCTTCACAACAGGGTCTGGTGAAGTGTTGGGATTTTAGGCAAAGAGGTGGTGGGTCCAGCTCTCATTAAAATGGTTTGATGGAGCATAGTGAGTTTGGATGGTGTCCCGGTTTGTGACAAATTCGAAGGAACGTCCAAAATGAACGTCCTCTGATAGAAGGCAGGTTTCAGCTGCCCCTCCCCCACCAGGTTTGGGAAAAAATTCCTCAGAGGAAAGTGAAAGAAAAAAATCTATTTATTTGACAGACACAATGCACAATGGGAAAAGAATAATGCTAAATAATAAAACCTCTCACTGTGGAGAGAACCTGGTAATTTTCAGAGTCCTTTCTATGGGTGTGGTCTCTCTCTTCCCCTCTTCGGGGTTGGGTCGGCGTGGGCCCCCCTTCGGGCCAGCAGTGTAGGGTCTCCTGGTGTGTTCTGAACAGTTACAGAAGAGAAGGAGAAGAAGCCACAGTCCCAGGAAAAAAGAGTTTCTCTCTCCAGAGAAACAGAGCCGAAAGCTGGCTGAAAAGCAGCGAAGGGTGCTTCCTCCACTCTTGCTGCCGCAGAAGCACGCAGAGGAGTACTGTGACCTTGGAGCACAAACTGCTTTGAAAAGTTCGTCTGGCTTTTTTTCTTTCTCTAGCACCCAGTTTTAAAGACACAGAAAGGCACAGGAATCATGTCTGGGCATAGAGCAGCAATAGGGGATACACATCATAAAGTCACCCCAAGAGCATAGAGCAGCAATAGGGGATACACATCATAAAGTCACCCCAAGACAAATGGTGATTTGGATCAAAACATGTTTTTCTGCTTGGATAACTGCATAGTTTAGGTTGGAGAAAGGAAATGGATACCCAAGATCCCTCCAAAGATCAGAATTGAAGACAGATGGGGGAAAAGAGGAATTTTTGTGGTGACCAGAAAGAACCATTTTTTTTTACCCATCTGGTTGTCTACCCATGATGTTCTAGCTTGGATACAAGTGCTTTGGATTCCAGGGGTGACAGGGAACAGCCTTGCTGTGACATCATCCCATTCTAATCTAACCTGGCTGTTGTGGCAGGTTTAGAATAAACCCTGGGAAGCAGCTCAACACAGAGAGACTAAACTGCCAGCTGTGACTGCAGGATCAATTCATGGAGATCCCTTCAGATTGAGGGGGTTATTGATGCTGAGGCTGGGTGGGTACCCTGGAGGTATCACCCTGAGCATCACCACCCATAAGGGAGATGTGGGCATTGACCTGACCCAAGACAGATGCTTTTATGGTCTTATTATGAACCCTGGGGACTGAGGCCAGTGCCCAGGAGCAGTGAATTAACCCCAGAGAGGTAGTGCGGACCAGACCCAGCAGGCTGGCAGCAGGAAGGACAGTTGCTCCTCTGCAGGAGTTGTCTTCTACCTCCAGTCTGGTTGGCAGAGAGGGTCCCATTTCATCATTAGTTAAAATCTTGGCATGCTCTCATTGCTTCCCTGCCTTGGTACACACTGCTAAGTGAAAGCCTTGGGGCGGTGGTGCAGGGAGGATTAATACTCTCTGTCTAATTGCCTTTCCCCCACATCTGAGTCTGTAGTACAGCATGTAGAGGAGCATCCACTCTCCTCTCTCCTCTCCTCTCCTCTCCTCTCCTCTCCTCTCCTCTCCTCTCCTCTCCTCTCCTCTCCTCTCCTCTCCTCTCCTCTCCTCTCCATACTTGTTATCTCCAGGGGCCATGCTGTATAATTTAACAAAATATCCTAGTGTGGTAATTAACAACTTCAAGAGGGCACTGCCTTTTCACTGTCTCCTTCAGAGGAAGAGAGAGGAAAACCTTTCCAGTTGCTGTTTGGAAAAGACAATTGTATCTTTTAGCCTGGGTTTTTTTTGGTTTTAATCGCTCTCATTTTTTAAAAAGCATCATCCTTTTGAGTTAAAAAAAAGTCTTTGACAGTATAATGAGATGCCAGGATTTTAATATTAATCTCCTAGTCAAAGAATGTGTTGGGGTTTTAGGAGCTCTCATTTTGTTTTCTCTTAAAGAATTTTCCCCATACATGTTGCCAGGGGGACAAATTGCCGAGTACTTAAGCGAAACAAAAGACGTGGCCACAGGAGGAGGGGTCCAACTGGCTACTCTCTTTCACCAGGGATTTTCTCATGTAGGGTGGGGGATGCCAAGAGATTTGAACTAAGAAAAAGGGGTTGGGTACAGCTCCTAGCTCTCTTGTTCTCTCGGAGTTTGGAGGGAGAGGAGGGCTGCCATCGTTGTGGAGGGAGTTTGTTGGCGCTGCAGGCTTCTGCTTTCAGCTGCCTTCCTTCTACTGTGAGTGGAACTTGCTCACTGGAGCGGCTGTTACACTGGGACCTTAACACCCCACCTTACTAAAAGAGGGACCTTTTCACCATCTGCTCAGGTGCCTCAGGGAAAACCCCGGGATCCCAAGCCCGCCTTTCCCTGCCCCGCTGGGAGCCGGGCCGTGGCAGCCCTGCCCCCGCTGTTGCTTCGAGCCTTTGCTAACTGTAGCCCTATTACTGCAACCCTCAGCCATAGGGAGGAGAGGAGAGAAGATCCAGCAGGCAGGAATTGTGCAGCAAGATTGATTCATTTAATTATTTTACAAACTCTTTTATAGACTTTTTCTTCATAGTCTAGTTGGACAAAGGATCAGCCACCCCTTGGGGTGATTGGCTAGAATCCTAAAACATTCATTGTCAAAATATTTTTCTACTGTACCATAAACATAGTTCTACAAGGTGGCAGGTGTTCATAGTTTATAGAACTCTACTAATATCTTCTGTGAGAGAGAAAAGTATCCCACGGCCCAGAAAGAAGCAGGAAAATTTCTTGCTAACAGCATTTTTGTATCCACATAGCCCTACACACCCTGACTGCTGAGACCTCCCGGGGTTCCCGCTGCAGTTCCAGAGTTTGATACATCTCGTCTGCCACCCGGGATTTGTGCTTGTCCCTGCTGTTCCAGCCTGCTGTTCCTGAGGGTCCTGCTGGGGCACTGGGATCGGCAGCCCAGGGGGTTTGTAAAGCCTTTGTTCCAGCCCTTCCTGGGATCCCAAGCCGCCCTTACTGCGTACTCCCCGAGCTCTCTCCGGAGCGCCCCCTGCAGCCGCAGGGGAACCATTGCACCTGCCCTGCTCGCCGGGAGCCACCAGCGCCCCTGCCGGCTGTGACCGGAACTGCACTGAAGGGGAAAGGGCCTGACAGCCGAGAAGGCTGGCACTGGGTTTGTGATTGTTTGATGTTACTGCCATAGTAGTTGTTGTTTGTTTGACTTGTTATACGCATATATACATATAATAGTAAAGAACTGTTATTCCTATTTCCCACATCTTTGCCTGAAAGTCCCTCGATTTCAAAATTATAATAATTCGGAGGGAAGGGGGTTACATTTTCTATTTCAAGGGAGGCTCCTGCCTTCCTTGGCAGACACCTGTCTTTCAAACCAAGACAAAATGAAACAGAATTGTAGATACAAAAATGCTGCTAGCAAGGATTTTCTTGCTATTTTCTAAGTCCATGAGAGACTTTTCTCTCTCACAGAAGAGGTAGCAGAGTTATGTAAACAACCAAGCCACCTGCAACCTTGAAAAGTCTTGTTTATGGTATAGTAGAAAAATATTTTGACAATGAATGTTTTAGGATTTTAGCCGATCACCCCAAGGGGTGGCTAATCCTTTGTCCAATTAGACTATGAAGAAAAAATCTATAAAAGAGTTTGTAAAATAATTAAAGAAATCAATCTTGCTGCACAATTCCTGCCTGCTGGATCTTCTCTCCTCCTCCTCCCTATGGCTGCGGGACACGGTGATATACCGTAGGAACCAGGCCTGCGGTAATATTTGGTGCTGCCCGATGTGATCTGCACTCTCTGACGTGTCCTGCTGCTGCGAGCCAAGCCGAATTCCTGTAGAGGTACGCGGTTCCCCTTCCCCCCCGGGACCGGGAAGTCCGACAGGACTGAGAAATGGCGAACAGCGGCTCACAAACCGACGCTGTGGTACTGGTCTGGAAAGGTGTGTTTAGCATATTGCACACCTCCATTCCTGAAAACTCAGTTTGGAAATTATTAGATTGGCCTACCTTAAAAGGGATTTCCATGGACAGAGATACTGCCCTGGACTTTGCCTTATGGCAGGAACTTGGCTGTGCTGTCCGACAGGAGGTCCCGACTGGGGAGCCAGCAGCGTTAGAATTATACAAAACCTGGCGTTTGTTATTTATTCAGCTGACAGACCTTGACTGTAGCAGCAGAGCTGGCTCGCCTATTTCGGTGATGAGTGACGGAGGAATGTCCGAGGGGGTCCCCGCTGACTGGGCTTCCGGGGCAAATGATGGTGGATTCGGAAAAACCCCCCCGGCTCCACAGGCGGAGCCTGCGCCGGCTCACCCTGCACAGTCGCAGGACTCCGCAGCCCCCAGGAACCCCGCGCCAGCAGAGGCGGGGGGGTCAGGGCAGAGACAGGGTGCACAGCCTGCCTTGCTGTTCGGCTGGACGGCGGCCACGGCTTATCCAGGGCTGCAAATCAGCGGCTTAGCAACTTGTACGCCCAGAGTGCCTCCTAGTTCGGTTCCGCATGCACCTGGATCTAACTTAGCGGGCGCAGCGTCGGGCGTGCCCCCCCCGGGACTGCCTGGCTATGGTCCGCTGCCCTCCCTGGCGCTGGACTGTTCTGCGCAGTCGCAGAACCGAGCCATGGACTTTTCTATGCAGCATTTGCCCTTTCTGTCAGAGCTACCTAACCTATCCCGAAGGATGGAGGACTTGCTCAGCCTGTTAGAGCGGCGAATGCCCGAGCCCGCGCCGCAAGCGGCGTCAGCGCTGGCCGTGCCGTCCGCGCCGCCCGTGCCCCCCCCCCCCCCCCCCGCCAGCTGCGGGAGATACAACTCCGAGCCTAGAAATGGCGCAGCCGGCGACGAAACCGGGAACAGCGCTGCCGCGGGAAAACCCGGAAGTGGCAGCATCTGCGGAGCAGTGGGCAGAGGCGGCGGCGCCGGGCGCGTCCGCAGAGAACGGGCCAGCAGCGGCGCCGGGCGCGTCCGTGGAGCACTGGCCAGAGACGGCGGCGCCGAGCGCGCCCGGGGAGCGGGAAACAGCAGCGGAAGCGGCGACCGCGCCGAACGCGGCTGCTGTGCGAGAGACGAGCTGCAGCTTCAGTACCGGCTCGGTCGGAACTGGCCAAGACGGCCTCCCGTAAAGAAACTGCTGTAAAAACTGCCGCACAGCCAGCTGCAGTCTGTCCTGTCTGTTCTGGCTCTGGCGAACTTAGCCAAAGTGCCCCTCCTCCCCGTACATTTCTGTTCACTCCCAGCACCCCAAAGTTGCCTTTGCCTGATGATTCCTCGCCAGGCAGTGAGGCAGATGAGGTTCTGGCCCCAGGTCGTCAGGCGGCTGTAGCCGCGCGGCAAAGGAAAAGGCTGCGCCGGTCTCGCCCCTGGACCTTTCCGGACTGCCCGGTAACTGTACGTCCGACGCATTATAATCGCTTCCTAGAGTCTATTAAGATGCAAGCATTGGAGGAGGGTGACTGGAGGTTATTAGAAATCCTTGGAATGCCACATAGATCTGAGGATTCTGGGGGTAACCGGGGAGCTGTTACACTCCATCCGCAGGCTGTGCCAGAAGTTCAGGATGGTACTGGTTCCCCAAAAGAGATCCAAGCTTTCCCAGTGTATAAGGCTCTCCCAGATTCAGGGGAGCATGACAAGCATGAGGTAATTGCTTGGAAAGTTGCCCAGGACCTCCAATCCAAGGTGGCACAATATGGGCTAGGTTCTGCTGAGGTTATGCAAATAATAAGGGTGATAAATACAGATTTGCTTTCTCCATTTGATATCAGACACTTAGGTCAAATTCTATTTCAACCTGTACAATTTACAGTTTTTGAAAAAACCTGGAGAAAGCTGGCCGGCAAGACTGCATTAGGGAATATGCAGCTCCCTGCTGCTGATCCTAGACAGACAGCAGGAATGGATGCTTTGATGGGGACTGGTCCCTTCTCTGATCCCAGTCTACAGGGTAACTTGTCCTCTAGCGTCCTGCAGCAAGCTCAACGGGTCGGCATGGCTGCCCTGTTGAAAACAATAGAGTTGTCAGCACCCAGAAAGCAGTATACTGAAATAGTTCAAGGGAAATCAGAGCCATTCCTCTCTTTTGTAGAGAAAGTCGCTGCTTCTCTCGAGAAGCAGGTTGAGGATGACGGGTTAAGACAGTTGTTGTTAAGGCAATTAGTGAGAGAACGCAAACGAGGAGTGCAGAAAAATCATAGATGCCTTACCAGGGGATCCTGAGGTAACAGACATGGTTGAAGCCTGTGCTAAGGTGGGATCTGGGAACCAGAGAAGGTCTGCTTTGGCTGCGTTCCTGCAGCCTGTTCACACATCTTCTGGTCGTGAACCAAAGCAACCAAAACAGGCGAAAAAAGGGAAGCGGCCTAAGCCAAGCCAAAAAGAGAACACACCGATCCCCCAGTGCAAGAGGTGTGGCAGGCCAGGGCATTGCTCGGACTATTGTAGATCTCTGACTCATGCCGATGGTCGGCCGTTGCCGGGAAACTTCCGCCGGGGTGCAAGGAGGGGGAATTGCTCTCCGATGCAGTCGCTCCCCCAGAGAGTGGCACAGGTACAGGCACAGGCCTACCCAGCCACCCTAGAGACGGCACCCAGGGATCAGACGGTTTTGATGTCCACACGGCAGCCGCAGTCGTCTTAGACTCTAGCGGTATTTATAAGGTTCCCTTGGATGCATATGGACCCTTAGCCCAGGGATCCAGTGCAATACTGGTGGGAACACCTGACGTTGCCCATCAAGGAATCTTAGTGCACTCAGGAGTTATTGACGCTGACTTTAAAGGTCAAATTTACGCTATGGTTTCCACACAAAAACCCCCTGTAACTATTCCTGAAAAGACCTGCCTTGCTAAATTAGTGCCTTTTAAGTCTTGTGTCCCCAGGATAGAACAACAAACTCATGAAGATAACGGCAGTGGATCTATGGGACTTCCGCAGGCCTTCTGGACTGCAGACATCTCTGACCAAAGGCCACAGATGACATGTACCCTGATCCTGCCGAACGCCCATCCGCCCCGGACTCAGCTTCGAGGTTTGGTTGATACGGGTGCTGATGTAACTAACATCTCCTTCTCTGCGTGGCCTCCCTCATGGCCTTTAGCCCCGGTGGGATCGGCCATCGCAGGATTAGGAGGAACCACACAGAGCTATTTAAGCAAACGGCCTGTGGTGTTGAAGGATTCAGAGGGGCACACAGCTACGATTAGGCCTTATGTTGCTACCACTTCCCTTAACCTTTGGGGACGGGACGTGTTGGCAGCTTGAGGCGTACAGATTGGGACAAATTTTTAGCAGGGGTCACTGTGCGTAAGGGCGCACAGTATCCTACACTGCCTTTGCAGTGGTTGACTAACACACCAATCCGAGTCAGACTCTGCTAAATTAGTTGAATTAAGAGCTGTTACCATGGCTTTCAACAATTCCCACAGGAACCTTTGAATTTGGTTACTGAAGCCTACTAGCAAAAGCTTTGTATGCAATCAATCACCTTACAGTACCACAAAATTCAAATAATCCTGTTATTCTGAATCATTTTCTCTCATTGCAGTCTTCAGGCGAGACACAACTGCCCCGGGCAAAGGTCTGGGTGCGGAATTTACTCACTAACCAGTGGGAAGGCCCTCATGAGCTTATCGTTTGGGGTCATGGGTGTGCTTGCGTTTGGGGTACGGTGGACGGATACTGGGGTACAGTGGCTACCTGCAAAATGCGTTTGCCCTGACCTACGGCACCAGAGGCAGAACAGGCAACCTCCAAATGATGACCAGAACGCCAACCATCCAAATGGCGACCAGAATGTAGATCATCAGCCTAATGACTCTTCTGATGATGACCAGGATGTCAACCATCAGGCAGATTGTCCTTCTACAAGCAGAGACTGAGATGGTCCTTCCACAAGCAGAGACTGAACTTTAAATTTCTTGTTATGGAGTCAGATAGTTAAAGCCTTAAGGACATATTTAGAATTAATAACTGATGTAGATTTCTATTTAGGATTAATAGTGGAGTTGTTATCTTATAAAACAAAAAGGGGCAATTGTAGATACAAAAATGCTGCTAGCAAGGATTTTCTTGCTATTTTCTAAGTCTGTGAGAGACTTTTCTCTCTCACAGAAGAGGTAGCAGGGAATGTAAACAACCAAGCCACCTGCAACCTTGGAAAGTCTTGTTTATGGTATAGTAGAAAAACATTTTGACAATGGATGTTTTAGGATTTTAGCCAATCACCCCAAGGGGTGGCTGATCCTTTGTCCAATTAGACTATGATGAAAAAATCTATAAAAGAGTTTGTAAAATAATTAAATAAATCAATCTTGCTGCACAATTCCTGCCTGCTGGATCTTCTCCTCCTCCTCCCTATGGCTGCGGGACACGGTGATATACCGTAGGAACCAGGCCTGCGGTAATACAGAATTTTTCCTTTATCAAATGATCAAAAGCACAGAGGGGGCTGGATCCTGACCCCATGGCACCCTTCCACCCTGGTAGCTTCATGAGGCCAGATATGACCAGAGAACATAAGTTCTCTATGAAGAAGGGAACTTATTTCCTCATAAAAGGAAAATTTCCCCCATCTAGTTCTGCAAAAATCAGTGGTTTGGTCTCCAGTCCTGTGGGACTGGGACAAACTGGGAAGTGGTTTATAGGGGGAAACGATGGAGAAGGGATGAGAAATGTGGGCATGGGAGGAAAGGGATGCCAGAGAAGGAGGGAGAAAGAGGAGACTGAGGATCAAGGACATGGGAAAGAAAGAGAAATGGGAAGAGCAAACAAGTAGGAAAATGTGGGAATTCAGAAGAGGAGGAGTGAAGAGCTAGAACAAAAGTCTGGGATCTGGAACAAGTGGGGCTGATGTGTGGGGTGATGTGGACCTTCAGAGCTGTGGCAGGAGGTAGCATACAGGAGCAGGGATCTGCAAAGAGGAGGAACAGGCACATGTTTGTCTGTAGGACCAGGCTCCGGGAGGCAAGGATGGATGTCCCTGTGCCTCCATGCCTGCCATGCCATAAATAAATAAATAGCTATGCAAAAAGCTCCCATGCATGCAGACCCCCCGTAGCTGCCCTAGCAAAATCCCTCTTGTGAATGCAGCTTTTATAGGAAAAAAATTCTTAATTGTCACTGTTTTTGTCAAAGGGCAGAATTAAGGTGAAGGAAATCTGATGATGCCTTTGAGCCCAGCTGCTCTGTTGAGTATTTTATGTGCAGGAACATATATTCTTGGAAAGCTATGGGACTTGTTTAGTCTCAGCATTAAAACCATAATGGCATATTTTAAATAGGGGAGGGGAAATGTCACCCTTGTTTCTGTGGGACCCGTGGAAAGGCAGAGGAAGGAATTAGGGCAGATAAAGAAATGAAGCTAGATACCATCTCACAGGATGGTCCCTCCTCCTCTCGTGGCTTTGTTTGTGGCTTCACCCTCTGTATCAGGCATTGTTAGTTCCCAAAAACCCTTTCAATGGGATGTAAACACAATTATTTGTGTCTGCTGCCATGCACTCTGTCCCTCCAAAGAGCCACGAAAGCAAAGACCCTCGGGCGAGCCAGAGTGGAGCCCATTGCAATCAAGGGCAATCATCTTACCACTGTTTTGTGTTTCCCCAGGACCCTTGGAATGAGATTATATCCTCCTCTCCCAGGGTTATTATGTCTTTGAGCAGACAGGATGAAGCCAGCCATCTGGGTGGCTCAGTCTCCCTGTGTATGCAGACTGGGTGGCTCTGTTCATCTGTCTCACACATCAGGTCCTGAAGGTACATCTACAGCCAGGGGATATGTAACCACTAGGCTACTGTTGGATTGCAGTATCTGGGTTGATGAATGACCAGATTTTCTTCATAATTGTCTCCAGTAATTGCCTCTTAATGGTTTCCATCTTCACAGGAATCCCTTCTCTATTCCAGATTTGGAGAGAAAGAGCCATGTTTCATGGTTTCTCTTGTCTACACTGGGAAGGACTAGGAGGAGTTTCCCATGACTGGGTACAGGATTTTGTTCCTCTGGCCTTAATTCAATTTGCTGTTAAGTATCTCTGAGTTCCTCAGGAACCTGACAAGGAGGATAACCAACATTTTGGCTTACTTGATGCAATGAGCAAACTACTCTCTTCTTACCATCCTCCCAGGGAGTCCTGGTTGGGTAATAGGAGTACAGAAGTCTTCTCAGCTGAGAGCAGAACATCACCATAAAGGGAGTAAGTGCCACCAAACTCCTTCAAGTTGTCCAAAATACATTAAGGAAAGTGCCTGCTATGGACATAGCTCTTGAAGCATCTGTGCTGGTGCAAGCAGCTCCAGCCCAGAGCTCCTTCCCTTCTGTGCTACCTCATTTGGGCAGCTCCTTGTGGGACCAGTAGTGTCCCATGCTGGTGGCCTCTTGCTGGCAGCAGTGTGAGTTGCTGTTCGCATGTTCTTACCTGGGCTGAGACCATGCCACCCTAGTCAGGGACCTGGGAAGAGGGACCCCTCTATGAGATGCATGGGTTTGTGGCACCTTGTGCATCTTCAGTGTGCTTGACCACTTCACCAGATCCCCAGAGAGGCATGAACAGAAGGATATGCAAAGTACCATTGCTAGTGGATGCAGCCTAACATAGTCTGCTTCTCCCATCTCAGTTGGGTTTTTGGAGCTCAACAGAGCCTGTGCCTTGTGCAGGGATCAGCACAGGCAGCTCCATAAGAGAAAGGTTTTCCCCAAAACTTTGTGTTTGAGTGAGCAGAGAAGATGCCACTTATGCCTGTGGACTTCTAAAGGCCTGTTTCCATGTGCTCACTTGTTTCTTCTCTAGGGAAAGGTCTAACCTGACTTCTCTTGCTCCCAAAGAGGGACTTGATACCCCTTTAGAGAGGGTGGCACTGGCACAGATTCTTGGTGGGTGCTGACCTTCTGATGTCCTGGGTCAAGGAATTGATATTTCTGATGATACCGGATTGTAGAAATCCTGGAAGTGGCCTTGCTGGTGGAGTGTTTTGTAATTACTCGCTCCCCACACCCTTGTTTGCACTTTGCATTTTTCCCCAGTCTTGGCTGTTTTTACCACCCTGTGCATTGTGACAATAAGAAAAAATAGAGTTGTAGCAATTGTTTGTAGCTCAGAGAAATGTATGACTCTCCCCATGCAGAGTAGCCAAGTGGTCCCATGGATCTTATCTCAGGCATCTTCCTTAAAGATTTGCAACAATAGTTTTTTTAGGGGCTGCTGGAAAAGCAGAAAGTTGCTATTGATGTCTGTCTGCAGAAAGCCTGTGAAGCGCAGCAGAACTGACTTGTACTCCCAGGAGGACCCATCTAGCAGACTGCAGGGCTTCCAGAAGGTTTTGGGGGCAGGAGTTCCCCAACTGTGGTCCATTAGATCACCAAGAGTGCCTGCAGAGTCGTGTCAGCAGGACAGCACACCCTGCACCTTAAAAGCACTGCTGGTTGTAGGGGATGATCATAGAACCATAGAATGGTTTGGGTTTGTTGTTGTTTGACATTGGCCAAATGCCAGGCCTCCACAAAAGCCATTTGCTCACCCTCTCTTGCTCTCAGCTGGGCAGAGGAGAGGGAAAAAAAATTTAATGAAGGGCTCATGAGTTGAGATGAGGATTGGGAGAAAAATACTTTAAGGGCAAAACAGGTTCAAATTTAAAGGTATAAAGTAAATTTATTATTAACAGAGTCAGAGGATGATAATGAGAAGTAAAATAAGCCTTTTAAACACCTTTTTTCCCCCCAGCCCTTCTCACCGATAGTGCAGGGAGACAGGGTGTGGGGGTTTTGGTCCGTTTGCCACCTGAGATCTTTTTCAGTTCACTCAGGGAGAAGAGTCTTTCTTCTGCTATGCCGTGAGTCCCTCCCACCGGCAAAACTGCGCCTGTCTGTATTGATTTTCTTCTTAAATATGTCATCACAGAGGTGTTACCAACTTCTCTAATTGGCTCTGCCAGACATGGTGGAAGCTTCCAGCAGCTTCTCACAGAAGCCACTTTTGTGGCGCTCCTCTGCTATCAAAAACTAGGCCATAGAAAACCAATACAGGGTTGGAAGGGACCTTGAAAGGCCATCTAGTCCAACTCCCCTGCAATGAACAGGGACATCGTCAACTAGACCAGGTTTCTCAGGGCCCCGTCCAACCTGACCTTGAATGTTTCCAGGGATGGGGCATCTACCACCTCTCTGGGCAACCTGTGCCAGTGTTTTACTACTCTCATTGTAAAAAATTTCTTCTTAATATCTTGTTTCAGTTTGAAAGACCGGTGTCTGCCAAGGAAGGTGGAAACATCCCTTGGAATGGAAAATATGGCCTCCTTCCCTCCAAATTATTAGAACTTTGAAATTACGGGGCTAGCAGGCAAAGAGATGGGAAAATGAATAACAGTTCTTTACTACAATATATATACATATAACAAGGCAAACAAACAACAACAGCAGCAACAACAAACAGAAAAAAACCAGAAACCCAACAACAGCCTTCTCTCAGCTGTCAAGCACTTTCCCTGTTGATGTAATGACCACAGCCAGAAGGGGTGCTGTTGGCTCCCAGACAGGCAGGGCAGGTGCAATGATTCCCCCGCAGCTGCAGGGAGTGCTGTGGTATGGGCTCCGACACCTCTCCATGTGGTTAATGGCGGCTCAGCTGGCGGAAGAGATAGAAAAGGGGCTTCCTCTGCAAACTCATGGGGGGCAGCCAGTATCAGTGCCCCTCCGGGTCATGAAATGGACTGTAGCAGGAACCTCGGAGCAGCAGGCTGGCACAGCAGAGGTGAACAGACCCCCGGGGGCAGCAAAAGTATAGTACTAAGCCCCAAGCGGTGGCAGAAGCAGAAGCAGAGGGGGGTCCCGGTGTCGGGCTAAAGTGTAGCAAAAACCCCTGAAGCAGTGTCAGAATAACAGAGGGGACTCGGCAGGGATCGCTTCTTTGCTCGGCTCCCTGGTGAGGCAGTGGCCCAGCAGGGGACGGGGTGCTCCCAGGTTCTGGCACAACATGCACCAGCCCTGGGCTCCCAAACGGCACAGGAGCAGAGAAGCAAGCTGGCCAGCCCTAGTCACAGTGCTGAAGAAAAGAAAAAAAAACAAGAGGGAAAAAAGAAAAAAGGCAAAAAACACAGGGCAGCAGGATCTCCAGTCAGAGGCATTGCGCTGCGTGGCCTCTGAGACAATTGCCCCACCAGAAGGAAGCAGCCCCTGGCCCCCAACCCTCACAGGATCCAGGGCTGCCTCTCACCCATCGCTATACTCCCAGAGCCAGGGGAGGCGGTGACCATTCCAGACACAAAACAAAAACAAACCCAAAAATGGATATGGGATATAAACCATCTCCAAGACACTAGTCTGAATCTCTCCTCTTTAACTGAAAGCCCTGACCCCTTGTCCTATTGCTACAGGCCCTACTAAAAGTCTGTCCCCATCTTTCTTATAATCCCCCTTGTAAGGGGGTGTCTGTGATAATCCTGACTGCAGAGCTGAAACAGATCCTTCTTGTTGAGAACAAAGTCCACCACGGCCCTTCCCAAGGGCCCCTCTGGTTAAAAACAGGACTGGGAAGCACCATGTCTCCTGCACTTCCAAGTGAAAGTGAAGCTGGAGCTTCATGTCCAAGGCTGTTTGGATGTCCATTTGTGTTGCCAGCTAGACAGATGAACTTGAGATGCCTGTTGGTGAGCTAGGGCAAGTGGCGCATGAGCTGCAGTCAGTCCAGCTTTCTCTGGGTCCCATCCCAACCTCTCCATTGCTCTAGGTGGATATTTTCAAGGTTTCTGTGCCTTCATGCTGGAGTCATCACCAAAGCATCAGAAAACACTGCATGCTAAGAGGTAGTTTGTGACAAGAGTTGCTTATATGTCATTTGGCAAGTGATATCATACACAATAATTAGTATTGTGTCTTGCAGGAGAAATGTCATTGCAGCTGGAAAGGGTAATGTATGCATTGGGCTGCTCCAACTCCATCTCCCAGGGAGAATTGCTGAAGAAATACAATTAACCTGTGTGGTTTGCTGATAAGGGATGGTGGGGTAGGTTCTCCAGTCCCCTTCGTGGTGAGAATACCAAGTAAGCACTTTAGCTTCTCAGCAGCCCAGAGGATCTCAGAAAGCAGATAATAAACCCAAATATTCATAGGTATGTGAATTCCATCAGCTTAGCTCCCTGGTTTGCTCCTGGTGGTCTGTACCCCACACACATGCATCCATTGCTGTCCAGAAGGACAAAGCTGGTTCTCTCCATGATGAAGCACAGCTGCAGTTTTGGAGCTTCTTTGCTCCTTCAACCACCATTGCATGCCCACCACATGGGGCTTATGATGCTTACCTCTGCAAAGATGTAAAGAGCAGGTTTTGGGACCACGGACGCCAGGGGGGACTGGTCCCAGTAGCATGCCATGGAAGCCAGTTGTGCTCAAGAGCCACCTTGCAAAGCACTGCATCTCCCCCACCACATGCAGTACTTTCAGGAGCAGACCCTACAGTTTATTTTGGGTTGCTTATGAAAATATTTAGTGCCCAGAGCCCACCCAGGCACACAGGCCTCACAGAGGACCTTGCCCAGTGCTCCATTTCTCAGCAGGACACAGACATTTGGAAGAAGAGGAACCTGATATATTTCCTCAGTCTGCAAAGCTGCTAGAAAACAAACCAGAAACAAAAACGAAAAGCCTTTCGCAACCGAGGTTGAGTATTATGACAGGCCAGGCAGATTCTGGCATGCAGCCTGCTCTCTTAGGAAATCAAGCAGACTCTGTCTGCTTTGAAGCAGGAACTGCTGCTTTCATTGCCTGGGCAATATAGGGGAAACCTGCTGGAGAGCAAAGGGAAGTTTTCCTCACAAACAGCCCCAGCCTCCGGGGGATAATTAGAGGTTAAACTGAGAAGCATGTGCGTCTTGGCTCACCTACTGTGTTGTCTGCTTCACACTCCTTTTCCAACTCCTTTGTCAACATTCATCAGCTGGTTTGAACCATGTGGGAATCCATTAGAGAGGAATGGGATGGTGCCCATGGTGGGAGTTGAGCAGATGCCTACAGCAGGGACAAGTGGCTATGAATAGTTAAATCAATAATAATTCCATTGTGGGAGTACTAATTTAATGGGTTGTCATAGTTTTAAGCCCAGCTGAAAATTAGGCACCATGGAGCTGCTTGCTCAACCCCTCCTTTCTCTGAGCCCCACCCCCTGGTGGAATGGGGAGAAGAATCAAAGTAAAATTTGTATGTTGAGATAAGAACAGTTTAATAATTGAAAATAAAGCAAAATACAGTAATAATGGTAAATTATAATAATAATGATAATAAAAATGGAAAAAACAAGTGATGCACAATTCAATTGCTCTCCACCCACTGACTGATGCCAGACCATCCTTCCCAAACCCAGATCAGCTGCCCTTCCAGGTAACTCCCCCCAGTCTATATACTGGGCATGATGTTCTATGGTGTGGAATGTCCCTTTGGTCAGTTTGGGTCACCTGTCCCAGCTATGCTCCCTCCCAGTTTCTTTAATGAACCTCTTCACTGGCAGAGCATGAGACAAGAAAAAAATTCCTTGACTTAGGATAAACACGACTTAGTAAAAAACCAGAACATCAGTGTGTTATCAACACCATTCTCATTCTGAATCCAAAACAAAGCACTATAGCAGCTACTGAGAAGAAATTGACTCTATATCAGCTGAAACCAGGACAATATCCACCTGTTATTCCATACCATTTATGTCATGCCGTGTTTCACACTCCCCAATATTCCATCACCTTCCCTATTTATCTGTTTTGATAAATATACATACAGACATCATTCCCTTAGTCTATGGAACACCTCTGCAAATGTTCATAAAATGTCCACCAAAAAAAAAAAAATTGCTGAATTCATTTAGTCTGTGACTTTGGCCTTCCTCCTTGGTAACAGTCTTTCAAGCAGGAAAGATGGTGTGAGGTGTTGGATTGTTGCATGTTGCACATTTGAGTCAGTTCTGATTCCAGTACTGCTGCGCTTGTTCAGTTTTATCATAGTTCATTCTTCATTGGTGAGAGTGTGACAATCAGAGGAAAGTCAGGCTCAGATACCCAGAACATTTGTAGTTAAGATCGATGCCATGAGGTGCTCAGTGAGGTGATATGCAAGCAGCTGCCATAAAAGTAGCAATACACAGTGTTGGACAGTTATTAACATAATACAATTTAACTCATTGGCTGTTCTCACCCAAAATCAAATGTCCTTGAGGCACAGCCTGGACTTCCCTATCCTCTCACATTACCCACCAAGTGCACCTGGTTCCTTAAACAAAAGTAATCCCACGGATGAGTTTGCCTTTGCCTGAGGCAGGAATAACCCAGACTGTTTTCCCTAGCATGTTTTTAGTGTGCACTACAGGAACTTTATTGCTTTCTACAATATGTAAAAATTTTGACTGGGCAGGGCCAGCCCAGTTGGCAGATCCTCTGCTGTTGACTAACAAGATGGCTGCTAAATGGTGGTTGCTAAATGTGTATCCCAGTGTTTGAAGGTCCCACCACCCATTGCTCTCAGTGTAGTCTTTAACAGTCCATTACATCATTTGATCATTCCAGAGGCTGGTGCATGATAGGGAATGTGATATACCCACTCAATGCCATGTTCTTTGCTGCAGGTGTCTATGAGGTTGTTTTGTAAATGAGTTACATTATCTGATTCAATTCTTTCTGGAGTACCATGTGACCATAGGACTTGCTTTTCAAGGCCCAAGATAGTTTTCTGGGCAGTGGCATGGGGCACAGGATTTGATTCCAGCCATCTGGGTTGCTTCCACCATCATAAGCACATGGCACTTGCCATCACAGGTTTGAGGGAGTGTGATATAGTCAATCTGCCAGGCCTCCCCATACTTATATTTCAGCCATCGTCCCCCATTCCACAGAGGCTTTACCTGCTTGGCCTGCTTGATTGCAGCACGTTTCACATTCATTGATAACCTGCGCAACAGCGTCTATGGTTAAGTCCAACCCTCGATAACAAGCCCACCTATATGTTGCATCTCTTCCTTGATGGCCCAAGGTGTCATGGGTCCACCGAGCTAGAAATAATTCACCCTTGTGTTGCCAATCCAAATCCACCTGAGCCACTTCAATCCTAGCAGCCTGATTCACCTGATGGTTGTTCCAATGTTTTCAGTGGCCCAGCTCTTGGGTACATGAGCATCTAGGTGACACGCCTTCACAACCAAGTTCTCCGCCCTGGCAGCAATATCTTGCTACAATGCAGCAGCCCAGATGGGTTTACCCCTATGCTGCCAGTTATTCTGCTTCTATTGCTGAAACCACCCCCACAGGGCATTTGCCACCATCCAAGAGTCAGTATAAAGTATTGGCCATTTCTCTTGTTCAGCAATGACTAAGGCCAACTGTGTCGGGGTCCCTTCACCCCTGCCGTGGGGTCCTGGGAGAGGGGCCCTGGGGGGGAGACACGGGGTTTCCCTAGCCCCTGGTCAACCTCGTTCCCCATTGGTTGTTTTGTGTTCCCCTGCGCGGGAAGGACCCTCGGGTCCTGTGACTGTAACAGTTCCTCAGCAGATCCTCAGCCATGCGGCTGGGGAAATAAACATCTCTGAAACATCTATCAAGAATCGGTCCATATATATTTCTTTTCCACAGGCCTCCTTGTTTGATACATCGTGTTACAGAATCCCCACGGTAACACAACTGGATAGCGTTCACCTTTGCAAAATGACTCAATTCACCTTCTCCTTCAGTGGTTTCTGTGACTTGTCATAGGAGACTCCGTACAGCTGCTTTCCATCTCCAATGCTTTTCCACAAGACAGGAGGATCCATCAGTAAACAAGGCATATTGCTTCACTTTCTGGTAATTTATTATATAGCGGAGCCCCTTCAGCACGTGTTATCTCCTTCTCTGGTGACATTCCAAAATCTTTGCCTTCTGGCCAGTCCACGATCACTTCTAAGATTCCTGTATGACTGGGGTTTCCTATCCAAGCTTGTTGTGTGATCAGTGCAACCCATTTGCTCCATGTAGCATCAGTTGCATGATGTATAGAGGAGATCCTCCCTTTGAACATCCAATCCAACATGGGTAACTGGGGTGCCAGAAGGAGCTGTACTTCAGTACCAACAGCCTCCAAAGTGGCTCAAACACCTTCATAAGCTGCCAGTATCTCCTTTTTGATTGGAGTATAGGGGGCTTCAGATCCTCTGTATCCCCTACTCCAAAAACCTAGAGGTCAATCTTGAGTCTCCCCTGGCACTTTCTGCCAGAGGCTCCAGGTAGGGCTATTCTCCCCAGCTGCAGTGTAGAGCACATTTTTTACATCTTGTCCTGTTCAGACTGGTCCAAGGGCTACTGCATGAACTATCTCCTGCTTGGTTTGTTCAAAGGCTTGTCATTGCTCAGGACCCCATTGGAAATCATTCTTCTTCTGGGCCACTTGATAGAGAGGGCTGACAGTCAGACTGTAATTTGGAATGTGCATTCTCCAAAATCCCACAACACCTAAAAAAGCTTGTGCTTTTCTTGTTAATTGGTGGGGACATGGCTGTTATTTTATTAATAACCTCCATTGGGATCTGGTGATGTCCATCCTGACATTTTATTCCTAAAAACTGGATCTCCTGTGCATGTCCTTTTACCTTATTTTGTTTTATGGCAAACCAGGCTTTTAGAAGGATTCATTTCATTTTCTTCCCTTTCTCAGAAACTCCTCCTGTATTGCCCCACATAATGATATCATGAATGTATTGGAGACATTGTGGAGCTCCACCCTGTTCCAGTGCAGTCTGGATCAGTCCATTGCAGATGGTCAGGCAGTGTTTACACCCCTGGGGCAGTTGATTCCAGGTGTACTGGACACCCCTCCAAGTAAAACCAAACTGTGGTCTGTGGTCTGCACTCTGCTGCCAAAGGGATTGAGAAAAACACATTAGTGATATCAATTATGGCACCACTTTGCTGCCTTTGACTTCAGTTCATATTGAAGTTCCAACATGTCTGGTACGGCAGCACTCAGAGGTGGCGCAACTTCATTTAGGCCACAATAATCTACTGCCAGCCTCCATTCTCTGTTAGAATTTTGCACTGGCCATATGGGGCTGTTAAAGGGTGAGCAGGTCCTGCTGGCCACTCCTTGGCTCTCCAGGTGATGAATTAGTTCATGGATGGGAATTGCACAGTCTTGGTTGGTGCAATATTGCCTTCGATGCAGCATTGGTGGTGGCAATTGGCACCTGCTTTTCTTCAACCTTCAGCAACCCCACAACAAAAGGATCGTTTGAGAGACCAGGTAAGGTAGACCGTGGTGGCCGGTGAACGTACATTACAGGGGACAGAGAGTTCTCAGTAAGACAAGTCCCTGGTACCATAAGAGCCTTTTTATGCTAGGGTGACCAAAAAGGCTTCTCCCAGAATGCATTGTTCTGTTATGTTAATCTATCCCAGTTTGGCTTCCCCGGTTGGCTGTCAGGCTCTACCCCTCGTCACTCCCCCAGAGCTTCCCCATTGGTCCCCATTCCCTAGTCCTGCCTTTTCCCTGCTCCCGGATAAAACTGTGAGTTTTGGGATCATGTTCTTATTTGCCCCTGCAACCTTCAACAGTGAAGAAGCAATAAATGCTCCTGCCGGAATGCACGCAAATGACCTTCTCGACTCTTTGCTACCAACTATATTACTGAACCCACCTGTGCTTCAGTGGGTGCATGCAGGACCCCACAGAGCTGAGCAGGGATAGTAATAGTAGACAATTGTTCAATGTCCTCCATCTCCATGGCAGCTATAACGAAAGCCCACCGATACCCTTTTGGATCCTTGAAATATCTGCTCCTGAGATAGTCTATGCCAAGGATGCACGGAGCCTCTGGGCCAGTCACAATCGGGTGTTTGTGCCACTCATTCCCACTCAGGCTGATTTCAGCCTGCAATACAGTCAGCTGTTGGGATCCCCCTGTCACTCCAGAAATACAAATGGATTCTGCCCCTGCATAGCTTGATAGCATTAGGGTACAATGTGCACCAGTGTCTATTAAAGCCTTGTACTCCTCTGGGGCTGCTGTGCCAGGCCATTGAATCCACACACTCCAGTAAACCGGGTAATGCCTCTCCTCCACCTGGCTGGAGGCAGGGCCCCTCTAATACTGATCACAAGGTTCCCTGCTAACATCTTGTAGAAATGGACTAGAACTTCTCACCATAGAGTCAGTAGTATGATCAGACCTTCCATTCTGCCTGGAAAACTGTCCACCGGAGACTGGAGCAGCAACTTTCCTAGAAAGAAAACCATTTGTGGCTGTTTTTGCTGCAATTCCCTCACCCATGCATCTAGGATCAAGGTGGGTTGTCTATTCCACTTCCTCATATCCTCTCTGTGGTCCTGTAGGTAAAACCACAGGGTAGCCCATGGTGCATACCTTCTATATCCTCTCTCTTGAGCAAGAGGACACCTGCTGCCAATTGTTGAAATATGGGCCCGTACAGGTAGGGAATAGGACATATCCTCTCTGAATTGCTGGACCACCTTAGTCAGTTTATCTGACAGCTTCTCCACAGCCTCAGTGACAGAGGAAGGAATATTGTCTTCATATTCCCAGAGTTGCCAAATCCTGCCACCCACTGTTGGTGGTGCATCATCTTTCCAAAGTAATATAGTTAAGGGGTTTCATGCACTGTTGGTGCAATCTGTATAAATTTCTTCCACATGGGTTGTTGACATAAGACATCATCTGAATCCATGGGGAGCTGTGCATTGTCAGAGTTAAAATACATATAATTTATTGCATGGCAAATTCCCTCAGGTATTGAATACCTTTCTCTATTGCAGTCCATTTGCCTGAGTGACATGGAATATCATCTCTATAGGGATATCTTGCCCTCACACTTGATAAGAGTCGCCTCCAGAGACTAAAGACTTGTGTCTTTTCCCATTGCTTTGTCAATGCCTGGTTCCTTAGGAAGTGATCCCAGCTGCTTGGATTCCTTACCCTCTAATTCCACACTGTTGACTCTGTTGTCCAAGCACCAGAGCAGCCAGGTGGTAACACGCTCACATGGATGATGGCTGAAATCTTTTTGTATTTCCCACAGCTCACTCAGGGATAGGGATCAAGTGGTGGTTGTCTCTTCTGTCTCCTCTTCCAGTTCCTGTGATGGCCATGATGATGGCCCTGAAAATCACTCTTGTGATGGTTCTGCTTCATCATCCTCTTTGCTGTCCTTGTCCTCCTTGACTGTCTTTGCTGAAGCTTTTTTACAGGGTGACTTTCGTGTACATTTCTTTTGCTTCTGTACAGGGGCAACTGACAACCAGCACATGTTGATTCGCTGTTTCAGTGGTTTCACTGGCATGGGTATAGTGAGTTTGCATCAAAATATTTTAAGTCAATATGAATTAGATTGCAAATGATGAATGCAATTGGTTGGGTTCAGGTTTGTGGTCATACAAGTGCCAGTCATACAGAGCTGTGCAACTGATTCAGGTGGCTGAAAACCAACTGTGGGTATTGTATTGGGTTTGCATGGCCAGGTTTTGGTAGCTGGGGAGGCGCAAGGCTACAGGAGTGGCTTCTGTGAGAAGCTCCTAGAACCTTCCCTAATGTTCAACAGAGCCAATGCCAGCCAGCTCCAAGACAGACCTGCTATGAGCCAATCAAAGATGATGGTTATTGTGCAAATGTAACTTCGGCCAGAGGAGAGTGGGGTGAAAACATGTGAGAGGACCAACTCTGCAGACATGAAGGTCGGTGGAGACAGAGAGGGAGGAGGTGGTCCAGGCACCAGAGCTGAGATTCCTCTGCAGCCTGTGGTGAAGACCATGGTGAAGCAGCTGTTCCCCTGCAGCCAATGGAAGACCATGGGGATGCAGAGATCCACCTTCAGCCCATGGAGGAGACACATGCTGGAGCAGGTGGATGCCCAAAAGAAGGCTGTGACCCTGTGGGAAGCCCATGCTGGAGCAGGCTCTTGGCAGGGACCTGCAGACCTGTGGAGAGAGGAGCCCACACTAGAGCAGGTTGTTGCAATTATTAAAGGATCCGGGGCATGGATCATTGATAGAATTATGGGATCAATAGAAGAACTGTACAAGCAATAGGCCTGGAAGCAAAAGGCCTGTGTGTGAGAAAAAACTCTCCATGAGAAAATTCTTGTGTGAAGAAAACAAGCAGGGCTGGGAACAAAGAGGGAGTTTTGAAAAGGTACAGCTGTGGAGATAAGACCCGGAGGGAGGAGGGTGAACACTGAATTCTTTTAATCATAACATAACTGTAGAAGCTTGCCAATGTAAGTCCAATTATGTAGAAGTAGAAATTCGCTTTGATAAGCTTTAAGCCACTTAAGAGTTAACAAGCTGGTATACTATATAAGTGCCTCTGGATTGCTAATAAACGGAGCTTGCTTCTATCAATCATATTGGCTGGTCTGCAAATGTCTCCCCCCGCTGAGTTCGTCGAACTTTTCCAACAGCAGGTTTTCTGGTAGGACTTGTCACCCTGTAGGGGACCCACTCTGGAGCAGCCTGTTCTTGAAGAACTGCACCTCATGGAAAGGGACCCATGCTGGAGCAGTTCATGAAGAACTGTAGCCCATGGGAAGGACTAACATTGGAGAAGTTTGTGGAGGACTGTCTCCTGTGGGAGGGACCCCATGCTGGAGCAGGGGAAGGACTCCTTTCCCTGAGCAGCAGGAGAAACCACAGGTGATGAACTGACCATAACCCCCATTCCGTCTCCCTGCACCGCTGGGGTAGGAGTCAGAGCCTGTGTAGTGGTTTGGTCCAAAATACTCATTACTGTTTATCTTCTGTGAGATAAGAATTAGGAGAAATGCAAAGCAGGCACCAAACTTGAAAGAATATAAAGAAGTTTATTAACAGACCTAAAAGAGGGGGAAAAAAATTATACCATACCTTCATGTCCGTTTTCCCGCGCTTCACGTGTCGGAGGAAAATAACTTTAAGGGATGGGACTATGCAATTACACGAATTTATTGTTTAAAATAACAAACGCATCAGTCGAGGCATGAGATTTTACAACACCTCC
Organism: Corvus moneduloides; assembly: GCF_009650955.1. Taxonomy (NCBI): domain Eukaryota; kingdom Metazoa; phylum Chordata; class Aves; order Passeriformes; family Corvidae; genus Corvus; species Corvus moneduloides. The sequence continues at coordinate 3,920,246 of NC_045510.1, forward strand.
GAGTAATGGCGACTAGTCACAAGATTTAGGGTTACATCGTAATTTATAACTTTCTAATCCAATAGATACTTAAAACGACACTTTGTTTTAGATTAATGACCTATCACCTGTGGCACTTCTCACTGCAATGCAGCTGTGTCTTGACCAATAACTTCTCATGTCACGTACACACAGATGTCTCTCTTATACCATCTACATTCTTAACTTAAACTATATAAAATCACACTATTATATTTTAAAACCCTTCACCAAAACACCCAGTGTACAATTTTACTTATAATGATAGGAACACAAGTTTGTAATCCTTTTGCTTAAAGTCCACAAATCTCTGTCAATTAAGCCAGACCTAGTCTCTTCCAGGGTTGTAAATCAAAGCCTCCTTTAATTGCAGGAGTTTCTACTCCTCTGTCTCCCACATCTCCCCCTCCTTTCTGCACCAAAAAAACTCCTTTGATGGATTTATCAATCATTCGCTGTACACATTGAAACAGACATGGCACCATTATGAGAACTATTACTATAACTGCCAAAATGTATAGGCCTGTTGTAAGACATTTCTTTACCCACGATGCTAAACCCCATCCACTAAATAAATTATCCAGCCAAGTTCCATCATCGATTCTTATTTTCGACACACCCTCTTTAAGTTGTTGTATGCTCTTATAAATAGACTCTGAGTGGTCAGACAGATTCATACAGCACATCCCCTCAAAGTCTTTGCATCCATGTCCATGGGCTAGTAAAAGAAAATCAATGGCTGCTCTATTTTGCAAAGTTGCATGCCTCACATTTTTGACATCTGCTAAAAGGCCACTTAGTGCAAGGGATGTGGCATTAGATTGTTTACTCAGCCAACATCCCAACCGATCCAACTGCTTTAACGCAACTACTGAGGCAACTGGTGGCATAAGAAGAGATGTTACAAGCCTTTTTCCATAGCCCCATGGGGTAAAATCATCTTTGCAATCTGGTCCATATTGATGCGGAGTAGATCTTTTTTGTCTGTGTCTCACGTTGGCAATTGTCTTCATATTAGGAGTAAATAATGTAAGCTCTCCCAAAGTACACGGACCACCCTTAATGTTTGAAGGGATAGCTGGCCATGCTCTGTCTCCACATACAAAAAACATTCCTCTTGGTAATTGCAGAGGAATAGAGCTAGGTGCAGATGAAACTACAAAAGTACTATTACACCAAAAGGAGTGGTTCTTATATACAGGGTGATATGGAGAAACATCTCTCATCAGTGATTGATTAATGTTTGTAGAATGGAACTCAACACAGAATTTCACTTTTACAGAACCAAGGATTTCCAATTCTTCAGGTTCATCAGAGGTTTTAGGAAGATAGGGAGTCCACCATTCCCATGTATTTACTGGAGTATAGTGTTCCCAAACTTCTGATCCTGCAAAGGTACCTCGTAAGGCCCTGTCAATTTTCTCTGGGATTGGCCAATTCTCTATTGGAACATTGACTAGACAAGTTGAAAATGGATTTTCTGGAGTTGTGGTAGACAGACATAGAGTATCCAACCCTGAAGCATTAGCTAAAGTCACCCAAACATTGGTCTTAGGTTGATCAACTGGCAAAGCTGTCCCACTGAAAACAAACAAGACAAACAAAGCAAAAAACAAACTTAACATTTGATTAAATTTCATGTTTCTTGAAAGTTCTCTTGGCAAAAGACTCCTTCTCAAATTTCAATCTCTAAACTAATTTGTAAGAATATTTTTTTTGTATTTCCCAATTTCACTTTCACTTCATCTAATGATGAGGCACAAAAATATTTTATACCTTCTTTAAATAAAAAATGAGGATTATTTGCCAAAAGATCTTTACAACACATTTGCTTATGCACTCTTACATCAATCTAAAACCTAAAATTTACAGCTTTAACAATAAAACAAAAGATTGCAGGTATGGGCTGTAGTCTCTGCGAAGTTCACGTCTGCGTACTCTCTTCTCTACTCATAGAGTTGTCAGCTTCTTTCTGCACGTGATATGGTTTCACATTCTTCGCAGGAAGCCACCTAGGTCCCGTACCTGTAGAAACACAAGCAAACCCTTTGCCCCAGGTTATTAATGGGAATGGACCTTCTATTTGTCCTGTTTCTGGATTTCTAATCAGAACCAAAGGATTTTCTCTCAATTTTGCATGTGTGCTATTAGAGAAATGCCTAAATATTGGAGGATCGGGCTCTGCAGAAGAACTATTCAAAAAGTTATAAACATACAAAGCTTTACTTAATCGCATCTGTGGTGTTGCTTGTGCTAGATCTCCCTTTTGCTGATCTAAAATACACTTCAAGGAATGATGTGTCCTTTCTACAATTGCCTGACTCGTGGGCGAATAAGGAATGCCAAAAGTATGGCGAACACCCCAATTCATCAAAAATGTGGCTACCTTCTGGGCTGTATAAGCAGGACCATTATCTGTTTTTATTTCTTGAGGTACCCCCAAGGAAGCGAAAGCTTGCAAAAAATGCTGACACACATGATTTGCTGTCTCTCCTGTGTGTACAGAAGCAAAAACTGCATTGGAAAATGTATCCACTGACAGATGGATATTTTTATATTTTCCAAAAGACGGATACTTAGTAATATCCGTTTGCCACAATTGCAAACTCTGTAGCCCTCGAGGGTTTACTGCTCCCATGGAAACAGGAGGCTGCACCAGTTGGCAATCTGGGCAGGTATTTACAATTGCTCTAGCCTGATCTCTGGAAAGACGAAACATTCTCATAAGAGCTTGTGCATTCTGATGAAAAAAGGCATGACTCAACTTTGCTTGTTCAAAAATATTTGGCAAGGTGTTCACTATGGCAACTGTTAACTTATCAGCCCTGGAGTTGCCCTCCGCCAGGAATCCTGGGAGTGAAGAATGAGCCCTAATATGGGAGACAAAATATTGATTAGTTCTATCTTGCACAAGTGTATAAAGACATTTAAGATAACGATACAGAGCATTATTGCTAACATCCTTCAAAACTGATCCTTCTATTCTCTTAACTATATTAGCAACATAAGCAGAATCTGTAATCAAATTAAAAGGCTCCGGGAAAAGCTGAAATGCTCTAACTACTGCTGCAAGTTCTACTACCTGGGTTGAACCCTCTACTATTTGAATATTCTGTTTCCATGTTTTAGTTTCTGGGTCTTGCCACGTTATCACCGAACTATATGTCTTTCCTGATCCATCACTAAAAATTGTCACAGCATCCAAAGGCACTTCACTTAACAGTGGTCTTTCTCTAAAGCTTAATTTTGCCTGAAATAATTTATGACTAGGGAAATGAATAGAACAAGTGCCTGGATAATTCAATAATGCTATCTGAAGTTCTTCTGAGTTTAGTAATGCCCAATCAAAATATTGCTTCTTCAGAGGCAAATAAATTATAGCAAACTCTTTGCCTGCAATAGTTAACAACCTTGACCTGCCTCTGATTATAATCTGAGCTAACATTTCCATCGTTGTGAAGATTGTTTTTGGAGATCTGTAAGGCAAAAAGACCCATTCTATTATCAATAAGGGATCCTTGGCAGAAGCATCCCATTGAAATATAAGACCATACAATTGCATTTTTTCCCCCAGTACTGCAAGGAAGAATGGTTGTGAATCTACACAACGATGTGCTTGTCTTTTCTGAAAAGCTTCTGTTACTCTGTCAAGTGCCTTTAGAGCTTCAGGTGTGAGGGTTCTTGGGGATGTAATGTCACAATCTCCCTTTAACAAATCAAAAACTGGAGCAAGTTCATCATTAGTAATCCCTAAAGTAACTCTAATCCAATTTATCTCTCCCAAAAGCTGCTGCAAATCTTGTAAAGTATGAACTTTAATTCGAAGCTGTATTTTCTGTGGCCTTATTGACTGTTCAGTCATTTTCCATCCCAAATATTTCCACGGTGGAGTTTCCTGTATTTTTGATGTAGAAATCTCAAGTCCAGCCCTTTTAATCTCTGTTACAACACTGTCACGCGCTTCCTCCATCTCCTTCTGTGTTGGTGCTGAAATTAACAGATCATCCATGTAATGTAGAATCTTTGCTTTAGGATGTTTTCGCCTGGCTGGAGATAAGGCTTTTGCCACAAACCATTGACATATAGTAGGTGAATTTTTCATTCCTTGAGGAAGCACAACCCAATGGTACCTCATCAATGGCTCTTGTCGGTTAATACTTGGAACGGAGAATGCGAAACGTGGAGCATCTTCTGGATGAAGTGGAATATTGAAAAAACAGTCCTTTAAATCAATGATAACTAAAGGCCAATCTCTGGGAATCATAGAGAGTGAAGGAAGTCCAGGTTGGAGGGGTCCCATATCTTCTATTACTTCGTTGATTCTTCTAAGGTCTTGAAGCAGTCTCCAGGTATTAGAGGTCTTCTTGTGTATAACAAACACTGGTGAATTCCAAGGACTAGTTGTTTCTATGATATGTCCTTTCTGCAATTGTTCCTTGACTAATTTCTTAAGGGCACTCAATTTTTCTTCTTCTAGGGGCCATTGATTAACCCAAATGGCTTCATCGGTTTTCCACAAAAGCTTAGGGGTGATGAGTGCCTGCATGGCCCCCACTAAAAATCCACTTCCAACTTGACTCCCCACTGAGATAACAAATCTCTTCCCCAGACTGTAATAGGCTTTCTCACAATAAAAGGACGAACAATTGCTGTTTTTCCCTCAGGTCCTCTGACTGTAATCGCAGATTCACTTTGTAAGCATAAAGTGGCGCCCCCTATACCTGTGAGGGTATCCAGGGGAGTTACCAGCTTCCAGTCTTTTGGCCAAAACAAGTGAGAAATGATAGTAACATCTGCTCCTGTGTCTAATAGGCCTTGAACCATGATTGTTTTATTGTTATGCATTAAACTGCAAGTCAATAATGGCCTGTCACGTCCAATATGCTCTGTCCAGAAAATCTCTGGTCCCACATTTGAGTTTTCTGTTATAGGTGGCTGCCCTTCCATCTCTATCGCTCTACGTACAGCTGTAGTAGGCACTGCAACAGCGGTGGCTAGTTGTGTTCCTGCAGGAACAACTAAAGGAGGTTGTAATGCTTGAGCCAAAATTGTAAGCTCTTCATGATAATTTGCTGAGACAATTGTTGGATAAACCACGAGACCTATGATACGACATGCATCTTTTCCCATAATTAAAAAGTCCTGCTTTTCTTCAGATGTCCCAGTAACCCCTGTGGGTATCAGGTAGTGGGAACTATTCATAAAGCATATCAATTTGCAGGCTGCCAAGGTACAGAATGCTCCAGGGGGCAGGAGGTTTGAGTCGCTCGGGAGGTATTTGACCATTCTGCTAACTGTGTGTGACTTTGGTCTCCAGAGGATGAGAGCTCTGGGTGATGGACTGCTGCTATTTGTTTCATCGCGCGGCGAGGCATCGCGCTCAAAAATTCGTTTCCCGGCAAGAGATTCCCATCTACATCATATCTAGAGCGACATCTGTTAGCATAGTGTCTTCCCTTTCTACATCTCGGACAACGAAGTGGTATCATTGGAATCTCTCCAAGCCCTGGACAATTTCTCATTAAATGTCCAGGCTTGCCACATCGAAAGCACACTCCTTCATCTATATTAGCTCGTGGCATTGCTCGAGAATTGCTTATAGCAAGAGCATTAAGTGCTGTTACAAGTCTTTTATCCAACATCTCAGCTTGAGCAGAAAGCCTTTTGTCCATCATCTCAGCTTGGCTGGTAATAGCTCTTTCCAGTTTTTCTCCTAATGAATCAGTTTGGATGACAGCCGTATGCTGTGCATTACCAACTTTACTGCATGCTTCAAGCATATCTGAAATACTTGGTTGCACCCCTGGTAAAGCTCTAATAGTTCGCTGACACTCCTCATTAGCATTAACATAAGCAAGATTCCGTAATAAAATTGGACGAGCAACATCATCCTCACATTGTCTCTCCAAAGCCTGGGTCAGCCGATCAATGAAAGAAGAAAAGGTCTCGGTAGGACCCTGCTTGATTTGTGTATAGGCACCTTGTGGAGAACCCACAGGCTCAATTTGCAAAAGTGCCTTTTTAGCTGCTTCTTTGAGGTCAGCAAGGACCGCCCTTGCCAGATCTGCTTGATCTTCTGGCCTGTCATGAGGTGGATCTCCTGCCAATTGTGCAAGTGTCAGAGCTGCATTAGGACCTCCTGCGTAATTCTCTATCAGTTTTCCAAGAAGTCTACGCCACTTTAAATCCCACAGTAAATACTGCGAATCAGTTAAAAGCATGGAAGCAATATTTTTACAGTCAAAAGGTGTTAAGTCCACATGATCTAAAGTTGCTTTTAACAGCTGTTTAAAGTAGGGAGATCCCAAACCACTCTCCTTTATCGCTCTCCTTAAATCCTTAATGTCATCATGTGCCAAGGCTTCCCATCTCGGGTTTGCTCCTCCTCTCCCATACCTCACCGGCAATGCTAACAACGATTTACGAGCTGGGACAAGATCATCCTCTTTAGATACCTCCCGATGTATAACATTCCAATTTGTTAAAACAGGCTTTTCTCTTAGATTTATTTCTCTCTGCTTATCGGCAGAGGAAAGCCTATTCATATCTTGAAGGCTTAAATTAGATTCATCCACTGATGGTAAACACTCATCCTGAGTTTGCACATCTGCTGTGCTACCGGCAACCCTCCGAGCTGTCATGGGGGCATCCATCTTTGCTTTCATCACTTCCGAAGATGTCATTTCCTGAGATGTAATTTCCGGGGCCTCCCGCCCTCCGGCACCATACGTCACTTCCGAGGGCTCCCCCCTCTTTTCTTCACCACCCCCCCTTTCGGGTGCAATATCACAAGCGGCCGGAGGGGGCGACTGTGAGGGAGCCCGTGGCGCAGTTAAAATTTCAGAGCCGCCATTAATCACTGAGCTGTTCAACAATTCTATCACCACCCGGCAAGCAGGGATTAACATAGCCGCCGCCTTATCGCGTTTTGAAGCGAGATCATAAAGTCTAGTTGCAATATCATCCCAAACCGATTTAGTAAGAAGAAGGTCAAAATCAACGTCAGGGCAATTACGGAAAACCCAAAGCAATAAATCTTTCACTTCTTTGCTGGGAAGAGGCTCAGAATGTAACTTCAGCAAGGCATCTAACTTATTATAAACATCCCTCTGTTCTTTTGAAATATTCTCACCCATCTCTTAACCTCCCCGGCCCCTGCCTTCACTCAACGTTGAAGACAGTTCTCCTACCGGCGTGCTTTGGAGAAATGGGCCCGCGACCCTCCGTTTAAGCTTCCTTTCAGCTTCAGCTCTCGCCGGATCACCCTTCGTTTCAGGGTTCGGCTAACTCACGTCGACCGGGGGAATCTTCTTCATTCTACTCCGACCTCTGCGCTGTAAATCCGCCGCACACCGGGCACCACTTATCCGTTTTCCGCGCTTCACGTGTCGGAGGAAAATAACTTTAAGGGATGGGACTATGCAATTACACGAATTTATTGTTTAAAATAACAAACGCATCAGTCGAGGAGTGAGATTTTACAACACCTCCGAGAAATGGCGACTAGTCACAAGATTTAGGGTTACATCGTAATTTATAACTTTCTAATCCAATAGATACTTAAAACGACACTTTGTTTTAGATTAATGACCTATCACCTGTGGCACTTCTCACTGCAATGCAGCTGTGTCTTGACCAATAACTTCTCATGTCACGTACACACGGATGTCTCTCTTATACCATCTACATTCTTAACTTAAACTATATAAAATCACACTATTATATTTTAAAACCCTTCACCAAAACACCCAGTGTACAATTTTACTTATAATGATAGGAACACAAGTTTGTAATCCTTTTGCTTAAAGTCCACAAATCTCTGTCAATTAAGCCAGACCTAGTCTCTTCCAGGGTTGTAAATCAAAGCCTCCTTTAATTGCAGGAGTTTCTACTCCTCTATCTCCCACACCTTCAGAACTCTCCTCCTCTCCCCACCTTCCTCCCTTCTCCCACTGACAATGTAAAAAGACAACCCTTAAGATGTTCAGTCTGTTTACCACTTCCATAATAACCTTGTTCAGTCCATTTAGAAAGAGAAGTCACTTCTTGCTCGTGCTATGAAAACATTATCACAACGAGACAGCCGCCCACTTCCAAATATTGTTCAGTCCATTTAGGAAGAGGAGTCTCTCTGCTCGCATGCGAGTCCCTTCCCCCGACTTGCAGCTTTTTCCGCAACTGCTTTCGAGGGTCCACTCTTGAAGTTTTTGGGGTACAATTTTAAGGTTGAGCCGTTCAGAAACAAAAGTTCTCTTCACCCATCTCTGGGAGCATTTCATCTCTAAGAACAGAGGCCCTTCTCCTTCCCTGGGAGCAAAGGGTCTTCCTCATCTTCATCGTTAGGACTATCTCTGGGAGCATCTCTAGGAACTGAGGTTTTCTCCTTTCCCATTTGGAGCCAAAGTCCTCATCGCTTCCATCTCTCCCTGTTCAAACTTCTCATGAAATTACAGCTGCGTCAGCATCTGCCTATCTCAGCGCAGGTGCTTTTGCTTACGAGTTGAACACTCCACCCCCCATATCTTCATGAAATTACAACAGGATACTCTGATATATCATAGCTTCACAACAGACTTTCAGCTTTAAGCATCTCCTCTTTCTCTTCCCTCAGGTTTTCAGCTCTTCACAGCAATAAAAGGGTTAATCTCACCTCGGCCTTGCAGCTGGAATTTTGCTTATCGCAGTGGAGAGGGGGGAGAGCCGCTCCGGCTGCCCACGGCAAGGCAGTGCGGGGGGGTTCCACGAATGGAACAGGCCCATGGCTCCAGGATGGCAGTGGCGCGGCCCGGCCTGGCCTGATCAGGGCCTGGCTGGGCCCGCTGGCCCCCGCACGGGGCCCGCAGCCACCTTTCCCAGCACCGGAAACAAGAGTGAGAGAGACTGTGTGGGGGGTTTGTCTATTCTTAAGTGTGGATCACAGAGGCGGTCAAAATTCGAAGTGGCTTAAAGAATTGTCCATATTTGAACTGGCCAGCTGATAGGTTCTATCAGGTCCCAGAGGAAACTGTAAGCACCCCTTAGCAAGGACATCCCTTCCGGGACTATGCTTGCAAACCTATGACACCTGGGAAGGAAGGAGGGGTGGAGGGAAAGTGTTTTTAAGATTTGTTTTACTTCTCATTATCCTGCTCTGATTGTGATTGGTAATAAATTCTATTAATATCCCCAAGCTGAGTCTGTTTTGCCCATGATTGTTCTAGTGCTAGGTTTAGTTTAGCAAGCTGCAGCTTTCCCTGAGAGCTCAGCAGAGCTGATTAGGGCAGTGCAACCATTTTCACCCTCCCATAGTCCATTTTGGACGGCTCCGCAGTTTTGCTCCAGCTAGCTATCAGCTTTACAACACAGTGACAGCAAAGGAGGTGAGAAGGGTCTCTCCATGAGGGTTTAAGAGGATCTTTAATCTTACATCTTGTCCCAGCAATCCCCAGAGGCAGAGAGACCTCATGATCTGGGCGCAAGGGCTTTTTCTCAGGGTCTCAGGGACGGTGCATGGGCAGAGTTGGGGTACAGGAACCAATGGGGAGAACCTGAGGGAGTGGCCAGGGCTAGGGGCAAGGAAAGGTGTGAGGGGAACAATATGGGATCAGAAAAGCAGTGGGTAAACAGATCACCACATCTCCCCCTTTCATATTAAACTGAAAAGGGAAAGGCAAAATTTTTATACAACAGAAAAAATGGTAAAATAATGCACAATAGTTAAATTTAAAATGATGAGGCAGCTGGTTGTTGTTGTTGACTTTGGAGATCGGTGCTGGTTGAGTCCTCACACAGCAGCTGCTTTTGTAGCTTATCGCGTTCTGCTGGGGTGGCATTCTTTTGGTTGCTACTCGCTCGCTTTCAGTCTAGGTGGAGTGGCAAATGGGGAAGGGGGGTGCTGCGCCGCTGTTTCTACTCCTTGCAGCGTGCGGAGCTGCCTATACCCTCGGGGCAGGCCAGGTCGCATGGTAGAATGGCTCTAGTGGGTGTCTGGCATCCAGCCATGATCAGTTTACCACAGGCATGGACTTGGACTATGATTCCCAGAATACCAGCAGTTCTGCCTGCTGAGCCCTGCTCTGCTGCCTGTGCCAGGGCTTGGTGGTCAGGTTGTAGGCCTTCCCAACCCAGATATCACAGGCAAAGATTGAACTGTGGCTCTTGCAACTGGTATCTCTTGGTGCCTCAATGGAGTAGTGGAGCACACAGTGCTTGGATGGATGAGGTGGAGCACATGGTGCCCTGATAGACAGGGCACTCTCTACAACTTCCTGAAAGGTGGTTGTAGTCAGGTGGAGGTTGGTCTCTTTCTCCAGGCAGCAACTGACAGAATGAGAGGACACAGTCTTGAGCTGCACCAAGGGAAATATAGGTTGGATATTAGGGAAAATGTTTTTCATGGCAAGAGTGGTGAAGTACTGGAATTGTCTGCCCAGGGAGGTGGTGGGATCACCATCCCTGGACGTGTTTAAAAAAAGATTGGATGTGGCACTCGGTGCCATGGTTTAGTTGAGCAGTTAGGGCATGGGTTGGACTCTATGATCTTAGAGGTCTCTTCCAACCTGGTGATTCTGTGTGTGTGACAAAATGGAGCATATGCATTCTCCTTGTTCAGACACATCAGATGAGGTCCTGGAGGGCAGCATGATGGTGGAGGGTACCTGCTCAAGTCTGGGGGCAGGATATGGTCTCTGTTTCATCATAGATAGATAAGACTGTTCTTCAGTAAGCAAATATCTGAGCACTTGACAGTGACATACTCATCCTCATAATTGCCTTTTGAGGTAGGGAAGTGTGTCCCAACCCTGTGAGTGGGAAGCTGGGGCAACAAAAGCCCAAGTGAAGTTAGAGATTTCTCTGACCATGTTTTCTTGGCAGAGAGCAGGATCATCAAGGACACCATAACAGAGTGTAGTGGTTTGGTTCAAAAATATCCATTACTTACTTATTTACCTTCTGTGAGATAAGAATTAGGAGAAAGCAAAGCAGACACAAAGCTTAAAAGAATATAAAGAAGTTTATTAACAGACCTAAAAGAAAGAAAAAAAGTCAGACTAAACCTTCAGAACACTTCTCCTCCCCCCACCTTTCCCCCTTCTTCCACTGACAACGTAAAAAATGAACCCTTGAGATTTTCAGTCAGTTTACCACCTCTATAATAATCTTTTTCAGTTCGCTTAGGGAGAGGAGTCTCTCTTGCTCATGCTATGGAGACATCTCCACAAGAAACAGTTTTCTCATGGCTTCAATGTCACAACGAGACAGCCGCCTGGGTTGGTTCTCTGCTCACATGTGAAAGTCCCTTCCCTCGACTTACAGCTTTCCCCACAACTGTTTTCGAGGGTCCAATCTGGAGCTAATGGGGTACCATTTTAAGGTTGAGCTGTTCAGAAACAAAGGTTCTCTTCACCCATCTCTGGAAGCATCTTCAGCTCCAGGAACAGAGGCCCTCCTCCTCCCCTGGGAGCAAGGGTCTTCATCACTTTCATCTCTCTCTCTTCAAGCTTCTCACCAGATCACAGCTACTTCAACATTTGCTCATTTCAGCAGAGATACTTTTGCTCACAATTGCAGTTTGAACGCTCCACCCCCCATGCTTCATGAAATTACAACAGGTACTCTGATGTATCATAGTTCATCACCATAGCTTTACAACAGAATTTCAGCTTCTAGGTTTGAAGCATTTCCTCTTTCTCCTCTCTCGGGGTTTCGGCTCTTCCTTCTTCACTGACTTTGGTGTGTCTATGGTGTTTTCTTCACATGCCTTCACCTTTCCTCTTCCTCTGACTTGGGAGAGGATTGATGTCTGCAGGCTTCATCTGTTCTGGAGGATCTTACAGCACTAAAAGGGTTAATCTCATCCGGGCCTTGCAGCTGGAATTCACCTCTCGCTGTTGGTCACATGATCTTTGCCAGGCAGTGGCCTCAGATGAATTTTCGGCTGCACTGGGGGGGGGGGGGGGGGGGGGGGGGGGGCAGCCTGCACTGAGGGGCTGAGGCAGCTGAGATCTTCAGCTGGGACATGCGCAGAAGCAAGAGACCTTTTCCCGGGGTTTGTTCGTTCTTAAATGTGGATCACAGAGGCGTGTCAAGCTTCTTAAGTGGCTTAAAAATTTGCCAATATTCAAACTAGCCAGTTGATTGGTTCTGTCGGGTCATAAAGGAAGCTGTAAGCACTTCTTTGCAAAGAATCACTTCCGTGGCTGAAGCCCTCTTTACTGAAAGCCCAAAATATGCTAAACCATGACACAGAGGAAGGACTGGAGTTTGGCCACCATAGGTCCTTCTTAATCGATCCTAACTCCACTTTATTGCATCGATTTCCACATTATATTCTTTACTAAAGAATAGCAAAAATTAGAAAGGTGAGTATATATTTTATTTGTAGCCTTGCTTCATGCCATGCTCACGAGCTAAATACACCAGGAGTGAATTTCTAGACTACTGCCTGTTTATATTTGTCCCTAATTGATATATTTTTTCCTTGTTGTGGTATTTAAAATAATTTTGTGGGTTTTTGCAAAGAATCTGTGAACTGTTTGTGAGAATTTACTTAATAGTATGTGCCTTGGGCTTAGCTAACATTTTCCAAACAACTCATCAGAAAGATAAACTGGGGGGGAAAACCTGTTGTATATCTTGAAAACCCTGCCTGAACTTTTGGCTAATACGAGGTAAACACTGATTGACCACATGCTCATTGAGATGCTGAAAACATCATTTTTAAAGCAGACAAACAGCTCTCTGCTGAAAATAAGAGGGTGAAGACAAAATTTTCAGGGCAGTGATAATTCTTTGAATTATTGTCCTGGTTTAAAGGAGAGGTGCCTGCCAAGGAAGGCGGGAACGTCCCTTGGAATGGAAAATGTGACCCCCTTCCCTCCAAATTATTATAACTCCAAAATTATGGGGCTTTCAGGCAAAGATATGGGAAAATGAATGACAGTTCTTTACTAATATGTATATGTACAACAAGACAAACAAGCAGCAACAATAGCAGCAACGATAAACAAAACCAGAAACCCAATAACAGCCTTCTCTCAGCTGTCAAGAACTTTCCCCTTTGGTCTAGTTATGGTCACAGCCAGCAGGGGTGGGGTTGGCTCCCGGACAGGCAGGGCAGGTGCAATGATTCCCCCACGGCTGTGGGGGGGTTCTGGTGCAAGCTCAGCCGCCTCTCTCCACGTGGCTAATAGTGAAATGGGCTGTAGCAGGAACCTTGGAGTGGCATCTGGAACGGCAGAGGCAGGCACAACCCGGGGTGGCAAACAAAATGTAACAGAAAACTCTGCAGCCTTAGCAGGAGCTGCTGGAGATCAAACAAACATGTGGTATTGGGTTAGAGTGTAGCAAAAAAGCCCGAGGCAGCGGCAGAAAACAGCGAGGCTGGGCAGCGGCAACCGGGCTTCCCCATAGCAGCTGCCACACACAGCCGGGGAGATGCGCCCCTCCAGGAAGCGGAAGGGGGTCAAGGTCACAGGTTTTTCTCCTGAGGCACCCAAGTAGATGGTGAGGGTCCTTTCCAGTCAGATCACGTGTTAATAAGGTCCCAGTTCACTTCACTGCCTTGGACTCTAGCTTGTACTGGAGCTCCAGCATGTCCGGCACAGCAGCACTCAGCAGTGGAGTCACTTCATTCAAGCCACGATAGTCCACTGTCAATCTCCATTCTCCTTCGGATTTGAGCACAGGCCGAATGGGGCTGTTGAAGGGTGAATGGGTCTTGCTGACCACCCCTTGGCTCTCCAGCTCACAGATCATCTTGTGGATGGGGATCACAGCATCTCAATTCGTCTGATACTGCCGGCGGTGCACTGTCGAGGTGGCAATTGGTACTTGTTTTTCCTCCACCTTCAGGACTCCACCTGCAGAAGGGTTTTCTGACAGTCCAGGCAAGGTGTTCAATTGCCTAATGCCCTCTGTCTCCACAGCAGCTATCCCAAAAGCCCACCTGGGTCCTTTTCGGTCTTTGAAATAACTGCTCTGGAGGAAATCTATGCCCAGAATACATGGGGCCTCTGGACCAGTCACAATAAGGTGTTTCTTCCACTCCTTCCCAGTCAATCTCACCTCAGCTTCCAACAGGGTCAACTGCTGCGATCCCCCTGTCACTCCAGCAATAGAAACGGGTTCTGCCCCCACATGTCCCGATGGACTTAGGATACACTGCGCACCAGTATCAACCAAAGCTTCATATTTCTGTGACTCTGATGTGCCAGGCCATCGGATACACACAGTCCAAAAGACACGATTCTCCCGTGCCTCTATCTGGCTAGAGCCAGGGCCCCTCTAGCCCTGCCTATCATTCCCTCCCTGGGCATACATTATGGAGGTTCCTTCAAGGGGTTCAAGCACATCATTCTCCCTTCTGCTACACCTGGAAGCTCAGTCATGGGAAGCTGAGGCGACCTTTACTTTAGCAAACTCCCTCGGTTAGTGTTTTCCTCCTTGAGTTGATGCACCTGTGCTGCCAGGACAGAAGTGGGTTTTCCATCTCACCTTCTCATATCTTCCCCATGGTCACACAGGAAGAACCACAGGTCAGCTTTTAGCAGCGGGGGGGTCCCGGGGGCAGGACAGCCAGCTGGAGTCATGACACGAACACCGATATGATTTGAGCATCGTGCTCCTGTTTTATTGTTGACCCTCACCAAGTTATACTTTGCAAAGTTCACGCCCCTTTCCCACGAGAAAGCCTCTAAGCAGCGGGGGAGCTGACCAGTGTATACCTTTTCCCAAGGCTGTTCAAGGCTGCCGGCTAGCAGGTGCCTTGCAAGCCTATCTTCAGCCTGGGGCCCCATCAGGGGTACTTCTGCAACAGCCCTGGGATGCCCAAGCTCTCCTGGGGTATCCTATGCCCCCACTCCACAAGGAATTCCTCTACATATCCCCTGTTTTCTTTTTGGGCAACCCAGGTCTGGTCAATGATTTTCTGCAGCCCCACTTTAAGGCAAGAAAAAATACACCCAAGTATTATTAAGCCTAATATAACTACAAATAGCAATCAGCAGCCTTCTACTACCAAGGTATGCAGCCATCC
Source organism: Corvus moneduloides (assembly GCF_009650955.1). Lineage (NCBI taxonomy): Eukaryota > Metazoa > Chordata > Aves > Passeriformes > Corvidae > Corvus > Corvus moneduloides. The sequence goes on from NC_045510.1 coordinate 3,935,280, forward strand.
GGTGATACCCAGACCCTTAAGCCAATCTCTAATAGGGTTGTCGGTCTCCCGAAGGATGTGTAGGCCCCTCTGGAGGTCAGAGAGGTGCTTGTGAATTGAGACAGAGTGGTCAGAAAGATTCATACAGCACATGCCCTGGAACTCTTCACAGCCATGGCCGTGAGCTAGTAGTAGAAAATCAATGGCTGCCCGATTTTTTAATACTGCATGTCTAACACTAGCAACATCTGCGCTTAGCTCGTCAAGCATCTGCGAAATTATGTTTAACTCATCCCTCGCCCAGCAAGCAAGTTTATGCAAAATAGCGTGAGCCCTGGCTGCTGAAGCACCAGGTAAAAACATAGATGCTAGCCAAATTACCTGCCTTCACTCGATCTAAATGGGCGGACAGCTGATTAAAAATGTCCGCCAATGCTCTTGTCTCAAGACAGTAAAAAACTAATTCCCCACTCTACCTCTGGGTCTGGTGCTATACTCAAGAATTTATGCAACTCTCCTTCTTGGTTTTGCCTTTGGAGAGGGTTCCCCGACACCCACCACAAGTCACTAGCAACCACCCAGGGCAGCTCTTACATTCGCCCCAGGGTCTTGCTATTTCTCCTGCGACAGAGAGTGGTGGATCTGGCAAGTCCTCAGCCCCCTCAGTCAGCCACGTCTGCAGCCTCTCCCAAGGCTTCTCGGTACAAGGGTCCCAGAGTTCTAGCTGTTATGGTAGTGGCGCCACTTTTTTCAGGAGCTGATGCTGACTGCGCCTTCTTGCTTCGGGGTCCTGTATGCGTAGCACGGCACCACTTGCTGGGCACCCACAATGGTCCTTCTGAGGAGGAAACACACATATATCTTCGACCGTTAAATAGCACTGGGCTGGGACCTTCCCACAAACCTGTTCGAGGGTTACGGTATGACATACTTATTCCTGGAAGAGCTCGCTCAATTCCCCTATGAACTGTCTGATGATGGATTGCCACTGGAGGCTCCTCCCTATCCCCAGCCAGAGAGAGGAAGTTCAATGTAAACAGTACCTTGCTTAACTGCTTACTTGGTTCCATCTCTCTCCCTTTTTGTCAGCCTAGATATTCTTTTAGTGTACGATGGGCTCTCTCTACCACTGCCTGACCAGTGGGAGAGTGTGGGATCCCCGTGATATGTTCTACTCCCCACTGCTGCATAAATCTGCCTAGGCGACCGCTAGTGTATGCTGGCCCATTGTCCGTTTTGATCTTTTTGGGTACCCCCATTACTGTGAAGCAAGAGAGCAGATGCTGCTCCACATGCAATGCCTTCTCTCCTGTCTGAGCGGTAGCCCACAGGAAGTGTGAAAAGGTGTCAATTGTTACATGGACATAGCGCTGTCGACCGAACTCAGGGGCGTGAGTGACATCCATTTTCCAGAGTTCGAGGGCTTTCAGACCCTTGGGGTTATCTCCCACACCCAACCCCGGGCCATGATGGCTACAGCGGGGACAAGCCCGCACTATGCCTTTCGCTTCTGTCAGCGGGATCTTAAACTGTCTCTGCAGGGATTTTGCGTTTTGGTGGAACAAATCATGGCTACATCTGGCTTGCTCAAAAGTGTTCGCAGGCGGGAGATGCACTATGGTGCCACAGATCGCCTCATCTGCACGGGCATTGCCGTCTCCCAGCCCGATGTTCCACTGGTGGCTCTGAAGGTGCAGGATACAGTAGGGGTGTGTCCGTTGTTGCAGGGTGTGCCGCAATGTAATGAGCAGTCTGCCCAGATGTTCGTTGCTGGTACGCCGGATTTCTGCATCATGGATCCGTTGGGCTACTCCAACGACATATAGGGAATTGCTGACTACATTCACCGGTTCTTTCGACCACTGTTGTAAGGCCCATATCACGGTGCGCAGTTTGAGTGTTTGCAGGCTGTCGGCCGGTTCTTCCGCTATGACATGAGTCTTCCAGTGGTCATTCTCTTTCCATGCACAGGCGGCCAGCTTTGTCTTCCTCCCCGCATCCGTGAACACTGTGTGCCCTAGTACTGGCCATTCTACATGCAGCGGACGGTCCAGCCACTCATAGCGCCCCAGCAACTGCGCCAGCCTTCCCTGTGGGCGCTTGTTATGGACCACGCCAGTGAATCCGAGCAAAGCTTCTTGCAGTGCCTCCGCATGGCGTAGCATCCACTCAAAGTCCCCTGTTCAGACTGGTATACTGATGTCCTCTGCCTCTCTGCCGTCCAACTCCACCACTCGATCATGACTCTTTCGGATTAAAAACACCACCATCTCTACCCTGGACTGCAGTCTGAAGCATGGCTGAGTATGCGGGAAGATCCATTCAAGAATCCGGATGTCCTCCCCCTTTTTCTTTTGCCATTGATGGATGATGGCATGTGAACCTGCTGCACTGATCAGGGTGATAAGGATGGCAAGTTGAACTCCTTCTTCTCTGCATGATACCCATGCGTGCCGCAGCTTATCTGTGACCTTGGCAAGAGCCACTGCTTGGTCTGGGGAGCATTCTCGAGGCTCGGCAGCGTTCGTCCCATGCAGCCATGGCAGGAAGGGGGCGAGGTCAGCATTCGTGATTCCCACGACCCCGCTGACCCATTGCAGATCTCCTAGCAGCCGTTGCGCATCATGGAGCGTGGAGATTTCTGTGTGTAGCTCGATCTTTTGGGGCCTAATTTGCGATTCTGATATGAGCCAGCCCAGGTACTTCCATGGTGCAGTCCACTGGATCTTCTGGCGGGCAATCTCTAATTCAGTCTTATGCAATTGTTCTCTGACCCATTGCATCTCTTGGTCTGAGAACTCTGTGGCAGTAACTATCAGGATATCATCCATGTAATGGTAGATGAGTGCTTCTGCGTAACGTCATCGAATCGGACAGAGCGCCCAGTCAACATATAGCTGACACAGCGTGGGGGAATTTTTCATTCCTTGGGGTAGGACAACCTACTTGTAGCGCTTAGCAGGCTCACTGCGATTCTTAGTAGGCACTGTAAAGGAAAAACGTTCTGCATCCTTTGGATGCAGTGGGATTGTAAAAAAGCAGTCTTTTAAGTCAATAACAGTGATTTGCCATCCTTTTGGAATCATTGTAGGAGATGGTAGCCCAGGTTGCAGCGCCCCCATAGCTTGCATGCACGCATTTACTTGGCGAAGGTCATGAAGGAGGCGCCATTTTCTTGATTTCTTTGGGATCACAAAGATGGGGGTGTTCCATGGGCTGACTGACGGCCTGATGTGTCCTGCCGCTAGCTGTTCTGCAACAAGCTGTTCTACTATCTTCAGCCTTTTGTCTGTTACTGGCCACTGCTCGACCCAAACAGGGTCATCTGTTAACCAGGTGAGAGCCCGTATGGGCGGCTAATCGGCAGCAGCCATCAGCATAAATGCTGGTTTGTGGTGAGTACAAGGCCTAGCTGCGCGAGGATGTCACGTCCAATCAGGCCTTGCAGGGTCTGAGGGAGCTTCATAACATAGGAGCAACACACAATGGTTTGATTGTCTTCAAATTCTAGGGTAATTGGGGTTGCACTTACTTGGGGGATTTGTATTCCTCCCACCTTTAACAGTGTGGCTGCTGGTTTTTCTAGTCCCCAACCAGGTGGCCGTACCGCCCTGTTTATTATGGTAACGTCAGCACCTGTGTTGAAAAGCAGCTGTATTTTGATGGCTTCTGCCCTCCTTCGCAGGATCACTTGCCACTGAGGTCTCTGGGCCAGGTTCAATGTCCAAAACACGTCAAACCCAGAGGACCCAAAACCGTGGTCTCCACGGACATTGTCGTTGCTGGTCCCCTCACTGGTCATTAGGGGAATGGGGATGATTTGGGCAATGCGACTGCCCTGCGGGATAGTCACGGGTGGTTGCAGCACGTAGGCCGTGATCTTAATTTCACTGGTGTAGTCGGCGTCGATGACTCCAGGGAGCACCACTACTCCCGGCCGGCTGGTTGATGATCGCCCCACGAGTAGGCCACCTAGACGAGGGCCGTCTGATGACAGGGGGCCCTTGGCTGTGGTCGGGATCAGGGTGACCTGGCGGTCCGTCAGCGTGACTTCTATTGAGGTTGCCACGTCCACTCCGAGGCTCCCTCGGGTGGCTGGCTGGTTCTGGTGAAGGAAACCACCGGGGTTGCACTCGACTCGTGGCTCTTTGGGGCGCTCATTTGTGTCCTGGCGCAAGACCCCATGGTGCTGTGCTGGCCGTTTCCCGCACAACGACATGCCATGGTGGCATGGTTGATGAAATTGCAGTTGTGGCACCACACCGGTTTCTGGCAAGTGTGCCTCAGGTGTCCCTCTTCACCGCATCGGAAACAGGTTACTTTGCCCGTCTGGGGACCAGGAGGTAGGCCAGCAGCCTTCACCCCCTTTTTTCTTTGCACCCCTTTGGTCAGTGCTGCGGCGATGACTTGTCCCTGTTGCTGCAGGACATTCTGCAGTGTTGCAGTAAAAGCAGCTGTTTGAGATGACTGTTCTGCATGGGTAGCATGTACGAGCATCTCGTCTACACCTGCTCTCTGGGGCAGTTTAGCAAGAATTGTCTTAGTTTGCCTATTAGCATTTTCAAAGGCAAGTGTTTGGAACGTTTGCTTTTGGAGCTCTTCAGAGAGCTCAGTTGCATCCTTTAAGGCTGCTGACAAACGGTCGATGAACTGACCATATGGCTCTGACAGCCCTTGTTGGACTGCTGCATACGGGGGAGACTTCTTCTTTTCAGGTACTGACAACAAGGCTTTGTGGGCAAGAGTCTGTGACAACTGATGAATGACTACGGGCATGGTCAGCTGTGTCACCGTTGCCCCATAAGCCCCACTCCCAGTTAGCATGTCAGCTTGGAGTGCATACAGTGGGTCTCGTGTGTCACCTTGGTGTTTGCTAGCTTCTTCTTGTGCTAGCCGCTTCCACGTTCGCTCCCAGAGCAGGAACTGTGAAGGGGTTAATAACAACTGTGCGATGCTGATGCAATCATTAGGACACAGGACATCTGCTGTAAAGATAAAGTGCAGAATGCTTCGTGCAGCTTCAGACCGCAAGCCATGCGTGGTGACCGTTTGCTTGGCTTGCTGCAAGATCTTCCAGTCATGGGGTTCCCACTTTGCAGTGTCCCCTTGTATCTGTACAGGGCAAGCGAGGGCATCCACTGCTTGCCAATCACCCTCAATGATTGCATCACGGATAACTCCATTCCATCTCCTTCGTAATGGGTCAGTCCTCTCCGTCGGGGCTGATGGAAACGACAGCTGCACCTCCCCTCGCAGGAAGGGAGGGGCCATAGGCACTGTGCCTGATTCTTTTGATGGGAACGTAGGAGCTCTGGGTGCTAACTTGACCGGTGGGGCCATGGGACACCACGGTGCTGATGGTGTAATATCACAAGCCTTGGACTCCAGCACGTCCTGTCGTGTAGATAAGTCAGCAAGGCTTTTGATTACTTCTTGCATCATCTCTCAGTGGTTTTCCCCCTCTTGGGGCTGACCCCTGGCAGCCCTGGCTGGCTCTGGCTCTGCAGGCGACAAAACCACAGAAGCCACTTCGCTGCCGGACATTGCTCCGCTGTCCGGCAGAGGGGGTTGCGCGCCGCAGCTTTTGGCCGGGCATTAGGACTGCTCGTTTGTGCCGCTGCTTTCGGCCGGGCACTAAGACCGCTCGTTTCTCCTTCACCCGCCTGCGCCCCGCCCCCTGAGTCGGGCAGCTCTGCTTCAGCCGACTCAGCCATTTCTCCCTCAGACGTCGGTGGGTTAACTTCCTTCCTCGCCGAGTCCAGCAACTCCCACAGCGAGCAGACGGGTGCTGCTGTGCCTTTAATCGGTTTTTTTCGCGGCCAGCCCGAAGAACCGTGCAACTCTGGACTCCGCCCTGGTCTCTGGCCGCCGCTCCGTAAGACCCCCGTCTGTTCCCTTCCCGGAGCCACCACACCTGGGGCTGCCACTCTCTAAAGCCTCCATGGCGGCCGCAGCCACTGTCCTCTCTGCTTTCATTTCTGCAAGAGTGCCAGTTACTGCTTTCCAGGTTAAGTTGAGAGCTTTAGCTTCTTTAGCTTTTTTTCCTCTCTCAATCGTGGACAGCCACAATTCGTTTCCAACTTCCCTCCACGCTTCGGTTGAGAACATAAGCGAAGTGTATTTCACACACCTATGTTCCCGGGCCCATGTAACAAGGGCATTGAGATCTCGGTCTTTCACGATCTCACCTCTCATAGAGAGGATGCTAGCTAGGAGTTGAGTTTCCATTTCGTAATCCATAGCTGCTTTGCTGCAGGTACGCGCTTAGCCACGCGAAATCGCGGTCTCCAGCCACTCGGCTTTGAGGTTTAGCCCTTGGCTTTACTCGGCTTTGGGGCTTATCCTCTGGCCTTCTATTTAGCTTTGAGACCGGGCCCCTGGCTTTGCTCAGCTTTGGGGCCACCCGCTCTGGCTCTCCTGGCGCCGCCGCACTGATACGATGAAATTCGGAGTCTTACCGCGTTTAAGCGAACCTGCATGTAGCAAAACTCACTCGGGTCCCTGTTCGGGCGCCAGATTTAGCAGGGGGGTCCCGGGTGCAGGAGAGCCAGCCGGAGTCACGACACGAACACCGATACGATTTGAGCATCATGCTCCTGTTTTATTGTTTACCCTCACCAAGTTATACTTTGCAAAGTTCACACCCCTTTCCCATGAGAAAGCCTCTAAGCAGCGGGGGAGCTGACAAGTGTATACCTTTTCCCAAGGCTGTTCAAGGCTGTCGGCTAGCAGGTGCCTTGCAAGCCTATCTTCAGCCTGAGGCCCCGTCAGGGGTACTTCTGCAACAGCCCTGGGATGCCCAAGCTCTCCTGGGGTATCCTATGCCCCCACTCCACAAGGAATTCCTCTACATCAGCTCTTGGAGTGTACTCCTCCCTAGCTAGGGGACGTCAGGCTCTGACATTGGGGCCTGTGCCTCGCACTGGTGCCACATGGGAGCTGTTCTTCCTCACCTCCTCCATCACCTCCTCCCTAATCTCCTCTTTGAGGCTCTTAACCACAGCAGAGACATGAGCCTGCATTGGGCCACTGACCATGCTCTCATAATTCCTGAGCTTGTTGGCTACGGAACCCAGTGTGTCTCTGTTGTCCTCGGCATTATTCTTTCCAATGAAGGTGATGTATTGGGATGGCCCTAGATTTGCCAGGTTCCACAACATCTGCCCTGTGCACCTGACCTTGTCAGAGTCATTACTGTGCTGTCCATCCCTTCCAAAGAGCCCCTGCATTACTGCCACTTCTCTCAGCTGTTGGATCCCTTCCTCAATGGTCTTCCAGCACATCCTATGATGGTACTCCTGCATTGTTTCTCTGTGAACAAACCTCTCTCTTACAGTCATTAAAAGCTGCTCCCAGAGAGAAAGGGGCCCTGGCTCCCTCACGAATATCTGATCCACACCCGGGTCCTGGGTCAAGGATCCCAGATACCTTGCCTCGCCACTATCCAGTTGCACACCTGGACCCATAAGGGCCCTGTCCGTTTCTCGCGCTTTCATGTGTCGGAGGAAAATAACTTTAAGGGATGGGACTATGCAATTACATGAATTTATTGTTTAAAATAACAAACGCATCAGTCGAGGCATGAGATTTTACAACACCTCTGAGTAATGGCAACTAGTCACAAGATTTAGGGTTACATCGTAATTTATAACTTTCTAATCCAATAGATACTTAAAACGACACTTTGTTTTAGATTAATGACCTATCACCTGTGGCACTTCTCACTGCAATGCAGCTATATCTTGACCAATAACTTCTCATGTCACGTACACACAGATGTCTCTCTTATACCATCTACATTCTTAACTTAAACTATATAAAATCACACTATTATATTTTAAAACCCTTCACCAAAACACCCAGTGTACAATTTTACTTATAATGATAGGAACACAAGTTTGTAATCCTTTTGCTTAAAGTCCACAAATCTCTGTCAATTAAGCCAGACCTAGTCTCTTCCAGGGTTGTAAATCAAAGCCTCCTTTAATTGCAGGAGTTTCTACTCCTCTGTCTCCCACAGGTCCCAAACCCAAAGTAACCAGGTCAAATAAGCCTCATGCCCCCATCGCACAATGTCTTTACACAGATTACGGAGACTGTCGTACGACAGGGACTCGGTGGTGATTTCAGGCTCCGGCTCCCCTGCTGGTTGTGAGGGACCTGGTACCTCATCATCATTAGCTGGGCACACTGATTTGGCCTTATACTTTCTCCTCTGCACAGGGGGACTGCTGCTGGCTGTGGCTGCCCTTGTGGTTCAGCTGGAACCTGGATGGTTGTAATGTCTGTGGGTTCCACTGCTGCACCATCAGACTCTCCCTCTTTGAGGCAGGGTGAGGGTTTCCCACCAGCTGGGGAAGACTATTCCCTCAGCACCTGGAGTATCTCCTCCAATACCCTCATCCAATACAGGTGGTTCATTTCTGAGGTGGGCTCTTGGGCAGTGTGAGGCTGTTGGGCAGTATCCCCAGCCCCTGTGGCATGCTCCTGGGCATGCTCCCTAGTCTCTGGGGTAGATGTCAGGGTGGTTACCCAAGGCAATCTCACCTTATCTCTGAATGCTAAATAGAATGGGCCTATCAGCAACATCAGCCATTGTATGATATTGTTAGCATTTAGAGAAAATTTGAACCCTTCGAAAGCTGTTGGGGTAGGCCCAAAGAAATGGGTGAAGGATTGGGAGAAAACTTCTCCCAGTGTTACTTCCTCACAGCAGGTACCATTATTAATGAAACCCCAAAAACATACACTTAGTGTGTGATAGCCATGTATCTGTGTGCCCGCCTTCCAGAGGAGGTTAAAAATCCAGTAATTACTCACCTTCTTGACCCATAGTTCAAACTGGATAACAGCCACAGCAGCCTTTGTCATAGGACCCATGTTTAGATAAGGAGCTGCAAATAGGAAAAATATAGCCACAACCATGTGCCACCTGAACCAGGGTAGGCTAGACCACATGGCACCGCCTAATGAAATTTCTATATTCAGCACACAAAAATAGGTTACCCAGGAACTGTTATTCCTTTTTCACTCTTTCCTCTCGATGCCCTCAGGCCCCAAATTGGGCACCAAGATCTGTCCTGGTTTAAAGGACAGGTATCTGCCAAGGAAGGCGGGAACCTCCCTTGGAATGGAAAATGTGACCCCCTTCCCTCTGAATTATTATAACTTTGAAATTACAGGTCTTTCAGGCAAAGATATGGCAAAAGGAATAACAGTTCTTTACTAGTATATATATATATATACACATGTATATATAACAAGACAAACAAACAGCAACAACAGCAGCAACACAATTACCTCTTTTTTTTCCCTAGCTACTTTCCAGTCATTGTGGAGCTGGTAAAAAAATAGGCATTTATTTGTACAGGAAAGGAAACATGAAAAAATAAGAGTGGGAAAGAGAGATAAGGCTGAGAATATGAACTGGGATTTTAACTAAAGGATGTGACATTGGAGCATGTTTAGTTATGGTGAGCAATTTTTATATGGGCAGCTTTAATCAGTCCAAACACTTTTCCAAAGTTTTCCTTCCCCTAATGAGTTTCAGATACTAATGAAGCCAGTTTTCCCAATTTTTCTCCTTTTTCTCAGTGTTTAATGCATGCACTCATCTTCCTGCTGCCCACAGGGATTAGCTCATGGCCAGCAGGGCTTGTTCATCCCAAGGTGATGGGATGAAAGTGGCTTTAGGTTCAAGTGTTGCCACCACTTGTAATTTTATCAGCTGCCTCATGATACAGTGTTTTTCATAACTCTCCATCTCACTTTGTTGGCTGATTGAGAATCTCAGTATTTTATCTACTAGAACCGTGTTTTTAGCAAAATACCTGAAACGGCATCTTTGTGGGTGTAACAAAGACATAAAGGTAAAAACAGTGGAAAATGGGTCTTTCTGATCCCTTTTTGAGGGTCCTTGCTCATGGTTTCAAGGTTCGTGGGGTGAGACATGCTGAGCTCCTACGCTTTGCTGTTGTCAGGTAGAGGCATTGGCCCTCACTGTACACCCTTGTGCTGGTTTGGAAGTAAACCAGTGTTATGAATGGATGATGTAGGTCTAAATCAGTCCCTGCCTTTTGCCCAGGCCTCTGGCAGCAGGCAGTCATGTTATTGAGGTGTCCAGCACCCCAAAAACCCACTTTCATTCGCAAGTTCTTTAATAATGGCTGATTTGGTCTATTACAAAATGAATTATTTATTAATAGACACAAAACTAACAGACATAAGACTTAAAACAGACTATTACTACACAGGGATAAGACAAAAGGGGATACTAGTATTATACACGCGGGGTTAAAAGTACCATTAAATTTACAGCTAGCTAAGAAATAGTATAACAGGATCCAATGTTTCGTACCACCAAATTGTTGAAGGGGTAGACATCGAATTCCTTTCCCTCAATTTCCAGAAAAGTAACCACGAAGTTGCGTCCAAGCTTTGGGGAGAAATCATCTCACACATACCCAAGGAGTGTGTAAGAGACTTCTGCCTTTATGATAATTCATGTGGGCTTTTATAGACATAAGAACCATGTCTTTTGGTTGCCGATGTTTATTTTCTTTTCTCTCTTTCCACATCTGCTCTCATACCAAGATGTGTACTTGGGGCCGAGGATTAGACTCTCAGGTGCCTGGAGTTGACCCGTTGTTGGGCTCTCTGACTCCTTGCTGGGCTATTAATCTGGCCTGAGTTATCTCTTCCAAATGCCCCAGCCATGAGAGAGGGGGGACATCCTGCCACAACCAGTGGGAGAAATGAACCCCACACAAATACCTTGCAAGAGATTTCAGGTCAGAGTTGCAATTTAATAGAAAGATTACTATAAATGCAATGATACAGAAAAACTGGCTTAAACCCACAAAATCAAAGTACAACCTGGCACCCTGTTGGTCAGGGTGGTGGTCACAGTCCGATTAAACAGTGGTTGCAGTGCTGTTGAAGTGATGGTCACAGTCTTGCCAAAAGCAGTGGTCCTGTGGAAGTTCTGGTCCTCCTGTGGAAGTTCGGGTCCTCCTCTGGATCTGTTCAGTGGTGGTAGTGTCCAGTCCCCAAACTGCCTAGATTATATACCCTCAAATCCAGGCAGGGATGCTCAGTACTTCCCCCAGGGCAGGGAGTTTCACAATGGAATGATGTAATCCTGTGAGTCATAGGATATTTTGAGGAGTCTTTGATGGGTACTGCAGCTGCCTATTCTGCTGGTGCTGCTGAGCCATTATGGCCCATTAGCAGAGATGGCCCCCTCAGGATGGGTGTAACTGTGTTGGTACTCCCCTGGAGGGAGTTATCACTGCTAGGTCATTTGTGAAGATAAAGAAACACTACCCCATCTGGCAGGATTTGCCTCACCCAGCTTGTAGCCTGAGGGATTGGGTGTGCACTAGGCAGCTACTGTGAACAACCCATCATTAACAGTTCATCAGAAATTATGTAGATGTCAGTAGAATACAGTTCAGTTACACCCATATTGGCACCCTTTTTCCTGTAACGATGACAACACTGAGTCTGAACCACTGGGCGAACACCTTCCTTCGCCATCCCATGCCATGCCCAACATTTTTCAGTCTCTATTGAAAGTTGTTTGGGCTTACAAGCTCATGTTTGTAACACAAAGTTCATGGACAGCAGAGTAGGATTGGAATCAGCACACTTAAGACACAATAGTTTTGTTGGCACCCATTGCACTTGCACCACTATGTAATCAGTCTAGAAGGAGCTGTGTTAATTACAGTGTATTGGATGTAATGCTTTACCATCAGGTAATTTCATGGCTGTTATAAGTGACCCCACAGGGATGGAAAGGTTCAGTGGTGGGTGGCTGCCTCTTGGGCAGAGCACTTCCCTTCCAAACAACGAATGTTGTTGTCTGATCATTGCATTGTCACTGTGTGTCATAGTTTGACACTGGCCCAATGCCAGGTACCCACAAAAGCTGCTCACTCACCCTCCCCTGCCACAGCTGGGCAGAGGAGAGGAAAAAAATTACCGAAGGGTTCATGAGTTAAGGACCTGGAGAAAAACACTTCAAGGGCAAAACAGGCTTAAAGTTGTGAAGTGAATTTATTACTAACAGAATCAGAGGAGGATAATGAGAAGTAAAATAAGCCCTTAAAACCCCCGCCCCTCCCTCCTTCCCACCGACAGTACAGCGAGACAGGGCATGGGGGTTTGGTCAGTTTGTCACATGAGATTTTCTTCCGCTGCTCCCGAAGAGGAGTCCTTCCCATGTGAGACCGTGGGGTCCCTTCCCACGGGAGACAGTTCTCCATGAACTTCTCCAGTGTGGCTCCAATCTCACAAGCAGCAGTCCTCCCAAAACTGCTGCAACGTGAATTCCCCCCACGGGGAAAGAGTCCTCCCAAAACTGCTGCGACATGGGTTACTCTCCCACAGGGTTCAGTCCTCCAAGGACAGGCTGCTCCAGCCTGGAAGCAAGGGCCCTCTCTCTCCACCGGGACCCCCACTGGATTACAGCCTCCTCCAGACATCCACCTGCTCCAATGTGGGCACCTCCTCCATGGGCTGTGGGTAGATCTCTGCATCCCCTGTGGATCCCCATGGACTGCAGGGGGACAACCTGCTTCACCATGGTCATCACCACGGCCTGCAGAGGAATCTCAGCTCTGGCACCTGGAGAACCTCCTCCCCCTGCTTCTCCACTGACCTTGGTGTCTCCATGTTGTTTCCCTCACATGTTCTCACCTCCTCCTCTTTGGCTAGAAGAAAAAACTGTGTGCCAATATTGGAACCCTGGGTTCTGAGAATTTCAGCCTGTCAGTGCTGAGAAGCAGTGATCCTCAGAAGTACACTGTATTCAATCCAAAACCCTGGGAAAAGCTTCCTAAATTGTCTGATAACACTGAGGTTGTTGCTGTGTAATTAAAAGTTATGTCACTGGGTGAAATATGTAGAAATGTAGAAAATTAGGTTTAGGAGATATAGGTAATAGTAGATTACAATATGGAGGATTTTGGGTGTGGATTTATGTCTTCTTCCTTCTCCTTCTTCTTCACAAATCTGAATGATCTGTCATTGGGTCAAAAGTTCTACACTGCAGAACATGAAAAGTTAGTAATTGGGTTGGAAGTGAAAACATATCTCATAATTGGTTAGTTTAGACTTTAAAAAGCTTTGAAAATTAAAACTCACAGCCATTTTCTACCCTGCCAACTAGAAGGCACACACTGTGCAGCTGTATTACAGATAAGAAAATAATAAACATCAGTAAAGAAGAAAAGCCTGGCGTCTCCTGCGTTGTAATCCAAACTCTGAGTAAAAGAACTCGAGATACACAAAAACAGAAGAAAAGTAATATGCCCTTTGTTTTGATTTTCTTCTTAAATATGTTACCTCAGAGGCGTTACCAACCTCTCTAATTGGCCCAGGCTTGGCCAGTGTCATGTCCATCTTCAGAGCCATCAGGGATTGGGTCTGCTGGACATGGTGGAAGCTTCTAGCAGCTTCCCACAGAAGCCGCCTCTGTGGTCCCCCTGCTACCAAAAACCAGGCCATGCAAAACCAATACACTGTGTATGTGAAACTAGTGTGTTTTCTCATTGCCTGTTGGGGAATAAAAGAAACAATGTAACCTAAATAATTTGATTTTGAAAGTTGTTAATCTAAAGTCTACATTCTGCCCTGCTTGCTTGGTCTTAGCAGTGGGTAGGCTGGTGATACCCTTTACCCTGCATTTTGTCACTGTTTATCTTAACTTTTTGTGTTATCTCTTTCCTCCCCCCTTTCTGATTTTATGTCCTTTCCTTCTGGAACTGGCAAAAGTCAATCTGGATGAAGAGATGAAAGGAAGGTTATAAGGGAGGAGGAGGTCATGCATTTTTCACCACCTCTCTCTTCTCTTTTGCAGTTGTTGCAGTCTCAGGATGTGAAGGAAGATGCTGTGCTTTGCTGCTCCATGGAGGTAGGGAAACACCCGCACCACCTGCCTCAGTCTTCATTGCTTTGCCGCTTCTGTCCTTGGCCACACATGTCAAGCAGCTATTACATGTTTCCAAACCCAAACAACTGTGTTGCCCCTTTGTATTATGGAATCACCAAATGGCTTGGGTTGGAAGGGACCTTTAAAGAGCATCTAATCCAACCCCCTACCATGGGCAGGGACATCTGCAACTAGATCAGGTTGCTCAGAGTCCTGTCCAACCTGACCTTGAAACCTGACCCTGTTTCAAGGAATGGGGCATCCACAGCTTCTCTGGGCAACCTGTGCCAGTGCCTCACCACCTTCACAGTCAAGAATTTTTTCCCAATATCTAATCTAAACCTGTCCTCTGTCAGCTTGAAGCCATTGCCCCTTGTCCTATCCTTCCATGCCCTTGTCCAAAGTCTCTCTCCAGCTCTCCTGTAGCCCCTTTAGGTACTGGAATGTGCTCTAAGGTCTCCCTGGAGCCTTCTTTTCTCCAGGCTGAAAAACCCCAACTCTCTCAGCCTGTCCTCTTAGGAGAGGTGCTCCAGCCCTCTGACCATTTTTGCGGCTTCCTCTGGGCCTTCTTCAATGGGTCCATGTCTTTCCGGTCCTGAGGACCTCAGAGCTGGACGCAGTACTCCAGTTGGGGGTCTCATGAGAGCAGAGTAGATAAAAGACACTACTGTGAGATAAGAGATGGCCCTTGAGACTCTATCACTGGGCTTTTGATTCATGTACATAAATGCAAAAGGTTTGGTAGCTGGGGTCCCATCACAAAATTATATCATCCTGGTTCCTTCAAATCTCACCCTGCACTTATTTTTTAAGCACAAAAACACCTGTACTGGAGCTAAAACTGCCCCATGGCTCACATGGACAGGTTTGTTTGGCTCAGCAGCAGATTTGCAGGGAAATGCTGGTACAAATATAGAAGAGTTTCATTAGTATCTTTTTTGGGAATTGATTTGCCTGTAAGGATGGATGCTTTCCTTGCAGAGAGCGGTTGAAATTATAGCCCAAATGGTTGAAATTCAGCAAAATGGCAGGCAACTGAGGACAAGGGTATGAATTTTTAAGGTGAGGACTTTGAGGAGCTCTGCATTCAAGACCCACTAATCTTCCGTGATGGACTCACTGCTGTCAAGTTCCAGCTTGGACCTTCTCCTCTGTGGAACTACCTAAGGCTTATGCTGCTCCATGGAGGCTCTCCAAGGAGTAATTGTTTAAAAAAAAATCCCTTGGCTGTCCTCTGTGAAGCAGCATGATGTATAAATGCAGATCGTCAGAGTGGGATTTGTTATGCATACAGGAGGGTTCTGCTTATTATGATTAATGACTGGGAGTTACTGTGAGCTGTGAATCAGCAAGTAAATGAAGGGCCAGGTAGAAGGCAAGAATAAGACATCACAGCCTGCACTTTGTTTTGACAATAGCATGATTTTTAGGTGCGATTATTTTTTTTCAAAAGCAATCCTCCTTTTATGTCAGCAGTAGCTGGACCATTTGCTCCTCTAGCAGCCCAGCGCAGATGCTTTTGAAAACCTTGCCCTTCATGCTCTTGGAGCCTGCTGCCGGATCATTTTGGTTTTCAAAAGTCACGATGCCTTTAACCTTGCCTGTTGGCTCTGCCACACCAAGCAGGGAAGAATTGGAGGGATGGAGCACGTTTGTAAAAGCCAGTGGGATGTCTGAATATTATAGAATGATAGAAACATAGAACGTCTCAACTTGGAAGGGACACACAAGCATCAATAAGCCATGGTTGACCCCTTCTTCTCCTGACAGCTGCAGAGCACTGGCCGGCTGCTGGAGGAGCAGCTGCCTGAGATGATGACAGAGCTGTTGGCAATAGCACGTGACAAGATGCTTTGTCCCTCTGAGTCCATGCTGACACGGTCCCTGCTGCTGGAGGTCATTGAGCTGCACGCCAACAACTGGAACCCCCTGATGCCCACCATCACTCAGTACTACAACAAGACCATCCAAAAACTGACGGCTTGAGGGGCAGGACAAGGTGGGGTGGGAAGGAACAGGAAGAAGACATGCACCTTGATAGGATCTGGAAAAAGCTTTTCTGATTTAAATTCCCCAGAAGACCAAACCCCAGCATGCTTGAGAATACATTTGTGGGGTGGGGATAGAGAAGCATGTTTCTTTTTCAGCCGTGTCGGGTTTCTTTTTCTGATCTCATTGCTTAATCAGCAGCAACGCATCCCACCAGGTTATTGTTTGGCTTTTGAAAGAAGACAGAGAATTTGGAAAAGAAAAAAACCCAAACAACTAATCCAAGTGGGGGCTAGTATTGTTTTCATGCTGTCCTCCTGCCTTGCCCTGGCCAACTGGCAGGAGACAGCAGGCAACAGATGGGAGGACAAAGCTAGACACACACTACACCAGACGCTCATAAGTGACGGCTTTTGTCAAAGGGGCCTTGCGCTAGGTTCCCCTCCTCTTGTCTTCAACTTTCTGTGTGCCCCCCACCTATTTGTCACCCCTTTGAAAGTGGATTGGAGAGTGGGATGACTTTCTTATTTGCACTGGGTTTTCTTTTTCTTTATTATTTGTAATTCCTTCTTATTTTATTGTATTGTTGAATCAACAATGGCAAACAGCTCGGAGATGAGGAAAGCAATGCCTTCCCAAAAGCTTGCTAATGGTTTATGTGAAGATGCTGAAGCAGAAGGACTATTTTAAAGGAGACCAAAAGCCACTGCAGAAGTAACGCAGCCATCATCATCTTGCCAGTAACCTTCTCGATGGATTGAGAATCACGTCCTCTGAGCTGGGAGCTCTAAGAAACAGGGAATTCTGTGGCTCTTGCTTTTCAAGTCACCATTATCCCTCAACCACTACAACCCTTTTTTTTAATGTAATAAAATTTTTTTCCATTGAAGGAGTGCTTTATTGTAGTTACTGTCATGGTTATAATTATACATTTAAATCCAGGACTGTTATAGTTGGGCCTAATAACTTACAGGGCAAGGGAGAAATGAAGGTTTAATGTTCTTCTTTGGAGACTGGTAAACAGAAGACAAGCAATGCATGGAAAAAAGAAGAGGGGAAAAATAGAAAAAGCCAAAAATAGAGATTTTGAGCCTGGCTTCTAACTAGCTGAATTTGCTGTCCAGTGTTTCTAGGTGGGCAATGTACAAGAGCAACTCTGTCCCATGGTTGGTGTAAGTGGCACCACATAATTGAAGGATGGGTGACATTCAGAGGGGGAGAGTTTGCCCAGGGGTCCCCAGATTGCTCCAGGATACCCAGGTTGCTCAGTGCTAGGGCATCCCAAGGAAGAGAGAAGCTGCTGGGAAGTGAAAACATGATGCCTCATGGATGAAGAAATGCCCAGAGGGCAAGGAGGCTGGTACGAAGAAATGCCATGCTGTTGCAACCCTCCCCGAATGATGAAGACAACTCGGTGCTCTCCTTATTTGTTGTTTAGTGACACTACTTATTAAAACACAGAATCACAGAATTAACTAGGTTGGAAAAGACCTTTGAGATCACTGAGTCTAACCTATGACCTAACACCACCTTGTCAACTAGACCATGGCACTAAGTGCCACATCCAGTCTTTTCTTAAACACCTCCAGGGACAGTGACTACCACCTCCCTGGGCAGCCCATTCCAATGCCCAATCACCCTTTCTGTGAAGAACTTCTTCCTAATGTCCAACCTAAACCTCCCCTGGTGCAGCTTAGGTCGTGATGCTGTGGTTCAATATTATTTGAATTTTCATCTGGTTGTCTGCTGATGCAGTTTTTATTCTGCACATGGAGCATCAGTAGCAACCAACAGGAGCTTCAGCTTTTCTGTCTACACAGAAAGCAGAAAAATGATTGCTGGGTCCACTGGACTTGTCTGGAAAATTTATTTTCTGCTTTGTGGATTCAAGCCCAGGAACTTAGCATGATGATGGCACCTTGCGTTGGGTCAGCTTCATTAGTAGCAATGGTGTTTGAGTGAATTAATGAGCAGCTGAACTTGATTAAGGTGGTTGTAGTGGATTGATTCTGGCTGGATGCCAGGCACCCACCAAGTCACTCTCCCCTCCATAGCTGGGCAGGGAAGACAAAATATAACGAAGGGTTCACGAGTTGAGATAAGGACAGGGAGAGATCACTCATCAAATACAGGCTCAAATTAAAGATATGAATTGAATTTATTCCTAGCAAAATCAGAGCAGGATAATGAGAAGTAAAATAAACCCTTAAAAACACCTTCCCTCCACCCCTCCTTCCTTCCCAGCTCTACCTCCTACCCCAGTGGTGCAAGGAGACAGGGAATGCGGGTTATGGTCAGTTCATCACCCATTGTTTCTCCCTCTGCTCAAGGAAAGGAATTGTTCCCCTGCTCCAGCATGGGATCCCTCCCACGGGACACAGTTCTCTGTGAACTTCTCCAACGTGAGTCCATCTCACAAGCAACAGTCCTCCCCAAAGTGCTGCCATGTGGGTCACTCTTCCACGGGCTGCAGTCCCTCAAGGACAGAATGCTCCAGTGTGGGCCCCCTCTCCACAGATCTCCCACAGGCTCACAGCCTCCTCTCAGGCATCCACCTGCTCTGACATGGTCACCTCCCCCACGGCCTGCGGGTAGATCTCTGTATCCCCCATGGATCCCCATGGACTGCAGGGAGACAACCTGCTTTACCACTGTCATCACCACAGGCTGCAGAGGAATCTTGGCTCTGGCGCCTGGAGCAGCTCCTCCCCCTCCTTCTCCATTGACTTTGGTGTTTGCAGAGCTGTTCCTCTCACATGTTCTCACCCTGCTCTTGTCTGGTTGCAATTACAACTGTGCAATAACTTTTTTTTCTTCATTTTTTTCCTTCTTCCTCTTAAATAAGTTATCACAGAGGCATTACCACCATTTCCAATAGGCACAGCCTTGACCAGCGGCACATCTGTATTTGGAGCAGCCAGGGATTGGCTCTGCTGGACACTGAGGAAGCTTCTAGCAGGTTCTCACAAAAGCTACCCGGTAGCCCCCCCTGTCGTGGTTTGACACTGGCCAAATGCCAGGTACCCATGAAAGTCACTCACTCACCCTCTCCTGCCACAGCTGGGCAGAGGAGAGAAAAATTTAATGAAAGCTTCATGAGTTAAGGACCAGGAGAAAACACTCCAAGGACAAAACAGTCTCAACTTAGACGTACAAAGTGAATTTATTACTAACAAAGTCAGAGCAGGATAATGAGGATAATGAGATGTAAAATAAGCCCTTAAAAACACCTTTTCTTCTGCCAACTCCTCCCTCCTTCCCACCGACAGTGCAGGGAGACAGGGGCATGGGGGTTTTGGTCAGTTCGTCACCCGAGGCTTTCTTCCACTGCTCAGGGAGAAGAGTCCTTCCCCTGTGAGAATGTGGGTTCCCTTCCCATGGGAGACAGTTCTCCGTGAACTTCTCCAGTGTGGCTCCAATCTCACAAGCAGCAGTCCTCCCAAAACTGCTGCAACGTGAGTCGCTCCCACGAGCAAACAGTCCTCCCAAAACTGCTGTGGCATGGGTCACTCTTCCACGGGCTGCAGTCCTCCAAGGACAGGCTGCTCCACCTTGGAAGCAGGGGCCCCCTCTCTCTACCAGGACTCCCACCGGATCAGGCTCACAGCCTCCTCTCAGGCATCCACTCGCTCTGGCATGGGCACTTCCCCCACGGGCTGTGAGTGGATCTCTGCATCCCCCATGGACCTCCATCAGCTACAGGGGGATAACCTGCTTCACCATGGTCTTCACCATGGCCTGCAGAGGAATCTCGGCTCTGGCGCCTGGAGCACCACCTCCCCGTCCTTCTCCACTGACCTTGGTGTCTCCATGTTGTTTCCCTCACATGTTCTCACCTCCTCCTCTTCTCTGGCTAGAGAAACAACTGTCCCCACTTTGTTTTGATTTTCTTCTTAAATATGTTTTCACAGAGGTGTTTCCACCATCTCTACTTGGCCCAGCTTTGGCCAGCAGCATGTCCATCTTCAGAGCCATCAGGGATTGGGTCTGCTGGACATGGTGGAAGCTTCCAGCAGCTTCTCAAAGAAGCCACCTCTGTGGCCCCCCTGCTACCAAAAACCAGGCTGTGCAAAACCAACACACCTTCCCACTACCAAAGCTTGGCCATGCAAACCCAGTACAGTGGTAAAGCCCATCGGCAATATAAGGCTCAGGGTTGTGTCCATTGCTCTTGGTTTTTCCCACTCCCTGATTTCTCAGGAAGCAGAGGAAAAGGGGACTTAACACCCATTGCAGAGCACTCAGGCACGGCATCCATCTTCTGCGAGAAGACCTGGAAACCAATTTTGTCTTCATTTTTTTTCTTTAAAGAACAGAGAAGTCCTATAATCCATTACCTCCCTGGACAGCCTGTTCCAGCCCTCTGCCTCCCTCAGTGTAAAGAAGTTCTTCGTCATGCTGAGGTGCAACTTCTTGTGTTTTAGTTTATGGCCCTTGCTCCTCATCCTGTTTCTGAGTGCCACTGAAAAGAGTCTGGCACCATCCTCTGGGAACCCACGTTTGAGATATTTATATGCGTTGATGGCATCCCCTCTCAGTCTTCTCTAGACTAAATAATAATGATTGTGGGGGGACAATAAAAAGAGTTTTTTCAAATATATTAATGGCAATAGGCAGTGTAAAAATAACATCAGCCCTTTCCAGGATGAGGATGGTCACCTCACAAACAGGGACATGGACAAGGCAGAGGTGTTTAATGCATTCTTTGCCTCTGTCTTCAACATGGATGACAGACTAAGGGGGTTTCAGTGCCCTGAGCTGGAGGTCCATGACTGTGAGAATGATCAACTCCCAGTCAAACTTAAACTTGTGCAGGATCTACTGCTCCAGCTTGATCCCTACAAATCTATGGGCCTGATGGGATTCAGCCAAGAATCCTCAAAGAGATGGCTGATGTCATTGCAAAACATCTCTCGATGATTTTTGAGCAGTCTTGGGAATATGGAGAGGTCAGAGCTGGCTTGAAGCTGGTGAACATTGTCCCGATTTTCAAGAAGGGCAAGAAGGATCCTGGAAATTACAGGCCTGTCAGTCTCAAATCAGTTCCCAGTAAAATCATGGCAAAGATTATTCAGGGAGGTGTTGAGAAACATCTGGAGGACAACGCAGTCACAGCCAGGATGGCTTCATGAGGGGAAAGTCCTGCTTGTTGAACCTGATTTCCTTCTGCCACAGGGTAACCTACCTAGTTGATCTAGGAAAGCCAGAGGATGCAATCTTTTTGGATTTCAGCAAAGCTTTTGATACTGTCTCTCACAGGACCCTTCTGGACAAAACATCCAGCACACAGTTGCATAACCATGTTACGCAATGGCTGAGCAACTGGATCACAGGTGAGGCACAAAGAGTTATAGTGAATGGGGTGACATCAGGCTGGTCAACAGTCACAAGTGAGGTTCCGCAGGGCTCCATCTTCGGCCCAGTTCTCTTCAACATCTTCATTAATGACTTGGACACAGGACTCGAAGGAATCCTGAGTAAGTTTGACAGACACATTAAATTGGGAAGTGTTGAGAGTCTTTCTGAAGAATGGCTAAAAAGCAAAGGTCATGATGACATAGCGGGCTTAGTAAAGATGCAGACTTGGCAAGGATACTAAATCCTTGTGCAAGGAGTTGTATAAACAACAGGATGTGAGTCCAGATAAGTAAGCTGAAAGAAACCATATGGAAGAGAAAAGATAAGACCACAGTGATCTCATGGAATAGCTCCCACCAATAAGGAGCTCAGCTTTTGCAATATGTATGAGCTAATTAGTAGTACTATAAGTATGTGTAGATTATTACAATAAACGAGACTTGCTGACCACAATGCCGTGAGTGCTTGTCTCCCGCGACTCCACCCAACATCTGGTGCCCGAAACAGGAGAAGTTGCCCTTATGCGATGGGGGAGTTGCGTTGGGTTCGGGTCCTGCAGCTAGAAGGACGGCGAAAGAGGTTGCGTACGGCAAAAACGCAGCACCCAGCCGCGTCGTGCCTATCACCTCCGCGCCCGAGTGACCGCACAGGCGGGCTCGCCGATACGTGCTGCCGAAGCCTGGAGAGCTAGCAACGGTACCGTAAGTATGGAAAGGCAAGCAGCATAGGAGCTTTTTAAAGCTTTTTTACTTAAGCGTAACTTTAAAGGAATTGATCTTGAGAAAGACCTCCCCGTTCTTTTAACGCATGCGCGCTCTTATAGTTTTTTCACTGACCCCCACTCCATTCATGAATTAAGTCAGTGGCGCGCGTATGGTGATAAACTTTGGGATCTTGTCTTAGATGACGATAAGCCAGCTAAAAAGATTTCTAAACTATGGAGAGTTGTCCACAATGAACTTTTAATGGTACAGGCAGAGAAAAAAGCGGCAGAAAAAATTAAGCTCAAGATCGGAACCGTCATTACGGCGATCACAGTGCCTCTGTTTTCTCTGGCCCACCTAATCCCCCCACCTTTGCTGCAGTTCAAATCCCGCCTGAGGCTCTTGCCTCTGAGTCGCCTTCCGCGCCTCCCCTCCCCCCACCTCCTACTCCTCCTACGCCTTCCTTGCTGCAGCCTGCTCTGCCGCGGCCCCCCCCCCGCCGCTCGAGCCGGGCGGGGAGCTGCCGCAGCCTGCTCCGCCGCGGCCCCCCCGCCGCTTGAGCCGGCTCGGGAACCGCCGCAGCCTGCTCCTCCACCGCCCTTGCCTCACCCGTCTCCGCCGGACTGTTCTCGTTCGCGAAACCCCTTTGTTAGCCCTGAGCCTGTCCCTGGGGCAGAGTCTGACCTCGCGGAGGCCATGGCTGGGGGCCATAGAGAACTCTGGGCTGTGATTGCTCGTGACGGCTTACAAAAGGGTGATTCTGACATGCTAGCGGCTGCCCAAGACAGCATGGCGTTTCCTGTTTTATTTGTCCCGAATCCGCCAGGAGGTGGCAGTATTGCGCAGGTGACTAATCTTGATTAGAAGCTGCGAGCGCAGCTCTGAGCAACGGTGGGGAATTACGGTGTCACCAGTGAACCAGTTAAACAGATGCTTGATTATATTTTTAACGCTTTTACCCTTCTTCCTGCTGACATTAAAGGCATTACTAAGCTCATGTATACCCTGCATCAGCGACTGCTTTTTGAAGCTCGCTGGAGGGAGGAAGCCGCTGTTACTGCTGCTATCCCCAGGCCAGCGGCAGATCCCTTGACAGGTGTTACAGTAGCTGAGCTCATGGGTGAAGGGGATCACATGAGAGTAGAAGCTCAAGCGGCACTAGGACCTGCCAAGCTACGGGAAGCTATGGCAGTTGCTAAGAAAGCAATGGATAAGGTCCGAGCCCCAGGTGGAATCCCGATGTATATGAGCATCAAACAAGGCAGAGAGGAGTCTCTAGGCTCTTTTGTTGACAAAGTTATGGAAGCCATTTCAAAAGCTGGGGTTCAAGAGCATATGCATGACCCGTTGCTTAAGCAATGCCTTTTACAAAATGGCAATCAGGCCACCCGTGCCCTTATTACTTCCACCCCAGGGGATTGGACTGTCCAGCAACTTTTAGAAAAAGCTGCGACCATGCCCACTGGCTCGCAACTATTCTTAGCACAAGCCTTAGAAAAATTAGGTGAAGGGCTTAAAGAACAGGCTATCAGCTCTCAAAATCAGGTTATGGCAGCCCTTGCTCCTCTCCAAGCGGCAGCAGCACGTCCTCGCCCAGCTCCAGGTGGCCCATGAAGTGTCATCGCTGTGAGACACCCGGTCACATCCGTCAGTCCTTGGAATACTCCTATTTTTGTCATACGCAAGAAGTCTGGTGCGTTTCGCCTTTTACATGACCTTCGTGCAGTAAATCAACAAATGGAATTTATGGGGGCGCTACAACCTGGTCTCCCCAATCCGGCTATGTTGCCCCAAAACTGACCTCTTTTAATTATAGATCTCAAGGACTGCTTTTTTACTATTCCATTGCATCCAGATGACACCAAGCGCTTCGCCTTTACCTTACCTGCCCTGAATAAAGGAGAACCAGCCAAGCGATTTGAATGGACTGTATTGCCACAAGGGATGAAAAACTCACCTACTTTGTGCCAACTGTCCCCTATGGGTTCCGGCTAAATGGACTAAGCCTGTTGTCACTGATGAGCAACCCACAACAGAGGAAAGCGAGAAGAGTACAGAGGAAGATCTCACAAATCCTGCAGGAAGTTGAGCAACGGTTTCGCGTTACCTTCCTTGTGGAATCTGAACAGGAGATAGAGGATCATCTCCTTCCACATCTGCAGAGACACTTTTTACGCTTTTGCCAATCTGTTTGCTTTGCATGTAATTGTAGTGATCATAAGGCGTGGGTAAGATTGTTTTGCGGAGGTTGTAATTTACAGTGGTGGGTCCACCAGCGACATCTATCAGAAGGGTTTTGGTGTCAGTCTTGCAGTTTTCACTGGCACCGTGAGACGGCTCAAGGAGCATTAGTACAACTCACAGGCAAAAATATCATTGACAGTTTGCAATTAGTTGAAAATCTTGAAGATCTGAGACTAAGAGAACTTGCGTGGTCAGTACAGCATTTAGCAAAAAAGATCTTAGCAGATAGTTACTCTGTAGTTTTGCAATCCTCCTGCCAATTAAATATCGGGGTCCCCATTCAGTGGCAAGTTGAACCAAGAAAGTGGGATCATGTTTGCCGGCGGTTTAAGCATCGTGCTGCTAATCGCAGGCTCAGTAATGGGTCACAACCTTCCCTACCCTCCTAAGGTGTTTGACCCTAGAGATAATATCTGGGTCTCCTTGGCACGCGAATTAAACACCACAACATTCTGTGCCTCCTTAGCCACACCCAGTACTCCATTTTTAACATGCTTAGTTGGAGTACCACTAACAGATAATACATGGCACAACTTTGTAATCGAGACCCAGAAGCAGCTCAAACCTATTTGGCAGTTGAATTCCACAAAAAATATTACTCATGGCCTACTAGACTATGATATCTGGGATGATAAACTCCCGGTGGGCCCTGAGCCACAAGAAATAGAACTAGTTGATTCCCTTAACGCTACAGCCTGTATCTATATCAATAGTTCACGCAATTTATGCCAAGAGGGCAGCCTTAGTGGCTGTCAAATGAATACATCCAGCCCCACCTTGATTAATCCTGTTGGCAATGCTTCACAGTGGGACTTAGAATGGTGCAACGTTACCGTGAGAAATCGATCTCTTGCAGCCCCTGGAACGTTTTTCCCTCGAAAGTTACCCAGAGGGTTTTTCCTAATTTGTGGGAATCGTGCCTGGTCAGGTATCCCATCCAAGCCTGTAGGCGGGCCCTGTACCTTTGGCCAACTGAGTCTTGCACTTCCACAGCACCATCCTAATGCTACACATCGAATACGATGGAAGAGGTCCTTAGCAGAAACTATAATATCTAAATGTGAGGATGACCTCATGTTATGGAGCAAATTAGAAGTGCTTTTTACCTCCCTTTTTGTTCCTGGTGCAGCTGTGGCACGAGCCCATCGTCACTTAGAAAAACTGACATGTTGGGTAGTTAAACAAGCAAACGGTACCAGCTGAGTGTTGTCTGAACTTGCAGCAGACCTGAGTTCAGTCCAGCACGCCCTGCTTCAGAATAGAGCAGCTATAGATTTTTTACTCTTAGCCCACGGCCATGGCTGTAAAGACTTTGAAGGAATGTGCTGCATGGATCTTGAGGATCATTCTAAGTCCATCCACGCCGAAATTAAGAATTTGATCGAGCACTCCCAAAAGATAAAAAAGGACTCCGGATTTTTCGGATTAGAAGGACTTACAAAGTGGATAGGCTTAGAAGGATGGATGAAAAGTGTGATCAAATCTTTAATGCTATTGCTAATCATTGTTTTGCTTGGTTTACTTATGCTTAGCTGTATAATGTCATGTGTAAAAAATTTAATTTTGAAGTCAGTCAATGTGACTATGATCATGCAAAAAGAAAACGGGGGAAGTGTTGAGAGTCTTTCTGAAGAATGGCTAAAAAGCAAAGGTCATGATGACATAGCGGGCTTAGTAAAGATGCAGACTTGGCAAGGATACTAAATCCTTGTGCAAGGAGTTGTATAAACAACAGGATGTGAGTCCAGATAAGTAAGCTGAAAGAAACCATATGGAAGAGAAAAGATAAGACCACAGTGATCTCATGGAATAGCTCCCACCAATAAGGAGCTCAGCTTTTGCAATATGTATGAGCTAATTAGTAGTACTATAAGTATGTGTAGATTATTACAATAAACGAGACTTGCTGACCACAATGCCGTGAGGCTTGTCTCCCGCGACTCCACCCGACAGGGAAGAGGTGTCAACTCCCTCGAGAGCAGAGAGACCCTGCAGAGAGACCTGGACAAATTAGAGAGATGAGCAATCACCAACCGTATGAAGTTCAACAAAGGCAAGTGCTGAATTCTGCACCTGGGGTGGGGCAATCCTGGATGTACTGATAGACTGAGGAACAAGAGACTGGAAAGCAGTGCTGCTGAAAAGGATATGGGGAAGGATATGGGGGTCCTGGCTGATGGAAAGTTGAATATGAGTCAACAGTGTGCCCTGGCAGCCAGGAGGGCCAACAGTGTCTTGGGGTGCATCAGGCAAAGCATTGCCAGCCAGTCAAAGGAGGTGATTGACCCGCTTTGCTCTTCCTTGGCGTGGCCTCACCTTGAGCTCTGTGTGCAGTTTTGGGCACCACAATATAAGAAAGGCATTAAGCTATTAGACAGTGTCCAAAGGAAGGCCACAAGGATGGTGAAGGGTCTGGAGGGGAAGCCTTATGAGGAGTGGCTGAGGTCACTTGGTTTGTTCAGCCTGGAGGAGACTGAGGGGACACCTCATTGTGGTCTTCAACATCCTCACGAGGGGAAGCGGAGGGGCAGGTACTGATCTCTTCACTCTCATTGACAGGACTCAAGAAAACATCATGAAGCTTAGTCAGGGGAGATTTAGGTTGGATATCAGGAAAAGGTTTTTCAACCAGAGGGTAGTTAAGCACTGGAACAGGCTCCCAATGGAAGTGGTCACAGCTCCAAGCCTGTCTGTGTTCAATAAGTGTTTGGACAATGTTCTCAGGCACATGGTGTGATTCTTGGGGTGTCCTGTGCAGGGCCAGGAGTCGGACTGGATGATCCTGATGGGTCCCTTCCAACTCAGCATAATCTATGATTCTAAACAGGCCCATCTCCTGCAGTCTCTCCTCATAAGAGAAATACTCCAGACCCCTAATCATCTTTGTGGCCTCCACTTGACCCTCTCCAGTAGTTCCTTGTCTTTCTTGTATTGAGGTGCACAGAACTGGACACAGTATTCCAGATGTGGCCTCACTAGGTCTGAGTAGAGGGGTAGGATCACCTCCCTCGACCTGCTGGCCACACTCTTCCCAATCCACCGCAGGATACCATTGGGCCTCTTGGCCACAAGAGCACATTGCCTGCTCATGCTCAACTTGTAATCCACCAAGACTCCCAGGTAATTCTTCATCAGGAGGCATTCAGAGGTGAAGTATAAGCCACAGGGCAGTATTTCTGCTTAAGAATTTCCCTACCCTGGCAAGCCATGGGGATTTATTCAATTTTCCCATTGGGGGGCAATCCTGCAACCCCCACCAACCAGGCTTGGTCCATGATTTTTCCCCCCAGCACTGGAATTTTTCCCACCAAAGAACTTTTATGTGAAATCTTATGGGTTTTAATGTCTTGCCATTTATATCCATTATTAACATATGTTCATCCACCCATTAACTGCTTTGGTACATAAGTCACCCCACTGATGTCTGAGAATCAAAATTTGGACCAAAATTTTTTTTTAATCCCAAAATTACATGCTGCCAGTGGTATTTTTCTGAAATCTATCAGCAGGAAGCCAGCAGGCATGTATCATTAACCATGGTACCATTTTGGGAAAAGAGACACCGTGAGGCCATTCGATGGGCAGCCGGGGATCAACACTGGGAATTTTTTGGGGTCCCTGGTGACAGCAGCTAGGAATGTCATTGAGTGTCTTCTTTTTTTCAGCTTTCTTTAGAAACAGTTGCCAAAGAGTGTAATTCTCCAATGTGTATTTTTGAAGGTGTGAAGCCGCAAACTACATCTCCCCAAATTAGCCAGATCTGATCTTTACTGCTCAATAAAAGTATCCACATGGGGTTTTAATATGTTGTGGGACCAAACCTTGGGCTGGTGTGAAGACAAGTGGCTGAAGCATCTGCAGAGGATCAATGCTCTGCACCACCACCATGACAGTCCCCCTTGGATGCAGAGGAGGTTTGTCAACTCCCTGCCAAACACCTCAGCATCTAATTCACCTCATTTCTGGTGAAATTCTTTCCAAAATGAAGATTTATGCTACCCAGAAAGTGACTTGCTTGGTTTCCCCATGAGGGATTTCACCCTTGTTTGGAGGAGTTTCATGTATACGGAGGTGAAATGAAAATGGAGGGGAAAAAGGAAAAGTAAGTGATTTGCTTGGTTCCCCTCTTCCCCCCCAAGGAGATTAATTAGTATCTATTCTTGGCATGATTGATGGCTTTGAATGAAAACTTGTCAGATTAACTTATTATTTATTTTCATGCTTATTTTTATAACATCCCTCACTTGGAAGTCTCTCAAAATCTTAAATACTTTTTTAAAAAATTATTTGCCCAATGGGTATTTTATGGCTTTACACCAATTTTGCTCTTTTTGGTGTTAGCTATTAGACAGACCCAGTTATACTTACAGTATTTTTTCAGGAGAAACCATTCTAAAGGTTGCAAACTTCACTGTCAATAGCCAAGGGAGTTGCAGTGTCCTGCAGAACATGGAGTTAAGGGTAACATTTTTTTTCTTTTAATTTATTTATTTGCATTTGAAAAAGCAGCATTTTTAATTTAATCATATTTGTTAAACTAAGTGCTTTAAATTTTTTTTTAAAAAAAGGAAAAAGATGTTGTGGAGAATAAAGACTAGATATTCATACTAGAGAAAACAGGAACTCATGTTCAGCATTTCAGAGACTGTTAAAACAAGGGAGATAATAACTCTTTGTGGCAATTCATTCTTTGTTTATAGAACATCCAGATGCACTGTATGCTATAAAATGCATAATCTGAGTAATAAATGTTTAAAGCTTGACACTTCCCCATCTCTTTGTGGGTACGCTCTATCACTTCTGCTGGTCTGGAAGAGACCTTCCTTTTGTTTAGGATGGAGGAAAAAGAAAATTGGGGGGGGGGGGTGTAATATCCCTAATGGTGTCTGCTTGGAAATGCTGTGTGGGGATGGCTCAGCCTGTGCTCCTGGCACTGGGTCACGTCCTGTTGCAGCTTCGGTTGGAGTTGGTCCCTCTCCCTATTACTTCACACAGAGGTGAGGATGAAGCCCATGGGAGCAGTGCAAAGGGCTCAGAGGTCCATGGGTGATGGATTGGGCCCCTCTCCTGGTCCTTTTACCCCACTCAACCTCCTTTAAAAAAAAATTCAAACAATCAGTTTTTCTAAGTCTTCCCTGGAAAACCCTTCTCTAGTCCAAGCCAATTAATTTTTGGCTAATTGAAATGCATGCATTGGCCTGAGAAGCCACACAGGTCACTGGAAGTGAGTGGTTTGTGCTGGTGTGTCATTGGGGTCCAGCCAGAAAATTGGAGGTGAAATGGTTTCTGCTTTTGAAAAAGTGTTCAAGGCCAGGTTGGACAGGGCTTTGAGAAACCTGGTCTAGTAAAAGGTGACCCTGCCCATGGCAGAGGTTTGAAACTAGATGCTCTTTAAGGTCCTTTCCAACCCAAACCATTCTATGGTTCTACAGCTCTATGATGTGACCATGTACGTGTGCTCAGAGCTCACTGCAATAGAGGTGGAAGAAGTTATGGCCATAGCAGAGGGATCTCTGCTGCTGGCTGGGGGCTCAGCTAATTGCTGTGAGGCCTTGAATAAATAGATGAGACATTAAAATGAGGTGCAGGCTGTTGCAGTGGGGATCCTGCAACATGCATATACCAAACCAGGAGTCCCGTGGAAAGGAAATATATATGGACAGACAGATTCTTGCTAGATGTTTCAGAGATGTTTATTTCTCCAGCCGCATGGCCAGAGCTCTGCCGAGGAACTGTTCCAGTCACCGGACCAAGGGTCCTTCTGCCCGCACAGGGAACACAAACCAACCAATGGGAACGAGGCTGAGCAGGGGCAGGGAAACCCCGTGTCTGTGCCCTCAGGGCCCCTCTCCCAGGGCTACACGGCAGGGGAGGGACCCCAACATCTCACCCATTTTATTTTAATAAAAGGAGAATGAAAACAACTGGATAAACATAACAAGAACAGTTTCAAAACAAAACAAGCCACCCTCCTGAGTCTTTAAATGTCCAAACAGATTCTGTGGAACATCTTAGGGCTGACAGAAGGGAGACAGAACTCTCTGAGCATGCTTTGTGGGGAAACTGAGGCAGGAGAGGGTTTAATTTCTTCCCTCCCCCTTTTCATCCCCCACTCGGCATTGGAAAGGGATTTTTGGGGAAACAATTGGCAAAAGCATGGTTTTGTGAGGGAAACTATGGATGAAAAAACGGATTGGGAATACACTGGGGGTAATAGGACATAGGGTAAAAGGGAAAGGTGGGATTAGGAAAGGGAGACTGTAGGGGGGGCTTACAATGGAGATATTGTCTAACATGACTACGATTTTTTGCATATATACTGCCTTTCACAGAAACACCATCAGGCCCAGTGACCTGCGATGCCTGTAACCCTTTTCTACCTCGTATAATTTTGAATTCCACTACCTCTCCATCTCCCAAGCTTGGGATGCATTTTTCAGGGTTATTCTTTTTAATAGCAGTTCTATGCACGAATATGTCTTGCTGGTTGTCACACCTTGTTATAAAACCATAATTTTGCTTAACATTATACCATTTTACTATCCCTAAGATCTTAGTTACTATGATCTTTTCCTTTTTCTGAGTGGCTGCTGTTTTCTGTCTCGCTGCGTCTTTGCTCTCTCTTTCGGTCACTCCCGTGTTGGAATTGTCGGGGCTGCTCGTGCCTGCGCGCTCTTCCCGGGGTCGCGTTCGGGGCTGCGTGGGCCGGGCCGGGCCGCGCCGCTCAGTTCTCCGTGCGTCGCCTCCTCTGGTCACAGCTTCGCTGCCGATGCCAGGCGCTGCACCCACGTCTCGGCCGGGCCCCCGAGCGACGACCCCCTGCGCCCTGCTCCAGCGCGCGTTTCGGCTGGGCGCGGCTCCGTTCTACTGCCACCGCTGCCCACCGCTGCCCGCGCGCCGCCCCTCTCGGTCGGGCGTTCACGGGGCTCGCTCCACCACGCGCTGCGCGGGGCCAGGCAGGCACTGCCGGGTCCCGCCGCTCCCGCCGCTCCTCGCTCCGCCACCGACACTGCGGCTCGCGTGGCTCCGCCCGCACGTGGGAACTGCCTCGCTGCTGCTCGCAGAGCGCTCGGTGCACGTGGCTGAGGCCGCACGGTCCCTGCGCCAGGCTTCCCTTCGCCAGGACACAGCTGACATTGCTCAACAGTCTCGGTAATTAAATAATATTCACGAAAATATTCTTCCATCGGCATATATTTTGACTCCAGTATTAACTGTGTCCAAACGGTTTTCCAAAAGCCCTTGGTAAGAATTAAATCCCAAGAAACATAGAAAAAGTTCTTAAACAACCATGCCAGGAAGTGTTTCAGTTCTTTTTGAGCTTGAATCAAGCTAAAATTCACAAATCGTTGTTCAAGAATCATTTTAAGATAAATGTCCATATGCGGCTCTGAGAGCCAAGAGTCTTCCCACGGTTCCTCCATAGTTTAGATATGGAATAGCAAAACAAAAACCAAGAAGAGGAATCCAAAGTTTCTAGGGTTTACTCACACAAATCAGTCGCTTAGGGATTGGGGATCGTTCTGCTCACAATTCACCACCATTATGTTGCAGTGGGGATCCTGCAACGTGCATATACCAAACCAGGAGTCCCGTGGAAAGGAAATATATATGGACAGACAGATTCTTGCTAGATGTTTCAGAGATGTTTATTTCTCCAGCCACATGGCCGGAGCTCTGCCGAGGAACTGTTCCAGTCACCGGACCAAGGGTCCTTCTGCCGGCGCAGGGAACACAAACCAACCAATGGGAATGAGGCTGAGCAGGGGCAGGGAAACCCCGTGTCTGTGCCCTCAGAGCCCCTCTCCCAGGGCTACACAGCAGGGGAGGGACCCCAACAGCAAGCCACTTGCAACCAGTGTAAGTCACTGTTCTGGTTTGGCCTAATTTAGAAATATATCCTCTGAGAGAAGGCAGGTCACCACCCCTCCTCCACCAGGTTCAGGAAAAATAAATTTTCCTCAAAGGAAAGTGAAGGAGATAAAAACTATTTATTTAACAAAAACACGGGAAAAGGAAAATAATGCTAAATAATAAAATCTCTTGCTGTGGAGAAAAAAACCTGGGAAAGTGTTAGGGCCCTCCCTTTGGTCTCCTCGGAGCTGGGGCTTGGCCCAGGGCCAGGCCCTCTGTGCTCAGTGGAAAGTTCTCTCGATGTGTTCTGATACTGAAGCAGTCCAGGGAAAAGGGAGAAAATCTGAAATTCCAGGGAAGGAAAAAAGTTCAACTCTCCGTCTCTCGCCAGAGAAAAAGAAACTGAAAAACTGGCCAAAAACTGACTGAAAAAAACCCGCATGCTGGTTGCTTCCTCGCTCTCCTGCCGCAGCTGGAAAAAAAAGTCTCTGTCTCTGTGTGACCTTGAACAAGCTGCAAACTGCTTTGAAAAAGTTTTGCTCAGTTTTTCCTTCCCCCTCCCAGGCTCAGTTTAGAGGCATAGAAAGGCGCAAGAATTAATTTCTGGGCGTCGGGCAGAGATAGGGGATACAAATCATAAAGTCACCCCAAGACATTCCACCCCTTATCCCATATCATTGGCTCAATGCCCAAACTAAGATATTCTAATTCTACACACACACATTAATACATACATATATATATATACACAGCTAGGTATGAACAGTGACAGAGACACACAACAAGCACTGGTATACAGGCATTTCACATTACAGGTGGTTTTCACCCAACAATCAGATCTCCCTGCAGTACACGTGTTGTTCCATCCTTCTGCATTACCCACCATGTGCAACCAGGTCCCTGAGCAAAGACAACCCCATGGATGGGTTTGTCTGTACTCGGGGCAGAACTAACCCAAACAGTCTTTCCTAACAGACCTCTGACATGCACTACTGGGACCTTATCTCCATCTACAGGGATTCAGATTGGACTGGACCAGCTCTATTGGTGGAGCCTCGGGTGTTAACTAACCGGGTGGCCTTTGCCAGATGTTGCTACCAATTTTTGAAAGTTCCCCTACCTAGTACCTTCAGGGTGGTTTTCAACAATCCATTGGACCATTTCACTTTGCCTGCAGCTGGTGCATGGTAAGGGATGTGGCACACCCACTCAGTGCCATGTTCTCTAGCCCAGGTGTTAATAAGGCGATTCTTAAAATGAGTCCTACTGTCAGATTCAATTCTCTCAGGGGTGCCATGCCTCCAAAGGACTTGCTTTTCACGGCCCAGGATAGTGGTACGGGCTGTACCATGAGGCACAGGGTAGGTCTCCAGCCATCCAGTGGTGGCTTCTACCATTGTGAGCACATAGCGCTTGCCTTGGCGGGTTTAAGGCAGTGTGATGTAATCAATCTGCCAGGACTCCCCATACTTGTATTTGGACCATCGCCCACCATACCACAGGGGCTTCACTCACTTGGCCTGCTTGATAGCAGTACGTCTCGCAGTCATGGATAACCTGGGAGATACTGTCCATGGTTAGATCCACCCCTCGATCTCGTGCCCACCTATAGGTGGCATCTCTGCCTTGATGATCTGAGGCATCATGGGCCCATCGAGCTAAGAACAACTCTCCTTTGTGTTTCCAATCTAAGTCTATCTGTGACACGTCTACCTTTGCAGCCTGATCTACCTGCTTGTTGTTTTGGTGTTCTTCATTAGCCCGACTCTTGGGGACATGGGCATCTACATGGCGGACTTTCACAACCAGCTTTCTTACTCGGCAGCGATGTCTTTCCACTCTTCAGCAGCCCAGATTGGTTTTCCCCTATGCTGCCAATTAGCTTTTTCCCACTTTTCTAACCATCCCCACAGAGCATTGGCTACCATCCATGAATCAGTGTAGAGGTAGAGCTTTGGCCACTTCTCTCTTTCAGCAATATCCAGGGCTAGTTGAACAGCTTTGAGTCCAGCGAGTTGGCTTGATCCCCCTTCGCCTTCTGTAGCTTCTGCAACCCGTCATGTGGGACTCCATACGGCTGCTTTCCATTTTTGTTTCATCCCTACAATGCGACAAGAACCATCAGTGAAAAGAGCATAGCGGGTGTCTTCTGATGGCAGTTAGTTGTATGGTGGAGCTTCTTCAGCATGTGTCACTTGTTCTTCTTCCTCTTCATCAGTGAGACCAAAGTTTTCACCTTCAGGCCAATTTGTGATTATTTCCAAAATCCCAGGGTGTAGCGGGTTGGGTTTGGAACCGGGCAGAAACACCAATTTAGTGTAGTGGTTTGATCCAAGATACTCATTACTGTTTACCTTCTGTGAGATAAGAATTAGGAGAAACGCAAAGCAGGCACCAAACTTGAAAGAATATAAAGAAGTTTATTAACAGACCTAAAAGAAGGGGAAAAAAATTATACCACACCTTCAGAACTCCCCTCCTCCTCCCCCCACCTTCCTCCCTTCTCCCACTGACAATGTAAAAAGACAACCCTTGAGATGTTCAGTCTGTTTACCACTTCCATAATAACCTTGTTCAGTCCATTTAGAAAGAGAAGTCTCTTCTTGCTCGTGCTATGAAAACAGTATCACAACGAGACAGCCGCCCACTTCCAAATATTGTTCAGTCCATTTAGGAAGAGGAGTCTCTCTGCTCGCATGTGAGTCCCTTCCCCCGACTTGCAGCTTTTCCCGCAACTGCTTTCGAGGGTCCACTCTTGAAGTTTTTTGGGGTACAATTTTAAGGTTGAGCCGTTCAGAAACAAAAGTTCTCTTCACCCATCTCTGGGAGCATTTCATCTCTAAGAACAGAGGCCCTTCTCCTTCCTTGGGAGCTAAGGGTCCTCCTCATTTTCATCTTTAGGACTATCTCTGGGAGCATCTCTAGGAATTGAGGTTTTCTCCTTTCCCATTTGGAGCAAAAGTCCTCATCGCATCCAACTCTCCCTGTTCAAACTTCTCATGAAATTACAGCTGCGTCAGCATCTGCCTATCTCAGCACAGGTGCTTTTGCTTATGAGTTGAACACTCCACCCCCCATATCTTCATGAAATTATAATGGGATACTCTGATATATCATAGCTTTACAACAGAATTTCAGCTTTAAGCATCTCCTCTTTCTCTTCCCTCAGGTTTTCAGCTGTTCACAGCAATAAAAGGGTTAATCTCACCTCAGCCTTGCAGCTGGAATGTTGCTTATCGAAGTGGAGAGGGGGGAGAGCCAAGCCACACCGGCTGCCCACAGCAAGGCAGTGGGGGGTGTTCCACGGATGGAACAGGGAGGCCATCGGCTCCAGGATGGCCGTGGCGCGGCCTGGCCTGGCCTGAGCCGGGCCTGGCCAGGCCCGCTGGCCCCCCGAATGCGGCCCGCAACCACCTGTCCCCACACCGGAAACGAGAGAGAGCTGTGGGGGGGGGTTGTCTATTCTTAAGTGTGTATCACAGAGGCGGTCACAATTTTAAGTGGCTTAAAGAATTGTCCATATTCAAACTGGCCAGCTGATAGGTTCTGTCAGGTCATGGGGAAAGCTGTAAGGAGAACATCAGTTCCGAGACTCAGCTTGCTAACCTATGACACAGGGCGATTCAGTTTTCCGATACGGGCGCGCTGTGTGATGAGAGCAGTCCATTTGCTCCATGTGGCATTGGTGGCATGGTGGGTAGAGGGAATCTTTGCTTTGAACATCCACTCCAGCACCGGTAGTCGGGGTGCCAGGAGGAGTTGTGCTTCAGTGCCGATCACCTCTGAGGCGGATTGGATTCCTTCATAGGCTGCCAAGATTTCCTTCTCTGTTGGGGTGTAGTTGGCTTCAGACCCTCTGTAGCTTCGGCTCCAAAATCCCAGTGGTCGACCTCGAGCCTCACCAGATACCTTCTGCCAAAGGCTCCGGGACAGACCATGGCTCCCGACTGCAGA
This sequence comes from Corvus moneduloides, assembly GCF_009650955.1. Classification (NCBI taxonomy): domain Eukaryota; kingdom Metazoa; phylum Chordata; class Aves; order Passeriformes; family Corvidae; genus Corvus; species Corvus moneduloides. The sequence continues at coordinate 3,971,298 of NC_045510.1, forward strand.
GTGGTGCACATTCTTCGCTTCTGGTCCTGTCCTGACTGGGCCAAGGGCTATGGCATGAGTGATTTCCTGCTTGATTTGGGCAAAAGCTTGTTGCTGTTCAGGGCCCCAAAGGAAATTGTTCTTCTTGCGGGTAACCAGGTAAAGAGGACTTGCAATCTGGCTATACTCAGGAATATGCATCCTCCAAAAGCCTATGGCACCTAGGAAAGCTTGTGTCTCCTTCTTGTTGGTCGGTGGAGACATTGCTGTGATCTTATTGATGACCTCGGTGGGAATCTGACGTCGTCCGTCGTGCCATTTCACTCCCAGGAACTGGATCTCTTGAGCAAGTCCCTTGACTTTGCTCTTCTTGATGGCAAAACTGGCTTCCAGGAGAATTTGGATGATTTTCTCTCCTTTCTCAAACACTTCTGTTGCAGTGTTCCCCCACACAATGATGTCATCAATGTACTTGTAGTAGTTTTGGTCCAAAATACTCATTACTTACTTATTTACCTTCTGTGAGATAAGAATTAGGAGAAAGCAAAGCAGGCACCAAACTTGAAAGAATATAAAGAATTTTATTAACAGGCCTAAAAGAAAGGAAAAAAGTCAGATCAAATCTTCAGAACACTTCTCCTCCCCCCACCTTTCCCCCTTCTCCCCCTGACAATGTAAAAAGACAACCCTTGAGATTTTCAGTCAGTTTACCACTTCTGTAATAACCTTTTGCAGTTCACTTAGGAAGAGGAGTCTCTCTTGCTCATGCTATGGAGACATCTCCACAAGAAATTCTCTCATGGCTCAGTATCACAACGAGACAGACGCCCGGGTTGGTTCTCTGCTCGCATGTGAGAGTCCCGCCCCTTGACTTGCAGCTTTTCCCACAATTGCTTTCGAGGGTCCAATCTTGAGCTACTGGGGTACCATTTTAAGGTTGAGCTGTCCAGAAACAAAGGTTCTCTTCACCCATCTCTGGGAGCATCTTCATCTCTAAGAATAGAGGCCCTCCCCCTTCCCTGGGAGCAAAAGGGTCCTCATCATCTTCATCTCTAGGACTATCTCTGGGAGCATCTCTCGGAACAGAGGTCTTCTCCTTCCAATTTGGAGCAAGAGTCCTCATCACTTCCATCTCTCCCTGTTCAAACTTCTCATCAAATTACAGCTACTTCAGCATTTGCTTATTTCAGCACAGGTACTTTTGCTCACAAGTACAGTTTGAATGCTCCACCCCCCCATGCTTTCATGAAATTACAACGGGTACTCTGATATATCATAGTCTATCACCACCACAGCTTTACAACAGAATTTCAGCTTCTAAGCGTCTCCTGTTTCTCCTCCCTCAGGGTTTCAGCTCTTCCTTCTTTACTGACTTTGGTGTCTCTATGGTGTTTTCTGCACCTTCCCTCTTCCTCAGACTCGGGAGAGGATTAATGTCTGCAGGCTTCATCTGTTCTGGAGGAAACTTACAGCACTAAAAGGGTTAATCTCACCTGGGCCTTGCAGCTGGAGTTCGCTTATTGCTGTTGGTCACATCATCTTTGCCGGGCAGCGGGGCAGCGGTCTCAGATGAGCCCTGGCCGCACCAGGGGCTGCCTGCACAGGGCAGGGCTGGAGGGGCCGCCTGCACAGAGCAGGGCTGGGGGGGGCCACAGATGGAACAGTGCCGCGCCAAGGCCAACCCAGGCGGGCCGAGCAGGGCCCGGCCCGGCCCCGCTGGGCCCTCGGCAGGTCCCCCCCGCTACCTGTCCAAAAGCTGGAAGGCAAGGGAGCTTTCCTGGGCTCTGTTTGTTCTTAAATGTGGGTCACAGAGGTGTGTCAAGGTTCTTAAGAGGCCCAAAAAGTTGCAAATATTCAAACTAGCCAGTTGATAGGTTCTTTCGGGTCATAGAGGAAGCTGTAAGCACCTCTTTGCAAGAGAATCACTTATGTAGCTATGCTAACCCATGAAAGTACTGCAGATGTTCTGGAGCCTCACCCTTTTCTAGTGCAGTCTGGATCAGTCCATGGCAAATGGTGGGACTGTGCTTCCACCCCTGGGGCAGTCAATTCCAGGTGTACTGCATGCCCCTCCAGGTGAAGGTGTTCTGGTTTGGCCAAATTTAGAAATATATACTCTGAGAGAAGGCACAACAACCCCTCCCCCTCCAGGTTCGGGAAAAATAAATTTTCCTCGAAGGAAAGTGAAGGAGATAAAAACTATTTATTTAACAAACACACGGGAAAAGGAAAATAATGCTAAATAATAAAATCTTTCACTGTGGAGAAAAAACCGGGGAAAAGTGTTAGAGTCCTCCCTTTGGTCTCCTCGGAGCTGGGGCTTGGCCCAGGGCCAGGCCCTCTGTGCCTGGTGGAAAGTCCTCCTGATGTGCTCTGAGGTTGAAGCAGTCCAGCAGAAAAGGGAGACAATCCGAAATTCCAGGGAAGGAAAAGCAAAGTTCAACTCTCAGTCTCTCTCCGGAGAAAAAGAAGCTGAAAACCACTGGCCAAAAGCTGACTGGAAAGCAGCAAACCAGGTGCCTCCTCCCTCCCCTGCCGCAGCTGGGGAAAAAAACTGCTATCTCTGTGTGACCTTGAACAAGCTGCACACTGCTTTGAAAAAGTTTTGCTCAGTTTTCCCTTCCCCCTCTCAGGCTCAGTTTAGAGGCATAGAAAGGCACAAAGTTAATTTCTGGGCATAGGGCAGCGACATGGGATACACATCATAAAGTCACCTCAAGACAGAAGGCAAACTGAGGCCTGCACTCTGCTGCCAGAGGAATGGAGAAGAAGGCATTGGCAATATCAGTGGTTGCGTACCACTTTGCTGCCTTGTACTCCAGCTCGTACTGGAGCTCCAACATGTCCGGCACAGCAGCCCTTAATGGTGGAGTCACTTCATTCAAGGCACGATAGTCCACAGTCAATCTCCATTCTCCTTCCGATTTGCACACAGGCCAAATGGGACTCTTGAAGGGTGAGTGGGTCTTGCTGATCACTCCTTGGCTCTCCAGCTCATGGATCATCTTGTGGATGGGAATCACAGCATCCGATTTGTCCAGTATTGTTGGCGATGCACTGTCGAAGTAGCAATTGGTACTCTTTGTTCTTCCACCTTCAGAAGGCCGACTGCAGATGGATTCTCTGATAGTCCAGGCAAAGTGTTCAATTGATTAATGCCTTCTGTCTCCACAGCAGCTATTCCAAAAGCCCACTTGAGTGCCTTTCGGTCTCTGAAATACCCGCTTCGGAGGAAGTCTATGCCCAAAATGCACGGGGCCTCTGGACCAGTCACAATGAGATGTTTCTTCCACTCATTTCCGGTCAGGCTCACCTCAGCTTCCACCAAGGTCAAATCTTGTGATCCACCTGTGTCGCGGGTTTGGTTTGTAACCGGGCAGAAACACCAATTTAGTGTAGTGGTTTGGTCCAAAATACTCATTACTGTTTATCTTCTGTGAGATGACAATTAGGAGAAACACAAAGCAGGCACCAAACTTGAAAGAATATAAAGAAATTTATTAACAGACCTAAAAGAAGGAAAAAAATTATACCACCTTCAGAACTCTCCTCCTCCTCCCCCCACCTTCTTCCCTTCTCCCACTGACAATGTAAAAAGACAACCCTTGAGATGTTCAGTCTGTTTACCACTTCCATAATAACCTTGTTCAGTCCATTTAGAAAGAGAAGTCTCTTCTTGCTCGTGCTATGAAAACAGTATCACAACGAGACAGCCGCCCACTTCCAAATATTGTTCAGTCCATTTAGGAAGAGGAGTCTCTCTGCTCGCATGTGAGTCCCTTCCCCCGACTTGCAGCTTTTCCCGCAACTGCTTTCGAGGGTCCATTCTTGAAGTTTTTTGGGGTGCAATTTTAAGGTTGAGCCATTCAGAAACAAAAAACAAAGGCCCTTCTCCTTCCCTGGGAGCAAAGGGTCTTCCTCATCTTCATCGTTAGGACCATGTCTGGGAGCATCTCTAGGAACTGAGGTTTTCTCCTTTCCCATTTGGAGCAAAAGTCCTCATCTGGTCCATCTCTAGGAACTGAGGTTTTCTCCTTTCCCATTTGGAGCAAAAGTCCTCATCTGGTTCATCTCTCCCTGTCCAAACTTCTCATGAAATTACAGCTGCGTCAGCATCTGCCTATCTCAGCGCAGGTGCTTTTGCTTACGAGTTGAACACTCCACCCCCCATATCTTCATGAAATTACAACGGGATACTCTGATATGTCATAGCTTCACAATAGAATTTCAGCTTTAAGCATCTCCTCTCTCTCTTCCCTCAGGTTTTCAGCTCTTCACAGCAATAAAAGGGTTAATCTCACCTTGGCCTTGCAGCTGGAATTTCTCTTATCGCAGTGGAGAGGGGGGAGAGCCGAGCCACACCGGCTGCTCACGGCAAGGCAGTGGGGGGCGGTTCCACGGATGGAACAGGCCCATTGATGCCTTTTCTTGGTCTTAAAATCAAGAGTCATACACGGTTAGAAGGGGAAAAGGGATTTTACCTTGGTATTTATTTTGAGGATCCTTAGGTGTACACGTCCAGGTCATATGCATCGAGATGCACCCCGCCGAGTCTATCTCTCTAAGTGTGTCTCTCTGTCCCTGTGTCTCTCCCCCCCAACACTGGGTATAACATTATAGGTTTTACTAATTAGCATATCTATCAAAGATTCCCCAATGAGAGGCTCAAGTGAGCCCCCCTCCCCAAGGAACCTTCCCCTGGATGGTTCTATCTTGGTTTACAGAATGTGTTCTGGAGAGGACCTTGGGGTCTGGGGCACACTGATCCCTAGCTTCGAAGCTTCTAAAATGTTTTGTCTCTTAGCTTGACAAACAAGTCCAAGAATGTAGGCAAAAAGCACTAGGAATACAGAAGTTGTAAAAGGTATAACGGGTATAAAAGAAAAGGCAAAAATCTTCATGGCATCACCATGGCTTCAGGATAGCCGTGGCCCACTGGCCCCCACACGGGGCCCGCAGCCACCTGTCCCAGCACCGGAAACGAGAGAGCTTGGGGGGGGAGTTTGCCTGTTCTTAAGTGTGGATCACAGAGGCGGTCACAACTTTAAGTGGCTTAAAGAATTGTCCATATTCAAACTGGCCAGCTGATAGGCTCTATCAGGTCCCAGAGGAAGCTGTAAGCACCCCTTAACAAGGACATCCCTTCCGGGACTATGCTTGCTAACCTATGACAACCTGTTACACCAGCAATAGAAACAGATTCTATCCCCACATGTTGCGATGGGATTATTGTACACTGCACGTCAGTGTCAACCAAGGCATCATATTTTTGTGGTTCTGATGTACCAGGCCAACAAATCCACACAGTCCAAAAGACACGGTTTTCCCTGACCTATACCTGGCTAGAAGCAGGGTCCCTCTATGCCTGGTTATCCTTCTGTCCCTGGGCCTGCATCTTAGAGGCTCCTTCATGGGAATCGGACAAGTCATCATCTGTGGAAGGTATCTTTTCAGCTTTATACCGGCTAATGCTTGTATTTCAATGCCTTAGAAAGCCTCGAGCAGCCTAGAGAGGTAGCACTGGCGATCTAGCACTTTAGTAGCTCTAAAATCGGTACCTGTATCAGCTGCAAAGCAAATACCATCAGCAGAAGCAAAGAGGGAGAAATATAGCTCCCTGCTCGCTTAATTTCCTGCACTTAGAAGCTTTCAAATGAGACAGACAACAAGAGGTGTTCAGAGGAAGATAGGTGAGCCAAGAGAGGGCGGGGCCTCCCTCGACCATCTCTTTTATTAGGAGAAGGGGAAAGGGGAGGACTGGGGGCGGACCCGGGGTGACCGGCCAATCAGACACTGCTAAAGAGTTTGAGTTACATTTGGTTTTGCCCGCGCTTAGAACAAAGGAGCTCAGAGCACGTGGCAGGGGCAAGTGTCTTTGGGAGGGGGAGGGGAAGCTCAGAACAGGCAGCAACAATTCCCTATTTTTTTTTCTTTAAAGCTGGGTTGTAACTCTTAGTAACTTAAAAGTGCATAGAACAGTAGCAAAACAACAGTGCAAAACATAATTGGAATCTATCGTCCCTACAACTCGACAGTACCTAGGATGCCTTTAAACTAGTTCCCCAGTCCAAACTCAGGGGTTTAGTCAGGACATCTATGGTATGGACGGTATCAGGACGAAGATTTACAAAATACAGTGCAAAACCTGAGTGCAAAACAGTGCAACTTAACTTAAGGGATTAACATCAAAATCTGCAGTAGGGGGTTTACATGAAGGTGCAAAATCAGGATTCTTTTTACGGCGTCTCTTCCAGGAGGCAGTTTTAACCTCCTTAACTTTTGAGGAAGTGACATAAGGTTTTACCCATTTCCCTGGGATCCACCTCAGTCCTTGAGGGGTACATACACTGGCATACCCACATCCCCAAGTTACAAGTTTGTATGGCCCTTGGATTTTTTGAGTCTCTGGGCCCCGGATCAGGACTTCTGGATTTTCCTTCAGTTTCTGTCTCCCGGTGTTCTGGAAATGACGATAGATGGGAGGGTTTGGATCTTCAAAGGTGCCATTCAGGAAGTTTATGGTAAACAATGCTTTGCTGAGTCTGAGGACAGGTGAGTTGAGTTTAGTGGTCCCTGATTGTTGTAGCAGCATTCGCTTGAGGGTTTGATGGGCACGTTCAACAATGCCTTGTCCAGTTGAGGAGTGAGGAATACCTGTAACATGTCGAAATCCCCACTGCTGACGGAAGTTTTTAAACTCCTGAGAGGTGTAGGCAGGTCCATTATCAGTTTTTATCTCCTCAGGTATACCGAGCACAGCAAAAGCTTGGACAAGATGTTTTTCAACATCCTTAGCTTTCTCACCTGCATGTGCAGAGGCATACATAGCACCAGAGAAGCTATCAATAGAAACATGAACATATTTTAATCTCCCAAATTCAGGGAAATGTGTGACGTCCATCTCCCACACTTCACCGCTATTAATGCCTCTGGGATTGACCCCCATGCCCAGTGATGGAAGCTGTAGCTTCTGGCAGTTGGGACATGTTGCCACTATGGCTTTTGCCTGTGTTTGCAACAGATGGAACATGCGGATAAGAGCAGCAATATTTTGATGGTACATGGCATGGCTCAATTTTGCTTGTTCAAAAATTTGGGGGAGGTTTGGTAAGTCGGCTGATAGAACTATGACTGCTGGCAGAGCCAGGGCACCAGCTCTACGATTACCTTCCACAATAAATCCTGGCAGGTTTGTATGTGACCTCACATGCATGACAAAATAGGGATGCTCTCTGTGGGAAACCAGATAAATTAATTTTGAGAGCAAATCATAAATTTTTTTGTTTGAGATTTCTATTAGGAGAGCATGCTCAGCTCTAACAGTTACTCCAGCTAAATATGCTGAGTCTGTGACCAAATTAAAGGATTCTTTGAACCTCTCAAATGCTCTAACGACAGCTGCTAGTTCAGCTACTTGTGGTGATCCCTGGATTACCTCAATGTCAGACTCCCACTTTTGCGTCTTTGGATTTTTCCATGTGACCACGGACTTTTTAGTTTTTCCTGAAGCATCGGTAAAAACAGTAATCGCATCGAGGGGTTTTCTACTTTGCATCTCTCGAGGGATAAAAGAGAATGCCAGATTAAACATGTTATGTTTTGGGTAATGATTGGAGATTTGGCCTGAGTAACTATCCAATGCAAATTGTAAATTTATATTATTTTGGAGTAGGTGATCTAATGCGTCAGTTGTGACAGGTAAGTAGATGCATGCAAATTCACAACCTGCCAGGGTGCGGAGCCTTGCTCTACCCTTCATGATAATTTTTGCCATTAGTTCTTGTGGCTGTGTGATGGTTTTAGGAGGTTGGAGTGGAAGGAATACCCATTCAATTATGATGAGGGGTTCCTTCTGCTCTTTGTCCCACTGAAATATGAGGCTGTGAAAGCGTGGTACCTTCCCTAGAATGACCAGCTTAAAGGGTAGGGAGGGCTGATACCTGTGTGCTTGTCTGGTGGAAATGAGCTCTTGTATCACTTTGAGAGACTGCCTTGCCTCTTCTGTCAGGGATCGAGGGGATGCTGGACCGCCTTCCCCTTTTACCAGGTTTGCAATAGGAGCTACATCCTCTGTGGTGAGTCCTAACCAGGACCTTAAGTACTTCAGTGTCCCACAGATCTGTTGCACTTCCTCTAATGTTTTTGGGTTATTATTAATGGTGACAGGTGTTGGGGTGATAGAGGTTTCTGTGATTTTGAGTCCGAGGTATTTCCAAGGGCTTGTTCTCTGCATTTTTTCTGGTTGTAATTCAAAGGCTTTGGCTTCTAGGGCCTCAATCACCATGTTAAGTGTCTGCTCGAGATACTGATTATTGGGAGCACACACCAGCACATCATCCATGTAATGTAGGATGACGGCTTTCACTGCTTTGGCACAGATGGGAGATAGAATTTTAGCGATATAATCTTGGCAGAGAGTTGGGGAATTTTTCATACCTTGGGGAAGCACAAGCCAATGATAACGTTCCATGGGAGTTTCACGATTAATAGAGGGTACAGAAAATGCAAATCGAGGGGCATCTGCAGGGTGGAGTGGAATATGAAAGAAGCAATCTTTAATGTCAAGAACAGCTAAATGCCAATGTTGTGGGAGCATTGAAGGTGATGGCATACCTGGTTGAAGGGGTCCCATGTCTTCAATAACCTTATTAACTTCTCTAAGATCTTGGAGTAGCCTATATTTGTTCTTTCCCGGTTTTTGTATTACAAACACGGGTGTGTTCCATGGGCTGTTCGTTGGCACGATATTCCCTTTAGCCAATTGTTCAGCTACTAATGTTTTGAGTGCCTCTAAGTTTGTTTTTTTTAGCGACCACTGGTTAACCCACACGGGTTCATCTTTTTTCCAAGTTAATTTCTGTGGATGGCACTCTGCTTCAGTGGCCTGCAAGGGAAAATTTTGATGTCTAGGGGTGATATCAATTTTTGTTCCCCACTGAGACATGGCATCCCTTCCCCACAGGGTGAATTTGGTGTCTAGGACATACGGACGAAGTGTCACTATTTGTCCTTCAGGACCTTCAATTTGAATGGTGTTTTTGGATTGCTTTGCAATTTGGGTACCTCCAATCCCATGTATGATGCCCTGAGATTGCAATTCCCATTGTGTAGGCCACTTATCAAATGGAATGACAGACACATCAGCACCTGTGTCTATCATTCCCATTATACTGATTTTATGTGATTTGTGATGGAGCTTACATTCTATTACAGGTTTATCGTTTCCCAAAACCTCAGTCCAACAGATGGCTGGGATATGACCATCTGTGGACAGGTATTTGGGCAGTGGAATGGCCTGTGCAATGATTTGACCCTTTGGCATAAAGTACGGTGGATATATACATTGTACCATTAGGTTAGAACACCCGTTTTGATCCACTTTCATGAGTGTGGGTGTAACCTCTATCCCAGCAGGTGTTTCCCGAGTGTCCCCAATAACAAAAAGGTATGTAAATTCTGGCATGTGGTCCACATTCTGGAATGAGATGGGTATTACAGTCTGTTTGTTGTTGTGGAAATGGTGTGCTTTATCACAGGTTACCTTAAACCTGGGTCCAGAAGTCCAGGTTGCTTTGTCTGCAGCCCTATTTATGTCTGAACGCGGAGCTGTTAGGATGCGTTGAGTCGCTAGTTTCCCTGCTGTTGACCTGGGGAAACAGTCTTTGGAGAGTTTTTATCAGCCATAATAATTGTTCTGCAATTGCGAGCTACATGTCCCTTTTTCTGACAACGATAGCATATAAAGTTACTACGCGATTGAGTTTCTCCTGTACCCATAGCATTCTCCACAACTTCCCCAACCATCCCCACTTTTTCCAAAAAGGGAGCAGCTGTGTTCAGCTGCACCTACTTTGTACAGACTTCAAGGATGGATTCAACAGTAGGAGGAGGATACAGAGGGAGAGTGAGGATGACTTGTTTGCAAGCATCGTTCGTATTAACTTGGAGAAGTTCGAGTAGGAGCGCTTGTTGGAGGTCAGGATTAGGGACTTGGGAAGAGACAGCTTCGTACAAACGGTTATAAAAGTGAATAATATTTTCATTTGGCAATTGCTTGATGGTGGTATAATGAGGATTAGGAGTTTGAGATGGTAGTAATGTTAAGGCCTTTTCAGCAGCACGTGTGATTTCAGAATGAACTGGACGAGGGATAAGCATTGCTGGTTTTTGAGGATTTGCTATATTATTGTCACCAGATAAAAGGTCTAATGTGATATAATTGTTGTCAAAGTCCAGGTAATTATCTGGAGTTTGCCACAAAATTTTTAATAAATCAGATAAAATTATTTTTCATTGCTTTTTCTACATCATAAAATCACCAGGTGTGAGAAGAGTTTGCATTAATGTAACTAAATCATGAGGTACAAGTAAGTGAGTTGAAAAAGTAGCACTTAAAAGGCTCTTAAAATAATTACTATGCATTCCAAACTCCTTAATTGCCTTGCACAAATCCTTAATATTAGAATAAGGAAGGGGTATCCAGTCAGGATTTGCCCTACTGCTAGTACGAGAGAGTGCAGTAGTAGCAGCAGGAGTTACTTCCTGGTAGGCATGGGTTCCTAGATTTAGAGAGGTAGTCACAGGACTGTGGGAACTTGAGGCGGGACAATGGGAAGCAGGGGCGGGGTGTGGAGGGGCAGGGGCGGAGAGTGGAGGCGGGGACACGGCCGGAGGAGGGGAGGGGTTGGGGGCGGGGTTGTGGGAGGCAGGTTGCGACGCGGGAGTGGGAGGGGATGGGGACAAGAAGGGATTTGTGGGGTGGGGGAGAAAGGGATTGTGGGAGGTGTAGTTTGGAGAGGAAGGAACATTGCGTCCGCCATTATTAGAGACAAACAAACTCAGAGAAAAGGGGTTGGGGGGAGGGATTTTTTCCCGGGCTGAGAGCACATGGCAATGGCTGTCCCTGGGAACAAAGAGATCAGGGGAGAAGGGGTTTTTACACGCGCTTGAAACATGAGGGCTAGAAACTGGCGATAAAGGAGTGGAGAAGAGGTGTCGGGAAGGCCCTGGGACGGGTTCCGGATTCGCATCCAAGGCAGGGTGCTGAGGAAACACGGGTGAGCCAGGAGGACAATAGCTCTCCTGTGCTAAAAAGCAGTCTGCTCTAGCTGTGTTTTCCAGCGTAGGGGAAGAGGGGTCAGGGACACAGGGGTTGGAAGAGGGTATAAGGGAATTAACAGGGGGATTTTGCAGAGGCTTTTCATGTACTGCCTTTTTCTTCGGCAAAGTATAACTCAGTAAGAGGAGAGGAAAGAATTTTGAAACTGTTTCATCTCCTGCACGCCTAAGAGAGGAGAGTTTTCTCCCCACCTTATCCCAAAATTCAGCAGATCTTATGTCTTTGGAGGTCAGATTAGGAAAGTACTGAAAAAGCCATTGTACAAAAGATTGAACTAGACTTTTAGGGTATTTATGCCCAGTTAAAGAAAGGTAGCTTTGAACTTGGTGGTATATTTCTCTATGGTGTGCAGAAACTTCAGATCCCATTATGAATGCAGCACCACAAATCCTCAGCCCCTTATTAGCAAAAAGGAGGAAAAAAAAGAGAAAGTTTGCACCGGCACCAGCTTAAGACAGGAGCCCCTAAACCAGCAGGGAAATACTCACCAGAATTCTGGATTTACCACAGGAAAGCAGGTCCGGAGGAAAAAAACATGCGAGAAGGGTCTTCTGCTTACCAGCCGTTCCCTCGCCACGTGGTGGTGGGGGGGGGGGGGGTACAGGCTGAGGCTCTGGGCTCGATGTTACACAAAAAGTAACAGCTCGGTACACAGAGCTGGCACAGCAGGACGTGCAGAGCTAACTCCAGCAGACACACAGCTGCCGGGACACCCTGAAAGTCTCTCAGAACTGGAGCTCAGAGATAGCACGTTAGGCACCAAATGTGGAAGGTATCTTTTCAGCTTTATACCGGCTAATGCTTGTATTTCAATGCCTTAGAAAGCCTCGAGCAGCCTAGAGAGGTAGCACTGGCGATCTAGCACTTTAGTAGCTCTAAAATCGGTACCTGAATCAGCTGCAAAGCAAATACCATCAGCAGAAGCAAAGAGGGAGAAATATAGCTCCCTGCTCGCTTAATTTCCTGCACTTAGAAGCTTTCAAATGAGACAGACAACAAGAGGTGTTCACAGGAAGATAGGTGAGCCAAGAGAGGGCGTGGCCTCCCTCGACCGTCTCTTTTATTAGGAGAAGGGGAAAGGGGAGGACTGGGGGCGGACCCGGGGTGACCGGCCAATCAGACACTGCTAAAGAGTTTGAGTTACATTTGGTTTTGCCCGCGCTTAGAACAAAGGAGCTCAGAGCACGTGGCAGGGGCAAGTGTCTTTGGGAGGGGGAGGGGAAGCTCAGAACAGGCAGCAACAATCATCTTTTCCATCATTTCCGGCAGTTTGGCTACAGGCAACTGGAGCTACTTCCTTTTTGGTAGAACTTCCTTTCTGAGGCTTGCGCTCCTTCAATTCATGCACTCTTGCTGCCAGAGCAGAAGTAGATTGTCCACCCCACTTCCTCATGTTTTCCCCACTGTCACACAGGAAATCCCACAGCTCACTTCATGGGATGTAATTTCTCTCTTGGGAACGTCCGCGTTTGGTATCAGAATCTCTGATCTGTACTGCTGAGATTTGGAGAAGGCCTTCTTTGATCTCCTTCTTGAGTTCCTGGGGATTCTTCTTTATTTCATCTTCCATTTTCTGCATACATGTCTCCACAGCTGTGATTCTTCCATGTGTTGGGCCATGCAGGGAATCTGCATATGCTCGGAGCTTCACTGCCATATCCCGCACAGTCTCATTCACAGCGTAGTTCGGTTTCATTATTGCTAAAGCAGAAGCGTATTCTTGTGGCCCAAGTCGTATGAGTTTTCGTCACATGGATGGACTAACTCTGACCCGGTCTGGACTCCTCAATCCTGGGTCATCTGTGAAGACAACCTCTACCACCCCTAGTTCTCTCAGGCGCTGGATCCCTTGTTCTATGGTCTTCCACTGGGTTCGCTGCACATAGAGATCATCTCCGCACATATATCTTTCAACCACGCCTGTCAAAACCCGTCTCCAGAGACTGGCAGAGTCAGCCCCCCTTATTATCGTTTGGTTTATAGCTGGATCACGTGACAGGGATCCCAAATGCCTCGCTTCAGCACCGTCCAGCATCACATCATCGTCTGCAGCATCCCAAATGCGGACTATCCAACTTATTATGGATTCATCAGACCATCGGGTGTAGTCCTTTCTTAAGCTGTGAAGGTCCTTTATGGACATGGACTCAGTAATGGTTTCTGTGCCTGAGTCAGTTGGTGGTTTTGAGAGACATAGGCAGGGACATTATCGGTGTTCAGAGAAGAAGGCACTCCTAGGACTGAGAAAGCGAGTTTCCAATGGGCAATGACATCACGGCCTTTCTCCCCAGTATTAGCAGATGCCCACATAGCTGAGGAGAACGTGTCAATAGACACATGCACATACTTAGGTCTTCCAAATTCAGGAATGTGTGTTACATCTGTCTGCCAAAACTGCAAGGCTTTTAGGCCTCTGGGGTTTACCCTCGATGGCAGAGGTGCAGCAAGTTCATGACAGTCAGCACAAGCACTGACTGTGTCCCAAGCCTCAGTTGGTGTTAGGTGGAACTGCTTCTGCAGGGTATGTGCACTTTGATGGAAAAAATTGTGCGATGCTTTGGCTTATGCAATTTTGTAAGGCTGAGGCGCCACCCAGGCAGGGTTAGCTAGCCTGTCAGCCCTAGCATTGCCTTCTGTTATGAAACCTGGCAAATTGGTGTGGCTTTGAATATGCAAAATGTAATATGGATGCACTTGAGCTTGAATTGCACTCCACAAGGCCCTCAATAGTGAAAACAGAGCCACATTATTCACTTCTTTCAAAAGCGAACAATCTAAGCACTGAGTTATGTCTGCTACATAGGCAGAATCAGTGCCCAAATTCAAAGGTACCTGAGAGAACCGCTGAAAAGCCATGGCAACGGCCCTCAGTTCAACCAGTTGGGCTGAGCCTGACTCATGGCCTTCCAGCACCTGCCACTCAGATCCTTCCTTCCAGGTAACTATGGCTTTCCCAGTTTTCCCAGACCCATCGGTGAAGACAGTGGGTCCTTTCACTGGCACCCAACTATGTGGATATACTCACAGCACACTTAGCCGGCCAGGCTCATAGTTCAGTGCCTTAGAAAGCCTCGAGCTGCCTAGAGAGACTGCACAGGCAATCTAGTACTCCAGTAGCTCCAAAAGGTGACAAGTGTTAGCTGCAAAGCTAATATCAAGAGCAGAAGCAAAGAGGTAGAAATATAGCTCTCGCTCTATGCTTTAATCCTGCTAGTAGTTTGCTCTCGGTCCGAGACAGAAATACACAGAAGCTGTTAGCAGAAGGGAGCTGAGCTAAAGAGGGCGGGCCACGCCGAGCTCTCTCTTTTATTCAGAGGAAGGGAGAGGGGAAGGCAGGGGGCGGACCTGGAGTAACTGGTCAGTCAGACACTTCTCTGGAGAGTCAGTGCTTTTTTCAACTTTTACCCGTGCTGGGAACAAAGGAGGTTTCAGAGCACATGGTTCAAGCAAGTCAGGGCATGCCTGCACAGTCCTGGGCCTGGCTGCACCTCAGGGGCAGGCAGCAACTCGACTATTTTTTGGTCGTAAAGTAAAGCTTGTCTATTTTGCCACTTGCAGTAATTTATGGCTGGGCAGGTGATAAGCAATCTTGTTACAGTGGGGATTCTGTAACATGATGTATCAAACCAGGAGTCCCGTGGAAAAGAAATATATATGGACAGATTCTTGCTAGATGTTTCAGAGATGTTTATTTCTCCAGCCGCATGGCCGGGCTCTGCCGAGGAGCTCTTACAGTCACGGGGCCCGAGGGTCCTTGCCCGCATAGGGAAACACAAAACAACCAATGGCGAACGAAGCTGACCAGGGGCCAGGGAAACCCCGTGCCTCCCCTCAGGGCCCCTCTCCCAGGACTACATGGCGGGGGAAAGGGACCCCAACATTTCACCAGTTTTATTTTAATAAAAGGAGAATGAAAGCAACTGGATAAACATAACAAGAACAGTTTCAAAACAAAACAAGCCACCCTCCTGAGCCTTTAAATGTCCAAACAGATTCTCTGGAACATCTTAAGGCTGACAGAAGAGAGACAGGACTCTCTTAGCATGCTTTGTGGCGAAACTGAGGCAGGAGAGGGTTTAATTTCTTCCCTCCCCCTTTTCATCCCCCCCTCGGCATCGGAGAGGAGTTGTAGGGAAATGGAATTGTATAGGGAAGTCATGGGGTGAAAAACGGATTAGGAATAAATTGGGGATGGGGTAAACTTAGGAAGGCGTTCATATTGGGTATAGGGTAAAAGGGGAAAGTAGGCTGTGGGTAGGGAAGCTGCTGGGATGGATATTGTTTATAATTTTGTGCATAACGGCTGCCTTTGACTGGAATACCTCCAGGCCCAGTAACATTTACTGCTTGTAAACCCTTCTTTCCTTGCACTATATCAAATTGTACAACTTCCCCATCTCCTACACTTTGCAGGTAATTTTTAGGGTTATTCCTTTTAATGGCAGTTCTATGGATGAATAAATCTTCCCCTGTATCATCGCGTGTTATAAATCCATAGTTGTTTTTTTACATTGTACCATTTCACAGTTCCTGTGACTTTCGTGGCTACAACTTCTATCACGTGCTTGCATGTTTGTGATGGCTGCTGGTCCCGCATGGCCGACGCCTCGCTGACTCCGACGTCTCGGCCAGGCCCCCGCATTGTGGCTGCTCTGCACCCTCCGAGCAGCGCTGCTTAGGAGTGTGTCTGGGCTCTGCGGGGCCCCGCGTTGCCATCGCCGCCAGCCCCGCCGCCCTCCGAGCGGTTCCACTCTGCCAACTCCATGCTGCTTCGAGTGCGGCCCCGTTTCGGCTCGGCGCTGCGCGGCTTCTTGTGTCACTGTGGAAACCGCCGCTTCTCGCTCTACAAAGCTCTCTGAGCCGTGTGCTCAGAGCAGGCTTCCACACCGACCCCCGGTTCCTGGCTTCTCGTGGCCCATGGCACCCGCGGTGCCTGCGGCATCGCTCCCTCACTTGCGGTCGAGTGGCCAGGGACCCCGAGACAGGGATGGGGTCCACGATAAGGTGCGGGCTCCCAAGGGGGTCGGGTGCTTCCAGCGCAGGCACCTCCAGCAGCATGGCTGCAGTCACGCTCTCCTGGGATGGCCCCTGCGCGGTCTCGGCCACGGGATTAGTGTCATCCTCTGCTATAGGGGTAATGGGACCATACAAATGCTCCTCAATAGATTCACTGATTACAATTAGTCCACGGAGAGCTTCTGTCGCTAGTCCATGTTTTGTTTGATCCCTTATCTTATCCCAGATCTCGTCCCAAAAACACCCATGACTAGTTCCAGGGGGTTCAATATCAAAAAGTAAGTCTCGAGAAATATAGAAGAAATTTTTGAAAAGCCACTTAAAAAAATGTTCTAGATGTCCCGGAACAAATACTTTCTTGTTTTGCTGTTCAAGGATTCCTTTAACTTCTAGATGCATTTCTTTCTGTGGTTCAGAGAGCCACATTTCCCACGATTCTTCCATAGTCCAGAGAAAATATCCAAACCAAGGTGAGAAGAGAGAGATCTAGAGTGGTTTTTACTCACAAATTTTCTGTCCTTAGGGATTGGTGTCTTGCCAGCAATTCTTTACTATTTGTTGCAGTGGGGATTCTGTAACAGGATGTATCAAACCAGGAGTCCCATGGAAAGAAATATATATGGACAAATTCTTGCTAGATTGTCGGGGTCCCTCCCCCTGCCATGTAGCCCTGGGAGAGGGGCCCTGAGGGGACAGACACGGGGTTTCCCGAGCCCCTGGTCAGCCTCGTTCCCCATTGATTGGTTTGTGTTTCCCTGCGCGGGCAAGGACCCTCAGTCCAGACTGTGAGGGTTCCTCGGGAGAGCTCCGGCCATGGGGCTGGAGAAATAAACATCTCTGAAACATCTACCAAGAATCTGTCCATACATATTTCCTTTCCATGGGACTCCGGGTTTGATATATGCGTGTTACAGTATCCCCGCTGTAACAAATGGTGAAGAATTGTGAGCAGAACGATCCCCGATCCCTAAGTGACTGATTGTGTGAGTAAACCCTAGAAACTTTGGCTTCCTCTTCTTGGTTTTGCTTTGCTATTCCATATCTAAACTATGGAGGAACCGTGGGAAGACTCTTGGCTTTCAGAGCCGCATATGGACATTTATCTTAAACTTGAAAAGATTCTTGAACAACGATTTGTAAATTTTAGCTTGATTCAAGCTCAAAAAGAACTGAAACACTTCCTGGCATGGTTGTTTAAGAATTTTTTCTATGTTTCTTGGGATTTAATTCTTACCAAGGAGTTTTGGAACACCGTTTGGACACAGTTAATTTTTGAGTCAAAATACATGCCGATGGAAGAATATTTTCGTGAATATTATTTAATTACCGAGACTGTTGAGCAATGTCAGTTGTGTCCTGGTGAAGGGAAGCGTGCCTCAGGGACCGTGTGGCCTCGGCCACGTGCACTGAGCGCTCTGCGAGCAGCAGCAAGGCAATTCCCGGGCGCGGGCGGAGCCACACGAGCCGCAGTGTCGGTGGCGGAGCGAGGCGCGGCGGGAGCGGGACGACCCGGCGGTGCCCGCCCGGCCCCGCACAGCGTGTGGTGGAGGGAGCCCCGTGAACGCCCAACCAAGAGGGGCGGCGTGCGGGCGGCGGCTGGCGGCGGTGGAGTGGAGCCACGCCCAGCCGAAACGCGCGCTGGAGCAGGGCGTGGGGGAGTCGTCGCTTGGGGGCCCAGCTGAGACGTGGATGCAGCGCCTGGCATCGGCAGCAAAGCTGCGACCAGAGGAGGTGACGCACGGAGAACTGAGCGGCGCTGCCTGGCCCGGCCCGTGCAGCCCCGAATGCGACCCCAGGAAGAGCACGCAGGCACGAGCAGCCCCGACAATTCCAACACGGGAGTGACCGAAAGAGAGAGCAAAGACGCAGCGAGACAGAAAACAGCAGCCACTCGGAAAAAGGAAAATACCATTGAAGCTAAGATTTTAGGAATAGTAAAATGGTATAATGTTAAACAAAATTATGGTTTTATAACAAGATGTGGCAACCAGCAAGACATATTCGTGCATAGAACTGCTATTAAAAAGAATAACCCTGAAAAATGCATCCCAAGCTTGGGAGATGGAGAGGTGGTAGAATTCAAAATTGTACTAGGCAGAAAAGGGTTACAAGCATCGCAGGTTACTGGGCCTGATGGTGTTCCTGTAAAAGGCAGTATATATGCTAAAAATCGTAGTCATGTTAGACAATATCTCCATTGTAAGCCCCCCCTACAGTCTCCCTTTCCTAATCCCACCTTTCCCTTTTACCCTATGTCCTATTACCCCCAGTGTATTCCCAATTCGTTTTTTCATCCATGATTTCCCTCACAAAACCATATCTTTGCCAATTGTTTCCCCAAAAATCCCTTTCCAATGCCGAGTGGGGGATGAAAAGGGGGAGGGAAGAAATTAAACCCTCTCCTACCTCAGTTTCCCCACAAAGCATGCTCAGAGAGTTCTGTCTCCCTTCTGTCAGCCTTAAGATGTTCCAGAGAATCTGTTTGGACATTTAAAGACTCAGGAGGGTGGCTTGTTTTGTTTTGAAACTGTTCTTGTTATGTTTATCCAGTTGTTTTCAATGTTAAGTTTTACATCTCTTTTGTGTGGTTCCTCGGGAGAGCTCCGGCCATGGGGCTGGAGAAATAAACATCTCTGAAACATCTACCAAGACTCCGTCTATATATATTTCTTTTCCACGGGACTCCTGGTTTGATATATGTGTGTTACAGTAATCCCCACTGTAGCACTAGATGTTTCAGAGATGTTTATTTCTCCAGCCGCATGGCTGGGGCTCTGCTGAGGAGCTCTTACAGTCACAGGGCCCGAGGGTCCTTGCCCGCGCAGGGAAACACAAAACAACCAATGGCGAACGAGGCTGACCAGGGGCCAGGGAAACCCCGTGCCTCCCCTCAGGGCCCCTCTCCCAGGACTACATGGCGGGGGAAAGGGACACCGACACAATCTGTCCCAAAAGGTTTTGCAGTGCACTTTGCAAAGGAGCACTATTGGCCAGGCTCCACTCAAAGTATTCCTGCCATATCGGAAGAACAATTGTTGCAGGATCCACTGCCATTAATTGCAAACACCATTAGCGGCATTTGATTATCAGACAAGCGATCAATTCAAACAATGTGGATGCTGTCTTTTTTGGCTGATGTGGCAAAAAGACCCATTCCAGAATATGCAAAGGGTCCGGCCACTGTTTATTCCATTGGCCAATGATACCTGTAGGATGTAGATCTGGAATGGTAATGAAAACAGTGATATCAATGGAGGGATCCACTCGATAAACCTGATGAGCAGAAACAGCCTGCTGCACCTCCTCCAGTGCTTGTCGAGCTTCAGGAGTCAATTTTCGAGGTGAATTCAACTCAGGGTCCCCCTTTAAAATATTAAAAAGTGGGGAAAGTTGTGCCGTGGTGTAGGTACAAAAATGCTGTTAGTGAGGATCTTCTTGTTATTTTCTAAGTCCGTGAGAGATTTTTCTCTCTCACAGAAGAGGTAGCAGGGAATGTAAACAACGAAGCCACCTGCAACCTTGGAAAGTCTTGTTTATGGTATAGTAGAAAATATTTTGATAATGGATGTTTTAGGATTTTGGCCAATCACCCCCAAGGGGTTGCTGGTCCTTTGTCCAATTAGACTATGAAGAAAAACGTCTATAAAAGAGTTTGTAAAATAATTAAAGAAATCAATCTTGCTGCACAATTCCTGCCTGCTGGATCTTCTCCTCCTCCTCCTCCCTATGGCTGCGGGACACGGTGATATACCGTAGGAACCAGGCCAGCGGTAATACCGTGGTTAGCCCTAGATAAGGACGTAACCAATTAATGATACCCAGCAATTTCTGAGCATCATTCAAGGTCTTAATTGAATCCCAGAATTGCACCTCTTGGTGTTGTATGGTCTGATCCAGAATTTTGACTCCTAAATACTTCCAAGGAGGATGCTGTTGAACTTTCTCTGGAGCCACTTGCAATCCATAAGAATGCAGAGCAGTGAGCAGACGAGGCTGTATCCTCAGCAGCTCGTCCCGAGTGGATGCTGCCACCAGGATATCGTCCATGTAATGGTAGCAGTGTGCCTCAGGAAACTGCTCACGGACTCTGGACAAAGCCTGAGCGACATACCATTGGCAGATAGTCGGGCTGTTCTTCATGCCCTGAGGTAGAACCTTCCATTGATACCTCTGCGCAGGTTCAGCATTGTTAACTGCAGGCACAGTAAAGGCAAATTTTGGTTTGTCATTAGGATGCAAAGGAATAGTGAAAAAGCAATCCTTCAAATCAATGATCAGGATTTCCCACCCTGTTGGGATCATGGTGGGTGAGGGCATACCAGGCTGCAATGCCACCATACTTTCCATCACTGCATTGACTTGTTGGAGATCCTGTAACAACCTCCATTTCCCTGATTTTTTCTTAATTACAAAAACAGGAGTGTTCCAGGGAGTAGTAGAAGGCTCAAGATGTCCCTGTTGTAATTGTTCTTGGACTAACTGGCGAAGGGTGACTAATTTCTCCTCTGGTAGGGGCCACTGGTGTGTTGCAGCAGGGATTTCTGCAACATGTATAGACAGCGAGGCCCGTGAAAAGGAATAGGGACTGATTCTTGATAGATGTTTCAGAGATCTTTATTCTCCAGCCACATGGCCAGGGGACTGCTGAAGAACCGAGCAATCATGGGACAACCAGGGTCCTCCCCACACAGGGGAACACAAAACAACCAATAGGGAACAAGATTTACCAAGGAGTACGGAAACCCTGTAGGCCCTGCCTCTATTCCAGGGTCCCCTCCCCCCGGACCCCACACCAGGGGGCAGGAACCCCAACACTGGTGAATCCATATAGATTTGCGTACTAGCCACTTCAAAGGCAGTGTAGGATATACTGCGCCCTTCGGCACAGTGGCACCCATCAAAAATTTGTCCCAATCAGCACCCCCCAAGCTGCCAACACATCCCGTCCCCAGAGGTTAAGCGGAGCTATAGTGACATAGGGCCGAACTGTAGCTGTTTGTCCCTCTGAATTTTTCACCACCACAGGTCGTTTGCTTAAATAGCTCTGTGCAGTTCCTCCCAACCCTGCAATGGCTGACCCCGCAGGGGCCAGAGGCCACGTGGAAGGCCACGCAGAGGAGGAGATAATTGTCACATCAGCCCCCCTATCGATCAAACCTCGGAGCTGGATCTTAGGCGGCTGGGCATTTGGCAGGATTAGGGTACACGTCATCTGCGGCTTTTGGCTGGAGATGTCTGCAGTCCAGAAGACCTGTGGAGGTCCTGTAGATCCAAAGCCACCATCTCCGTGACTGCGTTGTTCTGCCCTGGGAACACATAACTTAAAAGGCACAAGTTGAGCAATTCTAGTCTTTAGGAATAGTAACGGGGGGATGGGTGTGGAAACCATAGCACAAATCTGGCCTGTAAAATCAGCATCGATAACTCCTGGGTGTACAAAGATCCCCTGAATGGTAACACTAGATCTGCCCACAAGCAATGCACTGAATCCCTGTCCCAGGGGCCCAAATGCATCCAAGGGAACCTTATGAACACAACAGGAGTCTAAGATGACTGTTCCTGCGGTGTGCACATCCACCCCGGCTGATCCCCGGGTGCTGGCTGCAAGCTGGCTGAGTAGGCCTGTGTCAGAGGAGCCTGGGGAAATATTTGTATCTGGGCGCAATTCCCCCGTGCTCCCCCCAGCCCGTTTTTTCCCGGGTGTATCAGGGATTGACCATTGACATGGTATGCAGATTGACAGTAGTCTGAGGACTGACCCGGTCTACCACACCTCTTGCATAGAACAACTCCCCTGTTTTGCTTATTTCTCTTCTTTTGCCTAATCTGTTCCTGCTTGCCCCCAGTCTTAGGTTGTCCTTTTTGTCCACCAGAATTTAATTGAAGAGGCCGTAGAACTGCAGCCAGAGCAGATTTATGCTCCCCAGATCCCACCTTAGCACAGGCTTCAACCATCTGTGTAAGTGTGGGTTCTCCTGGCAAGGCATCTATGATTTTTCTGCACTCATCATTAGCATTATCTCTTGCTAGCTGTCTGCACAACAGCTGCCTCACGGCCTCATCCTCCACTTGCTTCTCAAGGGCTGCAGCAATCTTTTCCACAAAAGACAAAAAGTGCTCTTTTGACCCCTGAGATATTTTCACATATCGTGTTTTAGGAGCAGCCATTTCTATGCCCTTCAATAAGGCTCCCATACCAATCCTCTGAGCCGGTTCAAGGATCTGAGGATGCCAGGCAGCTTAGGCATCAGGGTCCCAATAATTATTGAGCCCCATGAGAGCACCTGCCGGAACTCTACAACTGGGATCAGTTTGAGGCAACTGCATATTCCCAGCTGCAGCCTTCTCAGACATCCTTCTCCAGTTGGCTTCATGTAGTGGTTTGGTCCAAAATACTCATTACTTACTTATTTACCTTCTGTGAGATAAGAATTAGGAGAAAGCAAAGCAGACACAAAACTTGAAAGAATATAAAGAAGTTTATTTACAGACTTAAAAGAAGGAAAAAAAAAATAAAATCATACCACACCTTCAGAACTCTTCTCCTCCCCCCACCTTTCCCCCTTCTCCCACCGTAAAAAGACAACCCTTGAGATGTTCAGTCTGTTTACCACTTCCATAATAACCTTGTTCAGTTCACTTAGGGAGAGGAGTCTCTCTTGCTCATGCTATGGAGACATCTCCACAAGAAATTCTCTCATGGCTCAGTATCACAACGAGACAGCTGCCCGAGTTGGTTCTCTGCTTGCATGTGAGAGTCCCTTCCCCCGACTTACAGCTTTTTCCCACAACTGCTTTCGAGGGTCCACTCTTGAAGTTTTTTGGGGTACAATTTTAAGGTTGAGCTGTTCAGAAACAAAGGTTCTCTTCACCCATCTCTGGGAGCATCTTCATCTCTAAGAATAGAGGCCCTCCCCTTTTCCTGGGAGACAAGGGTCCTCATCATCTTCATCTCTAGGACTATCTCTGGGAGCATCTCTAGGAACAGAGGTCTTCTTCTTCCGATTGGAGCAAGTGTCCTCATCACTTCCATCTCTCCCTGTTCAAACTTCTCATGAAATTGCAGCTGCGTCAGCATTTGCTTATTCCAGCACAGGTGCTTTTGCTCACAAGTACAAGTTGAATGCTCCACCCCCCATGCCTTCATGAAATTACAACGGGTACTCTGATACATCATAGCTTTACAACAGAATTTCAGCTTTAAGCATCTCCTCTTTCTCATCCTTCAGGATTTCAGCTCTTCTTTCTTTACTTAATGTCTGCAGCACTTACAGCACTAAAAGGGTTAATCTCACCTGGGCCTTGCAGCTGGAATTTCGCTTATCGCTGTTGGTCACATGATCTTTGCCAGACAGCAGGGCAGCTTCAGCTGAATCTTCGGCCACACTGGAGGGGGCGGGGGGGGGAGGGGCCGCGCCGTCGGCATGTAGCAGATCTGGGGGGGGGGGGGCGCGGGTGGAACAGGGCCTCACGGCTACAGGATGGCTGTGTCCCGGCCCGAGCAGGTCCTGGCCTGGACCCGGCAGGGCCTGGCAGGGCCCGCTGGGCCCTGTATGGGCCCAGCCCAGTTACCTGTCCCCCGGCCAGAAGCAAGAGAGAGCTAGCTTCCCAGGGTTTGTCCATTCTTAAATGTGGACCACAGAGGCTGTCAAAATTCTAAGTGGCTTAAAAAATTGTCAATATTCAAACTAGCCAGTTGATAGGTTCTGTCAGGTCATAGAGGAAGCTGTAAGCACCTCTTTGCAGGAAAATCCAGAGCTATGCTTGCTAACCCATGACACTTCAAAAACTTGATATTGTACAGGTTGAAATAACACCTGACCTAAATGCTTAATATCAAATGGAGAAAGCAGATCAGTATTCAATACTCTAATAATCTGCATGACCTCGGGAGAACCCAATCCATACTGAGCAACCTTAGTTTGCAGATCCTGTACCACCTTCCAGGCAAAGGTTTCATGCTTGTTAGGCTGGCCTGAATTAGGAAGTACCTTCTGTACTGGAAAAGCTTGGAGTTTACCCTCTGTATCACTACCAGCTTGGTCCTTCATTAGATCACTTTGACCTGCCTGATTCTGAGGTAAGGTAGCAACCTGTTCAGGTTCCCTTTCCTCTTCAGGCATCCCAACTCTTTCTAGTAAATCCCAATCCCCAGCCTCCAATGCCCGCCTTTTAACCTCCTCCCAGGACCGTTTTGAATATTTTGGGCGAACAATCACCGTGCATCCCAGAAGGGTCCGAGGGCGGTTGCGAGATGGCCAAATTCCTGATTGCTGATGCCTGAGTGCCTTCACAGCCTCCCGTAGCAAAGTAAGCATTTCCGTAGCAACGCTGCTCTTATCGTCAGACAGAGGTGTGTCCGATCTCCCGGGAGGCTGACAGGACGCAGGCGCCGGGCCAGCGGACGGTGCGGTGGCAGAGGCTGGAGCGGGGGGAGCCGTAGGCGGCGGCACGGAGGGCAGCGATGTACCTACTCGCAGCCGTGCAGCTTGGGGTGTTGCCGCTTGGGGCGGCACGGCTGTCCCTGCAGGCGCTGTCATCTGTGCAGGCGCCAGCGCTACGCTCGGCGCGGGTCCAGCAACGACAGCCTGCCGCACCAGCTCTGGCAGCGCTGCGAGCTGCTGCATCGCTTCACGCAAAACAACCAGAAGTCGTTGCATTAAAGCGTCCGTCCCCAATGGCTGTGGGGTCTGTGGCTGCGCCGGAAGCTGTCCGGCTGTCGAAGCATGCGCCTGTTATCCAAGCGCTACGGGTCCCGGAGCAGGACCGGGAGGCACCGGAAGCGTGGCCACAGGAGACCATGGTGCCACACCCGTACTCTGTAACGGCACAGCCGGACCCTGCGGCGCCAGTACAGCTGGTTGCTGCACGGCAGGCACCGGTACCGGGTTCAGCTGCCGAGCCCCCGGCGCCGGGGCCGCCCGCGGAGCAGCGGCCGGCACCGGACCCGGCCATGGAGCAACAGCCGGCGCTGTGGCCGTGGCCGTCTGCAAAGCGGCGGGCTGTAGTGCGGCGCTTGTCCACGGAGCAGCAGCCCCCGACACCGCGGTCTGCGAAGCGGCGGGCGGCGCCAGATCCAGCTGTAAAGCGGCATGCGCCGGGGCAGCGGGCGGCGCCGAACTTGTCCACAGAGCAGCAGCCGGCACCGCGGCTGCCTGCAAAACGGCAGGCGCCGGGGCAGTGGCCGCCACGACACCCCCCGCCTCTCCCGGTTGTAGCCAAGGCGGGTCCGTGGGAAGGGGAGATCCCGGCACAGCACTCGAGATGGGTGGCTGGACGGGCAGCTGTAACACGGAGGGGGGAGGGGAAGTCGGTGGGGCGAAAGGTGGCGGGCGCTCCAGCTCTTGAACTGGCTCAGAGCATCTTGCAGGGACATAATTCCGCGGGGAGGGGTAAGATCCCCGCCGCGTCCCCCGGTCTCGTGTCGGAGAGGGGATGAGTTACTGTTCATGCTCTCTTGAGTTAGACCTTCCTCAGTTAACTCATCATCTACTGCAGATCCCGCAGAATCTCCTCCCCCAGATTCATCAGAGCTCGGGTGCTCCTTTTTATCTCTTCCTGTCGCCCATTTCGCAATCACCTCGTACAAGGTCCCCCATGTACGAAATAAATCGACTACATTCTTATCGCCAAATGCGACCTCTTGTATTAATTAATCCCCCAGCCTTTTCCAGGTTTCTGGGCACAGAGCATTGTCAGATTCTGCGGTGAACCTGTGGTCCGCAGCCCAGTCAAGTAACGCACAGAGAGCTTTATCACTTATAGCAGCTCCTGAGATCATTATCACAGATTTGAAGGCAGAAAATACCGTGTTTTCTTTTGAAACTCTGTCCCATCTTCGCAGCTTAGGGTCCCGTCCCCGCAGCTCGGGGCGGGGGGGAAAGGGACGCGTACCTTTCTAAGTCCGATTTCGGTTGCAGTACAGGATGTGGGGTCACAAGACGGCGCAAAGAACGGCACAAGTCCAGGATCAAGTTCAAAGGCCAGAAATGGCTATATTTAATTATATAATTCAGCTTTTATAGCTTTATTCGCAAGGGTGGCATAAAACCATTGGATGATTGACCATCCGCCTCCCAGAGGGATTGGCTGAACAGCATAACACCCATTTTCAAAATATTTTTCCCAGTGTGGAAACAAAGGCACAAACAGCTTGTGCACCTGTGAGATAGTTTACAAAAACACAGACTGCTTTCCCAGCTGGTTAGCATGAGAAAGGAGACTTTCACAGGCGGCTGTAAAAATAGGAAAATTTCTCTGCCACCTCTCTTAGCATCTACAGATCCCAGCCCAATTCCAGTGCTGACAAGCTCTTTCTGAATCTGATCCAGATGCTCACAACCTTGATTTGGTGGAACAAGCCAAACTCCAGCTGCAGCTCACCCTGGAGCAGTAGGGTCTGGCTGTAGGTTGATGGGGACATTTAAAGATGGATCCTTGAAGAGGGTGGCTTTGGAGGAGAGATCTGGATGGTTTTAACCCTCATTTACCAGCAGTGATTTGTCTCATTTGCTGCAAAGCTTTCTCCCACCAAGTTGATGCAGCAACAGAAATAATGGGAAGGACCCAGGAGTACTTCCCAAGAGAAGCAACACAACAAAAACAGTTTCTACTGGATCATCTTTTCAGTGGCAGATAGCATTAACCAGTTTATTGTTTTTCCCTGTGCTATCAGCAAAATAATCCAAAGCAATGTCTGGTGATTGTTTGAAGGACTAAACAGGGGGGTTATATATTTCTATTTTATGCAAACATCCAAGAATGACCCCATTGTTCATCACAAGACATTTTGTGTAGGAAATGGGAAATCTGCCTTCCATCAGCAGAGGTTTTATGAGCAGGTTGGACAAACTTCCCCAGGAAGGGTGCTGGTGTGGTTGGTCCTGCTTTGTGGCAGAAGGATGGATCAGGTGATGCCCCATGTCGTGAGAAACACTGCCAGGTAGGTCGTGTCATCTGTGTCAGTACAAAGAAAATCAGGTGTGGGGACACCATTGTCCCTTGAGCAGGGGACCCTGCCTAGGTGTGTCACACCAGGGGGCTGCAGCAGAAATGGACTTTTGGGGACAAATAAAACACAAAGGGTTATGAAAAAGGAAAACATCATGGATCAACTCGGTTCCATTGAGGACATGGGTCACTCTTCAACATCTGACCTTGGCTATGTCTAATTTACTAGCATGGATGTTGCTTATGATGGCTAAGACCTTGACTGTGGTCAAAAGAGCAGAAAAAGTGAGCTCTTTGGCAAATTGAGTTAAACTCATGTAAAATGCTTTGCATAGACTTTAAAGTTAATATCTAGCTTCTAGGAGACGCAAGAGGAAATGATCCTGAAAGCTGGCAGCACAAACCAGGAAACATTTAATAAACCCAAGGCTCTTTCCCTAAGCAGATATGGCGTTGCATGGAGCACTGGGTGACTGTCTTGGGGTGACTTTATGATGTGTATCCCATGTCGCTGCCCTATGCCCAGAAATTAATTCTTGTGCCTTTCTATGCCTCTAAACTAAGCCTGAGAGGGGGAAGGAAAAACTGAGCAAAACTTTTTCAAAGCAGTGTGCAGCTTGTTCAAGGTCACACAGAGATAGTGATCAGAGAGACAGCTGCAGCAGGGGAGCAAGGAAGCATCCGGCTTGCGGGTTTTTTTCAGTCAGTTTTTGGCCAGTTTTTCAGCTGCTTTTTCTCCGGAGAGAGACTGAGAGTTGAACTTTTTTCCTTCCCTGGAATTTCAGATTTTCTCTCTTTTCTGCTGGACTGCTTCAATATCAAAACACATTGGGAGGACTTTCCACTGAGCACAGAGGGCCTGGCCCTGGGCCAAGCCCCAGCTCCAAGGAGACCAAAGGGAGGACTCTAACACTTTCCCAGGTTTTTTTCTCCACAGCGAGAGATTTTATTATTTAGCATTACTTTCCTTTTTCCGTGTGTTTGTTAAATAAATAGTTTTATCTCCTTCACTTTCCTTTGAGGAAAATTTATTTTTCCCGAGCCTGGTGGGGGAGGGGTGGTGACCTGCCTTCTCTCAGAGTATATATTTCTAAATCTGGCCAAACTGCAACAAATTTAGTGGTGCCCAACTGCGTGGCTCGAAGGAAAGTGAAAAAACCTGTGCTAATTACATTTTGGTTTGAATTCACTTATTCTGTGTTGGGGTAAAGTAGTCACCATGTTGGTTGAGTTCATAACGTTTCTCTGGCTCGATATATTCATGTATTTCTGCTCCATAGGCTTGTTTAAGGTACTAGTGCCTTTCTCGTCCCTAGGCCTATTTGCCTATCCACAACTTGGTCCGATCTTATCCTTGATAAGGAATTTTTGAAGAGCAGGGGCACGAATTCGGATTTCTATTTTGCTGTGCTTGGTGATAATGATTTATAAGACAATAACAGAGGTACAGGCAGCTGTTCGAAGTGTGTATGATATGTGGTTTCTTCGTCCTAACCCCAGTCCGAGCTTCAATAGCCTGTTTTGGGAATTTATTAGTAATTGCACCCAGATTGTTAGAAGAGGAGGAGACGGGGTTTCCCTTCCCTTTAAATTTGATAGGTTATCTTTTGAGAGTGTTCAGTTTCCCCTGGATGTTAAAGAGACATCATCCTCCTGGTATTTAATCTGGTAATCTTCCTCTTTATGATTCGTAGCTTGTCTAGAATAAGAGCTCAGATTTCCAGGATGACTGCCGAGACACCTGACCCAGAGGTGGAAAATCCTGAGTGGTGGGGGGAATGGGAGGATATGGGCAAAACCCTGAAGAAATACTCTGACCCAGTGGTTTGAAATTTCCCCCTGAACAAGTTCAGAAAGCAGCTGAGGTGGTGAAATATCTGAAAGAGAAATACAATCACAATTCTAATGAGAACAAGCTCCTTGCAATATGTTGGTGTCATGGGTTAGCAAGCATAGTCCCAGAAGTGATGTTCTTGCAAAGGGGTTCTTACATCTTCCTCTGTGACCTGACAGAACCTATCAGCTGGCCAGTTTGAATATGGACAATTCTTTAAGCCACTTAAAATTGTGACCGCCTCTGTGATCCACACTTAAGAATAGAAAACTCCAAGGAAGAGCCTCTCTGTCTCGTTTCCGGTGCTGGGACAGGTGGCTGTGGGCCCCGTGTGGGGGCCAGCGGGCCCGGCTCAGGCCCGGCTCGGGCCAGGCCGGGCCGGGCCACAACCATCCTGGAGCCAATGGACCCTGTTCCACCAGCGGAACCCTCCCCCCCCCCCCCCCCCCCCCCCCAGCAGGGCTGTGGGCAGCCGGAGCGACTCGGCTCTCCCCCCTCTCCACTGCGGCCAAGACTCAGCTAAAGATGCACCGCTGTCAGCAAAGGATCATGTGACCAACAGCGATAAGCTTCATTCCAGCTGCAAGGCCTAGGTGAGATTAACCCTTTTAGTGCTGTGAAGAGCTGAAAACCTGAGGGAGAAGAAAGAGGAGATGCTTAAAGCTGAAATTCTGTTGTAAAGCTATGATATATCAGAGTACCCATTGTAATTTCATGAAGGCATGGGGGGTGGAGCGTTCAACTTGTACTTGTGAGCAAAAGCACCTGCGCTGAGATAGGCAGATGCTGACGCAGCTGTAATTTCATGAGAAGTTTGAACAGGGAGAGATGGAAGCGATGAGGACTTTTGCTCCAAATGGGAAAGGAGAAGACCTCTGTTCCTAGAGATGCTCCCAGAGATAGTCCTAGAGATGAAGATGAGGAAGACCCTTTGTCTCCCAGGGAAGGGGAAGGGCCTCTGTTCTTAGAGATGAAATGCTCCCAGAGATGGGTGAAGAGAACTTTTGTTTCTGAACAGTTCAACCTTAAAATTGTACCCCAAAAACCTTCAAGAGTGGACCCTCGAAAGCAGTTGTGGGAAAAGCTGCAAGTCGGGGGGGAAGGGACTCACATGCGAGCAGAGAACCAACCTGGGTGGCTGTCTCGTTGTGATACTGTTTTCATAGCATGGACAAGAGAGACTCCTCTTCCTAAATGGACTGAACAAGGTTATTATGGAAGTGGTAAACAGACTGAACATCTCAAGGGTTGTCTTTTTACATTGTCAGTGGGAGAAGGGAGGAAGGTGGGGGGAGGAGAAGTGTTCTGAAGGTGTGGTATGATTTTTTTTCTTCTTTTAGGTCTGTTAATAAATTTCTTTATATTCTTTCAAGTTTGGTGCCTGCTTTGCATTTCTCCTAATTCTTATCTCACAGAAGGTAAACAGTAATGAGTATTTTGGACCAAACCACTACAGTTGGGCTTTGGCATATGCCTATCGCACACTGCAGCAGGTAAAGGTACAGGGGCAAGAAGATAAATCAGCAAAGCCTGCAGACACCCCAGTCACTCAGAATGCAGCCAAACCAGGCAGCAAGCCCAAACAAGATGGAGAGTCTAAGCCATTGACAGTGGCTCCTGTCACGAGGGAAAAACACACAACCAAAACTGATCACCCAGTGAAAGATGAGGACAATGCAGGGGAAGGAAGCTCAAAACCACCACCAGACTCAGGCACAGAAACCATTACTGAGTCCATGTCCATAAAGGACCTTCACAGCTTAAGAAAGGACTACACCCGATGGTCTGATGAATCCGTAATAAGTTGGATGGTCTGTATTTGGGATTCTGCAGGTGATGATATGATGCTGGACGGTGCTGAAGCGAGGCATTTGGAATCCCTGTCACGTGATCCAGTTATTGACCAAGCGATGATAATGGGGGCTGACTCTGCCAGTCTCTGGAGACGGGTTTTGACAGGCGTGGTTGAAAGATATATGTGCGGAGATGATCTCTATGTGCAGCGAACCCAGTGGAAGATCATAGAACAAGGGATCCAGCACCTGAGAGAACTAGGGGTGGTAGAGGTTGTCTTCACAGATGACCCAGGATTGAGGAGTCCAGACCGGGTCAGAGTTAGTCCATTCATGTGACGAAAACTCATACGACGTGGGCCACAAGAATACGCTTCTGCTTTAGCAATAATGAAACCGAACTACGCTGTGAATGAGACTGTGCGGGATATGGCAGTGAAGCTCCGAGCATATGCAGATTCCCTGCATGGCCCAACACATGGAAGAATCACAGCTGTGGAGACACGTATGCAGAAAATGGAAGATGAAATAAAGAAGAATCCCCAGGAACTCAAGAAGGAGATCAAAGAAGGCCTTCTCCAAATCTCAGCAGTACAGATCAGAGATTCTGATACCAAACGCGGACGTTCCCAAGAGAGAAATTACATCCCATGAAGTGAGCTGTGGGATTTCCTGTGTGACAGTGGGGAAAACATGAGGAAGTGGGGTGGACAATCTACTTCTGCTCTGGCAGCAAGAGTGCATGAATTGAAGGAGCGCAAGTCTCAGAAAGGAAGTTCTACCAAAAAGGAAGTAGCTCCAGTTGCCTGTAGCCAAACTGCCAGAAATGATGGAAAAGATGATGACATGTCCGATTCCCATGAAGGAACCTCTAAGATGCAGGCCCAGGGAAAGAAGGATAACCAGGCATAGAGGGGCTCTGCTTCTAGCCAAGTAGAGGTCAGGGAAAATCGTGTCTTTTGGACTGTGTGGATTTGTTGGCCTGGTACATCAGAACCACAAAAATATGATGCCTTGGTTGACACTGAAGCGCAGTGTACAATAATCCCATCGCAACATGTGGGGATAGAATCTGTTTCTATTGCTGGTGTAACAGGTTGTCATAGGTTAGCAAGCATAGTCCCGGAAGGGATGTCCTTGTTAAGGGGTGCTTACAGCTTCCTCTGGGACCTGATAGAGCCTATCAGCTGGCCAGTTTGAATATGGACAATTCTTTAAGCCACTTAAAGTTGTGACTGCCTCTGTGATCCACACTTAAGAACAGGCAGACTCCCCCCCCAAGCTCTCTCGTTTCCGGTGCTGGGACAGGTGGCTGCGGGCCCCGTGCGGGGGCCAGCGGGCCCGGCCAGGCCCTGCTTAGGCCAGGCCGGGCCGGGCCACGGCTATCCTGATGCCATGGGCCTGTTCCATCCGTGGAACCCTGTTGCTGCCTGTTCTGAGCTTCCCCTCCCCCTCCCAAAGACACGTGTTCCTGCCCATGTGCTCCGAGCTCCTTTGTTCCAAGCACGGGCAAAGCCAAATGTAACTCAGACTCTTTAGCAGTGTCTGATTGTCCGGTCACCCCGGGTCCGCCCTCAGTCCTCCCCTTTCCCCTTCTCCTAATAAAAGATGGTCGAGGGGAGGCTCCGCCCTCTCTCTCAGCTCAGCTACTTTCCTGTGAACCTCTCTGGTTGTCTGTCTCATTTGAAAGCTTCTAACTGCAGGGAACGGAGTGAGCAGGGAGCTATATTTCTCCCTCTTTGCTTCTGCTGATGGTATTTGCTCTGCAGCTGATTCAGGTACTGATTTTAGAGCTACTAAAGTGCTAGATCGCCTGTGCTACCTCTCTAGGCTGCTCGAGGCTTTCTAAGGCATTGAAATACAAGCGCTAGCCGGTATAAAGCTGAAAAGATACCTTCCACATTTGGCGCCCAACGTGCTATCTCTGAACTCTGGTTCTGAGAGACTTTCAGGGTGTCCCGGCAGCTGTGTGTCTGCTGGAGTTAGCTCTGCACGTCCTGCCGTGCCAGCTCGGTGTAGCGAGGCGTTACTTTTTGTGTAACATCGAGCCCAGAGCCTCAGCCTGTACCCTCCCCCACACCACGTGGCGAGGGAACGGCTGGTAAGCAGAAGACCCTTCTCGCATTTTTTTTTCTCCGGACCTGCTTTCCTGTGGTAAATCCAGAATTCTGATAAGTATTTCCCTGCTGGTTTAGGGGCTCCTGTCTTTAGCTCGTGCCCGTGTAAACTTTCTCTTTTTTTTTTCCTCCTTTTTGGCGAGTAAGGGGTTGAGGTTTGGTGCTGCATTCATAATGGGATCTGAAGTTTCTGCACACCATAGAGAAATATACCACCAAGTTCAAAGTTACCTTTCTTTAACTGGGCATAAATACCCTAAAAGTCTAGTTCAATCTTTTGTACAATGGCTTTTTCAGTACTTTCCTAATCTGACCTCCAAAGACATAAGATCTGCTGAATTTTGGGATAAGGTGGGGAGAAAACTCTCCTCTCTTAGGCGTGCAGGAGATGAAACAGTTTCAAAATTCTTTCCTCTCCTGTTACTAAGTTATACTCTGCCAGAGAAAAAGGCAGTACATGAAAAGCCACTGCAAAACCCCCCTGTTAATTCCCTTATACCCTCTTCCAACCCCTGTGTCCCGGACCCCTCTTCCCCTACGCTGGAAAACACAGCTAGAGCAGACTGCTTCTCAGCACAGGAGAGCTATCGTCCTCCTGGCTCACCCGTGTTTCCTCAGCACCCTGCCTTGGATGGAAATCCGGACCCCATCCCAGGACCTTCCCAACCCCTTTTCTCCACCCCCTTTTCCCCAGTTTCTAGCCTTCAGGTTTCAAGCGCGTGTAAAAACCCCTTCTCCCCTGATCTCTTTGTTGCCAGGGACAGCCATTGCCATGTGCTCGCAGCCCGGGAAAAAACCCCTCCCCCCAACCCCTTTTCTCCGAGTTTGTTTGTCTCCAATAATGGCGGACGCAATGTTTCTTCATCCCCAAACTACACCTCCCACAGTCCCTTTCTCCCCCATCCCACAAATCCCTTCGTGTCCCCATCCCCTCCCACTCCTGCGTCACAACCTGACCCCGCCCCTAACCCCACCCCCACAGCGTCGTGTTTCACCCCTCCCTCTGTTCCCGCCCATGGCTCAAGTACCGCCCCTGCCTCCCACAACCCCGCCCCCAACCCCTCCCCTCCTCCGGCCGTGTCCCCGCCTCCACTCCCCGCCCCTGCCCCTCCACTCCCCGCCCCTGCTTCCCATTGTCCCGCCCCAGGTTCCCACAATCCTGTGACTGCCCCTCTGAATCCGGGAACCCATGCCTACCAGGAAGTAACTCCAAATGCTTCTACTACACTCTCTTGTACTAGCAATGGAGCTAACCCTGACTGGAAACCCCTTCCTTATTCTGATATTAAGGATTTGTGCAAAGCAATTAAGGAGTTTGGAATGCAGAGTAATTATTTTAAGAGCCTTTTAAGTGCTACTTTTGCAACTCACTTACTTGTACCTCATGATTTACTTACATTAATGCAAACTCTTCTCACACCTGGTGATTTTATGATGTGGAAAAAGCAATGGAAAATAATTTTATCTGATTTATTGAAAATTTTGTGGCAAACTCCAGATAATTACCTGGATTTTGAAAACAATTATATCACATTAGACCTTTTATCTGGTGACAATAATATGGCAAATCCTCAAAAACAAGCAATGCTTATCCCTCCTCCAGTTCTTACTGAAATCACACGTGCTGCTGAAAAGGCCTTAACATTACTACCATCTCAAACTCCTAACACTCATTATACCACCATCAAGCAATTGCCAAATGAAAATATTATTCAGTTTTATAACCATCTGTGCGAAGCTGTCTCTTCCCAGGTCCCTAATCCTGACCTCCAACAAGTGCTCCTACTCGAACTTCTCCAAGTTAATACAAACGATGCATGGAAACAAGTCATTCTCACTCTCCCTCTGTATCCTCCTCCTACTGTTGAATCCATCATTGAAGTCTGTACAAAGAAGGTGCAGCTGAACACAGCTGCTCCCTTTTTGAAAAAAGTGGGGATGGTTGGGGAAGTTGTGGAGAATGCTACAGGTACAGGAGAAACTCAATCTCGTGGTAACTTTATATGCTATCATTGTCAGAAAAAGGGACATGTAGCTCGCAATTGCAGAGCAATTATAACTGCTGATAAAAACTCTTCAAAGACTGTTTCCCCAGGTCAACAGCAGGGAAACTAGCGACTCAACGCATCCTAACATCTCTGCGTTCAGACATAAATAGGGCTGCAGACAAAGCAACTTGGACTTCTGGACTCAGGTTTAAGGTAACCTGTGATGAAACACACCATTTCAACAACAACAAACAGACTGTAATACCCATCTCATTCCAGAATGTGGACCACATGCCAGAATTTACATACCTTTTTGTTATTGGGGACACTCGGGAAACACCTGCTGGGATAGAGGTTACACCCACACTCATGAAAATGGATCAGAACGGGTGTTCTAACCTAATGGTACAATGTATATATCCACCGTACTTTATGCCAAAGGGTCAAGTCATTGCACAGGCCATTCCACTGCCCAAATACCTGCCCACAGATGGTCATATCCCAGCCATCTGTTGGACTGAGGTTTTGGGAAACGACAAACCTGTAATAGAATGTAAGCTCCGTCACAAATCACATAAAATCAGTATAATGGGAATGATAGACACAGGTGCTGATGTGTCTGTCATTCCATTTGATAAGTGGCCTACACAATGGGAATTGCAATCTCAGGGCATCATACAAGGGATTGGAGGTACACAAATTGCAAAGCAATCCAAACACACCACCCAGATTGAAGGTCCTGAAGGACAAATAGCAACACTTCGTCCGTATGTCCTAGACACCAAATTCGCCCTGTGGGGAAGGGATGCCATGTCTCAGTGGGGAACAAAAATTGATATCACCCCTAGACATCAAAATTTTCCCTTGCAGGCCACTGAAGCAGAGTGCCACCCACAGAAATTAACTTGGAAAACAGATGAACCAGTCTGGGTTAACCAGTGGTCACTAAAAAAAGAAAACTTAGAGGCACTCAAACATTAGTAGCTGAACAATTAGCTAAAGGAAATATCGTGCCAACGAGCAGCCCATGGAACACACCCGTGTTTGTAATACAAAAACCAGGAAAGAACAAATATAGGCAACTCCAAGATCTTAGAGAAATTAATAAAGTTATTGAAGACATGGGACCCCTTTCAACCAGGTATGCCATCACCTTCAATGCTCCCACAACATTGGCATTTAGCTGTTCTTGACATTAAAGATTGCTTCTTTCATATTCCACTCCACCCTGCAGATGCCCCTCGATTTGCATTTTCTGTACCCTCTATTAATCGTGAAAC
The DNA here is from genome assembly GCF_009650955.1 of Corvus moneduloides. NCBI lineage: Eukaryota > Metazoa > Chordata > Aves > Passeriformes > Corvidae > Corvus > Corvus moneduloides. The sequence continues at coordinate 4,007,374 of NC_045510.1, forward strand.
TCCCATGGAAAATTACCATTGGCTTGTGCTTCCCCAAGGTATGAAAAATTCCCCAATTCTCTGCCAAGAGTATATTGCTAAAATTCTATCTCCCATCCGTGCCAAAGCAGAGAAAGCCATCATCCTGCATTACATGGATGATGTGCTGGTGTGTGCTCCCAATAATCAGTATCTCGAGCAAACACTTAACATGGTGATTGAGGCCCTAGAGGCCAAGGGCTTTGAATTACAACCTGAAAAAATGCAGAGAACAAGCCTTTGGAAATACCTCGGACTCAAAATCACAGAAACCTCTATCACCCCAACACCTGTCACCATTAATATTAACCCAAAAACATTAGAGGAAGTGCAACAGATCTGTGGGACACTGAAGTATTTAAGGTCCTGGTTAGGACTCACCACAGAGGATGTAGCTCCTATTGCAAACCTAGTAAAAGGGGAAGGCGGTCCAGCATCCCCTAGATCCCTGACAGAAGAGGCAAGGCAGTCTCTCAAAAAGATACAAGAGCTCATTTCCACCAGACAAGCACACAGGTATCAGCCCTCCCTACCCTTTAAGCTTGTCATTCTAGGGAAGGTACCACGCTTTCACGGCCTCATATTTCAGTGGGACAAAGAGCAGAAGGAACCCTCATCATAATTGAATGGGTATTCCTTCCACTCCAACCTCCTAAAACCATCACACAGCCACAAGAACTAATGGCAAAAATTATCATGAAGGGTAGAGCAAGGCTCCGCACCATGGCAGGATGTGACTTTGCATGCATCTACTTACCTGTCACAACTGACGCATTAGATCACCTACTCCAAAATAATATAAATTTACAATTTGCATTAGATAGTTACTCAGGCCAAATCTCCAATCATTACCCAAAACATAACATGTTTAATCTGGCATTCTCTTTTATCCCTCGAGAGATGCAAAGTAGAAAACCCCTCGATGCGATTACTGTTTTTACCGATGCTTCAGGAAAAACTAAAAAGTCCGTGGTCACATGGAAAAATCCAAAGACGCAAAAGTGGGAGTCTGACATCGAGGTAATCCAGGGATCACCACAAGTAGCTGAATTAGCAGCTGTCGTTAGAGCATTTGAGAGGTTCAAAGAACCCTTTAATTTGGTCACAGACTCAGCATATGTAGCTGGAGTAACTGTTAGAGCTGAGCATGCTCTCCTAAAAGAAATCTCAAACAAGAAAATTTATGATTTGCTCTCAAAATTAATTTATCTGGTTTCCCACAGAGAGCATCCCTATTTTGTCATGCATGTGAGGTCACATACAAACCTGCCAGGATTTATTGCAGAATGTAATCGTAGAGCTGGTGCCCTGGCTCTGCCAGCAGACATAGTTCTATCAGCCGACTTACCAAACCTCCCCCAAATTTTTGAACAAGCAAAATTGAGCCATGCCATGTACCATCAAAATATTGCTGCTCTTATCCGCATGTTCCATCTGTTGCAAACACAGGCAAAAGCCATAGTGGCAACATGTCCCAACTGCCAGAAGCTACAGCTTCCATCACTGGGCATGGGGGTCAATCTCAGAGGCATTAATAGCGGTGAAGTATGGCAGATGGACGTCACACATTTCCCTGAATTTGGGAGATTAAAATACATTCATGTTTCGATTGATACCTTCTCTGGTGCTATGTATGCCTCTGCACATGCAGGTGAAAAAGCTAAGGATGTTGAAAAACATCTTGTCCATGCTTTTGCTGTGCTTGGTATACCTGAGGAGATAAAAACTGATAATGGACCTGCCTACACCTCTCAGGAGTTTAAAAACTTCCGTCAGCAGTGGGGATTTCGACATGTTACAGGTATTCCTCACTCCCCAACTGGACAAGGCATTGTTGAACGTGCCCATCAAACCCTCAAGCGAATGCTGCTACAACAATCAGGGACCACTAAACTCAACTCACCTGTCCTCAGACTCAGCAAAGCACTGTTTACCATAAACTTCCTGAATGGCACCTTTGAGGATCCAAACCCTCCCATCTATCGTCATTTCCAGAACACCGGGAGACAGAAACTGAAGGAAAATCCAGAAGTCCTGATCCGGGGCCCAGAGACTCAAAAAATCCAAGGACCATACAAACTTGTAACTTGGGGACGTGGGTATGCCAGTGTATCTACCCCTCAAGGACTGAGGTGGATCCCAGGGAAATGGGTAAAACCTTATGTCACTTCCTCAAAAGTTAAGGAGGTTAAAACTGCCTCCTGGAAGAGACGCCGTAAAAAGGATCCTGATTTTGCACCTTCATGTAAACCCCCTACTGCAGATTTTGATGTTAATCCCTTAAGTTAAGTTGCACTGTTTTGCACTCAGGTTTTGCACTGTATTTTGTAAATCTTCGTCCTGATACTCCATACCATAGATGTCCTGACTAACCCCCTGAGTTTGGACTGGGGAACTAGTTTAAAGGCATCCTAGGCACTGTCGAGTTGTAGGGACGATAGATTCCAATTATGTTCTGCACTGTTGTTTTGTTACTGTTCTATGCACTTTTAAGTTACTAAGAGTTACAACCCAGCTTTAAAGAAAAAAAAATAGGGAATTGTTGCTGCCTGTTCTGAGCTTCCCCTCCCCCTCCCAAAGACACGTGCTCATGCCCATGTGCTCTGAGCTCCTTTGTTCCAAGCGCGGGCAAAACCAAATGTAACTCAGACTCTTTAGCAGTGTCTGATTGGCCGGTCACCCCGGGTCCGCCCCGAGTCCTCCCCTTTCCCCTTCTCCTAATAAAAGATGGTCGAGGGGAGGCTCCGCCCTCTCTCTCAGCTCAGCTACTTTCCTGTGAACCTCTCTTGTTGTCTGTCTCATTTGAAAGCTTCTAACTGCAGGGAACGGAGTGAGCAGGGAGCTATATTTCTCCCTCTTTGCTTCTGCTGATGGTATTTGCTCTGCAGCTGATTCAGGTACCGATTTTAGAGCTAATAAAGTGCTAGATCGCCCATGCTAGCTCTCTAGGCTGCTCGAGGCTTTCTAAGGCATTGAAATACAAGCGCTAGCCGGTATAAAGCTGAAAAGATACCTTCCACAGAACCCCCCCCCCCCCCCCCCCCACTGCCTTGCCGTTGGCAGCTGGCACGGCTCAGCTCTCCCCCCTCTCCACTGCAATAAGAAAAATTCCAGCTGCAAGGCCTAGGTGAGATTAACCCTTTTATTGCTGTGAAGAGCTGAAAACCTGAGGGAAGAGAGAGAGGAGATGCTTTAAGATGAAAGTCTGTTGTAAAGCTATGACATATCAGAGTATCCCATAATAATTTCATGACGGTATGAAGGGGGATGGAGTGTTCAGCTTGTAAGCAAAAGCACCTGCGCTGAGATAGGCAGATGCTGACGCAGCTGTAATTGCATGAGCAGTTTGGACAGGGAGAGATGGACCAGATGAGGACTTTTGCTCCAAATGGGAAAGGAGAAAACCTCAGTTCCTAGAGATGCTCCCAGACATGGTCCTAACGATGAAGATGAGGAAGACCCTTTGCTCCCAGGGAAGGAGAAGGGCCTCTGTTTTTTGTTTCTGAATGGCTCAACCTTAAAATTGCACCCCAAAAACCTTCAAGAATGGACCCTCGAAAGCAGTTGCGGGAAAAGCTGCAAGTCGGGGGAAGGGACTCACATGCGAGCAGAGAGACTCCTCTTCCTAAATGGACTGAACAATATTTGGAAGTGGGCGGCTGTCTCATTGTGATACTGTTTTCATAGCACGAGCAAGAAGAGACTTCTCTTTCTAAATGGACTGAACAAGGTTATTATGGAAGTGGTAAACAGACTGAACATCTCAAGGGTTGTCTTTTTACATTGTCAGTGGGAGAAGGGAAGAAGGTGGGGGGAGGAGGAGGAGAGTTCTGAAGGTGGTATAATTTTTTCCTTCTTTTAGGTCTGTTAATAAATTTCTTTATATTCTTTCAAGTTTGGTGCCTGCTTTGTGTTTCTCCTAATTGTCATCTCACAGAAGATAAACAGTAATGAGTATTTTGGACCAAACCACTACACTAAATTGGTGTTTCTGCCCGGTTACAAACCAAACCCGCGACACAGGTGGATCACAAGATTTGACCTTGGTGGAAGCTGAGGTGAGCCTGACCGGAAATGAGTGGAAGAAACATCTCATTGTGACTGGTCCAGAGGCCCCGTGCATTTTGGGCATAGACTTCCTCCGAAGCGGGTATTTCAGAGACCGAAAGGCACTCAAGTGGGCTTTTGGAATAGCTGCTGTGGAGACAGAAGGCATTAATCAATTGAACACTTTGCCTGGACTATCAGAGAATCCATCTGCAGTCGGCCTTCTGAAGGTGGAAGAACAAAGAGTACCAATTGCTACTTCGACAGTGCATCGCCAACAATACTGGACAAATCGGATGCTGTGATTCCCATCCACAAGATGATCCATGAGCTGGAGAGCCAAGGAGTGATCAGCAAGACCCACTCACCCTTCAAGAGTCCCATTTGGCCTGTGTGCAAATCGGAAGGAGAATGGAGATTGACTGTGGACTATCGTGCCTTGAATGAAGTGACTCCACCATTAAGGGCTGCTGTGCCGGACATGTTGGAGCTCCAGTACGAGCTGGAGTACAAGGCAGCAAAGTGGTACGCAACCACTGATATTGCCAATGCCTTCTTCTCCATTCCTCTGGCAGCAGAGTGCAGGCCTCAGTTTGCCTTCTGTCTTGAGGTGACTTTATGATGTGTATCCCATGTCGCTGCCCTATGCCCAGAAATTAACTTTGTGCCTTTCTATGCCTCTAAACTGAGCCTGAGAGGGGGAAGGGAAAACTGAGCAAAACTTTTTCAAAGCAGTGTGCAGCTTGTTCAAGGTCACACAGAGATAGCAGTTTTTTTCCCCAGCTGCGGCAGGGGAGGGAGGAGGCACCTGGTTTGCTGCTTTCCAGTCAGCTTTTGGCCAGTGGTTTTCAGCTTCTTTTTCTCCGGAGAGAGACTGAGAGTTGAACTTTGCTTTTCCTTCCCTGGAATTTCGGATTGTCTCCCTTTTCTGCTGGACTGCTTCAACCTCAGAGCACATCAGGAGGACTTTCCACCAGGCACAGAGGGCCTGGCCCTGGGCCAAGCCCCAGCTCCGAGGAGACCAAAGGGAGGACTCTAACACTTTTCCCCGGTTTTTTCTCCACAGTGAAAGATTTTATTATTTAGCATTATTTTCCTTTTCCCGTGTGTTTGTTAAATAAATAGTTTTTATCTCCTTCACTTTCCTTCGAGGAAAATTTATTTTTCCCGAACCTGGAGGGGGAGGGGTTGTTGTGCCTTCTCTCAGAGTATATATTTCTAAATTTGGCCAAACCAGAACACCTTCACCTGGAGGGGCATGCAGTACACCTGGAATTGACTGCCCCAGGGGTGGAAGCACAGTCCCACCATTTGCCATGGACTGATCCAGACTGCACTAGAAAAGGGTGAGGCTCCAGAACATCTGCAGTACTTTCATGGGTTAGCATAGCTACATAAGTGATTCTCTTGCAAAGAGGTGCTTACAGCTTCCTCTATGACCCGAAAGAACCTATCAACTGGCTAGTTTGAATATTTGCAACTTTTTGGGCCTCTTAAGAACCTTGACACACCTCTGTGACCCACATTTAAGAACAAACAGAGCCCAGGAAAGCTCCCTTGCCTTCCAGCTTTTGGACAGGTAGCGGGGGGGACCTGCCGAGGGCCCAGCGGGGCCGGGCCGGGCCCTGCTCGGCCCGCCTGGGTTGGCCTTGGCGCGGCACTGTTCCATCTGTGGCCCCCCCCAGCCCTGCTCTGTGCAGGCGGCCCCTCCAGCCCTGCCCTGTGCAGGCAGCCCCTGGTGCGGCCAGGGCTCATCTGAGACCGCTGCCCCGCTGCCCGGCAAAGATGATGTGACCAACAGCAATAAGCGAACTCCAGCTGCAAGGCCCAGGTGAGATTAACCCTTTTAGTGCTGTAAGTTTCCTCCAGAACAGATGAAGCCTGCAGACATTAATCCTCTCCCGAGTCTGAGGAAGAGGGAAGGTGCAGAAAACACCATAGAGACACCAAAGTCAGTAAAGAAGGAAGAGCTGAAACCCTGAGGGAGGAGAAACAGGAGACGCTTAGAAGCTGAAATTCTGTTGTAAAGCTGTGGTGGTGATAGACTATGATATATCAGAGTACCCGTTGTAATTTCATGAAAGCATGGGGGGGTGGAGCATTCAAACTGTACTTGTGAGCAAAAGTACCTGTGCTGAAATAAGCAAATGCTGAAGTAGCTGTAATTTGATGAGAAGTTTGAACAGGGAGAGATGGAAGTGATGAGGACTCTTGCTCCAAATTGGAAGGAGAAGACCTCTGTTCCGAGAGATGCTCCCAGAGATAGTCCTAGAGATGAAGATGATGAGGACCCTTTTGCTCCCAGGGAAGGGGGAGGGCCTCTATTCTTAGAGATGAAGATGCTCCCAGAGATGGGTGAAGAGAACCTTTGTTTCTGGACAGCTCAACCTTAAAATGGTACCCCAGTAGCTCAAGATTGGACCCTCGAAAGCAATTGTGGGAAAAGCTGCAAGTCAAGGGGCGGGACTCTCACATGCGAGCAGAGAACCAACCCGGGCGTCTGTCTCGTTGTGATACTGAGCCATGAGAGAATTTCTTGTGGAGATGTCTCCATAGCATGAGCAAGAGAGACTCCTCTTCCTAAGTGAACTGCAAAAGGTTATTACAGAAGTGGTAAACTGACTGAAAATCTCAAGGGTTGTCTTTTTACATTGTCAGGGGGAGAAGGGGGAAAGGTGGGGGGAGGAGAAGTGTTCTGAAGATTTGATCTGACTTTTTTCCTTTCTTTTAGGCCTGTTAATAAAATTCTTTATATTCTTTCAAGTTTGGTGCCTGCTTTGCTTTCTCCTAATTCTTATCTCACAGAAGGTAAATAAGTAAGTAATGAGTATTTTGGACCAAAACTACTACAAGTACATTGATGACATCATTGTGTGGGGGAACACTGCAACAGAAGTGTTTGAGAAAGGAGAGAAAATCATCCAAATTCTCCTGGAAGCCAGTTTTGCCATCAAGAAGAGCAAAGTCAAGGGACTTGCTCAAGAGATCCAGTTCCTGGGAGTGAAATGGCACGACGGACGACGTCAGATTCCCACCGAGGTCATCAATAAGATCACAGCAATGTCTCCACCAACCAACAAGTAGGAGACGCAAGCTTTCCTAGGTGCCATAGGCTTTTGGAGGATGCATATTCCTGAGTACAGCCAGATTGTGAGTCCTCTTTACCTGGTTACCCGCAAGAAGAACAATTTCCATTGGGGCCCTGAACAGCAACAAGCTTTTGCCCAAATCAAGCAGGAAATCACTCATGCCGTAGCCCTTGGCCCAGTCAGGACAGGACCAGAAGCGAAGAACGTGCTCTACTCTGCAGCTGGGAGCCATGGTCTGTCCTGGAGCCTTTGGCAGAAGGTATCTGGTGAGGCTCGAGGTCGACCACTGGGATTTTGGAGCCGAAGCTACAGAGGGTCTGAAGCCAACTACACCCCAACAGAGAAGGAAATCTTGGCAGCCTATGAAGGAATCCAATCCGCCTCAGAGGTGATCGGCACTGAGGCACAACTCCTTCTGGCACCCCGACTACCGGTGCTGGGGTGGATATTCAAAGCACAGGTTCCCTCTACCCACCATGCCACCAATGCCACATGGAGCAAATGGATTGCTCTCATCACACAGCACGCCTGTATCGGAAAACTGAGTCGCCCTGGGATTTTGGAAATAATCACAAATTGGCCTGAAGGTGAAAACTTTGCTCTCGCTTATGAAGAAGAACAAGTGACACGCGCTGAAGAAGCTCCACCGTACAACCAATTGCCATCAGAAGACACATGCTACGCTCTTTTCACTGATGGTTCTTGTCGCATGGTAGGGATGAAACGAAAGTGGAAAGCAGCTGTATGGAGTCCCACACGACGGGTTGCAGAAGCTACAGAAGGAGAAGGGGAATCAAGCCAACTAGCTGAACTCAAAGCTGTTCAACTAGCCCTGGACATTGCTGAAAGGGAGAAGTGGCCAAAGCTCTACCTCTACACTGATTCATGGATGGTAGCCAATGCTCTGTGGGGATGGCTAGAAAAGTGGGACAAAGCTAATTGGCAGTGTAGGGGAAAACCAATCTGGGCTGCTGAAGAGTGGAAAGACATCGCTGCCTGAGTAAGAAAGCTAACTATGAAAGTCTGCCATGTAGATGCCCATGTCCCCAAGAGTCGGGCTAATGAAGAACACCAAAACAACAAGCAGGTAGATCAGGCTGCAAAGATAGAAGTGTCACAGATAGATTGGAAACATAAAGGAGAGTTGTTCCTAGCTCGATGGGCCCATGATGCCTCAGGTCATCAAGGCAGATATGCCACCTATAGGTGGGCACGAGATCGAGGGGTGGATCTAACCATGGACAGTGTCTCCCAGGTTATCCATGACTGCGAGACATGTGCCGCTATCAAGCAGGCCAAGCGAGTGAAGCCCCTGTGGTACGGTGAGCGGTGGTCCAAATACAAGTATGGGGAGTCCTGGCAGATTGATTACATCACGCTGCCTCAAACACACCAAGGCAAGCGCTATGTGCTCACAATGGTAGAAGCCACCACAGGATGGCTGGAGACCTACCCTGTGCCTCACGCTACTGCCCGTAACACCATTCTGGGCCTTGAAAAGCAAGTCCTTTGGAGGCATGGCACCCCTGAGAGAATTGAATCTGACAATGGGACACACTTTAAGAATAGCCTTATCAACACCTGGGCTAGAGAACATGGCATTGAGTGGGTGTACCATATCCCTTACCATGCACCAGCTGCAGGCAAAGTGAAACGGTCCAATGGATTGTTGAAAACCACTTTGAAGGCACTAGGTGGGGGAACTTTCAAAAATTGGGAGCAGCATCTGGCAAAGGCCATCTGGTTTGTTAACACCTGAGGTTCCACCAATAGAGCTGGTCCAGCCCAATCTGAATCCCTGTAGATGGAGATAAGGTCCCAGTAGTGCATGTCAGAGGTCTGTTAGGAAAGACTGTGTGAATGAATTCTGCCTCAAGTACAGACAAACCCATCCGTGGGGTTGTCTTTGCTCAGGGACCTGGTTGCACATGGTGGGTAATGCAGAAAGATGGAACAACACGTTGTGTACCACAGGGAGATCTGATTGTTGGGTGAAAACCACCTGTAATGTGAAATGCCTGTATACCAGTGCTTGCTGTCACTGTCACTGTTTGTACATAGCTGTATATATGTATGTATTAATGTGTGTGTGTTGAGTTAGAATATCTTAGTTTGAGCATTGAGCCAATGATATGGGATAAGTGGTGGAATGTCTTGGGGTGACTTTGTGATGTATATCCCCTATCTCTGCCCTATGCCCAGAAATTAAGGTTGTGCCTTTCTGTGCCTTTGAATTGAGCCTGAGAGGGGGGAGAGACAAAACCGAGGGAACTTTCTAAGCAGTTTGTTTTCATGTTTTCAAGGACACAGTGATAGAGACGGTTCTGTGTTCAGCTGCAGCAGCAGAGCGAGAGTGGGGGAAGCAGCCTGCTTGCTTTTGCCCAGTTTTTTTCAGCTCATTTTTCTTTCTCCGGAGAGAGAAGGAGAGTTGAACTTATTTTTTCCTGGGACTTGTTTTTTTTCCTTTTTTTTTTTCTCTGCTGGACTGTTTCAACATTAGAATATATTGGTAGGTTTTTCACCAAGGCCTTGGCCCTGGAGGTGGGCCCACCACCCCGTCCCAGCTCCAAGGAGGGGGAGAGAGACTACAGAAGGACTCTGAAATTTTCCCAGGTTTCTCTCAGCAGAGCAAGAGGTTTTATTATTTAGCATTATTATCCTTTTCCTGTGTGTTCGTTAAATAAATATTTTTTATCTCTTTCACTTTCCTTCAAGGAAAATTTAGGTTTCTTTTTTCCCGAACCTGGTGGGGGAGGGGTGGTTTGTAACCTGCCTTCTCTCAGAGGATATATTTCTAAATTTGGCCAAACCGGAATAAATGCTCATGCTGGCGGCAAAATGGGTAACAAAGATAAATCCTAAGTGACAAAGGATGTTCACGCTTAAGTAACAGCATTGCTGCAATGTTTGCAAGATGAACTGTAGCTTAAATTATTATTTCTTGGGGTGCAACAAGAAAAACAATGTTATTAAAACAATAATGCGCATTACAAGACTATGTGGACTCTTACTTTTGGATCCTACATTGTCATCACTAATTATAAAGCCAAATACTTTAGTGGATACATAAATGTGACTATTGAGCCTAGCTTTAAGTCTATGCCACTCCTCAGGACTTCTCTGAATTCCTACAGACAGATTTCTGCAAAAAAGTATTACATGCTTGGGCTAAAATTTAATGATTTAAGCATTTCTTGGGATGCAGACACTGCCTGTAACTCCTGGAGAGAAACTCTGGTTATCCTCACAGGGCCTCAAGGATGGATGGTCCTAGGGCAGGACACTGAAATGGAATTTTTGTAGGGAGGTTTGTCTTCCTCTGCCCTTTCCTGAGTCATCACTCCCCTTGGAGCTGCAGCCTTCCAGAGGGGTTAGCAGCATTGCAGAGGACAAAGCCTTGGTCCATGGGATGCTAAGCTGATGCCTTATCCCATGCCAAATCAAAGCTGGCTAACAATTTCCCACTAGTCATAGCCATGCCACAGAGTTAATAGTAAAAAATGCAAAATCCCTCTCAAGAGAAATGCTGAAATTTCAAAATTCCATTCTGTCCTAAATCGTCTGAGTTTTTCACCAATACATTTTGTTTCAATGCATGTTATGTTGCTGTAACAATAATATTTAAACAAAGTGTTTGGACTTTATTAGCTCAGACCTTTTCAATAACTTCCCATAGAGCTTTCCCGTCAAAAGTTTCCACTTTAAGAAAGTGACACTGGGTGGCAAAGGTCTGATGGGAGCACTTGCCTCCAACGTGCATTGTGTGGACCTGGGCTTGCTCTATGCCTCTTCTCCCAGCCCTGATGGAGGGAAATGCACTGCGTTTAATTTTTGTCCCCACACGTGATTCTTGAGGCCCAAATACATGACATGAACATGTGGCCTCACAGCCAAGACAGGGAGGGAGCTGCACAGACCACACCGGTGCTGCTGGTGACCTTGCAGCAGTCATCGGTGATGGAGCTGTGAGAAGAAACAAGGTCCTGGAGCAGATCGGTGTCTTCCAACTGGTGGGGGTGTGCTGAATACAGTTGGCTGAGGAACTGGGCTGCAGCGAGTGTCTGCAGGTTTATGAGAGGTGGAAAAAGTGGTCCATGAGAGTCCCCAGTGTCTAGGGCCTTTGCAAAGTCCAAGACAGTGGTTATGGAGAGCATTTCCACACTTCCACAGGCAGCACTAAGCCTGGCTTTTATCTGGGGGATGCTCACAGGGGTACTGGTTGGGTCCAAGAGACAAATCTCATCAGTTTTTGCATCTTGCATGCACCAGGGAGGCATTTCTTCTGGCTGTTGTCCTATTTCTGGAGATGGGGAACAAGCAACTCTGTCTTACCTTTAAAAATAATAATAGCGAATTCTTCAGTATCCTGGGCTTTCTTGGCACACAGACATAGTCTCATGCTCCAACATCAGATATGAAACCCCCCGTGCAGGAGCTGGAGCCAGGGTGCCGTGCACAGGTGGGTCATGAGCAGCATCAGCCTGAAATTCTGTGGTCAGGCATCAGCTGAGCTAGGGTTTCCCCAGGTCCCATGTGTCAACCACAGCCAAATTATGTCATTGGGACTTTTTTGTCCATGGGATAAAACCTGAAAGAAATCCTGATCAGCATTTATTACTCCCTGCCTTGATCATACAATCATGGAATCCCAACATGGTTTGGGTTGGAAGGGACCTTCAAGATCATCTAGTTCCAGTTCCCCTGCCATGGGCAGGGACAACTTCCACTAGACCAGGTTGCTTAAAGTCCCATCCAACTTGGCCTTGAACACTTCCAGAGAAGAGCACCCTTCAAGCTCAGAGATCAACTTTGAAATAACATTTCTTTGATAACTTTAAATTTTGAGCTCCAAAAGAACCCAAATTCACCATTCAAAGCAAGTCTGGAAGAAGCCAGATTTGGTAAATCAGCAGCTACAGAGAGTGAAAGGAAATACTGCACCAGGAGATGGATTACCAAAAACCTGTCTGCTGGTAATTACACATCTGAGGGCAAATGCCGTGTGATGGTTGGCGATGGAAGAGAAGGGGCAGATTGCTTGGATGCAATAAGCCGATTTTATTGATACAGAGATGAGTATTTATACCTTTTCAGCAGTTACTAAAAATAGATTCTTATATAAGCAGCAATCACTATAACAACCATATCTATGTTTCTTAATAACATTGCAAAACTACAAGCTAGCACTAACCAACACAGGTACATACCAAGCATGCCGTTCCCTTATACTAGCTATTTCCTGGTAGGCCGTACTGCCTGCCATGGTTAGTGGCCTAGCAGCATTAGCGCATCCACTTCTGACAAGAGTTTAGCAGTGCTCTCACTTCTGCTTTCTAGCAGTATCTCCACAGGGAAACACTGAAAAGTATTTCTGTGGGGAGAGAAAGATGACAAAGGTTGTGAAATCCAGTTGACGGATTGTTTTACAGCTAAGGTAGCTTCTATCAATAGGGCTGGATTTTAGAACTTGTGTAAGAAACCAACCCCTGGTTCACAGGTGTGCCGGTTTGGACAAATTTGGAGGAAAATATCCTCTGATAGAAGGCAGGTTACAACCAGCCTTCCCCCACCAGGTTTGGGAAAAAAAAAAAAAATTCTCAGAGGAAAGTAAAAGAGATAAAAACTATTTATTTAACAAACACACAGGAAAAGGATAATAATGCTAAATAATAAAACCTCTCGCTGTGGAGAGAAACCTGGGAAAATTTCAGAGTCCTTCTGTAGTCTCTCTCCCCCTCCTTGGAGCTGGGTCGTGGGCCCACCTCCAGGGCCTTGATGAAAAATTCTCCCGATGTGTTATGATGTTGAAACAGTCCAAAAAAGAAGAAGGGAAAAAACCGAAGTCCCAGGAAAAACAAAGTTCAACTCGCCGTCTCTCTCCGGAGAAAAAAAGATAAAAAACCTGGCTGAAAAGCAAGCAGGGTGCATCCTCCCTTCTTGCTGCTGTTAGAAGCAGAGGAGTCTGTATCTCTGTGTCCTTGAACAAACTGCTTTGAAGAGTTCACTCATTTTTTTCCTCTCCCCCCTCTCAGGCTCAGTTTAAAGGCACAGAAAGGCACAAAATTAATTTCTGGGCATAGAGCAGCAATAGGGGATGCACATCATAAAATCACCCCAAGACAACAGGTCTGCTCTGCTCTTCCTTTAAATCACAAAAATTGCAGCATATTTGTTTGAGAACAAGGTTTTGTGCTGCTTTCCTAAGGATAAATGCAGTCTTCTTTTTTCAGAGCAATTAAACATTTGGGAGAGGGATGGTGTTGCATGTGGAGACTGCAAGTGGTTTTTACAATCACTACATGGACGCTGTATATGTTCTTTATATAAAATTGCATTTCTGTTGATTTCTGAACACTTAAAAGTGGTACTGCAGGGGATCACCACTCTCCCAGGGGGGCTAAGCCCAAATAACCTGGCTCTGGTGCTTGAGTTCTGTTTTTCAGCCCAATTTACCCATTTTTTTCCCCATTTGCTCTCTGTCCTGTAACTTACATTTCTGTTTGGTCTCTCTGTGTTTGCAGGCAGGGCTCCTTCCCCTCTCCATTTCCATGCTGTCACATTTGGCCACCTTGGCTCCCTTTCCAGACCTGAGGATGTCTCCCCCTTGAGGATGATGAGTTGTCCTTGTGCCAGTCCCCATCTGCACTCACCTTTTTGGGTGATCCCTGATCCCTGCATTTCCCATTTAGATCCCCAGAATCTTGCACAAGGGTTTTCTCTCTTTTGAACACTTTCTGCAAACACTTTATCTGGAGTGTGCTGGGATTACATCCCAAAATCCCACCAGGAATTGCCACCACCCATGTACATCGATGTCACCCATGGAAATGCTGCGAGGAGTATGCAGGGACCCTCATGTCCCCCTGCTCCTCCTGCCCCTCTGTGTACAATCCTAACGCAACCGGGGGCTTGCAATCACAAGCCTCAGCGTGCCCTTGGGCAGAGAGGACGCAGCGTTAGCGTCCACAATGTCCTCGCTGGATGGCTCAGTGGAATAGGTGTGAGGTGGATGTGTGCGCTGGCTCCTCCTCAGAGGAAGCACGTCAGGCGGCCTATGGATTAGGCCGCGTTAGTCCGGAAAGCAAAGAAGGCAGGAGGGGCCTCTGGTGTGGGTTCCAACAGGTTTATTTGCAGGAGGGTCCAGGAACCAGAAAAAAGCCTCAAGAAGAAGCAGGCACACCCCTTTATGGGGGGGTGGAGCAAGGCAGGGAAAGAGAAAACAACCAATGGGGTACAAGCAGAGGGGAGGATACAATTTTTCAGAACAAATGGGGAAAACAGGGAGGCAGGAGTCATAACAGGGGACCAATTAATAACTAAGAAAGGGAGAACTTTCTGGAACAGGGGGAGGTAATTTAGGATTGGGAGCCACCCAGGGGGAGGTAACCTAGATCTCAGTGAACTCGTCTGGTCCGCCTTCCAATCCACTGTCCTGGGTGGGGAAATCCACCCAGTGGATGGCCCTGGTTTGACTGACATTTGATGGTTTCAGCCTGAGAGCAGGCTGAGCCACCCCAACACCTCCCCCTTTTTTATTACACTGAAATGAGGGGAAAGGCTTAAGGGATTTCAAAACCAAGCACTTAAAAATGGGAAGGGCTAATAAAATTAACTCCATAAAGAAGCCCCATACAATGTCCTTGATAATGGAAGGAATCTGGCCGCTGGAGCTCCCAGTGTACAGGAGGAGCTGCAGCAGCAGGTGGGACAGCAGCATGTAGGATGTCATCACGCAGTCATGGGAGGTAACTTTAGGGACAGTGTAACATAAATAAAATTAATACAAATACAATTAACTTAAATAAAAATGGCTCCCTTGGACTCCCCCTCTTTCAAAACAAAACTGAGGGGTCATTTTGGGAAGGGGGACACATTTTAAGGAGACTGAGAGGTGGAAGGTTTGTTTTTCAGGCCTGGAGGAGGAGTCTTTTTTCCAGGTGGCTTGGTTTTTCTTCTTTTCCAGGCTGTGGCAGCTTCTTTCCTTTGCCTGGCATCCGCAGGTGGTCTCAAAAAGGGTTTGATCCACTTCCCAGGGATCCATCTTGGACCCTCTGGGGTGGGAACACACCCGTAACCTCTACCGTGGGTGACTAGGGGGTACGGGCCATGTATTTGTAAAGTATCAGGGTCTTTTATTAGGACCTCAGGTCTCTCAGTCAGTTTATGTTTGGCAGAGTTTGTGAAGTGTCTCATGATGGGAGGATCAGGTTCCTCATAGGAACAGTTTAAAAAGTTCAAAGTGAACAACGCTTTGGACAGTCTTATGATGGGGCCAGCGATCTCATTGCCACCCTTTTGTTGTTTTAGCAGTCTTTTTAGTGTTTGATGTTTCCTCTCTACGATGGCTTGGCCTGTGGGCGAGTGAGGGATGCCAGTGATGTGATCCACACCCCACTCACTCATGAATCTGTTCAACTCTGCAGAGGGAGGTGTACGCAGGGCCATTGTCAGTTTTTAATTTATTTGGTGTCCCCAACACAGCGAAGGCCTGGACTAGGTGGTTGATGACATCTTTGGCCCTCTCCCCACGGTGAGCTGAGGCAAAGGTTGCACCAGAAAAGGTATCCACTGAAACGTGAATATATTTCTGGCGGCCAAATTGGGGGAAGTGGGTGACATCTGTTTGCCATACCTCACAACTGCCTAGGCCTCGGGGGTTAACCCCCTGACCTAATGATGGAAGCTGATGTTTCTGGAAGTTGGGGCATGTCACCACAATGGCTTTCGCCTGGTCTCTAGTGAGGTGGAACATTCGGATGAGAGCTGGAGCATTTTGATGGAACATTGCATGGCTCAGCTGGGCTTGCTGGAATCTGTTAGGCAGATTCGCTAACTCGATGGGCATAACTAGGGCATCTGCTCTCCTGTTCCCTTCAGCAATAAATCCTGGCAGGTCGGTGTGTGACCTCACATGCATTACGTAAAAGGGTTGCTTTCGGTGGGAGACAATTTGGATTAGCTTCGAAAGCAATTTATAGATTTTTGGATTTGCCACCTCTCTGAGCAATGCTCTTTCTGCTCTGGACACCACTCCTGCTACATATGCAGAATCTGTTACCAAATTAAAAGGTTCGTCGAACCGCTCAAATGCTCTGACCACTGCGGCAAGCTCTGCAACCTGCGGTGATCCTTCGACCACCTGCACATCAGACTCCCACTTCTGAGTGCAAGGATTCCTCCAAGCGATGACAGACTTCTGAGATGCCCCAGAACCATCCGTAAAGATCGTCAGGGCATTGAGGGGTTCACGACTCTGAATTTCTTTTGGAATTAATTTAAAGGCTGAATTGAACAATTTGTGTTTCGGGTTGTGAGATGATATTTGTCCCGAATAACTATCAAAGGCAAATTGGAGATGGTTGTTGTTTTGAAGGAGATGGTCCAGTGCATTGGTTGTTAGTGGCAGGTAAACACATGTGAAATCACACCCCGCAAGGGTACGGAGGGGAGACCTAGCCTTTATCACCAACTGAGCCATGAGCTCCCGTGGCATGGTAATACTTTTGGACGGCTGGTGCAAGAGAAAAACCCACTCAATAATCAGAAGGGGATCCCTCTGCACCTTGTCCCACTAGAAAACCAACCCATGGAGGTATGGCATTTTCCCCAACACTATAAATTGAAAGAGCAGACCTGGGGCATAACGATGGGCTTGGTGAGATGACAGTGCGTCTTGGACCTTGATGAGGGAGTTTCTTCCCTCTTCTGTCAACTGCCTTGGGGATTTGAGATCCTCGTTCCCACAAAGCAGGTTGAACAGAGGGGCAAGGTCCTCAGTCGTCAGTCCCAGGAGCTGCCTCACCCAGTTGATGGACCCGCAGAGTTGATGGAGTTCCTGCAGAGTCTTGGGGTTATCATTGATCTTTAACGGTTGGGGCACCACCGTCTGCTCCTCTATTTTGAGCCCTAGATATTTAAAAGGTGAGGTCTTCTGGACCTTATCGGGATGGATTTCGAATCCATCAGCCTCTAAAGCCCTGATTACCTCCCCCAGAGTCCAGTCCACGTACTGCTGCGTGGACGCACACACCAAAACATCGTCCATGTAATGTAGGATCACAGCTCTAGCTGCTCTTTTCCAGACAGGGGACAGAATGCGAGTGACATACCACTGGCAGATGGTGGGTGAGTTTTTCATGCCTTGCGGCAGAACTCGCCAGTGGTAGCGCTGCATGGGAGCCTCTCAGTTGGGGGAAGGCACCGAGAAGGCAAACCGGGATGCATCGTCCAGAGGTAGGGGGATATGGAAGAAGCAGTCTTTGATATCTATGACTGCTAGCTTCCACTGCCTAGGGAGCATAGAGGGTGATGGCATTCCGGGCTGCAGGGCTCCCATGTCCTCAATGACCTCATTAATTTTCCGCAGGTCGTGAAGGAGTCTCCACTTGTCTGTCCCCGGCTTCCGGATCACAAAGACCGGGGAGTTCCAAGCGCTGTTGGAAGGCTCAATGTTCCCCTTCCCCAGCTGCTCCTCCACGAGTGCAGTGAGCGCTCTCAATTGGTGTGTTTTTAAAGGCCACTGATCCACCCAGACCCTTTTATTAGTGAGCCAATTCAATTTCTGAGTGGGGCGCTCCGCAGTGGCCCCTACTAAAAATCCCGGGGTTGAGATGGGATCTCAACCTGGGCTCCCCACTGGGACATGAGATCCCTGCCCCACAATGTAAACCCAGAGTCAATAACAAATGGACGGACTGTTGCAATCCGCCCCTCTGGACCCTCAATCTGGCCATGCGTCCTGCTTCTCTGGGCAGCCACGGATCCTCCCACACTCGTAACAATACCTTCCGCCGGTTGCAACCCCCAATGTGACAGCCAGTTGTTGGAGGCGATGGCCGTCACGTCTGCCCCCGTGTCCATCATCCCTGCTAGGCTGATGTCCGAGCCCTGGCATGAAATCTTGCAGCTTAGCATCGGCTTATCCTCCCCTACCACCTCAGCCCAGAAGACAGATGGGTTGTAGTTTTCTGGTGAACTTCTGGGCATGAGGATGGCCTGGGCGAGAACCTGGCCAGCTGCAAGGAAGAAAGGTGGATTAATACATTGTATATTAGTGGTAAAGAGTCCTTGTGATCCTACTTGGATGATCTCTGGTGTTATTGAGATCTCTGGTGGTGTACGCGTGGTGTCTCTGATTATAAACAAGCAGCAGTCTTTCAGTCCTTCGCAACTCACGAGGACCTGTAGAGGTGTGATAGAATCCCTCGTGCTTGCAGTGGCTGTAGTCAGTTTTTCTGGTTGCGGCTGCTTTATTTATGTCATCACGCAGGGCCGCAGATCCGTGCTGGGTCCTCAGTTTCCTGGCTGTACCTCCACGGGAGTGGGCGATGCTACTTGCCCTGGGGAAAGAAGCTCGGGAACTTTGATTAATCGGGGCTGGAGCTCTGCAGTTCCGGGCCATGTGTCCTGGTTTGCCACATCTATGACAAGTCCAGGTTCTGTTTGTCATCCTCTTGTCCTGAGGTGCCGGTGCCTCAGCAGCACCCGCAGCTCCTACCACATTCCCCCTCACTTTTAAATTTGGTTGGCCAATTGGAACTAAGGTTGTGCAGTGTCGAATCATTTGCTTTAACGTTGGTGGAGGATCAAGTGGAAGGGTCATAATCACTCTCTTACAAGGTTCATTTGCATTAGCTTTTGCTATTTGAGTGATTATGCTTTCTCTAATTCTTGTATCTTCCACTTGCTTCTCCACCACTAATTTTAATTTGTCAATAAAGTCAATAAATGGCTCATTTGGAAGTTGCCGAATTTCAGTAAAATTTAGTAGAGGCGCCGATTTAGGGGGCATCATTAAAAATGCTTGCTCAGCCGCATGCTTTACAGCATTTAAGACCGGCTCTGGGGTGTTTCGTGCCTGGTCTTGTGGCTTGGCAAGCAACCCCTCACTGGTAAGGTGGTCCATGGAAACCCCTGCGTTATTAGGGTCTTGCAATAGGATTGGGAGGACCTCTCTTAGTTGCTTTCTCCACCCGTCATCCCACAACTCGAATTCGGCTGGAGAAAGCAAGCAAGAAAAAATGCTTTGGAGGTCTGCTGGGACCAGCACTGTATTAGTGAGGGTGGCCCGCAGGAGATTCCGGAAATAGGGACTCTCCCTCCCAAACTCCTTCTGGGCTTTACAAAGTTCTTTGAGCCCAGCAGGGTCAAAGGGTTTCCAAGTGGGGTTGCCACCAGCTCGGTTACAAGTAACTGGAGCGGCGAAGGGACCGGAGGAGGCTCCCGGTTCCGGGTTCAAGGTGGCATCGGTTCCGGTTTCCACAGCGTGGGAACCGGAAGACGAGGTGTGGGAACCAGAAGGCTCCTCCCGGTAGGCGGGGTCTGAGGACAAAGGAGTGGCCACGGGAAAGGCGGGGACTCCCGATGCAGAGGGCGGTACCCGGCGCAAAGGAGGAGCTCACAGTCGTCATGTTAGGAGGGGGCGGGGCCAGGAAAGGGTGAGGAGGAGGGAGGAGAAGAGGGTTGTGGGAAGAAGAAGGAAAAAAGGCGGGCTGTGCCATGTGGTCTCCTCCATTTTGGGAGAATGCAGGAACAGCAGGGAAAGGGGACAAAACGGTGGACGAAGAAAAGCCTTCGCCACCATTTCCAGGGCAATAAAACTGGGAACCACTTTTTGGGCGAACAACCGGGGAAGAGGGCATAGGAGAGCGGGTTTGGGTAGAAGCCGAAACAGCCTGGCCAGGGCTACTGCGGCAGGGCGGCTGAGAGGATCGAGTCAGGGAGACAGTGGCACCCCTGTGCCTCTGGGCATTGTTCACCTCCCGGTATTCTCAGCGAAGGGGTAGTGGAATGAGGAACACGAGGGGGGGAAGGAGGGACTTGGGAAGAACTGGGGAGAACTTGGGGCTTTTCTTTTATTTTCTGATTAGCTTTGTGTATATCTCTCAAAGCCCAGACCATGTAGAGAAACCTCTCTCCAGAGGGATCTCCCCTTTGGTTTAATTCCAATATTTTGTCCCCCACAAATTGCCAAAACGTGGCTGACTTCAAACTAACAGGGGACATCCGGGGAAAATAAAAGAGCCACCTAACAAATGTTTTCAGAAACCCCTTTGATAACTTTAACCCACAATTCTTCAGGGACTCCCCAACTTGGAGATAAACCTCCCGCTGAGGCTGGGAAAGTGTAGGTCCCATCTTAAACCTCAGCCTCAACTTCACCCACCACCAGCAAAAAGGAGAAACTAAAGGCAATTTCCCAGGGGCCAGGAATCACAAAAATACTCACACACATGAGAAGAAGACACAGGCATCCGGTCCTGGAAACAAAAAGGCACGGTGGGGTCCTCCGGGTCAGGCTGCTCTCCTGGCAGGAGTTGGCAACCTCCTCTCGGAGCGCAACTTTTAAAACAGAGCGCGCTGCCACGAGAGGCGTCGGCAGCTCCGAATCGCTGACACTCGCAGCCCCCTGGCACACGCACGTGTGTGTAGTCCCTGTTCGGGCGCCAACCTAACGTAACCGGGGGCTTGTAATCACAAGCCTCGGCATGCCCTCAGGCAGAGGGGACGCAGCGCTAGCCTCCACAGCATCCTCGCTGGACGGCTCAGTGGAATAGGTGTGAGATGGATGTGTGCGCTGGCTCCTCCTCAGAGGAAGCGCGTCAGGCGGCCTATGGATTAGGCCGCGTTAGCCTGGAAAGCAAAGAAGGCAGGAGGGGCCTCTGGTGTGGGTTCCAACAGGTTTATTTGCAGGAGGGTCCAGGAACCAGAAAAAAGCCTCAAGAAGAAGCAGGCACACCCCTTTATGGGGGGGTGGAGCAAGGCGGGGAAAGAGAAAACAACCAATGGGGTACAAGCAGAGGGGAGGATACAATTTTTCAGAACAAATGGGGAAAACAGGGAGGCAGGAGTCATAACAGGGGACCAATTAATAACTAAGAAAGGGAGAACTTTCTGGAACAGGGGGAGGTAATTTAGGATTGGGAGCCACCCAGGGGGAGGTAACCTAGATCTCAGTGAACTCGTCTGGTCCGCCTTCCAATCCACTGTCCTGGGTGGGGAAATCCACCCAGTGGATGGCCCTGGTTTGACTGACATTTGATGGTTTCAGCCTGAGAGCAGGCTGAGCCACCCCAACACAACCCATTGCCTCCCAATTCCTCCCCTAATTACCCTCTCCTCTACTTCACCTAATTGTTCCCATGGGGCTGGATCAAAGCACCATTCCTAAAGGAAGCAATGGGAAAAAAAAAACGCAGAGGAGCCCTGAGCAAAGGCAAATCCAACAGCAGTTGTCCTGTAGAGAACTGGCTGAGCATAGGGTGGCTCTAGCTGGGTACGGATCGGGACAACCAGCCCTGTGGGATGGTGATGTACCATGGTCACCTCCAGATGCTCCCATGGAGTATCTGGGGCACATGGCCTCATGCTCACTGTCCCACCTGGAGGTGGCAGCTGGTGGGCAAGGCATTTGTGGAAAGATGGCTGTTGGTACAATTAGAGGAAACTGAGAAGTTATATTCACATCCTAACAGAAGTTAGTACAGAAATTATAGGGTAAAATACAGCTGCTACTCCCTGGATAGAATGTGGTTGGCATGCTCCATGATGATTCCCCATAACAAAAGTAAGTACCTGCTAAAGGGGATGGAACGGGGGGGCGTTCCGAGTGGAGACACCACAGCCAGGCTCTGTTGAAATCCTTGCAGGGAGGGGAACTCAATAGTACTTTGAAGCTGAGAAACTGCATAGCACCTGTCAACTGGGTGAGAGAAGATGTCCTGCTGCTGAGCCAGGAACTGTGGCCAAATTGCTCTCCTTGGATGAACTTTGTTCATTATAGCCTAATTGCAATATTAACGCACACCTCCATCCCGAAGTTACCCGCCTCCAAGTTACGATCACCCCTCACTGGGCATGTGCTCTACATTTTTTTGACTGTATCTTTAAAAGCAAAGCAAAAGAATTTTACACCAATCAGTAACAAAAGTATGTATTGTTGCAATGGGGATGTTGCAATATGCGTATCAGACAACGAGGCCCGTGGAAAAGAAATATAAGGACCGATTCTTGATAGATGTTTCAGAGAGATGTTTATTTCTCCAGCTGCATGGCCGGGCTCTGCCGAGGAACTGAGGCAATCACAGGACCCGAGGGTCCTTGCCCACGCAGGGGAACACAAAACAACCAATGGGGAACGAGGCTGACCAGGGGCTAGGGAAACCCCGTGTCTCCCCCCCAGGGCCCCTCTCCCAGGACCACATGGCAGGGGGGAAGGGACCCCAACATTTCACCCGTTTATTTTTAACAAAAGAGATGTAAAACTTAACATTGAAAATAACTGGATAAACATAACAAGAACAGTTTCAGAACAAAGCAAGCCACCCTCCTGAGTCTTTAAATGTCCAAACAGATTCTCTGGAACATCTTAAGGCTGACAGAAGGGAGACATGACTCTCTGGGCATGCTTTGTGGGGAAACTGAGGCAGGAGAGGGTTTCTTCCATTTGTACCTGTTGGAACTCTAAACAACAATAGTTAATTTCTTCCCTCCCCCTCTTCGTCCCCCCCTCGGCATCGGAGAGGAGTTGTAGGGAAAGGGAATTGTATAGGGAAGCCATAGGGTGAAAAACAGATTAGGAATAAACCGGGGATGGGGTAAACTTAGGAAAGGGTTCATATTGGGTATAGGGTAAAAGGGGAAAGTAGGTTGTGGGTAGGGAAGCTGCTGGGATGGATATTGTTTATAATTTTGTGCATAACAGGTGCCTTCGACTGGAGTACCCCCAGGCCCAGTAACATTTGCTGCTTGTAAACCCTTCTTTCCTTGCACTATATCAAATTGTACAACTTCCCCATCTCCTACACTTTGCAGGTAATTTTTAGGGTTATTCCTTTTAATGGCAGTTCTATGGATGAATAAATCTTCCCCTGTATCATCTCGTGTTATAAATCCATAGTTGTTTTTTACATTGTACCATTTCACAGTTCCTGTGATTTTCATTGCTACAACTTCTATCACATGCTTGCGTGTTTGTCGTGGCTGCTTGTCCCGCGTGGCTGCTGCTTCGCCGACTCCAATGTCTCGGCTGGGCCCCCGCGTTGCGGCTGCTCTGCGCCCTCTGAGCGGCGCTGCTCCGGCCTGTGTCTGGTCTCTGCTTGGCCCCACATTGCCATTGCCACTGGCCCCCCGCCCTGCAAGCGGTTCCGCTCCACCAACTCCACGCTGCTTTGAGAGCGGCCTCGTTTTGGCTCGGTGCTGCCCTGCACGGCTTCTCATGTCATTATGGAAACCGCCGCTTCTCGCTCTACAAAGCTCTCCGAGCCATGTGCTCAGAGTGGGCTTCCACGCCGACCCCCAGTTCCTGGCTGCTCGTGGGGGCCACCTGTCTGCTGCACGTGGCCCACGGAACCTACGACACCTGCGGCATCGCTTCCTCACTTGCGGTCGAGCGGCAGGGGACCCCGAGACAGGGATGGGGTCCATGATAAGGCGCACGCTCCCGAGGGGGCCGGGCGCATCCAGCGCAGGCACCTCCGCTGGCACGGCTGTAGTCACGAGCTCCTGGGATGGCTGCCGCGTGGTCTCGGCCACAGGATTACGGCCATCCTCTGCTATAGGGGTAATGGGACCGTACAAATGCTCCTGAAGAGCTTCGCTGATTACAAGAGATGCACGGAGAGGTTCTATCACTAGTGCATGTTCTGTTTGATCCTTTATCTCATCCCAGATCTCATACCAAAAACACCCGTGACTAGTTCCAGGAGGTTCAATATCAAAAAGTAAGTCTCGAGAAATATAGAAGAAATTTTTGAAAAGTCTGGATCACCATCACTGGGAGGCCCCACACCGTGGCCCGGAGGGGCCCACACGGCACCCCAGCTCCCAAGAGAGCAGAACCACACTTACAGAAAGGACTCTGAATCTACCAGGTCTTCTCCATAGCGAGAGGTTTTATTATTTAACATTATTCATTCTCTCGTGCCTGCGTGCACCCTGCTTGTTAAATAAACAGCTTTTTTTTCACTTTCCTCCAAGAAATTTCTTTCCAAACCTGGTGGGGGAGGGGCTGCTGAAATCTGATATCTATTAGAGGACACGTTCATTTCAGACGTTTTCTCATAATTTGTCTCATACCGAAACACTGGGGGTAAGAGTTTTTCTGTGTATTACTTTGAATACATTTTTGCAATCAGATACTATTACCGTCAATCCTCAAACCTTAACCTGTCACAATTTTATATTAATAAATAAAGAGGGTTATTCCATGAACTTAGTATGAGTCCTTCACAGGCACTGACAGTCACTGGCAGTGGGTAACATACTCAAATAAAGGGGAAGACCTGCTGAAGCGTCTGCCTTATGCTGTTGATGTGTGTCCCTGAATAAGTCAGTTGACTCACCCTCCAATCCAGCAGGACTGCTCAGTGAAGGGTCCCCATAACAGAATGCTGACAGACTGGTTGGGCACAAGGGTCTCAGTTTTCTTTGGGTGCTGACAGAAAGCAAACCCTGAGGGTCGAGGAAATCACCCCACAGTAACAGTGGAGTAAATCTCCCCCTTTTCATGTGACAGCTAATTGTCATAGTCGGCTGGATTGCCATGTATAGACTGTTGCAAAAATATAAATGCGTGCCTTCTCAGGTTGGGAAGCAGTAGGTTCAAAGTTTTTGGAAAGATAAGGTGATGGAATGCATTGAACAATGTCAGGCTGAGCAAAAGTCTAAAGAGGGAAGAGATAAAGGTATCATTTGTGCAGTTTGTATCATTTGTGTGAATTGTTTGCCTCTTTTTCGTGTACATTCTGTGATTAGTATTGTTGCTGTTACTGTTCATTGTCTTATTTCATTGCTGTTTCCAGTAAATTGTTCTTATCTCAACCCATGATCTTTATCTTTTGTGCTTCCAATTCTCTTCTCCATCCCACACAGGACGGAGTGGTAGGAGGAGGAAGGACTGAGCGAGCAGCATGTGGTTTGGAGTGTTTCAGTGAGAACACTAAATTGGGGAATACCATTCCTAAACCATGACAGCCTTATTTGGCACCCAAGGTAGGGCTCAAAGGGTTGAGATGACAACAGATCTGACTAGAACAGGCAGGAACTAAATTGGATCTAAGCATTTGTTGTATTAGGTACAGAGCAAATGGCCACAATGTTGCTTGGTCTGCTCACATGGTTGTGGTACCTAACCCTGTATATATTCCCGAATATGCAACATGTGCTCCTTGCAGTGCTCTTTTTCAGAGCAGAGAAAGGAATCAGGATTGTTTTGTTGCTGTACTGTGTGATATCAGCTTATGACATAATAACATCAAGGGCAATGAGGGTCATTTGGGATGTGTATTCAGTGTTGCTCTCCTGCCCTGGCCTTGGGCTCTACCTCTGGGAATTCATTGATAATTGTACCTAGTTTGTGGGGGGAACAGGGAAGGTGATTTTCCCCAGCTTTTTGCCCCCTTTTCCTCCTTCAGGCCTGTTACAACAGCTTTTGAGAATTTTGAATTCTCTTTGGATGTTAAGGAAAGCATGTTCTTGTTGCTAAGCCTGCCAGGTCTCCTCAGTACAGTCACCACCATGTTTAGAGTCAAGACAGAGGTTTCTAGGGCATTTATTCAGAGATCTGCATTGAGAGTGGATACTCATGAATGGCATGTGTAAGGCCCCAAAAATCTTGTTTGACAAGACTCTTAGAAGGGCTTACGGTTGTTCATGTGCTCTGAGTTAGATGCATGGGGGAAATACCAACAAGATATACTCAAGAGGTCAAACCAACAAAACCTTTACTGACAACTTTAGAAAATCAGAGAACTTTGGCAAAATGTTTAGACCAGCATTCAATCAACATAAAATACTTCACAAAGCATTAACTTAGCCTATTCAACTTAGCAAACTCCAAACCCATCCGATTTTAAGTTACTCAAAATTCTGAGGGGAGGGAATTAGAAGAAGAAAGAGAAAGAAAGAAATAATTGTCTTGGGGTGACTTTATGATGTGTATCCCATGTCGCTGCCCTATGCCCAGAAATTAACTTTGTGCCTTTCTATGCCTTTAAACTGAGCCTGAGAGGGGCAAGGAAAAAACTGAGCAAAACTTTTTCAAAGCAGCTTGCAGCTTGTTCAAGGTCACACAGAGATAGCGACTTTTTTTTCCAGCTGCGGCAGGAGAGCGAGGAAGCACCCGGCTTGCGGTTTTTCCAGTCAGCTTTTGGCCAGTGGTTCAGCTTCTTTTTCTCCGGAGAGAGACTGAGAGTTGAATTTTTTTCCTTCCCTGGAATTTCAGATTTTCTCCCTTTTCTGCTGGACTGCTTCAATATTAGAACACATCAGGAGGACTTTCCACCGAGCACAGAGGGCCTGGCCCTGGGCCAAGCCCCAGCTCTGAGGAGACCAAAGGGAGGACTCGAACACTTTCCCCGGTTTTTTCTCCACAGCGAGAGATTTTATTATTTAGCATTATTTTCCTTTTCCTGTGTGTTTGGTAAATAAATAATTTTTATCTCTTTCACTTTCCTTTGAGGAAAATTTTTTTTCCTGAACCTGGAGGGGGAGGGGTAGTAACCTGCCTTCTCTCAGAGGATATATTTCTAAATTTGGCCAAACCGGTACAATAATATAGAAAAGAACAAACATAGCTACCACTCCTGGTTCCAGCAGTGTTCAGCTGATAGAAATTCCAAGAGGAGGTAGGGTCAAGACATGTGCTTGCCTTGTGTCTTGGTTCAAGTACCCTTTGGCTTTCCTGGGCCCTTCCCCCAGATGGGACTTCTGATCATGTGGCCACTCTAGAGCTAGAATGGGGCTCCAGGTGTGGGGTGTGGAGCCCTGCCTCCAGTGTGCCAGTGATTGGTGGCCACTGCAGGGCTGGGATACAGGCCTGTGGGAGTGAGATGTACAGAGCAGTGCATTGCCTCACCAAAGGCAAGGCCCGACCTGCCCCTTTTCCTCACACACATGCACCTGAATTGTTTTGAGCCAGTAATCTTCTCCAGTCTCTCAAAGCATGGAATGTGAAAGAAAATGGGCCAGCTTTTGAAGGAGTATTCTGCTCCAATGGTAGGGAAGTTCACCTCTGAACAACTACAGGACCCTGATAAAGTAGCAGAATATTAGAAAGGAAAATGCTGTGGCAGTTCCAGAGAGGACCAAAGTTATGCAACATGTTGGGCCCTGGCTACTGCTTATTGCACACTGTTCATTACTGTACAGCACCCTCAGGGGAAGGAGGAGAAAAGCACAGCAACAGGCACTGTGGCCACTCAAACTGCAGCTCAACCAGAGGAAAAAGCAGTGCTGGTAGCAGTTGCCCCTATACGGAAGAAATCCAAGACCAAATCAGTTTGCTTAGTGAGGGATGAAGAGAAAGTAGGGCCCTCACAACAGGAGGAAGAGGAAGGGCCAGCGATAATCACGCAATCCCTATCTCCGAGTGAGCTGCAAGATATGCAAAAAGATTTGAACCACAAGTCTGGAGAGCCTCATGTGACCTGGCTGCTCCAATGCTGGAATAGCATGGCCCATGATATGAAACTAGATGGTAGTAAAGCCAAGCAACTGGAATCCCTGTCCCAGGATGTGGGCATTGACAAAGGGATTGTCCTGGGCTGCAGTGTATTCTATTACCATCCTCATGAGCTGTTGAAACCAGGTGGGGCAGTGTTTCCTTGCGTCCTCCCTCTGGACTATCTTTCTGTTAATGAGCCCATCAACGCCTTGCCTCATGACTCATCATCCCATTGTGAGATGCTCCACTCAGAAGGAGGAACCAAGCATTCCATCCTAGATATAATCTGAGATTCTGAACACCACAGACACCCTTTCCACTGGATTCCCAGAGGACAGGATCTACATAGCCACCACTGGACCTTCCGAGGAAGAGCAGACCCTTCTACAGAATCACTGCTTCAACAGAATCACATCCACCACTTTAGGAGGACTGCAGCCACCATTTTATCGGACTGCTACCGTCACCCTGACTAACAGGGTGTCAGGTTGTATCCTGACTCTGTCAGTTTGAACCAGTGTTTTCTGCCTTTTTTTTTAAATTTCCCTATTAAATTGTTTTTCTGACTTGGTGCTTCCCACTGGTTTGTTTGCAAACTAGTACAAGGATTGGGAAGAGACCAGAAACTATCAGCCTCTGGAGGTGACTCCTGTCAAGTGTGAGGGAAAGATATTCTCTTAAGGATGACCTAGTAGTGCGCTCAAGGAGGTGGAGAGCTACGGAGAAAGGTATCCAGTACCTGAGAGAATTAGCTGTGCTGGAGGTAATCGATAGGGATTCAAATAATGAGCAGTCCCCTGTAGATCCAGATGAGGTCTGCTGTACACAATCCATGTGGCGGAAGATGGTATGGAGCGTGCTGTGATTGTACACCATCTCATTGGCATTGATGTCAATGAAAGGAGAACAGACTCTGGCAATATGAAGATCATCTTTTTTACTCCCTACTGAGCTGCACCACGGCTATGGAAAGACTGTCCAAGACTGCTGTCTTGGGGTGACTTTATGATGTGTATCCCATATCACTGCCCTATGCCCAGAAATTAATTTTTGTGCCTTTCTATGCCTTTAAACTGAGCCTGAGAGGGGCAAGGAAAAAACTGAGCAAAACTTTTTCAAAGCAGTTTGCAGCTTGTTCAAGGTCACACAGAGATAGCGACTTTTTTTTTCCAGCTGTGGCAGGGAAGCGAGGAAGCACCCGGCTTGTGGTTTTTCCAGTCAGCTTTTGGCCAGTTTTTCAGTTTCCTTTTCTCTGAAGAGAGACTGAGAGTTGAATTTTTTCCTTCCCTGGAATTTCAGATTTTCTCTCTTTTCTGCTGGACTGCTTCAATATCAGAACACATCAGGAGGACTTTCCACCGAGCACAGAGGGCCTGGCCCTGGGCCAAACCCCAGCTCAGAGGAGACCAAAGAGAGGACTCTAACACTTCCCCAGGTTTTTTTCTCCACAGTGAAAGATTTTATTATTTAGCATTATTTTCCTTTTCCTGTGTGTTTGTTAAATAAATAGTTTTTATCTCTTTCACTTTCCTTTGAGGAAAATTTATTTTTTCCTTAACCTGGAGGGGGAGGGGTGGTGATCTGCCTTCTCTCAGGATATATTTCTAAATTTGGCCAAGCCAGCACAACTGAAGACAGATTCAAAAGACTCAAGCAAGTTAGAGAGGAAAGGTCCCATGCCCCACCAGTATGGATCTGAGTCTCTGCTATTGGGAGCAAGCACTCTCCAGCTTGTTAGAGAGGGTACACTCCACAAGGTAACCTGTGGTTTTACCCACATGACCATGGAGAGGACATGAGGAAGTTGGATGGAAAACCCACCTCTGCCCTAGCAGCACAGGTACATGAGTTGAAAGGAAGGACAACCATCACAGAAAATCCTTCAAGGACAAATGCCACTCCAGTTTCCAGTGGCCAAGTCCTCAGACAGAATAGAAGGGCTGATGTTACCTCTGATCCTCTTGAAGGGACCTCCAGTTCATATTTACAAGAAGTGAGCAATGAATACTATGACCAGGACTAGTGGGGCCCTGCCTCTGGCCAGGTAGAGGAAAAGGACAATTTGATCTATTGGACTGTGTGGATCTGATGGCCTGGCACAGCAGAGCCACAAGAGTATAAGGCTTCAGTTGACATCAGCACACAATGTACCCTGATGCCATCAAGATATATAGGGGCAGAATCCATCTCTATTTCTAGGGTGACAGGGGGATCTGTTATGATCCAAATTAACACAGAAGAGCAAAGGAAACTTAGTCTCTGTAAAAAAAATGGATTGAACCCAGAAAAAATTGAAATATACCCCAAAACTTGATTAAAACCAAATGAGGTTAGATGTTGGTGTAAAAAAATATTTTGATATATTTTATTTAATAGTAAAGGAGGGAAAGAAAGAAAGAAAGAAAGAAAAAAAAAAAAAAAAAAAAAAAAAAAAAAAAAAGGTGTCCTGGGGGGGGGGACACACGACGGATGATGGGATGGGATAGGACAGGGAGAGAGTGACAGGGGTTAGGTAGAAGCATATCACCCTTTCAAGGGTCCCAACGACATCTCGCTGATTCCCTCCATCTGGTCTTCTTGATGGTCCCTCCATCTGGTCTTCTTGGTGGTGAGGGTCCTTTGCCACCCACCAAAAAGTACAGAATCCCATGGATTAATATACATTTGGTCCAGGTGGGAACACCCACATGCCTCCCCTGGGGAGGGCAAGTTTGACACTGTCCCTTGCAACACTGTGGATCTGTTGCATCATGTTGCAGTGCTCTGGTGCAGGGTCTGGGGACCCCTTTGTGGGGGGCCTTTAATGGGCTATGACACCCCCTCTGCTGTCCTTCACATGGATGTGGCTTTTTCCGAGGTGAAGGGACCCCACAGCTGAGCTCCTCTGCACAGTGGAGGATGGGCATTCACTGCCTCAGACCAGAGGCTTTTTTACCACACACCCAAAGCCTCTCCTCCCCCCCTCCTTTGGTGTGGGGGGTCTGTTCAAGCCTGGCAGCTGATAGCCCTGGGGCTGTGGTCTCCACCCAGAAGCTGCTAAGCTTGATCCTCCTCCAATATATATTCTTCCCCCAGCCCAGACCTGAGGCACTTTATCTTATCTCCATCAACGTGCAGTGCAGGGCCTTAGTCAGGGCGTGATGGTCTTATCTGCAGCTTTTGTTATACAGTTGTGGTGGTTTGACGCTGGTTAAGCTGCAAGCACCATGAAAGACTATTCACTTATTTGCCTCTGCTATAGCTGAGCAGAGGAGGTGTGGGAACCCAGAGTGCAGAGAATATTTCTCTGCCTGTATTGAAGGGTTCTACCCCCCTGGACAACACTGTTTTTGACCTTCGTCCATGGAGAAAATTGCCTACCCTCTGGGAAGAATTAGAATCTACACTGCTGTGAACTAGGTGATATAATACTATGTAAGATTGTCACAGGGTGAAAAATTTAGAGTTTTTGGGTTTATTAATATAGTAATGTCCTGGGTTGCAGTGTATTCTATTACCATCCTCACGAACCGTTGAAATCAGGTGGGGCAGTGTTTCCTTGCCTCCTCCTCCCAGACTATCTTTCTGTTAATGGCCCATCATTGTCCTGCCGCATGACTCAGAGATAACTCCCTCTGGACTATCTTCTGTTAATGAGCCTAATCAACACTTGGCCTCATGACTCATTACCCCATTGTGAGATGCTCCACCCAGAGGGAGGAACCAAGCATCCCATTGTGGATATAATCTGAGACTGAACACCAGAGACAACCTTCCCACTGGATTTCCAGAGGACAGGAGCTACA
Source organism: Corvus moneduloides (assembly GCF_009650955.1). Classification (NCBI taxonomy): domain Eukaryota; kingdom Metazoa; phylum Chordata; class Aves; order Passeriformes; family Corvidae; genus Corvus; species Corvus moneduloides. Next base: position 4,038,756 of record NC_045510.1, read on the forward strand.
TAGCCACCACTGGACCTTCTGAGGAGGAGCAGACCCTTTTTCTACAGGATCGCCACTTCGGGAGGACTGCAGCCACCATTCTACCAGACTGCTACCACCACCCTGACTAACAGGGTGCCAGGTTGTATCCTAACTCTGTCAGTTTAACCCAGTGTTATCCGCCTTTATTTTTTCTTCCCCCCTCCTTTTATTTCCCTATTAAATTGTTATTCTGACTTGGTGTCTCCCACGGGTTTGTTTTCAAACTAGTACAAGTAAGTAGATAAAAGCAAAAAACATCAAAATGGAGGATCCTTGTAGTTTTCAGGTTTCTTCCTCCTTCTTCAACTACTCCATTTTCTGCAGTATTGATAGTATAGAATGATTGGTCACAAAATGCCGCAGTACAGGGCTACGTGGAAGGATAGTTCATTAGGCATTGGTAGAGAAGTAAAACTATTGTATGCTTTTAGTGACCATTGGTTAGTTTACCTTTAAAAAGCCTTGAGCTTTCCTGCATTTTGCCTTTTGTATTTTGCTCTGCTTCATGCTATGCTGTCGGCATGTGAATTACTGATAAGATATAATAAACAACCTGAAGACCGAGAAAATACAGAAGTCCCGTTCGTCTCTTGGACTCCTGGCAAAGACTCTAAAAAGTCTCCCCCATCAGGGGAGGTACAATTAAGACGCGGCCTGCGTCAAGGAGGGGAACTTAAAACTTCATTTTCATGAGATGAAATAAGGATTATTGAGGGAAAAGGAAAACTTCAAGGCAAAACAGGTCCAAACTTAAACAGCATGAAGAAGATTTATTACTAACAGAATTAAAAGTAAAAAGAGTAATGAGAAACCAAAGCAAACTTTCAGAACACCTTTCTTCCCCAATCCTCCCTCTTTCCACTAACTGCGCAAGGAAACAAACATGGGGTTTTGGTCAGTATTTCATTTCTTAAGAGTCTTTCTTTATGTTTAAGGAAAAGAGTTTCTTCTGCTGTGCCGTGGGATCCTTCCCACAGGAGAGAGCTCTCTGCAAACCCCTCTAGTGTGGTTTCAACTTTCACAAGCAACAGCCTGCTCGAATCTGCTGCAGTGAAGATCTCTCCCACGGTCTTGCAGTATTCCCACAACTGCCAGCATGGGTCATACTAGTTCATGGGGTTTAGTCTTATAAGGATGAGCTGTTCCAGCCTGGAAGCAAAGGCTCTCTTCTTCAGTCTTTAAAAGCCTCTCAGCATCTATGCGCTCCAGTGTGAGCATTCCACGGTCTGTGCGTGGATCTCTGCACCCCCCCCCCCCCCCCCATGCACTTCAATGAATTATAGAGAAACAATTTGTTGTATTATAGTCCTCACCACGGCTTGCAGGAGAATCTCAGTTCTGGCGCTGGGAGCGCCTTCGCCCTCTCCCTTCCCCCACTGACCTTGGTGCCATCATGTTGGTCTTCCTCACGTGATCTCACTTTTCCTTTTTCTCTGACTTGGAAGAAAGTTGGTGTCTGTAAGTTGCAGCTGAGAAATTGATCTTGTCTGGGCTCTGCATCGGGGAAAGACTCGCCCTGTCTCTCACTGCTGGCTGCATGGTGTTTTTTGCCTGGTTCTGTGCGAGCCGCACCGGCCTCAGGGGTGTGGATACAATATTGCTGCTAGCAAGAATTTTTCTTGCTTTTTTCCAGTCCCGTGAGACATTTTTCTCTCTCACGGAAGATATTAGCAGACTTCTATAACTATGAACACCTGCGACCTTGCAGAGCTTTGTTTATGGTACAGTAGAAAAATATTTTGACAATGGATGTTTTAGGATTTTAGCCAATCACCCCAAGGGGTGGCTGATCCTTTGACCAATTAGACTATCAAGAAAAAAGTCTATAAAATAGTTTGTAAAATAATTAAATAAATCAATCTTGCTGCACAATTCCTGCCAGCTGGATCTCTCTTCTCCTCCTTACCACTGCGGGATACCGTAATATTTGGTGAACCCCGATGTGTCCTGCATGCTGCGAGCCAAGCCGCATTTCTCTAGAGGTACGCTGTTGTTCCACCCCCCGGACCGAGATGTCCGACGGGACTGAGAGAATGGCGAACAGCACCTTAGAAATCGACTCTGTATTATCAGCCTGGAGGGATGTTTTCAGTTCAAAAGACACCTCTGCTTCTGAGAACTCACTCCGTGAGGTATTAGACTGGGCTATCGGGCATGGATTCTTACTGAACTCGGAGACTGCCCTGGCCTTTGGGTGGTGGCACGAGCTCGGGTCTGCTCTATTTCGCGAATTCCCGTCTGGGGATTCGTCAGTGCTGGAATTACTACACGCTTGGCAGGGTTTGTTCAAACTGCTGATAGAGTTTACATGTTGCAGCAGAGCTGGCTTGTCCCTTTCGGAGGCATGTGATGGAGAGATATATGAAAAACCCCCCCCGGCTCCACAGGTGGGGGATGCCGTGGAGCCTGCACCGGGTCATGATGCGCTGCTGTGGAACCCCTCACCCCCCAAGGACGCCACACCAGCAAAGCAACTACCGGGGGTGTGGGGGCTGCGGAATACTGCACAGCCCGCCCTGCCTTTCGGCTCCGCAGCGGCCACCGTGTTTGCAGCACCGCGGTTTGGTGGACTCGCGTCTTGGGCCCCCATGGCGGCTCCTAGCCCATCTGCGCAGGCGCCTGCTCCGCCAAGGATATCCGGATGGACGTCTTTGGCTGGCGTAGCGCCGGACAGTGCTGTGGAAAAGCAGAACCAAGCAGTCAACCGCTTAATACAGCATCTGCCTTTGTTGACAGAGCTGCCGAACATATCACGGCAGCTGGCGAAACTTCTCAGCTTGCAAAAGCAGCTGTTGCAGCTGTTGGAGAGAGGCGGCAAACCCAGAAGTGACGTGGCAGGCTGCTCCCAACTCGGAACCAGTGGCAGCGGCGGTCGCGGTGTCAGCGACCGGCACTGCACCAGTGTCCCAGCCACCAGCGGAGCCGAGACCAGTGAGAGAAGCGGCGGTTGCGACGGCTCCAGGCGCTGCCGCCGCGCAGGAGATGGCAGCGGCTCCGGGCACGGCTGCAGCACTGGAGACGGCTGCAGCAGCCCCAGTGCCTGATCGGTCGAAACCGCCTGAGACTGCATCCCTGACAGTGGCTGCAGCTCAAACCCCTGCACAGCCAACTGCAGCCTCTGCTGTCAGTTTTTCTTCTGATCGGTCGATTCTTCCCCGTCCACCTCTGTTCGTTCACGGCTCCTCAAAGCTGCTCGTACCCAATGATTCACCATCGGGCAGTGAGGCAGAGGAGGCTTTGGCCCCGGGGCGTAAAGCTGCTGTAGCCGGGCCGCGAAAGAAAAGGCTGCTCCAGTCTCACCCCTGGACCTTCCTGAACTGCACTGTGACAGTGCATCTGACCCGCTACAACCGTTTCTGGGAGTCGCTTAAGATGCAAGTGTTGGAGGAGGGCGATTGGGATTTATTGGAAACACTGGGGATGCCAAGCAGAGTTGAGGATTCTGAGAGTAATCGGGAAGCTGCTACACTGCATCCTAAGGCTGTGCCAGCAGTTCAGGGTGATGGTGACACCCCAAAAGGGGAGATCCAAGCTTTCCCAGTGTATAAGGCTCTCCCAAATTCAGGCCAGCATGATAAGCATGAGGTAATTGCCTGGAAGGTTGCACAGGATCTGCAAACCAAGGTGGCACAACATGGGCTTGGTTCTGCTGAGGTTATGCAAATAATAAGGGTGATAAATACAGATTTGCTTGCTCCATTTGATATCAGACACTTAGGTCAAATCCTATTTCAACCTGTACAATGTGCAGTTTTTGAGACTACCTGGAGAAAGCTGGCTGACAAGGCTGCATTAGGGAATATGCAGCTCCCTGCTGAGGACCCTAGACGTGCAGTGGGAACAGATGCTCTTATGGGGACTGGTCCCTTCTCTAATCCCAATGTCCAGGGTACCTTTCCCTCTAGCGTCCTGCAGCAAGCTCAACAGGTCGGCATGGCGGCCCTGTTGAAAACCATAGAGATGGCTGCTCCTAGAAAGCGATATACTGAAATAATTCAAGGGAGGTCAGAGTCATATCTCTCTTTTGTGGAAAAAGCCACTGCTTCTCTCAAGAAGCAGGTTGACAATGACAGCTTAAGGCAGCTGTTGTTAAGGCAGTTAGTGAGAGATAACGTGAACGAGGAGTGCAGAAAAATCATAGATGCCTTACCAGGAGAACCTGAAGTAACAGACATGGTTGAGGCCTGCTCTAAGGTGGGATCTGGGAACCAGAAGAGGTCTGTTTTGGTTGCGCTTCTGCAGCCTGTTCACACATCTTCTGGTCGTGAACCAAAGCAACCAAAACAGGCGAAAAACGGAAGCGGCCTAAGCCAAGCCAAAAAGAGAACACACCGATCACCCAGTGCAAGAGGTGTGGCAGACCAGGGCATTGCTCAGACTATTGTAGATCCCAGACTCATGCCAACGGTTGGCCTTTGTCGGGAAAATTCTGCCGGGGTGCAAGGAGGGGGAATTGCTCTCCGATGCAGTCACTCCCCCAGAGAGTGGCACAGGTACAGGCACAGGCCTACTCAGCCACCCTAGAGACAGCACCCAGGGATCAGATGGTTTTGATGTCCACACTACAGCCGCAGTCGTCTTAGACTCTAGCGGTATTTATAAGGTTCCCTTGGATGCATATGGACCCCTAGCCCAGGGATCCAGTGCGATGCTGGTGGGAAAACCTGATATTGTCCATCAAGGAATCTTAATGCACTCAGGAGTTATTGACGCTGACTTTAAAGGTCAGATTTGCACTATGGTCTCCACGCAAAAACCCCCTGTCACTATTCCTGAGAAGACCTGCCTTGCTAAATTAGTGCCTTTTAAGTCTTGTGTCTCCAGGATAGAACAACAAATTCACGGAGATAGCGGTAGTGGATCTACGGGACTTCCGCAGGCCTTCTGGACTGCAGACATCTCTGACCAAAGGCCACAGATGACATGTAGCCTGATCCTGCCAAATGCCTGTCCGCCTCGGACTCAGCTTTGAGGTTTGATTGATGTGGGTGCTGATGTAACTGTCATCTCCTTCTCTGCATGGCCTCCCTCATGGCCTTTAGCCCCTGTGGGATCGGCCATCGCAGGATTAGGAGGAACCACACAGAGCTATTTAAGTGAACGGCTTGTGGTGGTGAAGGACTCAGAGGGGCACACAGCTACAATTAAGCCTTATGTTGCTACCACTTCCCTTAATCTTAGGGGACAGGACGTGTTGGCAGCTTGGGGGGTACGGATTGGGACAAATTTTTGATAGGGGTCACTGTGTATAAGGGCGCACAGCATCCTACACTGCCTTTGTGGTGGTTGACTAACACACCAATCTTTGAGCCGCAGTGGCCCCTACCAAAAGAGAAGTTAGATGCCCTTCATCAGCTGGTTCAGGAACAGTTACAACAGGGGCACCTTGAACCTTCTACTAGTCCCTGGAATACTCCTGTTTTTGTAATTAAGAAGAAATCAGGGAAATGGAGACTGTTGCAGGATCTCCGGAAAGTTAATGCAGTAATGGAAGGTATGGGGGCATTGCAGCCTGGCATGCCCTCTCCCACCATGATTCCTACGGGGTGGGACATCCTGATCATTGATTTAAAGGATTGTTTTTTCACAATTCCTTTGCATCCTGATGACAAACCAAAATTTGCCTTTACTGTGCCTGCCATTAACAATGCTGAACCTGCTAAGAGATACCAATGGAAGGTTCTCCCTCAAGGGATGAGGAACAGCCCAATTATCTGTCAGTGGTATGTCGCCCAAGCTTTAGCTGGAGTTCGCAAGCAGTTTCCTGATGGATGCTGTGTCATGGGTTAGCAAGCATAGTCTCGGAAGTGATGTTCTCGCAAGGAGTGCTTACAGCTTCCCCCATGACCTGATAGAACCTATCAGCTGGCCAGTTTAAATATGGACAATTCTTTGAGCCACTTAAAATTGTGACCGCCTCTGTGATACACACTTAAGAATAGACAAACCCCCCACACAGTCTCTCTCTCTCATTTCCGGTGCTGGGAGAGGTGGCTGCAGGCCCTGTGCGGGGACCAGTGGGCCCAGCCCAGGCCCTGCTCGGACCAGGCCAGGCCGGGCCGCGGCCATCCTGGAGCCAAAGGGCCCTGTTCCACCCATGGAACCCCGCCCCCCCCCCCCCCCCCCCCAGCAGGGCTGTGGGCAGCCAGAGCGACTAAGCTTCCCCTCCCCTCCAGTGAGATAAGCCACATTCCAGCTGCAAGGCCGAGGTGAGATTAACCCTATTATTGCTGTGAAGAGCTGAAAACCTGAGGGAAGAGAAAGAGGAGATGCTTAAAGCTGAAATTCTGTTGTAAAGCTATGACATATCAGAGTACCCGTTGTAATCTCATGAAGATATGGGGGATGGAGTGTTCAGTTCAACTTGTAAGCAAAAGCACCTGCGCTGAGATAGGCAGATGCTGACGCAGCTGTAATTTCATGAGAAGTTTGGACAGGGAGAGATGGAAGCGATGAGGACTTTTGCTCCAAATGGGAAAGGAGAAACCTCAGTTCCTAGTCCTAAAGATGAAGATGAGGAAGACCCTTTGCTCCCAGGGAAGGAGAAGGGCCTCTGTTCTTAGAGATGAAATGCTCCCAGAGATGGGTGAAGAGAACTTTTATTTCTGAACGGCTCAACCTTAAAATTGTACCCCAAAAAACTTCAAGAGTGGACCCTCGAAAGCAGTTGCGGGAAAAGCTGCAAGTCAGGGGAAGGGACTCAAATGTGAGCAGAGAGACTCCTCTTCCTAAATGGACTGAACAATATTTGGAAGTGGGCTGCTGTGTCGTTGTGATACTGTTTTCATAGCACGAGCAAGAAGAGACTTCTCTTTCTAAATGGACTGAACAAGGTTATTATGGAAGTGGTAAACAGACTGAACATCTTAAGGGTTGTCTTTTTACATTGTCAGTGGGAGAAGGGAGGAAGGTGGGGGAAGGAGAAGTGTTCTGAAGGTGTGGTATAATTTTTTTCCCCTTCTTTTAGGTCTGTTAATAAACTTCTTTATATTCTTTCAAGTTTGGTGCCTGCTTTGCATTTCTCCTAATTCTTATCTCACAGCAGATAAACAGTAATGAGTATTTTGGACCAAACCACTACACGCTGCTACCATTACATGGATGATATCCTGGTGGCAGCATCCACCCAGGACGAGCTGCTGAGAATACAGCCTCAGCTGCTCGCTGCTCTGCATGCCTATGGATTAGAGGTAGCTCTGGAGAAAGTTCAACAGCATCCTCCTTGGAAGTATTTAGGAGTCAAAATTTTGGACCAAACTATCCAACGCCAAGAGGTGGAATTCCCGGATTCGATTAAAACCTTGAATGATGCTCAGAAACTGCTGGGTGTCATCAATTGGTTACGACCTTATCTAGGTCTAACTGCGAAGCAACTTTCTCCGCTTTTTAATATATTAAAGGGGGACCCCAATCTGAATTCACCTTGGGAGTTGACTCCGGAAGCGCGAGGAGCGCTGCAGGAGGTCCAACGGGCTGTTTCTGCTCGTCAGGTTTATCGAGTGGATCCCTCCATTGCTATCACTGTTTTCATTACTATTCCAGACCTCCATCCTACAAGTATCATTGGCAAGTGGAATGCACAATGGCCTGATCCTTTGCATATCCTAGAATGAGTCTTTTTGCCTCACCAGCCGAAAAGGACTGTGACCACATTGTTTGAATTGGTCGCTTCTCTGATAATCAAATGCCGTCAATGGTGTTTGCAACTGATGGCTGCAGATCCTGCAGTAATTGTCATTCCGATCTCAAAGGAATACTTTGAGTGGAGCCTTATCCATAGCGCTCCTTTGCAAAGTGCACTGCAAAACTTTTCAGGGCAGATGACTTACCATCTGCCCAGCCATAAATTACTTCAGTTGGCAAAATCAACCATACTTTCCTTGCGGCCGAGAAATAGCCGAGTGCCGGTGCAAGGACCCACCGTCTTTACAGATGGTTCGGGGAAAACAGGGAAAGCCATCGTTACCTGGAAGGATGGATCGGAATGACAGGTGCTGAAAGGCCACGAGTCAGGCTCTGCTCAGTTAGTTGAATTAAGGGCTGTTACCATGGCTTTTCAACAATTCTAACAGGTACCTTTGAATTTGGTTACTTGTAGAGGAATTCCTTATGGAGTGGGGGCATAGGATACCCCAGGAGAGCTTGGGCATCCCAGGGCTATTGCAGAAGTACCCCTGACGGGGCCTCAGGCTGAAGATAGGCTTGCAAGGCACCTGCTAGCCAGCAGCCTTGAACAGCCTTGGGAAAAGGTATACACTGGTCAGCTCCCCCGCTGCTTAGAGGCTTTCTCATGGGAAAGGGGCGTGAACTTTGAAAAAGTATAACTTTGTGTAAATAAACAATAAAACGGGAGCACGATGCTCAAATCGTATCGGTGTTCGTATCGTGACTCTGGCTGGATTCCCCTGCACCCGGGACCCCCCCCCCCCCGCTTGTCTTGGGGTGACCCATATCGCTGCCTATGCCCAGAAATTAATTTTTGTGCCTTTCTATGCCTCTAAACTGAGCCTGAAAGGGGGAAGGAAAAAAAACTGAGCAAAACTTTCTCAAAGCAGTTTGCAGCTCGTTCAAGGTTACAAAAAGATAGCAGGTTTTTTTTCCCCAGCTGGGGCAGGGGAGGGAGGAAGCACCCGGCTTGCTGCTTTCCAGTCAGTTTTTGGCCAGTTGTTTTCAGTTTCTTGTTCTCCGGAGAGAGACTGAGAGTTGGACTTTGGATTTCCTTCTCTGGAATTCCGGATTTTTCCCCTTTTCTACTGGACTGCTTGATTGCTGTAACATCAGAGCACATCGGGAGGACTTTCCACCGGGGACAGAGGGCCTGGCCCCGGCCCAAGCCCCAGCTCCGAGGAGACCAAAGGGAGGACACTCAAACACTTTCCCAGGTTTTTTTCCTCTACAGCGAAAGATTTTACCATCTAACATTATTTTCCTTCCCATATGTTTGTTAAATAAATAGTTTTAGCTTCTTCACTTTCCTTCGAGGAAAATTTATTTTTTCCCGAATCTGGTGGGGGGAGGGGTGGTTGTGCCTTCTCTCAGAGGATATATTTCTAAATTTGCCCAAACTGGAACAAATTTAGTGGCGCCCAACTGTGTGGCCCGAAGGAAAGTGAAAAAAACCTGTGCTAATTACATTTTGGTTTGAGTTTACTTATTCTGTGTTGGGGTAAAGTAGTCACCATGCTGGTTGAGTTCATAATGTCTCTCTGGCTCGATGTACTCATGTCTTTCTGGTCCTTAGGCTTCATTGAGGTACTAGTTCTTTTTTGGTCCCTAGGGTTGTTTGCCTATCCACAACTTGCTCCAATCTTGTCCCTGGTATGTAAATTTTACAGAGAAGGGAGACGAATCAGGATTTCTATTTTGCTGTGCTCGGTGATAATGATTTATAAGAAGTTGATAGAGGTACAAGCAGCTGTTCGAGGTGTGTATGATAAGTGGTTTCTCCGTCCTAACCCCAGTCCTAGCTTCAGTAGCCTGTTTTGGGAATTTATTAGTAATTGCACCCAGATTGTTAGAGGAGGAGGAGATGGGGTTTCCCTTCCCTTTAAATTTGATAGGTTATCTTTTGAGAATGTTCAGTATCCCCTGGATGTTAAATACCTCCTGGTATTTAATCTGGTAAGCTTCCTCTATGTGCTCTGTATGTCTCGCAGCTTGTCTAGAATGAGAGCTCAGATTTCCAGGGTGACTGCTGAGACACCGGACCCAGAGGTGGAAAATCCTGAGGGGTGTGGGGAATGGAAGGACATCGGACAAACCCTAAAGAAATTCTCTGACCCGATAGTTTGGGATTTCCCATCTGAACAAATTCAGAAACCAGCTGAGGTGGGAAAATATCTGAAAGAGAAATACAATAATTCTAATGAGAACAAGCTCCTTGCAATATGCTGGGCTTTGGCATATGCCTATCGCACACTGCAGCAGGTAAAGGTAGAGAGGCAGGAAGATAAATCAGCAAAGCCTGCAGATACCCCAGTCACTCAGGCTGCAGATAAACCAGACAGCAAGCCCAAACCAGATGGAGAGTCTAAGCCACTGACAGTGGCTCCTGTCACGAGGAAAAAGCACACAACCAAAACTGATCGCCCAGTGAAAGATGATGATGATGCAGGGGAAGGAACCTCAAAATCACCAACGGACTCAGGCACAGAAACCATCACTGAGTCCATGTCCATAAAGGACCTTCACAGCCTAAGAAAGGATTACACCCGACGGTCCGATGAATCCATAATAAGTTGGATGGTCCGTATTTGGGATGCTGCAGGTGATGATGTGATGCTGGACAGTGCTGAAGCGAGGCATTTGGGATCCCTGTCACATGATCCAGTGATCGACCAAGAGATGAAAAGGGAGGCTAACTCTACCAGTCTCTGGAGACGGATTTTGACAGGCGTGGCTGAAAGATATATGTGTGGAGATGATCTCTACATGCAGCAAAATCAATGGAAGACCATAGAACAAGGGATCCAGTGCCTGAGAGAACTAGGGGTGGTAGAGGTTGTCTTCACAAATGACCCAGGATTGAGGAGTCCAGACCGGGCCAGAGTTATTCCATACATGTGGCGAAAACTCATACATCTTGGGCCACCAGAATACGCTTCTGCTTTAGCAATAATGAAACCAGACTACGGTGCGAATGAGACTGTGAAGGATATGGCAGTGAAGCTCAGAGCATATGCAGACTCTGTGCATGGCCCAACACATGCAAGAATCACAGCTGTGGAAACACGTGTGCAGAAATTGGAAAATAAGATAGAGAAGAATCACCAGGAGATTAAAGAGTGCCTTCTCCGTGGACGTTCCCCAGAGAGAAGGTACATCCCACGAAGTGAGCTGTGGAATTTCCTGTGTGACAGTGGGGAAAACCAATCTGGGCTGCTGAAGAGTGGAAAAACATCGCTGCCCGAGTAAGAAAGCTGGTTGTGAAAGTCCGCCACGTAGATGCCCATGTCCCCAAGAGTAGGGCTAATGAAGAACACCAAAACAACAAGCAGGTAGATCAGGCTGCAAAGATAGAAGTGTCACAGGTAGACTTGGACTGGAAACACAAGGGAGAGTTGTTTCTAGCTCGATGGGCCCATGATGCCTCAGGCCATCAGGGCAGAGATGCCACTTATAAGTGGGCATGAGATCGAGGGGTGGATCTAACCATGGACAGTATCTCCCAGGTGATCCATGATTGTGAGACATGCGCTGCGATCAAGCAGGCCAAGCGGGTGAAGCCCCTGTGGTATGGTGGGCGATGGTCCAAATACAAGTATGGGGAGGCCTGGCAGATTGATTACATCACACTGCCTCAAACCCGCCAAGGCAAGCGCTATGTGCTCACAATGGTAGAAGCCACCACTGGATGGCTGGAGACCTACCCTGTGCCTCATGCTACAGCCCGGAACACCATCCTGGGCCTTGAAAAGCAAGTCCTTTGGAGGCATGGCACCCCTGAGAGAATTGAATCTGACAATGGGACTCATTTTAAGAATAGCCTTATTAACACCTGGGCTAGAGAACATGGCATTGAGTGGGTGTACCACATCCCTTACCATGCACCAGCTGCAGGCAAAGTGGAACGGTCCAATGGATTGTTGAAAACCACTTTGAAGGCACTAGGTGGGGGAACTTTCAAAAATTGGGAACAGCATCTAGCAAAAGCCACCTGGTTAGTTAACACCCGAGGTTCTACCAATAGAGCTGGTCCAGCCCAATCTGAATCCCTGCATACAACAGATGGAGATAAGGTCCCAGTAGTGCATGTCAGAGGTCTGTTAGGAAAGACTGTGTGGATAAATTCTGCCTCGAGTACAGACAAACCCATCCGTGGGGTTGTCTTTGCTCAGGGACCTGGTTGCACATGGTGGGTAATGCAGAAAGATGGAACAACACGTTGTGTACCACAGGGAGATCTGATTGTTGGGTGAAAACCACCTGTAGTGTGAAATGCCAGTATACCCCTGCTTGCTGATTATCACTGTCACTGTTCATATATAGCTGTGTATATATATATATATATATATATGTATTAATGTGTGTGTAGAATTGGAATATCTTTGGGCACTGAGCCAACAATATGGGATAAGGGGTGGAATGTCTTGGGGTGACCTTATGATGTGTATCCCATATCGCTGCCTATGCCCAGAAATTAATTTTTGTGCCTTTCTATGCCTCTAAACTGAGCCTGAAAGGGGGAAGGAAAAAAAACTGAGCAAAACTTTCTCAAAGCAGTTTGCAGCTCGTTCAAGGTTACAAAAAGATAGCAGGCTTTTTTTTTCCCCAGCTGGGGCAGGGGAGGGAGGAAGCACCCGGCTTGCTGCTTTCCAGTCAGTTTTTGGCCAGTTGTTTTCAGTTTCTTGTTCTCCGGAGAGAGACTGAGAGTTGGACTTTGGATTTCCTTCTCTGGAATTCCGGATTTTTCCCCTTTTCTACTGGACTGCTTGATTGCTGTAACATCAGAGCACATCGGGAGGACTTTCCACCGGGGACAGAGGGCCTGGCCCCGGCCCAAGTCCCAGCTCCGAGGAGACCAAAGGGAGGACACTCGAACACTTTCCCAGGTTTTTTTCCTCTACAGTGAAAGATTTTACCATCTAACTTTATTTTCCTTCCCATATGTTAAATAAATAGTTTTAGCTTCTTCACTTTCCTTCGAGGAAAATTTATTTTTTCCCGAACCTGGTGGGGGGAGGGGTGGTTGTGCTTCTCTCAGAGGATATATTTCTAAATTTGCCCAAACTGGAACACCGCTAAAGTTACTGACTCTGCTTACGTAGCAGATATAACCCAACACTTAGATTGTTCATTTCTGAAGGAGGTGAACAATGCAGCTCTGTTTTCACTATTGCAAACCTTGTGGTCTGCAATTCAGGCTTGAGTGCACCCATATTACATTCTTCACATTCAAAGCCACACCGATTTACCAGGTTTTCTAACAGAAGGCAACGCCAGGGCTGACATGCTGGCCAACCCTGTGTGGGTAGGGCCTCAGCCTGACAGAATTGCACAAGCCAAGGCATCACACGGTTTCTTCCATCAAAGTGCACATACCCTGCAGAAGCAGTTTCATTTAATGCCAACCGAAGCACGCAACATTGTCAGCACTTGTGCTGACTGTCACGGACTCGCTGCACCTTTGGCACTGGGGGTAAACCCCAGAGGCTTAAAAGCCTTGCAGATTTGGCAAACGGATGTAACTCACATCCCAGAATTTGGCCAGTTTAAATACGTGCACGTGTCTATTGGCACTTTCTCCTCAGCTGTGTGGGCTACTGATCACACTGGAGAGAAGGGCCGTGATGTCATTGCCCATTGGAAATTGGCTTTTACAGTCCTGGGCATGCCAGCTTCTGTGAAAACCAATAATGGTCCTGCCTACGCCTCGGAGAAGACGTGGCAGTTCTTGCACCTATGGGGTGTAGACCATACCTTTGGTATCCCACATTCTCCTGCTGGCCAAGCCATTGTCAAATGCGTTCATGGTACTTTGAAGCGTGTTTTGGAAAAACAAAAAGGGGGAATGCATGGAGAAACCCCACAGAGCCGACTAGCCAAAGCTTTGTATACAATTAATCACCTTACAGTACCACAAAATTCAAATAATCCTGTTATTCTGAATCATTTTCTCTCATTGCAGTCTTCAGGCGAGACACAACTGCCCCGGGCAAAAGTCTGGGTACGGAATTTACTCACTAACCAGTGGGAAGGCCCTCATGAGCTTATCGTTTGGGGTCGTGGGTATGCTTGCGTTTCCACAGATACTGGGGTACGGTGGCTACCTGCAAAATGTGTTCACCCTGACCTGCGGCACCAGAGGCAGAACAGGCAACCTCCAAATGATGGCCAGAATGCCAACCATCCAAATGGTGACCAGAATGTAGATCATCAGCCTAATGACTCTTCTGATGATGACCAGGATGTCAACCATCAGGCAGATGGTCCTTCCACAAGCAGAGACTGAACTTTAAATTTCTTGTTATGGAGTCAGATAGTTAAAGCTTTAAGGACATATTTAGAATGAATAACTGATGTAAATTTCTATTTAGGATAAATAGTAGAATTGTTATCTTAGAAAGCAAAAATGGGGAATTGTGGATACAAAAATACTGTTAGCAAGAAATTTTCTTGCTTCTTTCTAAGCCCGTGAGATACTTTTCTCTCTCACGAAGATATTTGCAGAGTTCTGTAAACGATGAACACCTGCGACTGTGTAAAACTTTGTTTATGGTACAGTAGAAAAATATTTTGACAATGGATGTTTAGGATTTCTAGCCAATCCACCCAGGGGGTGGCTGATCCTTTGTCCAATTAGACTATGAAGAAAAAAGTCTATAAAAGAGTTTGTAAAATAATTAAATAAATCAACCTTGCTGCACAATTCCTGCCTGCTGGATCTTCTCTCCTCCCTACCACTGCAGGATACAGTAATACAAATGCTGAACTGATAGGAGCTCAGTTCATAAAATTTCATTTTTTAGAGAGACATACTTGGTACCAAACCTGAGACAAAGACTTGTTTCAACAAGATGTATATCTGTTGATAGTATGGGCTCTCGTGTTTCTGACACAGATAAAGACCAGCATAAGCGCAATAAATCATTTTGATGTTCCTCAAGCTTAAGCTCCAAGGACAGAGAAAATGATAGGAAGATGGTGATGAAGAAAAAGCAGCCAGTGTTTTACATGTCAGAGCTTTTTACAGAGGGATGTGGCATAGAGAAACATTATGAATAAAGCTGGGTCTGGAGAGCCTCCCCTTGGAAAGGTCTCAAAAATGAATGAGGTTTTAAGGAAGGGTTACAAGATTAGGGTGAGTAGGGAGTGGTTAGGACGGTTTTCAAATAACATGAGCATTTGCAATGTTGGTTAATAAGGTCTAAAAAACGTCTGAGAGCAATGAAAGCTGTGATATGTGGAAAAAACTCTACAGCTCGAAAGTTGTAAAGTAGGTATGTTTATTGCAGCGCCGGACCCATGGAGGGTAGCCCCAAAAAAAACCATGCGTGCCGACTGCAGTACTCAGCTTGAAATATATCTGGTTACAAATTACATATGCATCAAGTTACACAATACGCCTATACATATTCATAGTCTGTCTCCACTTCGTATTATAATTAACTTGGCATCTTATTACGTCTGTGCAGTGCTGCCTGGTGGTCGTGGGCCGGGGTCTCTGGGATGAGGTAAAGTCATCTTCTGATGAAGTAAACACTACCTCAGACCTGAACTTTTCACCTTGCTTCCTTGTGCATGCTCTCTGAGGTCCTTGTTCAAGTCTAAACCCCAAAGCTGGTTCGAGCCAATTCCAAGGTCCAAAAGCAGGAATTCTGGTCATGGTTTCTTCCTCTTATCAATGGTCTGGCATCCTATCCTTATCCTCTCATACATCCTTCCCCTTTGCCTGGCCAGCATAGCAAATGTTCAGCAAGCTGTTTAGCAAGCACCTGCAAAGTTTTGCAATACTAGCAGTACCCACAGCACTTAACCCCTAAAATCTAAGCCCCTGGTATTGATGCCATGAAGATTTTTGCCTTTTCTTTTTATACCCGTTATACCTTTTTACAACTTCTGTATTCCGAGTGCTTTTTGCCTACATTCTTGGACTTGTTTGTCAAGCTAAGAGACTAAACATTTTAGAAGCTTCGAAGCTAGGGATCAGTGTGCCCCAGACCCCAAGGTCCTCTCCAGAACACATTCTGTAAACCAAGATAGAACTATCCAGGGGAAGGTTCCTTGGGGAGAGGGGCTCACTTGAGCCTCTCACTGGGGAATCTTTGATAGATATGCTAATTAGTAAAATCTATAATGTTATACCCAATGTTGGGGGGGGGGGGACAGACACAGAGATAGACTCGGCGGGGTGCATGTCGATACATATGACCTGGACGTGTACACCTAAGGATCCTTAAAATAAATACCAAGGTAAAATCCCTTTTCCCCTTCTAACTGTGTATGACTCTTGATTTTAAGACCAAGAAAAGGCATCAGTATCAGCTGAAACCAGTGTTTTCAGAGCAGAGCCAAGTGTTGGGCTGGGGAACTAGAGTTGGCTTCCAGGGAGATGAGGGGCACCTGAAGAGGTGGAAGCTCCTAGGGAAAGAAAAGCTCAGAAATGTGGTTTTGGGGGATTACTGGGTATCTCAGTTTAGAGACAAATTTTAGGAGAAAACGCTCTGGAAGGAGTTTCCTCTAAAGAGAAGGGCTTCGGTAATTTCTTTTTTGCCAATGAGAAATGAATATCGGTGGGTGAAAGTGAGAAAAAAAGTAAAACTGTTTATTAACAATGTAAGATACCCACGAGACACAGGAAAGAAAAATTGAACCTTACACCCCCCCCCCCCCCCCAGCCACATGGCCAGGAGGCAAAGATGGAAAAAAAAAAACAAGCCGAAACAGTTCAAGGGAGAAAAACCAAAAAGAAACAACTGAAGGATCTCTGCTGGAGTACAGGGAAAAAGGTGGGGAAAGAAAAAAAGAAGCTTCTTGCCTAAGCAAGCAAAAAACTAATCAAACAAAGGCAACGAAGTAACAATCTATGTCACCACCGAAGCATGCTGGAGAGAGAGCTTGAACAAAACCCGTGCCAGGGTTCCCAGTCTCCGGTCCCGCCCCCTGGTTCATATTAAAGCTACAGCAGCCATTTCTGGGCACACAGCAGACGATTAGGGAATAAAGTATCATCATAAAATCACCCCAAGACACTGGGTCAAATGACCCTAGCTGGAGGAAGGGCTGAGCATCCCCAGGATGGTAGATGCTCTGTGTGTGCTGCCTGCTGAGTCTGTGCATGGTGCAGGGGCAGCACCAGCCACCAGAGGTGGCATTTAGGAAGGTAGGAGACCAGCAGCATCATAAACAGTCCCCTTTTGGGACTCAGGAACTCCCCAGCTGAGGTGTCGGGTATGTTGAGGGGCTGCTGTCTGCATTAAGCACCCTGCAGAAGCAGTTGAGCCCCATGGCTCAGGAAAGGGATTCCCATTCAGGCATGAAATGGAGGAAGCCAGCCTTGGTGAAGGCACAGTGAAGGCATGGTGGTGATAGATGGGCACCCAGGTTTGTGGTGCAAGGCTGGGGGCAACCACGAGACTGCAGCAGCAGTGCAGGGGAACAGTGACCACACACCATTCAAGTTTATCACACCTCCTACGAGCAGCTTTGCCCCCCCAGGACCCTGGTACATGTTTTGGCCCCACTGGAGAGGACACCATAGATCATGGTGGGGTTTGCCAGCCCAAATGACCCTGATGGTGAATGCAGGAGAGTCAGCCAGGCTGGGCTGTGCACAGCATGTCAGCCTCAATGGTTCAGGCTCTCCCCATGCCCATATTTGTCAATGGGGTTGTTCAGAGCCATGATATAATTACAGTTTCAATCACAGTGTCTTGGTTTGAAAGACAGGTGTCTGTTAAGGAAGGCAGGAGCCTCCCTTGGAATGGCAGATGAAACCACCCTTCCCTCGAGTTATAATTTTGAAATCAAGGGGCTTTTAGGCAAAGATATGGGAAATAGGAATAACAGTTCTTTACTATTATATATCTAGATGTGTATAACCAGTCAAACAAACAACAATAACTATGGCAGTAACAGCAAACAATCACAAACCCAGTGCCAGCCTTCTCGGCTGTCAGGCCCTTTCCCCTTGGGTGCAGTTCTGGTCGCAGCCAGCAGGGGCGCTGGCTGCTCCCAGCTAGCAGGGCAGGTGTGATGGTTTCCCCGCAGCTGCAGGGGGCACTTCGGAGCGAGCTCGGGGAGCACGCGGCACTGGTGGCCTGGGATCCCAGGGAGGGATGGAACAAAAGATTCACAAACCCCTGGGAAGCTGATCCCGGTGTTTGGCCGGACCCTCGGGAACAGCAGGCTGGAACAGCAGGCTGGAACTGCAAGGACGAGCACAAATCCCGGGTGGCAGACGAGATGTATCCAAACTGCGGAGCTGCGGTGGGAACCCCCCGAAGGTCTGGTCAGGCAGGGCGAGCACGGCTACAACGCAGCGAAAGCTCGAAGCGACTGCGGGGCAGGGCCACCACGACCCAGCTCCGAGCATGGCAGGGAAGGCGGGCTTGGGATCCAGGGGTTTCTCTGGCAGAAGGAAAAGCAGCCAAAGAAGCAGCCTCTCTCTCCGTCCAAACGCCGGGAACTGACTGTCCACACACCCAGGTGAAACAAAAGAGTAGCCAGATGCACCCCACCCCAATGGCTAGGTCTTTTGTTTTTCTGAAGTACCCAGAAATTTGTCCCCCTAGCAACATGTATGGAGAAAATTCCTTTAACAGAAAAAAGACAGGCAACTCCTAAAACCCCAACACACAGATAAATAAGAAGGGGTTTTTTTTAGCAAACACTGAGGCATGCCTTAAATGGAAGGTCATTTCACCTCCCTGCTGCCAGGGAGCTGAGGATGCCATACCCTCTTTGTTGTCTCCTGGCATGGAGGTTCTACAAACACAGGCAGTGGCGGTGGTAGTGATGGCACTAATGTGCCTGCTGCAACTACCTTCCCATGGCTCATTCTCCTTCAAGAAGACATGCAGCTTTCATCTCCAGCATTTAGTTTGGCAACAGGTATATAAATAGACTGGGGAGAAGCCAGCACCAGCCTCCAAAATAAACAGCTTCTGCTGATGGAGGAAAGTCATCCCAGATGCTGTCAAACTAGGATGAAGGAAAAACTGAGGCAGATGCAGTTTATCTGAGGTTGTTCAGAGCGTTTCTGTGATGTGACAAGCTCAGGGATGCATCCAAAAGGCTGCAGAGGTGGGAGGAACTGGCAGAGCAAGTCTACCATGGACCACTGAGTAACTGAGAGATGCAAGGGAGAGATGGGCCAGATATCAAAAGCCAAGCTTAAAGTCTAGATTTTAGGGTTCTGGTACATACCCTGAGATACAACCACTAAAAGCAAAACCAGAGAGGGCCAGAAAGTTGTTGCTTCAGGAGATGATGGATATGGAAGGAGACAAGGAAGATTAGTCATGCCTCTGCTGCAGGACAGCTGTTACTTTGTGTCTTCTCCCTCCACCCAACCTTTTTCATTTCTCAAAGTGGGAACTGAATGCACCCTCAGATTTCCATCAGACTTGATTGACATTGTCACAAGGTTCAGGAGTTATTTGGTACACAGCTGACAGCCAGACAGGGATGTAAGCATTGGAGCCTCTTGGCTTTCAGAAATGAGTGTTTAAAAAAGCCAAGAGGATGGTCAGATTCATCACCAGGAGCAATTTGGCAGTTTATGATGCTGGTCCAGTAGCATGACAAAGAGGAAATGTCCCAAGCTTTTCCACTAAAGCTAATGACAGGGACCTTGTCTGGTTATTGTGACATAGCAGTGACTTCCCTGTTAACCACAAGAGCTATACAAGCATCTCAAGTGGTTTTGTTTCATTTCATCTTTAAGCCACACAAAAATGTGTACAATGACTCACTGCAGTGCTCGGGGATGTCCCTCTGGCTCTGCTGTGCAAGGCTGGGCAGGGACATCCTCCTGTCAAAGCTTGGTGACACAGTGGGGTCACAGGGGGTAGACTTCTCCAATCATGGGCTGGGGGTTCAGGTCAAATCCTGGCCTTGCTGTCATCCCCAGCACAATACGTCTCATTGCCACTTGTGCATAGGCTGCTTGGGGCAAGGTCTTTCTTTTTATAATGCCTGGCCCAAAAAGGTTCAGGACCCTATGTGAATCCATGCTACTGTACAAATAAATGGCACAGGAGAAGCTCCAGCCATCTCTTCTTGCTGTGAACATTTCTCCCAGTCTGTTATCCCAGCCCACATTGTCTTGGTTTGAAAGACAGGTGTCTGCTAAGGAAGGCAGGAGCCTCCCTTGGAATGGAAAATGTAACCCACTTCCCTCCAAATTATAATTTTGAAATTAAGGGGGCGTTTAGGCAAATATATGATAAATAGGAATAACAGGTCTTTACTAATATATATAACAAGGCAAACAAACAACAGTAACTATGGTAGTAACAACAAGCAAAACCAGAAACCCAGTAACAGCCTTCTCGGCCACAGGCACTTTCCCCTTTGGTGCAGTTCCGGTCACAGCCGGCAGGGGTGCTGGCGGCTCCCGGTGGGCAGTGCAGGTGCAATGATTCCCCTGAGGCTGCAGGGGGCGCTGTGCCACGAGCTCGGGGAGAACACGGTAATGGCGGCTTGGCCGAGATGGGAAGGGATGGAAGAAAGGCTTGCTTTACAAACCCCTTGGGGCAGCTGATCCCGATGCCCCAGCAGGACTCTCAGGAGCAGCAAACTGGAACAGCAGGAATGAGCAAAAGTCCCAGGTGGTAGACAAGATGTATCAAACTCCACAGGGGGAGTGCAGAGCTACAGTGTAGTGAAGACTCAGAGCAGTGGCAAAAGAACGGCGGGGGCAGGGCAGCAGAGGCCCGGCTCCCAGCAGGGCAGGGAAAAAACTGCCTCAGGATCCCAGGGTTTTTCCCTTGAGGCACCAGAGCAGATGGTGAAAAAGTCCCTCTTCTAGTGAGGTAGGGTGTTAACAAGCTCCTAGTACAATGGCCGCTCCCCCGAGCAGAGCTCCACTCACGGTAGAAGAAAGGCAGCAGAAGGCAGAACCCCGCAGTGGTGACGAATTTTCCCCAGAGCAACGGCAGCCTCTCTCCCCTCCCAATGGCGAGAGAACAAGAGCCCTTAGGAGCTCCACCCAACCCCATTTTCCCAGTCCAAATCTTGTAGCATCTCTGCCCTACATGATAAAACCCCAGGTAAAAGAGAGTAGCCAGCTGGACCCCTCCCCCGAGCTGTGGCCAGGTCTTTTGTCTCTCTTAAGTATCCAGTTGTTATTGTCTTCTAGTAACACATATGGGGGAAAATTCCTTAAGAGAAAAAAAACCAAAACAAAACAAAAAGAGAACTCCTAAAACCCCAACACACATTCATCTCCCTTAATGCACCAGACATCTGTCCCCACTCTGACATTTTGTCTCCAAACTGTGTGCCCAGTAAACCAGGTTGTATTTTTAAACACATGTAGACAACACAAAGCAAATGCTGTTTCCATGTATGAGTGATTTTTATTAATTTATCTTAAGCCAGTTCTTCACCACTTTGCCTCCAGAAGCCCTTGCAGACCAGGACATGCATCTATATATGTAGACCTAACTGAGTTACCATTTGCAGACTGAGTTAAGCTCCACTGGAACAACTTTACACGAGTAAACAGTGAGAGCAAAGTACAACCAGCATAAAGCAAATACTGTTCCAAGGACTTCCTCGTTGAATTGTCTGGAGCCACCAGCCCATAACCACCACATTGTCCTCAGGGCTGCATGGGCAGAAGGCTTCATTCATCTCATGGGTGTGAAAAAGAGGTTCACTCTTTGTAAAATTTTAAGAAAAGTTTAATAAAAGGGACAATTAGGAGACAACAGCAAAAAGGGTATTATGGCCAGGTGTTTTGGCAGAGATCCAAAGGCACACTTCTACATCCAAAAGATCGTCTTTAAAAGTACATCTCTTATTGCATATTCATCACAATAATGCATGATTCATAAATTCTTTGGAGTTTCTATGTATCATCCCATCAGCCTTATCTTCCTCCTTGGCTCCATTCCGTCTCTGCTCCCTCCATAAATTCTTCTCTCTGGTTTCTGGTCTTCTTCTTCTCTGATAAGATACTCCAGGAATGTGAAGACTTTCTCTGCCTATCTTTTCTAAATTGACTACATAAACAACAGACATTCTATATCATGTATTACATTACAGAACCTAGGTAAAGTTTTTCTAACATTAAGGAACATGCAAAAAAGCCAACATCACAATACATTCATAACATGGGCTTGCAGACAACCTGCAAGACAAGAGCCCACAGATGCTTTGGGGAGGATGGGGAATGAGTTAGATGCTGAGCATCACCTGAGTGAGACTGATCATGGCTTTGCACCATGATCCCAGTGGAAATATACTTGCGAATTATTTTCCTGTGTGGAAAACCATGATCGCAGGGTGGCAGTTTTACCTCCTTGCCTTGCGGGGAACTTTTATCAGCAGTTGACGCTTTGAGCATGTTTCACATATGATTTAGCAGCACAAATTACATAGTTTGACCCTTCTTTATTGCACTCTTCAATTATTGCTTGGCAACACTGAGAAAAAAAAGGCCCAGCTGTGCTGTAATTTACTGAGTTGTGGTATATCATTAGAAGATTTAGCACTGATGATGCTGGAGCCATGATCCAATGCAAGAGTACAGTTAACTAGAACAGACTGATTTCAGATATCCCTAATTTCCAGACAAAACCTTTTCTAAGGAAGAGAGGAGGGAAACATGTCCCACTGACCACTGGGAAATCTGTACTTCAAACTGTCTCAACCAGCTAATGTCTGAGCCTCTTAAATTAATGAAATTTCTCTAAAGTGAAGTCATGGGTTAGCAATCATAGTCCCGGAAGTGATGTTCTTGCAAAGGGGTGCTTACAGCTTCCTCTATGACTTGACAGAACCTATGAGATGGTTCCAATTTGACCTTGGTGGAAGCTGAGGTGAGCCTGACCAGAAATGAGTGGAAGAAACATCTCATTGTGACTGGCCCAGAGGCCCCGTGCATTTTCGGCATAGACTTCCTCCGAAGCGGGTATTTCAGAGACCCAAAGGCACTCAAGTGAGCTTTTGGAATAGCTGCTGTGGAGACAGAGGGCATTAAGCAATTGAACACTTTGCCTGGGCTATCAGAGAACCCGTCTGCAGGAGGCCTTCTGAAGGTGGAAGAACAAAGAGTGCCAATTGCTACTTCGACAGTGCATCGCCAACAGTACCGGACAAGTCAAGATGCTGTGATTCCCATCCACAAGATGAACCGTGAGCTGGAGAGCCAAGGGGTGGTCAGCAAGACCCACTCACCCTTCAAGAGTCCCATTTGGCCTGTGCGCAAATCGGAAGGAGAATGGAGATTGACTGTGGACTATCGTGCCTTGAATGAAGTGACTCCACCGCTGAGCGCTGCTGTGCCGGACATGTTGGAGCTCCAGTATGAGCTGGAGTCCAAAGCAGTGAAGTGGTGCGCCACTATTGACATTTCTAATGCATTTTTCTCCATTCCTCTGGCAGCAGAGTGCAGGCCTCAGTTTGCCTTCACCTGGAGGGGTGTGCAGTACACCTGGAACCGACTGCCCCAGGGGTGGAAGCACAGTCCCACCATCTGCCATGGACTGATCCAGACTGCGCTAGAAAAGGGTGAGGCTCCAGAACATCTGCAGTACATTGATGACATCATTGTGTGGGGGAACACGTCATCGGAGGTATTTGAGAAAGGAGAGAGAATCATCCAAATTCTCCTGGAAGCTGGATTCACCATCAAGAAGGGCAAGGTCAAGGGACCTGCTCAAGAGATCCAGTTCCTGGGAGTGAAATGGCAAGATGGATGGCGTCAGATTCCCACTGAGGTCGTCAATAAGATCACAGCAATGTCTTCACCAACCAACAAGAAGGAAACACAAGCTTTCCTAGGTGCCATAGGCTTTTGGAGGATGCATATTCCTGAGTATAGCCAGATTGTGAGTCCTCTTTACCTGGTTACCCGCAAGAAGAACGATTTCCATTGGGGCCCTGAACAGCAACAAGCTTTTGCCCAAATCAAGCAGGAAATCGCTCACGCCATAGCCCTTGGCCCAGTCAGGACAGGACCAGAAGTGAAGAATGTGCACCACTCTGCAGCTGGGAGCCATGGTCTGTCCTGGAGCCTTTGGCAGAAGGTGTCTGGTGAGACTCGAGGTCAACCACTGGGATTCTGGAGTCAAAGCTACAGAGGGTCTGAAGCCAACTACACCCCAACAGAGAAAGAAATCTTGGCAGCCTATGAAGGAATCCAAGCCGCCTCAGAGGTGATCGGCACTGAGGCACAACTCCTTCTGGCACCCCGACTACCGGTGCTGGGGTGGATGTTCAAAGCAAAGGTTCCCTCTACCCACCATGCCACCAATGCCACACGGAGCAAATGGATTGCTCTCATCACACAGCACGCCTGTATCAGAAAACTGAGTTGCCCAGGGATTTTGGAAATAATCACAAATTGGCCTGAAGGTGAAAACTTTGGTTTCACTGATGAAGAAGAACAAGAACAAGTGACACGTGCTGAAGAAGCTCCACCATACAACCAACTGCCATCAGAAGACACCCGCTATGCTCTTTTCACTGACGGTTTTTGTCACATCGTAGGGATGAAACGAAAGTGGAAAGCAGCTGTATGGAGTCCCACACGACGGGTTGCAGAAGCTACAGAAGGAGAAGTTGGATCAAGCCAACTCGCTGAACTCAAAGCTGTTCAACTAGCCCTGGACATTGCTGAAAGGGAGAAGTGGCCAAAGCTCTACCTCTACACTGATTCATGGATGGTAGCCAATGCTCTGTGGGGATGGCTAGAAAAGTGGGACAAAGCTAATTGGCAGTGTAGGGGAAAACCAATCTGGGCTGCTGAAGAGTGGAAAGACATCGCTGCCCGAGTAAGAAAGCTGGTTGTGAAAGTCCGCCATGTAGATGCCCATGTCCCCAAGAGTAGGGCTAATGAGGAACACCAAAACAAGAAACTGGCAGATCAGGCTGCAAAGATAGAAGTGTCACAGGTAGACTTGGACTGGAAACACAAGGGAGAGTTGTTCTTAGCTCGATGGGCCCATGATGCCTCCGGTCATCAAGGCAGAGATGCCACCTATAGGTGGGCACGAGATCGAGGGGTGGATCTAACCATGGACAGTATCTCCCAGGTTATCCATGACTGTGAGACATGCGCTGCGATCAAGCAGGCCAAGCGAGTGAAGCCCCTGTGGTATGGTGAGTGGTAGTCCAAATACAAGTATGGGGAGGCCTGGCAGATTGATTACATCACACTGCCTCAAACACACCAAGGCAAGCGCTATGTGCTCACAATGGTAGAAGCCACCACTGGATGGCTGGAGACCTACCCTGTGCCTCACGCTACTGCCCGTAACACCATTCTGGGCCTTGAAAAGCAAGTCCTTTGGAGGCATGGTACCCCTGAGAGAATTGAATCTGACAATGGGACACACTTTAAGAATAGCCTTATCAACACCTGGGCTAGAGAACATGGCATTGAGTGGGTGTACCACATCCCTTACCATGCACCAGCTGCAGGCAAAGTGGAACGGTCCAATGGATTGTTGAAAACCACTTTGAAGGCACTAGGTGGGGGAACTTTCAAAAATTGGGAACAGCATCTAGCAAAGGCCACCTGGTTAGTTAACACCCGAGGTTCCACCAATAGAGCTGGTCCAGCCCAATCTGAATCCCTGCATACAACAGATGGAGATAAGGTCCCAGTAGTGCATGTCAGAGGTCTGTTAGGAAAGACTGTGTGAATGAATTCTGCCTCAAGTACAGACAAACCCATCTGCAGGGTTGTCTTTGCTCAGGGACCTGGTTGCACATGGTGGGTAATGCAGAAAGATGGAACAACACGTTGTGTTCCGCAGGGAGATCTGATTGTTTTATGAAAACCACCTGTAGTGTGAAATGCTTGTATACCCCTGCTTGCTGATTGTCACTGTCACTGTTCATATATAGCTGTATATATAAATATATAAATTTGTGTGTAGAATTAGAATATCTTCGTTTGGGCACTGAGCCAACAATATGGGATAAGGGGTGGAATGTCTTGGGATGACCTTATGATGTGTATCCCATATTGCTGCCTATGCCCAGAAATTAGTTTTTGTGCCTTTCTATGCCTTTAAACTGAGACTGAGAGGGGGAAGGAAAAACTGAACAAAACTTTTTCAAAGCAGTTTGCAGCTTGTTCAAGGTCACACACAGATAGCAATTTGTTTCCCAGCTGTGGCAGGGGAGGGAAGAAGCACCCGGCATTGCTGTTTCCCGAGGACAGTTTTTTTGGCCAGTGGTTCAGCTGCTTT
This sequence comes from Corvus moneduloides, assembly GCF_009650955.1. Classification (NCBI taxonomy): domain Eukaryota; kingdom Metazoa; phylum Chordata; class Aves; order Passeriformes; family Corvidae; genus Corvus; species Corvus moneduloides. The sequence goes on from NC_045510.1 coordinate 4,064,648, forward strand.
TTCTCCGGAGAGAGACTGAGAGTTGAATTTTTCCTTCCCTGGAATTTCAGATTTTCTCCCTTTTCTACTGGACTGCTTGATTGCTTTAAAATCAGAGTACATCGGGAGGACTTTCCACCAAGCACAGAGGGCCTGGCCCTGGGCCAAGCCCCAGCTCCAAGGAGACCAAAGGGAGGACTCTAACACTTTCCCAGGTTTTTCCTCCACAGCGAACGATTTTATTATTTAGCATTACTTTCCTTTCCCGTGTTTGTTAAATAAATAGTTTTTATCTCCTTCACTTTCCTTCGAGGAAAATTTATTTTTTCCCGAACCTGGAGGGGGAGTGGTGGTTGTGCCTTCTCTCAGAGGATATGTTTCTAAATTTGGCCAAACCGGAACAGATGGCCAGGTTGAATATGGACAATTCTTTAAGCCACTTAAAGTTGTCACCACCTCTGTGATACACACTTAAGAATAGGAACCCTGAGGCAGAGGCTCTGTCTTTTTTCCGGTGCTGGGACAGGTGGCTGCAGGCCCCGTGCAGGGCCAGCAGGCCTGGCCCAGGCCCTGCTCAGGCCAGGCCTGGCTGGGCCATGGCCATCCTGGAGCCAATGGGCCCTGTTTCACCTGCAGAACCCCTCCCTCCCGCCACAGCCCTGCTGGGGGCAGCCGGAGCCGCTCGGGTCCCCCCCCTCCCTCTCCACTGTGGCCAAAATTGAGCTGAAGCTGCACCACTGTCCGGCAGAGGTCATGTGACTGACAGTGATAAGCAACTTTAGAGCACTTCTCCTCCCCCCTCCTTTCTCCCTTCTCCAAGTGACAATGTAAAAAGACAACCCTTGAGATGTTCAGTCTGTTTACCACTTCCATAATAACCTTGTTCAGTCCATTTAGGAAGAGGAGTCTCTCTTGTCCATGCTATGAAAACATTATCACAACGAGACAGCTGCCCAGGTTGGTTCTCTGCTCGCATTTGAGTCCCTTCCCCGACTTGCAGCTTTTCCCACAACTGCTTTCGAGGGTCCACTCTTGAAGATTTTTGGGGTACAATTTTAAGGTTGAGCCATTCAGAAATAAAAGTTCTCTTCACCCATCTCTGGGAGCATTTCATCTCTAAGAACAGAGCCCCTTCTCCTTCCCTGGGAGCAAAGGGTCTTCCTCATCTTCATCTTTAGGACTATCTCTGGGAGCATCTCTGGGAACTGAGGTTTTCTTCTTTCCCATTTGGAGCAAAAGTCCTCATCGCTTCCATCTCTCCCTGTTCAAACTTCTCATGAAATTACAGCTGCGTCAGCATCTGCCTATCTCAGCACAGGTGCTGAAATCACAAGTACGAGTTGAACACTCCACCCCCCATATCTTCATGAGATTACAATGGGTACTCTGATATATCATAGCTTTACAACAGAATTTCAGCTTTAAGCATCTCCTCTTTCTCTTCCCTCAGGTTTTCACCTCTTCACAGCACTAAAAGGGTTAATCTCACCTAGGTCTTGCAGCTGGAATGAAGCTTATCGCTGTTGGTCACATGACCTCTGCCGGACAGTGGTGCAGCTTTAGCTGAATATTGGCAGTACTGGGGCGGGGGGGAGCCGAGCCGCTCCGGCTGCCCACAGCCCTGCTGTGGGGGGGGAGGGGTTCTGCGGGTGGAACAGGGCCCATTGGCTCCAGGATGGCAGAGGGCCTGCAGCCACCTGTCCCAACACCATAAACGAGACAGAGCTGTGGCGGGGGAAGGGGTTTCTAAAGTGTGGATCACAGAGGCGGTCACAATTTTAAGTGGCTCAAAGAATTGTCCATATTTAAACTGGCCACTGATAGGTTCTGTCAGGTCAGGTCACAGAGGAAGCTGTAAGCACCCCTTTGCAAGAACATCACTTCCGGAACTATGCTTGCTAACCCATGACAAGCTCTCAGGAGGAGCATTTTTTTGCCTCTGTATCTCACAAGTGGAAATCCTGAGAATCAGCAAGGTTAAATGATTTTGTCACATCTCATGGAACAATAAGCAGAACCCAGATCTCAATTCAAAGAACAGTCATCTATGCTACAATTTGTTTTCCGGGCTTTAACCACCAGGATATGGTACGTACCTCATGGAACAAGGTGAAAACATCTGCAAAACATCTCTGAAACAGAGTCCTCTGGTGTGTCCACATGGCTTGTTACTACTTTGGTGTCATACATCAGGGACAAAACTATCATCTCATCTCTTCTGGGTTAAGACCCATGTCTAGTTGACAGCACAACATTTTGGAGATGGGAGAAGTATGAGTGAGCCAAATATTCCCTATCTTTTGGTTACTCCAGAGTAAAAGACATCCAGTTGTAGATGCCCTATCCCTGGAAGTGTTCAAGGCCAGATTGGATAGGGCTTTGAAAAGAACAACCTGGTGTAGTGAAAGGTGTCCCTGCCCATGGCACAGTGTTTCGAACTAGATGGTCTTTAATGTCCCTTCCAACTGAAGCCATTCTGTGATTTCTGATTCTCAGCCAGATGACTAACCCTAGTGTGGTCATTGACCTGGTGGCTCCTAGACTTGGTGTGATCTTTCTAACCCCAGGTCCCTACTGCCTGCACAGCCCTAGTCCTGCAGATAAGCACTACAAAAACTCAGGAGTTGGTAGTCAGTTTTGCAATGAAGTTGTCTGCTTCATCCTTCATCTGCAGAGCCTTTGATGGTATATTGCCTGGGTGGGTGTGGAGGACACGGCTTGAGCCCCTGATGCAAGCCATCAATGCTAGCTCGACTGCTGGACCACACAGGTATGATGTTATTATTGGATATTTTGAGAACGGAAAATAAATGAACCACACTGTAATGTAGATTACATTGTCCCAACATCTGCCCTTCTCAGTGTCTCTTAGTGCATATTGATATTGCAAGACAGGGTGGGCACATCGACCATGCCCTCAGCCTTTGATGCTGACTCCCACCTGAAGGACATGGAAAGAGCCTAGAAATTGAAACTCCCATGCAAACCTTGCACATGATAAAAAACCATTTTGAAGCTGGTTCATGGGCTCAGTGACCTGAACCCAGCTGAAGGTAGTCCATTCATGTTGGAGTGAAAGCTCCTCTGGACCCAGGCCCAGAGGAAAGCCAAAGTATAGGGGTTGAATGAAAACCTTTGGATAAGCTGAGATACATGAAGTCACACCAAAATGAAATAGAAATATAGATTTTTAACTTTTAGTAGAAATATATGCTGTGCTTTAAACTTTGAAAAGCTGCAGCAGAGACCTTAAACATAGTTTTTATTGCAGCAGTGTTACTGATGCCTTAAGAGGCCTCATAGAAACAGAGACTAGACAGGAGTAAGGGAATAAAAGTAGGTATTTATTTGAAAGGCCTTCAAAGGTACCCCCTAGGGCCAGAGGATATTGCCAAGATGGACCCCAAGATGGACCACAGGTCATGAGTTCTTCACTCTTTTATAGGTTTGGTTCATTTGCATAGCAGGGTTAATTCTCCAATTAAAGCTTCAGTTTTCCCCTCAGCTTACCCCCCCCTTAGCGGCTCTTTGGTTTATACTTTTGGGCCTAGGACAGTCTTGGTGTCCTTGAAGAGCAGACCCAGAGAGGCTTTGTTATGTCTACCTAGCACAAGAGCAGAAATTAACAGGCTGCAAGAAACTTTCAGAGTTACACACTAAGCAGTATGGAATTTGAAAAATACAAAAGTTAAATTAAGGCATCATTACCTTTTCACAGAATTTCTTTACTTCAGACAAAATATAGATAGAACGATACTGTTCACATTTTTTAGATAGAGTGTTCACATAAGCAATAAGAACTGATAGAAACTGTATACGCAAATCTGTGTAATACCTATGTAATACTTGCATAAGATTTACGACTATTAGAATTAGACCAGGATAGGTTAAGAAAAGAAAAACTAGAATCGTGTGTTAATCTTACTGGTTGTCTTGGGGTGACGTTATGATGTGTATCCCATATCGCTGCCTATGCCCAGAAATTAATTTTTGTGCCTTTCTATGCCTCTAAACTGAGCCTGAGAGGGGGAAGAGGAAAAAAACTGAGCAAAACTTTCTCAAAGCAGTTTGCAGCTCGTTCAAGGTCATATAAAGATAGCAGGTGTTTTTCCCCCCAGCTGGGGCAGGGGAGCGAGGAAGCACCCGGCTTGCTGCTTTCCAGTCAGTTTTTGGCCAGTTGTTTTCAGTTTCTTGTTCTCCGGAGAGAGACTGAGAGTTGGACTTTGGATTTCCTTCTCTGGAATTCCGGATTTTTCCCCTTTTCTACTGGACTGCTTGATTGCTGTAACATCAGAGCACATCGGGAGGACTTTCCACCGGGGACAGAGGGCCTGGCCCCGGCCCAAGCCCCAGCTCCGAGGAGACCAAAGGGAGGACACTCAAACACTTTCCCAGGTTTTTTTCCTCTACAGCGAAAGATTTTACCATCTAACATTATTTTCCTTCCCATATGTTTGTTAAATAAATAGTTTTATCTTCTTCACTTTCCTTCGAGGAAAATTTATTTTTTCCCGAACCTGGTGGGGGGAGGGGTGGTTGTGCCTTCTCTCAGAGGATATATTTCTAAATTTGGCCAAACCGGAACACTGGTCAATTAACAAATATAATCCACACTTCTGTAAGAAAAAAATTAATTAGAATTAGAAGAAGCAGCTGTTTTCTACTTGCTGTTTGCCTACTGCTACTGCTGCTACTGCTGCTACTGCTTGGCCCTATGTTGGGGTTTTAGTTTAGTTTTAGTTTTTTTCCTGTCAAAGGAATTTTCTCCCATATGCATGTTGCTAGGGGACAAATAGCTGTACTTAAGAAAGACAAAAAGGGGGGTGGGGCGGGCCTGGCTACTCCTTTGTCCACACCTGGGTGTGGGGTCAGTTCGCTCTGAGCATCCGGAGAGAGGAGCTGCAGAGAAAGGAGCTGCTGCTTCTTTCTTTCGGCCGTTCTTTCTTTCTGCTGGAAACAACACCGGGACCCCAAAAGCCGCTTTTCCTGCCCTGCTGGAGGCCAGGCTGTGGCCGCCCTGCCCCGCTGCTGCTTCGAGCTTTCGCTGCGTTGTAGCCGTGCTCTCCCTGCCTGCGTGGACCCCCGGGAGATTCCCCTTTTGGATACATCTCGTCTGCCACCCGGGATTTCTGTTTGTGCCTGCCGCTCCAGCCTGCCGCTCTAGCCTGCCGTTCCAGCCTGCCGTTCCAGCCTGCTGTTCCCGAGGGTCCGGGATCGGCTGCCCAGCGGTTTGTGAAGCCTTTGTTCCATCCTTCCCCGGGATCCCCGGGGCACCAGTGCCGCGTGTTCCCCGAGCTCGCTCCGGAGCGCCCCCTGCAGCCGCGGGGGAACCATCGCACCTGCCCTGCTCACCGGAAGCCGCCAGCGCCCCTGCCGGCTGCGAGCAGAACTGCACCCGAGGGGAAATAGCCTGACAGCCAAGAAGGCTGGGACTGGGTTTCTGTTTGCTGTTACTGCCATAGTTGTTGTTGTTTTGTTTGACTGGTTATATACATATATATATATATATAGTAAAGAACTGTTATTCCTATTTCCCACATCTTTGCCTAAAGGCCCTTGATTTCAAAATATAATAACAAAGAGGGAAAAGGGGTTATATCTGCCATATCAAGGGGGGCTTCTGCCTTCCTTAGCAGACACCTGTCTTTCAAAACCGAGACACCCTATCATGTATCCCCTTCGAACTCTACCTTTGGAAAACTACGAGACTATGAAATAAAAAAATTTAGCAGGACAGCAGCCTCCTCTGCTCTTTCACCCTCATCCGAAAAGGAAGGGTATTCCATCAAAAGCTCAACACATTCAGAGCAAATCAAACACTGCATCTTGGTAAAATCCTCTGGGTTGGGCACATCTCCGTTGAACAGCAAAGCACAGCATTGAGCAAACCTGGTCCAGATGCTTACAAAGCCTGATCTACTGCTATGTCCATCCACCACATGAAGGAGAGCAGAGGCTGAAGTCTCATTCCTGGGGTGCAGGTGCTTTGGCAGGGAGGGAGCTTACAAGCCCATCTGGACCATCTACTTCTCAAAATCCATCAGTCTCCAGGACTCTGGTGGTTTCCACTCAAGATCCCTCTCCACAACAGCTGTAAGGACCTTCTCCCTGACAGAGGCCATGTGCAAGCGGGATGTAGAGCAGTGAACGCCTGAAGGCAGGCCAAGGGGGGCAAAAGGAAAAACAATCTTTATTTCCAGTGGCATGGGAGATGAAGGGGGCAGGAATTAGTTGAGGAAAACCTAGAAGACTGGCTTTCCCCTCTTCTCAAATTTTCCTCTTTGCCTGGTGGCATGGACCACCCATGTCCCAGCACAGAGCAAAAGCCTGGCCTCCCCGAGTACTTCAGGGACTGGGACAGGGCCAAATGGGAGCTGGGTCCATAGCATGGGTGTTCTTTCAAGTTAAAATTATGAGAAACAGGAGTAATAACAAAAATAACCCCAGCAGATTTTGGGCAGCCAGCCCCTCCAAACTTGGGTTGATGGGATGCAACGATGCCAAGGACCCCAAAGCCACATACACACTAGCCCAATGGAGACCAAAGCTCAGGATGACCCTATCTGGGTGCTACCCACACCAGAATGGTTTCACAGAGGACTGGGGTGGGTGCCCCCCCCCACCAACCCCATGTGGTACCCACTTAGAGGAGCATCTCTCCTGCCTGCCTCATCCCTGACACTAAAAAAGACACTTGGCACAGCCTGAGATCAAGTGTACATTTTTATTTTTTAATGGACCATAAACTCCTTTAGAAAAAACCATTCATCTGGATGATAACACCCATAGAAAAAAACAGCAATCTCATGGGTTTTTTTTAAATTGGCATTTGTTATTTGCATTTATATTAAAGCAAAGTGCATATTTCTTTTTTTTTCCTCATTTATACACATTGCACAATACATAAATAATGGTGCTTATAAAATGTCTTTATATTTACAAGTAATAATATATTTATATATAACATAAAATGCATTTTTTTTCTTTAATAAATCTCAGGGGGTTTTAAGGAGTTCTTTTTTTGTGTGTATTTCCAAAGCACTACAATGCTAAAGTTCCAATGAAAATGGTCTCTTGTTCATTTAAACCTTTATATTTAGAAAAATAGCTTATGTTAAGGTCTAAACATGCTCATTGAGCTAAGAACAGTGTAGAAGTATCATACTTGTGTATGAATTCAAGAAGAAGTGAAAGCACAACTGCATTTTCAAATTGGATGGTACTGGGATAACCTGATCTAAGAAGTTACAACAGACCAACTATTGCGAACACTTTTCCTTTTGTTTTCCCATTTGTTTTTAATTTGTTTTGTTGGTTTTGCTTTGTTTTGTATTTTTTAGGCTTAGGCTTCTGTTGCTTTACATCTTATCTCAAATTATAAAGCATGGTCCATGCAAGTGGTTTCTCTGCTGTTGTTTTCTCCCCTTGCATCCATTCATGACCATAAAAAAATAAAAAAAGCAGTGGAAGATTGAACACAGTGACAAGATGTCAACTCAGCAACAAGAAAAATAAAATAAAAATTAAAAAGGGTGGGCAAAGACCTGGTTGGGAAGATTTTGCACCATCCTTTGGCAGCAATGTGGGGTTAGCACTGCTGGGGAAAGGGTCTCGGTGTCACCGTCACCAGGGGTGGGAAGGTGATGCATAAAAAATACAAGTATCTTGTTGTTTTATCCAAGAGAAGGAACTGTAGCATATAGCAAGTGGCTTCCGAATCCATTGATCACATAGGATAATCCTTTCAGAGGCATGGAATAATTATCATATGCAATCCACACATCCACCCACCCTCTCCCACACCCTTTTCTCACCCTTCTGAGTTATTGGTCATTTACACTTTTAAAAAATAGATTTGTCAAACTACCCCAAAGCACAAAAAAATCTTTCCAAAGGTTTTTCTCAAAACAAAGAGGGGGGGACATACAAACTAAACAAAACAAAACCAAAAAGTTTGCATGAAGAACAAGTACTCAGAAGGAAATAATAGCAGCAAAGTAATATAAATGCCATGAGTCCACTCTGTCTTGAGTCATTGGTTATTAAAAATAACCTCCAACCAGCATGGGCAACTGCTGATGAACTGTCTAGTGTAGCATTGGCCCCAGCCTTTCACAAAGCTGATCTGAACAGTAAATCCGGTCCATGGCTGCTGCATGAACTCATGGTCATTGGGTCTCTGCAAGCTGTATGCCTTCTCGTAGTCAAAAGCCTTGATGGAAAAACCTGGAAACACTTTGTGAACCAGCAACATCCTGGAGTCGGGGCTGTCCAGTGTGGCCGACTTGATGAAGATGGGGTAACTGCTGCGGTTGTACACCCACACACCGTCCACTTCCTTGGAGAGCTGGATGCCATAGCCAATCTTGCTGCGGACCTTCTGCACCAGTTGGCTTTTGTTGTCTGAGTTGAGCTGTCCAAGGCAGAAACCATTCCCCTGAGGCAGATCATAGAAGATATCCAGGGAGGGCTCTTGGACAGAGTACAGCCGACCCACGCGTGTCTTCTCTTCCCAGTATGCCACCACGCACCAGTTTGACCAATCCCCTGGCTGCTGAAGAACTTGAAAATCTACAGAATGGGAGAAAAAAAGGAAGAAAAAGAGAAATTTATCACCAGAGGGGGTAATACGACCCAAAAGTGGCACAATGCTGGCAGGTCATTGTCTGCCAATGTGTTTATGATGCTCTCCATGCACATACCAATGCCCATGGCACATCTACCATTTCCAAAATCAATGTTATTAGGACCATTTAAGTTGACCCAGATTTGGGGAATTCCTGTGCTATTTCAGCGCCTAATTCTAATTAGAGTTATGGGTCCTAAATCACCAGGTCCACCTTCAAAAGTGGCTTGAGACCCACCAGCAGCATCCATGGTGCAGTCACCCTCACTCAAACCATCACTAGGATCACCTTCAGTGGCAATAGGAGAGGTGAGATGCTCCAGCCAGCTGCATTTACCAAGACCAAACACCCTAAATGTCCTTATTTTCACCTGCTAGAAAATGGATCCATTTCCATAAATAACTATCTACTGGACACAGATGCTGAGAAAAAATGAGGTGCTGCTGAGAAAACCACACTGAAGGTCACCCCATGGGATCAGAGGGGTCAAGTGATGCCATGAAGATTTTTGCCTTTTCTTTTATACCCCTGTTATATCTTTTTTACAACTTCTGTATTCTTAGTGCTTTTTGCCTACATTCTTGGACTTGTTTGTCAAGCTGAGAGACTAAACATTTTAGAAGCTTCGCAGGTATAGGATAGTGTGCCCCAGACCCCAAGGTCCTCTCCAGAACACATTCTGTAAACTAAGATAGAACCATGCAGGGGAAGGTTCCTTGGGGAGGGGGGCTCATTCAAGCCTCTCATTGGGGAATTTTTGATAGATATGCTAATCAGTAAAACCTATAATGTTATACCAGATCTTTTGAGTGTGCATTGCGGTGTGCATTTTGGTGCATTTGACCTGGATGTGTGCACCTAAGGATCGTTAAAATAAATACCAAGGTAAAATCCCTTTTCCCCTTCTAACTGTGTTGGACTCTTGATTTTAAGATCAGGACAAGGCATCACAAGGACTGACCTACTTTAGTTCACAGGGCTTTTCCCTGCCCATAGGCAGAGCCTGGGTTGTTGGGGTTCCTCCCCCCTGGCGTGGGGTCTGGGGGGAGGGGACCCTGGGGTAGAGGCACGGGGTTTTCCTACTCCCTGGTCAACCTCGTTCCCCATTGGTTGCTTTGGGTTCCCCTGCGCGGGGAAGGACCCTGCTGGTCCCGTGATTAAGGGTTCTTGGGCTGGACCCCAGCCATGTGGCTGGAGAATAAAGATCTCTGAAAAACATCTATCAAGAATCGGTCCCTATTTCTTTTCCACGGGCCTCGCTGTCCGATACATGTTTCAGGAGACCCCACTGCAACACTGGGTGATTGAGAGGATGGAGACATTGGATGATGCCCCAACTTGTGGGAGGCACTGAGAGATGGTGGGAATCGAAAATCTCACACTTGTTAACAAAAATGGCCTAACCCCCCCCCCCAGAAATTAATTCATGTAACCTTATTTTTTACTTCCTTGGGCATAGCTATCCTGTGCAAGCAGCAGGGATACATTGTAGGAGGAAAAAGCAAAGGGGGGAGGGCTGAGAAATGTGAAAAGGCCCCTTTTCCTGATGGAGGATCCCTAGCAGCCTGGCACAGCTCAGCAGGTAATTCCTTCCAGCCTTGGTAGTCATGTGTAGTGGTTTGGTCTAAAATACTCATTACTGTTTATCTTCTGTGAGATAAGAATTAGGAGAAATGCAAAGCAGGCACCAAACTTAAAAGAATATAAAAAAGTTTATTAACAGACCTAAAAGAAGGGGAAAAAAAAATTATACCACCTTCAGAATGCTCCTCCTCCCCCCACCTCCCTCCCTTCTCCCACTAACAATGTAAAAAGACAACCCTTAAGATGTTCAGTCCTTTACCATTTCCATAATAACCTTGTTCAGTCCATTTAGAAAGAGAAGTCTCTTCTTGCTCATGCTATGAAAACAGTATCACAACGAGACAGCCACCCACTTCCAAATATTGTTCAGTCCATTTAGGGAGTCTCTCTGCCTGCATGTGAGTCCCTTCCTCCGACTTGCAGCTTTTCCCGCAACTGCTTTCGAGGGTCCACTCTTGAAGTTTTTGGGGTACAATTTTAAGGTTGAGCCGTTCAGAAACAAAAACAGAGGCCCTCCTCCTTCCCTGGGAGCAAAGGGTCTTCATCATCTTCATCGTTAGGACTATCTCTGGGAGCATCTGTAGGGACTGAGGTTTTCTCCTTTCCCATTTGGAGCAAAAGTCCTCATCTGGTTCATCTCTCCCTGACCAAACTTCTCATGAAATTACAGCTGCGTCAGCATCTGCCTATCTCAGCGCAGGTGCTTTTGCTTATGAGTTGAACACTCCACCCCCCATATCTTCATGAAATTACAACAGGATACTCTGATATATCATAGCTTCACAACAGAATTTCAGCTTTAAGCATCTCCTCTCTCTCTTCCCTCAGGTTTTCAGCTCTTCACAGCAGTAAAAGGGTTAATCTCACCTCGGCCTTGCAGCTTTGCAGCTGGAATGTTGAATTTTTCTTATCGAAGTGGAGAGGGGGGAGAGCTGAGCCGCTCCGGCTGCCCACGGCACGGCAGTGGGGGGGGTTCCACGGCTGGAACAGGTCCATTGGCTCCAGGATGGCTGTGGCCCAGCCCGGCCTGGCCCAAGCAGGGCCTGGCCGGGCCCACTGGCCCCCACACAGGGCCCGCAGCCACCTGTCCCAGCACCAGAAACGAGAGAGAGCTTGGATGGGGAGTTTGCCTATTCTTAAATGTGGATCACAGAGGTGATCACAACTTTAAGTGGCTTAGAGAATTGTCCATATTCAAACTGGCCAGCTGATAGGTTCTATCAGTTCCCAGAGGAAACTGTAAGCACCCCTTAGCAAGGACATCTCTTCCGGGACTATGCTTGCTAACCTATGACATCATGTTAAGACCTGGGAACTATTAATCTGTATAATTGCATTTAAAAAAAAAATCAAGCTTGGTATGAGAGTAAGTGCTACCAAAATAATCCCCTGCAGCATGGGAGCAAATATGGGAATGGGAATAGTGGGTGACCCAGCACCCCAAAGCTCTTTCTGTGGACCCCCAAACCCCTCTGCCCAGCATAAGCAATGGCAGTGACATGTTGGCTGCCCTGTTTTCTTAATTTTTTGTTATTAATTAGCCCATTTCCCCAGTGCAGGCATTTTTCTCCTGTCTCTGAGTTGTGCTTCAAGCCCTTCACTGTGCTTTTAAGAGAAAAAAACAAAACCCAGCCACACACTTTTAATTTCCTCATTTCTATCCCAGTGAGGAAAATATTTTTCCAGTTGCTGGAGGCAGCTACTAAAAATGGGCCTGGCTGTGTATGCCCCAAAATAGGGACCCTCACTTTTGGGTGAAAGTGGGGATGGGAGTTCCAGCAGTGGGGGGGTGGTCCCTGGGACAGCATCCATCAAGGTGCACCCCAGTTTGTCCTTCCACCTCCCCCTTTCAGTGCCTCCCAAGACTTTGTTGTCAATAATTTTATATCCTGCTGAAACCTGGCACTACACAAGGGAATGAAGGGGGATAAGGTGGGTGGTTTAAATTACCTCTCCCCTAACCCAAATGGGGTGCCCCCAGTTGGGCAAGAAACATCCCCAGGATAGTGTTTCCTCCACCCATTAAGGAGGGGAATGCTCAGGAGATAGAGGAATTTGGAGGGATGCTCCTCAATCCATGGGGGGGATGCTCCTGTATCCATCCTCATCTTGACCACCCATCATTCCCCTCCTGCCAACTGCCTGCCAGTGATGCTCAGAGCTTCTGGGGTTTTGTTTTACAGCAGTTGAGGGAATTTTGGAGCAACACATTGAACATGCTGAAATTCTTATAGGTTTTTATTTATTTGGACATAAAAGCATCCCTTTCAGGAAGCAGTGGGGGGGGGGGGGAAAGCCTTTTTCACTTGATATTTGTGCTTGCATTAGTGAAGACCACTTAACAAGTAGCTCATTGCTGCTTACAAAGAGTTATTTAATTGCCAGAACATTAAAAAAACAAACAAAACCCCAAACCACAAAAAACCAACTGCCTTGGCAATGAATGAAGAGACCTTTATGGAGGGCTGGAAGTTCATGAATGAATCCCACTAGGATTTTCAACTATGTGGGGTGACCAGACCTCAAGGACAAGTCTTAGGTAATCTGGGATACTTTTTTTTAGGAGACAATACCAGCACACAGTATAAATATGCCAGAACCGCTTTCATTTGTGGACTTCGGCTGTTGACTGGATGTCTAGTCAAAACACATGAGAATATAAGGATTGAGCTTGGATAAGTAGTCTCAGGCCTCCCTGCCAGCTGCCACCAAAGCTGCTTTTCATGGTTGTTGGGACCCCAGCAGAGCCTCCCTGCTCCCACCTGCCTTCCTGATTCTGGCATCCACTGGGAAAAGAGGTGGGAAAAGCCAGTAGCATCACTTGGGCAGCAGAGGCAGAAGAGGAGGAAAAAAATGATGCAGAGATGCTTCCTACAGCGATGGACATTTTTTTTCCCCAAAAGGCTTTTTTGGTGGCAATGAGCATGGATCTGGGCAAATGAAGCAAATAGATGGATTTTGCCCCAAAACACCCCAGTGTGTTCATCCTGTGCAACCTGGAGTCATGGCACTGACCCACTATCCAACTCCCATCTCTGCCGGCTGCCAACTCACAAAAAACCCAGATCCCAGGAAATCTGCAGCCACGTCACCCAATGCTTTGGGATTCTTGTTTGAGTTAAAAGCATTGTTTCTTACGAGCTCCTTGGAGAAAACACATCCCTTTCTAAATGCCTGGAAAACTCCCAGCAAACTGGGAGTGTTCTCATATTCCAGCAAACAATGATAATGTTTAATGCTATAAACATCTGCACTATTATTTCATTATTAAGCATCCCTCCATTTGCTGCTATCACTAGGTTATTAGGATTTTCCATGGTTTCACAGAATCACAGAATCAATTAGGTTGGAAAAGACCTCTGAGATCATCAAGTCCAACCTATAACCAAACACCACCATGTCAACTAGACCATGGCACTAAGTGCCATGTCCAGTCTTTCCTTAAACACTTCCAAGGATGATGACTCCACCACCTCCCTGGACAGCCCATTCCCATACCTATCACCCTTACTGTGAAGAATTTCTTTATAATATTCAACCTAAAAATCCCCTGGCACAGCTTGAGGCTATGTCCTCTCATCTGGTTGCTAGTTGCCTGGGAGAAGAGGCTGACGCCCACCTGGCTACAACCTCCTTTCAGGGAGTTGTAGAGAACGATAAGGTTCCCTCTGAGCCTCCTTTTCTCCAGACCAAACATCCCCAGCTCCCTCAGCTGTTCGTCATAGGACTTGTGCTCCAGACTCTTCACCAGCCTTGTTGCCCCTCTCTGGACATGTTCGAGCACCTCAATGCCTTTTTTGTAGTGAGGGCCCCAGAACTGGACACAGCACTCGAAGTGTAGCATCACCAGTGCTGAGTACAGGGGGACAATCACTCCCCTGGTCCTGCTGGCCACACTATCTCTGATACAAGCCAGGAGGCCATTTGCCTTCTTGACTACCTGGGCACACGCTGTCTCATGTTCAGCCAGCTGTCAACCAGCATTCCCAGGTCCTTTTCCGTTGGGCCACTTTCCAGCCATTCTGCCCCCAGCCTGTCCCCAGCATGGGACTATTGTGGCTGAAGTGTAGGACATGGCGCTTGGTCTTGTTAAACCTCATGCTGTTGGTCTCAGCCCATCTATCCAGGTCCCTCTGCAGGGCTTTCCTACCCTCCAGCAAATTGAGACCCTCTTCCAACTTGGTGTCATCCACAAATTTGCTAATGGTAGATTTGATCCCCTCATCCAGATCATCAATAAAGATATTAAACTGTACTGGGCCCAACACTGATCCCTGGGGGCCACTGCTAGTGACTGGCCGCCAACTGTATGTGGCACCATTCACCACCACTCTCTGGGCTCGGCTGTCTAGCCAGTTCTTAGTGAAGAGTGCTCCTGTCCAAGCTGAGGGCTGCCAGCTTTTTCAGGAATATGCTATGGGAGACAGCTTGGCTGAAGTCCAGGTAGACAACATCCACAGCCTTCCTTTCATCCACCAGGCAGGTCACCTGGTCATAAAAGGAGATCAGGTTGGTCAAGAAGGACCTGCCCCTCCTAAATCCATGCTGGCTGGGTCTGATCCCTTGGTTATCCTGTAAGTGCTGTGTGATCACACTCAAGATGATCTGCTCCATAACCTTGCTAGGCACTGAGGTCAGGCTGACAGGCCTGTAGTTTCCCAGATGCTCCTTCCAGCCCTTCTTATGGATGGACATCACATTGGCCAGCTTCCAGTCATCTGGGACCTCCCCAGTTAGCCAGGACTGATGATAAATTGTGGAGAGTGGCTTGGCAAGCTCTTCTGCCAGCTCCCTCATCACCCTAGGATGGATTCCATCTGGTCCTGTAGGCTTGTGAGCATCTAAGTGGCTATGCAGGTCTCTAACTGCTTCCTCCTGGATTGCAGGGGGTCTATTCTGCTTCCCATCCCTGTCTACCAGTTCAGGGGGCTGGTTGTCCTGAGGATAACCGGTCTTACTGTTGAAGACTGAGGCAAAGAAGGTGTTAAGTACCTCAGCCTTTTCCTTATCTTTAGTAACTATATTCCCCTGCGTCCAATAAAGAATGGAGATTTTCCTTGGCCCTCCTTTTGTTATTAGTGTATTTATAAAAACACTTTTTATTATCCTTTACAGGCCAGATTAAGTTTTAATTGAGCTTTTGTCTCTCTAATTTTCCTTCTGCATGACCTAATGACATCCTTAAACACTAACATTTCCTGAGTTACCTGCCCCTTTTTCCAAAGGTGATGCACCCTCTTTTTTTCCCTGAGTTCCTGCAAAAGCCCCCTCAGGGCTCCAGCAGGCTCCCCTCAGCATATTGTGCAAGCTTATTTTGAGAGGACAAAAAAAAAAGGGAAAGGGACTGAAAGAAAAGTGACTCTGCTCTCAGGAATTTAGGGAATTAGTTGTATTGATCATTCATAGTTGGGTCTACAGAGAACAGACATCCAGAGCAGAGCGCAGTTCTGCACAGAGGGAAGAAATCAAGGCAATACCTTGATGCCCCCAAAGTCGTTGGGGCAACATTGCTTGGAAATTTGGTGCAGATGTTCATCACCAGTGATGCCCCAGCACAACCACATTATTCATTTTTTTCCCCATATTTTTTATACCCTCCTGAATTTTCCTGAGGGGCTGACCTGACTTGACCAGCTACTTCCCAATACATCACCCAATACAAGAGGTTGTGAGGCTTCCCACCACCTGCCTCAACTCTCACGAACATCAAATCCTGCTCAAAATTGCTCAGTAAAAGGCCACAGCCAGGATTTCTCTAGCGTTGAGCGTGCACCTGATGCCTGTGGGCTTGGAGCATCATCCTGCTCTGGGCAGAGATGCTGCAGAAACTGCTACATCCATACAGAAATCCTGGAGGATGGGACACCAAAGCAATAACCGCAAAAAATTAAAAGCTGCTGAAACCAAGAAAGTCCAGATGAAGGTGGATGTTGGAGATTCACACCATGGAAACACCCAAATTTATCAGTAATGGCTCCATGCTTGGTTCTCCCAAGCTGTGGCAGGACGACTCACATCTCCCATCAATTGGAAGTGGCAGGAAAATTCTGGAGTGGCTTTTCTCCTTGACACATGAACACTTTTAAGATGATGAAACCATGTCATCTATACTTTTTCTTTCCAAGCTCCAGCACTTTTATTAGGAGTTTGGGAAGAAAAAGTTCTTTTTTTTTTTTTTTCATTCAGGAAAAACCGAAACATTTTATCAAAATTGAATTTAAATAACAATAATAAAAAAAATAACACAGGTTCTGTCCAGTTCTCAGCTCTCAGCCTTGTCCTGGTGCCAAGTTCAAGAATGTAAAGGGGAGGTAGGCTGGGTCTCTTGTTTTGCTTTTGTTTTGACATAGCTAAAGGTTTTCCTGTAATCAACAACCTTGAGAGGAAACATCAAGTTTAGCACACAGTGAGCTATCTCACCTGCTGGGACTACTCCCAGACAATCAAGTCAAGAGCTATCTAAATCACCACTGATATCTGCAATAATAACAACTTGTCACTGTAAATGGGAATACAACTGTGTTCCTGATAAGGTTTTTAAATGTCTGTAATTGGATCTTTCCTCAATGATATTAGGATTAGACAGAAAATAAATTATGCAATTGCAGAAGTGTTTCAAACTATGAATTTATATATATATATATATATACATTTATAGATTTTTTTTAAGAGCACACCTTTGACTCAATGCATCTTCTCATGCTCTTCCTAAACTTCTCACCATCTCACCGTCTCCTCTCCTTCATTCCTCTGTGATCCCTAGGGCTGGATTTCCCACCAAACATCAACCCTGATGCAACACTCACCATGATATCATCTACCCTGAACTACTAACAAAAGTCTCCTAATTTTCATAGAACCATTGAATGGTTTGGGTTGGAAGGGACCTTTAAAGGCCATCTAGTCCAACCCCTCTGCCATGGGCAAGGACACCTTCCACTAGATCAGGATGTTCAGGTTTTGTGGTACCCTCACCTTGGCCACTTGTGGAGGTGACACTGCACACACAACCAATAATCCAACATGAACAGGTAAAGGCAACAGATAAATTACTATAGATGTCCACCAAGAAATCATAGCACCAAAAGCAGATTGGTCTTATGGACCTCTCCTAGAAGGGCCAGGACCCAGATGGGAGGCCCTGGGGCAGCAAGGAGATCATAGAATCCTAGAATAGTTTGGGTTGGAAGGAAACATAAAGATCATCTAGTTCCAACCCCCTGCCATGGGCAGGGACACCTTCCACTAGACCAGGTTGCTCAAAGCCACATCCAACCCGGCCTTGAACACTTCCGGCATGGGGGCATCTATCACCTCTCTGGGAAACCTGTGCCAGTACCTCACCACCCTCAAAATCAAGAACTTCTTCCCAATATCTAATCTAACCCTGCCCTCTGTCAGTTTGAATCCATTCCCCCTTGTCCTGTCACTCCATGCCCTTGTCAAAAGTCCCTCTCCATCTCTCTTTGTAGCCCCTTTAGGTACTGGAAGGTGGTCTAAAGTCCCCCCGGCACCTTCTCTTCTTCAGGCTGAACAACTCCAATTCTCTCAGCCTGTCCTCTTAGGAGAGGTGCTCCAGCCCTCTGATTACCTTCATGGCCTCTTCTGGACTTTCTCCAACAGGTCCATGTCCTTCTTATGTTCCCAGGAGGCAGCTCTCTGCTGGAAAATAAATACTGTGGGCACCACTGATGAAGAGAAGAACCTATAGTCCTTCCTCCTTTATCCATCAGCACATTGTGCTTAAAAAAAGTTGGCTGGACTAGTGTCAGTACGACATGTCATTTGACTGGGACCAAAGCTGAGACCAAGTTCAGCGCATCTCATGCCCAATAATCTCTCTTGGCTGAACTTAAGCGGCATTTGCAAGCCTGAGGCAGAGCCATGACTCCCATCTTCTCCTGCTTGTTAAAATGGAAGAGATGGAGACACAAACCCCAGAGTTTTTTATGGGTTTTTGCATGCTTTTCTGGACTGTTCTCAGGACAGTTTGTGGCACTCCAGTTGCAGTTTTGCCCCTCATGTTACTGGCAAGTGCTGGTTTTGCAGGATCTCAGGAAAAACACCTCCCTGAACTTTTACTCAAGAAGCGAACATCAAGGCAAGGAAAACACCAAGCATGATGTGTCTTGGTTTGAAAGACAGGTGTCTGCCAAGGAAGGCAGGAGCCTCCCTTGAAATGAAAAAAAAAAACAATGCAACCCCCTTCCCTCCAAATTATTATAATTTTGAAATCAAGGGGCTTTCAGGCAAAGATATGAGGAACAGGAATAACAGTTCTTTACTATTATATATATATATATGTGTGTGTGTGTGTGTATAACAAGGCAAACAAACAACAATAACTATGGCAGTAACAGCAAAACAATCACAAACCCAGTCCCAGCCTTCTCGGCTGTCAGGCCCTTTCCCCTCGGGTGCAGTTCCGCTCGCAGCCGGCAGGGGCGCTGGCGGCTCCTGGTGAGCAGGGCAGGTGCGATGGTTCCCCGGCGGCTGCAGGGGGCGCTTCGGAGCGAGCTCGGGGAGCACGCAGCACTGGCAGCTTGGGATCCACGGAAGAGATGGAACAAAGGCTTCACAAACCCCCTGGGCAGCCGATCCCGGTGTCCGGCTGGACCCTCGGGAACAGCAGGCTGGAACAGCAGGGTCGAGCACAAATCCCGGGTGGCAGACGAGATGTATCGAACTCCGGAGCTGTGGTGGGAACCCCCCGGAGGTCTCAGCAGGCAGGGTGTGCAGGGCTACAGAATAGCGAAGGCTCGAAGCAATGGTGGGGGCAGGGCGGCCGCAGCCCGGCTCCGAGCATGGCAGGGAAAGGCGGGCTTGGGAATCCAGTAGAAGGAAGGCAGCCGAAAAAGCAGAAGCCTGCCGTGCTGACGAATTCCTTCCAGCCTCTCTCCCTGTCCAAACGCCGAGAACTCACAGCCCACAAGCCCAGGTGAAAAAGAGTAGCCCGTTGGACTCCTCCCTCTGTGGCCAGGTCTTTTGTTTCTCCCAAGCACCCAGCAATTTGTTGCCCCGGCAACATATATGGGGAAAATTCTTCAAGAGAAAAAAAAAAAAGAAAACAGAAGGGGAACTCCTAAAACCCCAACAATGTGCAACCACACAGCTCATCAAAACAAGGAAAAACAGGCACAAAAAGGGAAATTTTACTTCCTTTCTAGTTTCTCAGATAATTTACAGGCTATTTGGGTGGGAGAACAAACAAAAAAAAAACCCCAAGAAAAATCCTTAAAGACAGATTTACAGGTATGCTTTAAAAAACAAAGGAAAAACATTAAAATTAAAGCATATATCCTGCTGCAGAAAAGGATCTTTGTGCCTTTAACAGAGTTTGTGGCATCCCAGAGACACCACCCATAGAAATATTTGCCCCAAACCTTTTATATCTCCCTACACACAAGGGCTAGACAGTGTCACCCCCAGCTTTTGATGGCTGGGATGGTTTCTGAAAAGCTAATTTAGAGGATGGGATGGTCATTTGTTAAGCTCCTGTTGTTTGCAGAGAAAATAAACCCTTACCTACTGCAGGGATGCCACCACCCAAGGTGGCCCATGGGGCCCTTCCACACCAACACAAGAGCCCTCAAAGAGCTGAGGCAGTCAGTCACATCAACATATACTTAGGGAGTCTTTAATCTGTGGACTATTGACACAATAAACCCTAATATCTCTTTAGGAGCTATTACAGCCCATTGTGTCAGTAGGTACTTATGGAGTCCTTAATCTGCAGATTGACAGGCTAGACCATAAATTTGTGTCTATGTCTAACTAGGCAGCTCTTATTACTCATCATAGACAGTAGTCATGCAGGCTAAAGAGTCTTAAGATTATTTCTTAAATTTTTTAACAAGTTGTCCACCTAATCATTCAAATGGCTCTTTGCTCCTAGCAAAATCAGTCAACCTTGCATGAAAATAAATGTCCAATTGATTTCCCCCCAAGAATTCAGTTGGATAATATTTTCTAAAGACTGATATCCAGAAGCCGAGATGTTGCCAATGGATTTGTAACCTTGCAAGCCTGATGGGAACAAAGGGGATAAAATGTGGCAGAAGCCAACAGGGAAAGGAGTCTGGGATTTCCTGATATTTCTAGGGAGATGTTTCTTTGGTTCAGACTCATGTTAGCGGCAACCTACAAGCTTGGGAGCACTCTGCTCAGTCCCCTTGTGATCCAACCAAGAACTTCCATCTCCTTCGCCACAGCTGGGAAACCCTCTTGTGAAATCAGGACAAACACAAGGTTGGGTTAGACAGTGGGTAGAGATGACTGATCCTCTCAAGTTCCCACCCCAACTTGGTGGTACCTTTAGTCAACCTTCTCCCAACATGGAACCCAGGCCTGACGTTTGAGGGTTAATTTAGGGATAGGATAATAATAGCAAGAAAATAAAGTGAGAAAGGGTCCTTGCAAACATGTTGTTACAGACCTGAAAAGCTTCGTGACTGGGCACCAGTATGGCAAATGCCAAGGCTGGCTGTCATGGGTTAGCAAGCATAGTCCCGGAAGGGATGTTCTTGCAAAGGGGTGCTTACAGTTTCCTCTGGGAACTGATAGAACCTATCAGCTGGCCAGTTTGAATATGGACAATTCTTTAAGCCACTTAAAGTTGTGACCGCCTCTGTGATACACACTTAAGAATAGACAACCCCCCCCACAGCTCTGTCTCGTTTCCGGTGCTGGGACAGGTGGCTGCGGGCCCCGTGCGGGGGCCAGTGGGCCCGGCCCAGGCCCTGCTCAGGCCAGGCCAGGCCGGGCCACGGCCATCCTGGAGCCAATGGGCCCTGTTCCACCCACGGAACCCTCCCCCCCCCACAGCAGGGCTGTGGGCAGCCGGAGCAGCTCGGCTCCCCTTCTCCAGTTCGGCCAAGATTCAGCTGAAGCTGCCCTGCAGAAATCATGTGACCAGCAGTGATAAGCGAAATTCCAGCCGCAAGGCCTAGGTGAGATTAACCCTTTTAGTGCTGTGAAGAGCTGAAAACCTGAGGGAAGAGAAAGAGGAGATGCTTAAAGCTGAAATTCTGTTGTGAAGCTATGATATATCAGAGTACCCGCTGTAATTTCACGAAGGCATGGGGGGGGGTGGAGTGTTCAACTTGTACTTGTGAGCAAAAGCACCTGCACTGAGATAGGCAGATGCTGACACAGCTGTAATTTCATGAGAAGTTTGAACAGGGAGAGATGGAAGCGATGAGGACTTTTGCTCCAAATGGGAAAGGAGAAAACCTCAGTTCCCAGAGATGCTCCCAGAGATAGTCCTAAAGATGAAGATGAGGAAGACCCTTTGCTCCCAGGGAAGGAGAAGGGCCTCTGTTCTTAGAGATGAAATGCTCCCAGAGATGGGTGAAGAGAACTTTTGTTTCTGAACGGCTCAACCTTAAAGTTGTAGCCCAAAAAACTTCAAGAGTGGACCCCCGAAAGCAGTTGTGGGAAAAGCTGCAAGTTGTGGGAAGGGACTCGCATGCGAGCAGAGAACCAACCCGGGCGGCTGTCTCGTTGTGATAATGTTTTCATAGCATGAGCAAGAGAGACTCCTCTTCCTAAATGGACTGAACAAGGTTATTATGGAAGTGGTAAACAGACTGAACATCTCAAGGGTTGTCTTTTTACATTGTCACTTGGAGAAGGGAGAAAGGAGGGGGGAGGAGAAGTGTTCTGAAGGTGTGGTATGATTTTTTTTCTTCTTTTAGGTCTGTTAATAAACTTCTTTATATTCTTTCAAGTTTTGTGCCTGCTTTGCTTTTCTCTTAATTCTTATCTCACAGGAGGTAAACAGTAATGAGTATTTTGGACAAAACCACTACACTGGCCCAGGAGGAATGTCCAAGCTTGAAAAATATGGGGTGATTGATGTCCCCTGCATCAAAGGACGGTAAAGAAAGAACCAAAGCGAAACCATTGATTTAATGGAGTGCACCAAACCAGAAATTTGATTCATAAACATCTTATTAGTCACTGCTACTGTCTAATTGTGGTGATTAATCAATTACCACAGCTAAAATCAACTTGAGAAGAACCTTTTTTTTTTGTGCCCATTTTCTTTAAAAGCCATGTAAGGCTGGAGCCACGAAGTGAGTCAGGAAATACACAGGCACACACCAAAAATGCCTGTCTGCCTGTCTCCAGCAGTTAGAGGAGCTGGCTGACTCCAGTTTCCTCCATACCAGGCTTTGGGCCTCCATCAGTCATGCAAATTATAGAGTACCATGCTGTCTGAAGGACAAATTTTGACTCAGCCTAGAGAAAAGCCTTAGAGGAAGGGTGGGGATAAAGTAGCCAGCCAAATCCATTCATAATATTTACAGTAAATGGGCTTCTTTGCTGTTGTTTAGTATACAGTCAGTGTGGGAGACAGAGGAGTAGAAACTCCTGCAATTAAAGGAGGCTTTGATTTACAACCCTGGAAGAGACTAGGTCTGGCTTAATTGACAGAGATTTGTGGACTTTAAGCAAAAGGATTACAAACTTGTGTTCCTATCATTATAAGTAAAATTGTACACTGGGTGTTTTGGTGAAGGGTTTTAAAATATAATAGTGTGATTTTATATAGTTTAAGTTAAGAATGTAGATGGTATAAGAGAGACAACTGTGTGTACGTGACATGAGAAGTTATTGGTCAAGACATAGCTGCATTGCAGTGAGAAGTGCCACAGGTGATAGGTCATTAATCTAAAACAAAGTGTCGTTTTAAGTATCTATTGGATTAGAAAGTTATAAATTACGATGTAACCCTAAATCTTGTGACTAGTTGCCATTACTCGGAGGTGTTGTAAAATCTCATGCCTCGACTGATGCGTTTGTTATTTTAAACAATAAATTCGCGTAATTGCATAGTCCCATCCCTTAAAGTTATTTTCCTCCGACACGTGAAGCGCGGGAAACGGACAAGTCAGTCTAATTATTTTTGAAGTTTTCATTTAAAGAGCCTTCTTTATCTGCATCTCCTTCTATTCCCCTCAAAGGTGTGGGAAAACTTTTCCCTTGTTTCAAAAAAGCAGTAGGACAGGAATCCCTTCCCCAAGCCTCAACATGGCAGTCAGGTAGGATAAAGGGATGATTCAAGAGGGGAGACCCTTCCAGAGGTTTGCTGCCAACATCCACAGGGATTTTTAAGATTCCTGGGCCACACCAATAGGCACAAGGGCATGCAGATCCATGTGGAAAATCCCCAGAAATCCTATTTTGATGCTGAAGCCACAAGAAGCCAGGGGCCACGCCAACCCTTGGGTCACAGCTCCCCTCAAAGCAGACACCAAGCTCGGGTTTAGAGGATGAAGACTTTAAAAAGCTTTTGAAATGAAAAATAAAGCTCCACTGTCACAAGGTTGCCTAGTACCCAGTGATGCCCTTGGGAAGGCAGGGATATAGTCCCTAGGAAAGCCACAGCTCTCCACTGACAACATGTAGCTGTGTGGGTGGCAAGTTAAAAACCTTGTTAAGACCTTAATAAAAACTGAAGCAGAGCAGTCTAAGATTTCCAAATTGTCATGGTTATAGAGAAAAGGGGTGGAGTTTCTAGCACATCATGGCGGTGGCATGGTTTCAGCAGGAGGAAGCCAGGGCAGAAGGGTCATCATCTTTTTCTGGGCTCAAGGGAGGGGTGTTCAGGTTTTGGGGTCAGCCCCGTGGACCTAGCTCCTCTCTGCCACTGGCAGTCCCTTTCCCATTTCTCCAAGCCACATTTTTTCTGGTTTGGTGCTGAAAGACAGCACTGGTGAGCCCAAAACACCGCTCCAAGAAAAAGAATAGGGAGAGAGCAGCAGCAGCATGGAGCGCAGCCCAGCTAAGCCGTGTGGACCCCAAGCCACAGCCGCTGCAACTGCAGCAGCTGCCATAGCTGCAGCCAGAGCCCAAGCCACAGACAGAACCACCAAGCACTCCAGTCCTGCTCCAGCAAAGTCAGGCCCAGGAGAAGGGTCCCCTGACCTGTTTCAGAGCCCTGTCAGGTCCCACCAGGTTTTGTCTTGTCCCTGTTTCTTCCATTGTTTTTGGCTGGGGTAAGAAAGTTAAGCCGCAAGCCTCCCCAACATACTACTTTTGTTTTCCCATACATCACGTGGCCCAGTGGAGGGCCAGTCGCCATTTTGCCTTTGTCTGGGAAACCACGCCGGGTGCTGTCTTCGAGAAGCATTTTTGTTTGTTCAGTGGTGAATACCCTTTTGTGGGTAAAACACTCTCTCTTTTGCATACTCTTATTAATATTTTTGTTGTTATTGCAATTTTTCAGTAAATTGTCATTCCATCTTATAATTTCTCCTCGTGTTTCCTCCACTATCAGAAGGGGGCGGGGCAAAAGAGGCAGCTTGAGTGGATTCAATTTTCCCACTGGGTTTTAAACAAAAATACACACTGATACCTAATTATTACAGCTGGTGATGGGGTCAGTAGCTCTGACCCAGGAAGAAGTGACCGGTCTGGGGAGATGGTCCCGAAAGGAATCGCCTTCCCGAGGCCCGGCGTCTTCCCTCAGCTGCTGGCCAGGAGGGCCCATGCAGAGACTGTCAACTCTTTAGTGATTATCAGCTCGTGATTTCAGCTCAGCTCTGCAGGGCAGCCTCCAGGCCAGACCAGACCAGAGAGAGAGATGAGAGGCTTGTGTGGCTGGTTCCGCACGGAAGGTAGCTTTATTATCAGTCTGTACTCCGGCGAAGGGGAAAGCCAGGGACGAGAACTCCCTCTGAGTCCCACAGGGGCAGAGGGCTTGCTTTTATAGGGATACAGGGGATGGGTGAGGACCAATGGGTTACAAAGGATCTGCATAGGGTCTCCTAAAGGATTGTGGGTCTGTCTTTTCTCGTGGTGACCAAAGAAGTGGTTGCCTTTCCAGGGAGCCCTGCTGGGCGATTACGAAATCTCTTATCTCAGCAGAGATCCCTCCAGGGCAGGGGCTGGGCATACCCCACACCTAATACACAGATGTGTGTAAGGATTCCCCCCCAAATGCGTTCCATGCACACACATGGCATCGCTGCCGCTCTCATTCAAATACCAAAAAAAGTCTCTCTGCTCAGTACATCAATCAAGAATTCTCCCCAAAGACTGAAAACAGACATAAAAACATGCTTCCCTCCCACACCAAAAAAAGTTCACCCCGCCCATGCTGCTCCCTGTGAGCAGCATCCCTCACAGGGATGTAAATACATGGTAAAAGCAGAGTTGGAACAAAAGTCCTTTTCATGCTTGTTGTGCCCTGATCTGTAACAATTATGAAAACTGTTTAGCTGGGCTGGCATTTGGAGCATTTACTGCATTCCTGCCAATAAATTCCAGTCCTGGATCTGATGAAAAGGGCTCCCCGCTGCCCCCTTCCCCCTCCCTCCCTTCCCTTCATTCCTCCTGGCTTTCTTTACAACCTAATACTCTGTGGATGCAGGGCCAGGGCCTACATAGGGGGGAAAATAACAACACCCAGTGCCAGACTGGAGACAGCATGCAGACTGAAAAAGCTAATCATTACTTGTCTGCCTTTATAATCTATCATGCCTATTCCTAAGATCAGGCAGTGAAGCATGCTGTTGTACAGGCAGGGTCACCACCCAGGGATGGACCAATAGACAAACAGCATCAGCCCCTACCCAGGTAGGGAGCAAGCAAGGCATGGACAGACAGAATGCACAGTGTTTGGATAGAGTTCACAAGCTTGACCATGCACACATCCCTCCCCTCGCCTCTCACTTTGCTCTGGATTAATAATGTGTAGCAATTATAGAGAATATTGCATTCACTAACTAATTAACCCTCCTGACACTCCAGCAGAGCTGGCACCCTCTTTTTGCAGATGGAAGCCAGCAGAGGTTTGCTCTGGGCTATAAATCAGGGCAGGTAGGCAGCATACAGATTAAGAAAGAAAAAAAACAACCCAAAAAGCTCCTTGTGGCTCATCCCACCTCACTTTTGGGTGCAGCGGCTGAGATGTGACCCAGGCATGGACTGTGCCACTGCCAGCCAGGGTGGCACTACCAAGACCCAGCAGCATCCTCCCACAGGGACAAAGCCCAGGGGATTTAGGGTCTCACCAACACCCAGCAGCATTCTCCCATGGGGACAAATCCCAGGGGATTTGGGGCTCAGCACTGCCGTTCAGCAAACCCAGCACCAACCACACTGGCTGCTCCAGAAAAAAACCTTAGTGCAACATCTCAGGTAAGCCAAGGCTTCATGGTCTTGACACCCAGGATACATTTTCTATGCCTGGCTGTGACAAAGAACAGGAAAACTATGGGCCACTGTGTATGACTTATGGGTTTGTTCCTTATCATGAGCTAAAAAGTCTCAGCCTAGCTTACAAAGAAAATAAATTCATCAGTTCAAACATAGTGATGTAACTTCAGGGTCCCAACTCTTTTTCCAAATAAAACTCCTGTTATTTTATTCCTGCTCAAAGGATGATTATATGGAGTTATTTACTCTGTCTTCTTTGCCTGGGAAGGTGCTGCCAGAGCCCAGACACGGGGTCATTAGCAGCTGTCCTGTGTGGGCAAGTAGGACCTCATCTTATGGTTTAATTTCTCAACTATTTTGTCACTTTCCCTGCTTTTCTACTCAAAACCTCACCTTGCACACTAACATGCAAACAGACATACAACCCTGCGGAGGACGAGGGAAGATGCGGACAATCAATATGATTGTTAAGCAAGCTTCGTTTATTAGTGATTCTGCGATTACATTTATAGCCGGCTTTATTAGCTAATCATAGTTGTCC
This sequence comes from Corvus moneduloides, assembly GCF_009650955.1. Lineage (NCBI taxonomy): Eukaryota > Metazoa > Chordata > Aves > Passeriformes > Corvidae > Corvus > Corvus moneduloides. Next base: position 4,091,546 of record NC_045510.1, read on the forward strand.
TTAGTTGATTGGATAATTCTTAAAAGTTACATTTTCTTAGCTCTGCCCAGCTGTGGTTAGGGCTGTAACTCACATCCTTGTCTCGCTTGACCACAAGATCCTATCTTTGTCTAGCAGGCAGGCTCACAGTCATGTTGACCTTGCTCATTCTTGTGGTTAGCTGCTGAGCTTTAAGTTTCATGTCCTTTTTCTTGCAGCCATCCTTCCACAATTCCCGTTTTCTCTTTTTGCACAAGCAGGACATTGTTTATGATCTTTGTTACTTGGCGAATAATGCAAGAATAAGCTATTCGGATAATAAGCAGCATGGCAAAAATTATACTGAGCCAGCGAAAAGCTTCTGTTAAAATGGTTCGCATCCAAGGGGAAAGATTACCAAAGAGGCTAGCAAGCCATTGATCAAAGGGGTTGCTTTCTACAGTAAGCTTCTGAGTATGCTCTCGCAGCCGTTGCAGCTGCTTATGGATGGAAGTGCTGTGATCGGATAGATTAAAGCAGCACATTCCTTCAAATTCTTGGCAGCCATGGCCTTGTGCTAGCAATAAGAAGTCAATGGCTGCACGATTTTGCAGCAGTGCATGGCGCAGGCTATCTACATCTGTAGCGAGTTCGCTCAACACGTCTGAAGTGACATTTGCTTGCTTGCCTGCCCAGCATGCGAGCTTCTTAAGCTGGGTGAGGGCGTGTGCTGAGGCGACCCCTGGTGCTAGGAGTGAGGCAAAAAAGACAGCAGGGGGTTCCCATAATTCCACATTGTCTCTGCAATCAGGGCCTAACTGACGAATGCTCCGTCGTGATCGTTTGTGTGTGATGTTTAGGATTTGCTGGATGCTAGGAGCAAACAACGTTAACTTCCCAAAATAACACGGCCCTCCCATCGGCTTAGAAGGCACTCCTGGCTATGCTCTATCTCCGCAAATAAGGAAGGTTCCCGAGGGTAACGCCCTAGGTTTTTGTGGAGAGTCATTAACTGGCCACACTGAGCCATTGCAGTAGGCTGTGCTGTTGGAGTACCATGAGGTGGTGGGGCTTAGCCATGTGCTATCATTGATCGGCTGTTGGGACCTTAAATTGCCGTGATAGCCATAGTATCCAAACATAAGGCAATAGGGACCAGGCTGGGAGCCTAAGAGATCTAGCTCTTGCGGTTCGAGCGTAGATGTATTAAGGCCTTGGGCGATTACCTGCGCTTGGGCGGCTAAAGGGTTCTGCTTAATTTGAAGGGTCTTGCAGATGTCGAGCGTTGTGCTACCGCTCGTAACAACACAAAAGGCCAAGAGTGCGGCTTCTGGCTCTTGATATTTAGAGGTGTAGCTTTTGAGGCTACTGGCTTTTGTCAATGGGACCCCGATAAGGCAGGTACGGAAGGGATCGGAAGGTGTGGCTAGTGATAAGCAGAAGGACTTTTGGCCTGTCTGGTTAGCCCAGGTGACCCACATGTTCTCTCGGTGGTCTATGCGGTGCACGATTGCCCTGGCGGTCCACCCTAGGGACCACAGCAAAGCGACGGCAAAGGCGGTCCCAATCCCCATCTTCAACCTCCCACAGCTGGGGAATTTTGAGCCCTACTTTGCAGTGGTGCCCCAGTATGTGTGTAGTTGTTTGGGCAGTCAAACGAATTACTGCCTGCCTGAGGTCCCACGCCAGGACCCACCGCGCTCTTGTGTCTAAGTCCTCAATGAGGCTGACCGCTACTCCGGTGGGGTATCCTGTCCAATCGGCCAAGTCTCTGGCCCAAGACCTCTGCGTCCACCTGGAATAGCAGTCGTGGCACCACCGGGAGCGTAATCGCTCTTGGAAAATCCACACCTTGCGATGACAACCCCCACACAGTATTTTTACCCAAGCGCGACACCTTATTTGTCCGCAGTGTAAGCAACTGTTACACTGCACACCTTGGCACCCTTGCCTTTTAATCAAGCTTATTGGGTCCAATAGTTCCCGCTGTGTAGTCCAGTGGAGGGATTGACCCAAAAGTTTCTCGAGTTGTGAAGCAGATCTCTAGTTGCTAGGTGGAGTCGGAACAGATATCTTTGCCTGATCTCGTGGCGACTCTCTGTCATCTGCTAGAGCAGGTCGGGTCCAACGGCTTGGTACCTACAACGGACCTATGGGAGTAAGCACACACATGTGACCTCTCCCTATATATTGTACTTCTGCTGACCCTTCCCAATGTCCGGTTCGGGGGTTCCGATATAAGACTTTCATGGACGGTGTCTTCGGTTTGGCTTCTGATTCCTTAAAATGTGTTATGGCGGCCGGAACATCGCTGTCTCCTGTAATACAAAGGTAGTTCAGCACAAAGAGCGTTTTCGCTAGTCGTTCTTGGGGGTCCTTGACTTCACGGTGCTTTTCTAGGTATTGCTTAAGTGTCTGGTGCGCTCGCTCAATGATGGCCTGTCCTGTTGGAGAGTGCGGGATCCCTAGAACATGCTTCACGCCCCATTTTTGGCAGAACCATCTCATGTTCGCACTGGCATAAGCAGGGCCGTTGTCTGTTTTCAACTGATTTGGCACTCCCATGACTGCAAAGCAGACTGTGAGATGTCTAGCTACGTGTAGCGCCTTCTCACCTGACTGTGCCGTAGCCCATATGAAATGGCTAAAGGTGTCTATGGCGACATGCACATATTGTAATTTACCAAAAGCAGGGACATGGGTCACATACATCTGCCAGAGGCTATTGGGACCTGTTCCGCGGGGGTTGACTCCAATTCCTAGGCCTAGTCCATGATGACCGCATGTGGGGCAGGTTCGCACAATACCTCTCGCGTCTTCCATTGTAATGCGGAACTGCCGATGCAAACCTTTGGCATTCTGGTGGAATGTCTCATGGGCTTGTCGTGCGAGCTGAAATTGATCGAGGGGCACGATGATGGTGGTCACTAGTCGATCTGCGAGGGCATTGCCTTCTCCTAGGCCTTCGTTCCACTTGTGACTGCGGATGTGGAGTACTGCGTAGGCTTCTTCTCGCTGCTGTACTGCTTGTCTTAGCTGGCACAGTAGGGTAAACAACCTTTTATTGGACACTTCTTTAATGCGAGCGGTTTCGATTCGCTGTGCCACGCCCACAACGTACAGGGAGTCTGTAATGATGTTGACGCGGTCCTTCAGCCAGTTGCTGAGTGCCCAAACGACAGCGGCCAGTTCCAGTGTCTGCAAGGAATCGTCTGGGTCTGCTGGCAGGACATGTTGGCACCACTGTTTGCTGTCGTGCCATACGGCGGTGGCTCTCATTGATCTTCTTCCTGCGTCGGTAAACACTGTCGTGGCGTCTCGCAAGGGTTGTAGCGAGAGCTTTGGCTTAGGCATCCAAGTGTGTAACTGCATCCACTGTAGCATAGGCACTTTAACTGGCCGGGTATCAACTGGAGTCCCTTCTGTGAGCAGGCTGGCATGGATGGCATTGGAATGCTGTAGATACCAATCTAGTACGTCTTTCTTTATGGGGACATAAATAGTGTTGGGTTCTCGGCCCGTTACTTGAAGTGCTTGGTCTCGCCCTTTTCGGATCAGCTCGGCCAGATTTTCAATTTGCTCTTGCAGTGTTGTCTTTGGCTGCAAGGTTGAAAAGAGCCATTCTAGGACTCGTGGCTCTCCCATTTTCTTTTCTTGTGTGAGAGCGGTGGCGAGCTGCTCGGGACTGGTAAGGATTGTAAGGTCTATAGGTGCTGTGAGGTCTCGACACGCTACTGCGTGCTGTGTGACTAGGTCACTCATTTGTTGAATTTGTGCTTCTTGTTGAGGCGTTAGGTGCACTGGAGCTGCTGGGTCAACACCTTTGAGTAGGGGGCGCAGGTGGTTAAGGTCGTCGTTGGACAGGCCAACGACTGGTCGCAGCCACTGCAGATCTCCGAGCAGACGTTGCGCATCGTGGAGTGTGCACACCTTTGTCTGCAGCGCAAGTTTTTGAGGTCGAATGTGCGATTCTGTGATTTCCCAGCCAAGGTATTTCCAAGCAGGAGTGCGTTGAATTTTTTCTGGTGCCACTGTTAGGCCATGCAGTTTCAGTTGCTCTACCAGCTCATGCTCTTGTGCTGGGGTGAAGGGCTCTGGCTGAGCTAGCAGGATATCATCCATGTAATGATAAATGATTGTTTGTGTCCATCTTTGCCGAAGGGGTTGCAAAGCAGCGTCTACAAAGAGCTGGCACAGGGTGGGAGAGTTACGCATGCCTTGCGGCAGCACAACCCATTCAAAGCGTTGTGCGGGGCTTTGTTTATTAATTGATGGTAAGGTAAAGGCAAATCTCGGCGTGTCTGCAGGGTGCAGGCAGATGGTGAAAAAGCAGTCCTTTAGGTCTATGATCAGCAGGGGCCAACCCTCGGGTAGCATTGCTGGGTTGGGCGGCCCTGGCTGTAGTGCTCCCATTGCTTGCATCTGGGTATTCACGGCCCTCAGGTCATGTAGTAGTCGGTACTTGCCAGATTTCTTCTTGATTACGAATATGGGCGTATTCCAGGGACTGGTAGACGGCCGGACATGACCTTGGTTTAGCTGCTCTTGCACCAGGGAGTGTGCTTGGACAAGACTTTCCTCTTTTAGTGGCCACTGCTCAATCCAGACAGGATTGTCACTGAGCCATGTGAGCAGAATGGGGAAAGTCCATGCAATGGCCACTAGTGAAAAGCCGCTTCTGTGGTAAGTACGGCACCGAGTTGGCTTAGCACGTCACGTCCAATTAAGGCAGATACGCCCATTGGCAGTGGCATCACCGTAAGTGCAAGGGTAAGTTGGCGACCATCAAGGGCCAGCTGCACAGGAGCACTCCGTTGTACTGTTGATGCCCCTCCGACTCCTTCTACTGCTCCGGCTACATTCTGCAGGGGCCAATGAGGCGGCCACTCTCGGTGGGAGACAATAGTGATATCGGCTCCAGAGTCCAGGAGGGCTTGCAGGTGAATTTTTTCTGAGCCATGGCTGAGCGTAATGCGGACTACTGGTCGAGAGTTCATAGGTACTGTCAGGAGCGTCAGGCCTCCGGTAGATCCAAACCCTCGATTGCCTCTGGGTTCTAAGGCACGGCTATTGGATAAAGTGCGGTAGAGGAATTAATTGAGCTATCTTGCTGCCGGCAGGTATGATCAATGGGGGAAACTGTGCTTGAACCATGATTTTAATTTCCCCTGTGTAGTCGGCGTCAATGAGTCCGGGAATAACGAGGAGGCCCTTCAGGGCTGCTGAGGAGCGGCCTATTAGTAGTGCTCCATAGGTTTGTCCATTGTGCCTTAAAGGACCACACACCCCAGTGGGTGCGCATGTGACCTCTTTGTCTGCAAGGATAACATCTACTGTGGTTGCCAAGTCCAAGCCGAGGCTTCCTGAGGTGCTGGGATGGAGGCGACTGGCTGGCTAGAGCGGGTGGGGTGGAGTGCTGATGCTATTGCGGGAGCTGCTGTTGGTGTCATCGCGCCGCGGCTCTGAGCGCTCGACTTCCCATTTCCCTGTCTGTGTCGGCATGCTGAGGTGCTGTGGTTGTCCATCTGGCATCTCTGACACCAAACTTCCGAGGCGGTGCACTCTCGGCGAATGTGTCCTTGCTGGCCGCAGCGAAAACATCGAAGGCATGCCGAACCCCTTGGTGCCGCTGCTGGCCTGGCCTGCAGGGGGGCTAGGGCGGCCAGTACTTGTCCCTGGTTTTCTTTGATACTGCGCCCTACTTCTCTCACTGCTTCTACTAGCGTGGCATGCTCTCCTACTGGGACTCTGCTCATTCGCTCTAACATTGCTTCTACGGTGGCATCTCCTGGCAGGGTTACTAGGATCGCTCGAGTGCTAGAGTTAGCATTCTCTATCGCACATTGCCTCAACAGAGCACCTTTCATCCATTCCTGTACATCAGCCCTATTGATAGCATCGGTGACTCTGTCAATAAAGGAGGCAAAAGTTTCATCTCTCCCCCACTTGATTCCCATATAAGAAGGGGTTGGCGGGGCAGTCCTGACCCGACTTAGGGCAGCCCTAGCTAGTCACATGGCTTCTCACAGTAATTCTGGTCCTAGCCGAGCTTGTTCCTCTATGGAGGCATACATCCTTATTCCTGTGTACTGGTCTGCTGTGAATCCGGCTAGAGGATCGCCGGCGGGTCTGGGGAGATGGGCCGCAGTGTTGCATAGATCATTCCAATGAGACTGCCATAGCATTAATTGGGATTGGGTTAGAATCATTTTCATAATGGTTTTAATATCTTCTTGCAGTAAAATGCCAGTTCCCCAAATATAATTCAGCATCTGTTTTGCTGGCTCTCTGTGGATGCCAGACTCAGCGACAGTGCTGTGGAGCTGGGATAGTAATTTCCAATCTAGAGGGCTGTATGTGGCAGTGACATTTCCCTGATTATCTTGGCCATATACCACAGGGAATGCCCAGTGATCCTCAAGCTCCTTTAAAATAGTGCTGTCGCCAGCTTGTAAGGCTTCCCTTTTTATCTGGCCCCAATCCACTCCTTTAACTGTGGGTTTGGAGCAAGTTTCTTCTTCAGGGGGGGCTGATGGTTCCACCGTGCAGGCTGACGATGTGGATTCAGTCGGGGCACTGCTAGATCGTGCAGTGACTGATATTGTCCGAGTTGTGGGAGGCACGGGGACATTATCACTTCCCAAGACCAACTACCCTGGCTTCACCTCCAGCTCGTTCGTACCTGAGTGAGAGGCTGTGCCTCCCCCACTCAGGTAGGAATTGGCCACTGTGGCAAGGTTCTGCTCAATGTGGTGATGTTTCAATCCATTAATGACTGCACGCCATGGTTTCATAAGCTTTTTCGCAGCCTTATCATCATCAATAACTTTCTCCCAGAGCTGGTCCCCATACCTCTGCCACTCAGCCACATCAAACACGGTATTAGGGTCTTTAAAGAACCCCTGCTCGTTGCCATAAGCTAACAATCGGGGCAGGTCCCTTTTTATATCGAGGTCCTGAACTCTACGCTTTTCTAAAAAGCAAGTGAGTAAATCAAGAGCTGCCTGTCTTTCCATTTTTTCCACCTATTAGTATGGGTACCCGTTGCAGCCTTTCCCCTGCAGGCAACTCACCGAGTGGCGGACACTCCGTTATCGGGTCGGCCCAGGCACGGGAACAGGAAGCGCCAGCGCTATGGTTCCTTCGCCTCCCGGTCGCTGCTTACCGGGGCTTTCTCACTCATCCTCTTATTGTGGCATCTTGCTTATCACGTCGGGGGTCACCATTTGCGGAGGACGAGGGAAGATGCGGACAATCAATATGATTGTTAAGCAAGCTTCGTTTATTAGTGATTCTGCGATTACATTTATAGCCGGCTTTATTAGCTAATCATAGTTGTCCTTAGTTGATTGGATAATTCTTAAAAGTTACATTTTCTTAGCTCTGCCCAGCTGTGGTTAGGGCTGTAACTCACATCCTTGTCTCGCTTGACCACAAGATCCTATCTTTGTCTAGCAGGCAGGCTCACGGTCATGTTGACCTTGCTCATTCTTGTGGTTAGTTGCTGAGCTTTAAGTTTCATGTCCTTTTTCTTGCAGCCATCCTTCCACACAACCCCTCTGGTATTACTTTGCATCACCAGCAGTGATGCCCAGCAATTTTTAGCATCCATAAATTCAACCCATTGCTTTCCATCACTGAAAATCATTGGATCCAGAGCCAACTTCACTGGTTGCAAAAGTAAAGGATGTTTGAACTTCCACCACCTTCCCAACACCTGAGTTTCTCCAACACAAAACCAACTCTTATTGATGCAGATTTGGCAGCTCTACAAACAAAATCTATTCAACCTATATATGTATTGTATAGAATTCTATAAAAATATAAGATATATTCAATATACAATTTATATATTTAATATATTCAACCTATATATATAGAATATATTCATTATATACTGAATATACCCATATATTATATATAATTATATATATTGAATATATATATATAGGCTGAATAGATTTTGCTGAATATATAACCATCCATAGTCTGATTCATTATGTACACATATAGGTACATATTTGCAACAAGGCTTAACAGCCCAAGTGCTTCTGAATTATTCATTTAATAGCAATATTTGCCTTTCCACCTGCTCAGGAATTCAGGGAAAAGCCAGGAAAGTCCATGAGAGCCAGGACTTTACCTCAAAGATAGCTCACCAAACCCCAGCACTCCACCAGGTATCTTACTTCATCCCTGAAGGATGGGGCACAGCGCCAGGTATCCACCATTGCACATGAAGGAGCATCACCAAAAACTCACCAGGCATTTTACTTCATCCCCAAGGGAGGATGAGGAAGGACTGCAGAGCCAGGTACTCGCCATTGCACATGGAGGAGCATCACTGAAAGCATCACCAGGATCTTCTGCAACCACCCCACTGGGCATCTTACTTCATCCTTGAAGGAGGATGAGGAAGGACCACAGAGCCAGGTACCTGCCATCACACATGGAGGAGCATCACTGAGACCTCCTGCAACTACCTCACTGAGCATCTTACTTCATCCCTGAGGGAGGATGATGATAGGCCACAGAGCCTGGTACTTGCCATCACACATGGAGGAGCATCAGTGAGAGCATAATCAGGACGTCCTGCAACCACCCTACAGTGCTTTGGCATTGTCAGCACAACCCAACAGGGGAGCTGAAGCCAGGAAGTTTTTTATGCAGAGAGGTTAAAAGGGTAGAAAAAGGCTGAGCCAGCTCTTAAAGGGTGGGATTTTTTTTCCCCTTGCAAGTTAAAACCAAGATAATGATACTGTGTGTGGACCAATTTGAAGGGCTGAGCAGCCAAACCAAAATTAGTCTCAGACGAGAGCTTCCTAGGCCTCACAGTTTGGGAAAGAAAGCTGAGAAAAAGCATGAGAAAAAAAGATTCCTTGGGAAGCTGGAGCTCACACTCAGGCAAAGGTGATCCTGTTAGTCAAATATTTTTCTGACATAATAAAAATAAAATCAAGTACTGGAGCAGCCTCCCTTGGAAAAGCAGGGCCCATGGGATGTGTTTTTCCTCCTTTTTTCTCCTTTTCTTTCTCCTCCTCCGCCAGCATTTCTTTCACTAATAACTATGTTTTCTTGTATTTTCTTTCCCTTGGCTCTTTCCTCATAAAAGACTAATGCAATTTCCTGTCTTGATCCAATGTTTCCTGTTAATTAACAGGGTGAAAGTTATCATCATGCATTTAAATGTCTACCTGAAAGAGAGGAGGGGAAAAAAACCCAGGAAAAATAAAGAGAAAAGAAAAAAGAAAGGGGAGAGAAGGGCTGTCTATTAGCAAGCACCATGTCACATCCCCAACAGCACAAAATCCCCTGGACAAAGCTTTTTGGACCCAACAACTTGAGCCCATCAACAAAGATCCCCCAGGGGTGGCTCCCACAGTAGGTCTGTGTACAAGGGATGCAAGCCCCCACTCTTCCCTGGATGAGAATGGAAAATCCCTGCAATACTTGCCCAGAAAAGCTCTTTTCTTGCATTAGAAGGAGGACGAGGAGGAAGGAGGACCAATGAAAAAATATGAAAATAAAATAAAATAAAATAAAATAATAAACTGCAGAGAAAGAGGCAGCTGGCAACACCCAAGATGTTGCTTTCATTAAACAAAGTTAAAGAATAAAAAACAAACAAACAAAAAACCCGGAACAAAGGGAATAAGCCAAAGCAAGTGGACAGAAATCCTGGGAGCTGCTGAGCTCCTTCCCCTCCTTGACCTCAGCCCTGTGCAGGATCAGGCCACTCTCTCCTCTGTGCCTTCCTGTTCCTCAACAGCAACTGTGATTCAGCCAGTACCCCAGCAGCACCAAAGCCAAGCCAACAGCCTCAGCATGCTGATGAGGGGTGAAAACAAAGCAATTTAGGCAAAACAGTGAGGGTGGTTAGAACAGAGACCATGCCTCAGCGGTTAATATCTCAGTGCTGAAAATAAACTGGAAAGGAAGCTCCTTTGTGACAGTAGGCAGGCGGCCAGGCAGGGGATGGCAGAAGGACCTGGCATCCACTCGTTGCCCAGCCCATCACCCTCCTAAAGCACCTGGTTAGGGCTGGGGAGGGAGTCCTTACACACCATTTATTCCACGTACACCCAAAAATGGGGTGTATCTTGTTTTAAGTCAGCATGGAAATTTATGGTCTTGGCTGCTGCAGTTTGAAATAGACATCTCCCATGCTGGCAGCAGGGAAATGCATGTGGTTAGTAGTACTGGTTCCTCTAGTGTAAGTAATAGCCACTGGCAGACAGCAGGGATGGAAACAATACAGCCCACATCCCTGCCAGCCTGGGGCTGCTCCTCTACAAGTGTTTTTGTCCCATCAAGTTTTAAATGTCCCCAATGATCTAGTTGCCAGTGTTCATGGGGACAGCTTTTGCAAGCATGGCATGGTCTGAATTGACACCTAACCTCCAAAATTCACCTTTTTATCCTCATTCCTCCCCAAAATGTGTCAGGTTGCAGAATAAAACACGAGTGGTCCCCATCATGAAGGACTTGCTGGTGGTGGGCTCTTCTGCATTTTATCATCAGCTGCTCTCAAGGGACCATTTGGTTGGGAAAATCTATCAGTATCCAGAAAAATGGATTTAATGGAGCTATACAGGGATGGATTGAAATACCCAGCATTTAATGGGGGGCACCACCTCTGCCATCATTTCTGTTTAAAACCCATCATAGAAGAGTATCTAGGAAAGGTTCAAAAGGCTCTAGAGCATTTAAAAATTAATTATTAAATGGGTCCTATTTGCTTTGGGGGAATTTTAATTAGCGAAGACCCCGGAGCCAGCAGGAGGATGACCTCAGCATCCCCACAGCAGCAGAGGGGTTATCCTGGGATGTTCCTGGGGGGTCCCTGCAGGGCAAGAACCCCCTTAAAAAAAAATCTCACAAGGCTGAAGGAGCCAGAGCGGGTGGCCAAGCCAAGAGTCCCAGGGTTGGTGCCAAGCTCCTGACTCCCTCCTCCCTGTCGGCCACAGTCAGATGATGTGCAAGGCAAGCTGAGAGGCTCCTAGTCTGGCAGGCAGCCTGCTCTGCTCCAGAGGCTCCACTGCTGACATCTTGGCATTAACCCCTCATAACCTTGTCCTTTCTAGGACAGAATGGTGGGTTTTTAGATAAGCAGGGAGGGGAGGTCATCTCTCCAATGAAGCTGGGAAAGAAAGGGTTCAATGCCCTGTGATGCTCAAAGCAAAAAAAAAAAAAAAAAAAAAAAATTAAAATTATGCATGCTCAAAAATAAACCAAGAATAAGTGACTTAAAAAAAAAAAAATCCCAAGCAATTGTTTATCCCTGGGACAAATATACAATCCCAGTTCCACAGGAAGATGTCAATTTCAGATTATAATAGGATGCCAATTTGTAAATAAAGGCGTTTCACAGGAGATTATAAACTCCGTACAAGAGGGAGGTGGAAGGAGAGGAAATGGGAAAACACAGGCAGGACTCTGCCAGAAAAACTGCATGGGGATCATGTTTACATGGGGATATATAATGAGGAGCCACTTTGAGGCACAAATAGCTCTGGATTTGGGCAAGGTGCTTCTTCCCTGGTGAGCAGATACCAGCAGGGATCAGAGGCATACTGAAACATTTCTGGCCTGCCTGTGATTTTGAAATGAAATGTCATTCAGCCAAGTGGTCCCTTAAACCAGATGAGGTCCCACCGTCAGAAGAACCAGAGAAGAGAGTGATGCTGATGCTTCTCCAGGCTCCAGAGGTCTTTTCCTGTCTTTTTGTTGCAGAGGAGTTGGGAAGGAGAAACTGAGGCTGCGCTTGCTGCAGAAGAGCCCTGTGGGTCTCCCAGCCTCAAGCCTTGCAAAGCCTTGCTTGGTCCAGCATCCACCAAGCATTGTCATTCAACATCCACTGGGGCTCCAGGAGACCCTGGGGCAGTTCCAGAGTCAGGAAAAGTGTAGCGGGTTGGGTTTGTAACCGGGCAGAAACACCAATTTAGTGTAGTGGTTTGGTCCAAAATACTCATTACTGTTTATCTTCTGTGAGATAAGAATTAGGAGAAACGCAAAGCAGGCACCAAACTTGAAAGAATATAAAGAAGTTTATTAACAGACCTAAAAGAGGGGAAAAAAAATTATACCACCTTCAGAACTCTCCTCCTCCCCCCACCTTCCTTCCTTCTCCCACTGACAATGTGAAAAGACAACCCTTAAGATGTTCAGTCTGTTACCATTTCCATAATAACCTTGTTCAGTCCATTTAGAAAGAGAAGTCTCTTCTTGCTTGTGCTATGAAAACATTATCACAACGAGACAGCCACCCACTTCCAAATATCGTTCAGTCCATATAGGAAGAGGTCTCTCTGCCTGCATGTGAGTCCCTTCCTCCGACTTGCAGCTTTTCCCGCAACTGCTTTCGAGGGTCCACTCTTGAAATTTTTTGGGGTACAATTTTAAGGTTGAGCCGTTCAGAAAAAAAACAGAGGCCCTTCTCCCTCCCTGGGAGCAAAGGGTCTTCCTCATCTTCATCGTTAGGACTATCTCTGGGAGCATCTCTAGGAACTGAGGTTTCTCCTTTCCCATTTGGAGCAAAAGTCCTCATCTGGTCCATCTCTAGGAACTGAGGTTTTCTACTTTCCCGTTTGGAGCAAAAGTCCTCATCTGGTCCATCTCTCCCTGTCCAAACTTCTCATGAAATTACAGCTGCGTCAGCATCTGCCTATCTCAGCGCAGGTGCTTTTGCTTACGAGCTGAACACTCCACCCCCCATATCTTCATGAAATTATAACGGGATACTCTGATATATCATAGCTTCACAACAGAATTTCAGCTTTAAGCGTCTCCTCTCTCTTCCCTCAGGTTTTCAGCTCTTCACAGCAATAAAAGGGTTAATCTCACCTCGGCCTTGCAGCTTTGCAGCTGGAATGTTGAATTTTTCTTATCGCAGTGGAGAGGAGGGGGGTTCCACAGCTGGAACAGGTCCATCGGCTCCAGGATGGCCGTGGCCTGGCCCGGCCTGGCCCAAGCAGGGCCTGGCCGGGCCTGCTGGCCCCCACACGGGGCCCGCAGCCACTTGTCCCAGCACCGGAAATGAGAGAGAGCTTGGGGGGGAGTTTGTCTATTCTTAAGTGTGGATCACAGAGGCGGTCACAACTTTAAGTGGCTTAGAGAATTGTCCATATTCAAACTGGCCAGCTGATAGGTTCTATCAGTTCCCAGAGGAAACTGTAAGCACCCCTTAGCAAGCACATCCCTTCCGGGACTATGCTTGCTAACCTATGACAAAACGTCAACGGGATTGGGCTGAAATCTGGGTAAACTTCCAGGTTTGGTATTTTATGAATAACCCCTATAAATACAAAAGCAGTGGAGGTGGTGAGGACATAAGCCCGTTCATCTTGCTTTCCCTCTATGATGGCCAGCTCTGGGCTTCTTGGAGAGCTTCACTTTGCCAGCAGATCCAGCACCATTCATCTATCCTGCAAGAGAGACACCTTCTCACCCACCATGAGCACCATAACGTTCCATCAGCCAAGAGCCACCAGTCTCACACCACACATGGGTCAAGAGGGAGATGTCCAGGGCTGGGTGGAGACCATACCATGGAGATCCAGCATTGACACCATCAAGCACCATCAGCTCACTTCTACCCTTGCAACAGAACTTTCTCCATGGGTCATATGGGAATTCATCTCCCACCAATCTAATGCCTCCAGACCACAGGCCAGCCACCTCCAGGCTTTCCAAGCATGGCTTATCTTGTTTGAAAGAAGAGTCATAACCAAACACATCTGCCAAGAATTAGTCAGCTCAAAATACAGGAAAAACTCCCCTCTGTCTCACATTTACAGAATTTATTTTTGTCTGCAATGGGATATTTTTGTCCTCTTTTTTAACCACATTGAGGATAGAAAGTATCTGGGCTGAGTACAACCATGTCAGTGGGAGACACCATGAACGAGGAGTCCTTACCTACCCATAGAGTGACCACCAATGAAAATAAAGGTAAGAATAATTGAGAGCCAGTGCCTCGGGGAGAACAAGGGGTACATCAGCTGGAGAATGGGATGGCTGGGGAAGAGACAGCATAGGTGGGATGAGAAGAGAACACCAGCACAGCATGAAGGACTATCCAATATTGCATTCCTGGGCCAGGAAGGAGAACAGAAAATAGAGGGGGGAAGGGAAAGAGCAGCTCAGATCAGTTATTGCAAAGGAAAAACACTCCCCATACATCCCCCTGGCCTCACTGCTCCCCCTCCCACATCCTCCAGTGCCTCTGGTATCCATCAATGAAACTGCTTTCAGCCTCCAGACGGAGATTGAGACCCCAGTGGTGCCTGGATCTCAGACTCCTGATCATCAAAGGAACCTTGTGGAGAGCTGCAAGGGCACTCGCTTTGATCCCCTTTTTAATGCTCCTCTTGCCATCATTCTCTCAACCCCCCCCCCATGAGATTTCCCTGACAGAATGGCTGTGAACCCCAGGCTGGCCCCGTTCCCAAATTCTCATTGCTGAGAGCAATCTGCCTCACTAAATCCTGCCCTTCCAGCTTCAAGACATTAGAGGTCTACTGGCCTTGAACACCGTTACTACACCAGCATCCACTGCCCATCACTGGTGGCCAAAGCCTACGGTGCTATAGGAAACCACTACCACCATTCACCCATGATGTCTTCTTCCTCAGCCACCTACTCCAGTTTCCAAATCTAGCAAAATTGGCATTTTTTTGCTTTTATTAAAGCCATTCTTTCATCAAGGAGCATCAAGAAGAGTGTACAGCCCTGATCTGGAGAGGATGAGGGATGCTGGATTCTCCAACTGGCATTATGGATCCCCATCTGCCCAAACTAGATAAGACCAAGCCAAAGCACTTGCCACGTACCCTGCCAATAACTCATTAAAGCCCTCTTCAAATACATTCTTCTGCTAACTAAAATATGCAGGAAGGAGTAGAAAAAAGCATGAGAAAGTGAGTTTTGGAGCATTGCTGCAAAGTGCATTTATTTTCCTTTCTTGACTGGGTCTTTCCAGTTGGGAATTTTCAGCTCTGCACTTCTGCATGCAGAAGGGAGATGTCAGTAAATCACAGCAAATTAAAAAGAAAATGCTCTTTCATGTGGAAGCATTCAGCTTTGTTTCACGGCTTGGGTAGTTAACTGTATTTCTTCATGACTCAACTATCCTATCAGCTCCTCATAAAATTAAATGGCTACAATTACACTTGGGGAGGAAAAAAGAGCAGGTAATGATCATAAAAGGTTCTGTTTCCAGACTTGATGGGGGAGGAACATTTGATAAGACCAAAAAAAATGCAATCCAATGAAATGATAAAAATATAATAAGTAAAAAAAGCATTTTCAGGGCCAAATGTGCTTTCTTTTGGGAAGGAAGCTCTACTGAGGAGCTGGAGGTCCCCTTCCCAGGGGCCTTCAGGAGGCGCCCAGAACAAGCCAAGTTATTTCCTGCAGTCCAAGCCCCCACCTCCCACCTTCCCTTTGGGAGCAGAGCAGCCAGACAAGATGCTATCAATAGGTTGACCCTTATAGAAAACCCCCTTTTAAAAGCGAGTACTTCCTCTGCTTATTTCATGTGGTATCCTGAGGAACTGAACTCTCTCCTCCCCTTTGCAATGAGTATATTTCAGAAGGAAAAAGAAAATAAAATCTAACAACATCCTTATTTTATTGTTTTGCTTCTTGTCTTTTTTCTTTTTACAGTCTCTTTTTTTTAAATTCCCCAAAGCTATAGGCTCCAATAACAACAACAAAAAAAACCTCAAAAACCAAAAGTCTTCTGTATTAAAAAAAAAGGTGACAAGTTTCTCTGTTCCCTCTCCCCCTTCCTTTGATTAATTCTCATTAGGGCCTTTGAGCAAACAATATGCTCTCCTCTCAAATAACAGACAAGGTATATATTAGACACAAATAAAACCAAACAAGACTCACTTAAAGACATCCACACCAAATGCAATTCCTGAAGAGAGGCGGGGCAGATGCGTACATGCAGTCACCAATGACCTATTTCTGAAATTTGTTTCAGGGTGATGAATAAAGCATAAATCAAGGAAACATCAGCACAAAGGGAAGGACCTTCAAACATTAGTGAGTACATGCAGGTACATGGTTTCAGACACTCTAATCCTGGTAGAGACAGAGCCCACCCACCGACTTGGCCCATCCAGGATGGAAGATGAGGTGCTGAAGACATCACACCTTGGAAAAGGGGTGGGAGTTGGACTAGATGAGCATTAAAGGTCTGTTCCAACCCAAAGCCCAAGAGGGGTGGGGAAACCACCCTCCAAACCTCCATCCCATAACAGCACCTGGAGGCTAAAGGAAATGGCAAACAGGAAAATTATCAAAACCATAGAGTATCTCAAGTTGGAACGAATCCATAAGGATTATTGAGCTCAACTCCTTCTGCAATGTCCTCTGCAAAAAATGGGGTCACCTTTCCTTCCCAGGCACCATTAGCCTCACACATTAGATGCAGGATACTGGTTACCCTACCAGGAGCAAAGCCCAAGCACAACTCTCATCCCAGAGACAAGAGGCGCCACCACCACCAAGTCAAGGAAACCTTGACACCAAATCCTTCTGCAAGGCACAACTGCACCTGTTCGCATAATCCATGTATCTAAACAAATGAGCAGCCAACATCATTTAGCCTTCCCCAACAGGCTTCTTCCTGCCTCCGTCCAAAAATTAATGGAGCATAAGGCTGGAATTCAAAGGAAATATGGGCTTTTGGGGATGGAGAACCTCACCTGGGATTTCAACACATCCTCTGCATGAGAAGTATGTGACTGCTACTGAAATGAAACCCAATTTCCCCTTCAAGCATGCCTTTCTCAACAATGCACAGCATCAACTCCTCAGCATCACTTCCCCTTCTGTTGGGACCCTTGGTCAACTCAACCCGCATCCAAGATCAAGGGTAACGCAGTACTTGTGCTCGAAGCATGAGCTCTGGTGTGCCCCAGGTCATAGAGAGCCCAGCTGCGTTACTTCTGTGCGTCCCAGAAGCGACTTCGGCATCAGGAAGGGTGCTGCTGGCTGAGCTAGCTAGCTGGCTTCTCAGCAGAGGGAACACAGCAGGAGCTGATGGGATTGGCTCACGTTAGCTCGGAGACAAAGGAAGAGAGAGGCTGTCCTGGTCTGGCTCCTAACAGGTTTATTGTCAGAAGTTTCGCAACCCGAACAAGCTCGGAAGGGATGGAATGCGATGGGATCCTCCCCTGAGGCTTGTCCTCAGTTTTATAGAGTTTGAAAACAGCGGTGAAAGGGGAAACAACCAATGAGTTAAGGGCCAGGGGGAGGATACAATTTAACAAGAACCACTGGGGGAAACCGAGAGGCGGAAGTTATAACAAAGAACCAATGAACAACCGAGTAACCGGGAATTTTCCCGAACCGGGGGAGGTGGCTTGTACCCAGGCACTGCCCAGGGGGGCTGCGGCTTAGGCTTCTGAGCCGCCCATCAACCCACCCTCTGAGTCTGCCTCTTTGGGAAACTCGATCCAGGGGATGGGCTGGGATTGATTGGCATCACGCCCCCAGCCCCGAAGTGGGCTGGGTCACAGCAACACAAGGGAAAAAAAGAGATGTCTTACCTGAAAGCCCCCCAGGGGCTAGACAATTAGTTCTCCCTGTTTCAGTGGAGGAAGGCACAGAACCTGGAAAATCTGATGGAGCAGAGGCAAAGAAAAAAAACCAGTATATAGGCAGCTCTTTGCAGGCTCCCAGCAATGCCATGAGCAGAACACACATTCCAAAGGGCTTAGCAAGAAACAATTACTAATTGTCCAGCACAGAGACTGTAGTTCATCAAGAAGCATCCACCCTAACTCATTGCCTCAGTCAAGCCTGCACACCATGCTTCATCAGCATCTGTAGTGGTTTGGTCTAAAATACTCATTACTGCTTATCTTCTGTGAGATAAGAATTAGGAGGAATGCAAAGCAGGCACCAAACTTGAAAGAATATAAAGAAGTTTATTAACAGACCTAAAAGAAGGGAAAAAAATTATACCACCTTCAGAACTCTCCTCCTCCCCCCACCTTCCTCCCTTCTCCCACTGACAATGTGAAAAGACAACCCTTAAGATGTTCAGTCTGTTTACCACTGCCATAATAACCTTGTTTAGTCCATTTAGAAAGAGAAGTCTCTTCTTGCTCATGCTATGAAAACAGTATCACAACGAGACAGCCGCCCACTTCCAAATATTGTTCAGTCCATTTAGGAAGAGGAGTCTCTCTGCCTGCATGTGAGTCCCTTCCCCCGACTTGCAGCTTGTTCAAGGTCACACACAGATAGCAATTGGTTTTCCCACGTTCGAGGGTCCACTCTTGAAGTTTTTTTGGGGTACAATTTTAAGGTTGAGCCATTCAGAAACAAAAACAGAGGCCCTTCTCCCTCCCTGGGAGCAAAGGGTCTTCCTCATCTTCATTGTTAGGACTATCTCTGGGAGCATCTCTAGGAACTGAGGTTTTCTCCTTTCCCGTTTGGAGCAAAAGTCCTCATCTGGTTCATCTCTCCCTGTCCAAACTTCTCATGAAATTACAGCTGCGTCAGCATCTGCCTATCTCAGTGCAGGTGCTTTTGCTTACGAGCTGAACACTCCACCCCCCATATCTTCATGGAATTACAATGGGATACTCTGATATATCATAGCTTCACAACAGAATTTCAGCTTTAAGCATCTCCTCTCTCTCTCTTCCCTCAGGTTTTCAGCTCTTCACAGCAATAAAAAGGGTTAATCTCACCTCGGCCTTGCAGCTTTGCAGCTGGAATGTTGAATTTTTCTTATGGCAGTGGAGAGGGGGGAGAGCCAAGCCGCTCCGGCTGCCCACGGCAAGGCAGTGGGGGGGGGGTTCCATGGATGGAACAGGTCCATCGGCTCCAGGATGGCTGTGGCCCGGCCTGGCCTGGCCCAAGCAGGGCCTGGCCGGGCCCGCTGGCCCCCACACGGGGCCCGCAGCCACCTGTCCCAGCGCCGGAAACGAGAGAGGGCTTGGAGGGGTAGTTTGCCTATTCTTAAATGTGGATCACAGAGGTGGTCACAACTTTAAGTGGCTTAGAGAATTGTCCATATTCAAACTGGCCAGCTGATAGGTTCTATCAGTTCCCAGAGGAAACTGTAAGCACCCCTTAGCAAGGACATCTCTTCCGGGACTATGCTTGCTAACCTATGACACCATCCAACGCTGATTATAGACTGGCAAAACTTACAGACTGGCTGCCACGTCTCTGCCCAAGTCACTGGGTAAAAAGATCAAGGTTGTCGCCATTCTGATGTAAGCGAGCTCCCAAAAATGTTTAAATGCATTATGTTACAAATAAAGTATGTAATTCGTGCTATTATGTATAAAACTGGAATGTAATCAGACCATGTAGAGACAGAGTTTCAAAATCCCTCCACCAGCCTGGCTGAGAGAAAAATTTCACAACACTAAAAGAAGTTCTCTCACAACAAGTGAGGATTCCACCTAGGTGGGGTTAGATCTTATCACCGGGACATTTGCACCATGACAACTTGATCACCACACTCTGATATCTACATCTCATCTGATAAGGAATCGGACATTCCGGGAACTAAAAATAACTGTTCCAGGAACCAGAGATGGCCCATTCATCATCAGAGATGGCCCTTCCATCACCAGAAATGGCCCACTCATCACCCAGGATGGACAATTCATCAGACCCAGGAAAGGCTTTGTGCAGCCCAACTCCGAGACAAGAAAACTTCATGAATATGCTAAAATTACGAGAAGAATAGAATTAATTCAGACTCTGCCCAAAAACTGTATAAGAAGGGACCAGCCAAAGTGAACTTGGGAGGTCTGGTGCGATAGAGATCAGATCTATGTGTGTTCACCCAGCTCTGACCCCGGGCTCAGTTCTGCTTTTCTCGATCGTGGCTTTTGAAACCGATATTTCGGTCGCATAATAAATGTTACTTCTTTTATATATTTTGATCGGGCAATTCTGTTTATCCCACATTAGATGCTTAAATGTACAAATGTTTTACACTTCCAATTTACTCAACACCTGTAACTCACTGAAATGGTGTCTTGGGGTGACTTTATGATATGTATCCCATATCGCTATACTATGCCCAGAAATTAATTTTGTGCCTTTCTATGCCTTTAAACTGAGCCTGAGAGGGGGGAGAGGGAAAAAAACCCAGAGAACTTTCAAAGCAGTGTTTCAAGGACACACAGATATACACACAGACTCCTCTTGCTTCTAACAGCAGCAGCGGGAGTGGGAGGAAGCATCCTGCTTGTTTTTTTTTCCAGCCAGCTTTCAGCCAGTTTTTCAGCTCCTTTTCCTCCAGACAGTTGAACTTTGTTTTCCTAGGACTCCGATTTTTCCCTTCTTCTCTGCTGGACTGTTTCAACATCAGAATGCATCGGGAGGACTTTCCACCGAGGCCTTGGCCCTGGAGGTGGGCCCACCCTGTACCAGCTCCAGGAGGAGGGGAGAGGCTACCTATGGAAGGACTCTGAAATTTTCCCAGGTTTTTCTCTCCACAGCGAGAGGTTTTATTATTTAGCATTATTATCCTTTTCCTGTGTGTTCGTTAAATAAATAGTTTATATCTCTTTCACTTTCCTTCGAGGAAAATTTATTTTTTCCCAAACCTGGTGGGGGAGGGATGGTTGTAACCTGCCTTCTCTCAGAGGATATATTTCCAAATTTGCCCAAACCAGCACAAATGGGAACCAAAAAGGAAATGTCTCATTGCTGCCCTTTTGCAGCAAACAGTCTACATTTGCATTTCTCCACTCAATTTTTGTCACCACCAGCTGCTGGTAGATCTTATACCCTGCTGTCACCTCCTAAGACAGGTGGGCAACTGGATCAACTCCTCCATGCACCACCAAAGGGCAGAGTAAGATTGGCAGCCCTATTAAAAGTTTCTCCTGATGCATGAATGTATTGGAGGTTAAGATTTGGAACTTTCCATCCCATGCTTGTTCCTCCAAGTGAGAACAGCCAGAAGCCAACACCAATCCCTTTTTCCTGCAGGCACACTTCACCTTTTTGGTCACTACCCTGTGTGGGACAAGCTCAAGGACAAGCCTGAGAAGGCCTGTGAAGTTCACACAACCTTCTGCTCCTCAGCAAGTTCTCCGAGACTTTGGGTTTTGTCAAATTTGGGCTCTCTAATGACATCAATTTGCTCACAGCTGTATCTCAAAGCAAGGGCCATCACCAGGAGAGTCAAGATCATTTTCTCCCTACTGATAAAGTAATTTTTCAAGATTTCATCCCTGAAATCCAAGTGAATAAGAAATTCCTGTCTGTATAACCTCATTTTATCAGAGTAAAGCCCTAACAGAAATAGACAGTTTAACAGGATATACTTAATCAAACCAAAACTAGTAGGGGAGACAGGAAATAGACTTACTTGCAAAATACTGTATATGATGCCTTGTCATGCTTTCTATGCTTTAAGAAATATGGGGGGTGTGTGGGGAGGGGGTGTGGTGTGGTCCTTTTTTTTAACCCTTTCTAGTCCAGGCAGAAGATTCCCCCTGCCCCTCTCCTGGGATGGCTACAACTGCTTGGGCTACAGATGCTTTCCGAATGCACGCTGGACCACCCTGCTCTGCACTGGGCTCCTTCTGCCCCCAGCTACAGCTCCCTGAAGAGTCCCTGTGGGATAGAGGACATCATTTGCCCTTTCCATGTTGTCTTGTTCTAGGGATCATATGCAACCAGGTCCCCTGTTAGCACATCAAACAGGATGGCAGGAGAGAATCCTATCCCAATTTAAAATGCATAAACCTAGCACTGGGGTGATGTGCTTTCATGACTTATCAGCTCCCTTCTTGTATCCCATCACCCACAGCCAGTTCTCCTCATCAATGAATTATCCTCTGAAGTCTCTTTAGAAGATGCAATATTTCTCACAATATAAAATCATCGCAGAGACATAAAATTAATCCTGGTGGCCACCAGCAGAACTTTGCAACGTCCAATAGCTCCTGGAAGCTGCCAAACCTTCAGCTCCCCTGAAATTCAATGCCACAGGAGGGCATTCAGCTCTGCAGCGACATCTCAGTGGGTTTCCTGAACTCTCATACTCCAGCACCACCATGACCAGCCACCCAGAAGCATGATGGACACAGCCACTTGCAGCCCCTTGTCCCACTTAATGATGGGTCAAAATACCTGCTTGAATTATTTGGAGGCACTGCTCTCCATCTCACTTCCAACACAGCTGCAAGCAGCAGCTCCTGCAGGGACATCAGGGATGCTGAGTGCCCACATGCCTCCAGGCTTGCAGGGTGAGCCTAGCCCCGTGCAAGCCACTGTCACCCATCCCTGCAAATGTCCTGTGTAAGGAAGAGGGGAAGTCCTCTCCTTGATGAATGTCCTCTCCATCCCTGGAAGTGTTCAAGGCCAAGATGGATGGGGCTTTGAGCAACCTGGTCTAGTGAAAGGTGTCTTTGCCCCATGGCAGGAGACTTGAAACTAGATGGTCTTTAAGGTCCCTTCCAACCCAAACCATTCTAGGATTCTATGAATGAGCAAGCCAGCCTGGACCTCCAACCTTCCCGCAGGTAACCTGGCCATCAAGGCCAGATCTTTCCGCTCTGCCAGATCTATCCTGCCAATGCACAAACTGATGTGGAATTTCACTGCCTGCAGCAGACCCCCAGCTCCCTGTCCATCCCTGCTTTCCTCTAGCCAGTGACACGGCCTGTATCAGCCTCCATCACCTCCAAGAAACCAATTTAATTCCCATAATAATGGTTCTAATCTAAAAGAGGGGAGATTCAGACTAGATAGAACAGAGAAATTTTTTACAGTGAGGGTGGTGAAACACTGGCACAGGTTGCCTAGAGAGGTGGTAGATGCCCCATGCCTGGAAACATTCAAGGTTAGGTTGGACGGGGTTCTGAGCAACATGGTCAGGTTGAAGATGTCCCAGATCATGGCAGGGGGGTTGGACTGGATGAGCTTTAAAGGTCCGTTCTAACCCAAACCATTCTGTGATTCTATGATCATGGACCCTGGCGACCACTTTGAGAGCCCATATTTGTCCTGGTATTCCTGTCTGTCTGTCCAAATGAAACACAAGACACGGCACTAAATACTTTAATATTTTTGTTACCACTATCACACTTGATGGAAAAGCAAAAGTTTCCTGCTGAATGCATGTTCTCAGCTCTATCAGCAGATGCAGCTGCCCAAGTCTAAATGGAGGGACCATCCTCCCCCCAAGGTCCCAGGGGAGAAGATGGCTGATGTACATCAGCCAGGTAAAAGGTTTCACACCTTTCCATCATCATCTACTGTCCCTCTCCCATCTAAACAATCCTCAACATCAGGTGGGAAACTGACACAGGAGATGATACTGATGCTGGGACAGGAAACTCTTGGTCCCTCCCCAGAAGAAATGCCAAGAAACCCTGAGCTTGCAAAACCCACCTGCAACAACAGACTTCCAGGCTCCACTTCAGCCTGTTGCAGCCCAGTTAGAGTTCAGCTGTAAAACGGATTTTTCTTTCAAAAAGGAAAAAAAAGGAGGATTTTTTGGTGAGTAACCCATTTTTTCCTGTGTTTCCGATGGACAGTGTTAATCACTTCCTATTGGCCAATAGGAATAACTTTTCCTTTCAAAATGGCACATTCATGTTATGCAGCTTTTCTGTTTACACACATTTTGCTACCTTATGTCAACACTTGATGATTAATAAATATATCACTGGGGTAACTGAAAATGAGGTCCTAGCAGAGGCAGATTGGATGTTTAAACCCTGCTAACAGATTTATCCTAACATCTTTGCAGGAAACCGAAATCAAGCTGTAACCCTTCTCTCTTGCAGCTCTGAAGCCCTTTACACCCCATGCCAGGATCATTGGTGAGTGGAAAGGAAAGCAATAAAGGCAGAAGTAATAGAAACTTTTGGGGAAGCACTGCAGGGATGCAGGCAAAATGATGCCAATCTCACACAAACCCACAAAATTTTGCAACCTAGCAGACCCTCAAAGTCTATTACAGAACAACCCTCCTGCATACCAGCACGTGCTCAGGATGTTGAACCTACTCCAGATATCCTTCTTTCATTCATGACTCTTTATCTCCTGTTTTTTTCATGCTGAGGCAAAATAGTTCATGCTTTGTGACCCAATTTTTTGTTAAATATCTTTTCTTATTTCCACAAGTCATAAAAAGACTTATCAGTGTTTCTTAAAAAGTTTGCAGAGGGGGGAAAACAACAGTCCAGCCTCCAAAGGAGCAGTAGGCAAGATGGGACCCCACACGGTACCAAAGCAACCTCAAGGTTGGGGTTTCTTTTAGTCCCAAGAAACTGATGAGCAACAATTTTACAGAAAATGCTCTTTTGGCAAAAAAAAAAGCCCCAGTAACCTAGCATTGGTCTTCTTTGCCTCTGTGTACCACCCTGCCCCTCCTGCCTGCCATGACCATGGGACATGACCACAGAGACCACCGTGCTCCAGCCAACATTCCAGATCCACTAATCCTTGAGGAGCCAGGAGCTGCTCCTTCCTGAGCTCCCCCCATTTCATATTCTCCCCACATCTCCTCCTTCTTCCAGACTGATTTATCTCACACCCGGCAAGCTCACTGCCAACCAAGCGTTTATGCAGACAATCGCAAAAGAGCTGGTGCCAGCCTCAAATGGGCTTCTCCCCTGGTACCCTGACACTCAATTACAAGCAACAGGCATGCAAAGAGTTGCTAAAAAAAAAAAATAATAAAAAAACCATTTCAACCCCTTTTCCTAATTTTTTTCAACCTGACAAGGTGGGATTAGTTTCCTTTAAAACACATAAAGATTTCTAAGAAGTCCATTTATCAAGGTTCATTGGGATTCCCAGGAATTAGGGAGATGCTGTGCTGGCTCCCAGCATAAATCCCTACAAAATTCACGCAGGGGTGCAGGAGCACTGCCATTTCCAACTGGAGCCCATTATTTTCCTGGCTGACTCGAGCAGTGCAGGCCTGCGCTGCACTGCAATCCCTCCTAGAGTTTCTTGCCAAAGTTTTAAAATCCTACTTTATGCAGAGGGTGTCTTAGATAAATTATATGTTGAGTATATGTTAATTCTTCAAGGGGTAGCAAGAAGCACAGAGGCAAGCAGACTAAAAGCAAAAAGCATGACAAAGGCAGGAGATGTTTCCCTTAGCTAAGAAAGGGGCAGTTTTCCCTTTTATCTGTAGTCTGCATTGCAAAAAGTCCACTTACCAGTTGGCTTGAGAAAATCCATTGTATATCTGGAGTAGGGTGGAGGGGGAGACTCTGGAATTAGAAAAGTACAGAGAAAATAAAGGCAGAGCCATAAGAAAGGAAATAAAAGAAAAAAGATAGGAAATTATTATAACAGTGGCATTCTTTTAGCAAAACTGTTTGTCTTAGCTCTGGGGGTTGGAGGCAGGGCAGAGGTCGTGATTGCCTTGATATTTAACTGTCAGATAAACAAAAGGGGCCGTCTGGCGCCAGTCTCCCTGCTATCTGCCGCTCGGGCTGTCTGATCGGGGCCTCCTTGGCTCGGCGGAACCGCAGCAGCGCTAGGGCCGCCCGGCTCTTAATCCCCGGCACCGCGCGGAGACGGAGAGGAGACTGCTCCCCCCGCCGCACCGGGACCCCGGGGCAGGAACTCACCCCCTCCCCTAAACAGAAAAAAATACATAAACCAAGGCAATGGAAAGGAGGTTTCGTGTGTTGGTTTGTTGTTCTTTTTTTCCAGAAGGAAAAAAAGATTGGTGGGTTGGAAGGCGAATGGGGCTTCATCCCTCCATCTCCCCACATCCCCTCCATCTCCCCGTACCCCCGCTCCCTTCGCCGCCGTACCTAGCTCGCAGAGCCGGCTGAGGTGGTGCGGGTTGCAGCAGACAAGCTCGGGGTGAGCCTTGCTGTAGGATTCACAGCAACATAACCGCTTCACTTCGGAGCAGTGGCGGAGGTCGGGCCAGCGGAACACCTTGCAGAGCAGCACGGGCAGCGGGTACCAGTGCTGTCCCAGCCGCGAGTCGGCCTTGGCGGGCAGCAGCAGGCAGGGGGTCCGCGCCCCGCCGCGGGACTCCACGGCGTGCAGCAGCCCCTCCAGCTGCCGCTCCTTCAGCCGCTTCAGCACGGCGTGGGTCAGCGCCTTCAGTTCCGCCTCCGCGCCCGCCGCCGCCCGCCCGCCGCGGCCCGCCTTGCCCGGGCAGCACTCGCGCCCCCCGCCGCAGGCAGACGCCCGGACCTCGGCCACGGCCACGGCCGTACCGGACTCGCCCGCCGCCGCCGCCGCCTCCTCCTCCTCCTCTCCGCCGGGCGCGCGGCTCCGCCAGAGCCGCCGGACGAGCACCGAACGTTTGGTCCTGAACATACGGAACGAGAGGAGGGTGCCCTGGCTACAAAACGGGCATATCGTCCTCCGCGCATGAAGGGGCCGGGAGCCGAGACGCGGCGGCGGACAGCGGCGGGCGGCGGCGGGGCCAAGGCGAGCTGTGACATGCGCCAGTCTCCGCGCTGGGGCCGCGGGTCCCACCGCCTCCCGCGTGGGGCTGCGCCGGCCGCGCCTCCGCCCGCTGCGAGCGCGCGAGAGAGGAAAAAAAAATCAAATTAGGAAAAAAATCGGGGAGGAGTGGAGAGCCGCTGGTCGCCTAGGCTTTGCCCTTAAAAGAAAAATAAAAGGCCCGTCTAGAGCCTGCGGCGCCCGGCACGGGGTGAGGCGGGCGGAGGCTGTCGGCTCCGCGCCGCCCTGTGCAACGGCGGACAGCGGCCGGAGCCGCGGGAGGGCCTCGGCTGCCCAGGGGCCGCAGAGCCCATCAACCCTCCAGGCACGGGAGGGAGTGCGGGGGGATGATGAGGCAGGGATACGGCCAAAAGGGTGTCTAGCAAAAAAAAAAAAAAAAAAAAAAAAAAAATTAAAAAACCCCGAAACACCAACCCTAAGGTTTGGACGTTGGTTTAAGCATCTGTAACAAAAGAGACGAACAAGCGCATCCAGTGTTGTATCCCTTTTTAAAGCCCAGGTCGTCTTGAGGGGGTGGTCGAGGTCGGTTTTTTCCCTCGTTTTTTCCAAAGGTTTTAATCCACATGGACAAACACACGGAATCTTGATCCGACTGCTACGAAGAGGGGGGGAAAAACGAAAGTGGGGCTGTGTCCCCTCCTCCTTGCCTTTCCCAGCAGGGTGCCGCGGCGGGGGGAGCCGCGCCGAGCCGCGCCAGCCGCCCTCCGCTCCCGGCGGTGCTTACATAGGTGCGGGGCTGCCCACCGCCTGGCCACCCTCTCCTTGCTGCCGGCGCCTCTGTTTCGGTGTTTTGGGTTTTTTTCCTCCTCTCTCCTCCTTCCTGCCTGCCTTACTTCCTCCCCCTTCTTCCCGGCTCCCCCTCCCCTCCTCGTCCACGTCCACGTCCTCGTCCTCGTCCTCGTCCTCCTCCTTCTCCTCGTCCTCCTCCTTCGTTCTTGTTTTTCTTTTTGTTTGTTTGTTTTTTCCTTCCTTCCACTCACTGCAACGAGCCGCCCTCCCCGCACGAAGGCCTCCGTATTTTCCTTGATGCGGGAGAGAGGAGCCCCGGCGGCAGAGCGGGGCACAGTGGGAACGGAGCCGACAGCAGCGCGGTGCCTGCGCCCCCTCCCCTCCGCTCAGTCCCCGGCTCTGTTCCCCCCCTGGCTCCGGCGGCGGCTCTCAGTGCGCAGTGGCGCGGACCCAGCTCGGCCCCGGCCCCGCCACGTGGGCGTCTAGACACCGTGTCGCTCCGTGGGAAAAAAAAAAAAAATCATATTATATTTACCTCCAACCGCCTTGCGCAATCGGTGACTCGGGTTGTTGAAAGCTTGTGGGTCCCCCCGTCCCCGTTCCCCCTCCCCAACCTCCACCCCTGTCCCAGGATGGGGGGGCTCTCCGGGAGCACGGCGAGGGTGCGGAGCGGCTGGTCTCTCCCCTACACCCAGCAGGGCACAGCAGAGGGAGCCTCCGGGGCCAGGGTGTGCCGGAGCCCACTCTAAGTATTGAAATATTAAGCCAAATCAGTCATAAACATTAAAAAAAATTATATAGATATATATGTGTGTAGATGGTTCTGGGCATCGAAAGAGGACATGGCACAAAAAGCAATAATAATAATACTTTCCACTTTTACTGCACCTGTCGCCAAAGGATGGGAAAATATTTCATAGAGGGTTGGTACACTTCAATTCGCATCAAACGCAAAGCAGAAATGATTAGCACATAGCACTCTGATGTTCTCGTTATGGGTACTACTTGTGGCAATGTTATGAATGTATTGTGATGTTGGCTTTTCGCATGTTCCTTAATGTTAGAAAAATTTTACTTAGATTCTGTAATGTCATACATGATATAGAATGTCTATTGTTTATGTAGTCAATTTAGAAAAGATAGGCAGAGAAAGTCTTCACATTCCTGGAGTATCTTATCAGAGAAGAAGAAAACCCAAAACCAGAGAGAAGAATTTATGGAGGGAGCTGAGATGGAATGGAGCCAAGGAGGAAGATAAGGCTGATGGGATGATAGAAACTCCAAAGAATTTATGAATCATGCATGATTGTGATGAATATGCAATAAGAGATGTACTTTTAAAGACGATCTTTTGGATGTAGAAGTGTGCCTTTGGATCTCTGCCAAAGCACCTGGCCATAATACTCTTTTTGCAGTTGTCTCCTAATTGTCCCTTTTATTAAACTTTTCTTAAAATTTTACAAAGAGTGAACCTCGTTTTTCACAATTGGTGGCCCGTACGGGGAAAAGGCCTCACCTCTGAGATCTCCCGGGGAACCCAGAGTGGGGGGGTGCCCCCCACCCACTTTTGGTGGCCTCGCTTTGTGTTTCCCAGCGTGGGTCGGGGGGTTTGCAGGTCAAACACCCGGAGGACAAGAGAGGAGACAATAAAGCAAAAAGAAAGGAAAGAAAAGGCTCCCTAAGATACCTCAGTAGTTAAGCACGTAAAAATCTTGTGCACGAAGACTCAGAGAAAGGTGAGTATTTTTTTCTTTCCTCTTTTTCTTGGGGGGGGAGCAGATACAGGGGATGAAAGTGTGTGTATGAGATGTGGGCTGGTTACCCCCAGACCTGCGAAGCGAGTGAGGAGCTTCTAAGGCTGCAGTTCTGCTCTCCCGCGAGGGAAGCAGTGAGTAAAGAGGCGAAGTGAAAGATAAAAGGAGTGAAAGAACCCCCGGTTTAACTGGGACTGGGTTTCAGGGGAGGGATTGGATCCCTTGAAGGAGGGGAGTCAAGAGTTTCCTAGTACAAACCACAAGGAAACGAGACAAAAAGTAAAAGTGCCCCTAAAGATTTGCCAGGTTGAGGATTGGATCCGAGAGATTTAGGTTTTGAGACTGCCGGATTAAGGATTAAAAATTCCAAGAAATCCGGGCTTAATTCTGCTAAATTGAGGATTACTCCAAGAAATTTGGGTTTTGAGACTGCCGGATTGAGGATTAAATTCCAAGAAATCCAGACTTAATTTTGCCAAATTGAGGATAAATTCAAGAAACCTGGAACATTGGGCCCATGGGTGAATATGGGATAACAATTTGAAATTAAAAGGTACCTTAATCTTGTGTGGTTGTGACTGATAGCAATTGAGAAAGAGAAATTGGAACAATAAAAAAAAAATGAGTGAGTGAGAATGAATGAAAATGTATATGATAGAAATGTTAAACCCTGAAATATAACTTTATTTTCTGGAGGGAGGCATGTTGTATTAAGAGGGGGGAACTTTTGATTCTAAGAGAGGAAAAGGGGAAAGAGGGTGTAGGTACAAAAATGCCGTTAGCGAGGATTTTCTTGCTATTTTCTAAGTCCATGAGAGACTTTTCTCTCTCACAGAAGAGGTAGCAGGGAATGTAAACAACCAAGCCAC
This sequence comes from Corvus moneduloides, assembly GCF_009650955.1. Taxonomy (NCBI): domain Eukaryota; kingdom Metazoa; phylum Chordata; class Aves; order Passeriformes; family Corvidae; genus Corvus; species Corvus moneduloides. The sequence goes on from NC_045510.1 coordinate 4,121,310, forward strand.
CTGCAACCTTGGAAAGTCTTGTTTATGGTATAGTAGAAAAATATTTTGACAATGGATGTTTTAGGATTTTGGCCAATCACCCCCAAGGGGTGGCTGGTCCTTTGTCCAATTAGACTATGAAGAAAAAAGTCTATAAAAGAGTTTGTAAAATAATTAAAGAAATCAATCTTGCTGCACAATTCCTGCCTGCTGGATCTTCTCCTCCTCCTCCTCCCTATGGCTGCGGGACACGGTGATATACCGTAGGAACCAGGCCGGCGGTAATATTTGGTGCTGCCCGACGTGATCTGCACTCTCTGACGTGTCCTGCACACTGAGAGCCAAGCCGAATTTCTCTAGAGGTACGCTGCTCCCCTTCCCCCCTGGGACCGGGAGGTCCGACAGAACTGAGAAATGGCGAACAGCGGCTCACAGAACGACACTGTCGTACTGGTCTGGAAAGGTGTGTTTAGCATATTGCACACCTCCATTCCTGAAAACTCAGTTCGGGAATTATTAGACTGGGCTACTTTAAAAGGGATTTCCATGGACAGAGATACTGCCCTGGACTTTGCCTTATGGTAGGAATTCGGCTGTGCTGTCCGACACGAGCGCCCGACTGGGGACCCAGCAGCGTTAGAATTATACAAAACCTGGCGTTTGTTATTTATTCTGCTGACAGACCTTGACTGTGATAGCAGGGCTGGATCGCCTATCTCGGTGATGAGTGACGGAGGAATGTCCGAGGGGGGCCCCGCTGACTGGGCTTCCAGGGCAAATGATGGTGGATTCGGAAAAACTCCCCCAGCTCCACAGGCAGAGCCTGTGCCGGCTCACCCTGCACAATCGCAGGACTCCGGAGCCCCCAGGGACCCCGTGCCGGCAGAGGTGGGGGGGTCGGGGCAGCAGGAGGGCGCGCAGCCTGCCTTACCGTTCGGCTGGGTGGCGGCCACGGCTTATCCAGGGCCGCAAATCAGCGGCTTAGCCAACTGGACCCCCAGAGAGGCTCCTAGCTCAGTTGCATATGCACCTGCATCTAACTTCTTAGCGGGCGTAGCGCCGGGCGTGCCTGCCCCGAGACTGCCTAGCTGTGGTCCGCTGCCCTCCTTGGGGCTGGACAGTTCTGCGCAGTCGCAGAACCGAGCTATCGACCTTTTAATACAGCATCTGCCTTTGCTGACAGAGTTACCGAACCTATCCCGAAGGATGGAGGACCTGCTCAGCCTGCTAGACCAGCGGATGCCCGAGGCACCCTGCCGTGCGGGAGACACGGCTCCAAGCCAGGAAACGGTGCGGCCAGCGGTGAAACCGGAAGCAGTGCTGCCGCGGGAAAACCTGGAAGCGGCGGCGGCTGCAGAGACGCAGCCAGAGACGGCGGCGCCAGGCACAGCCGGGGAGCGCGAAACACCCGCAGGGGCTGCGGCCCTGAGCGCGGCCGGGGAGCGTGAAACAGCAGCGGAAGCGGCGACCGCACCAAACGCAGCCGCGGTGCAAGAGGTAAGTGCGGCACCGAGCGCGGCTGCAGCCCCAGAGATGGCGGCAGCAGCTTCAGTACCGGTTCGGTCGGGACGGGCCGAGACGGCCTCCCATAAAGAAGCTGCTGTCCAAACTGCAGCGCAGCCTACTGCAGTCTGTGCTGTCTGTTCTGGCTCTAGCGAACTTAGCCAAAGTGCCCCTCTCCGTCCATTTCTGTTCACTCTCAGCACCTCAGAGTTGCCTTTGCATGATGATTCCTCGTCAGGAAGTGAGGCAGATGAGGTTCTGGCCCCAGGTCGTCAGGCGGCTGTAGCCGCGCGGCGAAGAAAAAGGCTGCGCCGGTCTCGCCCCTGGACCTTTCAGGACTGCACGGTAACAGTGCGTCCGACCCATTACAGTCGCTTCTTAAGAGTCAGTTAAAATGCGAGCATTGGAGGAGGGTGACTGGAGGTTATTGGAAACACTTGGAAGGCCAAATAGATCTGAGGATTCTGAGGGTAACCGGGGAGCTGTTACACTCCATCCGCAGACTGTGCCAGAAGTTCAGGATGGTACTGGTTCCCCAAAAGGGATCCAAGCTTTCCCAGTGTATAAGGCTCTCCCAGATTCAGGGGAGCATGACAATCATGAGGTAATTGCTTGGAAAGTTGCCCAGGACCTCCAATCCAAGGTGGCACAATATGGACTAGGTTCTGCTGAGGTTATGCAGATAATAAGGGTGATAAATACAGATTTGCTTTCTCCATTTGATATCAGACACTTAGGTCAAATTCTATTTCAACCTGTACAATTTACAGTTTTTGAAAAAACCTGGAGAAAGCTGGCCGACAAGGCTGCATTAGGGAATATGCAGCTCCCTGCTGCGGATCCTAGACAGACAGCAGGAATGGATGCTTTGATGGGGACTGGTCCCTTCTCTGATCCCAGTCTACAGGGTAACTTGTCCTCTAGCGTCCTGCAGCAAGCTCAACAGGTCGGCATGGCTGCCCTGTTGAAAACCATAGAGTTGTCTACGCCCAGAAAGCGATATACTGAAATAGTTCAAGGGAAATCAGAGTCGTTCCTCTCCTTTGAAGAGAAAGTCGCTGCTTCTCTCGAGAAGCAGGTTGAGGATGACGGGTTAAGACAGTTGTTGTTAAGGCAGTTAGTGAGAGATAATGCAAATGAGGAGTGCAGAAAAATCATAGATGCCTTACCAGGGGATCCTGAGGTAACAGACATGGTCGAAGCCTGTGCTAAGGTGGGATCTGGGAACCAGAAAAGGCCTGCTTTGGCTGCGTTCCTGCAGTCTGTTCACACATCTTCTGGTCGTGAACCAAAGCAACCAAAACAGGTGAAGAAACGGAAGCGACCTAAGCCGAGACAAAAGGAGAACACACCGATCCCACAGTGCAAGAGGTGTGGCAGGCCAGGGCATTGCTCGGACGACTGTAGATCCCAGACTCATGCCAATGGTCGGCCTTTGTCGGGAAACTTCCGCCAGGGTGCAAGGAGGGGGAATTGCTCTCCGATGCAGTCGCTCCCCCAGAGAGTGGCACAGGTACAGGCACAGGCCTACCCAGCCACCCTAGAGACGGCACCCAGGGATCAGACGGCAACCATGGATCAGACAGGTTTGACGTTCACACCGCAGCCGCAGTCGTCTTAGACTCTAGCGGTATTTATAAGGTTCCCTTGGATGCATATGGACCCTTAGCCCAGGGATCCAGTGCAATGCTGGTGGGAAAACCTGACGTTGCCCATCAAGGAATCTTAGTGCACTCAGGAGTTATTGATGCTGACTTTAAAGGTCAGATTTGCGCTATGGTCTCCACGCAAAAACCCCCTGTAACTATTCCTGAAAAGACCTGCCTTGCTAAATTAGTGCCTTTTAAGTCTTGTGTCCCCAGGATAGAACAACAAACTCACGAAGATAACGGCAGTGGATCGACAGGACTTCCGCAGGCCTTCTGGACTGCAGACATCTCTGACCAAAGGCCACAGATGACATGTAGCCTGATCCTGCCGAACGCCCGTCCGCCCCGGACTCAACTTCGAGGTTTGATTGATGTGGGTGCTGATGTAACTGTCATCTCCTTCTCTGCATGGCCTCCCTCATGGCCTTTAGCCCCGGTGAGATCGACCATCGCAGGATTAGGAGGAACCACACGGAGCTTTTTAAGCGAATGGTCTGTGATGGTGAGGGACCCAGAGGGGCACACAGCTACAATTAGGCCTTATGTTGCTACCACTTCCTGTAACCTTTGGGGATGGGATGTGTTGGCAGCTTGGGGCGTACGGATTGGGACAAATTTTTAGCAGGGTCACTGTGTGTAAGGGCGCACAGTATCCTACACTGCCTTTGCAGTGGTTGATTAACACACCAATCCAAGTCAGACTCTGCTTAGTTAGTTGAATTAAGGGCTGTTATCATGTCTTTTCAATGATTCTCACAGGAACCTTTGAATTTGGTTACTGAGACCGACTAGCAAAAGCTTTGTATACAATTAATCACCTTACATTACCACAAAACTCAAATAATCCTGTTATTCGGAATAATTTTCTCTCATTGCAGTCTGCAGGCGAGACACAACTGCGCTGGGCAAAAGTCTGGGTACGGAATTTACTCACTAACCAGTGGGAAGGCCCTCATGAGCTTATCGTTTGGGGTCGTGGGTATGCTTGTGTTTCCACAGATACTGGGATACGGTGGCTACCTGCAAAATGCGTTCACCCTGACCTATGGCACCAGAGGCAGAACAGGCAACCTCCAAATGATGACCAGAACGCCAACCATCCAAATGGCCACCAGAATGTAGATCATCAGCCTAATGACTCTTCTGATGATGACCAGGATGTCAACCATCAGGCAGATGGTCCTACAAGCAGAGACTGGGATGGTCCTTCCACAAGCAGAGACTGATCTTTAAATTTCTTGTTATGGAGTCAGATAGTTAAAGCCTTAAGGACATATTTAGAATTAATAACTGATGTAGATTTATATTTAGGATTAATAGTAGAGTTGTTATCTTATAAAACAAAAGGGGGAATTGTAGGTACAAAAATGCTGTTAGCGAGGATTTTCTTGCTATTTTCTAAGTCTGTGAGAGACTTTTCTCTCTCACAGAAGAGGTAGCAGGGAATGTAGACAACCAAGCCACCTGCAACCTTGAAAAGTCTTGTTTATGGTATAGCAGAAAATATTTTGACAATGGATGTTTTAGGATTTTGGCCAATCACCCCCAAGGGGTGGCTGGTCCTTTGTCCAATTAGACTATGAAGAAAAACGTCTATAAAAGAGTTTGTAAAATAATTAAAGAAATCAATCTTGCTGCACAATTCCTGCCTGCTGGATCTTCTCTCCTCCTCCTCCCTATGGCTGCGGGACACAGTGATATACTGTAGGAACCAGGCCTGCGGTAATAAGAGGGGGTGGGGTCTGAATCGTTGGAGGTTTTTTTCTATTTAAAAAAAAAAAAAATATATATATATATAGTGGGAAACAAAGGCCTGGGAAGGGTGGAAAAGATTCTGAGAAAATGGAACATAAAACCAGTAAGCAAGAATCAGGAAATAAAAAAGGGAATAGAGGCGTGCCAGCAGAGATACCCCAGGAAAGCCATTTGGGAGTTATGTTAGCTAACTGAAATAAAAACCCAAGTGTCATAGGTTAGCAAGCTAAGTCTCGGAAGTGATGTTCTTCCTACAGCTTTCTCTGTGACCTGACAGAACCTATCAGATGGCCAGTTTGAATATGGACAATTCTTTAAGCCACTTAAAATTGTGACCCTCTCTGTGATACACACTTAAGAATAGACAAACTCCCCCCCACAGCTCTCTCTCTTTTCCGGAGCTGGGACAGGTGGCTGTGGGCCCCGTGTGGGGACCAGTGGGCCCGGCCCAGGTCCTGCTCGGGCCAGGCTGAGCCAGGCCACAGCCATCCTGGAGCCAATAGGCCCTGTTCCAGCCGTGGAACCCCCCCCACTGCCTTGCCGTGGGCAGCCGGAGTGGCTTGGCTCTCCCCCCTCTCCACTGCGATAAGCCACATTCCAGCTGCAAGGCTGAGGTGAGATTAACCCTTTTATTGCTGTGAAGAGCTGAAAACCTGAGGGAAGAGAAAGAGGAGATGCTTAAAGCTGAAATTCTGTTGTGAAGCTATGATATATCACAGTATCCCGTTGTAATTTCATGAAGATATGGGGGGTGGAGTGCTCAACTCATAAGCAAAAGCACCTGCGCTGAGATAGGCAGATGCTGACGCAGCTGTAATTTCATGAGAAGTTTGGACAGGGAGAGATGGACCAGATGAGGACTTTTGCTCCAAATGGGAAAGGAGAAAACCTCAGTTCCTAGAGATGCTCCCAGAGATAGTCCTAAAGAAGATGAGGAAGACTCTTTGCTCCCAGGGAAGGAGGAGGGCCTCTGTTCTTAGAGATGAAATGCTCCCAGAGATGGGTGAAGAGAACTTTTGTTTCTGAACAGCTCAACCTTAAAATTGTACCCCAAAAACCTTCAAGAGTGGACCCTCGAAAGCAGTTGCGGGAAAAGCTGCAAGTTGGGGGAAGGGACTCACATGCGAGCAGAGAGACTCCTCTTCCTAAATGGACTGAACAAAGTTATTTGGAAGTGGGCGGCTTTCTCATTGTGATACTGTTTTCATAGCACGAGCAAGAAGAGACTTCTCTTTCTAAATGGACTGAACAAGGTTATTATGGAAGTCATAAACAGACTGAACATCTTAAGGGTTGTCTTTTTACATTGTCAGTGGGAGAAGGGAGGAAGGTGGGGGGAGGAGAAGAGTTCTGAAGGTGTGGTATAATTTTTTTTTTCCCTCTTTTAGGTCTGTTAATAAACTTCTTTATATTCTTTCGAGTTTGGTGCCTGCTTTGCGTTTCTCCTAATTCTTATCTCACAGCAGATAAACAGTAATGAGTATTTTGGACCAAACCACTACACTAAATTGGTGTTTCTGCCCGGTTACAGAACCAAACCCACTACACCAAGTACAAAGGAAAAGAGCAAAGTCAAAATGATACCGTTTTGTATGTTTGATTGGGCCAAGAAGGAAATAAGATCTGACCATGTTTTCTGGCCCAGGTATGGCTCTTTTGAAGTTTAGATCTGTCAGGGTTTACAAGTATTTGTAAATTCAAAAGAACCCTTTAACGCAGAAGGCGGCATGTACACTTCATGCTGGGTGGGAAACATAGAGCCTAAGGGGATAAGAATTTTTAACTTATCAGAGACCCAAGAAAAGGAGCAAAGGGAAAACAAGAAAGACAAGGGCTGGGACCCCCTGGAAGCATTGCCCCCTCCATTCCCGCTTGCCCCCCCGCCAAGCCCAGGCTCCTGTTGCGCCACTCACAGCTGCACCTCCAGTCCTGGGGCCCGAGGTCCCGCCCATCCTGGCTCTCACGGCACCACCCGCGGCTCCACCACTTGTCCCAGCGACGGCGGCTCCGCCGGTGGCCTCGGTGTTCCCGCCGCTCCCTTCAGCCCCCGTGGGTCCTGTGGCAGCCCAGCCCACTGCTTTTTGGGGTCCCCCCCGCCCCTACCCCAGCTCTGGCCCCGGTCCCGGCTCCGGCCCCGGTTTCGATGTCCGCGGCCGTTCCACCAGCCCCTGCCCCCGCTGCGTTGTCTGCCACGGCTCCATTGAACCTGGCTTCGGCCCCGAAGAAGACCCCCTGGGTCTTCCGGCAGCACAGAGTCCTACCACCATGGCTGCTGTGGACCGTGTGCAGAGAGTCCACGCCAAACTCTGGTATCCGCCGGAAGAGCTTGTCCCCTTGGCGGTTCCGGTGGCAGTCCCCGCCTATGCCCCCCCTCACTCCTGGAGGAATCAGCTTCGGAAAGGACTCCCACCTCCTACCCCCCTCCCCCCCCCCCCGCCTGCACCGTTCCACTGGCAACGACCGCTTCTGCTGTTCCTCTTAAAGAGGAAGCAAAACACCAAAGTACGGGGAGCTCAGTTACAGAACAGCCCTCTCCCGACACCCCCCAAGACAGGAAAGAAGTATCATAAGAGAAAAAGGACACAAGAATTGGGATGGAGAGGTCCGTTTTTTCCCTTTAAGGGAAGTTCCAATGGGAGCTGGGGGAATAGGATTTGTAAACGTCCCCCTCACTTCTTCAGAGGTTGGAAATTTTAAAAAGGAGATTAAAGGATTATTAGATGATCCCATGGGAACAGCTGAACAATTAGATCAATTTTTAGGCCCAAACATTTTCACTTGGGAAGAGATGCAAGCAATAATGAAAATATTATTTTCTCAAGAGGAACGAGAAATGATTAGAGTTGCAGGTATGAGAATTTGGGAAAGAGAAAACCAGCAGGGACTACCAGGAGACCAGAAGATGCCATTGACACCTCCTGCTTGGAATCACAATGAAGGGGCTGGGTGAAGGAATATGAATGATTACCGTAATTTAGTAATCAAAGGAATAAAAGAGGCAGCACCTCGAGAGCAGAATTTAAAAAGGGCTTTTGAAGGGCAACAGGGAAAGGAAGAGTCTCCAACTGAATGGTTAGAGAGAGACTTAGGAGAAATATGAAACAATTTTCTGGGATAGATCCCAAGACAGTAGCTGGGCAGGCTCTACTAAGAGTCAATTTTGTCACTCATGCTTGATCAGATATTAGGAAGAAATTAGAAAAATTGGAAGACTGGCACGAAAGATCATTAAATGATTTATTAAAAGAGGCTCAAAAAGTTTATGTCAGGAGAGATGAAGAAAAAGCCAAAGTAGAAGCAAAAATTATGGTAGCCACTATGAGAGAAAGTAACTTTCAAAGGAATCTGAACTCCACAAGGGGAAGGTCCTTTTCAGGTGCTACTGATGACTGAGGCAGCAATCCGGACCAAGGAGTGAGGGTGGATCCATGCCAGCAGAATCAAAGGACCCGTGGAAGAACCTAAGGAGTGGACTATAACATCTAAGTCTGGTGATACCAAGTTAACTCTTAAAAGGGAACTGGGTGGTAATTCACTGGGAAGGCCCAAACGATCCAAGAGATACACCAAGAATCACACCTGACTGGGAAATAAGGCCAAGCTTATATCAGTGGTTTCAAGTGTTGCCTGGACAAGTCCTGAGACACCTCCGATACCCTCCTTGGGGAGGAATACTTCCACTCCAAACAGGAGGATCAGGACTATTTCAGTCTGAGTGTTCTCATATTCTGACCTTAGCCTGTGACTTATTTAAAAAAAAGAGGAGGAATTGACACTTCCAACAGTGCCATACCACATACCCTGTCTGATTCATCCCAATACTGGACATGCTAGCTGGGTGAAATGTAAATGTCTAGACTGTAAAAATTATTGGTACTGTAGTTCACTAAAACGACACTCTCACTGCATGAAGTATTGAACGCCAAATCTATTCCCCATACAGGTAGAGCAAAGAACAGCTGAAATAGTAACCCTACTTTGTGGATGGGAATTACTAGTGCCTGTTGAATGGGAGATACCTGAGGAACGGTGGGAAGTTACAATTAAGAAGTGTCAAAAGCAATTTGCCTGGAAATTAGCGAAAAGGAAGTGATGAGGAAATAGAGGGCAAGACCGAATTGACCACTGTACTTGCCACCAAGAAGATCATATACCCCGGCTGTGGGTAGCAAACCCATAGGCATGGGAGGGGGAGGTATAAGCCATATTGGACCTCCGTTATTCCTTTATCTGTCACTCCTTTTTTGTCTCTTCCCTCTGGGGATACCGACAAAGCCATGCCATAGGTGTTACCTAAAGCTGTATATGGAAAAACGGCCAAGGTTCCTTTTTCATTGCGCATACCCATGTCAACAGTCACTGTTACAACCCATCCAAAATAGAAAAACTGTATACAAAATGGGAAAAAATACTGGATTGCAGAAAACTTAGGAACAAGTGATAGCAGGTTGGGAAGTAAATGTGCAAAAGGGGAAAGATGGATTTGTTTCACATATATTGTTGGGAGTAAAGTCTCAGGCTTAGTAAAAGAACAACTGGTAAACAAGAAAGCAAAGCTAGCACAGCAATCTAACTCTATATCGACCCAAATTCAAGACATGTATGTGAAACTCAAACAATTAGAAAATGAAAAGGAAATCTCAAAATTTGGAAAACACCTGTTTGTGGAATTAGGGGAAAGGATAGGTAAAGAGCTTAATGTAACCAACTGTTGGGTCTGTGGAGGGCCTCTGATGACAGAGGAATGGCCATGGAAAGGCAGTAGCTTAAGCCCAACAGAACTCCTTAAGTGGAATCGGACAAGGATAAGGGGAGAAAACAGACCAGAAGGGCGGGTACTGAGTTCAACAGTGATAGGAGAGGAGTGTCTCTGGCGTACCGGGAACAATTTCCTTAACGAAGTAGGAAATACTCCCTGTAAGAGATATAAGGTCAGTAATGGAACTTTTACATGGTGGGTCCCTGAGAAACCAACTCTGTATTGAACTCAGGAAAAAACAAAGGAAAAGAATTGTAAGTACAATAATAAGGTCAAACTCTTTCAGTGCAATGATACAAACAAAAATCCTTATTTTGTGATCCCAGACATTTCAAAATTTTGGGAAAATATAAATCAACAAAAATTTGATTACTGGAAGGCACCAGATGGCCTATTTTGGATATGTGGAAAAAGGGCATATGCAAAGCTCCCCTCTCGGTGGAAAAAGAGTTGTACCCTGAGAATCATACACCCAGGATTCTTTCTTTTACCAGAGCCAGATGGAGATCAACAAAGAATACCAGTATATAAGGATCTAAAAAGAAATAAGAGAATTGGTTGGAGGATCTCAAAAATAGAGAGACGAAGAATGGCCCGCTGAGCGCATAATTGAAACGTATGGGCCAGCCACCTGGGCACAAGATGGGAGTTGGGGCTATCGAACCCCAATTTACATGCTAAATCGGATTATAAGACTCCAAGCAGTTGTAGAAATAATAACGAACCAAACTGGTCAGGCATTGGAATTACTAGCTAGCCAACAAAGCCAAACAAGAGCTGCAGTGTATCAGAATAGGTTGGCTTTAGACTATCTGTTGGCTGAAGAAGGAGGTGTTTGTGGAAAATTTAATACATCAGACTGTTGTTTGAAGATAGATGGCCATGGGGATGCCGTCCTAGATATAGCCAAAAATATCAGAAAAATAGCCATTGTACCAGTCCAAAAGTGGGAATCCGCACTATAACTTAGCTGGTGGGATAATGTATTAGGAATAGAATGGTGGAAGAAGCTAGGTTTCTTCCTTTTATGTGCCACTGCAGGCTTGATATTTCTCCCTTGCCTGATCCCCTGCTTTATTCGATTAATATCTACTGTGGTCCAAGGCATGCAAATAGTACCAATGCCTGTGGAACCAAAATTGGCTACATCTGGAATGACACAAAAGATCATGGTGTTAAAGAAGCAAAATGATATCAAAGACCCCTTTGAAGAAGCAAGATTGATTTGTGAAAAAAATGAGCAAATAATAAAGGCTAGAAAACAAGGGATACTGCTCAAACCAAATGATCTGTAAAAAAAGGAAAAGTGAGGTATTGTTATGAATGTATTGTGATGTTGGCTTTTTGCATGTTCCTTAATGTTAGAAAAATTTTACTTAGATTCTGTAATGTCATACATGATATAGAATGTCTATTGTTTATGTAGTCAATTTAGAAAAGATAGGCAGAGAAAGTCTTCACATTCCTGGAGTATCTTATCAGAGAAGAAGAAAACCCAAAACCAGAGAGAAGAATTTATGGAGGGAGCAGAGACGGAATGGAGCCAAGGAGGAAGATAAGGCTGATGGGATGATACATAGAAACTCCAAAGAATTTATGAATCATGCATGATTGTGATGAATATGCAATAAGAGATGTACTTTTAAAGACGATCTTTTGGATGTAGAAGTGTGCCTTTAGATCTCTGCCAAAGCACCCGGCCGTAATACTCTTTTTGCTATTGTCTCCTAATTGTCCCTTTTATTAAACTTTTCTTAAAATTTTACAAAGAGTGAACCTCATTTTTCACAGTAATAATCCCTTGCACCCTGGGAGCTCCGCAGATCCCACATTCCAACTCTGGACCTGCAGAGGATGGGGAAACTGAGCCACCAAGAGGCTGTGCAGCTCTACCAGCCCCACTGCGCTCTGTGGCAGAGCTGGGAAGTCCATCCAGACTTCCTAGCGCCAGGTTTGGCAGGGCAGAAGCCCCTAAGGGTCCCCATCCCACATGCATTCCCACGGAGGAGTAGCTCCTTTTTCATATGTGCAGGTGGATAAGTTGCTTCAGGGTCACTCAGTAAGTCAGTAATCACATTGGAAGGAGAAGTGAAGACTCAAATCGTGGATGCTATAAGCTAATCCAATTCTAAAACAATTGCACCCAACTAAATGCAATACCAACCATAAACCACATAAAACTAACACACCATGCAGGCAGGGCATCCCTGGGGTGCCTGTCATGAGCCCCTGCCTTTGGTGCTGGCAGGAGTGCAGGGATAATTTTAAAGCCCAGTCGTGCAAATATTCATGTGAGCAGGTCAGGGAATCTTCAAATGGGTATGGTATTTGCAAAATCTGGATCTAAATTAGTTAGAAAGGGACGAGATTTTGGGGCAGCCTTATTAAATGTTTATGAAACTATACTTATCTAATCTAGGCCCAAAATCTGCTTAAAATCTGGATTAATAGTATGAAAAAAATGAGGAGGGGAAGAACATAATTTGCTGGCATCAGAAAGAATAATTCAGGATGGTTTGTTCTGAAACTGGAGTCTGAGGAAGGTGTTGGAAGGGAAGGGGACTTCTCACTTCACCTCCAAATAGTTAACAGCAGAAGATGCTCATTAAATTCTGCAGTTGATGATGCTGCAGCCAAGGCAGTTTCAGAGGTGGGGTGAGCTGCATGAAGCCCAGGGCACAGCCCTCTGGCCTTGGGGTGACAGAGGAGGAGGCCAAAGGAGAACAGCATCAACATCTGGGTCTGCTGCATGCACAAGGAAATCCCACTGCTTTTAAAATGGTTGCTTCTGTATCCTGAAAAATGGAATTTGGGAAATACTTTTAGTTTAAAATCTCATTCACCAGCCTCCAGAGTGACCTCATATACATCAAGGCCAATTTCCTTTCTTCCTTAGTGGACTTCAATCCCTTTCCCACTGTGATGCATATGGTAAATTGATAGGGTAAAAATAGTTCCTTCTTATTCCCGTATTTGCCAATGAAAGGCACACTGGACATGCCCATTAATCCATGCATTACACTTTTAAAATTTTTAAAACTTTACAGGCTGGTATAAATGTTTTTAGGGTTTTTTTCCCCCTTTGTGGTTCCTCTTGTCTCACCAATGATGACTGCAATTTCTTTATTGTCATAAACAGAGTGACAAAAAGTATAATGTTATGTATGCTGTGAAGGGATAGAGAACAGGAATGGGGTCCAGGTGTCAATAATATAATTTTTTGGCCCTGTCATGGGTAGTCTAGGTGATCTTGGGCACATCCCTTTCCCTGAAGTACAGCTGGGCCACCAGCACGTGCCTTTGCAATCTCTGCAGATGAAAATTACTCCAGAAGTGTAAAATATTAAATGACCAGTAAAGAACTGCTTTCTAATTAACCCTGCAAACTTGTTTAAACAGACCATATGTATGTGCCCATATGGAAAATACAGAAATAAACATAATGAAGCTGATAAAAATGGGCATGGAACCTGGATTGGAGGGATGCTCAGAAAGAAGGGTGATTCCCATAGCCTGTGCTGCTGTAGATGCATTGCTCTTGGGTAGGCCAATGTCAGCCTTGTGATAGACACATATTATAATATTGGCTTTCTGCAAATGTTAAAATGGATGCTATATGTATTGAATCAGGGGGAGGAGGGGGATGCAGAGGTTAAATGATTTGCTAAGAAGTTGTTTGTCAAAAATAATACACACAGCTTGCTCAACACTTATTGTGCCTACCAAAGCGGGATGAGAAGATATGACTATTGATAAAGGGAAGGAATCTTGATCTTCTTGACCAAAGATCCTGTTTTCGAACCTAAAACTAACCCAAACCAGCCTTGAAGTTTGGACTTGGGCCAGGAACATAAAGAGCATGCACAGGAAAGCAAGGTGAAAAGTTCAGAATCAGGAAGACCCTTCACTTCATGCCAGCGACCTCTGCCCACGACCACCAGACAACACTGCACAAGCGCAACGCACATGTAAATTACTTTTGGGCTCATTGTAATATGAGGCAAGGCTAGGCAGGGCTTGGTAATGAATATGTATAGGCATATTGGGAAACTTAATGAATATGGAGTTTGTAACCCGATATATACCAAGCTGAATGCAGCTGTCAGCACGCATGACTTTGGAGGAACTACCCCCCATGCGTCCCAGTGCTGGAATAAACATACTGTCCTGGGTTGCAGTGTATTCTATTACCATCCTCATCAGCCATTGAAATCAGGTGGGGCAGTGTTTCCTTGCCTCCTCCACCCAGACTATCTGTTAATTGCCCATCATTGTCCTGCGGCCTGACTCAGAGATAACTCCCTCTGGACTATCTTCTGTTAATGAGCCTAATCAGCACTTGGCCTCATGACTCATTACCCCATTGTGAGATGCTCCACCCAGAGGGAAGAACCAAGCATCCCATCCTGGATATAAGCTGGGACTCTGAACACCAGAGACAACGCCTTTCCACTGGATTTCCAGAGGACAGGAGCTACACAGCCACCACTGGACCTTCTGAGGAAGAGCAGACCCTTTTTTTCTACAGGATCACCGCTTCAGAGGACTGCAGCCACCATTCTACCAGACTGCTACCACCACCCTGCCTAACAGGGACTCAGGTTGTATCTTGACTCTGTCAGTTTGAACCAGTGTTCTCTTTTAGTTTCTTTTCTTTAACTTCCCTATAAATTGTTATTCTGACTTGGTGCCTCCCACTGGTTTGTTTTCAAATTAGTACACATACCTACTTTACTACTTATTCCAGTAGTGGAGTCTTTTCTGCATATAATTTTGGTGAGCCAGGCAGGAGAATCCTAGGCGGGTCCCAGGGCTTTTCCTGGAGGAACTCCGTCTCTCAGCTCACTCACTGTAGGGGCAGACAACAACCTGCTGGGACTGCGGATAAAATGGTATGTTCTGGATTTAGGGTGCCTGAAAGTCATACATGTGGCCAGGGCTGCCGGTAAGCCGCGCAGAGACATCTGGTGCACAGCATGGTCCCTGTGTGGCCAAAGTTGGAGATTGCAAGCGGCTGGCTACGAGAGCCAGCAGGGGCAGCCAGCTACGGGAGCCGGCAAGGAGGAGTCACCTACTGATAGAGCGGCTGCTAGCGATCCTGAGAGCTGATTGGGTGATTCCAGGGGGGTTTCCACCAGAACGTGTTGATGATTGTATTGGGGAAAATATAAGCAGGATCCTGAAGTTATTACAAGTGAGCGTTATGAATATTTTGGCTACTAGTAGCTGGTTTGAGTGTTGTTGGGTTGCTTATATGTCTGTGTGGATATTGGTTGTTGCTGGACTGCTGTGCTGGTTTGGCCAAATTTAGAAATAAATCTTCTGAGACAAGGCAGGTCACCACCCCTCCCCCACCAGGTTCGGGAAACAATAAATTTTCCTCGAAGGGAAGTGAAGGAGATAAAAACTATTTATTTAACAAACACATGGGAAAAGGAAAATAATGCTAAATAATAAAATCTCTCGCTGTGGAGAAAAAACCTGGGAAAAGTGTTAGAGTCGTCCCTTTGGTCTCCTCGGAGCTGGGGCTTGGCCCAGGGCCAGGCCCTCTGTGCTCGGTGGAAAGTCCTCCCGATGTCTTCTGATATTGAAGCTGTAGGTACAAAAATGCTGTTAGTGAGGATCTTCTTGTTATTTTTCTAAGTCCGTGAGAGACTTTTCTCTCTCACAGAAGAGGTAGCAGGGAATGTAAACAACCAAGCCACCTGCAACCTTGGAAAGTCTTGTTTATGGTATAGTAGAAAATATTTTGATAATGGATGTTTTAGAATTTTGGCCAATCACCCCCAAGGGGTGGCTGGTCCTTTGTCCAATTAGACTATGAAGAAAAAAGTCTATAAAAGAGTTTGTAAAATAATTAAAGAAATCAATCTTGCTGCACAATTCCTGCCTGCTGGATCTTCTCCTTTTCCTCCTCCCTATGGCTGTGGGACACGGTGATATACCGTAGGAACCAGGCCTGCGGTAATATTTGGTGAACCCGACGTGATCTGCACTCTCTGACGTGTCCTGCTGCTGTGAGCCAAGCCGAATTCCTCTAGAGGTACGCTGTTCCCCTTCCCCCTGGGACCGGGAGGTCCGACAGAACTGAGAAATGGCGAACAGCGGCTCACAGAACGACGCTGTTGTACTGGTCTGGAAAGGTGTGTTTAGCATATTGCGCACCTCCATTCCTGAAAACTCAGTTCGGGAATTATTAGACTGGGCTACTTTAAAAGGGATTTCCATGGACAGAGATACTGCCCTGGACTTGCCTTATGGCAAGAGCTCGGATGCACTGTCCGACACGAGCTCCCGACTGGGGAGCCGGCAGCATCAGGATTATACAAAACCTGGCGTTCATTATTTTTTCTGCTGACAGCCCTTGACTGTGATAGCAGGGCTGGATCGCCTGTCTCGGTGATGAGTGACGGAGGAATGTCCAAGGGGGGCCCCGCTGACTGGGCTTCCGGGGCAAGTGATGGTGGATTCGGAATAACCCCCCCGGCTCCACAGGCGGAGCCTGCGCCGGCTCACCCTGCACAGTCGCAGGACTCCGGAGCCCCCAGGAACCCCGCGCCGCCAGAGGCGGGGGGGTCAGGGCAGAGACAGGGTGCACAGCCTGCCTTGCCGTTCGGCTGGACGGCGGCCACGGCTTATCCAGGGCCGCAGATCAGTGGCTTAGCCAACTGGACCCCCAGAGAGGCTCCTAGTTCGCTTCCGTATGCACCTGGATCTAACTTAGCGGGCGTAGCGCCGGGCGTGCCTGCCCCGAGACTGCCTAGCTGTGGTCCGCTGCCCTCCTTGGGGCTGGACTGTTCTGCACAGTTGCAGAACCGAACCATGGACCTTTTTATGCCGCATTTGCCCTTTCTGTCAGAGCTACGAAACCTATCCCGTAGGATGGAGGACTTGCTCAGCCTGTTAGAGCGGCGAATGCCCGAGCCCGCGCCGCAAGCGGCGCCAGCGCCGGCCTCGCCGCCCGCGCCCCCCCCCGCCAGAAGCGGGAGACGCAGCTCCGAGCCGAGAAACGGCGTGGCCGGCAGCGAAACCGGGAACAGCGCTGCCGCGGGGAAACCCAGAAGCGGCGACGGCTGCTGAGCGGCGGGCAGAAGCGGCGGCGCCGGGAGCGTCCGCAGAGAACGGACCAGCAGCGGCGCCGGGCGCGTCCGCGGAGCACCGGCCAGAGACGGCGGCGCCGAGCGCGCCCGGGGAGCGCGAAACAGCAGCAGAAGTGGCGACCACGCCGAACACGGCTGCTGTGCGAGAGATGAGCGCGGCGCCGGCCGCGGCGCCGAGCGCGGCCGTAGACCCAGAGTCGGCTGCAGCTTCAGTACCGGCTCGGCCGGAACTGGCCGAGACGGCCTCCCGTAAAGAGACTGCTGTAAAAACTGCCGCACAGCCAGCTGCAGTCTGTGCTGTCTGTTCTGGCTCTGGCGAACTTAGCCAAAGTGCCTCACCCCCCCCGTACATTTCAGTTCCCTCCCAGCACCCCAAAGTTGCCTTTGCCGGATGATTCCTCGTCAGGCAGTGAGGCAGATGAGGTTCTGGCCCCAGGACGTCAGGCGGCTGTAGCCACGCGGCGAAGAAAAAGGCTGCGCCGGTCTCGCCCCTGGACCTTTCAGGACTGCACGGTAACAGTGCATCCGACGCATTATAATCGCTTCCTAGAGTCTCTTAAGGTGCAATCATTGGGGGAGGGTGACTGGAGGTTATTAGAAATCCTTGGAATGCCAAATAGATCTGAGGATTCTGGGGGTAACCGGGGGGCTGTTACACTCCATCCGCAGACTGTGCCAGAAGTTCAGGATGGTACTGGTTCCCCAAAAGAGATCCAAGCTTTCCCAGTGTATAAGGCTCTCCCAGATTCAGGGACGCATGACAATCATGAGGTAATTGCTTGGAAAGTTGCCCAGGACCTCCAATCCAAGGTGGCACAATATGGACTAGGTTCTGCTGAGGTTATGCAGATAATAAGGGTGATAAATACAGATTTGCTTTCTCCATTTGATATCAGACACTTAGGTCAAATTCTATTTCAACCTGTACAATTTACAGTTTTTGAAAAAACCTGGAGAAAGCTGGCCGACAAGGCTGCATTAGGGAATATGCAGCTCCCTGCTGCGGATCCTAGACAGACAGCAGGAGTGGATGCTTTGATGGGGACTGGTCCCTTCTCTGATCCCAGTCTACAGGGTAACTTGTCCTCTAGCGTCCTGCAGCAAGCACAACAGGTCGGCATGGCTGCCCTGTTGAAAACCATAGAGTTGTCAGCACCCAGAAAGCGATATACTGAAATAGTTCAAGGCAAATCAGAGTCATTCCTTTCTTTTGTAGACAAAGTCGCTGCTTCTCTCGAGAAGCAGGTTGAGGGTGACGGGTTAAGACAGTTGTTGTTAAGGCAGTTAGTGAGAGATAATGCAAACGAGGAGTGCAGAAAAATCATAGATGCCTTACCAGGGGATCCTGAGGTAACAGACATGGTCGAAGCCTGCGCTAAGGTGGGATCTGGGAACCAGAGAAGGTCTGCTTTGGCTGCGTTCCTGCAGTCTGTTCACACATCTTCTGGTCGTGAACCAAAGCAACCAAAACAGGTGAAGAAACGGAAGCGGCCTAAGCCGAGCCAAAAAGAGAACACACCGATCCCCCAGTGCAAAAGGTGTGGAAGGCCAGGGCATTGCACGGGCTACTGTAGATCCCGGACTCATGCCGATGGCCAGCCTTTGTCGGGAAATTTCCGCCGGGGTGCAAGGAGGGGGAATTGCTCTCCGATGCAGTCGCTCCCCCAGAGAGTGGCACAGGTACAGGCACAGGCCTACCCAGCCACCCTAGAGACGGCACCCAGGGATCAGACAGCACCCACGGATAAAACGGGTTTGACGTTCACACCGCAGCCGCAGTCGTCTTAGACTCTAGCGGTATTTATAAGGTTCCCTTGGACGCATATGGACCCTTAGCCCAGGGATCCAGTGCAATGCTGGTGGGAAAACCTGACGTTGCCCATCAAGGAATCTTAGTGCACTCAGGAGTTATTGATGCTGACTTTAAAGGTCAGATTTGCGCCATGGTCTCCCCGCAAAAACCCCCTGTAACTATTCCTGAAAAGACCTGCCTTGCTAAATTAGTGCCTTTTAAGTCTTGTGTCCCCAGGATAGAGCAACAAACTCACGATGATAACGGCAGTGGATCTACGGGACTTCCGCAGGCCTTCTGGACTGCAGACATCTCTGACCAAAGGCCACAGATGACATGTAGCCTGATCCTGCCGAACGCCCGTCCACTTCGGACTCAGCTTCGAGGTTTGATTGATACGGGTGCTGATGTAACTGTCATCTCCTTCTCTGCATGGCCTCCCTCATGGCCTTTAGCCCCAGTGGGATCGGCCATCGCAGGATTAGGAGGAACCACACGGAGCTATTTAAGCAAACGGCCTGTGATGGTGAAGGATTCAGAGGGGCACACAGCTACAATTAGGCCTTATGTTGCTACCACTTCCCTTAACCTTTGGGGGCGGGATGTGTTGGCAGCTTGGGGCGTACAGATTGGGACAAATTTTTAGCAGGGGTCACTGTGTGTAAGGGCACACAGTGTCTTACACTGCCTTTGCAGTGTTGATTAACACACCAATCCGAGTCAGACTCTGCTCAGTTAGTTGAATTAAGGGCTGTTACCATGGCTTTTCAGCGATTCTCACAGGAACCTTTGAATTTGGTTACTGACTCTGCTTATGTAGCAGATATCACCCAACGCTTAGATTGTTCACTTCTGAAGGAGGTGAACAATGCGGATCTGTTTTCACTGTTGCAAACCTTGTGGTCTGCAATTCAGGCTCGAGGGCATCCGTATTATATTCTGCACATTCGAAGCCACACCAATTTACCAGGGTTTCTAACAGAAGGCAATGCCAGGGCTGACATGCTGGCCAACCCTGTGTGGGTAGGGCCTCAGCCTGACAAAATTGCACAAGCCAAGGCATCGCACGGTTTCTTCCATCAAAGTGCACATACCCTGCAGAAGCAGTTTCATTTAACGCCAACCGAGACGCGCGACATTGTCAGTGCTTGTGCTGACTGTCACGGACTCGCTGCGCCTTTGCCAGTGGGGCTAAACCCCAGAGGGCTAAAAGCCTTGCAGATTTGGCAAACGGATGTAACTCACATCCCAGAATTTGGTCGGCTGAAATATGTGCACGTGTCTATTGACACTTTCTCCTCGGCTATGTGGGCTACTGCTCACACTGGAGAGAAGGGCCGTGATGTCATTGCCCATTGGAAATTGGCTTTCTCAGTCCTGGGCGTGCTAGCTTCGGTGAAAACCGATAATGGTCCTGCCTACGCCTCGGAGAAGACGCGGCAGTTCTTACACCTATGGGGTGTAGACCATACCTTTGGCATCCCACATTCTCCTACTGGCCAAGCCGTTGTCGAACGTGCTCATGGTACCTTGAAGCGTGTTTTGGACAAACAGAAAAGGGGAATGCATGGAGAAACCCCACAGAGCCGACTAGCAAAAGCTTTGTATACAATTAATCACCTTACAGTACCACAAAATTCAAATAATCCTGTTATTCTGAATCATTTTCTCTCATTGCAGTCTGCAGGCGACAGACAGCTGCCCCGGGCAAAAGTCTGGGCACGGAATTTACTCACTAACCAGTGGGAAGGCCCTCATGAGCTTATCATTTGGGGTCGTGGGTATGCTTGCGTTTCCACAGATACTGGGATACGGTGGCTACCTTCAAAATGCGTTCACCCTGCCCTACGGCACCAGAGGCAGAACAGGCAACCTCCAAATGATGACCAGAACGCCAACCATCCAAATGGCGACCAGAATGTAGATCATCAGCCTAATGACTCTTCTGATGATGACCAAGATTTTAACCATCAGGCAGATGGTCCTTCTACAACCAGAGACTGGGATTGTCCTTCCACAAGCAGAGACTGAATTTTAAATTTCTTGTTATGGAGTCAGATAGTTAAAGCCTTAAGGACATATTTAGAATTAATAACTGATGTAGATTTATATTTAGGATTAATAGTAGGGTTGTTATCTTATAAAACAAAAAGGGGGAATTGTAGATACAAAAATGCTGCTAGCAAGGATTTTCTTGCTATTTTCTAAGTCCGTGAGAGACTTTTCTCTCTCACAGAAGAGGTAGCAGGGAATGTAAACAACCAAGCCACCTGCAACCTTGGAAAGTCTTGTTTATGGTATAGTAGAAAATATTTTGATAATGGATGTTTTAGGATTTTGGCCAATCACCCCCAAGGGGTGGCTGGTCCTTTGTCCAATTAGACTATGAAGAAAAAAGTCTATAAAAGAGTTTGTAAAATAATTAAAGAAATCAATCTTGCTGCACAATTCCTGCCTGCTGGATCTTCTCCTTTTCCTCCTCCCTATGGCTGCGGGACACGGTGATATACCGTAGGAACCAGGCCTGCGGTAATATTGAAGCAGTCCACAGAAAAAGGGAAAAAATCTGAAATTCCAGGGAAGGAAAAAAGTTCAACTCTCAGTCTCTCTTCGGAGAAAAAGAAGCTCAAACTGGCCAGAAGCTGACTGGGAAGCCGCAAGCCGGGTGCCTCCTCACTCCCCTGCCGCAGCTGGAAAAAAAAGTTGCTATCTGTGTGTGACCTTGAACAAGCTGCAAACTGCTTTGGAAAAGTTTTTCTCAGTTTTTCCTTCCCCCTCTCAGGCTCAATTTAAAGGCATAGAAAGGCACGAGAATTAATTTCTGGGCATAGGGCAGCAATATGGGATACACATCATAAGGTCACCCCAAGACAACTGCTTTTATGTGTATGTGGCTGTGGATTAGCTCGCCTATTTGTTTGTAAATCGGAGATGTGTATGTTTTCGTGTGTTTTTTGAGTGTGTAGTATTGAAGCATTTGTTTGGAGCGGTGCTAGATTATTTATTTTGGTGCTAATAGAATTAGAATCGTGGCTAGGCGAGAGGTTAGAAGAACCCCTCCCCCTCAGTGGTTTGGTCTTGATTCTTGGGAATTTGTAAATTTGATAGAACACTGCATCAAGAGAAGAGGCGAATGAGTTCCTTTAGAGGGAATATACAGAACCTCTGCAGGAAGATTAGTTGCTTTAGATTGGGAACAACCAGCGGCAGAGGATTTAGGTTTTGAAAGAATACATGGAATAACTTGTTTTTGTGGCTGCATTAGAATTTTTCGTTCAGCGAGAGGGTGGCATGTTGCATGGGTACTAACACAGTGTAAAATTTGTAAGAAGAGGTGGTACTGCTCTTCTGCCAGGCAGCAGAGCTTATGCTCTCAGTGTTATCAGAGGCACTCTAGAGGAGTTGATTTTGAGCCTGAGATTTTAAAGTTTGTGTGCGGGAAGTCACATTTGGTACCTGAGGTTTGGGAGGTTCGGGAAGAAAACTGGGAAAGAACTGTGAGAGAAAGTGGTATTGTTCTTCTACTACAAGGAGTGGGTAGTGCCCAAGCTGCCAGAGGAGAGAGCTTGGTAGGAGACTAGAAAGAGCAGGAATAAAGAACTTGGCAGAAAATGAAGGTGTAGATAGAGTGAGGGGAGAGTGGCAGAGAATAGTGAGAAATTTGAGAGGAACTGGTTAAAAAAGAAGGGATAAAGAAAAAGCAAAAGCAAAGGCAAAGGTGATGGCAGAAGTTGTAAAAATTGTGGACATTGTGGTTAATAGATTTGGGTGTTTAGTTCCCTTTTCTGCTTGGTGTTTTGTGTGGAGCTGTAAGGCTCCTGTTTGGAGGGGACCCATGCCCCTGTGCCTTTTTGTTTTGTTGTGAAAAGCCAAAATTGGCAGGTTTCAGTCCTGAGACCAATATAGAGCTCCTATTTTGTGGGGAACCCCCCCACCAGTCTGTCGTTTATTGTGGAGAACTAGAATTGGCAGATTCTAATCCTGAAGCCAATTCTGCAGCTACAGCCTTGTAGAGATAGTGTTGTCCCTATGCAGGCCTAAGTATTTGTCATGCAGCCTCATCTGTGGGGGCTATAGAGAAACTTTAAGAGAAAATGCCTGTCCTAAGTGGCCAATGAAGAAAAGGAAAAAAAAAGAAAAAAAAAAAAGAAAACAAAAGAAAAAAAAAAAAGCAATTCAAATGCCTGATTCACAGACTGCAACTCTTGCAAAACTTTTAAAAGCAGTCTCACTCCCTTCACTGAACAATCAACTGGAGGAAACCCCACTGAAAATCTGTGGGAAACAACAAAAGTGGTGTAACAAGCACTTCATAGAATAAAAGCTAAAACGCCACTTGAATAAGTTATTGCAATTAACAACTTGTTTCACTCAGACATATTTTTCATATTTTTTTTTCGGGGAAGTTTGTTTCTTTTCTCTTTTCTAGGAATGTCAAACATCCCATCATCGAAGATAAAGAAAGCAGTTTGAGGGCAGAGAAAGTGCAAGCAGCAAAATCACATCTAAATGTGATAACCATCGCTTCACTGTCATTTTGTGTTAGCCCCAAAAGTTTTACTTCTTTTTTAATAATCAGTCTAGTGGGCCAAATTTTCACTTCTCTTTTATAAGAACCTACCAACACATGAGATGGAGCTGCATGAAAACCAATGAAATTTAAAGTGTCACCATAATTGTTTGCATTGTCAGTTGGTTAATGTTTGTAATTTGTTTGCGTTTTCATTGCAAGTGACTTGGTGAGAGATCAAATAGAAGTTAAAACATTCTACATATTCTTAACTTTTGTCTAACTTGTTTTGTCTTTTTACTGAAAAATGTTGTAGCTAAGGTCTTATAGATGTATAATTTGGCTCAACCAATATTATCCTGAGAGTTGGTATAAGAATTTATACATATTTGAAATCCTACAAATATGGACTAACCTTCCCAGCTCTGCTTTAGAAGGCTTCAAAATTATTATAATCTGGCTAAACTTTTTAGATTTTCTAATTAGTGAATTAAAGAATCTTGACAAAACACAAGCAAATGCTACATGAGAAATGATTGGATCCCCCTTCCTAAACAAAAAGGTAGCCATGGACTGCAGATAAGACATGAATAAAATACAAAAAAGCCTTCTACCAACTCTCAAACTTATGTGCTGTCGAATCTCATGCCATATGTCTTAAGAGAGTATTTTAGCTTTGCCTCATGCCTCCTATTTATAGCACGCTCTGCAATATCAGTTGTAGGTGAAGAATGTGATGAAGGCAATTTACTACTTAAAACAGACAAACAAAACTGAAAGAAGAGAAACACCAAAAGACAGTTGTTGGGGTTTTAGGAGTTCTCCTTCTGATTTCTTTTTCTCTTAAAGAATTTTCCCCATACATGTTGCCAGGGGGACAAATTACTGGGTGCTTAAGAAAAACAAAAGACCTGGCCACAGGAGGAGGGTTCCATTTGGCTACTCTCTTTCACCTGGGCTTGTGGGCTGTTTGTTCCGGCGTTTGGACGGAGAGAGAGGCTGGAAGGAATTCGTCAGCACGGCAGGCTTCTGCTTTTTCGGCTGCCTTCTTTCTACCGGAGAAACCCCAGGATTCCCAAGCCCGGCTTTCCCTGCCCTGCTGGGAGCCGGGCTGCGGCCGCCCTGCCCCTGCCGTTGCTTCGAGCCTTCGCTACACTGTTGTTGAGAGTCTTTCTGAAGAATGGCTAAAAAGCAAAGGTCATGATGACACAGCAGGCTTAGTAAAGATGCAGACTTGGCAAGGACACTGAATCCTTGAGCAAGAAGTTGTATAAATAACAGGATGTGAGTCCAGATAAGTAAGCAGAAAGAAACCATATGGAAGAGGAAAATAAGACCCCTGTGTTTGCAGATCTCACGGAATAGCTCCCACCAATAAGGAGCTCAGCTTTTGCAATATGTATGAGCTAATTAGTAGCACTATAAGTATGTGTAGATTATTACAATAAACGAGACTTGCTGATCACAATGCCTTGAGTGCTTGTCTCCCGCGACTCCACCCGACATCTGGCGCCCGAACAGGAGAAGTTGCCCTTGCCTTGTGCGACGGGGGAGTTGCGTTGGGGTCGGGTCCCGCACCTAGACGGACGGCGAAAGAGGTCGCGTACGGCTGAACGCAGCGCCCATCCGCGTCGTGCCTATAACCTCCGCGCCCGAGTGACCGCACAGGCGGGCTCGCCGATACGTGCTGCCGAAGCCTGGAGGGGCTAGCAACGGTACCGTAAGTATGGAAAGGCAAGCAGCACAGGAACTTTTTAAAGCCCTTTTGCTTAAGCGTAATTTTAAAGGAATTGATCTTGACAAAGACCTCCCCGTTCTTTTAACGCATGCGCGCTCTTATGGTTTTTTTGCTGACCCCCACTCCATTCATGAATTAAGTCAGTGGCGCGCGTATGGTGACAAACTTTGGGATCTTGTCTTAGATGACGATAAGCCAGCTAAAAAGATTTCTAAACTATGGAGAGTTGTCCACAATGAACTTTTAATGGTACAGGCAGAGAAAAAAGCGGCAGAAAAAATTAAGGTTGCTCAGGATCGGAACCGTCATTACGGCGATCACAGTGCCTCTGTTTTCTCTGGCCCACCTAATCCCTCCACCTTTGCTACGGTTCATGTACCCCCTGAGGCTTCTCCCTCTGAGTCACCCTCTGCGCCTTCCCTACCTCCTACGCCCTCCTTGCCGCAGCCTGCTCCGCCGCAGCCCTGCCCGCCGCCCGAGCCGGCCCGGGAGCCGCCGCAGCCTGCTCCTCCACCGCCCTTGCCTCACCCGTCTCCGCCGGACTGTTCTCGTTCGCGAAACCCCTTTGTTAGCCCTGAGCCTGTCCCTGGGGCAGAGTCTGACCTCGCGGAGGCCATGGCTAGGGGCCATCGAGAACTCTGGGCTGCGGTTGCTCGTGATGGCTTACAAAAGGGTGATTCTGACATGCTAGCGGCTGCCCAAGACAGCATGGCGTTCCCTGTTTTATTTGTCCCGAATCCACAAGGAGGTGGCAGTATTGCACAGGTGACTAATCTTGATTGGAAGCTGCTAGCGCAGCTGCGAGCAACGGTGGGGAATTACGGTGTCACCAGTGAACCAGTTAAACAGATGCTTGATTATATTTTTAATGCTTTTACCCTTCTTCCTGCTGACATTAAAGGCATTACTAAGCTCATGTATACCCTGCATCAGCGACTGCTTTTTGAGGCTCGCTGGAGGGAGGAAGCCGCTGTTACTGCTGCTGTCCCCAGGCCAGCGGCAGATCCCTTGACAGGTGTTACAGTAGCTGAGCTTATGGGAGAAGGAGACCATCAGAGAGTAGAAGCTCAAGCGGCGCTAGGACCTGCCAAGCTACGGGAAGCTATGGCAGTTGCTAAGAAAGCTATGGATAAGGTCCGAGCCCCAGGTGGAATCCCGATGTATATGAGCATTAAGCAAAGCAGAGAGGAGTCTCTAGGCTCTTTTGTTGACAAAGTTATGGAAGCCATTTCAAAAGCTGGGGTTCAAGAGCATATGCATGACCCGTTGCTTAAACAATGCCTTTTACAAAATGGCAATCAGGCCACCCGTGCCCTTATTACTTCCACCCCAGGGGATTGGACTGTCCAGCAACTTTTAGAAAAAGCTGTGACCATGCCCACTGGCTCGCAACTATTCTTAGCACAAGCCTTAGAAAAATTAGGTGAAGGGCTTAAAGAGCAGGCTATCAGCTCTCAAAATCAGGTTATGGCAGCCCTTGCTCCACTCCAAGCGGCAGCAGCACGTCCCCGCCCAGCTCCAGGTGGCCGCATGAAATGTTATCGCTGTGGGACACCCGGTCACATTCGTCGCGAATGCACAGCCGCAGGAATTTGGTGCAATAAGTGCCAATCCAATACGCACAACTCAAATGCATGCCGCAATAGCAACAAGAAACAGGGAAACCCCCAACCCAGCACGAACAGCGGCCGCGTGACGACACAAGTAGCAGCTCCAGCACCTCCACCTGTCCCCGCCCAGCAACAAGCGGAAGCCTCGGCCTGGACCTGGCAGCCTCAGTAGATACCGAGTTGTTAACATCAGAAATCCATCGCATTCCCACTGGTGTTATCGGACCTGTGTGCATTAATGGCCAAGCTATGGGAGGACTTATTGTAGGTTGTTCATCCGCAATTACGATGGGACTCCTAGTAGAGACTGGTCTTGTTGATGCTGACGCCACTGGAGAAATTTTTATTTTAGCGCATACCGATTATCCTCCCGTTAAGATCCCGGCAGGACAAAAGTTAGCACAACTAGTACCATTACCACATCTGGCTTCAAGTATTCCGCCTGCTTGTAATGCACCCAGGTGCCAGCCAAGTCCTGGCTCTACTGGATCTCTGACCTTACTCACTATTGATCTCACGTCCCGCCCACGGAAACGTTGTCTCCTGCTGTATCAGGCAGAGTCCATCACCTTGGAAGCCCTTCTTGACACAGGAGCTGACTCTAGTGTCATCGACCCTGGAAAATGGCCTTCCAATTGGCCCATGTTGCCTGCCACAACTGCAGTCACAGGCATCGGAGGTATGAGACTTGCCCAAAAGTCTCCTTTAGTCCACATTGAAGTTGATGGCAAACAAGTGCCAGCTACAGTTTCCATCATGCCCCTACCAACAACTGTGGACTGTTTGCTGGGCAGAGATGTTTTAGCTCAGCTAGGCCTCGTGCTGACCAACGACCACCATTTACACTAGAGGCCATTGCTTGGACATTCCCGTTGCCGCTGACATGGACTACTAACGAGCCTGTGGTGGTTAAGCAATGGCCCTTGAAACGGGAAAATTTAGAACAAGCCCATGCCTTAGTAACCGAACAACTCCAACAGGGCCACCTAAAACCATCCGTCAGTCCTTGGAATACTCCTATTTTTGTCATACGCAAGAAGTCTGGTGCGTTTCGCCTTCTACATGACCTCCGTGCAGTAAATCAACAAATGGAATTTATGGGGGCGCTACAACCTGGTCTCCCCAATCCGGCTATGTTGCCCCAAAACTGGCCTCTTTTAATTATAGATCTCAAGGACTGCTTTTTTACTATTCCATTGCATCCAGATGACACCAAGCGCTTCGCCTTTACCTTACCTGCCCTGAATAAAGGAGAACCAGCCAGGCGATTTGAATGGACTGTATTGCCGCAAGGGATGAAAAACTCACCTACTTTGTGCCAACTGTATGTTGATGCTGCCTTACAACCCTTACGGAGACAGATGCCTGATGCCATTATTTATCACTACATGGACGACATCCTCTTTGCTCAAAGGGATCCTTTCACCCCTGCCCAGATGCAAATTATTGTTGCCTCCTTGGCTGCTTGGTCCCTTGTTGTGGCACCCAACAAAATACAAGTTTCTGCTCCATGGAAATATCTAGGATGGACTATTACCGCTCAGAGAATAAAACCTCAAAAGTTACATATTCAAGCATCTATTTCAAACCTAAATGAGGCCCAGAAACTTCTAGGAGACCTGCAATGGCTTAAACCTGTTACAGGAATTCCCAACATGCTATTGGAACAGCTACGTCCTTTGCTAAAGGGCACAGACCCATGTACTCCTGTGACGCTTACGCCGCAACAGTCTAAAGTCTTGCAGCAAATTACATCCTGCATCTCCAGAGGCTTTGTCGACCGTCTAGACCCCGACACCCCCTTATCCTTAACTGTCTGGAACAGTGGAGAACATCTCTTAGGAGCCATTACACAGCAAAAGAAAACGGGGGACATTTCCGTTCTAGAATGGATCTCGCCCCCCTTGCAGCAAAGAAAAACAGTCACTCCAAAGATTGAAAATTTGGCAACTCTTTTAAAGAAAGGACGCCTACGCACCTGGGAAATTAGTGGCCTTGAACCTGCAGTTATCAACCTCCCCATGGAAAAACCTACTTTAGAGTGGTACCTACTCAACTCCTCGCGACTCACTGAAGCATTGCTCTCTTCTGGAGCAGAAGTTCGCACCGGCCCATTAGCCCCAAAATTACTTAACTGGTTGGGAAGCTGGACCTGGATATCCAAACCGCTGCAACACCAAGGGCCTATCCCTGATGCTTTGACAGTTTTTACTGATGCCGGACGCAGAACCAGGACAGCTGCCGTTGTTTGGCACTATAATCAACAATGGTGCCACCATAAGATCGCAGCTACCCCTACTGATACATTACAAACCTTAGAACTTGTAGCAGTACTGTGGGCCGCCCTTCATTTTTCGGAACCCCTCAATGTCGTTTCAGACTCTCTTTATGTTATGGGAATTGTTTCTAGAATCGAGGACGCTGTCATCAAGGAAGTAAAAAACCAGCGACTTTTTGATCTGTTATTACAGCTAAAACGTGCGCTGCGGAACAGATCTCACCCTTATGCAATTCTCCATATACGCAGCCATAAGTGGCAAGAAGGCTTAGGAGAGGGCAATGAGAGAGCAGATCAGATCGTATCACTCAGTCAGAATGTTCCCAAAAATACTAGGGCTCGAGAAAGTCACAGTATGTTTCATCAAAATGCAAAAGGATTAGTAAGAGATTTCCATATCCCCTTACGTGACGCACGCGCCATAATAAAAGCATGTCCGTTATGTAGTTTTCACAATACTGGGGTCAGTTTAGGCATAGGAGTCAATCCTCGAGGACTTAAAGCCAATGAAATATGGCAAATGGACGTCACATGTCCCCAGTTTTGGGCGCTTGAAGTATGTTCATGTGTCAATTGACACATACAGTCATTTCATATGGGCTACGGCTCAGACAGGAGAACAAGCGAGACATGTCGAACGTCATTTGAATAGCTGTATAGCAGTTATGGGAGTCCCTTTAATAATCAAAACTGATAATGGCCCCGCTTATAGCAGTGCACGCTTTGACAGATATATGCAAAATTGGAATATTACTCACAAAACAGGCATTCCCCACTCGCCCACAGGTCAGGCTATTGTAGAGAGGGCACATGGCACCCTCAAAACATACTTGCAGAAATATCCTGATTTGTCCAACCCGCAAGACAAATTACTAAAATGCCTTTTTGTCCTAAATCACCTTTGTGTGTTCGGTGACAAAGAAGTGCCTCCTGCCATTGTTCATTTTACCTATCCTCAACCCCCGATGCCCATGCCTTGGGTGCGCTACAAAGACCCCAAGACAGGACTTTGGCAGGATCCTGTAAAAACCTTGTACTGGGGAAGAGGTTATTTATGTGTGTCCACTCCGACAGGTCCCCTATGGGTTCCGGCTAAATGGACTAAGCCTGTTGTCACTGATGAGCAACCCACAACAGAGGAAGGCAAGAAGAGTACAGAGGAAGATCTCACAAATCCTGCAGGAAGTTGAGCAACGGTTTCGCGTTACCTTCCTTGTGGACTCCGAACAGGAGATAGAGGATTATCTCCTCCCACATTTGCAGAGACATTTTTTACGCTTTTGCCAATCTGCTTGCTTTGCATGTAATTGTAGTGATCATAAGGCGTGGGTGAGATTGCTTTGCGGAGGTTGTAATTTACAGTGGTGGGTCCACCAGCGACATCTATCAGAAGGGTTTTGGTGTCAGTCTTGCAGTTTTCACTGGCACCGTGAGACGGCTCAAGGAGCATTGGTACAACTCACAGGCAAAAATATCATTGACAGTTTGCAATTAGTTGAAAATCTTGAAGATCTGCGGCTAAGAGAATTAGCGTGGTCAGTACAGCATTTAGCAAAAAAGATCTTGGCCGATAGCTACTCTGCAGTCTTGCAATCCTCCTGCCAACTAAACATCGGGGTCCCCATTCAGTGGCAAGTTGAACCAAGAAAGTGGGATCATGTTTGCCGGCGGTTTAAGCATCGTGCTGCTAATCGCAGGCTCAGCAATGGGTCACAACCTTCCCTACCCTCCTAAGGTGTTTGACCCCAGAGATAATATCTGGGTCTCCTTGGCACGCGAATTAAACACCACAACATTCTGTGCCTCCTTAGCCACACCCAGTACTCCATTTTTGACATGCTTAGTTGGAGTACCATTAACAGATAATACATGGCGCAACTTTGTAATCGAGACCCAGAAGCAGTTCAAACCTATTTGGCCGTTGAATTCCACAAAAAATATTACTCATGGCCTACTAGACTATGATATCTGGGATGATTGACTCCCGGTGGGCCCTGAGCCACAAGAAATAGAACTAGTTGATTCCCTTAACGCTACAGCCTGTATCTATATTAATAGTTCACGCAATTTATGCCAAGAGGGCAGCCTTAGTGGCTGTCAAATGAATACATCCAGCCCCACCTTGATTAATCCTGTTGGCAATGCTTCACAGTGGGACTTAGAATGGTGCAACGTTACCGTGAGAAATCGATCTCTTGCAGCCCCTGGAACGTTTTTCCCTCGAAAGTTACCCAGAGGGTTTTTCCTAATTTGTGGGAATCGTGCCTGGTCAGGTATCTCATCCAAGCCTATAGGCAGGCCCTGTACCTTTGGCCAACTGAGTCTTGCACTTCCACAGCACCATCCTAATGCTACACACCGAATACAATGGAAGAGGTCTTTAGCAGAAACTATGACATCTGAATGTGAGGATGACCTCACGTTATGGAGCAAATTAGAAGTGCTTTTTACCTCCCTTTTTGTTCCTGGTGCAGCTGCGGCACGAGCCCATCGTCACTTAGAAAAACTGACATGTTGGGTAGTTAAACAAGCAAACGGTACCAGCCGAGTGTTGTCTGAACTTGCAGAAGACCTGAGTTCAGTCCAGCACGCCCTGCTTCAGAATAGAGCAGCTATAGATTTTTTACTCTTAGCCCACGGCCATGGCTGTAAAGACTTTGAAGGAATGTGCTGCATGGATCTTGAAGATCATTCTAAGTCCATCCACGTCGAAATTAAGAATTTGATTGAACACTCCCAAAAAATAAAGAAAGACTCCGGATTTTTCGGATTAGAAGGACTTACAGAGTGGATGGCCTTAGAAGGATGGATGAAAAGTGTGATCAAATCTTTAATGCTATTGCTAATAATTGTTTTGCTTGGTTTACTTATGCTTAGCTGTATAATGTCATGTGTAAAAAATTTAATTTTGAAGTCAGTCAATATGACTATGATCATGCAAAAAGAAAACGGGGGAAGTGTTGAGAGTCTTTCTGAAGAATGGCTAAAAAGCAAAGGTCATGATGACACAGCAGGCTTAGTAAAGATGCAGACTTGGCAAGGACACTGAATCCTTGAGCAAGAAGTTGTATAAATAACAGGATGTGAGTCCAGATAAGTAAGCAGAAAGAAACCATATGGAAGAGGAAAATAAGACCCCTGTGTTTGCAGATCTCACGGAATAGCTCCCACCAATAAGGAGCTCAGCTTTTGCAATATGTATGAGCTAATTAGTAGCACTATAAGTATGTGTAGATTATTACAATAAACGAGACTTGCTGATCACAATGCCTTGAGTGCTTGTCTCCCGCGACTCCACCCGACACACTGTAGCCATGCTCGCCCTGCCTGCTGAGACCTCCGGGGGTTTCCGCTGCAGCTCCAGAGTTTGATACATCTCGTCTGCCACCCGGGATTTGTGCTCGTCCCTGCTGTTCCAGCCTGCTGTTCCCGAGGGTCCGGCCAGGCACCAGGATTGGCTGCCCAGGGGGTTTGTGAAGCCTTTGTTCCATCTCTTCCCGGGATCCCAAGCCGCCATTACCGTGTGCTCCCTGAGCTCGGTCCGGAGCGCCCCCTGCAGCCGCGGGGGAACCATCACACCTGCCCTGCTCACCGGGAGCCGCCAGAGCCCCTGCCAGCTGGGACCGGAACTGCACCAAAGGGGAAAAGGTCCTGACAGTGAGAAGGCTGGCACTGGGTTTGTGGTTCTGTTTGCTGTTACTGCCATAGCTATTGCTGTTTGTTTGCCTTGTTATACATATATAGATATATAATAGTAAAGAACTGTTATTCCTGTTCCTCATATCTTTGCCTGAAAGCCCCTTAATTTCAAAATTATAATAACTCGGAGGGAAAGGAGTTGCAATTTTTTTTTATTTCAAGGGAGACTCATGCCTTCCTTGGCAGACACCTGTCTTTCAAACCAAGATGGGAGGCTACTATAAAACTTTTGAATTTTCTTGGGGAAAAAGGATTAAGGGTATCAAAAGGGAAACTACAATTTGCAGAATCGGAAGTGAAGTATCTTGGTCAATAAGTAAAGGTAGCCTAAAGCTAAATCCTGAGAGGGTTGCAGGGATTTTATCTCTTCTCCCTCCTTCTTCAAAGAAGGAAGTTAGAAGACTGCTTGGATTATTGGGATATTGTAGACTATGGATCGAAGGATATACACAGGCAGCAAAATTTTTATATGAAAAATTGACAGGGGGAGACAATATAAAGTGGACCAGGGAAGATGATAATAAATTAGAAGAACTGAAGTTGAAATTGGCCTTGGTACCAGCTTAGAGCTTACCCTCATTAGAAAAACCCTTTCATCTGTATGTGAATGTGGAAAATGGAGTGGCTCATGGAGTTTTAGCCCAGGAATGGGGAGGAGTGAAAAGGCCAGTAGCTTATTTATCTAAATTGCTGGATTCAGTGAGCCATGGCGGGCCAGTATGTATTCAAGCTAAAGCAGCTATGGCTATTCTGGTAGAAGAGAGCTGTAAGCTTACTTTTGGGAGTAAACTAATTGTGTGTACACCTCATTGTGCCGGTTTGGACAAATTTGGAGGAAAAATATCCTCTGATAGAAGGCAGGTTACAACCACCCCCACCAGGTTCGGGGGAAAAAAAAAATATTTTCCTCAAAGGAAAGTGAAAGAGATAAAAACTATTTATTTAACAAACACACAGGAAAAAGATAATAATGCTAAATAATAAAACCTCTCAGTGTGGAGAGAAACCTGGGAAAATTTCAGAGTCCTTCCGTAGTCTCTCTCCCTCTCCTTGGAGCTGGGTCGTGGGCCCACCTCCGGGGCCTTGATGAAGAACTCTCCTGATGTGTTCTGATGTTGAAACAGTCCAAAAAAGAAGAAGGGAAAAAACCAAAGTCCCAGGAAAACAAAGTTCAACTCTCCGTCTCCCTCCGGAGGAAAGGGCTGAAAGCTGGCTGAAAAGCAAGAAGGGCGCTTCCTCCGCTCTTGCTGCTGTTAGAAGCAGAGGAGTGTGTATGTCTGTCCTTGAACAACTGCTTTGAAAAGTTCGCTTGGGTTTTTTCCTCTACCCCCTCTCAGGCTTGGTTTAAAGGCACAGAAAGGCACAAAGTTAATTTCTGGGCATAGAGCAGTGATAGGGGATACAACATCATAAAGTCACCCCAGTCCAAAATGTGTTAAATCAAAAAACTGAAAAATGGTTAACAGATTCTAGGATGTTAAAATATGAAGCAATTCTGATAGATAGTGATGACTTGACACTAGAAGTAAACAAAAGTTTGAATCCAGCTCAATTTTTATATGGAGAACCAAAGAGTAACTTAACACATAATTGTTTAGAAATTATACAATACCAAACTAAAATTTGGGAAGATCTAGCAGAACAGGCCCTCCCAGAAGGGGAAAAAATATATGTTGATGGTTCATCTAGATGCTTACAAGGAAAAAGGATGTCAGGAGATGCCTTAGTTGATGGGAAAAATATGCAGACCATCGAAAAAGGGAAATTACCTTCAAATTGGTCGGTTCAATCTTGTGAATTATACGCTCTAAAAAGAGCACTGGAATATTTAGCACAAAAGAAAGGAACCATATATACTGATTCAAAGTATGCCTTTGGGGTAGTACACACCTTTGGAAAAAATTGGGAAGAAAGGGGTTTACTTAATTCAAAAGGAAAGGGACTGATACATGAGGGACTCATTTTAGAGGTTTTAGAGGCATTAAAATTGCCTGAAGAAATAGCTGTAGTACATGTTAAAGGACACCAAAGGAGAATGACCTCAGAAATAAGAGGGAATAATTTGGCAGATCAAGAGGCTAGAGATGCAGCAGAAAATGGGGCCAAAAAGGTTGTTAATTTTGACCCCAGACAAGGAAGAATTGGAAGTTCCAAAATTTAGTGAAGCAGAAGAAAAATAATTAAGTAAGATAGGGGGAGAGCAAGACCAATCTGGGAAATGGAAACTCCCTGATTGGAGGCAGTTACTTAATAAGCCACTTACTAGGAAAATATTAGAAGATATGCATCAAAAAACTCATTAGGGTACTCAAGCTCTGTGTGATCACTTTTTAAGGAATTATGGGGGCATTGGGATCTTTGGATTGGCAAAGCAAGTAACTGAGAAATGTATAACTTGCCAAAAGGTAAATAAAAACGTAATGAGAAAACACCAGGAGGCTGCGAGTTAGCTCTGCGACTGTTTCAAAGTATCCAAGTGGACTTTACTGAACTTCCCCAAGTGCACAGGTGGAAGTTTTTATTAGCAATAATACACCATTTAACTCATTGGGTAGAAGCCATTCCCACTGTCAGAGCTACAGCTAATGTGGTATGTAAAACTGTCTTGGGGTGACTTTATGATGTGTATCCCATGTCGCTGCCCTATGCCCAGAAATTAACTTTGTGCCTTTCTATGCCTTTAAACTGAGCCTGAGAGGGGGAAGGAAAAACTGAGCAAAAACTTTTCCAAAGCAGTTTGCAGCTTGTTCAAGGTCACACAGAGATAGCGACTTTTTTTCAGCTGCGGCAGGAGAGCGAGAGGGAAGGGAAGCACCCGGCTTGCTTTTCTTTCCAGTCAGCTTTTGGCAGGTTTTTTTCCTCAGCTCCTTTTCCTTCGGAGAGTTGAACTTTTGTTTTCCTGGGACTTCCGTTTTTTTCCCTTTTCTTTCTGCTGGACTGTTTCAACATCAGAATACATTGGGAGGAATTTCCACCAAGGCCTTGGCCCTGGAGGTGGGCCCACCACCCCATCCCAGCTCCAAGGAGAGGGAGAGAGAGATCTATGGAAGGACTCTGAAATTTTCCCAGGTTTCTCTCAGCAGATCGAGAGGTTTTATGATTTAGCATCATTATCCTTTTTCTGTGTGTTTGTTAAATAAATATTTTTATCTCTTTCACTTTCCTTTGAGGAAAAATTTTTTTTTCCCCCGAACCTGGTGGGGGAGGGATGGCTATAGCCTGCCTTCTCTCAGAGGATATATTTCTAGATTTGGCCAAACTGGAACAAAAACCTTTTTGGAACAAATTATTCCCAGGTATGCAATGGTTAATAGAATAGACTCAGATAGGGGGACACATTTTACGTCAAGAGTTTTACAGCAAATAACTCAAGCCTCGGGAATAAAATGGGAATTACATACTCCATGGCATCCACAAAGTTCGGGCCAGGTAGAGAGGATGAACAAGACTTTAAAGAGAACTTTAACAAAACTAATGATTGAAACACAAATGTCATGGGTAAAATGTTTACCTTTGGCCCTGTTAAGGGTCCGAACACAACCCAGGTCAGACCTGGGAGTGTCACCCTATGAGATGATGTTCAGATTATCCTTTCTGACCACCCAACATGAAACTGCTACTTATGAAGTAGGGGAAATGAGTGATAGAAAATATGTCACCACAATTGCAAGAGCGCTTGAAAATTTGAGGTTTAAAGGGATAATCCCTCAAACCACACCTTTAGAATTTAAAATCCATAATATCAATCCAGGGGAATGGGTACTAGTAAAAACATGGAAAGAGCAATCTTTAACTCCACAATAGGAAGGTCCTTTTCAGGTACTACTGACAACTGAGGCAGCGATCTGAACCAGGGAAAGAGGGTGGATCCACGCCAGCCTGTGGATGCTAGCAAGGGCGAGCAGAGGAATTTTCCCGTGAAACTCTTCTTTCTCATGAGAGAGCAGTTAGAGAAATCCAGCTTCTCACAGCTTCTCTGTGAAAGCTTTCGTTCTCATGCGAACTGGATGGACAACAGTTTGAGAGAATGTAAACCATTTCTGCACCTGCAGGTTGCTGTGAGAACTGTGGAATTGTTTTCAGTCTTGTGAGAATAATATTTGGAAATGGGTGTCTTACTGCTTAACCTATCACCTTGAGAGGTTGTGGGTCAATAGGCCAATCATGTAATTTCTCTTTTGCGAACCATGCTATAAAAGGTATGGGTGATTAAACGAGGTCGCTTCGGCCATATCATCTCACCTGGACTTATGTCGTGATTTTCACCGTTCCCTGCGCGCAACAGCGACACCAGCCGAATTAAAGGACCTGTGGAAGAACCTAAGGAGTGGACTATAAAATCTAAGCCAGGTGATATCAAGTTGACTTTTAAGCGAGGACTGGGTGGTAATGAACTGGGAAGACCCAAATGATCCAAGGAATGTACCAAGAATCACACCTAATTGGGAAATAAGGCCAAGCTTATATCAAGTGCCATCTGGACAAGTTTTGAGGAACCTCTGACACCCCCTTGGGGAGGAATACTTCCACTCCAAACTGGAGGATCAGGACTGTTTCTGTCAGAGTCCTCATGTTTTAGCCTTAGCCTGTGATTTGTATAACGAAGAGAATAGACTGTATCCTAATCTTCAGGGGACATCACAACATACCAGTGGCACTGTTAACCCACAAGGAATAAAATCTGTTTGAATCATAGAATCATCGAAGGCTTTGGGTTGCAAGGGACTTTTACAGATCATCTAGTCCAACCCCTCTGTAATGAGCAAGGATATCTTCAATTAGACAAACTTGCTTAGAGCCCCATCCAACCTGGCCTTGAACACTTCCAGGGATGGGGCATCTACCACTTCTCTGGACTACCTGTGCCAGTGACTTACCACCCTCAGTGTAAAAACCTTCTTCCTTATATCTAGTCTGATTCTCCCTGATGCCTTAGGTTTTAACTTTTATATTTTTCAAATTCTGTACTGCTTAGTGTGTGACCCTGAAGTTTCTTGCAGCCTGTTAATTTCTGCTCTCTCATGCTAGATAGACATAACAAAGCCTCTCCAGGCCTGCTCTTCAAGGACACCCAGACCGTCCTAGGCTCAAAAAGTATAAACCAAAAGCCTTTGAGAGGGGGGCAAGTGGAGGGGAATTAAATCATTAAACTGAAGCTTTAATTGGAGAATTAACCCTGCTATGCAAATGAACCAAACCTATAAAAGTGTGAAGAACTCGTGACCTGTTGTCCATCTTGGGGTCCATCTTGGCAATAGCCTCTGGCTCCCCAGGGGGTACCTTTGAAGGCCTTTCTGAATCAGGGGGATGGGAAGCAGGAGAATTTGTCAGGAACAATGGATCCAGCTTGGTCAGCATACCAGGGCAGGAAGAAAAGATAAGAGACCTCTGATAAAACCAGGGGGAATCTCAGACAGACATCCTGCGAACTAGCTCAAACCAGTCTCAAAGGCCAGGGGTACAAAAGAGCATGCGCAGGGGAGAAAGGTGAAAAGTTCAGGACGAGGAAGACCTCCTGACTTCATCAAAAAGACCCTCGGAGACCCCTACCAAAAACACCAAACAACACTGCGCAAGCGCAATGCAGATGCAAATGACTTTTGGGTTCATTATAATACGAAGCGAGGCTGGGCGGGGCTAGGTGATGAATATGTATAGTCGTGTTGCGAAACTTAATGAATATGGAACTTGTAACCCGATAAATACCGAGCTGAATGCAGCTGTCGGCATGCATGATTTTGGAAGAGCGATCCCCCGTGCATCCCAGCTGGAATAAAACATACCTACTTTACTACTTATTTAGTAGTGGAGTTCTTTCCGCTCTTCATTTCAAATAAATACCTACTTTTATTCCCTTACTCCTGTCTAGTCTCTGTTTCTAGGAGGCCTCTTAAGGCATCATCCCCTATTTTAGCTTAAACCATCACTCCTTGTCCTAGGCCCTGCTAAAACCTGTCCCAATCTTTTTTCTAAGCCCCCTTTAAGTATTGAAAGGATTTGTATAATATATCTGTACAATGTTTGTATCCCTCCTTGCCAAACACATTAGGTCCTGGATGTAAAATTCCACGGAGCCCACACTCGCCATCCCTAGACCTCCATTCTCATGGAGATTTCTGGGGACCTTTCCCGAAGCTGGCTTTGAAGAGCTAAAGCCGAGTTAATTTGCATTGCAATTCAGCCTTTGACAGACAGTTGGAGCCAAGGCATTGTTAACCTAATTGTTTTGCTAATAGCACCAGGGTGTGAGATTCACCAAAGGCACTTCCAACAAAGGGGATAAAAGGAGGCTTAAGAAAACAACACCCTTTTCCTGACATCATTACCGGGTACAAACAAACAGGGTCAATAACAGACACACTTTGCTCTTTTGGGGGTATGTCATCTTTTTCAGAGCAGTGAAAAGCCATTCAGGGTAGGTAGGAGAGAGCAAGTCAGGCTGAAGGCAGGGCAGAGGCAGTGCAGGCAGGGTCCTGGCACTCTCCCATCCTTTGCGGACATTAGGAATAGCTAAGCTTGTAGCCATGCTTCCATTTTTACACCTTATTTTCAGAGCAGAACTCTCAAGCAACATTCAAAGTCCAGGTTACAAGGCCATTTTGGCTGTATCTGAAGTCTCCTTCCACTCCAGCAGTTCACACAGACAGAGCAGATTCAAGCTATGAGACCTCAGGTATGCAAAGAAAACCCTTCTTCAGGCAGCCTTGCTATATACTGAGCAGCAGGTCATAGGGAGACATAGACCTCATGCTCTCACTCTTCTCATGTAGCACCACAAGCTAAAATCATAATTTCAGTGCTGGTGCTCTAGGGTACTAGCAGACACTCCAAGGTTCCATATGTTGGAAAGAAGATTCACTGCAAGTGGGTGCAAGGGAGATTCATTTTGTTTGGTTCTGGGGCCCCCAATATAAGAAGGATGTGGACCTGTTGGAGCGAGTCCAAAGGAGGCCACAAAGATACACAGAGGGCTGGAGCACCTCTCCTAAGAGGACAGACTGAGAGAGTTGGGGTTGTTCT
Organism: Corvus moneduloides; assembly: GCF_009650955.1. Taxonomy (NCBI): domain Eukaryota; kingdom Metazoa; phylum Chordata; class Aves; order Passeriformes; family Corvidae; genus Corvus; species Corvus moneduloides. The sequence continues at coordinate 4,160,702 of NC_045510.1, forward strand.
GAAGAAGGGGCAGTCAATAACTAACTCATGTAAGCACAAGTTAACTATTGAGAGACAGCAAATGTTAGTTCAGACAGAAGATGTTAATTACAAAGCCTGAGAAGCCGAATTCACCCTAATCTTGTCAAGATAGAGGGGACAAGGATCATCTCAGAAACTGCTGAATCATTCCTCAAAGGACTACGCATGCCCAGGGAGAAAGGTGAAAAGTTCACTGGGAGGATGACTACTGGCCTTCACCAGAAATACCCCCGAGGAAGAGGAGAGGTCTTCCTCAGCGTGACCACCAGGACACACAGCTCATGCGTGACCCATATGCTAATGACTTCCGAGAAATAATTTGTATAACCACACCTGTCCCAAGGAATGTGATGAATATTCATAATTTAAGCCTTAATATTGTGTTGTAGAGAGCACCAGGTGTGTGTGTTTGGAGGAGCGATCCCCACACACCCGGAGCGCCGAATAAAGCAAATACCCACTTCTCTGACTCTGTCTCTGAAGTGTCTCCTGGCCCGGTTGTGGCATGATTCAGTTCCATCTGGAGAAGGCTCCAGGGAGACCTTAGAGCACCTTCCTGTACCTAAAGGGGCTACAAGAGAGCTAGAGAGGGACTTTGGACAAGGGCATGGAGGGATAGGACATGGGGCAATGCCTTAAAACTGACAGAGAGAGGTTTCGATTAGATATTCAGAAGAAATTCTTGACTGTGAGGGTGGTGAGGCACTGGCACATGTTGTCCAGGGAGGTGATAGATGTCCCATCCCTGGAAGTGTTAGAGTCCATGTTGTATGGGACTTTGAGCAACCTGGTCTAGTGAAAGGTGTCCCTGCCAATGGCAGGGGTGTTGGAATGAGATGATACTGAAGGCCCCTTCCAACCAAAATCATCCTGGGATTCTATGATCCTATAAATGAGAAAAAAGCCTGGTGAGCTGGACCCTTGCCTGTGCTTATCAGGCAGGGGGAAAAACACTCCTTTCTCAAGCCCTGGGAATCGATCCATCCAAATCAAGTGTCCATCAGCAGCTATAGCAAGCACTGGTGCTGGCTCTGGGGGACTCATTCAGCCATGGAAATATTTTGATTCATCAAAGCACTCACACATGCCTGACTTAAATGATGTGCTTTGATAGCTGAAATTCTGTTAGCTTTCTGGTTTTGCTGTATGAACTTATCCTATCATTCTGTTTCCATTCACAAACAGCTACAAAACCTAAGGGACCTAGCTAACCAAATTACAACAGATGACCCGTCTTGGCTAGACAGTTTGTTTGACGGTTGGAGCTTTGCACCTTGGCTAAGGGAACTCTGTAAAATAGGCTTGATTATTCTAGTAGTAATAATTATAGTTTTAGTAGCAGTACCCTGTATACTTCAGTGTGTGCAAAAAATAACGAGTAGGACTATGTCTAATATCTTAATTGTTCATCAGAACAGGGGAGATGTTGGGGAAGATGAAACAGGAAAGCCTTATAAATATGGTTGCCTGACAAAAGATTTTGGGAATATGAAAACTACATGCGACATCAAAATGAAAGCCACTTCTGAAATACCAAGTCTTAGTTACTGAACAACTGGAAAACAATGGTATGGCCAACTGAAGGTAATCCCCTCTTGATTGAACAATACCCTCTGCTTGCAGGCAGGTCCAAGGGTCAGAGCAGACCCTACTAGCTCAGCAGAAGGGGTCCAAAGAGTAGTTTTTAGGAGTTAAGATGTAACACTCTATGGTAATATAAGAACTCTTATAGGCTGTATGTAAATGCTATAGGATTTGTATCTTGTATTAGATTGGTTAGTGACAATTAGAATATTCAGTACAGAAGATGATTTATTGTATTGTAATGAGGACTTCTGCCCTTACTCTCTTACTTACCTCCTCTTTGCTCACTCTTACTCCACTCTTACCTACTTGCTCTTACTTTTACACTCTTGCTCTCTTGGGCCTGCTCCGAGCTGCAGCTGGCAGCTCTAAGCAGTGCCCCTGTACCCACGCCCTTTGCAATAAACCACGTTCCAAGATCTGACTTCAGAGATCTCTCGTCTCCATCCGTCCCGACCGTCCAACCCACCCAAGCTCCTACATGGTTTGACCACACAAATGTTGTATTGCTCAAGTTTTGTAGCTAGAGAGAGGTTAAAAACAAGGCAAGTCTCCTTACCCGGACTCCCTTATGCCAATGATGCCTTAAGAGGCCTCCTAGAAACAGGGACTAGACAGGAGTAAGGGAATAAAAGTAGGTATTTATTTGAAAGGCCTTCAAAGGTACCCCCTGGGGAGCCAGAGGCTATTGCCAAGATGGACCCCAAGATGGACAACAGGTCACGAGTTCTTCACACTTTTATAGGTTTGGTTCATTTACATAGCATGGTTAATTCTCCAATTAAAGCTTCAGTTTAATGATGTAATTCCCCTCCACTTACCCCCCTCTCAAAGGCTTTTGGTTTATTCTTTTTGGGCCTAGGACAGTTTAGATGTCCTTGAAGAGCAGGCCTGGAGAGGCTTTGTTATGTCTACCTAGCACGAGAGAGCAGAAATTAACAGGCTACAAGAAACTTCAGAGTTACACACTAAGCAGTACAGAATTTGAAAAATATAAAAGTTAAAACCTAAGGCATCACCAACATAAAGGAAATTAAATATATAAACATATATATTAAATATATATAATATCTCCCTAATTCTAGTGGAAGAATTTGCTGCTTGGAACGTAAGATGCTGGTATAATGATGTCCATCAAAGAAGAATATACATGGTGCAAGGATCAGGCCAGACCCAGTGTGCTGTGGAGAAAGGAAAAATGAATGGGGGCCAGTGTTGGAGGGTGTAAGGCCCCAAAAACTGGCTCGACAAGCCTTTTAAAAGGGCTTATGGTTTTTTTATATACTCTGAGTTAGATGCACGGGAGAAATACCAACAAGATATTCTCAAGAGGTCAAAACAACAAAAAAACTTCAGAAAATCAGAGAACGTTGGCAAAAGGTTAGACCAGCATTCAGTCAACATAAAACACTTCTCAAAGCATTAACTTAGCCCATTCAACTTAGCAAACTCCAAGCCCATCCAATTCTAAGTTATTTAGAACTCTGAGAAGAGGGAATTAGAAGAAAAAGAAGAAAGAGAAAGAGACAGGAGATATAGAATAGAGCAAATATAGCTGCCACTCCTAGTTCCAGGGATGTTCAGCTGATAGAAATTCCAAGACGAGGTAGGGTCAAGACGTGCTTGCCTTGTGTCTTGGTGCAAGTACCCTTTGGCTTTCCTGGGCCCTTCCCCCAGGCAGGACTTCTAGTCATCTGGCTACTCAGGAACTGGGTTGGGGGTTCTAGAGGCAGGGTGTGGAACATTGCAATCAGTGTGCCAGTGATTTCCTTCGTGTTTGTTGGCACGGTATTTTTCTTCAGTGAGGTATGGCATTTTACATATTCCTTGTTCATTTAGTAATAACATCTCAAACATTAGGCAATTTAACAAAACCATTTTTGATACTTGCTGGACTTTTAAGATGAGCTCCAAAATAGCATGGTGTGTTCAATTTCAGATTATTTATTGTTTATTGATATTGCAATGTATTGCACTCCTTGTCAAAAAATACAGACTTTAAGGATAGATCAATTTCGAATAGTTAGGCTGCCTTGCCTTTTGGGGTCCGTAATCTTACAAATCCAGGTATCATTATAACCCAAAAAAATATATATGTCCCAGATTATCACCCTTATCCCTCCCACCAACCAGGTTTCAGGGGGATCCCCAGAACCTGTACCCAAGGAAAGAGGGAAAAGTCAGTGACCACCATGGGTGTTGTGGGTTGATGCTGGCCAGATGCCAGGCACCCACAAAAGCTGCTTGCTCACTCCCCTCTGCAGCTGGACAGAGGAGAGAAAATTTAACAAAGGGTTCATGGGTTGAGATAAGGACCCGGAGAAAACACTCATCAATTACCATCAAAGGCAAAACAGGATCAACTTAGAGATATAAGGTGAATTTATTACTAACAAAATCAGAACAGGATAATGAGAAGTAAAATAAACCATTAAAAACACCTTCCCCCCACCCCTCCTTCTTTCCCAGCTCTACCTCCTACCCCAGCAGCACAGGGAGATAGGGAATGGGGGTTATGGTCAGTTCATCACCCATAGCTTCTTCTGCTGCTTGGGGAGAGGAGTCCTTCCCCTGCTGCCCCGTGGGGTCCCTCCCATGGGAGACAGTTCTCTGCGAGCATCTCCAACATGACTCCATCTCATGAGCAGCAGCTCCCCGTGAACTGCTGCAGCGTGTGCTAGTTTGGACAAATTTGGAGGAAAAATATTCTCTGATAGAAGGCATGTTACAACCATTCTTCCCCCACCAGGTTCGGGGGAAAAAAAAAATATTTTCCTCAAAGGAAAGTGAAAGAGATAAAAACTATTTATTTAACAAACACACAGGAAAGGGATAATAATGCTAAATAATGAAACCTCTCACTGTGGAGAGAAACCTGAGGAAATTTCAGAGTCCTTCCGTAGTCTCTCTCCCTCTCCTTGGAGCTGGGTCATGGTGGGCCCACCTCCGGGGCCTTGATGAAGAACTCTCCCGATGTGTTCTGATGTTGAAACAGTCCAAAAAAGAAGAAGAGAAAAAACTCAAAGTCCCAGGAAAAACAAAGTTCAACTCTCTGTCTCTCTCTGGAGAAAAAGGGCCGAAAACTGGCTAAAAAGCAAGCAGGGTGCTTCCCCTGCACCTCTCGCCACGGCAGGATGCAGAGGAGTGTGTGTGTCCTTGAACAACTGCTTTGAAAGTTCGCTCGGTATTTTTTTCCTCTCCCCCCTCTCAGGCTCAGTTTAAAGGCACAGAAAGGCAAAAAATTAATTTCTGGGCATAGAGCAGCAATAGGGGATACACATCATAAAGTCACCCCAAGACAAGTGTGAGTCACTCTTCCACGGGGTGCAGTCCTTCAAGGACAGGCTGCTCCAGCCTGGGGACAGGGTCCCTCTCTCCACTGGTCTCCCACAGGATCACAGTCTCCTCTAGGCATCCACCTGCTCTGGCGGGGGGTCCTCCACAGGCTACAGGTGGATCTCTGTATCCCCCGTGGTCCTCCATGGGCTGCATAGGAATCTCAGCTCTGGTGCCTGGAGCAAAGATATAGCAAAACTTGAGTTGTTCCAACCTCCTCCACATATTGTTTCAGTCAGGGTCTTGGGTTCAGACCAAATACTTTTCCAACTTTACCAAACCCTTCATTGGTTCTCAAACCCCAAATCTTTCTTCTTTTTTTTGTCAGCTTAACCACTTATGCCTTCTTTCTCTACAGCTGAAACAAACTTTCTCCCTTCTTCCAGGGTTCATCAACAGTTCAACATCCCCTTCTTTGGCACAATTATGCTTTACACATCGCTTACCATTTCTACATGAGCTTCCCTCGGTATAGTAATTTTATGCTTTGCTCTGAGGAGGTAGGAAGAGGTACACAAATTTGATTCCATAATCATATGAAATCCTATGTGAGCTCCCAAAACTAAATTGAGGGAGAAATATTTTCCACCCACTGTGGCAACCAGAGAGGAAGTAAAAAAATTTTAAAACATTGCTTGCAACAAACATATAAAACATATGCAAACCTAAATATCTTAAAACTTATCAAGATAAAACCATGTCAACAATTGATGCAGTGAAGAACAACAACTCTTTAGTCCTGTCGCCACTTCATCTTCTCATGAAACACCTCTCCTTTTGGAGTACTAGTAAGAGGAGACAAGAAACTCCGTCCCACCTGAACCGGTCTTAAAAAGAATGAACTGTCCATCTGCTGGTATTTTGTATTTTCTGCCAGAGGTATCTGTGGCTTTTAATTTGAGAATGACTTCAGCAATTCCTTTCCTCTCCTCTAGTGGCAGGCAAGGCTCTATACTCACTACTACCAGAAGGTGGCAGTGCAGAAGCATTTTGCAAAGCTCTACTGTGAATACAGGGAAACTAAATTTCCATTTATTTCCAGTGAGTTTTTTTGGATATTTGAATTCGCCACCCCCTCCCAGCTCACTTACTGAGGGCGATGCTGAGAGTTTGTTTTCTTGGTCTCAATCCTTAAATTTTGCAATAAATAACAATAACACAGGAGAAGGCTGACAGGGCATCAGGTGTTTCTTGTGCATTGGTTGGAGGCAAGCTTCCTCCCACATTCTCCTGGTAACTTTTAGCACGTTTTGGAGTGGAGAGAAAGAAGGGTTCTCTCTCCTCCAATTGGTCCAAACTTTTCACACAAAAGGTTGCTCCTGGGTGAGAATCCAGGGCTCTTCACCACGTGCTTCTTCCACGGACAGCTTTATTTCATTCCCCCTGTCAGGAAAATCCACAAACACCAGAGGTTTATGTCCATAAAGGAGACAGAGGAGTCCTTCAACTTTATTCGAATAAAGGGAGACAGTCCACTGGGCACATGCCTGCGGGTTTTCTCTCTCAAGGTTTCGGAGGGCACAGCCTCCCTTTTATCCTAACACCCAGCTGCATGTTGCCCTCTTCCTTTCCCCATGAGGTACTAGGAAGGTATAGCCTTCCCGAACCGCCTACCCCATATCCCCCTTGAACCTGCTGTTTTACCCCAAAGTTGAGAAGTTCAGGCTTGTGCTGATGCCTTAGGTTTTAACTTTTATATTTTTCAAATTCTGTACTGCTTAGTGTGTAACCCTGAAGTTTCTTGCAGCCTGTTAATTTCTGCACTCTCATGCTAGGTAGACATAACAAAGCCTCTCCAGGCCTGCTCTTCAAGGACACCCAGACTGTCCTAGGCCCAAAAAGAATAAACCAAAAGCCTTTGAGAGGGGGGCAAGTGGAGGGGAATTAAATCATTAAACTGAAGCTTTAATTGAAGAATTAACCCTGCTATGCAAATGAACCAAACCTATAAAAGTGTGAAGAACTCGTGACCTGTTGTCCATCTTGGGGTCCATCTTGGCAATAGCCTCTGGCTCCCCAGGGGGTACCTTTGAAGGCCTTTCAAATAAATACCTACTTTTATTCCCTTACTCCTGTCTAGTGCCTGTTTCTAGGAGGCCTCTTAAGGCATCAGTGCAGACCCATGTCTATTTCAGGAGCCAAGCTGTCTGGGCCCGGTAATGAACCTGCTGCTCAAAGTCAGTAGAAGCATTAAGATCCATTTAAAAGACGTTAACACCCATGGAATTGTTTGTAAAGACATTGGCACACATCTTTCCTCTCAATCCCTCCTCTTCTTATTTCTCAATTTGTCTTTACAAACCCTAGTTATTATTATCTTAACCCTTTCTTTTTTAACAACCTGGAATATTTGAAACATCCCCTCCCATCTTTTCCATGTCTGGTCCCTGCACCAGGTGTGGCAAGTAAATACAGAGAACAAAGTAGACAATGACAGTTCATATTAGCCCATTAATCCTTGTAGATGATCCGTGGCTACTGCTAGCCGAGGTCTCCCATCCTTTTCTTTCAGCTGAGAAGTCCAAATCTCCAGGGCTTTAGAGGCCTTGACCCGAGTTTGATGGGTCCACCTGTGTTCAGCTGTTCTGACTCCTGTCTCTGCAGTCCTGGTTGGTTGTTCTGCACAGCAAAGTCCAAAGGCAGCGTCTGTGCTAACTGGGCTTCCTGTCAAACAGATTACACAAGACACAGTATCCTGGCCACAGACTGGTTTAAATATACATCTTCACCTCCACACCACATTGAAAATTATCAGGGTAAGAATCCCAAACAATTCAAATGGGAATAATTGAATATTCCCTGGGGTTTGGCTCTTATTCTTGCCAAAGCTAATGGCAAAGCTGTACCCGTGGCATAGTTTCTGTCAAAGGGTGTTTCTTTATTCCTTTTTACTTGACCTGAATTCTCAGGGTGCCAGGGGGTATGGAAGTCCCACTGAATCCTTGAAGGATCCCCCTGTAAAATGGGTTCCCCTGTCCAAGTCTGACGATATGCTCACTGCTCGCTCAGTCGGCTGGTTCACTGTTCTGTGCCTTGGAAATGCCCCTAGCTGCCGGGAGAGGCGGCACAGGTGATCCAGCACCTCAGTGGCTCCAAAATGCGGCAAGTGATAGCTGTAAAGCTAATGTCAAAAGCAGAAGCAAAGAGGTAGAAATACAGCCCAAACTCCGTGCCTGTATTCCTGTTTTCTTTATTCCTCCCATCCCGGGAGAGACGAGAGAGCCTGTTCACAGAAGGGGAGGCAGGAGCAAGAGGGGCGGAGCCCACTCAGATCACTCTTTATTCGGGGAAAGGGGAGAGCTAGGGGTGTACCTGGGGTAACCAGCCAATCGGACCCTGTTTCGGGGGAGTCCGTGCTACTTTCAAGTTTTACCCACGCTTGGAAAAAAGGGGATTCAGAGCACATGGCAGAGACTAGTCTGGACATGCCTGGGCAGTCCCGGGGCCAGGCTGCACCTCGGGGCAGGCAGCAACACAAGTCTACTGCCTTCACAATCCCATATTCAGAAATCATTTGTTAACTGATCAAATAGTTGCTGAAGCGACTAGAAACTCTTCTGACCATGGTTTTACAAGTTTGTTGCTTCTGCGCATGCGTCAGTTCCTTCTGTGGTGGTCGTCAGTCCTCTGGTGGTCTTTTGATGAAGGCTTCTGTAGTCTTCCTCACGTTTGAACTTTTTACCTCTATTTTCAGCGTATGCCTGGTGCTTCTTGTTTTTCAGTCTAATTTGTTTTTAGCTAATTTTGCAGTTTGCAAGTTCCATTAAAACTTGCTATCTTGCTCTTGATGGCGCATGTTATCTCACTTGCTCTGCTATCTTGCTTGCTTTACCTGCACATCTTGTTACAATGTTACTTGTGGTTAACCTTTTGTTACATACCACTTAGGTTTCAGGTCTTCTAGGGACTGCAGAACACAGCCCACTATTTCCCACATGTATTGATATTTGGGGTTTTTTCAAAGACATAAAAATAACTCTGGATCTGAAATATCCAAAGGATATTACAGGTACTTTTTTGGGTTTTTTTCCTTTGTAGTGGTTTAACACCAGCCAGAAATTCAACTCCAAAGAAGCTACTCCCCTTCCCCCCTGCTCTGGCAAGAGAGGGGCAGAGACTATGGGTTAAGATAAGAATTTACTGAAAGCAAACAGCAATGGAATAGGAAATGTGCAATAACAACAACAATATTAATAACAAAAGTATACAACAGAGAAGGTGCTTTACACACAAGAAAGGTATTCACCACCTCAACTTAGTTCTGCATGGCCGCCCGGACAAAGACAAGATGGTGGCTGTTCCTGGGCATGGCACCACTTGGTTTCATCAGAGAAAGACAAGATGGTGGGCACTTCCCACAGCGGTCTCTCTTGACAACAGAAAACAATGACAGACAAACTCCCAAAAGCTAGATCTTCCACATCATGTGACGCTGCCACTTTGGACTCTGGACTCGATTCTGTGCAGCTGCTTCCAGGACCACGTGGGCTCAGTTCTGTGACTTCCTATATCAGTGCCACTTTTCAGCACTACATCATGGAGCTGCAATTGCTGCTTTTTCAGAACCACATCTCTGAGACGTCTCAGAGGAACGGGAAGGAGATGGGTGTTAGCGGCAGAGGACAGGTTTCACAGGGCTGATCCTGGCAACGTCCCCAATCAATACAGTGAGACAAAATGGCACATTTCCAGAGGTATGGGTTTTTTTCTCCCCCCAGTGATGACAGGGTGGTATAGAATAGCAACCTAGCCACGCCCACACAGCTCTAAACTCTGTCCTTTCTCTACAACCAGGACACATTTTGTGTTTTTTCGGGGGGTTACTGTCATAAATTAATGACACAAAGTTGAACAACCTAACCCCGCATATGGAATAGAGAAGAAAACTGATTTGAAGCAAAGAGGGAAAGTGCACTCTAATGGATCCTATGCTAACTGTGCCTTTAAGATTAGAGAAAGATCTTTGGGATTAAAGTGTATCAACTACAATGAGCAAAATTAAAAAGAGAGGCTTGTTGTTTGATAGCCTTAGTGATGGTATTTAACTGTGGCACCCCCCCCCAATGCCTTCCAACACTTACCTCCCCAGATCATAGAGACAGGGAAGAGCACTTTACAAAGAATTAAAGGACAAGTTTATAGTCACTGTTTAAAAACATAATTAACGCTGTGTTTGAAGCAAAAGTGAGACAATTACCACCTCCTAAAGCTCTTAAGAAATCCGAGCTGCAGACCTCCTGCCAGACTGCGTGATATGACCAGCACCATAAACAGTGCTTTGCAAGAATCATCCCATTCACAGCCCCAACAGCTATTGTCCTTGCATGCCAAGTATAATAATAACAATTATTGTTATTATTAATTTATTTGTTTATGGTGATGCGCTAGGAAGTCTGCAAGTCAGGTTTCTCAAAATCATACTGACTCTGTCCTGAGTTGTTGCAGTGGCCCAGCCCATCAATGGGCTGTGGCGATCAAATGCCCACGAGACTCTAGCCCTCCAATGGCTGGATGAGGGCAGATCCGAGGAGGGATCTGAGGGCAGATCCATGGGTGGAACTGAGATCTGAGGCCGCCACCCTTCTCTAGAAGGTTCTGTTAAGTTTGACAACCCATTGGCTCCCTGACCTAACTCCCGCCTCCATGTTGTCCCCATTGGTTGTTGTTCAAAAAGTTCCACCCCTCTTGTTGTACCCCACTGGTTATTTCCCTTTTCCCCTCCCCTATCCCTCTTAGTATAAGAACCCTGGACCCTACCCTCAAATTGTTCTTTGTCCCTGGACCCTTCACCTGCACATGGAATAAACCTCACTTGTGGTACCTATACAGAGAACCTCTCCCTCTTCTTTGCCTCCTCCGACACTCCTGTTATCTTTTCCTGGGGTTTGCTCCTAGAGCAGAGGAGCCAGCCTGCGCGAGCTGCAGCTGCTCACCCGGGAACATCTGCAGAAAGGACGCTGTGCCCCTTCGGGTAATCCCCAGCCAGTATCCCACGTGGCACCCGAGCAGGGACCTCCACGAGGAGGCTCCCTGAAAGACGTTCCTGGCAACTTGGAATTGCCAGGAGTAAGTCATTTTGGGCAGTTACTACCCCTCGTTGAAGCACGCCACGTTTTAGTCGGTGGTGCTCCGAGGGGAGACCGACAATCTCCTAGAGAGGAGACCGGTCTTGGGCAGAGGACTCCAGCTGCAGATTTTCTTTCCAAGGAGCCAATCTGTGTGGATTCACTTTGTGGGTAACTCAAATTCCTCAGGGGTGGGGATTTTGACTCTTTTGGGTCCTTGGGTGTTTTTCTTCTGCTTTTCTTTCTGCTGCAGTTGGGGGGTGAAGCATTGGTGCATTTTTAAAATGGGAAATAAGTTGTCTGTGCACCATAGGGAGGTTTTTTTCCAAGTTGAGGGATCCCTAAAGGCGGGGGAGCGAAGTTTTCTAGGGGTTTGTTAAAAAAGTTTATTCTATGGGTTTCTCTCTACTTTCTCCAAGTGTCCCCAGAACAGATTAAAACACTGCCCTTCTGGGACAGCGTGGGTGATAAACTGACCTCTTTGAGACAGAGTGGGGACACTTCTGTTGTAAAACTTTTCCCATTAATGGTGTTAATTTATGATGTTAAAAAAAAGGAGGGGAAAGAGAGAGAAAAACCCCAGGATTTAAGTTCTTCCCCAGTTTCTGTCAACCCTCTCCCATATCCCTCATCCTACTATCCTAACGCTTTTTCCCCATTGTTGATGAGACCGGGAGGTGGAGACTGCTCTAAAGCACAGGGTTGCCACAGTCTCCCTGGCCCTCCTTGGTGTCCTCAACTCCCCTGCCGAGATGGCTATGGCCAGGTCACCTCGGACTCTTTCCAAGTCCCATTTCCCTCTCCCTCATCCCCAGTTGTATTACAAAGAATTTTACAAAATGGTGGTTCCACGCAAGATGGTGGCAAGCACATGGCTCGGTCCTCCACCTTGCCTTCTTCTCCTCATAATCCTTTTTGTCCCTGTCCTTGTAACCCTTTCCTCCCATTACTGGATTTTCCTGCGTCAGGCCCCTCCCATCCATTGGGCCACTCCCCTTCCATGTCAGGCCCTGCCCCGCCTACCACCCCACCTACTGCTCTGCCCACTGTCCCTCCCACTTGTGGCCCCACCTACACCTCCCAAACTTCCGGTTCCCACGGTCTCACATCTGGCCTACATGACATTCAAACCAGATGTGACACCTATGGGCATAGGAACCCGGAAACAAGAGCCAACTCTTTTGCCACACCTGCGCATTTCAGCCGGATGGGAAGGAACCCACATTAGGAACCTTTCCCATATCAGCATTTAAAAGAATTGTGCAAAGCACAAAAGGAATTTGGGAGGGAGAGCTCCTATTTTAAAAGCCTATTGCAAGCTACCTTTTCCTCCAACGTGCTAGTACCACATGACATTAAAAACATCTTGTCATGTCTACTCGTCCCAACTGAATACATCTTGTGGGAGAGAGAATGGAAAAGGCTTTTAAAGGACCTCCTCCCAATTCTCTTACAAAACCCGGACCATGCTGAAATCACATTTAATCACCTGTGTGGCGAGGGGGAATTGGCCAAGCCACAGGACTAGGCCCAACACCAAGGCCAGTCCTGAACAGCATTAAGGGAGCTGCAGAGAAGGTAGTCTTACTAATGCCATCTAAATCCCCTAAAATCAGTTATGTTAATATTAAGCAGGCTCCAGCTGAACCATTTATAGATTTTGTTGAACACCTGTGTCAAGCTGTGGGGAAGCAAATAAACATTTGTGAAGTGCAAGAAGAGCTATTATGTGAGCTTGCTAAGGCAAATGCCAATGAAATGTGCAAGCGTATCATCTTGACACTTCCCTTTGACCTGGCCCCCACACTAGACTTAATTCTTGAAGCTTGTACAAAGCTAGCTACTCTTGAGCCTGACCAAAAGAAAAAAAGGGGGAATGATAGGAGCCATGGACACTGTCGCAGCGGTGGGGACCGTGGAAGTGATATGCTGTAGATGTGGAAAAATGGGACATATTTCGAAGAACTGCAGGGCATCAGCCCCAATTAACAGAAATCCCAAAGCCGTTTCTTCAGGCAACCAGCTTCGAACACCTCAGGGAAACTAGGAGGTCAGCGTGGATTGGCTTCACGCGAGGACAAAAGTAAGCATACCACAAACCCTTGCAAAGCGACAGAAAATAAAGACATTTGGACACCTGGAGAAAGGATTAAAGTAACCAATGCCAAAGGACACTGCTTTGAGACGACACATTGGACTGCAGTACCTGTAAGTTTACAAAAATCTATACCAGACATATGTTGCAGCGGGGATTTCTGCAACATGTATAGACAGTGAGGCCCATGGAAAGAAATAGGGACTGATTCTTCTTGATAGATGTTTCAGAGATCTTTATTTTCCAGCCACATGGCCGGGGTCCTGCTGAAGAACTTCACAATCACGGGACCAGCAGGGTCCTTTTCAGGCAGGGGAACACAAAATAACCAATGGGAAACAGGATTGACCAGGGAGTAGGGAAACCCCGTAGGCCATGCCTCTACTCCAGGGTCCCCTTCCCCCCCAGACCCCACGCCAGGGGGGAGGAACCCTAACAGACATATATATTTTTGTTATTGGGGACACTGTGCAATCGCCATCAGAATTACAAATATCGCCTGCAGTTGTAAAAACATAAACAGACGGAGCCTTTATTGTAATGATACGATGTATCAGTCCTCCATACTTCCTACCACCAGGCAATACCATCGCCCAGGCTATCGTCCTTCCGAAGGACCGGCCAAGAGACTCTAGGACTCCATCAGTGTGCTGGACGGAGGTGGTAGGAAAAGAAAAACCAATGATTAACTGCAAACTCCAAAACGGTAAAACTAACATCACACTGCCCGGAATGGTGGACACAGGGGCAGATGTGATGGTCATATCTAACACCGAGTGACCGTCACAATGGGAGCTGCAACTGGTAAGTGACACCGTCAGTGGTATAGGGGGACCTGCAAGAGCAGAAAGGAGCAAACGTTATTCAAATCGAGGGACCTGATGGGCAAACGGCATCCATTTACCCGTTTGTAATTAACACTGGCTTTACCCTGTGGGGCAGGGATCTTATGTCCCAATGGGGGGCTTGGGTTGATATACCCAAGAAGCCCCAGGATTTTTGATTGGGGCCACTGCAGAGTGCCCCACCCAAGCACTAAATTGGAAAATGGATACCCCGGTGTGGGTGGACCAGTGGTCCTTTTCAAAGGAAAAATTAAAGGTGCTCAATGCACTTGTTGAGGAGCAACTTGCCAAGGAAAATATAGAACCAAGAGCCCTTGGAATTCCCCGGCGTTTGTCATAAAAAAACTGGGGAGAGATAAATGGAGGCTCCTCCATGACCTGCAGAAGATAAATGAAGTTCTTGAGGACATGGGACCCCTGCAACCAGGGATGCCATCTCCCTCTATGCTCCCACAGAATTGGAAATTGGCAGTGATTGATATTAAAGACTGCTTCTTTCAGATCCCTCTACACCCTGACGATGCCCCCTGGTTTGCATTCTCGGTGCCTTCCATCAACCGAGAAGCTCCCATGCGGCACTACCATTGGAAGGTCTTACCGCAAGGTATGAAGAACAGCCCAATCATTTGCCAATGGTATGTCGCCCGCATTCTGTCCCCGGTTCGCAAGATGGCCTGCAGAGCAATCATCCATCATTATATGGATGATGTTTTAATTTGTGCCCCCAAAGACGAATACCTAGACTTGACATTGCACTTTGTAATTAAAGCTCTAGAGAAACATCATTTTGAACTCCAGCCAGAAAAGGTCCAAAAGACAAGCCCTTGGAAGTACCTGGGCCTGAAAATAACAGAGCGGATAATAGTACCCCAGCAATTGGTAATTAATGATAACCCCAGGACACTACAAGAACTACACCAATTGTGTAGGTCGATTAATTGGGTCAGGCCTTGGCAGGGAATTAATACAGACGACTTGGCACCTCTTTTTAAGTTATTGAGGGGGAATGATGACCTGAACTCCCCGCGGATTCTCATGGACGAAGCAAGAAACTCCATCAAGAAGGTACAGTACGCAATATCCACTCGACAAGCACACTGATACCAACCAGACCTCCCTTTCCAGTTTGCCATTCTGGGAAAAATACCATACTTACACAGACTGCTGTTCCAGTGGGACAAGGTGCAGGGAGATCCCCTCATCATCATTGAGTGGGTGTTTCTCCCTCATCAACTGTCCAAGAGTATAACCACACCACAGGAACTGATGGCTCAGCTGGTCATGAAGGCCAGGGCGTGCCTCCACACCCTTGCAGAGTGTGATCGCACATGCATATATCTGCCCATCACCACAGAGACATTGGAATATTTGATTCAAAACAAGGTAAATTTGCAGTCTGCACTGGACAGTTACTATGGCAAAATTTTAGTGCTCTATCCAAAGCATAAATTGTTCAATTTGACCTTTCACTTGATTCCAAAAGAAATCCAAAGTAGGAAACCCCTCAATGCACTAACAGTTTTTACAGATGGCTCCAGGAAATCCCACAAGTCAGTCATGACTTGGCGGGATCCTAAGACACAGCGGTGGGAGGCTGACATCAAGGTGGTCCACGGATCACCCCAGGTTGCAGAATTAGCCGCAGTGGTTAGGGCATTTGAGAAGTTCAAAGAACCATTCAACTTAGTCACAGATTCGGCCTATGTAGCCAGAGTTACTGCAAGGGCAGAAAATGCTTTGCTAAAAGAAGTTTCCAATCGAAACATTTATAACTTGCTCTCAAAATTGATATATCTTATCTCCCACTGAGAGCAGCCTTACTACATTATGCATGTGAGATTGCACACAAATCTCCCGGGACCAATAGCAGAAGGTAATCAGAAAGCAGACGCCCTGGCTATGCCAGCTCAACTCACTACTATCCCAGATATTTTCCAACAGGCCAAGCTGAGCCATGCTATGTACCACCAAAATTTTCCAGCTCTCGTGTCATGGGTTAGCATAGCTACGGAAGTGATTCTCTTGCAAAGAGGTGCTTACAGCTTCCTCTATAACCTGACTGAACCTATCAACTGGCTAGTTTGAATACTGACAACTTTTTAAGCCACTTAAAGAGCTTGACACGCCTCTGTGGTCCACATTTAATAATGAACAAACCCCGGGAAAGCTCTCTCTTGCTTCCGGGACACAGACATCCTGGAACCATGTGGCCCTGTTCCATCCGCGGCCCCCCCCCAGCCCTGTTCTGTGTAGGCGGCCCCCCCCCCCAGTCCTGCTCCGTGCAGGCAGCCCCTGGTGCGGCCAGGGGTCATGTGAGACGGCTGCCCTGCTGCCCGGCAAAGATCATGTGACCAACAGCGATAAGCAAACTCCAGCTGCAAGGCCCAGGTGAGATTAACCCTTTTTTAGTGCTGTAAGTTTCCTCCAGAACAGATGAAGCCTGCAGACATCAATCCTCTTCAGAGTCTGAGGAAGAGGGAAGGTGAAAACACCATAGAGACACCAAAGTCAGTAAAGAAGGAAGAGCTGAAACCCTGAGGGAGGAGAAACAGGAGATGCTTAGAAGCTGAAATTCTGTTGTAAAGCTATGGTGGTGATGGACTATGATATATCGGAGTACCCGTTGTAATTTCATGAAAGCATGGGGGGTGGAGCGTTCAAACTGCACTTGTGAGCAAAAGTACCTGTGCTGAAATAAGTAAATGCTGAAGCAGCTGTAATTTGATGAGAAGTTTGAACAGGGAGAGATGGAAGTGATGAGGACTCTTGCTCCAAATTGGAAGGAGAAAACCTCTATTCCTAGAGATGAAAGTGATGAGGACCCTTTGCTCCCAGGGACAGGGGGAGGGCCTCTATTCCTAGAGATGAAGATGCTTCCAGAGATGGGTGAAGACAACCTTTGTTTCTGAACAGCTCATCCTTAAAATGGTACCGCAATAGCTCAAGATTGGACCCTCAAAAGCAGTTGTGAGGAAAGCTGTAAGTCGGGGGAAGGGACTCTCACATGTGAACAGAGAACCAACCCGGGCGGCTGTCTCATTGTGATACTGAAGCCATGAGAGAACTTCTTGTGGAGATGTCTCCATAGCATGAGCAAGAGAGACTCCTCTTCCTAAGTGAACTGAACAAGGTTATTATGGAAGTGGTAAACTGACTGAAAATCTCAAGGGTTGTCTTTTTTACATTGTCAGTGGGAGAAGGGAGAAAGGTGGGGGGAGGAGAAGTGTTCTGAAGGTGTGGTCTGATTTTTTTCTTTCTTTTAGGTCTGTGTCTTGGGGTGACTTTATGATGTGTATCCCATATTGCTGCCCTATGCCCAGAAATTAATTCTTGTGCCTTTCTATGCCTTTAAACTGAGCCTGAGAGGAGGAAGGAAAAACTGAGCAAAACTTTTTCAAAGCAGTTTGCAGCTTGTTCAAGGTCACACAGAGATAGTGACTTCTTTTTCCCAGCCAGCTTTCAGCCAGGTTTTTTTTTTTTTTTTTGTTTTCTTCTTCTCCAGAGAGAGACTGAGAATTGAACTTTTTTCCCTTCCCTGGAATTTCAGATTTTTCCCTTTTTCCGTGGATTGCTTCAATATTAGAACACATTTCCACTGAGCACAGAGGGCCTGGCCCTGGGCCAAGCCCCAGCTCCAAGAAGACCAAAGGGAGGACTCTAACACTTTCCCAGGTTTTTTCTTCACAGCAAAAGATTTTATTATTTAGCATTATTATCCTTTTCCCGTGTGTTTATTAAATAAATAGTTTTTATCTCTTTCACTTTCCTTCGAGGAAAATCTATTTTTTCCCAAACCTGGTGGGGGGAGGGGTGGTTGTGCCTTCTCTCAGAGGATATATCTCTAAACTTGACCAAACTGGAACAGTCTGTTAATAAACTTCTTTATATTCTTTTAAGTTTTGTGCCTGCTTTGCTTTCTCCTAATTCTTATGTCACAGAAGGTAAATAAGTAATGGATATTTTGGACCAAACCACTACACTCTAATTGGTGTTTCTGCCTGGTTTACAAACTGAACCCGCTACAATGTTCCATTTAAGCAAAGATCAAGCAAGAGCTATTGTGGCTACACGCCCCAACTGCCAAAAATACCAGCTACCATCTATGGGCATAGGGGTTAACCCTCGAGGTTTGAACAGCTGCGAAGTTTGGCAAACTGATGTAACACGCTTTGCACAATTTGGGAGACTTAAATACATGCATGTCTCAGTAGATACCTTCTCAGGGGCTGTTTATGCATCAGCTCTTGCCAGGGAAAAAGCAGCTGATGTACAGAAGCATCTAATCCAGGCATTTGCCACCCTGGGTGTTCCCCATGTGATAAAAACAGACAATGGACCTGTATATGTTTCCTCCAAATTCCAGCTTTTTTTACAACAGTGGGGAGTGAACCACATCCCAGCCATTCCCCATTGCCCAACAGGACAATCTATAATAGAAAGGACTCAGCAGATGCTGAAAAGAGTCCTAGAGCAGCAATGCAGAGGATCTGAGGTTAACTCTCCCGTAGTAAGGTTATGCAAGCCCTTGTTTATGATAAACGTTTTAAACAATTCATTTGAGGAACCCAATCCTCTGGTTATGAGACATTTTAGCAATGACAGACAAAATAAATTTAAAGAAAAGGCACCAGTTCTCATCAAAGACCCGGAAATGCAGCAGATTCAGGGCCCATACCCACTTGTTGCATGGGGAAGAGGATACGCGTGTGTATCCACACCATCAGGCCCAAGGTGGGTACCAAAGAAATGGGTCAAACTGTACATAGAATCTGCTCAACAAACCACACTTAATCAGCCACCGAAACTGCAAATTGAAGATGAGCCCAGAGATGTCACCTCGGTAGCATGGAGATGGCATCGCTGCAACAACGAGGACACTCCACACCCTTGGACATTACTGCCCTTCCATGAATAAATCCCTAAACCTGTAATTGTTCTAAGTTTTAGGGGCCAACTAGTACGGCATTGATTCGATTATCAATATTGTGTTTATATTTTGCAGAGAACTCATCCCGACACATATTGCCCCTGAACTACCTCTGGTTCCTGATGTGGGGATGGATCCTCCTAATAACATCAAGGAGCGCTGCATGGATAGTCCCACAGCCTCGTGACAACGTGTGGACCACCCTGGCGAGAACCATCAGCCAGGAACACATGTGCTTGTCCATGGGTAATGTAGACGATCCCCTATCGTCGTGCCTGGTGGGAATCCCGTTGGGAATACACGAAATGCTGTTTCTGAGCCTGGGAAGCAATTTGGACCGATGGGTGAACTCATTGAAAGATGCAAAAGAAGACCCCCAAGAACTAGAACTACTGGGGTCCTCTAGAGCACATATTTGTGTAAATTGGGACTATAGATTGGCTGTGGGAACATCATACAGTTACCTGAAACTGGTAAAGCCAAGCGACAAAACCATACACATTCCTCAATTGGTGTAATAAAACCTCAATCAAATCAGTCCCATCAACTAGTCACCTGAAAAAGTTACCCACTGGAATTTTCCTCCTTTGTGGTAACCGAGCCTGGGCCGCATTCTGTCGCCTCTCTTGGGGGGACCATGCACCCTTGGCCAGCTTTCGTTGCTCACTCCAAATAAAACACAAATTCTTGGTTGGCAAAACAGAACGAAATTGACCTGCCAGAAGAGAGAAGTTAAACAATTGGACCCAAATTGCGATGATGAAATTGTGAATTGGTCACACTTGAAAATGGCAGCGGCTTCTGTTTTTCTGCCTTAGGTAGCAGCCGCTAAAGCCCTAGGGAATATTTCCCACATGGAGTGCTGGATAACAAAGCAGGCCAACTTAACATCCAGGGCTTTAAGCCAGTTACTGGAAGATGAAGAAACCACCAGGCATGTGACCCTACAAAACAGAGCTGCGATAGATTTCCTGCTACTGGCCCGTGGACACGGCTGTGAGGACTTTGAAGGACTATGCTGTTTTAATTTGACATTGAGAAGTAAAAGCATTTATGCGACGCTCCAGGAGATGAGGAACCACATCCAGAAAATCAAGGAGGAATCGGAGGACTGGGCAGACAACTTGTTAAAAAAATTTGGGTTGTCGGGATGAGGATCCTCTATTATTAAGTCCATAATTTGGTTTGTCCTGATTGTCATCCTTATTTTGTTTGTTCTAAGTTACTTTAAAAACTTTCTCATTCAGGCTGTGGGAAACTCTTTCATAAAAAACAAAAAAGGGGGAGATGTTGTGGTGCGTGTGGCTGTGGCCACCATGACCAGCAAGGACCTTAAGTCCTGGTGGACAGGCACTGAGGTATAGCACATTCCCCAAAGGTTAGGGCGAGTTCCCACAGACCCTTGTGTTCACTATTTATATACTTGATATTGATTGATTAATGCATTTCCCACCCAATTTTATGTATATGCTTATACATATGTATTTTCCCTGTTTGACTATGCATTAAGTCTAGAAAGTTCTTCTCAGCTAGATGTCCTATTGGCTCATTGTTATAAATCCCTCTTCCAAGTTATTCCCATTGGATACCTCCCTGTAAGTCCATCCCATTTGGTGCTATCCGATTGGTTGTCTCCCTTCTCTCCACCCCTAATCCACTGAGTATAAGAACCCTGGACCCTACCCTCAAATTGTTCTTTGTCCCTGGACCCTTCACCTGCACATGGAATAAACCTCACTTGTGGTACCTATACAGAGAACCTCTCCCTCTTCTTTGCCTCCTCCGACACTCCTGTTATCTTTTCCTGGGGTTTGCTCCTAGAGCAGAGGAGCCAGCCTGCGCGAGCTGCAGCTGCTCAGCCGCGGACATCTGCAGAGAGGACGCTGTGCCCCTTTGGGTAATCCCCAGCTAGCATCCCACATTCCCTCTTATTTGTTGTGGTCATTAGTAAAGGAAGAACACCAGAAAACCCACTGGGGAACAGATGCCTTATATAACTATTTAAGTGAAAGAATTATCACAAGAAACCTACAAGCTACTGTTATACAGGAAACCCGACAATGTGATATTTGCCTCCAGACTAAGCCCAAGAATACCCCTAAACCAAAAATGGGTCAAATTGGGAAGAGCCATGGGGCTGGGCAACAGTGGCAGATTGATTTCATGGAACTCCCAAGAAAAGGGAGGTACCGATATTTGTTGGTATTAACAGATACCTTTTCAGGATGGCCAGAAGCCTTCCCCACCAGAACCACTAAAGCTTGGTGTGGGAACCCAGAGTGCGGAGAATATTTCTCTGCCTGTTTTGAAGGGTTCTCCCCCCTGGACAACACTGTTTTTGACCTTCGTGCTTGGAGAAAATTGCCTACCCTCTGGGAAGAATTAGAATCTACACTGGTGTGAACTAGGTGATAGAATACTATGTAAGATTGTCACAGGGTGAAAAATTTAGAGGATTTGGGTTTGTTAATGTAGTAAATTGATAAAAGCAAAACACTTCAAAATGGAGGATTGTTATTGTTCTCCAGACCTTCTTCTTCTACTACTCCATATTCTGCAGTAGACGTAGTTTGGGATGATTGGATAAAGAATTCCGCAGTTCCTGTCTACGTGACCAGACAATTTACTAGACATTGGAAGAAAAGTGAAAATATCTTTCGTTTTAAGTTTTCATTGGGTGATTTACCTTTAAAAGACTGTAAATCTTGATAATGGGGCATTCTCCTGCATTCTCCTGCTCTGTGCTGTCTGGGTCACGTTAAGTGGCCCTATTTCTCTGATAAGACTTAATGAACAACTATCTGAAATCAGAGAAGGCTGAAGGTCCCGTTCGTCTCTCGGACTCCTGGCAAAGACTCTTGTCATAGGTTAGCAAGCATAGTCCCGGAAGGGACGTCCTTGCTAAGGGGTGCTTACAGTTTCCTCTGGGAACTGATAGAACCTATCAGCTGGCCAGTTTGAATATGGACAATTCTCTAAGCCACTTAAAGTTGTGATCACCTCTGTGATCCACATTTAAGAATAGGCAAACTCCCCCTCCAAGCTCTCTCTCGTTTCCGGCGCTGGGACAGGTGTCTGCAGGCCCCGTGTGGGGGCCAGCGGGCCCGGCCAGGCCCTGCTTGGGCCAGGCCGGGCCGGGCCACGGCCATCCTGAAGCCATGGACCTGTTCCAGCCGTGGAACCCCCCCCACTGCCTTGCCGTGGGCAGCCGGAGCGGCTCGGCTCTCCCCCCTCTCCACTGCGATAAGAAAATTTCAACATTCCAGCTGCAAAGCTGCAAGGCCGAGGTGAGAGTAACCCTTTTATTGCTGTGAAGAGCTGAAAACCTGAGGGAAGAGAGAGAGGAGATGCTTAAAGCTGAAATTCTGTTGTGAAGCTATGATATATCAGAGTATCCCGTTGTAATTTCATGAAGATATGGGGGGTGGAGTGTTCAACTCGTGAGCAAAAGCACCTGCACTGAGATAGGCAGATGCTGACGCAGCTGTAATTTCATGAGAAGTTTGGACAGGGAGAGATGAACCAGATGAGGACTTTTGCTCCAAACGGGAAAGGAGAAAACCTCAGTCCGTAGAGATGAACCAGATGAGGACTTTTGCTCCAAATGGGAAAGGAGAAAACCTCAGTCCCTAGAGATGCTCCCAGAGATAGTCCTAACGATGAAGATGATGAAGACCCTTTGCTCCCAGGGAAGGAGAAGGGCCTCTGTTTTTGTTTCTGAACGGCTCAACCTTAAAATTGTACCCCAAAAAACTTCAAGAGTGGACCCTCAAAAGCAGTTGCGGGAAAAGCTGCAAGTCGGGGGAAAGGACTCACACGCCGGCAGAGAGACTCCTCTTCCTAAATGGACTGAACAAAGTTATTTGGAAGTGGGCGGCTGTCTCGTTGTGATAATGTTTTCATAGCATGAGCAAGAAGAGACTTCTCTTTCTAAATGGACTGAACAAGGTTATTATGGAAGTGGTAAACAGACTGAACATCTTAAGGGTTGTCTTTTCACATTGTCAGTGGGAGAAGGGAGGAAGGTGGGGGGAGGGGGAGAGTTCTGAAGGTGGTATAATTTTTTTTTTTTTTTTCCTCTTTTAGGTCTGTTAATAAACTTCTTTATATTCTTTCAAGTTTGGTGCCTGTTTTGCATTTCTCCTAATTCTTATCTCACAGCAGATAAACAGTAATGAGTATTTTGGACCAAACCACTACACTAAATTGGTGTTTCCGCCCGGTTACAAACCGATCCCGCGACAAAATGGTGGAGAATGCGGGCAATTGATGAGAACTGTGAGATAATGATTAATTAGGAGGAATACTGGGCAAAGCAAGTATTAAGTCATAAGTTAAGTAGCATGATAGTGAGAAACTTATATTGTAATTGTATTGAACTATCTAGGGGTGGAATATAGTAGAAGTTGAATGTAATTTTGATAATAATTCTTAAATTTGTCTTCACAGAGGTGAGGGGTGGAGAATGTCATAGGTTAGCAAGCATAGTCCCGGAAGGGACGTCCTTGCTAAGGGGTGCTTACAGTTTCCTCTGGGAACTGATAGAACCTATCAGCTGGCCAGTTTGAATATGGACAATTCTCTAAGCCACTTAAAGTTGTGATCACCTCTGTGATCCACATTTAAGAATAGGCAAACTCCCCCTCCAAGCTCTCTCTCGTTTCCGGCGCTGGGACAGGTGGCTGCAGGCCCCGTGTGGGGGCCAGCGGGCCCGGCCAGGCCCTGCTTGGGCCAGGCCGGGCCGGGCCACGGCCATCCTGAAGCCATGGACCTGTTCCATCCGTGGAACCCCCCCCCCACTGCCTTGCCGTGGGCAGCCGGAGCGGCTCGGCTCTCCCCCCTCTCCACTGCGATAAGAAAAATTCAACATTCCAGCTGCAAAGCTGCAAGGCCGAGGTGAGAGTAACCCTTTTATTGCTGTGAAGAGCTGAAAACCTGAGGGAAGAGAGAGAGGAGATGCTTAAAGCTGAAATTCTGTTGTGAAGCTATGATATATCAGAGTATCCCGTTGTAATTTCATGAAGATATGGGGGGTGGAGTGTTCAACTCGTGAGCAAAAGCACCTGCACTGAGATAGGCAGATGCTGACGCAGCTGTAATTTCATGAGAAGTTTGGACAGGGAGAGATGAACCAGATGAGGACTTTTGCTCCAAACGGGAAAGGAGAAAACCTCAGTCCGTAGAGATGAACCAGATGAGGACTTTTGCTCCAAATGGGAAAGGAGAAAACCTCAGTTCCTAGAGATGCTCCCAGAGATAGTCCTAAAGATGAAGATGATGAAGACCCTTTGCTCCCAGGGAAGGAGAAGGGCCTCTGTTTTTGTTTCTGAACAGCTCAACCTTAAAATTATACCCCAAAAAACTTCAAGAGTGGACCCTCAAAAGCAGTTGCGGGAAAAGCTGCAAGTCGGGGGAAAGGACTCACATGCAGGCAGAGAGACTCCTCTTCCTAAATGGACTGAACGATATTTTGAAGTGGGCGGCTGTCTCGTTGTGATAATGTTTTCATAGCATGAGCAAGAAGAGACTTCTCTTTCTAAATGGACTGAACAAAGTTATTATGGAAGTGGTAAACAGACTGAACATCTTAAGGGTTGTCTTTTCACATTGTCAGTGGGAGAAGGGAGGAAGGTGGGGGGAGGAGGAGCATTCTGAAGGTGGTATAATTTTTTTTTTTTTTTTCCTCTTTTAGGTCTGTTAATAAACTTCTTTATATTCTTTCAAGTTTGGTGCCTGTTTTGCATTTCTCCTAATTCTTATCTCACAGCAGATAAACAGTAATGAGTATTTTGGACCAAACCACTACAACTCTAAAATTCTCCCCCATCAGGGGAGGCATAATTACCGCACGGACAGTGTCAGCTTGGGAGGTAACTAAAGCATTGTTACAAGAAATAATACCACGTTTCGGAGTCCCAGCCACAATCTCCTCAGAGGACCACACTTTATTTCAAAGGTGGTTACAGCAGATTAGCTGTCATTTGGGTATAGATTGGGAGCTTCACATTCTGTATCACCCTCAATCAAGTGGCCAAGTAGAGAAAATGAACCACTTAATTAAACAACAAATTGTGAGGTTAGGACAAGAAGCAAACTTATCTTGGCCCCAATCTCTCCCACTTGCATTGTTACGAATAAGGACAAAACCCAGAACTAAGGAAAAGTTAAATCTTTTTGAGATGCTTTATGGGAGACCATACGGAGTGCAAAAAGGAATATCTAATCAAATTGGGGAAGAAACACTAGCCACCTATATGGTAGCTTTGAGCAAGCAGCTCAGGAAAATTGAAAAGCATGTGGCTGAGACCCAAAGCCTGGGTTTAGATGTTCTTGTACACGATATACAGCCTGAGGATTATGTATATGTTAAGTCTTTTGCAGAAAAGACTCTGGAGCCAAAGTGGGAAGGACCATTCCAGGTGCTTCTCACTACTTTCACAGTGATCAAGATTAAAGAACAGAACACCTGGATTCATCACACCAGAGTAAAGAAAGCTCCAGAGGCCCCATGGAGAGTGACCCCTGGTGGTGATGAACTGAAACTAAAGCTTACCTGAGGTAGAACTGTGGCTGACAAATAACGAGTTCATGACTCGTCCTAACCAGTGCAGCTGTGCAAATTGCAAACCGTGGGTATTGTGTTACTGTCATAGCTGTGGGGAACGTTTTTATTGCCACATTTCTAGGGCGCGGACCAAGGTGCAGGGAGTGTTTTAGAGGTGAAAACGAGGAGTTGATAATTTGTGAATATTTGTGTGGGAAACAAATCACATCGCCACACAATTAGGAAGTCCCAGAATGCGACTGCGAAATAGCCAAATCAAATTGGGAAGAGATAAAGGCCAACCCATCATGGGTTTGATCATTCCTTTTGCAGTCATATCTGTAATTTTTGGCTGTGAGGCTGTCCATGGACAAAAAGACCTCTGGTCCCAAGCCTTTATTAGGTTTACTGGACTCATGGGAAAATATTTTGATCTAAAGGACTTAAATCTATTAACTGTGGTCATGCACGGAAATCAAGTATATACAAGGCAAGAATGGGAAAGACAAAAAACTTGGCAACTTCAAGGGACTGTAGGAGAAGAAATTAAAATAGGATGCCGAATGATTAATGGAACTACTCATAAAAAGGCAACCCAAATTAATGTCTCAACCACTCCTACAAACAGACACGATGAAATTTGTATTCATTCAAGTGAATTAAATTGTTGGTATAATTTTACGTTCTTAAATGTGTAGAATTACTAATGCAAATTAATGTTTCTGAGATACAATCAGCCTGCTCCCCTTTAATACAAACATCCTTTGAAGGGTGGACAGCCTGGCTGCAAAAGCAAACACCCCTCAAAAGTAGAATGCAAAGAGATTTGACTGGCATGCTAGGAACAGGACTGGGAGTCCTAAATGGAATTGACTCAGAGATGAATAAATTGAGCACAGCAATCAGTGACCTGACCAAGTTAAAACAACCCCTACAGTCTTCCCTATTAGCATTAGGGAACGATCAGTGGCAAGTTTCAAAAATATTCCTGGATTTTGCAAAAGCTAATGATTAAGATCACAAATTGATAATTAACGTGCTTGGTGTGGTCCAGGACAATGTCTCACTAGCCCTTAGCTGCATTCAAGCTCAGTTATGGATGCAGTCAACAGCCTCCTTAATCATAAGAGAAGGGAATGTAGGCGTTTTTCCTATTGAGATTAGAGAAGCTGTTTGGAATAATGCCACTGGGCTAGAAAGAAAACTTCAATCCTGGTGGACTTTGGTAAATTTTACTTATGATCCTAAAGCAGTTCAGTGCTTGCAGCACAAGCTCTGGCGTGCCCTTGATCAGAGAGAGTCCAGCTGTGTTACTTCTGCGCATCGCAGAAGTTACTTCGGCATCAGGATAGGCACTGGCTGGGTGTGCTCGCTGGCTTCTTTGCAGAGGAGACATGGCAAGAGCCGATAATATAGGCTCATGTTAGTTAGGAGATAAAGGAAGAGAGAGGTGGTTCTGGTCTGGCTTCTAACAGGTTTATTGTCAGAAGTTTAGCAACCAGAACATGGCAATGATCTTAATCTGGGATCTCCCCAAGAGGCTTTTCCTCAGTTTTATAGGGGGTTTGAAAACCGTGGGGAAAGGGGAAAACAACCAATAAGTTACAAGGCAGGGGGAGGATACAATTCAACAAGAACCAATGGGGGAAACCGAGAAGTGGGAGTTATAACAAAGAACCCATGAACAACCGAGTAACCGAGAAATTTCCCAAACAGGGGGAGGGATCTTGGACCCAGGTGCCGCCCAGGGGGGATGCGGCTTAAGCTTCTGAGCTGCCCCTCAACCCACCCTCTGAGTCTGTGTCTTCCATGGGACGGTCCGGGGTTGATTGGCATCTCGCTGCCCCAGTCCCGCAGTGGGCTGGGTCGTAGCAACATGATCCAATTACTAATATAGCTACAGCCTTTGTTTTAACCATACGTTATGCCACCGTTTACTTAATCCTCACTATTGTTGCACTAGGATTGAATCACGAGGGAACAGTCTTTTACCCCTCCGAACATAGAGTGTGGGCCCAAATGGTAGAAGAAAAGTGGCAAACTGTGAATTTGGAATCTTGTATCACACAGGAACAACAAGGGTTTATCTGCAAAGGTAACACAATTGATGCCAAAGACGATATGCCATGATGCTGAGCAAGGCATTTTGAAATCCAGCCAGATACTACCCAGGAGACGGTATTCATATATATCTGTGTGGTATGCCCAGCCTCTGCCCTGGAGGGAGGCCTGCTGAGATAAGGAGATTGCATAACCTCCCAGCAGAACTCCCCTGGAAAGACAACTGCCTTTCAGTTACGGTGAGAAGAAGACAGACCCAGAATCCTCTTGGAGACCCTATGCAGATCCTTTGTAACCCATTGGCCTTTACCCTCTGACACCCACCCCCTGTATCCTTATAAGATCTAGCCCTCTACCCCTGTGAGAGAGAGCTCATCCCTAGCCTCCCCTTCGCAGGGTGCAGACTAATAAAGCTGCCCCATGCAGAACTGCTATACGGGTCTCTCATCTCTTTCCTCCTGGTCTGGCCTGGAGATTGCCCTGCAGAGCAAGAGCTGAAATCACGAGCTGAAAATCACTAAAGAGCTGATAGCTTCTCTGCAAAGGCACTCCGGCTATGGCTGAGGGAAGACACCGGGCCCCGGGAAGACAGTTCCTCACGGGACCATCTCTCCGGACTGGTCACAGCTTCCTGGGTCTGAGCTACAGACCCCACACCAGCTGCATCATATATCGGCCAAGGTTGTGTAAGTTTGAGAACCACTTGTACTTTTATAGAAATAGATAATGACAATGTTTCTTTTAAAAACTATTCTAGTCTTTGTGTTTTTAATTTTACCAGGATTATTGGGTGTGACTTCTCGTATTCAGCACCAGTTGTACCCCATCAATTGGTAAGGTCAAACTACACCCTGTACCACCAATTGTTACCCACACCTATTGGAATGAACCTTACATTCGTAAGGCAATTAGTAAAACATCAAGATATGATTAAAATTTTAAAAGAAATCCAAAGAAATGGGAAAAAGACCTTGGTTACGGTCCATCATGACACACAAGAAATAAGCAAGGTCTTGAAGAGGGTAAAACAAGATGCAACTCACAATTGGTGGGATGTGCTATTCGGATGGTCACCTACTGCAACTGGCATTTTGAATATGTTATGTCACCCCATAATTGTGTTGTTGATTTTGGTAGGTGTTAGCCTTCTGTTATCCATCATGCTGCTTGTTTGGAATTATAGGATATTAAGAAAATTATCCTTTTTAACCATTCTGATAAATGTGCATGGTAAAACACTAAGAGATGCTTACCGTAAGAGTTTGTTAGAAGAAGAATCTGTGTATTAGTAAAAGAATTTACTAACTTTATAGAAAAGGGAGGACTGATACAAGGGGCTTAGGATTTTAAGAATTAACTATTGACCGTGGTATTCCTAGTATTGCTGAACTTTGTAGCTGCTTGCTAAACAATGCTTATTGCTTGTTTAACATTTATTGCGCTTGCCAAGCAAAGGGAGGATGTAGCAGACCATTGATAAGGGGAAGAAACCGTGACCGAAGATCCTGCTCGGACCCTGAAACCAGCCCAAACCAGCTCTGAAGTTTGGACTTGGGCCAGGAACTCAGAGAGCATGTGCAAGAAGGCGAGGTTAAAAGTTCAACCTGAGGAAGACTACTTACTTCATCGGAGGAAGACCTTTACTTCATCCCAGAGACCCCATCTTGCAACCACCAGGCGGCACTGCTCAAGCGCATGGATATGTTAAAGACTTTATGCCACGGTGCCGTTGCCAGCTAGCATGCTGCCCCGGGCACCAGGCAATCTTCTGCCTGCCCCGAAGGGGAGGACGGAGGCCGATCACAGTGCAGGAGGGCACGCGAAGCTCCAGGTTGGGTTTGCCTTGCCCACCGATGGCGAAGGTGCACAAAGGAGGCAGGAAAAAAGCGGAGGGACTTCTTCGTGGGGGAAAGGGTTTATTGGAGAACACAGGAAAACCACGGAGAAGCCGAGAAAATGGGGCTGACATGGGGTCTTATACCCCCACAGAATGGGCAGGGGGAACATGGGGTAACCAATAACACTTCAGTTAGGGGGCGCTACAAAGGCAGGGTAGCAAATGGGAGAAGGAGTAGGCAGGGGGGAGTAACAAGGGGCCAATCAACTACCAAAGAACATAGAACTCTCTGGAAAGACAACCAAATATGAGAAATAAGGGGAAGGGAGGGCAGTGGCCAATGGTAAGGCACAGATATTTTTCACAGCCTTTTGGGTGCTGCCTGTGACTTTAAGGCTTTTGGGCTGTGGAGGCATGAAACTAATGGACCTTTGGGTCCACTTGATCCGGCTGACCCTGGGGTTGGCCATGGTTCAATGCAACATCTCCCCCTTTTTTATTATTTTGAAACAAATGGACGTAAGTTTTAATGGATTTTAGAATGAAACATCTAAGTATAGGGAGAGCAAGTAGGATTAGCAAAAAGGTGAGTATGGCCCAAACAGTGCCTTTGACTATTGTAGAAACCCAGCTGGAGAGTCCCCAGGATGAAAAGATGTTGGTAAACCAGTCGTCTCCTTCCTCTTTGAGATGAGTAACTTGCTTGTGGATCTCCTCAATCTGGGCGTGGATCGATTTGCTGTGAGATGTTAAATTGAGGCAGCAGAGTCCCTGAAACTCCAGTTTCATTAAATGCCTGGGCTAATGTAACCCAAACATTAGCTTGGGGCTGCTGCACGATCCATGCTGTTACCAGTGCAAAGGGCAGGACAAGAAGTCTGAGGCCAAGGTGGAAGGTCTGGGTCACCGCGGCTGGCGGGGGGGGCGCGGCCGGCGTGGCCGGCGCGGGCTCGGGCATCCGCTGCTCTAACAGGCTGAGCAGGTCCTCCATCCTTCGGGATAGGTTCGGCAGCTCTGTCAGCAAAGGCAGATGCTGCATTAAAAGGTCGATGGCTCGGTTCTGTGACTGCGCAGAACAGTCCAGCGCCAGGGAGGGCAGCAGATCACACTCAGGCAGTCTCGGGGCAGGCACGCCCGGCGCTATGCCGGCTAAGAAGTCAGATCCAGGTGCATACGGAACCGAGCTAGGAGCCGCTCTGGGCGTCCAAGTTGCTAAGCCGCTGATTTGCGGCCCTGGATAAGCCGTGGCAGCCACCCAGCCGAACGGCAAGGCAGGCTGCGCGCCCTCCTGCTGCCCCGACCCCCCACCTCTGCCGGCGCGGGGTTCCTGGGGGCTGTGGAGTCCTGCGACTGTGCAGGGTGAGCCGGCGCAGGCTCTGCCTGTGGAGCCGGGGGGGTTATTCCGAATCCACCATCATTTGCCCCGGAAGCCCAGTCAGCGTGGCCCCCATCGGACATTCCTCCGTCACTCATCACCGAGATAGGCGATCCAGCCCTGCTATCACAGTCAAGGTCTGTCAGCAGGATAAATAACGAACGCCAGGTTTTGTATAATTCTAACGCTGCTGGGTCCCCAGTCGGGCGCTCGTGTCGGACAGCAGAGCTGAGTTCCTGCCATAAGGCAAAGTCCAGGGCAGTATCTCTGTCCATGGAAATCCCTTTTAAAGTAGCCCAGTCTAATAATTCCCGAACTGAGTTTTCAGGAATGGAGGTGTGCAATATGCTAAACACACCTTTCCAGGCCAGTATGACAGCATCGTTCTATGAGCCGCTGTTCCCCATTTCTCAGTTCTGTCGGACCTCCAGGTCCCGGGGGGGGGGGAGGGGAACAGCATACCTCTAGAGAAATTCGGCTTGGCTCGCAGCAGCAGGACACGTCAGAGAGTGCAGATCACGTCGGGCAGCACCAAATATTACCGCAGGCCTGGTTCCTACGGTATATCACTGTGTCCCGCAGCCATAGGGAGGAGGAAAAGGAGAAGATCCAGCAGGCAGGAATTGTGCAGCAAGATTGATTTCTTTAATTATTTTACAAACTCTTTTATAGACTTTTTTCTTCATAGTCTAATTGGACAAAGGACCAGCCACCCCTTGGGGGTGATTGGCTAAAATCCTAAAACATCCATTATCAAAATATTTTCTACTATACCATAAACAAGACTTTTCAAGGTTGCAGGTGGCTTGGTTGTTTACATTCCCTGCTACCTCTTCTGTGAGAGAGAAAAATCTCTCACGGACTTAGAAACTAACAAGAAAATCCTCACTAACAGCATTTTTGTACCTACAGGTCACCATCCTGGAGACTAGAAATTTTGCTGAGATTTCTGTGGGTAAAACAAACAGAAAGGGTAAATGGCTTGAAACTTCTAAAGAAACATTGGCCTCTTGTTAGCTCCCTGTTTCTCAAATTAAAAGGTGGGTGTGGGAAGTTAGGGAGTAGGGGAAAAGGGAAAACATTCAGGGAAAGGGAACAGCAGGAAGAAGGCAGCAAGTTCTTCTTCAGATGCTGTCCGGTGTCGGTGCCTCTTCCAAGCTGTTGCTTTGGGGTCGTCACTGCCTGGCGAGGTTAGGTGTGGCTTGATGAACTTTGCTGGCACCCACTTTGGTCCAGCTGGGGTCGACACAGTGGCATATCCCCTTCCCCAAGCAACTAAATTGAACAGGCCATCAACTTTGTGAGTCTCAGGGTCTTTGACCAACACTGGTGGGTTTTCTTTCAATTTAGTTCTGGTTGAATTTCTAACATCATGGTATACGGGGGGATCGGGCTCCTTGAAGGAACAATTTAAAAAGTTAATAGTAAAGAGGGCCCTGCATAGTCTCTCAATGGGCAAATTAGTCTCTGCTCCTCCCCGCTGTTGGGCAAGGACTCTTTTTAGCATTTGATGGGTACGCTCAACTATAGATTGGCCCGTGGGGGTGATGCCTTTTCCTGGTCTTAAAATCAAGAGTCATACACGGTTAGAAGGGGAAAAGGGATTTTACCTTGGTATTTATTTTAAGGATCCTTAGGTGCACACGTCCAGGTCATATGCATCGACATGCACCCCGCTGAGTCTATCTCTGTCTCCCTCCCCCCAACATTGGGTATAACATTATAGGTTTTACTAATTAGCATATCTATCAAAGATTCCCCAGTGAGAGGCTCAAGTGAGCCCCCCTCCCCAAGGAACCTTCCCCTGGATGGTTCTATCTTGGTTTACAGAATGTGTTCTGGAGAGGACTTTGGGGTCTGGGGCACACTGATCCCTAGCTACGAAGTTTCTAAAATGTTTAGTCTCTTAGCTTGACAAACAAGTCCAAGAATGTAGGCAAAAAGCACTAGGAATACAGAAGTTGTAAAAAGGTATAACAGGGGTATAAAAGAAAAGGCAAAAATCTTCATGGCATCAGGGGAATGAGGGATACCTGTAGTGTGGTGAATCCCCCATGTGTTGAAGAACCGGTGGACGTCCTTTGAGATGTATGCGGGACCGTTGTCTGTCTTAACTTCTGCTGGCACTCCCAGAGTGATGAATGCTAGCAGAAAGTGTTTAATGATATCTTTTGCCTTCTCCCCGCAATGAGAAGAGGCAAAAACTGCTCCTGAGAAGGTATCAACAGAGACGTGGACATACTTAGACCTTCCAAATTCAGGGATGCAAGTCACATCGGTCTGCCACAGCTGGCAGCTATTGAGACCACGCAGACACACACCGGAGCCTAGCGATGTGATCTGATGTTTCTGACAGTCCGGGCATGTTGTCACAACGGCCTTAGCTTGGCTGCACGTGAGATGGAACATGCAGACCAAAGCTGGGACATTTTGGTGGTAGAATCGATGGCTCACCTTTGCTTGTTGGAACATTCCCAGTAGTGATGGTAATTGCCCCGGGGCAGCCAAGGCGTAGGCATTCCGGTTCCCTTCTACAATAGGATCTGGGAGGTTGGTGTGCAACCTCACGTGCATAACATAATAGGGTTGCTCTCGGTGGGACAGCAAAAGATGCCCTGGGAGATGATGCCAAATCCTGGTAGAATTAAGATGTAAACTTCTGGATGTCCGAAGAATCAGAATAGATGTTGATATAGTACTGGGTCTCCTCCTCCTGCTGGGTCAAAGAATGTGGTATTGAGGTTTCGGTCTGTTAGAAGCATGGTAATTCCGGCAGCAAGAGTACAGGTAGGGAGAGGAGGAGTAGTACTGCAGTAATTAGTACGGATCATACGAATAGGGGAGTTTGATACTGTGATAGGGCTGGCGGTTTTATGTTGATTGCTGTGGTAATGAAGTTAATTGCTCCTAGAATAGAGGAGATACCTGCCAGGTGTAGTGAGAAAATAGCTAGGTCAACTGAGGCTCCAGCATGGGCTAGGTTACCGGCTAGTGGTGGGTACACAGTTCATCCTGTTCCTGCTCCTGCTTCTACTGTAGAAGAGGCTAGAAGGAGAAGGAATGAGGGTGGGAGAAGTCAGAAGCTTATGTTGTTTATTCGTGGGAATGCTATATCTGGGGCACCAATTATTAGGGGAACTAGTCAGTTTCCAAATCCTCCGATTATAATTGGCATTACCATGAAGAAAATTATGACGAAGGCATGAGCTGTAACGATTACATTATAGATTTGATCGTCTCCTAGCAGAGCACCTGGTTGGCCTAGTTCTGCTCGGATAAGTAGACTTAGGGCGGTACCTACTATTCCGGCTCATGCTCCGAAGATTAGGTACAGAGTGCCAATGTCTTTGTGGTTGGTTGAGAATAGTCATCGGTTAATGAAAGTCACAGGTAAGATGGCTGAGTGTATAAGCGTTAGGCTGTAGTCCTTTTTACAGAGGTTCAATTCCTCTTCTTATCGGCTCTGTAGTGAAATTCATGGTGGGTTGCAAGCTCACTGATGTGCATTGATAGTGCACCGGAGTCTGTTAGGCAGAAGCCTGTTGGTTTGGGCATATAGCTGTTAACTATAGTATTATGGGATCGAAGCCCATCTGTCTAGGGGTATAAAATCCTAGCTTAATTAAAGCATCTGAGTTGCATTCAGGAGATGCAGGATAACATCCTGCGGATTTTAACAGAAACTAAGAGGGTCCAACTCTTGTTTAAGGCTTTGAAGGCCTTCGGTTTCAGTAAACCTAAGTTTCTTTTTAGATAATGGTAGTGAGTATGGGGGAAGTTGGGAGGAGTATGATTGACAGGGTGGTTAAGATGGCGATTGAGGGGTTGATTGGTTTGTTAGTATGTCATTGTTTCATGTGGTTTGTTGTGTGTGGTGGAAGTGTGATTGTTGCGCAATACGCAAGACGGAGGTAGAAGAATAGACCCAGTAGTGAGAGAAGGGAAATAATAACCGCCGCCGGGGCTATGTCTTGTTTAGTTAGTTCTTGAATGATGAGTCATTTTGGGAGGAAGCCGGTCAGAGGGGGGAGGCCGGCTAGAGATAGAAGCGTTAGTAGGAGGATTGTGCTAAGTGAAGGTGCTTTTGTTCATGCAGTTATTAGTGTGGATAGGTTTAGGACTTTTATTGAGTTTAGGGTTAGGAATACGGCAGCGGTTATTATGGCATATAGATAGAAGTTGAGGAGAGTGAGTTTAGGGTAGTAGATCAGGATAATGGCCATTCATCCTAGGTGAGAGATAGAGGAGAAGGCCATAATTTTTCGGGTTTGTGTTTGGTTTAGTCCTATTCAGCCTCCTAGGGCTACGGAGAGAATGGCCAGAGTAGTTAGTAGTGTGGGGTTTAGGGATAGGGAAGTTATGTAGAGTAGGGTAATCGGTGGGAATTTCATGGCTGTGGATAGGAGAAGGCCAGTGATGAGAGGGGAGCCTTGTAGGACTTCTGGGAATCAGAAATGGAATGGTACTAGCCCTAGTTTCATTGAAATAGCTGCAGTTAGAATTAGAGAAGATGTTGGGTGGGTTAGTTGGGTGATATCTCATTGTCCAGTGTATCATGCATTAGTTATGCTGGAGAATAGTACTAGGGTTGAGGCAGTTGCTTGTACTAGGAATTTAGGATTTGATACTTTTTTGAGCATTGAGTGCTCTGCTCTCTCTACCACTCCAGCTACATAGGCCGAATTGGTGACAATGTTTATTGGTTCTTTTTGGAATCGCTCAAAGGTCCTGACTATGGTGGCTAACTCTGCAATTTGAGGAGATCCTTCAACTACTTCAACATCTTTTACCCACTCAGATGTTTGGGGGTTCTTCCAAGTCATAACCGACTTCTGAGAAGCCCCTGAGCCGTCAGTGAAGACTGTCAGGGCTCGGAGCAGTTTGTTACTCTGAAACAATTTAGGGACTAATTTGAAATTTAGATTAAACAATTTGTGTGGCGGGCAGTGGCTAGAGAGTTGCCCTGAATAACTATCTAGGGCAAACTGGAGGCACTCGCTGCTCTGTAGGGCAAATTCAACATCGTCTAATTTAAATGGCATGTAAATGCACGCAAATTTGCACCCTGTGAGAACGCGGAGACGAGACCTCTCCTTCCTTATCAGTTGCACCATCAATTCTTGTGGCGTAGTAATGCTTTTGGACAACTGGTGAGGCAAGAACACCCCCTCTATGCTCAGGAGGGGGTCATTGATCCTCTCGTCCCACTGGAAAATAAGGCCTTGCAGATGTGGTAGTTGGCCCATAATTCTAAACTTGAAGTGCCGGTGTGGTTCCATCTGGTGTGCCTGCTTGGTGGAAAGAGCTTTCTGGACCTCTCGTGCCTCAGGGGTTAGAGATCGGGGAGAGTCCAACGCACCATTGCCTTGCAGCAGGTTAAAGAGGGGGGTGAGGCTCTCTGTGGAGATCCCTAACAGGGGCCGGACCCAGTTCACTGTACCGCACAGTTACTGCAGGTCACGGAGGGTCCGGGGCTCATCAGCGATGGCAAGCTGTTGGGGAGTGATGGTCGTCTCATGGATCTGGAGGCCAAGGTAGGTCAGGGGGCACAAGCACTGGATCTTGTCAGGATGGACTATAAAACCTGCAGCTTCAATTGCCTGAATTGTCAGATCTAGGGTTAGGTCTAAGTATGTCTCCTCTGGGGCACACACAAGGACGTCATCCATGTAATGAAGGATGATTGCCTCTGGGGCCTGTTTCCGGACAGGGGACAGGACCCGCGCAACAGACCATTGGCAAATGCTGGGGCTGTTCTTCATGCCCTGGGGCATCACTGTCCAGTGATATCTGCGCATGGGGGCTTGCCAATTAACAGACGGCACTGAGAAGGCAAATCTAGGAGCATCGCTGGGGTGTAGAGGTATGTGGAAGAAGCAGTCTTTGATGTCTATGACAGCTAACTTCCACGTACGAGGGAGTATCGACGGTGAGGGCATGCCTGGTTGCAGGGGTCCCATATCCTCCATGACTGTGTTAATTTTACGCAGATTGTGTAGGAGCCTCCACCCATTTATTTTCAGTTTTGAGAGAACGAACACGGGGGAATTCCAAGGGCTATTAGTTGGAACTATGTGGCCCTTGTTAAGCTGCTCCTCCACGAGGGACTCGAGGGCACGAAGCTTTTTGATGGATAAAGACAACTGTTCCACCCAAATTGGGGTGTCAGTTAGCCAATTAATGCGTGGGTGGTCGCACTCAACAGTGGCCCGCCCTAAAAACCCTGGGCTGCTGGAACGACAACTCGAGTTCCCCACTGGGACAAGGTATCTCTTCCCCACAGGGTAAACCCTGCGTCAGTAACAAATGGCCGGACAGTAGCCAAATTTCCTTCCTGACCTTGGATGGTCACATTTTGGGTGCTCCTTAAAGCCATAGCTTTACCCCCAACCCCAGCAATGTTCTTGGCCACGGGTTTGAGTTCCCATGCTTGGGGCCACTCTCTACAAGAGATCACAATGATGTCTGCCCCTGTATCCACCATACCTGGCATGCGAACTCACTCACCCCCTTGGCTCAACTCACACTTGAGGGTTGGCCGATTGGGTCCCATCACTTCTGCCCAGAGCACTTGTGACTCGGTGGGTTGTTAGGCAACCTTTCGGGATGACTCGTCCTTGTGCAATCATGTCATGGGTTAGCAAGCATAGCTCCTGATTTTCCTGCAAAGAGGTGCTTACAGCTTCCTCTGTGACTTGAAAGAGCCTATAAACTGGCTAGTTTGAATACTGACAATTTTTTAAGCCACTTAGAATTTTGACCGCCTCTGTGGTCCACATTTAAGAATGGACAAACCCCGGGAAGCCCTCTCTCTTGCTTCTGGCCAGGGGACAGGTAACTGGGCTGGGCCCATACAGGGCCCAGAGGGCCTGCTGGGACCTGCTCAGGCTGGGCCCGGGTCGGGACACAGCCATCCTGGAGCCGATAAGCCCTGTTCCACCCAAGGCCCCCCCACAGCCCTGCTACGTGCAGAAGAGATGCTTAAAGCTGAAATTCTATTGTAAAGCTATGATGTATCAGAGTACCCGTTGTAATTTCATGAAGGCATGGGGGGTGGAGCATTCAACTTGTGAGCAAAAGCACCTGTGCTGAAATAAGCAAATGCTGAAGCAGCTGTAATTTGATGAGAAGTTTGAACAGGGAGAGATGGAAGTGATGAGGATTCTTGCTCCAATCGGAAGGAGAAGACCTCAGTTCCTAGAGATGCTCCCAGAGATAGTCCTAGAGATGAAGATGATGAGGACCCTTGTCTCCCAGGAAAGGAGGAGGGCCTCTATTCTTAGAGATGAAATGCTCCCAGACATGGGTGAAGAGAACTTTTGTTTCTGAACAGCTCAACCTTAAAATGGTACCCCAGTAGCTCAAGATTGGACCCTCGAAAGCAGTTGTGGGAAAAGCTGTAAGTCGGGGGAAGGGACTCTCACATGCCAGCAGAGAACCAACCTGGGCGGCTGTCTCGTTGTGATACTGAAGCCATGACAGAATCTCTTATGGAGATGTCTCCATAGCATGAGCAAGAGAGACTCCTCTCCCTAAGTGAACTGAACAAGGTTATTATGGAGGTGGTAAACAGACTGAACATTGTTGGGGCCCTCCCCCTGCCATGTGGTCCTGGGAGAGGGGCCCTGGGGGGGAGACACGGAGTTTCCCTAGCCTCTGGTCAGCCTCGTTCCCCATTGGTTGTTTTGTGTTCCCCTGCATGGGCAAGGACCCTCGGGTCCTGTGATAGCCTCAGTTCCTCGGCAGATCTTCAGCCATGCGGCTGGGGAAATAAACATCTCTCTGAAACATCAATCAAGAATCTGTACATATATATTTCTTTCCTGGGGCCTCATTGTCTGATACATCGTGTTGCAGTTTCCCCGCTGTAACAGAAGATCTCAAAGGTTGTCTTTTTACAGTGGGAGAAGGGGGAAAGGTGGGGGGATGTGAAGAGTTCTGAAGGTGTGGTATGATTTCTTTTTCCTTTTTTCCCTTCTTTTAGGTCTGTTAATAAACTTCTTTATATTCTTTCAAGTTTTGTGCTTGCTTTGCTTTCTCCTAATTCTTATCTCACAGAAGGTAAATAGTAATGAGTATTTTGGACCAAACCACTGCACCTCTGGAATGAAAAGAGGAGCATGATGACATTTGACTAGAAATACAAGCCCTCCTCCCCTGTCGGTGGTAAGTATGGATGGGAAGACTTGGATTTCCAGGTGCTCAGGTGCTGCAAGTCCAGTAATAAAAATGTCTGACTCTGGTGGGATGGATATTGCCGGTCGAGCCAGAATAGTTCTGTCACCAGGTTTTTTGAAGATGAGGCTGGAGGTCAGGACGATTGGCCCTGTCCTACCCAGTCTCCAGGTATAAAATTTAACTGCCGCATTGGCTAGCTCAGCTTCTGTCCAGTCCTGTAAGGTGCCTCTTTTTGATGGTACCGCATCTCCATTTATGTTCCTGCGTGGAGCTGTGTTGCGCTGTCTACTCAGTTTCCCAAGGGTGGTGCTTGGGTATTCCGTCGGTGGCTGCAGCAACATCCCTGCCCCGGGTGGCCCAAACCTGAAATGAGAGGCTCGGGCACAGGTGTTACTGCCTGGGGTTCCTTACATCCCTTCACCCAGTGCCCCGGCTTCCCACAGCAGTGACACCGGCTCTGGGATGGAGGTTTCCCTCCTTGACTCACCACACCTACAACTCCCCCTTTTTTATTATTTTGAACTTCAGGGTTGAGTGATACCAATTTCACACGGGCTTCAATCATTTGGTCTAAGGTGGGAGGAGGATCTAAAGGTAGGGCTCTGAGAACTGCTTTGCAGGCTTTGTTTGGGTTGGAGCTGGCCATCTCTGTCAGAAGCTGCTGTTGAAATTTGTGCCCCTCTGTCTGCGAGCGAATGGCCTGTGTAAGGCGCTCTACAAAGTCTACAAAGGGTTCTGATCGCCCTTGAAGGACCTGTGTGAAGTGGGGCTTATGGGTGGCAGTGGCGGGAGTGAGGAACAGAGCTCTCTAGGTGGCCTGCTTGATGTCTTGCAGGACTGCT
Source organism: Corvus moneduloides (assembly GCF_009650955.1). NCBI lineage: Eukaryota > Metazoa > Chordata > Aves > Passeriformes > Corvidae > Corvus > Corvus moneduloides. Next base: position 4,200,412 of record NC_045510.1, read on the forward strand.
TCAGGGATACTAGCAGCCTGATCTTGGGGCTTAGTCCAAGTCTCTTGCTCGCAGAGGTGGTCCATAGAGAGCACTGCAAGTTGGGGATAGCTTTGGTAAGAGGCGAGAAGATCTCGCAGCCCCCTTTTCTATGACAGCTGGTGATGGGGTCAGTAGCTCTGACTGAGGAAGAAGTGACCGGTCCGGAGAGATGGTCCCGAAAGGAATCGCCTTCCTGAGGCCCGGTGTCTTCCCTCAGCTGCTAGCTAGGAGGGCCCGTGCAGAGACTGTCAGCTCTTTAGTGATTGTCAGCTCATGATTTCAGCTCAGCTCTGCAGGGCAGCCTCCAGGCCAAGCCAGACCAGAGAGAGACGAGAGGCTCGAGTAGCTGGTTCTGCACGAGGTAGCTTTATTATCCGTACTCCGGCGAAGGGGAGCTACGGGCGAGCATCTCCCTTCATGGGGCAGAGGGCTAGCTTTTATAGGGATACAGGGGATGAGTTTCTGAGGGTAAAGGCCAATGGGTTACAAGGGATCTGCATAGGGTCTCCTAAAGGATTGTGGGTCTGTCTTTTATCTCCGTGACTAAAGAAGTGGTTGCCTTTCCAGGGAGTCCTGCTGGACGATTATGCAATCTCAGCAGACATCCCTCCAGGGCAGTGGCTGGGCATACCCTACACTTTTCCATGTCCTTTCCCAGAGGAGATACTCGGTCTGGGAAAGGAAACAGGCCATGACATTCTTAATGTCATGAGGGACCAAAACTCTTTGCTTGCTTTGCACAGCTCCTTTAGATCTGCATGGGAGAAGGGTTCCCATTGTAGGTACACTTCAGCTTGGTTATAAATAACTGGGGCAGCCTGTATTTGACTCAGCATTTGGCCTTCTGCATCCTGACTTCTGGTTCTGGAGCTGTGGGAACGGGAAGAGGAAGCGTGGGAACCGGATTAAGGGGCATAGGGGGTGGAGCTTCCGGTGTGAGGAGGAGCCGGCGGGGAGGAGCTGGGGAGGGGAAGGGACCTGACAAGGTAGGAGGGGCCCAATGCGGGAACACCTATCGGCCTATCGACGCAGAAGTGGGAGGTGCCGACGTGGAGGAGGAGGGAGGAGAGAAGGGGGGGAACAAAGGAGGGGCCGAGGGCAGAGCTGTGTGAAGCGGCCGGAAACTGAGAGGACAAGGGACACAAAATGGAGGACCCTTTGTCTTGCCCCAAGATGGCAGGGGCAGCCACAAGGGCACAGGTGCCATCTTGGGTTGGTAGGAACTGATTAAGTGGAGAAGAATAGGATGGGGGGGACACAGGGGCAAGAAGGGATTGAGGTCTTTAGGGGGTACAATGCACTCTTTCTTGGGCAGAACAGGGGATGAGGGAGAGGAGAAGAGGTTGAGGGAAGAGCTCAAGTTGGGGTTCACAGACCCAGCTTGAGGGGGGTGGGGAGGAACCTCCGGACAGCCGGGGAGACGAGAGCAGCTCTGCGCCATCAGGCGGGATGCACCTCAGAGACTAGTCCCTTTAGGGGCACAGGGAGATGGAGAGCCGGGGGCAGGGGAAGACGAAGGGGCATAACTGGGGGTAGAACTGGGGTCGCCCTCCCCCCTGGACCTCCTAAGAGCATTTATGACAGCGGAACACAGAGGCATGAACAGATAAACCGCTCTGTCTCCTGTGGCAGCTGCTTCTCTTAGCCGCTCCCCGACTCGACCCCAAAACGTAGGGTCTCGAACTCGGTCTGCAGCGGCGGCAGGGAAGCAGTGGAAAATCCACCTCACAAACTGCTTAGGAAGGCTTTTAGAAAACTGAAAATCATAACCCTGAAGAATACCCACAACTGGGACATAAAAACTCTGCTAAGCCTGGGAGAATTTATTCCCCATGACTTGTGTTCCTCCCCTCCACCGGGTGTAAAACGGAGAAATAAACGGAAAACCTGGGTATCTTTCCCCCCTGTCTCGGAGCTGCTCGCGTCGCACGCTAAGCACCACGCGCCGAGCCCTCCAGGGGTGCACTTACTGCAGGAATACCCTGGAACAGAAAATCCGGTGAGCATCCTCCTTCTGGCTGCAGGTCTCCGGCAAGGTGTCCCGCAGACCCTTGAGGAGCTGCACGCTGGCAGCGGCCGCGGCGCACACTAGCAGCGGTGCGCTCCACAAACAGGCATTTGGCGTCTGGCTACAACTCACGCTGGCCTCAGCCGGCGGGGATGCTCCAATCCGCCTCTGCCGGAGGCAGGCAGGGTGATGGACAGCCGGTCAGTTGGTCAGCTGCCCCGCGATGGGTGCCAGCTGCCGCGGTGCCGTTGCCAGCTAGCATGCTGCCCCGGGCACCAGGCAATCTTCTGCCTGCCCCGAAGGGGAGGACGGAGGCCGATCACAGTGCAGGAGGGCACGCGAAGCTCCAGGTTGGGTTTGCCTTGCCCACCGATGGCGAAGGTGCACAAAGGAGGCAGGAAAAAAGCGGAGGGACTTCTTCGTGGGGGAAAGGGTTTATTGGAGAACACAGGAAAACCACGGAGAAGCCGAGAAAATGGGGCTGACATGGGGTCTTATACCCCCACAGAATGGGCAGGGGGAACACGGGGTAACCAATAACACTTCAGTTAGGGGGCGCTACAAAGGCAGGGTAGCAAATGGGAGAAGGAGTAGGCAGGGGGGAGTAACAAGGGGCCAATCAACTACCAAAGAACATAGAACTCTCTGGAAAGACAACCAAATATGAGAAATAAGGGGAGGGGAGGGCAGTGGCCAATGGTAAGGCACAGATATTTTTCACAGCCTTTTGGGTGCTGCCTGTGACTTTAAGGCTTTTGGGCTGTGGAGGCATGAAACTAATGGACCTTTGGGTCCACTTGATCCGGCTGACCCTGGGGTTGGCTATGGTTCAACACAACAACTTTAGGGCTAATTATAATACGAAGCAGGGACAGGCAATGAATATGTATAGGTGTACTGTGTAATTTGATGCATATGTAGTTTGTAACTGGATAAATACTAAGTCAAGAGCCGCTGAAGGTGCGCATGTCTTTGGAGGAAAGATCCCTCATGCGTCTCAGCTGATTAAAACATACCTACTTTACAACTTTTGAGTTGTGGAGTCTTTTCCGCGTATCAGGTTGAGAGACAAGTTTAGGAGAAAAACACTCTAGAATGCGTGTTTCCTCTAAAAAACAGGGGTTCCAACTATCCCTTTCTGCCAGTAGGAAATGAATACCAGTGGATAAAAGTGAAAAAACCCAACCGTTTATTGACAAATAGAGTACCCACACGGCACAAGAAAAGGTAAATAAATGCTAGATATTGAACTGTCAGACATTACCCCCCCACCCCCCAAACACACACTGGAACAAAAACCCAAAATGCCAGGGAAAGAAAAAAAACCTGCCACGTGGTGGGGAGAAAGATGATGCTGGCTCCTGCCTCAGGAAAAAAACAAACTAAAAGGTTCACGCAGCAGCTCAGGCAAACAGATGGGAACCTGGTGAATCCCTGGTCTTGGTCCCCTCTTCGCAGCAGATGAAGCAGATGGGCTTGGTGTGCTTTCTCTCACCAGCTCAGCTTTTTCCAAGACGTTCTGCTGAAATGGAGCGGCCCCTCACCTTTCCCGCCAGTCCCAGCCGACTCCTCTACCACTGGTTGTTCTCTCTGATCTTGGACCAAAACCAAACTGTCCAGTTCACTTCGAAAAGCTGCCCAAGGATTGCTACTGCAACCTCTCCAAGGCCAGGGAACGGAAAAACTTCTTGCCTAAGCTAACAAAAAAACCAAGCTAGCTTAGCAAAAAAAAAAAAAACCAGAATGCATGGAACCCAGATGCCTGGGGAGTGAGGCTTTGAAAAAGCCCGACAAAGAGCCCCAAGGCTCCCCCTGCCCTCTGGACCCACCTTAAAGATACAACAGCCATTTTTAGGAATAAAGCAGACAGGGAATAGATTAAACATCATAAAATCACCCCAAGACTGTAAGATTTTGGCTTTTTGGTGAGGTTTGTTTGTTTTGGGTTTGGTGTGGGGTTTTCACATAAATAATTTCAATATTTTAAAATAAATAATAAAATTAACACAAATAATAAATTTTTATTTTTATTTTTAAACTTTTTCAAATCTATGCACATTACAGACATTGGATTAGCAGATGCCACACAGGCAAAATGGCTTAGCCAGAATAAAGCATATTTGACAGGAGACTCCACTTATGCTAAAACTAGCCCGGCTCCATCCTTGGCCATGATTCAGGGTCTAACATAGACAGTATAAGTCTTTCTTCTCAAAAACCTATTATATTGTCAAGACCTGAACTGAGCTGCTGTATCAGCTGGATGTGTCTAATATTAATAAGATATTCAAGCAATAGCAAGGTATAGCGTCACCTTAGATGCTACTTGTTTTTCTGCCCTATTGCTCCTACAGATAGGATTGAACCTAGACACCAGTAATGAAATAATTCATTACTTACAAACCAGTACCTAAAGCCCCATCCATTCAATTTATTATACAACCAGCAGACTTAAGGCTTCTTTGGGTTTTGTGGTTTGATCTCTCAATAGCTCCCAACTTTCACTTAAGAGTGTTAATAATGAGTACATAAACTAATTGCAATCCCTCATTTCCTTTATATGATAGCTGAACATTCATTAAATCATTTAAAGTTTGCATTAAATGTATTGTTATTTATTTCCTCCTCTATGTCCTGTCATTTGCTTTAATACACCAAATACAGTCCTTAGCAGTCTCGTAATAAAAACTTCTCTATAGAGAATGGATAAAGTTTCCTACTACAGCTCAGGGAATAGGTTAAATAAACTGATGGTTTGATTTAGAATACAATACACAGCATATGCCCTCCTATACCACTGAATCACAATAAAGACTGCAGAAATTATGGGCTACAGACAGCAGAAAGGTGAATTATTTGTGTTAATGAGAGTAACTCCAGCTTCAGATCAGCATATGCTGGGTTCAGTATAGGATTTATTAATATCAGTATTTTTTTTAGTTGACTCTTAAAGAATATGGTTTAAGTCTCTATAAGGATTTTCCTGCAATTAAAATTGTGCAATATCCTCCAAAATTATATGCAAATTCCTAATTATGGATGAAGAGTCAAAGGTTGCACTTCCTGGGTTAAAGAACCATCTGAAAATTGTCAAACAGAACAAACTTCTACTAGTGGTCTGACTATTCTTGAAGGAAATCAATAAACAGTGCTGTTAGCAGAGACTCGACTTTGTGCAATTTATTCATTACGACTTTACAATGGTAGGCTAAAACATAGCCATGCACTCAAACTTTTTGCAAAATGAAAAACCTCGATAATCCCATTTTATGACAAAGCACAATTTCACAGTTTTCTTCTGGGTTTAAAACACAGTCTAGCAGGGAAAAAGTACAAATTGGACATTCAGAAAAAGTGAAAGTATTCGAACTGCAAAATCTGAGAGGAGAATTCTTCCAGATAAGACAATTATAAAAAATAACCAAACAATAGTGCCTCTATCATATATAACCTGTCAAAATACAAGACATATTGCTGAGTAGCCAGTGACAAGGTTGTTTTCCATACACCATTACTATCATACACTATACACTTCTGCCCAACGTACCAAATACCACACAGCAGGAGCTGATGCTCTGACCAACTGCAGTGTGAGCATCCCAATGTGTTGACACTGCAGTTTTGCACTCTGAATTCCCAGGTGCTATATTTAAACTCAGAGAACATGGTACTAGGGTATATTCTCTGACTAGAAGAAAAAAAATTATGCTCATAGTTTAAACAGGGAAACAAACACCACCACACAGTGATTTCCAAAGGAGTTTTAAGGTAATCCTGAAAAGAATGGTTACCTTTTCCCAAAAGGTTGAGAGATTGAACAAGGCATACAAAGATCAGAAAGGTTGTTTGTGGTGTTGGTTGGTTGTACTGTTCTTTCCAATAGCTACTCACCAGCCATTAAGAAAATAAGTAAACTTTAAAATTCAGATACTGTATTAAAGCTCTTATCTAGATGAATATTTTATTTACATTATTTAGTTAATAATGTCTTTCATAAGGTTTGTTTTATCATGCTTGCAATTGAAGAAAAGTAAAACAGTATCATGCTCTGGTAAATGAAAAGACAGCAAGCAAGGATAAGTAAGAAGAACTTTATAAAGTATGTTCATCACAGTGTTAAGCATGTAAAACTTTATTAAAGTACTAATAAAACTGTGTAAACACCCCTGAAGGAAGAGGTGGGTAATTTTTTTAAACCAAGTATAAACTCATGAGCAGTCTGCAGTGATAGCTTATAAATAGGTTTTCCTTTCTAATGCATCAGCTAGCTGACTTCATTCTTGGATATCACTCGTAACAGTTTAAATACATTAAACCATTTGAACATGTAGTACTTAATCTTTTGGCACCAGAAGTCTGATTTCCCTATAGCAATGGCAGGCGCCAAGGAGTTAAAACAGATTTTAATGAACAGTCTTCACTATTCAATAAGCAAACAGCTATTAGGCATCCTCAACACGTGTCCTTGTTCAGGGAAGTCCACAGTCAGATACATTTGGCTGTTCTTCCACAATCCACTAACACTGTATTAACATTCTGACACCATTTTTTGCTTTATGCAATAAACAACATGTAATTACAAAATCAACAGTACCTTAACTTGGCAGTGCTGGGTTAATGGTTAGACTCAGTGATCTTAGAGGTCTTTTCCAAACTAAATGATTCTATGATTTACAACAAAGCAAAGGAAATCAAGGCTCCTGTGCCAGCATTATCCATCATGTGTTCTGTAAGGGTATCTTGATACAGTGTTATACAAAGATTTGTGGCAGAGAGTGTTATGACTTTCTTTTTGCTGTAATCAAACTGAGTTTGAGGACATTTGCATTACTCACATTCAAAAAGGAGCTGATAGCAGAAAGAGAGCATCTTCCCTGCCATCTTTTGTCTTGTGTAATACATGCTCCATTTCCTGGAGATTCCTTAAGGTCACTGAGTCCAGCCATTAACTTAACTCTACCAAGTCCACCACTAAACCATGTCCCTAAGCACCTGTCCCATCCTGCTGTAAAAGGGTGTAGTGGGTTGAACCTGAGCTGATGGACAGTCTTTTAGACTAATGACGCTTCTCACAATTTACATATTTAAACCGCACGGAAAGGCAGGAATTGCCTTTCGTTCGAGCTGGTCTGCCATAACGCGGGGGGCCTCCGAGCCTCTGGGCCCCGCTGGGCTGGGCCGGGGCTCCTGCCCCCCCCCCCCCCCCCCTTCCCAATGCCACGGCACAGATCCTGGGTCGATGGGGGGAGAACTGTCCCAGAGCCGCAGGCAGTTAAAACCAGCAAGAAGACACCATGCAGCCAGCAGCACAAAGGGAGCGAGGCTTTCTCCACCGTAAAGCCTGAACAAGGACACTCTTCAACATGGTGGTTTCAGAGTCAGAGAGTCACGAGACGAAGCTGAACATGGCGACGGGAGAAAAAGAGGGCGGTGCCGCGATTCTTGCACATAGCTTAAAAAAACTTCTTGCATGCCGTGGTAAGAAACAGTAATACCACAAACTGTTTGTCTCTTTAATCCATTTGAAGTACATGGGGGGATGAAAAGTTCATGTGTGGCCTGTGGAAATTGTGAAGAGTGCCTATGCCAGGCTATATAGAAGTATTGAGAGGCTTTTAGAGACTTGTGGAGAAAAAAAAGCCTTTGTGTTCAGACCAAAGTAACTCATCCTTAAAAAGATTAATAACCCCATGTGATGGCTCATGTTTTGCAGTGTGAATGAACTGTGAGATTTTTCATGGGAGAGATGTTTTACACCACAGCAGATTGATTGTTTCCAGGCGGGTCTGCGTTTGGTGGCAGTTTGGGAACCATGTGCAGCTGAAGAAAACCCTTTTTCCCTTAAGCATAAGAAAGAGACTTTTCAAGAACTGCAACACTGACTAAAATCCCATGTTCTGTTACCCTTTGTGTGAGTTGGGTAAAAGGAAGAAAGTGCTGGAAAGGGGGAGGGGGTTTGCTTTAATTTCTTGTTATTTCTCTTTACTTATAATTCTGTTAGTAATAAAATTCTTTCTTTGTACTGCAACTGTTTAAGGTTTGTGCCTGCTTTGCTTTCTCCTAATTCTTATCTCACAGAAGGAAAATAAGTAAGTAATGGATATTTTGAACCAAACCACTACACTAAATTGGTGTTTCTGCCTGGTTTATGAACTGAACCCACTACAAAGGGGGAGTCGGGGAGGATTCTTTTTGATAGATTTCTTGGATGAAAATAAAGCCCAAACGCGGCACTATTATATCTGAGAACTGTTTATTGATAAAGAAGGGTAAGTGTTCCTACCAAAGTGGGATAGAAAAGAGAGAAGAGGGGGGGAAAAGAGAGACAAACAGAAGACAGAAACAGACCGTTACTGCTGTACCCCGGGCACCCTGTTGGCGTCAACTCGGCAGATGAAGAGTGCGTGCTGTGAGCAGCAACAAACCCGCATAGCTTTTATGAGCGGCTCGGTGCGATTTCCAAGCGGCAGTGTGTCTCCGGCACTGGCGAATGACGGCTGTGGGCCGGCTGCTGCAGTCTGGCCACTGTGGGCTGGCTGCTGCAGGCTGGTGCAGTGGGATGGCTGCCACGGACAACGTGTGAAACACGGTGGTGGCGATGGCCGTGGCTGGGTGCAGGCAGTGTCTGCTCCGTCGGGCAAACAGCGGAGCACCAGGTCGTCCCAGCAACGAGCTGCCTCAGGGAAGCAGCGAAGCAGGGCAGGACAGGTGCGGACAGGAAAGCAGGACCGCAGGGAGGAAAAAGGTGGGGGGGGAGGAGGGCCAAGCTGATCCTCTGGGCGAGCCCCTCATCCCTCCAAGAAACCCAAAGCAAAATGGCCCCCATTGTGTTGCAGTTAACTGCTTTTATGTGCTAAGGCTCCTCCCACAGCCCGATTTCCTGGGCATTTTTCCTGGGCATCCGGGGATCTGCCCCACCAGCCAGTGGGGGGTCACTTCTAGCCTAATCGTGGAAGCTTCCTCTCTCCTGATTGGCTGTCAGGCGAAGCCTCCCCAGGGACAGGGTTCTCAGCACGTGTACAACCCCTAGAGTGATTTTTCACCTCATGTATAACATATATTGAGGCATGAATAAAAATCAGATTGGTTCCTCTCAGCACCACATCTACAAACATCAAAACGTTTTTATGTCTTGTGGGACATTTGTTTCACTAGCAATAGTGTACACCTACCGTATGAGCCTAGTGCTTTCTCTTCATAAGTAAAATGAAGTTGCAGCTCCTCTTATGACATTTGACTGATGAATACTTTCAGCAAACAGAAAATAAAAAACAGTGCATTGTGAGCCTGCCAAATAAAGAGGTGACTAGAAAAGAAGCAGGAACAAACAAGAATCAGTAATGCTTCACCTGTGAACATGCATCAAAAACCACAAGAAAATAAATGCCAGAGTAAACAAAGGGGTTCCTACAGTTGAAGCAAGGAAAAGCCCAAGTGCTCAAGCAGGGAGTCTTCAGTTGATGCCACAGCAAACACACTGAAAATGTTGTCGCGGGTTGGGTTTGTAACCGGGCGGAAACACCAATTTAGTGTAGTGGTTTGGTCTAAAATACTCATTACTGTTTATCTTCTGTGAGATAAGAATTAGGAGAAATGCAAAACAGGCACCAAACTTGAAAGAATATAAAAAAGTTTATTAACAGACCTAAAAGAGGGGAAAAAAATTATACCACCTTCAGAACTCTCCTCCTCCCCCCACCTTCCTCCCTTCTCCCACTTACAATGTAAAAGGACAACCCTTGAGATGTTCAGTCTGTTTACCACTTCCATAATAACCTTGTTCAGTCCATTTAGAAAGAGAAGTCTCTTCTTGCTCATGCTATGAAAACAGTATCACAACGAGACAGCCTCCCACTTCCAAATATTGTTCAGTCCATTTAGGAAGAGGAGTCTCTCTGCCTGCGTGTGAGTCCCTTCCCCCGACTTGCAGCTTTTCCCGCAACTGCTTTCGAGGGTCCACTCTTGAAGTTTTTTGGGGTATAATTTTAAGGTTGAGCCGTTCAGAAACAAAAACAGAGGCCCTTCTCCTTCCCTGGGAGCAAAGGGTCTTCATCATCTTCATCTTTAGGACTATCTCTGGGAGCATCTCTAGGGACTGAGGTTTTCTCCTTTCCCATTTGGAGCAAAAGTCCTCATCTGGTTCATCTCTCCCTGTCCAAACTTCTCATGAAATTACAGCTGCATCAGCATCTGCCTATCTCAGCGCAGGTGCTTTTGCTTACGAGTTGAACACTCCACCCCCCATATCTTCACGAAATTACAACAGGATACTCTGATATATCATAGCTTCACAACAGAATTTCAGCTTTAAGCATCTCCTCTCTCTCTTCCCTCAGGTTTTCAGCTCTTCACAGCAATAAAAGGGTTAATCTCACCTCGGCCTTGCAGCTTTGCAGCTGGAATGTTGAATTTTTCTTATCGCAGTGGAGAGGGGGGAGAGCCCAGCCGCTCTGGCTGCCCATGGCAAGGCAGTGGGGGGGGTTCCACAGCTGGAACAGGTCCATTGACTCCAGGATGGCCGTGGCCTGGCCCGAGCAGGGCCTGGCTGGGCCCGCTGGCCCCCACACGGGGCCTGCAGCCACCTGTCCCAGCGCCGGAAACGAGAGAGAGCTTGGAGGGGGAGTTTGCCTATTCTTAAATGTGGATCACAGAGGTGGTCACAACTTTAAGTGGCTTAGAGAGTTGTCCATATTCAAACTGGCCAGCTGATAGGTTCTATCAGTTCCCAGAGGAAACTGTAAGCACCCCTTAGCAAGGACGTCCCTTCCGGGACTATGCTTGCTAACCTATGACAAATGTATTTTTTTCTTCCCCCAAGAAAATACAATCTTATTCCTAAATAAATTTGTATTGTTAAAAACACTACAGTTGTCAGACGTACCACTCATTGAAGAGCTCACCAAATGGCTCATCATACTTCTAAATGTTTTTAGATACTATAGACACAAGGCACCCAGACATTTGAAAATTTCCAACAGGTTCAGACTTGAAAGCTACTCTGGCTCCCTGAAACTTCTCCCAGTCAAAATATCCTTCAGATGACCATAGGCATTTACAGACTTCATGAGCACAATAAAATGATTTTTCTATGCAACACACACAATACAGTCCTGCACACATAACCTCTTGGAGTTCTTTCCTATTGCTGAAAGGGGCAAGCAAAACCAATGGCAGTTGCATGATGTGATTTGAAAGTAATATCTTTATACAGAAGTTTGTGTTCAAATCCAACCCAATTTAAAATATTTCCAAGATAAAATACTGGCTCATACACTAAGATTGAGCTAAATATAGTTCAGGTGATTTTTAAAGATCTCTAAACCATAAGTTACACCATTTGTACACAAATGTGGTCATCTAACACACAGAATGAATACAAACATGTCTTTTTCCCCGAGCAATCTATTTACCCATTACACTTAATCTTCCGTGTTTGAAAAAGTACTAGATACTTGTTCTGTTTCAAATAACAACTGAGGAGAATTCTAAATTTTGGTCCATGAGTATGTTAGTAAAATTTCAAAAGGTAGCAACAAAAGGAACATTTAGGAAGTGAAATGACATGCACAGCTTTTTTCCAGGGACTTACTTCTGACATTCTGCTGAAATTTTTAACTCTTTGGTCCTAGAAAGAAAGACTTTAATCAATGAACCAAGGTTTCCTGTTTGAGGATTCTTCTCGACTAGATGAGGAAAAATAAGATATGATTATATAGCATGCATAAGTTGACACTATTTAGTTCCAACAATATATAGAATGAAACGAAATTTCAATGCCTTAAATATTTCTACATAAAGCACAGTATGTCTGCTTTTCTGCACAGGTATTGTTCTTCTCTTAAGTTTCTCCAGTGCATGCTTTACTACTCCATAATTGTTCTCTAAACATACTATTCATCCTAGATTTAAAATATCCCAAATATGGAACTCACATTGCTTCCTTTCCAAGGCTTGTCTACAGCACAATAGTCTCTTGTCAGAAAACTGGGCAGGTTTTCACAACTACCTTTTACCTTCTTGAAACATCTTTGATCACATTTATATTATCCCTTTCTTTCATCATCTGATTCTTTCCTCTTACTCATCAGCTTAGAGGGCAGAGGGAAAAAGACATAGCAGGGATGTAGTTATTTTTCTTAAACCTTTCAGTCATTTCAAGTTCTACAAAACAGTTAATGATGGAAGTTTCTAAAACTTTGGGCTATATATAAACACACTATTCTTACTAGTGAAACATACAGGTAGCAGTAAGAATACTGAAGACATGGATGTGCACATGAATGCTGTTTCCTAATTTTTCTGATTAAGCACATGGAAAAAAAGATGTCAGTTTCTCACCTAAAGACTTGCAGACTGAGATTGTGGCTCCTTCCAAGAGCTTTAACTCAGCGCTAGGGAAGGGGGGAAAAATAAAAATGGTTACACAAGCAATTGGGTTCCTGTACTTGAAGTGAAAATTCACTACAAAGTAGCAATTAAATATTTCTATGAAGCACTTAATTTTCCCAACCCATTATCTGGTTTACATAGATATTACAGAAGCACAGAGGGGCTGAGGTAAAAAGGAACCTCTGGAAGTCACCTTGTCCAACCTCCCTACTCAAGCAGGGCCACCTAGAGCCAGTTGCCCAGGACCATGTCCAGGTGGCTTTTGAATATCTCCATAACCTCTCTGGGCAACCCATTCCAGTGCTCAGTCATCCTACTATCAGGCACTGCAACATGCATTTCAAGTACAGTGACTATAAAACAGGAAATAATATTAAAAAGTGAATCTTTTGTCAAAGTGAGAAGATGTAAGTCTCTCCTCCCAAGTAACAAGACGAGAGGAAATGGCCTCAAGTTGTGCCAGGGGAGGTTTAGATTGGATATTAGGGAAAATTTCTTCACTGAAGGGGTTGCCAAGCATTGGAACAGGCTGTCCAGGGCAGTGGTGGAGTCACCATCCCTGAAGGGATTTAAAAGACATGTAGATGTGGCACTTAGGGACATGGTTTAGTGGTGGGCTTGGCAGTGTTGGGTTAACAGTTGGAGTCAATGATCTTGAAGGTCTTTTCCAAACTTAACAATTCATTTTCGATTCCAGTTGCCTGAACTTTCACTTACTCACAGGAACACAGTAGTAGGACACAGTTTATCTACCTGATCCACTCCAAAGTGTTATGAAAATAAATTTGGTTCTTTGTCTTTCAGAAGCTACTGCACACAAGACAGCAAAGAGGGAAGTCATGTCACATATAAACTATACCTCACCAGAAATTGTATTCCATTCTTCATTCAATCACTAATTTATATTCAAGGAGCTCAGGGTAGTCATAAATCTGCACTAATTTTTCCCCTTCTGAAAAAAACCCCCATTTGGCTACCATTCATTTTGACAGCAGTTCTGTTTTAACAGAATGTTACGGTTTAGCATAGTTTGGGTTTTTGGTTGAGGAGGGCTCCATCAGTAGTACGTAAGTAAGTAATGGATATTTTGAACCAAACCACTACACAGCAAAAATAAAAAAAAAAAAATCGAAAGCTCAAAATCTCGAACACATTTCCAATTTATTACAGATTAAAAGCATTTCCCAATTTTAGCAGTAACACACTGTGGTCTTGTTCCGGTTTGGCCAAATTTAGAGATATATCCTCTGAAAGAAGGCACAACCACCTCTCCCCCCACCAGGTTCGGGAAAAAAAAAATTTCCTCGAAGGAAAGTGAAAGAGATAAAAACTATTTATTTAACAAACACACGGAAAAAGGAAAATAATGCTAAATAATAAAATCTTTTGCTGTGAAGAGAAAACCTGGGAAAGTGTTAGAGTCCTCCCTTTTGTCTCCTCGGAGCTGGGGCTTGCCCCAGGGCCAGGCCCTCTTTACTCAATGGAAAGTCCTTCCGATGTGTTCTGATATTGAAGCAATCCACAGAAAAAAGGAAAAAAATCCGAAATTCCAGGGAAGGAAAAAAAGTTCAATTCTCAGTCTCTCTCCGGAGAAAAAGAAACTGAAAAACTGGCTGAAAGCTGGCTGGAAAAAAAAAAAGTTGCTATCTCTGTGTGACCTTGAACAAGCTGCAAACTGCTTTGAAAAAGTTTTGCTCAGTTTTTCCTTCCTCCTCTCAGGCTCAGTTTAAAGGCATAGAAAGGCACAAGAATTAATTTCTGGGCATAGGGCAGTGATATGGGATACATATCATAAAGTCACCCCAAGTCATTCCACCCCTTATCCCATATTGTTGGCTCAATGCTCAAACTAATATATTTTAATTCTACACACACACATTAATACATACTCATATATATATACACAGCTATATATGAACAGTGACAGTGACACTCAGCATGCACTGGTATAGAGGCATTCCACATTACAGGTGGTTTTCACCCAACAATCAGATCTCACTGCAGTACCCAATGTGTTGTTCCATCTTTCTGCATTGCCCACCATGTGCAACCAGGTCCCTGAGCAAAAACAACCCCACAGATGGGTTTGTCCGTACTCGAGGCAGAATTCATCCACACAGTCTTTCCTAACAGACCTCTGACATGCACTACTGGTACCTTATCTCCATCTGCTGTATGCAGGGATTCAGATTGGGCTGGACCAGCTCTATTGGTGGAACCTCGGGTGTTAACTAACCAGGTAGCCTTTGCTAGATGCTGTTCCCAATTTTTGAAAGTTCCCCCACCCAGTGCCTTCAAGGTGGTTTTAAGCAGTCCATTACACCGCTCAACCTTCCCAGCTGCTGGTGCATGGTAAGGGATGTGATACACCCACTCAATGCCATGTTCTCTAGCCCACGTGTTGATAAGGCTGTTCTTGAAATGAGTCCCATTGTCAGATTCAATTCTCTCAGGGGTACCATGTGTCATACATGAAATCCCTATTTGTGCTTGGTCTTTGCATATTAAGTGCTTTAATTAATTAATTTTGAGTTAAATATTTTTTAATTGAATGTTAAAATTAACCCATCAGCCCAGGTACAAAAATCAAGTTCCATTATCAGTGTTTTCAATTGTTCAAAGTAGTTTATTAAGAGAGTTGCACCCTTCCCAGTTAAAAATTCCCCAGTTAAAAATCCCAACTTATGCTCCCTTTTCAAACTTCAAACCACCTGTACACCATAAGAGTTATCTTTCCTGTGTTTACTGTATACTTTTACAAGTGTTTTAAGATGTGTTGGAAGTATTTTAATACTTTTTTTAGGTGTTTTTACTTGCACTTTGGTTCCAAGGCTAACTCCAAAAACCCCAGTTCTAATAGCCAGCAGCTATTTTTAGCCCCATAGCCATTACCCTGTAGGCAAGCTCCATGTCAACCTGAATTTTAATGAAGGCATTTTAGCACCCTTATCTCAACTAATACCACCCCTCTGACAACGATGAGCCATTGGTGGACGGAGATGATCTGTCAAAGGGAAAGCACCAATCACTTTAAACCGAAGGGGCAGGCTGTGGGCGGACTGGGGCAGAGCAAAGGCACTATAAAACAACGAGACAGGCTTCAAAAAAACAGACAGAGAGAAGCTCTCTGCAGGCTAGCTGTGGTGGACATCAGTGCTGGGCATTAAAAGCCTTATTCCTATTAAGGAGCCTTTAATAATTTTTTTCCTGACTTTTGGACCAGCTAAAAGTCAGCCCAGCACTGCAAGTCCTTTTCTCTACCTGAGGTCCAGTGCTGTCTCAGCCAGAAGATCTCAGATCCCTGCGCTCCTGGGGCATACCATCTATCAAGCCATAGGATCCCAAATTTTTATATTTTTCTAATTTCTGTAATTTTTCAATTTTCCTGTTTTCAATAAATTATTTTAATTTCTTTTAACTAAGAGTTGTCTCATTTCTCACACCATGCCTCCAAAGGACTTGCTTTTCAACACCCAGGATAGTGTTACGGGCTGTAGTGTGAGGCACAGGGTAGGTCTCCAACCATCCAGTGGTGGCTTCTACCATTGTGAGCACATAGCGCTTGCCTTGGCGGGTTTGAGGCAGTGTGATGTAATCAAACTGCCAGGCCTCCCCATACTTGTATTTGGACCATCGCCCACCATACCACAGGGGCTTCACCCGCCTGGCCCGCTTGATCGCAGCGCATGTCTCACAGTCATGGATAACCTGGGAGATACTGTCCATGGTTAGATCCACCCCTCGATCTCGTGCCCACCTATAGGTGGCATCTCTGCCTTGATGACCGGAGGCATCATGGGCCCATCGAGCTAAGAACAACTCTCCCTTGTGTTTCCAATCTAAGTCTACCTGTGACACTTCTATCTTTGCAGCCTGATCTACCTGCTTGTTGTTTTGGTGTTCCTCATTAGCCCTACTCTTGGGAACATGGGCATCTACATGGCGGACTTTCACAACCAGCTTTCTTACTCGGGCAGCGATGTCTTTCCACTCTTCAGCAGCCCAGATTGGTTTTCCCCTACGCTGCCAATTAGCTTTGTCCCACTTTTCCAGCCATCCCCACAGAGCATTGGCTACCATCCATGAATCGGTGTAGAGGTAGAGCTTTGGCCACTTCTCTCTTTCAGCAATGTCCAAGGCTAGTTGAACAGCTTTGAGTTCAGCGAGTTGACTTGATCCACCTTCTCCTTCTGTAGCTTCTGCAACCCGTCGTGTGGGACTCCATACGGCTGCTTTCCACTTCCGTTTCATCCCTACCATTCGACAAGAACCATCAGTGAAAAGAGCGTAGCGTGTGTCTTCTGATGGCAGTTGGTTGTATGGTGGAGCTTCTTCAGCACGTGTCACTTGTTCTTCTTCCTCTTCATCAGTGAGACCAAAGTTTTCACCTTCAGGCCAATTTGTGATTGTTTCCAAAATCCCAGGGCGATTCAGTTTCCCGATACGGGCGCGCTGTGTGATGAGAGCAATCCATTTGCTCCGTGTGGCATTGGTGGCATGGTGGGTAGAGGGAACCTTTGCTTTGAACATCCACCCCAGCACTGGTATTTGGGGTGCCAGGAGGAGTTGTGCTTCAGTGCCGATCACCTCTGAGGCGGATTGGACTCCTTCATAGGCTGCCAAGATTTCCTTCTCTGTTGGGGTGTAGTTGGCTTCAGACCCTCTGTAGCTTTGGCTCCAGAATCCCAGTGGTCGACCTCGAGTCTCACCAGAACCCTTCTGCCAAAGGCTCCAGGACAGACCATGGCTCCCAGCTGCAGAGTAGAGCACATTCTTCACTTTGGGTCCTGTCCTGACTGGGCCAAGGGCTACAGCATGAGTGATTTCCTGCTTGATTTGGGCAAAAGCTTGTTGCTGTTCAGGGCCCCAATGGAAATTGTTCTTCTTGCGGGTAACCAGGTAAAGAGGACTCACAATCTGGCTATACTCAGGAATATGCATCCTCCAAAAGCCTATGGCACCTAGGAAAGCTTGTGTTTCCTTCTTGTTGGTTGGTGGAGACATTGCTGTGATCTTATTGACGACCTCGGTGGGAATCTGACGTCGTCCATCGTGCCATTTCACTCCCAGGAACTGGATCACTTGAGCAGGTCCCTTGACTTTGCTCTTCTTGATGGCAAAACCGGCTTCCAGGAGAATCTGGATGATTTTCTCTCCTTTCTCAAACACTTCTGTTGCGGTGTTCCCCCACACAATGATGTCATCAATGTACTGCAGATGTTCTGGAGCCTCACCCTTTTCTAGTGCAGTCTGGATCAGTCCATGGCAGATGGTGGGACTGTGCTTCCACCCCTGGGGCAGTCGGTTCCAGGTGTACTGCACGCCCCTCCAGGTGAAAGCAAACTGAGGCCTGTACTCCGCTGCCAGAGGAATGGAGAAAAATGCATTAGCAATGTCAGCAGTGGTGTACCACTTTGCTGCTTTGGACTCCAGCTCATACTGGAGCTCCAACCTGTCCGGCATGGCAGCGCTCAATGGTGGAGTCACTTCATTCAGGGCACGATAGTCCACAGTCAATCTCCATTCTCTTTCAGACTTGTGCACAGGCCAAATGGTACTATTGAAGGGTGAGTGGGTCTTGCTGACCACCCCTTGGGTCTCCAGCTCACGGATCATCTTGTGGATGGGAATCACAGCATCTCGAGTTGTCCGGTACTGTCGGCGATGCACTGTCGAGGAAGCAATTGACACTCTTTGTTCTTCCACCTTCAGAAGGCCTACTGCAGATGGGTTCTCTGATAGTCCAGGCAAAGTGTTCAATTGCTTAATGCCCTCTGTCTCCACAGCAGCTATTCCAAAAGCCCACTTGAGTCCCTTTGGGTCTCTAAAATACCCGCTTTGGAGGAAGTCTATGCCCAAAATGCACAGGGCCTCTGGACCAGTCACAATGAGATGTTTCTTCCACTCATTTCTAGTCAGGCTCACCTCAGCTTCCACCAAGGTCAAATCTCGTGATCCACCTGTTAAGCCAGAAATAGAAACAGATTCTATCCCCACATGCTGCGATGGGATTATTGTACACTGCGCACCAGTATCAACCAAGGCATTATATTTTTGTGGTTCTGATGTACCAGGCCAACGAATCCACACAGTCCAAAAAACACGGTTTTCCCTGGCCTCTACCTGGCTAGAGGCAGGGCCCCTCTATGCCTGGTTATCCTTCTTTCCCTGGGCCTGCATCTTAGAGGTTCCTTCATGGGAATCGGACATGTCATCATCTTTTCCATCATTTCCGGCAGTTTGGCTACAGGCAACTGGAGCTACTTCCTTTTTGGTAGAACTTCCTTTCTGAGACTTGCGCTCCTTCAATTCGCGCACTTTTGCTGCCAAAGCAGAAGTAGATTGTCCACCCCACTTCCTCATGTTTTCCCCACTGTCACACAGGAAATCCCACAGCTCACTTCGTGGGATGTACTTTCTCTCTTGGGAACGTCCGCGTTTGGTATCAGAATCTGTGATCTGTACTGCCTAGATTTGGAGAAGGCACTCTAATCTCCTTGAGTTCCTGATGATTCTTCTCCATCTTATCTTCCATTTTCTGCATATGTGTTTCCACAGCTGCGACTCTTGCATGTGTTGGGCCATGCACGTAATCTGCATATGCTCGGAGCTTCACTGCCATATCCCGCATGGTCTCATTCGCACTGTAGTTTGGTTTCATTATTGCTAAAGCAGAAGCGTATTCTTGTGGCCCAAGTCATATGAGTTTTTGCCACATGAATGGATTAACTCTGACCTGGTCTGGACTCCTCAATCCTGGGTCATCTGTGAAGAAAATTTCTACCACCCCTAGTTGTCTCAAGCATTGGATCCCTTGTTCTATGGTCTTCCGCTGGGTTTGCTGCACGTAGAGATCATCTCCACACATATATATGTTGCAGCGGGGATACTGTAACACGCATATATCAAACCAGGAGTCCCGTGGAAAGGAAATATATATGGACAGATTCTTGGTAGATGTTTCAGAGAGATGTTTATTTCTCCAGCCGCATGGCCGGAGCTCTGCCGAGGAACTCTCACAATCACAGGACCCGAGGGTCCTTGCCCGCGCAGGGAAACACAGAACAACCAATCGGGAACGAGGCTGACCAGGGGCTCGGGAAACCCCGTGCCTCCCCTCAGGGCCCCTCTCCCAGGGCTACATGGCAGGGGGAGGAGACCCCGACATTTATCTTTCAATCACGCCTGTCAAGACCTGTCTCCAGAGACAGGCAGAGTCAGCCCCCCTTATCATCGCTTGGTCGATCACTGGATCACGTGACAGGGATCCCAAATGCCTCACTTCAGCACCATCCAGCATCACATCATCATCTGCCGCATCCCAAATACGGACCATCCAACTTATTATGGATTCATCAGACCATCGGGTATAGTCCTTTCTTAAGCTGTGAAGGTCCTTTATGGACAATGACTCAGTAATGGTTTCTGTGCCTGAGTCAGTTGATGGCTTTGAGGTTCCTTCCACTGCATCATCCTCATCTTTCACTGGGCGATCAGTTTTGGTTGTGTGTTTTTTCTGTGACAGGAGCCACTGTCAGTGGCTTAGACTCCATCTGTTTTGGGCTTGCTGTCTGGTATGGCTGCATTCTGAGTGACTGGGGTGTCTGCAGGCTTTGCTGATTTATCTTCCTGCCCCTCTACCATTACCTGCTGCAGTGTGCGATAAGCATATGCCAAAGCCCAACATACTGCAAGGAGCTTGTTCTCATTAGAATTGTCATTGTATTTCTCTTTCAGATATTTCACCACCTCAGCTGGTTTCTGAACTTGTTCAGATGGGAAATCCCAAACTATCGGGTCAGAGAATTTCTTCAGGATTTGGCCTATATCCTCCCATTCCCCACACCACTCAGGATGTTCCACCTCTGGGTCAGGTGTCTCAGCAGTCACCCTGGAAATCTGAGCTCTCATTCTAGAGAAGCTGTGAATCATATAGAGGAAGATTACCAGATAAAATACCAGGAGGGTGGTCTCTTTAACATCCAGGGGAAACTGAACATTCTCAAAAGATGACCTATCAAATTTAAAGGGAAGAGAAACGTCATCTCCTCCTCCTCTAACAATCTGGGTGCAATTACTAATAAATTCCCAAAACAGGCTACTGAAGCTAGGACTGGGATTAGGACGAAGAAACCACATATCATACACACTTCGAACAGCTGCCTGTACCTCTGTTATCTTCTTATAAATCATTATCACCGAGCATAGCAAAATAGAAATCCGAATTCATGTCCCTGCTCTGCAAAAATTCCTTATCAAGGATAAGATCGGACCAAGTTGTGGATAGGCAAAAAGGCCTAGGGACCAGAAAGGCACTAGTACCTTAAAAAAGCCTACGGACCAGAAATACATGAATATATCAAGCCAGAGAAACGTTATGAACTCAACCAACATGGTGACTACTTTACCCCAACACAGAATAAGTAAATTCAAACCAAAATGTAATTAGCACAAACTTTTCACTTTCCTTCGAGCCACGTAGTTGGGAGCCACTAAATTTGTTCCAGTTTGGTCAAATTTAGAGATATGTCCTCTGAGAGAAGGCACAACCACCCCTTTCCCCCACCAGGTTCGGGAAAAAATAAATTTTCCTCGAAGGAAAGAGATAAAAACTATTTATTTAACAAACACACGGAAAAAGGAAAATAATGCTAAATAATAAAATCTTTCACTGTGAAGAGAAAACCTGGGAAAGTGTTAGAGTCCTCCCTTTGGTCTCCTCGGAGCTGGGGCTTGGCCCAGGGCCAGGCCCTCTTTGCTTGGTGGAAAGTCCTTCTGATGTGTTCTGGTATTGAAGCAATCCACAGAAAAAAGGGAAAAAATCCGAAATTCCAGGGAAGGAAAAAAAATTCAACTCTCAGTCTCTCTCTGGAGAAAAAGAAACTGAAAAACTGGCTGAAAGCTGGCTGGAAAAAAAAAAGTTGCTATCTCTGTGTGACCTTGAACAAGCTGCAAACTGCTTTGAAAAAGTTTTGCTTAGTTTTTCCTTCCTCCTCTCGGGCTCAGTTTAAAGGCATAGAAAGGCACAAGAATTAATTTCTGGGCATAGGGCAGCAATATGGGATACATATCATAAAGTCACCCCAAGACAGGTCTTTTTAAACTTGTTATACAAATGGTTAGATGTGGACATACAGGAAGCCTGACGCTGCAGAAAAACCTTGAGAAGCACAGGAGAAAGCAGATTACAAACGATCTGAAAACAGGAAAGGCGTCCTGTTTCTTCGAAGCCTGCAAACCTTGAGAAAAATAACAAACTGTCAGGCCAACAGATTTATTACAGGCCTGAAATCAGGTTGCGAGCGAAGGACTGAACAGAGATTCTCACACTAATAGTATAAGTACTGTCTTAACTCTACAATAAACAGATTCATTTTGCTCTCAGCTTGTGAGTCTCGCATTCATACATCACAGTTAGAGATAGCCTGTTATGACCCTTTATAAAAAAGCTAGGTCCCGCCAGCAATAAAGGGGATACATAAGACATTCACCTGACAGAAAAGTATCAGGTCACATTGTAAACTGTAAAAACAGTTTAAGTAATACTTAAAAGTATTAGGTAATACCAGATTGTTCTTGCAAGACTGATAATCAACACACAGGCCATTGAATTTAGAGATGGACAAAACAACAACAAAAAAAACAAACCAAAAAAAAAGCTCCCCCCCCAACACTACAGATTCTACTTCTGATCTTTCCCAGCTACCAGGAGAATCAATAGCAACTACAGCTATTATGAAGAAGAAAGAAACCCACAGGAATGGAAGAGGTGGTGGAAAAAGCTTCCAAAATTAGAAAAAACAGTCCATTTTATATAGACATTTATTCCTCTGCTACCTAAACCAGGAAAAATTAACAGAACCACTGATTTGCTTTCAAACTTATCACTTCTATAAATATAGTATCAAAGTTTAGTTCTTTAAGCACCCTCTTACCTGTTTGTTGGAGTGGTAAAGCTAAAAGACAGCAGAACAGGTCATTCTCAGAGATAGGCTCTGCTCCTGCTGATTTTTCTAAGTACTGATTTTCTGGAAGCTCACTGATGCTGCTGCTATTTGCTCCCATCTTCTTTATTTGGCAAATCTCTAACTTTTCATTTCTTCAAGGGTGTCCTGGGGTGACTGTATGATACTGTATTCCCTATCGTCTGCTCTATGCCAGACATGAATCCTGTGCCTTCCTGTGTCTTTAAGCTGTTTCTCAGGAGAGGGGGGAGAGAAGCCAGGCGAATTTTTTCAGAGCGGTTTGCATTTCAAGGACATATACACTCCCCTGCGCTCTCTTACCGCTGTGGCAGAGCAGAGAAAAGAACTTTTCCTGCTTTTACCAGCTCTCTGTTCCTTTTCTCAGGAGAGAGACAGAGTTAAAATTCTTTGCTTTTTTCGCTGGCCTGCTAGCTGAGGCAAGAACTCTTCTGGAACTGTTCAGAACACCAGAACATCAGAACATCACTGGGAGGCCCTACACCGCAGCCTGGAGGGGCCCACACCAAACCTCAGCTCCAGAGAGAGAGAGCAGAGCCACGCCTACAAAGGACTTTGAATTTTACTAGGTTCTCTCCACAGTGAGAGGTTTTATTATTTAGCATTATTCTTTTTCCGTGCCTGCATGCATTCTGCTTGTTAAATAAATAACTTCTTTTTCACTTTCCTCCGAGGAATTTCTTCCCAAACCTGTGGGGAGGGGCGGCTGAAACCTGCCTTCTTTGGAGGAGACGCTCCTTCCAGAGCATTTCCCTTAATTTGTCTCAAACTGGGACAAAGGGAAAAAAATAAATAGAGAAAAAAATTAAAGTCTTTTATAGAAATAAGGAATACAGAGACCCTAAATTAGCTACCAGTAGAGCTTTAGTTCATTCCCTTGAAAAATTAGTGAAATTTAGAAAACAGGTGCATAGGAAGACATTAAAAGGATTTTCTTTCAACAAACTTAGGACAATAATATCTTCATCCAAAGAAGTTAAAAATTACTGTGCTATATATAAACTTCAGCCATCATCTTACTTGGATTTCCATAAATTACACTTGGCAAGAACAGCATCACAGTTTAATCAGTACTAGGGCTGTTATCAGTGGGAAAAACTGCAAGGAGTTCACAATTTAAATGGGCTTGTCAAGTTGACGAGATATTTAAAAATATTTTTTCCAACTGAATATGGATAGAAAATTACTCCTATTCTCAAGAAAGGGAGTCCATCATGCAGCTAATTCCTGTATGCCATCAATGATCTACACCTTGAAAGCTCCTGCCTTGCCAGAGTAAGCACAGCTGTTATCATGCTGCACAGTGAACCTCAATAAAGTGAGGAAAGGTACCACTGACCATACATGAACCTCCTGATATTTGTAAAATAATGTGGTTAGTTCCAGTCAACTACTTCAAGAGGGGAAAAACTAAAAAATGAACACATCAGAAACACAACTGCTTTTTGAAGCAATACCACAGAAGTTGGCACTCCAAACCCTCTTTTCATTATTAGCTGTGTTGTACTTGATCTATGCAAAGAATGAGAAGCTTTCAATTCTCCATGCTGCTTTTCAGCACTTCTCACCTTTATAAACAATTTAATTAAAGAAAAAAACCACCACAATGCTATTAACTATGTGCCAGTGATGCTCCTATGCAATTTGCATCATTCCAGGACATCAGCTTCAATAATCTTCCATCTTTTGAGAAGAAATAACTGTGACCAATAGCTTTAAAGGTTGGTATTTAAAAAAAACCACCCCCATCAAGATAAAAGCACTGTGCAGCATATTACTGTGTAACCTAAATACTCACTCCTAAGTTGGCAGAAGACATAAGAACAGGGACAGCTATATTAGATGTGAGCTACTACTCAGCAGCAACTCTTCCCTTAAACTTGACAAAGGTACAGGACCTGTTTCAAGAATCACTCCAGTACGGATTCTCTTAGAACTCATCATCTTTGCAGCAGCAGTTATTTCCAGAAAAGACAAATCTAGAAGCAGTTAATATTAATAAAGAACAACATAAAAATGAGGAAATCTTACTAAAAATAAACTACAAGATGCAACAAAAAGCTGCAATGTTTGCAGCCATTGTGGAGGCTCTCTGAAGAACTTATATTTGGGATTTAGAGCAAATTCACAGTACCCAAATATTTCAGAAACAACGAATTGCCAGCAAAAAGAATGTAGGACACTATTAAGCAATAAAGAAGTCTTTAAAAGGTGAGATCTGACAAAAATGAGGAAAATGTTTATTATTGATATTATTTTCTAAATAGAAATCCAGTAGAATCCAGTTGGAGGCCTATAGTCAGTGTCATTCCTCAGGGATCAATACTGGCTTCAGTCTTATTCAACTTGTTTATCAGTGACCTGGATGAAGGGATAGAATGTACCCTCAGCAAGTTTGCTGATGATATGAAACTTGGGGCAGTGGCTGATTCACCTAAAGGTCCTGCTGCCATTCAACAGGACCTTGATAGGCTGGAGAACTGGGTAGAGAGAAACCTAATGAGGTTCAACAAGGGCAAGTGTAGGGTCCTGTACCTGGGGAGGAACAAGTACCAGTAGAGGTTGGGAGCTGACCTACTAGAGAGCAGCTCTGCTGAGAAGGACCTGGGAGTCTTGGTGGATGACAAGTTGACCATGAGCCAGCAGTGTGGCCAGGAGGGCCAATGGTATCCTGGGGTGTGTCAGGATGAGTGTGGCCAGCAGATTGAGAGAGGTGGTCCTCCCCCCTCTATTTGGCACTAGTAAGGCAGCATCTGGAATACTGTGTCCAGTTCTGGGCTCCTCAATACAAGAAAGACAATGAGCTACTGGAGAGGGTCCAGCAGAGGGCCACAAAACCTTTATTTCTTGGAGTAAAGACAGATCAGGTTTGTGTCTGCCTCAAGTTCCCATCCTCTGCTCACACTTTTCAGCTCACTTGCTCCAAGATGAACACCCAAGAGAGAAGAGAAACAAGAGGTAGCTGGAACCCTGCCTACAAACTCCTCCACCTTAACCTATAATTCTTAAGTTCCCCATGCCAGAGCACTGACCATGATGCCTTTTCCTGGTCTTAAAATCAAGAGTCATACACGGTGTTGGGGTTTTTAGGAGCTCTCCTGGTTTTTTTTTCTATTAAAGGAATTCCCACCCCCCCCCCCCCCATACATGTTGCTAGGGGAACAAATAGCTGGTGGCTTAAGAAAAACAAAAGACCTGGTTGCTCCTTTTGCTTCACCTGGGTGTGTGGGCAGTTGGGTCTCCGGCTTTCAGACAGAGAGGAGTCTGCTTTCTTCGGCTACTTTTCCTTGTGCTGGAAAGCCCCGGGATCCCAAAGCCGCCTTCCCTGCCCCGCTAGGTGCCGGGCCATGGCCGCCCTGCCCCGCCGTTGCTTCGAGCCTTCGCTACGTTGTAGCCCTGCTCGCCCTGCCTGTCCAGACCTCCTGGGGGGGTCCCCGTTTGGATACACCTCGTCTGCCATCCGGGATTTGTGCTCATCCCTGCCGTTCCAGCCTGCTGTTCGAGCCTGCTGTTCCCGAGGGTCCGGCCGGACACCGGGATCGGCTGCCCAGGGGTTTGTGAAGCTTCTTTGTTCCATCCCTCCCCGGGATCCTAGGCCACCAGTGCCGCGTGCTCCCTGAGCTCGCTCCGGAGCGCCCCTTGCAGCTGCAGGGGAACCATTGCACCTGCCCTGCTCACCAGGAGCCGCCAGCGCCCCTGCTGGCTGCGAGCAGAACTGCACCCAAGGGGAAAAGGGCCTGACAGCCGAGAAGGCTGGGAGTGGGTTTGTGATTGTTTGCTGTTACTGCCATAGTTATTGTTGTTTGTTTGACTGGTTATACACATATAGATATATAATAGTAAAGAACTGTTATTCGTATTTCCCACATCTTTGCCTAAAAAGCCCCTTGATTTCAAAATTATAATAACTCGGAGGGAAGGGGGTTGCATTTTCCATTCCAAGGGAGGCTTCTGCCTTCCTTAGCAGACACCTGTCTTTCAAACCAAGACACACGGTTAGAAGGGGAAAAGGGATTTTATCTTGGTATTTATTTTAAGGATCTTTTGGTGCACACATCCAGGTCATATGCATCGAAATGCACCCCGCAAAAATGCCCACCCCAAAAGATCGAGTATAACATTATAGGTCTTACCAATTAGCATATCTATCAAAGATTCCCCAATGAAAGACTCGAGTGAGCCCCCCCTCCCCAAGGAGCCTTCTCCTGGATGGTTCTATCTTAGTTTACAGAATGTGTTCTGGAGGGGACCTTGGGGTCTGGGGCACACTGATCCCTAGCTACAAAGCTTCTAAAATGTTTAGTCTCTCAGCTTGTGTAGCAGGTTGAGTTCATAAACCGGGCAGAAACACCAATTAAGTGTAGTGGTTTTGGTTCAAAATATCCATTACTTACTTATTTTCCTTCTGTGAGATAAGAATTAGGAGAAAGCAAAGCAGGCACAAACCTTAAACAGTTGCAGTACAATGAAAGAGTTTTATTACTAATAGAATTAAAAGTAAAGAGAAATAACAAGAAATTAAAGCAAAGCACCCCCCCCCCCCTTCCAGCACTTCTTTCCTTTTACCCAACTCGCACAAAGGATAACAGAACATGGGATGTTAGTCAGTGTTGCAGTTCTTGAAAAGTCTCTCTCTTATGCTTAAGGAAAAAAGGGTTTTCTTCAGCTGCACATGGTTCCCAAACTGCCACCAACAGCAGACCCACCTGGAAACAATCAATCTGCTGTGGTGTAAAACATCTCTCCCATGAAAAATCTCACAGTTCCTTCACACTGCAAAACATGGGCCATCACATGGGGTTATTAATCTTTTTAAGGATGAGTTATTTTGGCCTGCACACAAAGGCTTTTTTTTCTCCACAAGTCTCTAAAAGCCTCTCACTGCTTCTATATAGCCTGGCATAGGCACTCTTCACAATTTCCACAGGCCACACATGAACTTTTCATCCCCCCATGTACTTCAAATGGATTAAAGAGACAAACAGTCTGTGATATTACAGTTTCTTACCACGGCATGCAAGAAGGTTTTTAAGCTACGCGCGAGAATCGCAGCACCACCCTCTTTTCTCCTGTCGCCATTTTTCAGCTTCATCTCACGTGACTCACTTTCTCTTTCTCTCTGACTCTGAAGCCGCCATGTTGAAGAGTGTTCTTGTTCAGGCTTTATGGTAGAGAAAGCCTCGCTCCCTTTGTGCTGCTGGCTGCATGGTGTCCTCTTCAGCATGAAGTGTGCTGGCTGCAGAAAGGAGGCTACGCCGGCTCCCGTTGACTCTGCCGGCTCCGCGTGGAGAGGAGAAGGGCCCACCTGTCCTAAGAAGCCACGCTGGATGGGTTTAGCTGTGTGGTAGTCCATGGCTGGTTTTAGCTGCCTGCGGCTCTGGGACAGTCCCCCCCCAGCGACCCAGGGTCCGTGCTGCGGCATTGGGAAAAGGGGGGAAGGGGCAGTGGCTCCGGCCCAGCCCAGGGGGGCCTGGAGGCTCGGAGCCCCCCCACCTTCCAGCAGGCGAGCTCGGACGAAAGGCAATTCCCGCCTTTCCGTGCGGTTTAAATATGTAAATTGTGAGAAGCGTCATTAGTCTAAAAGACTGTCCATCAACTCAGGTTCAACCCACTACAGCTTGACAAACAAGTCCAAGAATGTAGGCAAAAAACACTAAGAATACAGAAGTTGCAAAAAGGTATAACGGGTATAAAAGAAAAGGCAAAAAATCTTCATGGCATCAACCATGCCCTAAATACTTAGCTCATTCTCCTAAGATTGATGCCATGATGATTTTTTTGTCTTTTCTTTTATATACCTTTTATATGCCTTTTATATAGCTTTTATGTATCCTCAGTGTTTTTAGCATACATACTTGTAATTCTTTAAGCCTGATATCTTAGCATAGTCCTGGTATTCTGCTAGGCCAGAAGACCAAACATCCTAGAGGCCTCGCAGTTGGAGGCCAGAAAGCTCTATGCTATCCTGAGAAACCAAGGTCCTCTCTAGAACACATCCTGTAAACTAAGATTAGGCCCATCCAAGGGGAAATTCCTTGGGATGGAGGGATATCACGCTAATCATTCAAGCCTCTTATTGGGGAACCTTTGATAGATATGCTAATTTACAAGGTCTATAAATTGTATACACGACCTATCGTGTGTGTGCATTTTGGCACATTCCACCTTGGCAAAGTGGTGCACCATAAGGATCCTTATTAAATACCGAGGTAAAAAACCCTTTTTTCCCTTAACCGTGTCTGGCTCTTAATCTTTAAGACCAGGAAAAGGCATCAAGTCACCATATTCTCTATTTCACAACCTATTCTCACAGCTTGCGGCAGCTCCCAAAGCCCACCATTTAACCCATTTTCCCAGAAATATGAGAGCAATGGGAACAGGTTGCAAGCTAGTTCTTGAAAAAGAGTCTGCAGACTTTCCAGATTTCCTGCAGTATCTCAACAGATTAAATTCCATTAAAACAAATCCTGCAAAATAAATTGTACTTTAAAAGCAAGTTTTAGCAAAATATTTATTGTCCATTTTCAGAGCCAGTGTAAAATTCACATTACCCAAGAACCACAGTTCCATGGCCAAAGCCATATTCTCAAGCAACAGGGGAAGTTACTGGCTAGAATCCCTTGCAAGCTCTCCCTAAGCCCTACTGCCCAGCTGTCTCCATCCAAAATGCAAACATTTTTAATTCCACAGCACTTCCTCAAAGTGACAGAAAAATAAGGCACTAGTCGATTTTTTCCTCTAAATGAAATAAATATCAAGCCATTGAGAGCCATAAAAAGAATCCAATTGCTATCCTGAGCTCTAAATACTTGTAGAGTTAGTTAACAGGCAGCAGTTTGTGGATATGTGGACCTTGTGAGCCATCAAATCTTAGAGCAAATAAACATGCAGATTTTTTTCTCTCTCTTATATCCCAGGAGGCTTTTTCCTCTTCTAAGAATGTTATATTCACTATAGTCCTCTTATCCTAGGTGACCCAAAATTGTGTATTCCATATTTTCTCTATGTCATCCGCAGTCTGTTTCACTGTCTCTTTAAGACTTGGGACCAGAAGCAGAACTTGTGTGTTTTACTCTGGGTTCACAAAAGGGGAGGGTGCGGGGTCCCTTTAAAAATGGGAAACAGACATGCAGAGAGCTCTGTTTTGCTCTCTCTGGGCCCCTGAGGGGCTTGTCTGGGGCAAGTCTATGAGTCGCAACCCAAGAATCTGCATTTCACAATCGGAAACTGCTCCAGATCGAATTTTGCAATACCTTTTCGCAGCCTCCACTTGGAACCACCAGGCCCGGGACCACATCTTTTCGGTGCTCAGCAGGACCGCTCCCCCCCCTACAATGCAGCAGCACCAACACCACCTGGGTCTAGCCAGGCAGAAAGAAAGCAGGGAGGCTGACACCACAGGGCCGGAGCTACCTCAGACAATGCCAGCACCCCCTATCTGCCACCAGAACTGCTTCATAAGCTCCTACCGTTCCTGGGTTTTTTGTTCTGGGGGAAGGTTGAGCTGAGACGGGCTTCTCCACCATCTTGTCTTTGTCCTCTGGTCCACATGGGCTGCTACGGTGGCCACCATCTTGGGGAAGGGGCTTCTCCACCATCTTGTTTTCTTTGTTCTCAGGGGGCCACATGACTCAGCACCTTTGTATCTAGTGGTTATTGCTGGTTGTTGCTACTTTTCTTTTTAGCAAACTGTTATTTTTTCACTTATATCTTCTTGCATTCATCTCTGTGGGTGAAAATGGAGTGGTTAAAACTAAAGGCAAGGTAACTTATTTTGGAGTCTTCACCCCATATAATTATCTTAAACTAAGACACCTCTAAAATAAAAATCTCAGCAACTTCTACTGATCCTTATTGTAGATGACTTAGAAACAACACATAACAGGTGTAACAAAGCTTAACTCCTTCCATCAGGAACTTATCTCAAAGTTAGCTGAAGTGCTCTATTGTTATGAATATATTGTGATATTGGCTTTTCGCATGTTACATAATGTTAGAAAAACTTTACCTAGGTTCTGTAATGTCATACATGATATAGAATGTCTATTGTTTATGTAGTCAATTTAGAAAAGATAGGCAGAGAAAGTCTTCACATTCTTGGAGTATCTTATCAGAGAAGAAGAAGACCAGAAACCAGAGAGAAGAATTTATGGAGGGAGCAGAGACGGAATGGAGCCAAGGAGGAAGATAAGGCTGATGGGATGATACACAGAAACTCCAAAGAATTTATGAATCATGCATGACTGTGATGAATATGCAATAAGCAATGTTCTTTTAAAGAGGATCTTTTGGATGTAGAGGGTGTGCCTTTGGATCTCTGCCAAAGCACCCGGCCATAATACTCTTTTTGCTATTGTCTCCTAATTGTCCCTTTTATTAAACCTTTTTTAAATTCTACAAAAAGTGAACCTCGTTTTTCACATCTACGATGACTTTATGATGCAGCCTGAGTACTTACAACCTAAACAGCCATAGGCCAAGCTTTAAAGAAGTCAGACATTTCTGAGGAACTCCAGTAATCAGGTAACAAAGGAAACAAGTCTTTCCTTCTAAGTTCATGAATATCCTACAGGACAAATACCTAAAAATAATTTAAAAGGTATTTTTAAATCAACATTTAATTTCCTGGCATTTTATCAACAGTAACAGATTAACACCAATGCTTTACCATAGATGGTTATATGCTGTCCATGACCTCAAGCACAATTCCAAGACATATGCAACTAAATAATATTAAATGCCAGTCATCACCTTAAATCATTTTCAAACATGCTATTAAATAATAGCAGACTTGTTTCTTTTAGAAACAGCTGCCTTTAGCTGAAAAGATCACTCAAAACGTGTAACCACTTAAATTGGTACATTGCTTTTGATTAAGAGGCACTACTACTGTTCCTCTAACACTGTATGCTGGTTAAGGCAGTAGAGGATGAAATCTTCAGACAAAATAAAAAGTTGGTCAGTATTTGGAATACAAATACAACAGTATGTTTTAAATAGTATCTAATACTTACATATCTATGATCTTTCCTAAACCTGACTTTCATAACAGCCCTGACTGCACAGAAAGGCAGTTCCAGAAGATCCCCAAAACACTGCAAAAGACAAGGTTAAAAAGATTCTGCTTCCTCACAGAGTGAAGTGAGATAGACACAAGAAACACCAATTCATAGGAAACCCCCTTTCAGTCCAGAAAAGTCAGTCCTAACCCCAGCAGTAAATTAGCAAAAAAATACACCCTATTTTTTTTCATTGAAATACACTAAATAAATATATGGTTCATAAAACAATCTTATATTGAAAAGCAATTAAACTAAATATTTGCTAAAAATTAAAAAACTACAGACACAACTTAAAATCATACAATGGTTGTGATTAGAAGGGACCTTAAAGATCATCTAGTCCCAACCCCCCTGCCATGGGCACGTGTAGCGGCGCAGGTGGCTGCAGCTACTCTTTGTCCTGAGGAAAACTCAGACAACCAGCTGTGGTGGTTAGCAACCCAAGTTTAGCATGTAACTTAACAGTCATGGTGAGAACCCATGATTCCCTTGTTTTGCCTTTTGCATGTTTTCCCCTGATTGGTTAATACTTTGTCTCCTTGTTTTATGTATGAAGTTATGTATATTCATTTTCCTTCTTTAATATGTATTAGTTCTAGAAAGTTCCTTGTTCCTCGACGCCCCATTGGATCCTTCCCTGAGTCCCTCCTATGTGTTGTTCCCATTGGTTCCCTTCCTGTCAATCCCACCTGCTTGTCTCTATCCCATTGGCTGAGATCCCTTTCTCCACCTATTCTGTACCCAGTATAAGATCCCTGGACCCTCCCACCAATTGGCCTCTTAGTCTCTGTCATTTCACTGGAATAAACCCGCTTGGAACACATACAAAGAGTCCCCTCTCTTCTTTGCCTTCGCCTGTGTGCCTGCTTAACAGTGACAGGAAGATACAGCCCCTTTTGGGTGAGGAGCTCTACCCCTTTTTCATTGTGTGTTGGGCACTGAGTGCCGCCTTCCAGAGGGGTTTCAACGTTGACCTCTGGGCTGCTTTGTGTCAGCACGCAAGGGGTAAAACCCCCTTCTGCCAGCTCTCAGTGGCTGAAAACCCCTCCAGGCACAGACGCCTTCCACTAAACCAGATTGTTCAGAGCCCTATCCAACCTGGCCTTGAACAATGCCAGGGATGAGGCAGCTAAGATCAACGCACCACATTGCTTCATCACAGAAGGCCACTGAGCTCATAAGTATAACTCAACATACTGTATATATACTGTTAAATTTGCATCCTGGGAAACCCAAAATGTTATTGTATTCCCTATCTATCTGTGCCCCAAATTGTTACTGTCTCTTTAAGACCCTCCAACCAGAAACAGAACTTCAGGGGGGAAGGGGGGAGCTGGGGCTTTTAAAAAGTTGGCTTGCCCAAGCAGAGCGCTCTCTTGCTTCTTGGCTCTACTGGCAACAGTAGCAACCTGAGAAGCTGCATTTCACAAAGAAAACTGTTTCACAGTGAATTTTGCAACAACTGTCCACAGTGTAAAGCCAGAGCTGCTCCAGGGTCAGGCCACCACTCATTGGTGCTTAAGCATCTATTCTTTTTCCCCCCCATTGGAACAGGGACCCTGTTACAATCCGGTTTAAACTCAGAAAAGCAAAGCAAGCTAAGTCTCTGTGCATAAACCGGAAAGAACTTAGAAGGTTCAAAATATTCCCAGAAACGAGATTAAAACCAAATGAGGTTAGATGTTGATGCCAAAAAATGGAAGTATTTTATTTATTAGTAGAGAGGCAAAGAGAAGGGAAGAGAAAAGAAAGAGAGAAAGAAATGAAAAAAAGAAGTGTGCATGGGGGGTGGGAGGACAGGGAGAGGTGACAGGGGTTAGGTGGAAGCATATCACCCATCCAAGGGTCCCAATGACGTCTCGTTGCTCCCCTCCATCTGGTCTTCTGGTGGTGAGGGTCCCCCGTCGCCACCATGGCCACGCCGCCACACACCACCACATGCCACACCACGCCGCTACATGCCAAAGAGTACAGAATCCCGTGGCCAGGTGGGAATGCCCACGTGTCTCCCCTTGCAGGGGCTGGCTTGACACTGTCCCTTGCAACACAGAGGGCCTGTTGCATCATCTCTGGTGCTCTGGTGCAGGGTCTGGGGACCCCTTTGAGGGGGGCCCCTGTGATGGGCCATGTCACCCCTTTTTCTGTGGATAAGCTTCAGACCACAGGCTTTTCCAAGATACCCAAAGCCTCTCCTCACCCCGCCCTTTGGTGGAGGGTCTGTTCGAGCCTGGCAGCTGATAGCCCTGAGGCTGTGGTTTCCACCTTGGAGGTGTTAAGCCTGTGCTTTGTGAATATCCCCAGCCCTGAGTTGTTACTTTATCTTATCTTCATCAGCAAGAGGTGTAAGGCCTCAGTCAGGGCCCCATCCAGGGTGTGTGTCTTGGGGTGACTTTATGATGTGTATCCCATATCGCTGCCCTATGCCCAGGAATTAATTTTGTGCCTTTCTATGCCTTTAAACTGAGCCTGAGAGGGGAGAGGAAAAACTGAGCAAAAACTTTTCCAAAGCAGTTTGCATCTTGTTCAAGGTCACACAGAGATAGAGATGGCTCTCTGCGTTCAGCTGGGGCAGGAGACCGAGAGCAGAGGGAAGCACCCGGCTTGCTTTCTTTCCAGCCAGCTTTTGGCCAGTTTTTCAGCTCCTTTTCCTTCGGAGAGTTGAACTTTTGTTTTCCTGGGACTTCGTTTTTTTTCCCCTTTTCTCTGCTGGACGGTTTCAACATCAGAATACATTGGGAGGGCCTTCCACCAAGGCCTTGGCCCTGGAGGTGGGCCCACCACTCCATTCCAGCTCCAAGGAGGGGGAGAGAGAGACTACGGAAGGACTCTGAAATTTTCCCAGGGTTCCCTCTACAGCGAGAGGTTTTATGATTTAGCATTAGTATTTTTTTTCCTGTGTGTTTGTTAAATAAATAGTTTTTATCTCTTTCACTTTCCTTCGAGGAAAAAGTTTTTTTTTCCCGAACCTGGCGGGGGAGGGGTGGTTTGTAACCTGCCTTCTCTCAGAGGATATATTTCTAAATTTGGCCAAATCAGCACAGTGCGGTAGTCTTCTTTGCAGCTTTTGTAATACAGTTTTAAAAGTCATTTAAGAAAATGTTTAAGTCATAAACTATAATATTTCAGTCTCTGACAGACCTGAGACAGCAGCACCAACACCAGTAGAGTCCAACGGGAGGCAGGACATGGCAGAAAGTGGCAGCACTGACCCCACATGCCAGCAGTTCCCATCTGCCACTAGAACTGCTTCATAAGCTCCTACTGATAAGACTGATCAATAGTTAACTCATGTAAGCACAGTTAACTATTGGGAGACAGCAAATGTTGATCACAAAACCTAAGAAGCAGGATTCACCTTAATCTTGTCAAGATCAGAGGAACAAGAATTTACTTGAGACCAACACAGAAGCCGCTGAATCATCCTACAAAGGACTGCACATGCCCCAGAAAGAAAAGTGAAAAGTGCATTGTGATGAAGACTACTGATCTGCATCAGAAAGACCCCCGAGGAAGAAGAGGAGCCTTCCTCAGTGAGACCACCAGGACACACCACGCATGTGTGACACATATGCTAATGGTATTAATGACTTCTGAGAACTAATTTGTATAACCACTCCTATCCCAAAGAATGTGATGACTATTCATGAATTTTACCCATAATATTGTGTTGTAGGAAGTGCCGTGTGTATGTGTTTGGAGGAGCAATCACCCACACACCCGGCGCCAAATAAAGCAAATACCCACTTCTGTGACTCTGTCTCTGAAGTGTCTCTTGGCCCAGTTTGGGTCGATTCAACTGGCACCCCAGATGGGACCCTAACTCTGCCCAGCTGCTGAATCCAGGGGTAAGCAAACCTCCCAGCCGCAACCCTGAATTTTCAGGGGGAGCTCAGCTGCTCAACTGCGGCCAGTGGAAAGTGAAGTGATTGGCAGCAAGTGAATGAGTATAAATCATTGTGCTAGTTTGGCCAAATTTAGAAATATATCCTCTGAGAGAAGGCAAGTTACAACCATCCCTCCCCCACCAGGTTCAGGAAAAAGGAAACTTTTTCCTCGAAGGAGAGTGAAAGAGATAAAAATTATTTATTTAACAAACACACAGGAAAAAAAATACTAATGCTAAATCATAAAACCTCTCGCTCTGCTGAGAGAAACCTGGGAAAATTTCAGAGTCCTTCCATAGATCTCTCTCTCCCCCTCCTTGGAGCTGGGATGGGGTGGTGGGCCCACCTCCAGGGCCAAGGCCTTGGTGGAAATTCCTCCTGATGTATTCTGATGTTGAAACAGTCCAGCAGAGAAAAAAAGGAAAAAACAAAGTCCCAGGAAAAAAAAAGTTCAACTCTCCATCTCTCTCCAGAGAGAGAAAATGGAGCTGAAAAAACTGGCTGAAAGCAAGCAGGGTGCTTCCCCCACTCTCACTCTGCTGACGCAGCTGAATACAGAGCCGTCTCTATCTCTGGGTCCTTGAAAACATGAAAACCAACTGCTTAGAAAGTTTCCTCGGTTTTGTCTCTCCCCCCTCTCAGGCTCAGTTTAAAGGCACAGTAACGCAACCGGGGGCTTGTCAGCACAAGCCCCGGCGTGCCCTCGGGCAGAGGGGACGTAGCGTTCGCCTCCACAGCGTCCTTGCTGGACGGCTCAGTGGAATCAGCGTGAGATGGGTGCGTGCGCTGGCTCCTCCTCAGAGGAAGCACGTCGTCGGGCAGCCGATGATCAGGCTGGCGTTAGCCCGGAGGCAAAGAAGGCGGGAGGGGCTTCTGGTGTGAGTTCCAACAGGTTTATTTGCAGGAGGGACCAGGGACCAGCAAAAAGCGCCGAGGAGACGTGGGCTAGCCCCTTTATGGGGGGGTGGAGCAAGGCAGGGAAAGGGAAAACAACCAATGGGGTACAAGCAGAGGGGAGGATACAATTTTTCAGAACAAATGGGGAAAACAGGGAGGCAGGAGTCATAACAGGGAACCAATTAATAACTAAGAAAGGGAGAACTTTCTGGAACAGGGGGAGGTAATTTAGGATTGGGAGCCACCCAGGGGGAGGTAACCTAGACCGCAGTGATCTCTTCTGGTGACTGACATTTGATGGTTTCAGCCCGAGAGCAGGCTTAGCCACCCCAACAGCACAGAAAGGCACAAAATTAATTTCTGGGCATGGGGCAGTGTTGCGGGTTTAGTTTAGTCCTAGTTTTTTTTCCTGTTAAAGGAATTTTTCCCATATGCATGTTGCTAGGGGACAAATGGCTGTGCTTAAGGAAGACAAAGGACCTGGCTACTCTTTTGTTTCACCTGGGTGTGGGGTCAGTTCGCTCTCGGCGTTCCGTTCAGAAGAGAGAAGCTGCTGGTTCTTTTCGGCTGTTTTTCTTTCTGTGGAGAAAGATCCCAGGATCCCCGGCCCACCTTCCCTGCCCCGCTGGAGGCCAGGCTGTGGCCGCCCTGCCCCGCCGCTGCTTCGAGCCTTCGCTGCTTTGTAGCCGTGCTCGCCTTGCCTGCCTGGACCTCCGGGGGATTCCCCGTTTGGATACATCGCGTCTGCCACACGGGATTTGTGCTCATCCCTGCCACTCCAGCCTGCTGCTCCAGTCTGCCGTTCCAGCCTGCTGTTCCCGAAGGTCCAGCCGGACACCGGGGCCAGCTGTCCGGGGGTTTGTGAAGCCTTTGTTCCATCCTTCCCCAGGATCCCAGGCCACCGGTGCCGCGTGCTCCCTGAGCTCGCTCTGGCGTGCCCCCTGTGTAGGAACCCAGAGTGCCAAGAATATTTCTCTGCCTGTTTTGGGGGGTTTTTGCCCCCCTGGACACCACTGGTATAGCTTTAAACCTTGGAAAAAATTACAAACAGTCGGACAACAGCTAGAGAATACAGTGGTGTGAATTAGGTTATAGACTACTATGTAAGATTGTCACAGAGTGAAAGTTTTACAGGTTTTGGGCTTCTCCTTGTAGTATATGGATAAGAGTAAAAAATATCAAAATGGAGGATTGTTGTTGTTCTCTAAACCTTCTTCTCCTTCTCCTACCACTCCATATTTTGCAGTAAAAGTAGTTTGGAATGATTGGATATAAAATTCCACAGTTCCTAGTAGTGTTGCTGAATAATTGGTAAGAAAGTAAAAATAATGTACGTTTTTAGTAACTATTGGTTAAAATGTCTTTAAAAGGCTATGTAAGTCTTGATAATTGCTCTCACTCCTACTTTTCCTCCTTCCATGCTGTACCTGGGTCACGCTAGTGGTTCAGTTCCTCTGATAAGACTTAATAAACAACTATCTAGAAGCATTGAAACTACAGAAGACGTCTCGTTTTAAGCGCCTTGCAAGGACTTTCACCAAATTCTCTCCCATCAGGAGAGACTCGATTTATGGTACGTTAAAGTGTCACCCTGCAGCTGCGGGGGAACCATCGCACCTGCCCTGCTCACCGGGAGCTGCCAGCGCCCCTGCCGGCTGTGACCAGAACTGCACCCGAGGGGAAAAAAGCCCGACAGCCGAGAAGGCTGGGACTGGGTTTGTGATTGTTTGCTGTTACTGCCATAGTTATTGTTGTTTGTTTGACTGGTTATATGTATAATAGTAAAGAACTGTTATTCCTATTTCCCACATCTTTGCCTAAAAGCGCTTGATTTCAAAATTATAATAACTCAGAGGGAAAGGGGTTACATCTGCCACTCCAAGGGAGGCTTCTGCCTTCCTTAGCAGACACCTGTCTTTCAAAACCAAGACAGATCTTGGCGCCCAACCGTGGGGCCTGAGGGCATTAAGAGAGAGGTGAAAAAGGAATAACAGTTCCTGGATAACTTAATTTTGTGTGCTGGATATAGGAACCTTGTTAGGCAGCACTATGTGGTCTAGTTTACCCTGGTTCGGGTGGCAGGTGGTCGTGGCTATATTCTTCCCCTTTGCAGCTCCTTACCTAAACATGGGTCCTCTGACTAAGGCTACCATTGCTGTTATCCAGCTTGCGCTATGGGTCGAGAAGGTGAGGAATTCATGGGTTTTTAACTTCCTCCGGAATGTGGGCACATGGGTAAAGGGCTATCACACACTAAGTGCATGTTTTTGGGGTTATGTTAAAAATGGTACTTTCTGTGAGGAAATGACACCAGGGGAAGTTTTCTCCCAACCCCTCAACCAGTTCTTTGGGCCCACCCCACCAATTTTCGAAGGGTTTAGATTCCCTCTGAGTACTAACCAACTGGTGCTGGTAGGCCTACTCTATTTAGCACTCAAGGATAAGTTGAGATTGGCTTGGATAACTACCCAGACACCAGCCCCAGAGACTAGAGATCCTACCCCAGAGCCTGATCCTGCCCCAGAACCTGACATGGCCCCAGACACTAGAGATCCTACCCCAGAGCCTGATCCTGCCCCAGAACCTGACATGGCCCCAGACACTAGAGATCCTACCCCAGAGCCTGATCCAGCCCCAGAGCCTGACACAGCCCCAGACATTAGAGATCCTACCCCAGAGCCTGATTCAGACCCAGAGCCTGACACAGCCCCACACACTAGAGATCCTGCCCCACAGCCTGACCCTGCCCCAAAGCCTGATACTGCCCAACAGCCCACCTCAGAAATGGACTACCCGAACTGGGTGGGGGTACTGGTGAAAGGGATGCAGGAGATTTGCCAGGAGATGGGCCAGGTGCGCCAGGAGATGTGCCAGGAGATGGGCCAGGTGTGCCAGGGGATATGCCAATTGCTAAGGGAATACACCTCCTCCGCTAGTAAAAAACCCTCTCCCTGCCCCAAACAGGGTGTCCGATGGTGCAGCAGTGGAACCCATGGATGTTACAACCATCCAGGTTTCAGCCGAACCACAAGGACAACCACATCCAGCAGCAGTCGCCCCTGTGCAAAGGAGGAAGTATAAGACCAAATCAGTACGACCAGTTAATGATGATGGGGAACCAGGGCCCTCACAACCAGCAGGAGAGCCAGAGCCAGAAATCATCACTGAGTCCCTGTCATACGACAGTCTCCGTGGTATGCAAAAAGACATTGTGCGAAGGGGGCGTGAGCCTTATACAACCTGGCTGCTTCGGGTTTGGGACCTTATGGGCACAGGTGTGCAACTGGATAGTGGTGAGGCAAGGTATCTGGGATCATTGACCCAGGGCCCAGGTGTGGACCAGATATTTGTGAGGGAGCCAGGGCCCCTTTCTCTCTGGGGGCGGCTCTTAATGAGTGTGAGAGAAAGGTTCATTCACAAAGAAAGAATGCAGGAGTACCATCATAGAATGCAGTGGAAAACACTCGAGGAAGGGATCCAGCAGCTAAGAGAGGTGGCAGTATTAGAGGTACTCTTTGGGAGGGATGGACAGCATGATAATGACCCTGATAAGGTCAGGTGCACAGGACAGATGATGTGGAACCTGGCAAAGCTAGGGCCATCGCAATACACCACCTTCATTGCAACGATTGATGCTGACAATACCCGAGAAACAGTGGGCTCTGTTGCCAACAAGCTCAGGAATTATGACAGTATGGTCAATGGCCCACTGAAAGCTCATGTCTCTGCTGTGGTCCAGGACCTCAAAGAAGAGATGATGGAGATGAGAGAGGAGATGAGGGAGGAGATGAGGAAGATCAGTGTGGCACCAGTGCGAGTCACAGGCCCCCAAGTCAGAGCCCGTTGTCCCCCTGCTAGAGAGAGAGGGTGCACCCCACGAGCTGAGCTGTGGTTTTTCCTGTGTGAGCATGGGGAAGACATGAAAAGGTGGGATGGGAAACCCACCTCTGTCCTGGCAGCGCAGGTGCGTGAACTCAAGGAGGGAGGCACTAACCGAGGGGGTTCCGCTAAGGTGAAGGTAGCCTCAGCCTCCCGTGACCGAGCTGCCAGGTATTACAGAAGGGAGGATGATATGTCGGATCCCCTTGAAGGTACCTCGAGCATGTACGCCCAGGGAAAGAATGATAACCAGGGCTAGAGGGGCCCTGCCTCTAGCCAGGAAGAGGCACGGGAGAACCGAGTTTTCTGGACGGTGTGGATCCGATGGCCTGGCACATCAGAGCCACAAAAATACGATGCATTGGTTGATACTGGGGCACAGTGTACTTTAATGCCATCGGGACATGTGGGGGCAGAACCTGTATCCATCGCTGGGGTGACCGGGGGATCACAGCAGTTGACCCTTTTGGAAGCAGAGGTGAGCCTGACTGGGAAGGAGTGGCAAAAGCATCCGATTGTGACCGGCCCAGAGGCCCCGTGTATTCTGGGCATAGACTTTCTCCGGAATGGCTATTACAAAGACCCAAAAGGACTCAGGTGGGCATTTGGGATTGCTGCTGTGGAGGCAGAGGGCATTAGGCAATTGAACACCCTGCCTGGACTATCAGAGAATCCTTCTGCAGTTGGGCTCCTGAAAGTGGAAGAGCAACGAGTGCCAATTGCTTCCTCGACAGTGCACCGCCGGCAGTATCGGAGAAATCGAGATGCTGTGATCCCCATCCACAAGATGATCGGCGAGCTGGAGAGCCAAGGGGTGGTCAGCAAGACCCACTCACCCTTCAACAGCCCCATCTGGCCTGTGCGCAAGTCTAACGGGGAATGGAGATTGACTGTAGACTATCGTGCCTTGAATGAAGTGACTCCACCGCTGAGCGCTGCCGTGCCGGACATGTTGGAGCTCCAGTACGAGCTGGAGTCCAAAGCAGCAAAGTAGTACCCCACTACTGACATTGCTAATGCATTTTTCTCCATTCCTCTGGCAGCGGAGTGCAGGCCTCAGTTTACTTTCACCTGGAGGGGTGTGCAGTACACCTGGAACCGACTGCCCCAGGGGTGGAAGCACAGCCCCACCATCTGCCATGGACTGATCCAGGCTGCACTAGAAAAGGGTGAAGCCCCAGAACATTTGCAGTACATTGATGACATCATTGTGTGGGAAAACACCGCAACCGAAGTGTTTGAGAAAGGAGAGAGAATAATTCAAATTCTCCTGGAAGCTGGTTTCGCCATCAAGAAGAGCAAAGTCAAGGGACCTGCACGAGACATCCACTTCCTGGGAGTAAAGTGGCAAGATGGACGGCGTCAGATTCCCACCGAGGTCGTCAATAAGATCACCGCAATGTCTCCGCCGACCAACAAGAAGGAAACACAAGCTTTCCTAGGTGCCATAGGTTTCTGGAGGATGCACATTCCCGAGTACATCCAGATCGTGAGTCCTCTATACCTGGTTCCCTGCAAGAAGAACGATTTCCACTGGGGCCCTGAACATCAGCAAGCCTTTGCCCAGATCAAGCAGGAAATCACTCACGCTGTAGCCCTTGGCCCCGTCAGGACAGGACCAGAGATGAAGAACATGCTCTACTCTGCAGCCGGGAACAATGGTCTGTCCTGGAGCCTCTGGCAGAAGGTACCTGGTGAGACTTGGGGCCGATCACTGGGATTCTGGAGCCAAAGCTACAGAGGGTCTGAAGCCAACTACACTCCCACAGAGAAAGAAATCTTGGCAGCTTATGAAGGAGTCCAAGCTGCCTCAGAAGTAATCAGCACAGAGGCACAACTCCTCCTGGCACAGCGACTACTGGTGCTGGGGTGGATGTTCAAAGGAAAGGTTCCCTCCACACATCACGCCACCGACGCTACTTGGAGCAAATGGATCACCCTCATCACGCAGCGTGCCCGAATTGGAAACCCAAGTCACCCTGGGATCTTGGAAATAATTACGAACTGGCCGGAAGGAGAGACTTTTGGGTTATCTTCTGAAGAAGAGGAGGAGCAAGTGACACGTGCCGAAGAAGCCCCACCATATAACGAGCTACCAGAGAGTGAAAGACAATCCGCCCTCTTCACTGATCGTTCCTGCCGAATTGTAGGCGCTAGCCGGAAATGGAAAGCCGCTGTATGGAGCCCCACACGACAAGTTAAACAGGCTACTGAAGGAGAAGGTGGATCAAGCCAATTTGCTGAACTCAAAGCAATCCAATTAGCTCTGGACATAGCTGAAAGAGAGAAGTGGCCAAAGCTCTACCTCTACACTGACTCATGGATGGTAGCCAATGCTCTGTGGGGTTGGCTGAAAAGGTGGAATAAGGCAAACTGGCAGCGCAGAGGAAAACCAATCTGGGCTGCTGAGGAGTGGAAAGACATTGCCACTCGGGTAGAGAAGCTATCCGTGAAGGTCCGTCATGTAGATGCTCACGTCCCCAGGAGCCGGGCTAACGAAGAACATCATAACAACAAACAGGTAGATCAGGCTGCGAAAATAGAGGTGTCCCAGATAGACTTGGATTGGCAACATAAAGGAGAGTTGTTCCTAGCTCGATGGGCCCATGATGCCTCAGGTCATCAGGGCAGAGATGCCACCTATAGGTGGGCACGAGATCGAGGGGTGGATCTAACCACGGACAGTATCTCCCAGGTGATCCATGACTGTGAGACATGCGCTGCGATCAAGCAGGCCAAGCAGGTGAAGCCCCTGTGGTATGGTGGGCGGTGGTCCAAATACAAGTATGGGGAGGCCTGGCAGATTGATTACATCACACTGCCTCAAACACGCCAAGGCAAGCGCTATGTGCTCACGATGGTAGAAGCCACCACTGGATGGCTGGAGACCTACCCTGTGCCTCACGCTACTGCCCGAAACACCATTCTGGGCCTTGAAAAGCAAGTCCTTTGGAGGCATGGCACCCCTGAGAGAATGGAGTCTGACAATGGGACTCATTTCAAGAACAGCCTTATCAACACCTGGGCTAGACAACATGGCATTGAGTGGGTGTACCATATCCCTTACCATGCACCAGCAGCTGGGAAGGTTGAGTGGTGTAATGGACTGCTTAAAACCACCTTGAAGGCACTGGGTGGGGGGACTTTCAAAAACTGGGAGGTGCATTTAGCAAGACCCACCTGGTTAGTTAACACTCGAGGCTCCACCAGCCGAGCAGGCCCTGCCCAATCCGAACCCCTACAAACAACAGACGGGGATAAGGTTCCAGTGGTGCACATGAGAGGTATGCTTGGAAAAACTGTTTGGGTAAAGTCTGCCTTGAGCAAAGACAAACCCATCTGTGGGGTTGTTTTTGCTCAGGGACTAGGTTGCACCTGGTGGGTGATGCAAAAGGATGAAGAGACCTGATGCATACCGCAAGGGGACCTTGTTTTAGGGTGAACTACCCATGGCTCTGTACTTGTACCAGTATCAGTATGTATATATGTATATAATTCGGATGATGCATGTATTTATATGGTTCAAAGGGTTAAGTTTCATGTAACATGTTAGTATGGGAAAAATTTGGGGTGGATAATGTTGGAGTTTTAGTTTAGTCCTAGTTTTTTTTTCCTGTTAAAGGAATTTTTCCCATATGCATGTTGCTAGGGGACAAATGGCTGTGCTTAAGGAAGACAAAGGACCTGGCTACTCTTTTGTTTTCACCTGGGTGTGGGGGCAGTTCGCTCTTGGCATTCAGGAGAGAGAAGCTGCTGGTTCTTTTCGGCTGTTTTTCTTTCTGTGGAGAAAGATCCCAGGATCCCCGGCCCACCTTCCCTGCCCCGCTGGAGGCCAGGCTGTGGCCGCCCTGCCACGCTGCTGCTTCGAGCCTTCGCTGCATTGTAGCCGTGCTCGCCTTGCCTGCCCAGACCTCTGGGGGATTCTCCATTTGGATACATCGCGTCTGCCATCCGGGATTTGTGCTCATCCCTGCCGCTCCAGCCTGCTGCTCCAGTCTGCCGTTCCAGCCTGCTGTTCCCGAAGGTCCAGCTGGACACCGGGGCCAGCTGTCCGGGGGTTTGTGAAGCCTTTGTTCCATCCTTCCCCGGGATCCTAGGCCACCAGTGCCGTGTGCTCCCCGAGCTCGCTCCGGAGCGCCCCCTGCAGCCGCAGGGGAACCATCGCACCTGCCCTGCTCACCAGGAGCTGCCAGCGCCCCTGCCGGCTGTGACCAGAACTGCACCCGAGGGGAAAAGGGCCTGACAGCCGGGAAGGCTGGGACTGGGTTTGTGATTGTTT
The DNA here is from genome assembly GCF_009650955.1 of Corvus moneduloides. NCBI lineage: Eukaryota > Metazoa > Chordata > Aves > Passeriformes > Corvidae > Corvus > Corvus moneduloides. The sequence goes on from NC_045510.1 coordinate 4,244,814, forward strand.
GCTGTTACTGCCATAGTTATTGTTGTTTGTTTGACTGGTTATATGTATAATAGTAAAGAACTGTTATTCCTATTTCCCACATCTTTGCCTAAAAGCCCTTGATTTCAAAATTATAATAACTCAGAGGGAAAGGGGTTACATCTGCCACTCCAAGGGAGGCTTCTGCCTTCCTTAGCAGACACCTGTCTTTCAAAACCAAGACAGGCAGTGATAGGGGATACACATCACAAAGTCTCCCCAAGACAATCATATAAACTATTGGTTTAGAATTCAACCTTGTTATACGGAGGGAGGTGGATTATATCACTGGAGGGGAGAGATTTTAGACATTAGAGAACACCCAGACACCCAACCCCTTTTCTAATGTCGCTCCACCTTACTTCCCCTCTGAAATTCCATGAAAACAGTTGTGAGGCTTGGACTTTTTGTACATGTATTAATTGTGAGAGAAAGTGGTATTGTACTAGAAGAAATGCGTAGTGTCCAAAATGAGGGTGTAGGTAATGTTAAAGTAAAGGGAGAGTGACAGAGAATAGTAAGAGGTTTATTGTGGCTTTAGTGTGTGGATTTGGGAGGCTTGGAAAGAAAAGCGGGAGGAGACGTGCAGGAAGGCTTGCGTGGAAGAGAGAAGAGAGGGAGAGTGTGCCGGTTTGGCCAAATTTAGAAATACATCCTCTAAGAGAAAGCAGGCTACAACCACCCCTTCCCCGCCAGGTTCAGGAAAAAAATAAATTTTCCTCGAAGGAAAGAGATAAAAACTATTTATTTACCAAACACACAGGAAAAGGAAAGTAATGCTAAATAATAAAATCGTTCGCTGTGGAGAAAAAAACCTGGGAAAAAGTGTTAGAGTCCTCCTTTTGGTCTCCTCGGATCTGGGGCTTGGCCCAGGGCCAGGCCCTCTCTGCTTGGTGGAAAGTCCTCCCAATGTGTTCTAATATTGAAGCAGTCCAGCAGAAAAGGGAAAAATCTGAAATTCCAGGGGAAAAAAATTCAACTCTCAGTCTCTCTCCAGAGAAAAAGAAGCTGAAAAACTGGCCAAAAGCTGACCGGAAAGCAGCAAGCCGGATGCTTCCTCGCTCTCCTGCCGCAGCTGAAAAAAGTCTTTGTCTCTGTGTGACCTTGAACAAGCTGCAAACTGCTTTGAAGAAGTTTTGCTCAGGTTTTCCTTCCCCCTCTCAGGCTCAGTTTAAAGGCATAGAAAGGCACAAAATTAATTTCTGGGCATATGGGATACACATCATAAAGTCACCCCAAGATAGAGAGAAAAGAGAGGAACAGACAAAGGTGGCAATGAGATCATCAGAAAGCAAGGAAATAACCCAGAAGAGTCTGCTGGGATGTGTGTTGGCACACTGGAAGGAACTAGGAGGAATCCCCGGAGGGACTATGAAAAAGAGCGCCCTAATTAAATACTGTAACCAATGGTGGCCACTATACAAATTAGATGATGGTGAAAACTGGCCAGAAAATGGGACTTTAAACTACAACGCCTTACTTCAATTAATGTTATTTTTAAGGAGGGAGAATAGATGGGATGAAATTTCCTACGCGGATTGTTTTTTTACTTTAAGACGTAAACCGGAGTGGCAGAAACAGTGTGGTATCAATTTGGCACCCCAGGATTCAATGGTCCTGCTTTTAGAAAAGGAGGCAAAAGGGAAAAGCTGCATGAAGAGGTGTTGCTCATCATGCAGTATAGGGCAGAGATGTTTAAAGTTCGAAACTGAGGGAGACCAGGATCCCTTAGAAACCCAGGAGTTAATGAAATGCAGTGGTGACACCCTAACATCAGGGACAATATCCCCAGCATCCCTAACATCCCCTGAGGGTAGTGGGAATGAAGGGACAAGTGAGGCTAGCTCAGGAATATCATCCAGAACTAGGAGCAAGGCCCCTGTAGAAAAGAAGCTCATAGCACCGCTCAGACAAGTGGTAGGGCCAGATGGTGGAATAACAAAAGTTAAAGCACCATTTACAGCTCTGGATTTAGATACCTGGAGGGAGGCAGCCAGAATGTATAGAGAAGACCCTGAAAAGGTAGCAAAGAGGTTTGAATTAGTTGTTAGAAATCAGGATGTTGATTGGGAGGATATAGACTTAATGCTATCAGAGTTAACTGAAACAGAAAAAGCAGCTGTAATATCCACAGCAAGAACACACGTGCAGGGACAAATAGCTACTGGGATATTACACGGTAACATAGATAACATTTTCCCCATGGCAGATCCACATTGGGACCCAAATGATCCACAAACATATCCGTTTTTGGTTAGATACAGGAAATTAATACACTGGGGACTGCTAAATGCTATACCTAAAACGGTTAATTGGTCATTATTGTTCAGTATTCACCAGGAAACCACTGAGTCCCCAGGCTCATTTGTAGAAAGGCTAAGGGATAATATGAGGAGACACACTACACTGGATCCAGCTTCTGAAATCGAGCAGCACCAGTTAATATCCTTATTGATGGGTCAGTTAGCACCAGATATACACAGAAAATTGCAAAAGATCAGGGAAACAGATAACCGAAACTTAGAGAAACTTTTAGCAGTGGCGTGGGAAGTTTATAAAATTGGAGCACAGCCCCTTACGGTCGTGGTTGCCCAGGTTAGGGGACCCAGATTCCCCAGGGGTGGGAGGAGGCCTCCACCTAGGGGGCAAAGACAGCAACGCCCAGCCCCTAACCAATGTTTACTGTGTGGCCAGCTCAGGCATTAGAAGTGGAATTGTCCTATGAATCATGCTGCGATTCCAACGACACAATCATCAGTGCCGTCAGAACCAGTGACTGTAGCACAACTGTATCAGGAGTGACGGGGACTGGCTGTCCCTCCCTAGCAGAACCGCTGGTTAAAGTTAGGCTCAGGGAACGGGAGGTGGAATTTTTGGTAGATACTGGAGCCACATTCTCAGTCCTGGATCAGACTTTGAGTCCTATAAGCAGTGATTATGTCCAAGTTATTGGGGCCACAGGGAAAACAGAAAAAGCCTACTTTTTAAGACCCTTAAAATTTACACTAGGTAAAAAGATGGGAATACATCAATTTTTATATATTCCAAATTCACCAAAACCACTGCTAGGCAGGGATCTATTAACTTGGTTAGAAGCAAAAATAGAATTTACAGAACAAGGAATGAGACTACAGGTTCCCAAGGAAAAATTAATTATGGCCTTAAGTTTAGCAAATTTCCCTGAAAGAGGAGAAATACCCGTGGATAGTGAAATAACAGATCAAGTGATCCCACTAGTATGGGATGTTGAAATTCCAGGGAGATCAAAACGGGCTTCCCCGGTGATTATTGACCTACTGGAAGGCGCACGACCAGTGTCAGTTAAACAATATCCACTAAGACAAAAAGCAAGAGTGGGAATAGAACCAATAATTGCTAAATTTATTGATCAAAGGTTGTTGAGAGAGTGTAGGTCTTCCTACAATACCCCAATGAAACATGGATTTTAAAAGAAATATTAAGATTTTAGTTAAAGGTTAGATTTGTTGAAATTAGTTAAAATAGATGGATATGTAAGCCCAGCTGGAATCAATTAAAAGTTAATAATTGGTTAAGAAGAGCCAGACCTGAAATGAGCTTTTAAGATGTAACTGATTGCTAGGTAATTGATTGCTTGTTACTTTTATATTTGTTTAGCTGTGCTTATAATGAGAAACAGAAACATTGATAAATAGATCTAAAGAAATGTAGACAATTACTAATTTCCGCCATCTGAGAACCTATTTAGAAGTCACAAAGAGAGGAACTGGAAGTTCACCAAGAGTAATCTGTATTGTCAAAACCCAGAAAGGTAGAAAGGTCAGAGTGAGTAGTTTTACTTAATCTTCCAGGACCCCTCCCCAAATAAGGAGACCACTGACCCAATTCAGAGAACATACCACGCATGCTTAATAACTTTTAAGCTAATTATCATACAAAGCAGAGAATGGGAGGTGTTGATGTTAAAAATATGCATTTGTATTTTTAATATTCAGAACTTTTGTAAATAAATAGACTTTGTATTGGCTTGTAACTTTGCACTGCGTATTAGGGAGTTATCCCGTGCAGCTGCCCGGCGCTGGAATAAACATACACTTTCTAACTCTAAACTGTTAGAGAGTCTTTGTCCGTCTTAGTTGGGTGTCGATATTAAATCAATGCCCATATTTTTGTAAATCACCAATTCTACTAGTACAAAAGCCAAATGGAAGTTATAGATTGGTTCAGGACCTAAGGACAATAAAGGCAATAACAAAAACACTTCATCCCGTAGTGGCCAATCCTTACACTTTACTTACAAAATTACAAAGTGACTGGGTGTGGTTTTCAGTTTTAGATTTAAAGGATGCCTTCTTTTGTCTGCCATTAGCAGAAAGCAGTCAGGAAATTTTTGCCTTTGAATGGGAAAATCCCAGAACAGGGAGAAAAAGCCAACTTACATGGACTATATTGCCACAAGGATTCAAAAATAGCCCCACGATATTTGGAGATCAATTAGCCAAGGAACTGGAAGCCTGGACACCGCCACTTCAGGAAGGTACACTCCTGCAGTACATTTATGACCTACTAATAGCAACAAGGACCCGTGAAGACTGCAAGAACTGGACTGTAAGTCTTTTAAACTGTCTGGGACTAAGTGGATATAGGGTCTCCCCTGAAAAGGCTCAGCTAGTCCTCCAGAAAGTTACATATCTGGGATATGAACTGGCGGGAGGAGAGAGAGCCTAGGGAAATAACAGGAAGGAGGCAATTTGTCAAATGCCCCGGCCAACTACAATAAAAAAAACAAAACCTGAGAACTTTTCTGGGAATGACAGGATGGTGTAGATTATGGATCTACAACTATGGACTAATTGTGAAACCTTTATACCAACTCCTAAAAGAGACTGGGGGAACTCACCTGTGCTGGACACCAGAAACTAATAATGCATTTGTAACTCTGAAATGTGAGTTGATGCAAGCTCCAGCATTGGGCATACCAGATGTCACTAAACCTTTTCTGTTGTTCTCACATGAGAGACAAGGACTGGCGCTGGGACTTTTGGCACAGAAGCTGGGACTGTACAAAAGGCCAGTGGCTTATTTCTCCAAGCAGCTGGACATGTGTACCGGTTTGGCCAAATTTAGAAATATATCCTCTGAGAGAAGGCACAACCACCCCTCCCCCACCAGGTTCGGGAAAAAAAAAAATTTTCCTCGAAGGAAAGTGAAGAAGATAAAACTATTTATTTAACAAACACACGGGAAAGGAAAATAAGGTTAAATGGTAAAATCTTTCACTGTGGAGGAAAAACCTGGGAAAGCATTAGAGTCCTCCCTTTGGTCTCCTCGGAGCTGGGGCTTGGCCCAGGGCCAGGCCCTCTGTGCCCGGTGGAAAGTCCTCCCGATGCTCTGAGGTTGAAAGCAGTCCAGTAGAAAAGGGAGAAAATCTGGAATTCCAGAGAAGGAAAAGCAAAGTCCAACTCTCAGTGTCTCTCCGGAGAACAAGAAACTGAAAACAACTGGCCAAAAGCTGACTGGAAAACAGCAAGCCGGGTGCTTCCTCGCTCCCCTGCCGCAGCTGGGGGGAAAAAAACCCTGCTATCTTTATATGACCTTGAACGAGCTGCAAACTGCTTTGAGAAAGTTTTGCTCATTTTTTTTTTTCTTCCCCCTCTCAGGCTCAGTTTAGAGGCATAGAAAGGCACAAAAATTAATTTCTGGGCATAGGCAGCGATATGGGATACACATCATAACGTCACCCCAAGACAACATGGTCAGCCAAGGATGGCCCCCTTGTCTGCGTGCAGTGGCAGCTGTGATCCTGAACATAGAGGAAGTTCACAAGTTCACAATGGGCCAGCAGATGACTGTTTTTGTCTCTCATACAGTGTCAGCAGCACTCACACAGAAAGGAAATCACTGGTTAACCCCATCTTGCTTTCTCAAATACCAAGCTGTCCTAGCAGAATCAAAGGATGTGAGTATTCAAGTAACTAACATCTTAAACCCAGCAGCTTACCTCCAGGGCAAAGTTACTGAAGAGCCCGTACAGCATGACTGCATTGAAACCGTGGAGGCAGTTTACTCCAGCAGTCCAGACCTGAAGGACTCTCCGCTAGAAAATGCGGAAAACTGGTTGACTGATGAAAGCAGTTATGTCAAGAATGGTAAGCGGTTTGCTGGGTATGCAGTTACAACCACAGATGCCATCATCGAAGCAAATCCGTTACCTGTGGAGACATCAGCTCAAAAGGCTGAAATAATATCCCTGACTCCAGCCCTGGCATTAGCCGAAGGAAAACCTATCAACATTTGGACTGATTCAAGGTATGCCTTCGGGGTGGTACATGCTCATGGGGCTATCTGGAAAGAAAGGGGTTTATTAACCTCACAGAAGAAAGAAATCAAGCATGCTACTGAAATCTTACAGTTGCTGGAAGCAGTGCTATAACCTTCAAAAGTGGCTATAATGCATTGTAAAGGACACTCCCAGGGCAGCACCATCCCTGAACTGGGAAATGCTATGTCAGACAAAACAGCAAAGGCAGTGGCCAGTGGGGTTCAGATCCAAGCCCTAGCTTTAATCCCTTCTAACATCCTTATGGGTGAAAACCCCCCACCATACGACACTGATGATTTAAATTAGATACAAGAAAAGAGACAAATGGGAACAGATGGGTGGGGTGGGATAAAGGGTCTCATAGTCATACCCAGAAAACTGTTAAAATTATTTATCCAGAGCAAACATTCTAAGACACATTAGAGAGTTGATGCTCTGCATAACCACTTAGAGGACAAAGTGATAGCACCAAAATTAAAGGAGACAATTGAGGACATAACTTCCACTTGTGAAATCTGTCTTAAAAACAACCCTAATACCACTGTTAGGTTAAACACAGGGACTATCCCTAAAGGAGCTTTACCAGGGGATGTGTGGCAAATTGACTTTTCTGAATTACCTAAAAAAGGGGGATACAGGTATCTTTTAGCCCTCACAGACACTTTCTCAGGTTGGCCAGAAGCTTTCCCTTGTAGAATGAATAAAGCTAGAGAAGTTGTTAAAGCTTTAATACAAGAAATTATTCCACGATTTGGGGTGCCCAGGGAAATGAATTCTGATAGGGGATCACACTTTGTAGCCCAGGTGGTGCAGGGAGTGAGTCATCTACTGGGTATATGCTGGCAGTTACATACACCACACAGGCCTCAGGCAAGTGGACAAGTGGAAAAGATGAATCACTTAATAAAACAACAATTAGCAAAAATTTGTCAAGAAACTAATTTATATTAGTATCAGGCTCTGCCCATGACTTTGCTAAGAATTAGGGTAAAACCACAGCTTAAGGAAAAACTAAGTTCCTTTGAAATTCTGTATGGAAGGCCCTATGGAACAAACGTGATTCACAATGACAGTGTGGCTCTGGTAGGGCAAAGCTACTTAATAGATTATGTAAAGCATTTAGGTCAAAAATTACAATCAATACGCACTACAGTTGTTAATTTTCAACTGCCACCACCTGATAAACCCTTTCATATTGTGAATCCAAGACATTAGGTTTATGTTAAGTGTCTTTCAGGGGATCCACTTCAGGAAAAATGGGAAGGACCTTATCAGACACTGCTGACCACTCATGCAGCAATTCAAGTACAAGGAAAACTGACTTGGATCCATTATACAACGACCAAACCTGCACCAAAACCAGAGTGGGAAGCAAGAAGAACAGGACCTCTGCGCCTTCAAATATGAAAAATCAACACAACATGATTTGGACCATATTAGTGGCATTAGTAACTGGGGCGGGCACATGGGATCAAAATACATACCTTCGATTGCTCAAAGGTGTTGTTGAGAACTTTAATCTAATTGATTGCTGGATATGTTCCCAGCTGCCTGAAAATTCTGCCAGAGGCTTTCCTTTGGTTGGGGCAACATTCCCTAATACAACAGAAATCCATGCTGCACTTAGTACTAATAACCTTTCACATTATGTCAACATATCCCTAGATCAACTTCAGTGGAAATTAGAGCTTGAGGAGCCAATAAATGAGTCCTCACAGGTACCCTGTGTGCAGACGTGCTGGGAGGAATCTATACCCAAAAACTCAGGAGGAAATAAGACGGATTCCAAATGTGGGAGCTTAACATTTATAGGCAGCTACCCCAACTGCTCAAGTTTTTGGACCTATGGGGGGGCTAACATGTAGAATAAGAATCAAACAAGACAAGGACCAAAGCCCAAGGGTTGGCCAGTGTCCTCAGGACAGGGTTGGTACTGGATATGTGGACACAGCGCCTATAAAGTTTTACCCTTAGGATGGCAAGGCCGCTGTGCGATAGGACCAGTATTTCCCCATATTAAAGTTGTCTCTCAACTACAAGGCTTGCTTCGAACTTTTATACACAGGACCAAAAAGACATCAAACCCCTTGATAGATAGACCCACTGGATTTCACAGCTTTGCCAGATGGTTTATACCCAGCCTCGGAGTAAGTGAGCTAGAGAAATCAATTGTAGAGGAATTCCTTGTGGAATGGGGGCATATAATACCCCAGGAGAGCTTGGGCACCCCAGGGCTGTTGCAGAAGTACCCCTGATGGGGCCTCAGGCTGAAGATAGGCTTGCAAGGCACCTGCGAGCCGGCAGCCTTGAACAGCCTTGGGAAAAGGTATACACTGGTCAGCTCCTCCGCTGCTTAGAGGCTTTCTCATGGGAAAAGGGCGTGAACTTTGCAAAGTATAACTTGGTGGAGGTAAACAACAAAACTGGAGCACGATGCTCAAATCGTATCGGTGTTCGTGTCGTGACTCCAGCTGGCTCTCCTGCACCCGAGACACCCCCCCCCCGCTAAACCTGGCCCGAACGGCAGGGACCCGAGTGAGTTTTGCTACATGCAGGTTCGCTTAAATGCAGTAAGACTTCGACTCATCGTATCAGTGCTGAAGCCTGGGGAATCAGAGCGGGTGGCCCCAAAGCCGAGTAAAGCTGGGGGCCCGGTCTCAAAGCCGATTAAAAGGCCGGAGGATAAGCCCCAAAGCTGAGTAAAGCCGGGGGCTAAGCCTCAAAGCGGAGTGGCCGGAGACTGTATTTTCGCGCGGCCAAGCGAGTACCCGCAGCAAAGAAGCTATGGATTACGAGGCGGGGACTCGACTCCTAGTTAGTATCCTCTCTAAGAGAGGTGAGATTGTGAAAGACCGAGATCTGAATGCCCTCGTTACGTGGGCCCGGGAACATGGATTATTGAGTTACACTTCGCTTTTGTTTTTGACTGAAGCATGGTGGGAAGTAGGGAACGAATTGTGGCTGTTCACGATTGAGGGAGGAAAGGAAGCTAAAGAAGCTAAAGCTCTTGGCTTAACCTGGAGACCAGTAACTAACACTCTCACAGAGATGAAAGCCGAAAGGACAGTGGCTGCGGCGGCCATTGAGGCTTTAGGGCGTGGTGGCTCCGGGAAGGGAACAGACGGGGGTCTTACGGAGCGGGGGCCGGGGACCAGGGTGGAGTCCAGGGTTGCACGGTTCTTCGGGCTGGCCGCGGGTAGACCGATTAAGGGCACAGCAGCACCCGTCCGTTTGCTGCGGGAGTTGCTGGACTTGGCGGGGAAGGAAGTTACCCCTCCGATGTCTGAGGGAGAAATGGCTGCGAAGGCGGAAGCAGAGCCGCCCGACTCAGGGGGCGGGGAGCAGGCGGGCGAAGGAGAAACGAGTGGTCCTAGCGCCTGGCCGAAAGCGGCAGAGCATAACCCCCCTCTGACGGACAGCGGAGCAATGTCTGACGGCAAAGCAGCCTCTGCGGTTTCGTCGCCTGCAGAGCCAGAGCCAGCCAGAGCAGCCGGGGGTCAGCCCCAAGAGGAGGAGAACCACAGAGAGATGATGCATGAAGTAATCAAGAGGCTTGCTGAATTATCTACATGGCAAGACGTGCTGGAATCCAAGGCTTGTGATATTACACCATCAGCACCGTGGCGTCCTGTGGCCCCACCAGTCAAGTTAGCACCCAGAGCTCCTATGTTCCCGTCAGGAGAATCAGGCACAGTGCCTACAGCCCCTCCCTTCCAGCGAGGGGAGGTGCAGCCATCGCCTCCATCAGCCCCAACGGGGAGGACTGACCCATTGCGAAGGAGATGGAATGGAGTTATCCGTGATGCAATCATTGAGGGTGATTGCCATGCAGTGGATGCCCTCGCTTGCCCTGTAAATGTTAATAGGCGCCTTTGGGCCACTGTTGACCCTCTTGCAGACTGGTTTCTGAGAAACTACGAGTCCGAAGCAATTTACCCCTGAATCAACCTCACAGGTCAAGCCCTGAAGCGCCTCCCCAGTGGTACGTTCCTAATATGCTGGGACCATGCGTGGAATGGGGTTCCTGCCAGCCCACATGGGAGACCGTGCTATTTAGAGAAACTCACCCTGTTCCATCCAGGCCTGAATCAACACTTAAATATCACCCACCGCACTGAAACCAGGGCGCGGCGTTCAATCCATGAGCTCCAGCGTAAAAGAAATGAAGAGCCCATCTTTTGGAGTCGTGGTATAATTTGGCTAGCATCTATGTTTTTACCTGGTGCTTCAGCAGCCAGGGCTCACGTGATTTTGCATAAACTTGCTTGCTGGGAGAGGGATGAGTTAAACATAACTTCGCAGATGCTTGACGAGCTAAGCGCAGATGTTACTAGTGTTAGACATGCAGTATTACAAAATCGGGCTGCCATTGATTTTCTACTACTAGCTCACAGCCACGGATGTGAAGATTTCCAAGGTATGTGCTGTATGAATCTTTCTGACCACTCTGTCTCAATTCACAAGCACCTCTCTGACCTCCAGAGGGGCCTACACAACGTTCGGGAGACAGACGACCCTATTGGAGATTGGCTTAAGAGTCTGGGTATCACCGGATGGCTGCATACCTTGGTAGTAGAAGGCTGCTGATTGCTATTTGTAGTTATATTAGGCTTAATAGTACTTGGGTGTACTTTTTCTTGCCTTAAAGCAGGGCTGCGAAAGATCATCGACCAGGCCTGGGTTGCCCAAAAAGAAAACGGTGGATATGTAGAGGAATTCCTTGTGGAGTGGGGGCATAGGATACCCCAGGAGAGCTTGGGCATCCCAGGGCTGTTGCAGAAGTACCCCTGACAGGGCCTCAGGCTGAAGACAGGCTTGCAAGGCACCTGCGAGCCGGCAGCCTTGAACAGCCTTGGGAAAAGGTATACACTGGTCAGCTCCCCCGCTGCTTAGAGGCATTCTCGTGGGAAGGGGGCATGAACTTTGAAAAAGTATAACTTGGTGTAAGTGAAGAATAAAACTGGAGCACGATGCTCAAATCATATCGGTGTTCATGTTGTGTCTCAGGCTGGATTCTCCTGCACCCGGGACCCACCCCCCCGCAAAACGTGGCGCCCGAACGGCAGGGACCCGAGTGAGTTTTGCTACATGCAGGTTCGCTTAAATGCGGTAAGACTCCAAATTTCATCGTATCGGTGCGGCAGAGCGAGGGGAACCAGAGCGGGTGGCCCCAAAGCCGAGTAAAGCTGGGGGCCCGGTCTCAAAGACTAATAGAATGCCGGAGGATAAGTCCCAAAGCCAAGTAAATCCGGGGGCTAAACCTCAAAGCGGAGTGGCTTGAGACTGTATTGCTAAATTCTCCAACCATCCATTTCTACTTAGGCTAAGTAACAGGCCAGAGACATGATTTTACCAGGCCTTCCCTTTACAAAGCTTTACCTATCGGTCAAAAGTTTAAAATTTTTTTAATGTAACTTTAGTCAGGTTTATTTGTCTTTGTCCAGGGGAAAAGGGAACTGAAGTTTCTTTTCAAATGACTCTGTTTCACCTGGTGAAACCTGATGAGTTTAACATCTACATAGATTGGGAGTAGCCAGCAGACACACAGATACCAGCAGATAAGCAACCATCAATGGACATTAACGAACATCAGCCCCAGACATTGCATCAGAGGCGAAGAAATACATAACCAATAAGAAACCAAATATTAAAAATTGTGTAACTTGGGACCAATGAACATTGAACCAATTAATTTATATGGGTTTTGACTGTATAAGTTCATGAAAAATCTAGTAAAGAACATGTGCAATGGAAGGATTTTCTCTGCACAACCCAGGCAATGTGTGGATGAAATTATTTCTGTTGCACATCCTGGCCAGAACAACATCTTGGCCAGAATAAAGTAATGCCTTGATTCTCTAACACTAAAAATGTTGTTGGAGAGTTTTTGTGTTTCCCACAGTTTCAGTGACATCTGCCCATGGCAGGGGGGTTGGAACTAGATTATTTTTAAGGTCCTTTCCAACCAAAACCACTCTGCGAGTCTATGAAATGAGCAGTGATACTGTAAAACCAAAGATATTTGATTTCAGCAGCTAAACTACAGTTTCTCTTACCTATATAATCTCTAGTTGTTTTCTGCCCAATTCCAGAAAAGAAGTCAATAGTGAGCAGACCTTGTAATTTAAACCACAGTTACATTAGCTCTGCAACGCGTACACTTATATATCTGAAAAGCAAAGTGACAAAGCTCCCTTAATAAGGATGGTTTTGCAGCTTTCCCGGCATATTAAGTCTTTACTAAACTGCACTGCTTGGGAAATTGTTTTGGGGAAGTTTAGGTGCTATTAATGAGGCTGAAAAAAACCCCAAGAAATGCGATTTGATCTTTCTTCAAATATAAAAAGCAGTTAGACAAGTATTTCTCTCATACCAGGAAGTCATTCATTGCATTTCACACATACTGCAAAATGAGATACAAAAGCATTAAAATTTTGGCTTTACCAGTCAAATCGGTAACATTTTGCTAACCAAAACTAATGCCTGTAAAAGGGATCTTTAGGGGAAAAAAAATCTTTACAATCCTCAAACTTTCAAATTTTTTGCCATTTTTAATCAGAGAAAAGCACTGAAATAATCTTTGTTTTTAAAGCATGTTAACAAGTCAAAGTATTTCAGCAATAACTTAATGTCTGGCAATCATCAAACACCATCAAATGACTACTAAGAATTCACCTTCTCTGATACACCAGACACTTATAACCAAGTTGTTTGGAAGATTTCAGACTGGAATAAATGATTCTTCATGATGACAAATTAGAAATGGTTCCTAATGTTTTTAAGTTAATGAATTGCACAGGTGTGGGGGAAAATCTGGAGATAAAATTAAAGAAAAGTAGAAAATTATAGACACAGTTACAACAGTGATAGAAAAGATGTGTCCTAATGTCCTTACAAACAATTCCATGGGTGAGGGTTTGGGTGTTAACATCTTTAAAATGGGTCTTAATGTCTCTACAAACTTCAAGATGCAGGTTTGTTACAGAACCCAGACAGTTTGACTCCTGAAACAGACAAATGGGTCCACACAAGCCTGAGTTTCTGAACTTTGGGGGAAAATGACATGTTCACGGCAGGAATATGTGGTAGGCAGTTGGGGAAGTCTGTACCTTCCTAGTACGTCAGCCAATGGGGAAAGGAAGAGGGCAACATGCAACCGGGAGTTTAGGATAAAAGGAGGTTATGCCATCCAAAACCTCGAGAGAGAAAATCCCATGGGCATGTACCCCAGTCAACTCTCTCCCTTTATTTGAATAAAGTTGCAGGACTCCTCTGTCTCTTCTATGGACACTGGCTTTTCATAGCGTGATTTTCCCCACAACAGAATGGAAATTATAGGGGGAAATGCTGTTGCTGAATGCAGTCAGCATGTCTGACTTCCCACACACAATCTAAGGGGGACTAAATGGATGGTGGAGACGAGTTGAGAAATCATGGCCAGGCTCTGTTGAAATCCTTGCAAAGGAGGGAACTTGGTGGTACTTTGTATTGGATTTGCATGGCTAGGTTGGTAGCAGGGAAGGTTACAGGGGTGGTTTCTCTGAGAAGCTGCTAGAAGCTTCCTCTGTGTCTGGCAGAGCCAATCCCTGACAGCTCCAAAGACGGATGTGTCACTGGCCAAGGCTGGGCCAATTAGAAATGGTGGCAACGCCTCAGGGATAACATATTTAAGAAGAAAGAAAGATAAAAAGTGATTGTGCAGCTGTAATTGCAACCAAAGAAGAGTGGGGTGAGAACATGTGAGAGGAAAAACTATGCAGACACTAAGGTCAGTGGAGAAGGAGGGGGAGGAGGTGCTCTAGGCACTGGAGTGTTGCAGTGGGGATTCTTGCAACATGCATAAGACAGCGAGGCCCGTGGAAGAATATAAGGACCGATTCTTGATAGAAGTTTTCAGAGATGTTTATTTTCCAGCCGCATGGCCGGGGGACTGCCAAGGAAGTGTCTCAATCACAGGACCAGCAGGGTCTTTCTGTTGCTGCCTGTTCGGAGCTTCCCTTCCCCCTCCCAAAGACACTTGCCTCTGCCACGTGCTCTGAGCTCCTTTGTTCTAAGCGCGGGCAAAACCAAATGTAACTCAAACTCTTTAGCAGTGTCTGATTGGCCGGTCACCCCGGGTCCGCCCCCAGTCCTCCCCTTTCCCCTTCTCCGAATAAAAGAGACAATCGAGGGAGGTCCCACCCTCTCTTGGCTCTGCTACCTTCCTGTGAACATCTCTTGTTGTCTGTTTCTTTTGAAAGCTTCTAACTGCAGGAAATTGAACGAGCAGAGAGCTATATTTCTCCCTCTTTGCTTCTGCTGATGGTATTTGCTTTGCAGCTGATACAGGTACCGATTTTAGAGCTACTAAAGTGCTAGATTGCCCATGCTACCTCTTTAGGCTGCTCGAGGCTTTCTAAGGCATTAAACCACTAGCCTAGCCAGTAAAAAGCTGAAAGATACCTTCCACATCTTTCCACGCGCAGAGGAACACAAAACAACCAATGGGGAACGAGGTTGACCAGGGAGTAGGAAAACCCCGTGCCTCCACCCCAGGGTCCCCCTCCCCCCAGACCCCACGCCAGGGGGGAGGAACCCCAACACTGGAGCTGGGATTCCTCTGCAGCCTGTGGTGAAGACCATAGTGAAACAGCTGTTCCACTGTAGCCCATGGAGATCCATGGGGATGCAGATCCACCTGCAGCCTGTGAAGGACACCCATGCTGGAGCAGGCGGATGCCTGAGAGGAGGCTGTGACCCCTTTGGGAGACCCGTGGAGAGAGGAGCCCATGTTGGAGCAGCTTGTCTTTGAAGGTCTGTACCCATGGAAGAGTGAACCACACTGTTGTTGCCTGTTCTGAGCTTCTCCTCCTCCTCCCCAAGACGCCTCTGCCATGTGCTCTGAACTCCTTTGTTCCATGTGCGGGCAAAATCAAATGTAACTCAAACTCTTTAGCAGTGTCTGATTGGACGGTCACCCCAGGTCCGCCCCCAGTCTTCCCCTTTCCCCTTCTCCGAATAAAAGAGAAGATCAAGTGAGGCCCCGCCTCTCTGGCTCTGCAACTCTTTCTGCGAGCATCTCTTGTTGCCTGTTTCTTTTTGAAAGCTTCTAACTGCGGGAAATTAGGTGAGTCGAGAGCTGTATTTCTCCTTCTTTGCTTCTGCTGGTGGTATTTGCTTTGCAGCTGATACAGTTACCGATTTTAGAGCTACTAAAATGCTAGGTTGCCCGTGCTACCTCTCTGGGTTGCTCGAGGCTTTCTAAGGCATTAAATTACAAGCGCTAGCCGGTAAAAAGCTGAAAAGATACCTCCCTCACCACGCCCAGCGTGCTATCTCTGAACCCCAGTTCTGAGAGACTTTTAGGGTGTCCCAGCAGCTGCGTGTCTGCTGGAGTTAGCTCTGCACCTCCTGCTGTGCCAGCTCTGTGTAACGAGCTGTTACTTTTTGCCTAACAGCGAGCCCAGATTCTCAGCCTTTACCCTCCCCCACACCACGTGGCGAGGGAACGGCTTGAATGTAGAAGTCCCTTTTCGCTTGTTTTTTTTCTCCGGACCTGCTTTCCTGTGATAAATCCAGAATTCTAGTGAGTATTTCCCTGCTGGTTTAGGGACTCCTGTCTTAAGCTGGTGCTGGTGCAAGCTTTCTCTTTTTTTTCCTCCTTTTTGCAATTAGGGGTTGAGGTTTGTGGTGCTGCATTCATAATGGGATCTGAGGTTTCTGCACACCATAGAGAAATATACTACCAAGTTCAAAGCTACCTTTCTTGTACTGGGCATAAATACCCTAAAAATCTACTTCAATCTTTTGTACAATGGCTTTTTCAGTACTTTCCTAATCTGACCTCCAAGGATATGGGATCTTCTGAATTTTGGGATAAGGTGGGGAGAAAACTCTCCTCTCTTAGGCGTGCAGGAGATGAAACAGTTTCAAAAATTTTTCCTCTCCTGTTACTAAGTTATACTTTGCCGGAGAAAAAAGCAGTACATGAAAAGCCTCTGCAAAAACCCTATTTCAATCCCCTTACACCCTCTTCCAACCACTGTGTCCCTGACCCCTCTTCCCCTACGCTGGAAAACACAGATAGAGAAAACTGCTTTTCAGCGCAGGAGAGCCATCATCCTCCTGGCTCACCTGTGTTTCCTCAGCACCCTGCCTTGGATTGGAATCCGGACCCAGTCCAAGGACCTTTCCAACCCCTTTTCTCCACTCCCTTTTCCCCAGTTTCTAGCCCTCATGTTTTCAGTGCGCCTAAAAACCCCTTCTCCCCTGACCTCTTTGTTCCCAGGGACAGCCATTGCCATGTGCTCGCAGCCTGGGAAAAAACCCCTCCCCCCAGCCCCTTTTCTCGGAGTTTGTCTCCAATAATGGTGGACGCAATGTTTCTTCATCCTTAAACTACACCTCCCACAATCCCTTTTTCCCCCACCCCACAAATCTATTCTTGTCCCCATCCCCTCCCACTCTCGTGTCGGAACCTGACCCCGCCTCCAACCCCGCCCCCACAGCGTCGTGTTTCACCCCTCCCTCTGTTCCCGCCCATGATTCAAGTACCGCCCCTGCCCCTCCACTCCCCACCCCTGCTTCCCATTGTCCCGCCCCAGATTCCCACAATCATGTGTCTACCTCTCTAAATCCGGGAACCCATGGCTACCAGGAAGTAACTCCAACTGCTTCTACTACACTCTCTGGTACAGGAGCTAACCCTGGCTGGACACCCTTTCCTTATTCTAATATTAAGGATTTGTGCAAGGCAATTAAGAAGTTTGGGATGCATAGTAACTATTTTAAGAGACTTTTAAGTGCTACTTTTGCAACTCACTTACTTGTACCTCATGATTTAATTACAATAATGCAAACTCTTCTCACACCTGGTGATTTTGTGTTGTGGAAACAACAATGGCAAATAATTTTATCTGATTTATTGCAAATTTGGTGGCAAACTCCAGATAATTACCTGGACTTTGACAACAATTATATCACATTAGACCTTTTATCTGGTGACAATAATATGGCAAATCCTCAAAAACAAGCAATGCTTATCCCTCGTCCAATTCTTACTGAAATCACACGTGCTGCTGAAAAGGCCTTAACATTACTACCATCTCAGACCCCTACATCTCAATATACCACCATCAAGCAATTGCCCAATGAAAATATTATTCACTTTTATAACTGTTTGCGTGAAGCAATCTTTTCCCAGGTCCCTAATCCTGACCTCCAACAAGCACTCCTACTTGAACTTCTCCAAGTGAATACGAATGATGCTTGCAAACAAGTCATCCTCACTCTTCCTTTGCATCCCCCTCCGACCGTTGAATCAATCCTCGAAGTCTGTACAAAGAAGGTGCAGTTGAACACAGCTGTTCCCTGTTTGAAAAAAGTGGGGATGGTTGGGGAAGTTGTGGAGAATGCTACAGGTACAGGAGAAACTCAATCGCGAGGTAACTTTATATGCTATTGTCAGAAAAAGGGACATGTAGCTCGCAATTGCAGAACAATTATAACTGCTGATAAAAACTCTCCAAAGACTGTTTCCCCAGGTCAACAGCAGGGAAACTAGCGACTCAACGCGTCCTAACAGCTCCGCATTCAGACATAAATAGGGCTGCAGACAAAGCAACTTGGACTTCTGGACTCAGGTTTAAGGTAACCTGTGATGAAACACACCATTTCAACAACAACAACCAGACTGTAATATCCATCTCATTCCAGAATGTGGACCACATGCCGGACTTACTTTACATACCTTTTTGTTATTGGGGACACGCAGGAAACACCTGCTGGGATAGAGGTTACACCTACACTCATGAAAGTGGATCAGAATGGGTGTTCTAACCTAATGGTACAGTGTATATATCCACCGTACTTTATGCCAAAGGGTCAAGTCATTGCACTGCCCAAATACCTGCCCACAGATGGTCATATCCCAGCCATCTGTTGGACTGAGGTTTTGGGAAACGACAAACCTGTAATAGAATGTAAGCTCCGTTACAAATCACATAAAATCAGTATAATGGGAATGATTGACACAGGTGCTGATGTGTCTGTCATTCCATTTGATAAGTGGCCTGCGCAATGGGAATTGCAATCTCAGGGTATCATACAAGGAATTGGAGGTACCCAAATTGCAAAGCAATCCAAAAACACCATTCAAATTGAAGGTCCTGAAGGACAAATAGCGACATTCCGTCCATATGTCCTGGACACCAAATTCACCCTGTGGGGAAGGGATGCCATGTCTCAGTGGGGAACAAAAATTGATATCACCCCTAGACATCAAAATTTTCCCTTGCGGCCGCTGGAGCAGAGTGCCAGCCACAAAAGCTAACTTGGAAAACAGATGAACCAGTCTGGGTTAACCAGTGGTCGCTAAAAGAAGAAAACTTAGAGGCACTCAAAACATTAGTAGCTGAACAATTGGCTAAAGGAAATATAGTTCCAACTAACAGCCGATGGAACACACCCGTGTTTGTAATACAAAAACTGGGAAAGAACAAATATAGGCTCCTCCAAGATCTTAGAGAAGTTAATAAGGTTATTGAAGACATGGGACCCCTTGAACCAGGTCTGCCATCACCTTCAATGCTCCCACAACATTGGCATTTAGCTGTCCTTGACATTAAAGATTGCTTCTTTCATATTCCACTCCACCCTGCAGATGCCCCTCGATTTGCATTTTCTGTGCCCTCTAATAATCGTGAAACTCCCATGGAACGTTATCATTGGCTTGTGCTTCCTGGAGGTATGAAAAATTCTCCAAGTCTCTGCCAAGAGTATATTGCTAAAATTCTATCTCTCATCCGTGCCAAAGCAGAGAAAGCCATCATCCTACATTACATGGATGATGTGCTGGTGTGTGCTCCCAATAATCAGTATCTCGAGCAGACCCTTAACATGGTAATTGAGGACCTAGAGGCCAAGGGCTTTGAATTACAACCAGAAAAAAATGCAGAGAACAAGCCCTTGGAAATACCTCGGACTCAAAATCACAGAAACCTCTATCACCCCAACACCCGTCACCATTAATAATAACCCAAAAACACTAGAGGAAGTGCAACAGATCTGTGGGACACTGAAGTATTTAAGATCCTGGTTAAGACTCACCACCGAGGATGTAGCTCCTATTGCAAACCTGTTAAAAGGGGAAGGTGGTCCAGCATCCCCTAGATCCCTGACAGAAGAGGCAAGGCAGTCTCTCAGAAAGATACAAGAGCTCATTTCCACCAGACAAGCACACAGGTGTCAGCTCTCCCTACCCTTTAAGCTTGTCATTCTAGGGAAGGTACCACGCTTTCACAGCCTCATATTTCAGTGGGACAAAGAACAGAAATGTCTTGGGGTGACTTTGTGATGTGCATCCCATATCACTGCCCTATGCCCAGAAATTAGTTCTTGTGCCTTTCTATGCCTTTAAACTGAGCCTAAGAGGGGGAAGGAAAACTGAGTAAAACTTTCTCAAAGCAGTTTGCAGCTCGCTCAAGGTCACATAGAGATAGGTGTGGGGTATGCCCAGCCCCTGCCCTGGAGGGATCTCTGCTGAGATAAGAGATTTCGCAATCGCCCAGCAGGACTCCCTGGAAAGGCAACCACTTCTTTGGTCATGGCGAGAAAAGACAGACCCACAATCCTTTAGGAGACCCTATGCAGATCCTTCGTAACCCATTGGTCCTCACCCATCCCAGATCCTCTGTAACCCATTGCTCCTCACCCATCCCCTGTATCCCTATAAAAGCAAGCCCTCTGGCCCCTGTGGCTCTCAGAGAGGGTTCTCGTCCCTGGCTTTCCCCTTCGCCGGAGGGGACCAACAATAAAGCTACCTTCGTGCGGAACCAGCCACACGAGCCTTCTCGTCTCTCTCTCTGGTCTGGCTTGGCCTGGAGGCTGCCCTGCAGAGCTGAGCTGGAATCACGAGCTGATAATCACTAAAGAGTTGACAGTCTCTGCATGGGCCCTCCTGCCAGCAGCTGAGGGAAGACACCGGACCTCGGGAAGGCGATTCCTTTTGGGACCATCTCCCCGGACTAGTCACCTCTTCCTGGGTCAGAGCCACTGACCCCCTCCACCAACCGTAATAGATAGGGACATTTTGTTTTTCAGCTGCGGCAGGGGAGCGAGGAAGCACTCGGCTTGCTGCTTTCCAGTCAGCTTTTGGCCAGTTGTTCAGTTTGTTTTTTTCTCCGGAGAGAGACTGAGAGTTGAACTTTGCTTTTCCTTCCCTGGAATTTTGGATTTTCTCCCTTTTCTGCTGGACTGCTTCAACCTCAGAGCACATCAGGAGGACTTTCCACCGAGCACAGAGGGCCTGTCCCTGGGCCAAGCCGCAGCTCCGAGGAGACCAAAGGGAGGACTCTAACACTTTTTCCCAGGTTTTTTTCTCCACAGGGAGAGATTTTATTATTTAGCATTATTTTCCTTTTCCTGTGTGTTTGGTAAATAAATAGTTTTAGCTTCTTCACTTTCCTTGGAAGAAAATTTATTTTTCCCGAACCTGATGGGGGGAGGGGTGGTTGTGCCTTCTCTCAGAGGATATATATTTCTAAATTTGGCCAAACCGGTACAAGAAGGAACCCCTCATAATTGAATGGGTATTCCTTCCGCTCCAACCTCCTAAAACTATTACACAGCCACAAGAACTAATGGCAAAAATTATCATGAAGGGTAGAGCAAGACTCCGCACCCTGGCAGGATGTGACTTTGCATGCATCTACTTACCTGTAACAACTGACGCATTAGATCACCTACTCCAAAATAATATAAATTTACAATTTGCATTAGATAGTTACTCAGGCCAAATCTCCAATCATTACCCAAAACATGGCATGTTTAATATGCCATTCTCTTTCATCCCTTGAGAGATTCAAAGTAGAAAACCCCTCGATGCGATTACCATTTATACCGATGCTTCTAGAAAAAGTAAAAAGTCCGTGGTCACATGGAAAAACCCAAAGACACAAAAGTGGGAATCTGACATCGAGGTAATCCAGGGATCACCACAAGTAGCTGAACTAGCAGCTGTCGTTAGAGCATTTGAGAGGTTCAAAGAACCCTTTAATTTGGTCACAGACTCAGCATATGTAGCTGGAGTAACTGTTAGAGCTGAGCATGCTCTCCTAAAAGAAATCTCAAACAAAAAATTTATGATTTGCTCTCAAAATTAATTTATCTGGTTTGCCACAGAGAGCATCCCTATTTTGTCATGCATGTGAGGTCACATACAAACCTGCCAGGATTTATTGCAGAGGGTAATGGTAGAGCTGATGCTCTGGCTCTGCCAGCAGACATAGTTCTATCAGCTGACTTACCGAAGCTCCCCCAAGTTTTTGAACAAGCAAAATTGAGCCATGCCATGTACCATCAAAATATTCCCTGCTCTTATCCGCATGTTCCATCTGTCACAGACACAGGCAAAAGCAATAGTGGCAACATGTCCCAACTGCCAGAAGCTACAGCTTCCATCACTGGGCATGGGGGTGAATCCCAGAGGCATTAATAGCGGTGAAGTGTGGCAGATGGATGTCACACATTTCCCTGAATTTGGGAGATTAAAATACGTTCATGTTTCTATTGATACCTTCTCTGGTGCTATGTATGCCTCTACACATGCAGGCGAAAAGGCTAAGGATGTTGAAAAACATCTTGTCCAGGCTTTTGCTGTGCTTGTTATACCTGAAGAGATAAAAACTGATAATGGACCTGCCCACACCTCTCAAAGAGTTTTAAAACTTTCATCAGCAGTGGGGATTTCGGCATGTTACAGGTATTCCTCACTCCCCAACTGGACAAGGAATTGTTGAATGTGCCCATCAAACCCTCAAGCGAATGCTGCTACAACAATCAGGGACCACTAAACTCAACTCACCTGTCCTCAGACTCAGCAAAGCATTGTTTACCATAAACTTCCTGACTGGCACCTTTGAGGATCCAAACCCTCCCATCTATCGTCATTTCCAGAACACCGGGAGACAGAAACTGAAGGAAAATCCAGAAGTCCTGATCCGGGACCCAGAGGCTCAAAAAATCCAAGGACCATACAAACTTGTAACTTGGGGACGTGGGTATGCCAGTGTATCTACCCCTCAAGGACTGAGGTGGATCCCAGGGAAATGGGTAAAACCTTATGTCACTTCCTCAAAAGTTAAGGAGGTTAAAACTGCCTCCTGGAGGAGAAGCTGTAAAAAGGATCCTGATTTTGCACCTTCACGTAAACCCCCTACTGCAGATTTTGATGTTAATCCCTTAAGTTAAATTGCATTGTTTTGCACTCACGTTTTGCACTGTATTTTGTAAATCTTCTTCCTGATACCCCATACCATAGATGTCCTGACTACCCCCCCAAGTTTTAACTTGGGAACTAGTTTAAAGGCATCCTAGGTACTGTCGAGTTGTAGGGACGATAGATTCCAATCATGTTCTGCACTGTTGTTTTGTTACTGTTCTATGCACTTCTAAGTTACTAAGAGTTGCAACCCAGCTTTAAAGAAAAAAAATAGGGAATTGTTGCTGCCTGTTCCGAGCTTCCCCTCCCCCTCCCCAAGACACTTGCCTCTGCCATGTGTTCTGAACTCCTTTGTTCCATGTGCAGGCAAAACCAAATGTAACTCAAACTCTTTAGCAGTGTCTGATTGGACGGTCACCCCGGGTCCACCCCCAGTCCTCCCTTTCCCCTTCTCCGAATAAAAGAGAAGATCAAGTGAGGCCCCGCCTCTCTGGCTCTGCAACTCTTTCTGCAAACATCTCTTGTCGTCTGTTTCTTTTTGAAAGCTTCTAACTGCAGGAAATTGAACGAGCAGAGAGCTATATTTCTCCCTCTTTGCTTCTGCTGGTGGTATTTGCTTTGCAGCTGATACAGTTACCGATTTTAGAGCTACTAAAATGCTAGATTGCCCGTGCTACCTCTCTAGGCTGCTCGAGGCTTTCTAAGGCATTGAACTACAAGTGCTAGCCGGTAAAAAGCTGGAAAGATACCTCCCTCACCACGCTGCAGCAGTCTTGGGAGGACTGTTGCCTGTGGGATGGACTTGTGTTGCAGCAGGTCATAGAGATCTGTTGCTCATGAAATGGACTCACATCAGAGAAGTTCATGGAGAACTGTCTCCCGTTGGAGGAACCCCAGCGCAGCAGGAGAATGACTCCTCTCCCTGAGCAGTGGAAGAAGCCATGGGTGATGAACTGACCATAACCTCCATTCCCCATCTCCTTGCACTGCTGGGGCAGGAGGTAGAGCTGGGAAGGAGAGAGGGGTGGGGGGAAGGTGTTTTTAAGGTCTTATTTTTCTTCTCATTATCCTGCTCCGATTTTGTCAGTAATAAATTCAATTCATATGTCTAAATTACAGCCTGTTTTGCCTATGATGGTATTTGATGAATGATCTCTCCCAATCCTTTTCTCAACTCATGAACCCTTTGTTATATTTTCTCTCCCCTATCCAGCTGTGGAGGGGAGTGAGAGAGCAGCTTTGGTGTGTGCCTGGCATCCAGCCATTTTCAACCAACTACATACTTTTTGCTGATAAGCCACACAGCAACTGTCAACCAACAGAGATAAAAGAGGATGTCCTGCTGTTGAACCAGGAACCATGGCGAAATCACTCTCCTCGGATGCAATACTGATGCACACCTCCATCCCAAAGTTACCCACCTCCAAGGTATGACCACCCCTCAACTGAGCACAATGTGACTAGAGTCACTCAAGCTCCACCTAAATGCAAAGAAATAGTATAAAAGTAAGTTAAGAATGGGGAGAAGTCAGGAAAGACTCCATCATAACTTCTGGGATCTGTCAACAGGCTGAACCTGTCTTCTCCCCCATAGGGATGCCAATTGGGTAAGAACTGTACTCTATGCATGCTGAATTATTATCTCGAGACAGCTTTTGTTAGGGATTAGAGTTTATCCATATATTGTTTTGAATACATTTTTGCAGTCAGATAATGTCACTGGTAATCCTTAAACCTTAACCTGACACTATTTTATTAATAAAGTATTATTCTGTAAACTGTTAGTATGAGTCCTTCACAGGCGCTGGCAGTCAGCGGCAGCGGGTAACATACTCAGATAAAGGTGTGGAGACCCGGGAGGGGGTCTCTATGTTGGCATGTGACCCTGAACAAGTCAGTCCAACTGCCCTCTGATCCAGCAGGACTGCTCAGTGAATGGTCCCCTTAACAGGACGTTGACAGACTGGTCAGGCATAAGGGTCTTGACTTTTCTGAGGCGCTGACAGACAAATCAAACACTGGGGGTTTGAGGAAATCTCCCCTTTTCACGACAGCAGGAAAGACTGTTTCTGCTCGTTTTATTTTTCATTGATTCGCAATCTTCCTTCCCTTTTCTACTTCATATTTGGCAACCCTTCCTTTCTCAAATTCCTTTTACCCACGCCTCTTACTTTTCTGCACTGAAACCATTCAGACACATACAAAATGATTTTGTGCAAAATAGGAGACAGGCAAGCTGCTTTTGTGAAAAATATAACATGAGCTCTTTCAGAGAACCTGGTTGACCATAAAGGGGTCTATCTTTGAAACTTGGGAGCAAATATCACCTTTCATAGTTTTCTAGATATTGGTCAAATTCTCTATTTCTCCTCTACCCACTATTTTTCAGACTCTACCAAGTTTGATGGCTACTGTCTGGGGTTATGAAAGTCTCCGCTGTACCTACAACCTTTAACAATATATCTTTGTAGCAGCAGAGCACACTAACCATTCACCAGTGTCTTGGTTTGAAAGACAGGTGTCTGCTAAGGAAGGCAGGAGCCTCCCTTGGAATGGCAGATGCAACCCCCCTTCCCCCCGAGTTATTATAATTTTGAAATCAAGGGGCTTTTTAGGCAAAGATGTGGGAAATATGAATAACAGTTCTTTACTATTATATATCTATATGTGTATAACAAGGTAAACAAACAACAATAACTATGGCAGTAACAGCAAACAATCGCAAACCCAGTCCCAGCCTTCTCAGCTGTCAGGCCCTTTCCCCTTGGGTGCAGTTCTGGCCGCAGCCGGCAGGGGCGCTGGAGGCTCCCAGTGAGCAGGGCAGGTGTGATGGCTCCCCCGTGGCTGCAGGGGGCGCTCCGGAGCGAGCTTGGGGAGCACGTGGCACTGAGATCCCGGGAAGAGATGGGACAAAGGCTTCACAAACCCCTGGGCAGCCGATCCTGGTGTCCGGCCCGACCCTCGGGAACAGCAGGCTGGAACAGCAGGGACGAGCACAAATCCCGGGTGGCAGACGAGATGTATCCAAACTCAGGAGCTGCAGTGGGAACCCCCCGGAGGTCTGGGAAGGCAGGGCAAGCAGGGCTACAATGTAGCGAAGGCTCGAAGCAACGGCGGCGGCAGGGCAGCCACTGCCCGGCTCCCAGCAGGGCAGGGAAAGGCGGGCTTGGGATCCCAGGGTCTCTCCGGTAGAAGGAAGGCAGCCAAAGAAGCAGCCTCTCTCTCCATCCAAATGCCAGGAACTGACTGCCCACAAACCTAGGTGAAAGAGATGCACCCCTCCCCCTGTGGCCAGATCCTTTGTTTTCCTTAAGCACCCAGCAATTAGTCACCCTGGCAACATGTATGGGGAAAATTCCTTTAAGAGAAAAAGAAAAACAGGAGGAGAACTAAAACACCAACAACCAGGTACCAAAGTAAGTTTCCTTAAAGGCCAATTCCTCAGGACAGATGTACTTTTGGACAGCAGTAAGAAATGCAACACAATTATGAAGTAGTCCCCACAACGCTTAAGTACAAGAAAAATAAAGAAAACCCTCTTTTGAGGTCTTTTACGTAGCTGTTGACATAATTTATCTGAATTCTCCACTGTTTACTCTGCTGGATGAACAAACATCATCTTTTTTGATCCTCCTGGCCAGTAACTTGCTCTAGTTCCTTCCTCTTCTGTAGCAAGAGCCTGAACAAAGCAGCACTGCAGTGAGATTAGTATGGTCCTTCTGGCTTCCACTAAAGCCTAAAGAGTCTTGCACATAGCAGAAGTGATTAATCTTGATAGATTTACTGCAGGAAAAGAAGGCTTCTCTGAGGGAAGGCTAACAGCTGAAAAAACTAGACTGTTTTCTGCTCTAGTTCCTGTTACACACACATTTTTTGTGGGAGTCAGTCATCAATAAAAGCTTAATTCTGAAGAGCACAGTTGTTGTAGTGGGGATTCCTACAACAAGTATATACAGTGAGGCCCGTGGAAAAGAAATATAAGGACCGATTCTTGGTAGATGTTTTCAGAGAGATGTTTATTTTCCAGCCACATGGCTGGCGACTTGCCGAAGAACTGGCAATCATGGGACCAGAGGGTCCTTGCCAGGCAGGGGAACACAAAACAACCAATGAGGAACAAGGTTGACCAGGGGCTAGGGAAACTCTGTGCCTCCACCCTGGGGCCCCTCTCCCAGGACCACATGGCAGAGGGGAGGAACCCCAACACTTCACCCATTTATTTTTAACAAAAAGAGATTTAAAACTTAACATTGAAAACAACTGGATAAACATGAGATAACAAGAACAGTTTCAAAACAAAACAAGCCACCCTCCTGAGTTGGCAGAAGGGAGACAGGACTCTCTGAGCATGCTTTGTGGGGAAACTGAGGCAGGAGAGGGTTTCTTCTATTTGAACCTGTTGGAACTCTAAACAACAATAGTTAATTTCTTTCTCTCTCCCTTGTCATCCCCCACTCGGCACTGGAAAGGGATTTTTGGGGAAACAATTGGCAAAGGCATGGTTTTGTGAGGGAAACCATGGGTGAAAAAACGGATTGGGAACACACTGGGGATAATAGGATATAGAATAAAGGGGAAAGGTAGGATTAGGAAAGGGAGGCTGTATGGGTTGCTTATAATGGGGATATTGTCTAACATGACTATGATTTTTAGCATATATACTGCCTTTCCCAGAAACACCATCAGGCCCAGTGACATTTGCTGCTTGCAAACCTTTCCTTCCTTGGACAATCCTGAACTCTACTACTCCTCCATCTCCTAAGCTTGGGAGGTATTTTTCAGAGTTATTCTTTCTAATGGTAGTTCTATGAACGAATATGCCTTCTCGGTTGTCACATCTCGTTATAAAACCATAATTTTGTTTAACATTATACCATTTTACTATTCCTAAAACCTTAGCTACGATGATATTTTCCTTTTTCCGAGTGGCTGCTGTTTTCTGTCTCGCTGTGTTTTTGCTTTCACTTTCGTTTTCACTTGCTCCCGTGTTGGAGCTGCGGGTGCTGCCAGTGCTGCTGGGGTCGCATTCGGGGCTGCGCGGGCTGGGCCAGGCTGCGCCACTCAGCTCCTTGCATACCGCCGCCTCTGCCGCCTCTGGTCACAGCTGCACTGCCACTGCCTGGGGCCGCACCCACATCTCGGCAGAGCCCCTGAGCGATGGCCCCCCTGCGCCTTGCTCCAGGGCATGTTTCGGCTAGGTGTGGGTCCGCTCCACCGCCGTCACCTCCGGCTGCCGCCCGCGCGCCACCCCTCTTGGCCTGGCGTTCACGGGGCTGGCTCCACCACACGCTGTGCAGGGCCAGGCGGGCACCGCCGGGTCGCGCTGCTCCCGCCGCGCCTCACTCCACTGCCAACACCACGGCTGGTGCTGCTCTGCCCGCGGGCGGGAACTGCCTCGCTGCTGCTCGCAGAGCACTCGGCGCACGTGGCCGAGGCCGCACGATCCCTGAGGCACATTTCCCTTTGCAAGGACAGAGCTGATACTGTTCAACAGTCTCAGTAATTAAATAATATTCACGAAAATATTCTTCCATTGGCATATATTTTGACTCAGAAATTAACTGTGTCCAAACAGTCTTCCAAAAGTCTTTGGTAAGAATCAAGTCCCAAGAAAAGTAGAAATTTTTAAACAACCATGCCAGGAAGCGTTTTAGTTCTTTTTGAGCTTGAATTAAGCTAAAATTTACATATCGTTGTTCAAGAATCTTTTCAAGTTTAAGATAAATGTCCCAATGCAGCTTGTAGAGCCAGGAGTCTTCCCACGGTTCCTCCATAGTTTATGGAACAGCAAAACAAAAGCAAGAAGAGAAATCTAAAGAGTTTACTCACAAATCACAGTCGCTGTCTTTACGGAATCATTCTGCCCACATTCTTCACCATTTGTTGTAGTGGGGATTCCTACAACACGTATATACAGTGAGGCCTGTGGAAAAGAAATATAAGGACCGATTCTTGGTAGATGTTTTCAGAGAGATGTTTATTTTCCAGCCACATGGCCGGCGACTTGCCGAAGAACTGTGGCAATCACAGGATCAGAGGGTCCTTGCCAGGCAGGGGAACACAAAACAACCAATGGGGAACAAGGTTGACCAGGGGCTAGGGAAACCCCGTGCCTCCACCCTGGGGCCCCTCTCCCAGGACCCCACACCAGGGGGGAGGAACCCCAACACACAATCTGCTTACTTTGCATCCCACCTACAGGACAGCAGTTCTGCTCACAACTGCAGATGAGATTTTTCAAGACCTCCTTGGTTAGGTAGCATATTTCAAGCAGAAGAAATCAGATGTGAGTGAGCCAAGATGTTGTGGTTGTTGACCAAACTGCTCAACAAGAGACACTATAAATCACTTTTGTCTTTGCCAGTTCACTCTATGGTAATCCCTCAGTTTGCTGATTTTTAATGAAGTGTTCTGAAAAAGAGGTGACAGAAAAATAAAACCTAAATTTTATAACTAAGATCAAGATGTATGGCTAATGTATTTGCTCAGTGCCATCTCAGGAACAAAAAACACATTTTATTTCATTCTTTATAATGAAATATAATCACTAACTACTTTACATTACGGCACTGGACACCAATAAGCAAATATATGCTTGTGGCAAGTGATAATCTTGTTTTGAAGACCTAAACCTCGAAATCATATTTCCATCCACCATGTATCAGCCCTTCCATTAGCACATACCCACAAAGCGGGGTAAAAAACTGTCCTGGCTTGAAGGACAGGTGCCTGCCAAGGAAGGCAGGAACCTCCCTTTGAATGGAAAATATTATTCCCCTCCAAATTATTATAAATTTGAAATTAGGGTGCTTTCGGGCAAAGATATGGGAAAAGGAATAACAGTTCTTTACTTTTATAGATATATATAACAAGGCAAACAACCACAATGGCAACAGCAACAAACAAAACCAGAAACCCAATAACAGCCTTCTCTCAGCTGTCAAGCACTTTCCCCTTTGGTGTAGTTATGGTCACAGCTGGCAGGGCACTGTTGGCTCCCAGCCAGGCAGGGCAGGTGCGACGATTCCCCTGCGGCTGCAGGGGGCGCTGTGGCACGAGTTCGGCCATCTCTTTCTACATGGTAATGGCAGGCGAGCCGGCAGAAGAGATAGAAAAGGGGCTTCCTTTACAAAATCACAGGGGCAGCCGGTCCCGGTGCCCCTCCGGATAGTGAAATGGACTGTAGCAGGAACCTTGGAGCAGCAAGCTGGAACAGCAGAGGTGAGCAGACTTGGGGTGACAAACAACATGTAGCAGAAACTCCGCAGCCATAGCAGGGGCCGCGGGGTGCCCCAGCAGGCACGGGGTGTTGGGTTAAAATGTAGCAAAAAAAACCCCAACCCCTGAGGCAGTGACAGAAAACAGTGGGGCTGAGCAGCTGTAGCCGAGTTTCTGCAAGCAGCTGCCGCACACAAGCCAGGAGACGTGCCCTCGGGGAAGGGGGAGGAGTTCAGGGTCCCAGGTTTTTCCCCTGTGGCACCCGAGAAGATAGCGAGGGTCCTTTCCAGTGCGATCGGGTGTTAATAAGGTCCCAGTTCACCAGCTGCTCTTACGAGCAAAGGCTCACCCATGGTAAGGAAGAAGCAGTAAAGGGGCTGGACTCCACGGGGGCAGCGAATTCTCCCCACGGTAGCAGCAACTCGACCATTCCCCTCTGATCCAAGAGTGAGAGAGAGGGAGAACTCGGAGCTGAGCCCAGCCCCCTGACCCCCCAGCCAAAATCTCTCTCTGCCCTTCCCAAGAGAAACCCCCCAGCTAAGAGAGCAGCCAGCTGCACCCTTTCTCCCACCTTGGCCACTTCTTTTGTCTCATAAGTACTAATCGTTATCTTCTCTTAGGCAACAAAAGGGACAAAATTCCCTGAGAGAAAGAAAAAAAGAATGAAAAAATCCTAACCTCCAACAGAAACTGATGCCATGAAGATTTTTGCCTTTTCTTTTATACCCCTGTTATACTTTTTTACAACTTCTGTATTCCTAGTTCTTTTTGCCTACATTCTTGGACTTGTTTGTCAAGCTAAGAGACTAAACATTTTAGAAGCTTCGTAGCTAGGGATCAGTGTGCCCCAGACCCCAAGGTCCTCTCCAGAACACATTCTGTAAACCAAGATAGAACTATCCAGGGGAAGGTTCCTTGGGGAGGGGGGCTCACTTGAGCATCTCATTGGGGAATCTTTGATAGATATGCTAATTAGTAAAACCTATAATGTTATACCCAATGTTGGGGGGAGAGACACAGAGATAGACTCGGCGGGGTGCATCTCGATGCATATGACCTGGACGTGTACACTTAAGGATCCTTAAAATAAATACCAAGGTAAAATCCCTTTTCCCCTTCTAACCGTGTATGACTCTTGATTTTAAGACCAAGAAAAGGCATCAGTTGCTGGCGACCAGGAAGGGACACTAAAGACCTTGAAACTCGCAGTCTTGGGCTGGAACACATCTTGCTTTGCCCCTCTCTTTGCCAGCACATTACAGAGGGGCCGGAGACACAATCTAAGACTGACCAGAACTTTAGGACCCAGCACGGAAAGGCAGAAGCACGGAAAGAGGTGAGTGAAAAGGGGATCAGTACTACTGAGACTGTGCTAGCACTAGGGAAGGAGATCTCCGAGGGGGTTGGAAAGGTTGGAGGCAGAGAAGCCCACAAAAGGGGAAAGCTTAAACTTTTCCCCTGCAAACTGTGGAAAGGAGGGGATGCCCTCCGTGGAATCCACAGGAGCCCAGAGGCTGCACCCTACGCAGCTGCAGGAGTGGCTCAGGGGTTGGTTGGTTGGTTGGGACGTCAGGAAGTTGAGGGTTCGAATCCTTTTGAGACCAGATTTTCGCGCACGCGCATTTACTGCTTGCTAAACCTAGTTGCTTTTTAGTGTTTTAAAGTGCTGTTTTGAAGTGTTTGTGTAGTAGCCTAGATAAACTGCCTGGGAAATCGGAATTCCAAGGCCAGATTGCAGGCTGAATTCCAGAGTTAAGAGCTTTCCTCTGGCAGAGTTTTCCTGTCTGTGAGCAAACATGGGTGGTGTGAATGAAAAAATCCCTCCTAACAGCCCATTAGAGCTGATAATAAAACACTGGAGATGGCTGATAGGGCGAAAAACTACTTTGGACCCCCGAGAATTGATCAGACTGTCCACACGGGTTTGGCCGACTTTAAAATTAAGTCAAGGAAATTGGCCTCGCTATGGGAGTTTGGAAAATAACATCATTAATGACCTGATGGTAGAATTGAGATCATTACGTAGGTTTGATGAACTAAGATATGCAGAACTTAGAACTTTTTACTATGTATTTGAACAGGGAAGAAGCATATGTGGTAGACAAAAGTAATATGGAAATGACTTTGAGGAAGAGAAAGGGGAAGAAAAAGCCGCAGCAAGCTGACTCGTATACTAATACGGACAGAGAAATTGATATGATAGATAAAGATATGGTAGCACCAGCTTTGCGCAATGGCGGGGGGGGGGTCTCCCCCCCCCGTTCAACCGCCCGGGCAGCCCGCACGGGGGGGGGGTGGGGGAGCGGGGGCTCCGCCACTGCCACCGCCACCTCCGCCAGCGGGGCAGCCCACACAAGTGGCGGCGGGGGATGGGGAAGCAGTGGCTCCCCCACCACCACCACCACCGCCGCCGCCGCCACCGCCACCGACTCCACCGCCGGAGCAGCCCGCACAGGTGGGGGCGGGGGATGGGGGAGCAGTGGCTCCCCCACCACCGCCGCCGCCACCGACTCCACCTCCGGGGCAGCCCGCACGGGGGGGGGATGGGGGAGCAGTGGCCACCGACCCCTGACTTTTCCAGAGGCAGGGAAGGGGTGGATTGGCCGCCGCCCCCTGACCGCCCCGGAGGAAGACAAGAGGCAGGCATGCCACCTCCCCCTGACTTTTCCAGAGGCAGAGAAGGTGCAGATTGGCCGCTGCCCACTGACTTTTCCAGAGGCAGAGACGGGGAAGGGGGAGGGGAAGGGGCAGGCTGGCCGCCTTTCCCCGAGTACCCTGAAGACAGAAGTGAAGGTAGAAATGGACACAGGCAATTGCGGCGGCATTCCCCAATGCAGAGAACCGCAAGTTTCCGACCCAGAGACAGGAGGAGCCGCTCCCTCTCCCCACCCTGCGGCACAGGCAGTGTTAAAGCTGAGGGAAGATGGGATGGCCCCGACCCAGGCGGCTCTTACAGAGCTAGGGACGGGAGAACCTGCTTGCAGCCCCTGCCTCCCTACCCCTCCACTGCCGCAAAGAGTGAGACA
The DNA here is from genome assembly GCF_009650955.1 of Corvus moneduloides. Taxonomy (NCBI): domain Eukaryota; kingdom Metazoa; phylum Chordata; class Aves; order Passeriformes; family Corvidae; genus Corvus; species Corvus moneduloides. The sequence goes on from NC_045510.1 coordinate 4,277,575, forward strand.
GTTCCTGATCAACATTCGCCTGGAACAAGTTTTAAAACCAATGAACCAATTTCAATTAAAAGCGAATGGGATGATTTTGATACAGATGGTTCTCATGAGGAGGGTGGTAGAAGGAGGAGCAGGATAGCCCGAGAAGCTATGAGAGCAGTCAGTCCCGTCACTAAACACACAAGGTCCAAAACAGATAAAGGAGGGGGGGAAGAACTTGTATTAGAAGCACCTCTGAGACAGGCTGTGGGAAATCAAGGAGTCATTTATATAAAAGTACCATTTTCTCACGGAGAATTACAGCAGTAGAAAAACTCAATTGGGAAGTACAGGGACAACCCAGAGAGAGTAGCTATGCGTGTAGAAATGGCCATAAAATCCCAAAACCCCAGATTGGGGTGATCTAAATGTTATGCTAGATGAATTATTGGATAAAACAGAGAGAGAAATGGTCAACAAAGCTGCTATATCTGCTACAGAAACTCTGTTGGGGTTTTTAAGAGACCTAGTTTTTTTTTCCTGTTAAAGGAATTTTCCCCCATTCTGTTACTAAGACGATAAATCGCCGGGTACTTAAGAAAAGACAAAAGGGCCTGGCCACATTTTTTGTTTCAACGGGGTGTGGGTTCAGTTCGCTCTGAGCGTCCGGAGAGAGGAGCTGCAGAGAAAGGAGCTGCCGGTTCCTCGTCTCGGCCGTTTTTTTCTTTTTTCTGCTGGAAACAACGCCGGGATCCCGAAGCCGTTTTCCCTGCCCTGCTGGAGGCCAGGCTGTGGCCGCCCTGCCCCGCTGCTGCTTCGAGCTTTCGCTGCATTGTAGCCGTGCTCTCCCTGCCTGTGTGGACCTCCGGGGGGTTCCCCTGTTGGATACATCTCGTCTGCCACCCGGGATTTGTGTTTGTGCCTGCCACTCCAGCCTGCTGCTCTAGCCTGCCGCTCCAGCCTGCCGTTCCAGCCTGCTGTTCCCGAGAATCCGGGATCGGCAGCCCAGGGGTTTGTGAAGCCTTTGTTCCATCCTTCCCCGGGATCCCCGGGGCACCAGTGCCGCGTGCTCCCCAAGCTCGCTCCGGAGCGCCCCCTGCAGCCGTGGGGGAACCATCGCACCTGGCCTGCTCACCGGTAGCCACCAGCGCCCCTGCTGGATGCGAGCGGAACTGCACCCGAGGGGAAATAGCCTGACAGCCGAGGAGGCTGGGACAGGGTTTGTGTTTGCTGTTACTGCCATAGTTGTTGTTGTTTTGTTTGACTGGTTATATACACACACATATATATATATATATATATAGTAAAGAACTGTTATTCCTATTTCCCACATCTTTGCCTAAAAGCGCTTGATTTCAAAATATAATAACTCAGAGGGAAAAGGGGTTCTATTCTGCCACTTCAAGGGAGGCTTCTGCCTTCCTTAGCAGACACCTGTCTTTCAAAACCAAGACAGATCTTGGCGCCCAACCGTGGGGCCTGAGGGCATTAAGAGAGAGAGGTGAAAAAGGGATAACAGTTCCTGGATAACTTTATTTTGTGTGCTAGATATAAGAACCTTGTTAGGCAGCACTATGTGGTCTAGTTTACCCTGGTTCGGGTGGCATGTGGCCATGGCTATATTCTTCCCCTTTGCAGCTCCTTACTTGAATATGGGTCCTCTGACTAAGGCTACCATTGCTGTTATCCAGCTTGCGTTATGGGTTGAGAAGGTGAGGAATTCATGGGTTTTTAACTTCCTCCGGAATGTGGGCACATGGATAAACGGCTATCACACACTGAGCACATGTTTTTGGGGTTATGTTAGCAATGGTACCTTCTATGAGGAAATGACACCAGGGGAAGTTTTCCCCCAACCTCTCAACCAGTTCTTTGGGCCCACCCCATCAATTTTCGAAGGGTTTAAATTCCCTCTGAATACTAACCATCTGCTGCTGGTAGGACTACTCTATTTAGCACTCAAGGATAAGTTGAGATTGGCTTGGATATCTACCCAGACACCAGTCCCAGAGACTAGAGATCCTGCCCCAGAACCTGACATGGCCCCAGAGAGTAGAGTTCCTACCCCAGAGCCCGATCCTGCCCCAGAACCTGACACGGCCCCAGACACTAGAGATCCTACCCCAGAGCCCTATCCTGCCCCAGAACCTGACACGGCCCCAGACACTAGAGATCATACCCCAGAGCCTGACACAGCCCCAGACACTAGAGACCCTGCCCCACAGACTGATACCGCCCAACAGTCCACCTCAGAAATGGACTACCCGAACTGGGTGGGGGTACTGGCAAAAGGGATGCAGGACATGTGCCAGGAGATGGGCCAGGTGCGCAAGGAGATGTGCCAGGAGATGGGCCAGGTGTGCCAAGGGATATGCCAATTGCTAAGGGAATACACCTCCTCAGCTAGTGAAAAACCCTCTCCCTGCCCCAAAGAGGGTGAGTCCGATGGTGCAGCAGTGGAACCCACGGATGTTACAACCTTCCAGGCTTCAGCCGAACCACAAGGACAACCACAGCCAGCAGCAGTCGCCCCTGTGCAAAGGAGGAAGTGTAAGACCAAATCAGTACGACCAGTTAATGATGATGGGGAACCAGGGCCCTCACAACCAGCAGGAGAGCCAGAGCCAGAAATCATCACTGAGTCCCTGTCGTACGACAGTCTCTGTGCTATGCGAAACGACATTGTGCAAAGGGGGCGTGAGCCTTATACCACCTGGCTGCTTCGGGTTTGGGACCTTATGGGCACAAGTGTGCAACTGGATAGTAGTGAGGCAAGGTATCTGGGATTGTTGACCCAGGACCCAGGTGTGGACCAGATATTTGTGAGGGAGCCAGGGCCCCTTTCTCTCTGGGAGCGGCTCTTAATGAGTGTGAGAGAAAGGTTCATTCACAAAGAAAGAATGCAGGAGTACCATCATAGAATGCAGTGGAAGACACTCGAGGAAGGGATCCAGCAGCTAAGAGAGGTGGCAATATTAGAGGTACTCTTTGGGAGGGATGGACAGCATGATAATGACCCCGATAAGGTCAGGTGCACAGGACAGATGATGTGGAACCTGGCAAAGCTAGGGCCACTGCAATACACCACCTTCATTGCGACGATTGATGCTGACAATAACTGAGAAACAGTGGGCTCTGTTGCCAACAAGCTCAGGAATTATGACAGTATGGTCAATGGCCCGCTGAAAGCTCATGTCTCTGCTGTGGTCCAGGACCTCAAAGAGGAGATGAAGGAAATGAGGGAGGAGATGAGGAAGGTCAGTGTGGCACCAGTGCGAGTCACAGGCCCCCAAGTCAGAGCCCGTCGTCCCCCTGCTAGAGAGAGAGGGTACACCCCATGAGCTGAGCTGTGGTTTTTCCTGTGTGAGCATGGGGAAGACATGAAAAGGTGGGATGGGAAACCCACCTCTGTCCTGGCAGCGCGGGTGCGTGAACTCAAGGAGGGAGGCACTAACCGAGGGGGTTCCGCTAAGGTGAAAGTAGCCTCAGCCTCCCGTGACCGAGCTGCCAGGTATTACAGAAGGGAGGATGATATGTCGGATCCCCATGAAGGTACCTCGAGCATGTACACCCAGGGAAAGAATGATAACCAGGGCTAGAGGGGCCCTGCCTCTAGCCAGGAAGAGGCACGGGAGAACCGAGTTTTCTGGACGGTGTGGATCCGATGGCCTGGCACATCAGAGCCACAAAAATATGATGCATTGGTTGATACTGGGGCACAGTGTACTTTAATGCCATCGGGACATGTGGGGGCAGAACCTGTATCCATCGCTGGGGTGACCGGGGGATCACAGCAGTTGACCCTTTTGGAAGCTGAGGTGAGCCTGACTGGGAAGGAGTGGCAAAAGCATCCGATTGTGACCGGCCCAGAGGCCCCGTGTATTCTGGGCATAGACTTCCTCCGGAATGGCTATTACAAAGACCCAAAAGGATTCAGGTGGGCATTTGGGATTGCTGCTGTGGAGGCACAGGGCATTAGGCAATTGAACACCCTGCCTGGACTATCAGAGAATCCTTCTGCAGTTGGGCTCCTGAAAGTGGAAGAACAACGAGTGCCAATTGCCACCTCGACAGTGCACCGCCGGCAGTATCGGACAAATCGAGATGCTGTGATTCCCATCCACAAGATGATCCGTGAGCTGGAGAGCCAAGGGGTGGTCAGCAAGACCCACTCACCCTTCAATAGTACCATTTGGCCTGTGCACAAGTCTGAAAGAGAATGGAGATTGACTGTGGACTATCGTGCCCTGAATGAAGTGACTCCACCATTGAGCGCTGCCGTGCCGGACAGGTTGGAGCTCCAGTATGAGCTGGAGTCCAAAGCAGCAAAGTGGTATGCCACTGCTGACATTGCTAATGCATTTTTCTCCATTCCTCTGGCAGCGGAGTACAGGCCTCAGTTTGCCTTCACCTGGAGGGGCGTGCAGTACACCTGGAACCGACTGCCCCAGGGGTGGAAGCACAGTCCCACCATCTGTCATGGACTAATCCAGACTGCACTAGAAAAGGGTGAGGCTCCAGAACATCTGCAGTACATTGATGACATCATTGTGTGGGAAAACACCGCAACCGAAGTGTTTGAGAAAGGAGAGAGAATAATTCAAATTCTCCTGCAAGCTGGTTTTGCCATCAAGAAGAGCAAGGTGAAGGGACCTGCCCGAGAGATCCAGTTCCTGGGAGTAAAGTGGCAAGATGGACGGCATCAGATTCCCACTGAGGTCATCGATAAGATCACAGCAATGTCTCCACCGACCAGCAAGAAGGAAACACAAGCTTTCCTAGGCGCCATAGGTTTCTGGAGGATGCACATTCCCGAGTACAGCCAGATCGTGAGTCCTCTATACCTGGTTACCCGCAAAAAGAACGATTTCCATTGGGGCCCTGAACATCAGCACGCCTTTGCCCAGATCAAGCAGGAAATCGCTCACGCCGTAGCCCTTGGCCCAGTCAGGACAGGACCAGAGATGAAGAACGTGCTCTACTCTGCAGCCAGGAACAATGGTCTATCCTGGAGCCTCTGGCAGAAGGTGCCTGGTGAGACTTGGGGCCGATCACTGGGATTCTGGAGCCAAAGCTACAGAGGGTCTGAAGCCAACTACACTCCCACAGAGAAAGAAATCTTGGCAGCTTATGAAGGAGTCCAAGCTGCCTCAGAAGTAATCAGCACAGAGGCACAACTCCTCCTGGCACCCCGACTACCGGTGCTGGGGTGGATGTTCAAAGGAAAGGTTTCCCCCAAGCATCACGCCACCAACGCTACTTGGAGCAAATGGATCACCCTCATCACGCAGCGTGCCCGAATTGGAAACCCAAGTCACCCTGGGATCTTGGAAATAATTACGAACTGGCCGGAAGGAGAGACTTTTGGGTTATCTTCTGAAGAAGAAGAGGAGCATGTGACGCGTGCCGAAGAAGCCCCACCATATAACGAGCTACCAGAGAGTGAAAGACAATACGCCCTCTTCACTGATGGTTCCTGCCGCATTGTAGGTGCTAGCCGGAAATGGAAAGCCGCTGTATGGAGCCCCACACGACAAGTTTCACAGGCTACTGAAGGAGAAGGTGGATCAAGCCAATTTGCTGAACTCAAAGCAATCCAATTAGCTCTGGACATAGCTGAAAGAGAGAAGTGGCCAAAGCTTTACCTCTACACTGACTCATGGATGGTAGCCAATGCTCTGTGGGGTTGGCTGAAAAAGTGGAATAAGGCAAACTGGCAGCGCAGAGGAAAACCAATCTGGGCTGCTGAGGAGTGGAAAGACATTACCACTCGGGTAGAGAAGCTACCTGTGAAGGTCCGTCATGTAGATGCTCACATTCCCAAGAGCCGGGCTAATGAAGAACATCGTAACAACAAACAGGTAGATCAGGCTGCGAAAATAGAGGTGTCCCAGATAGACTTGAATTGGCAACATAAAGGAGAGCTGTTCCTAGCTCGATGGGCCCATGATGCCTCAGGTCATCAGGGCAGAGATGCCACCTATAAGTGGGCACGAGATCGAGGAGTGGATCTAACCATGGACAGTATCTCCCAGGTTATCCATGATTGTAAGACATGCGCTGCGATCAAGCAGGCCAAGCGGGTGAAGCCCCTGTGGTATGGTGGGTGGTGGTCCAAATACAAGTATGGGGAGGCCTGGCAGATTGATTACATCACACTGCCTCAAACACGCCAAGGCAAGCGCTATGTGCTCACAATGGTAGAAGCCACCACAGGATGGCTGGAGACCTACCCTGTGCCTCACGCTACTGCCCGGAACACCATCCTGGGCCTTGAAAAGCAAGTCCTTTGGAGGCATGGCACCCCTGAGAGAATCGAGTCTGACAATGGGACTCATTTCAAGAACAGCCTTATCAACACCTGGGCTAGACAACATGGCATTGAGTGGGTGTACCATATCCCTTACCATGCACCAGCAGCTGGGAAGGTTGAGCAGTGTAATGGACTGCTTAAAACCACCTTGAAGGCACTGGGTGGGGGGACTTTCAAAAACTGGGAGGTGCATTTAGCAAGACCCACCTGGTTAGTTAACACTCGAGGCTCCACCAGCCGAGCAGGCCCTGCCCAATCCGAACCCCTACAAACAACAGACGGGGATAAGGTTCCAGTGGTGCACATGAGAGGTATGCTTGGAAAAACTGTTTGGGTAAAGTCTGCCTTGAGCAAAGACAAACCCATCTGTGGGGTTGTTTTTGCTCAGGGACCAGGTTGCACCTGGTGGGTGATGCAAAGGGATGGAGAGACCCGATGCTTACCTCAAGGGGACCTTGTTTTAGGGTGAACTACCCATGGCTCTGTACTTATATCAGTGTATCAGTATCAGCATGTATATATGTATATAGTTCGGGTGATGCATGTATTAATATGGTTAAAAAGGTTAAGTTTCATGTAACATGTTAGTGTGGAAGGTATCTTTTCAGCTTTATACCGGCTAGCGCTTGTATTTCAATGCCTTAGAAAGCCTTGAGCAGCCTTGAGAGGTAGCACGGGCAATCTAGCACTTTAGTAGCTCTAGAATCAGTACCTGAATCAGCTGCAGAGCAAATACCATCAGCAGAAGCAAAGAGGGAGAAATATAGCTCCCTGCTCGCTCAATTCCCTGCAGTTAGAAGCTTTCAAATGAGACAGACGACCAGAGATGTTCACAGGAAAGTAGCTGAGCTGAGACAGGGCGTTTGCCTCCCCTCGACCATCTTTATTAGGAGAAGGGGAAAGGGGAGGACTGGGGGCGGACCCGGGGTGAGCGGCCAATCAGACACTGCTGAAGAGTCTGAGTTACATTTGGCTTTGCCCGCGCTTGGAACAAAGGAGCTCGGAGCACATGTCTTTGGGAGGGGGGAGGGGAAGCTCAGAACAGGCAGCAATATGTTAGTATGGGAAAAAATTCGGGGTGGATAATGTTGGGGTTTTTAAGAGGCCTAGTTTTTTTTCCTGTTAAAGGAATTTTCCCCCATTC